>NC_143142.1:1472500-2760000 GCF_059928025.1 Delphinapterus leucas | reverse complement strand
AAGCACATTTCTGTTCCAGACTCATCACTGCCTTAATTGTTCGTCCATGCATCTTGTGGCTTTAATTGACTATCAGCTCCATGAAGGCAAGAAGGACTCAGAAAGAACGTTACTTTGGAATCAGAGAGCCTGAAGTTGTGAACACAGACAGGTGACTAACCCTCAGGAGATACGGTCTGGTTCCTTCTCAGGAAAGGAAGAATTATAATACCTATTATGACAATTAAAGAATAATAAAGGTTCAGAGAAAACTCTAATTCAAAAAGATACATGCACCCCAATCCCAACGTTCACTGCAGCACTATTCACAATAGCCAAGACACGGAAGCAACTTAAGTGTCCACTGACAGACACTATGGATAAAGAAGGTGTGGTACATGTATACAATGGAAAACTACTCAGCCATAAAAAAGAATGAAATAATGCCATTTGCAGCAACATGGATGGACCTAGGGATTATCATACTGAGTGAAGTAAGTCAGAGAAAGAAAGACAAATACCATATGACATCACTTGTAAGTGGAACCTAAAAGGTAATACAAATGAACTTCTTTACAAAACAGAAACAGACTCACAGACACAGAAAACAAACTTACAGTTACCAAAAGGGAAAGGGGGGGAGGGAGGAGGGGTAAATTAGGAGTTTGGGATTAATACACGCACTCTATATAAAATAGACAACCAACAAGGACCACTGTATAGAACAGGGAACGCTCCTCAATATCTTATAATAACCTATAGTGGAAAAGAACCTGAAAAAGAATATATATATCACTGAATCACTTTGTGATACACCCGAAACTAGCACAACACTGTAAATTAATTCAATGAAAAATGGTTTTAAAAAGAATGATATAGGTAAACCACCAAGCACATCCTATCACACTCAATGCATACTGAGACTAAATGAATGAAAAAAAACCATCAATCAACGTATTTTTAACACACTGATTTTTCTCTTCATTCCAATTTAAAGCCCTTACATCTATTAGTAATTATACCCAATCAACGTTAGCCTAGTCCTCTAGGGCTACAATGTCCAATAAGGTAGACGCTACTCAGTGAGATGCAGGCCTCTTCTTAACTGAGCTGTGCAGTGTGTGTAAAACCTGCACTGGATTTCAAAGCCAAGTACAAAACAGAAGACTATATCATGAATATTTGTATGCTGATTATATGTGGAAATGACCATAATTTGTATTTCTTGGATTAGATAACCCATTTTATTAAAATTCATTCATGCTGTTTCTTTTTATTTTTTAGCATGGCTACTAGAAATTTTTTTCTATTTATTGACGTATTTATGTATTTAATGGGAGTATATCTGATTTACAATGTTGTGTGCGTTTCAGGTGTACAGCAGAGTGATTCAGTGATACATATACATGTATCTATTCTTCTTCAGATTCTTTTTCCCATGTAGGTATTACAGGGTATTGAGTTGCATTCCCTGTGCTGTACAGTAGGAAATTCTAAATTCTATACGTGACGCACACTTGCGGCTCACATTATACTTCTAGGGGCCACCCCTGCTCCACAGTTGACAAAGCGCCATCTCTCCTTCATTGTTCACCACTACCATTGAGCAGTAATGACCTTGCCCATCTTGCAGAGGAGGAGACTGGGTGTCCAAGAGGCTAAGCATTCTGTCTTGAGGGGGACTTGCTCATAACTGCCGGTGCCTGGACGCCCACTCCTAACCTGCCTACCACATAACCAAGCCTCTCTTGATCATAATGGTCAGCTAGGGCTTCTTACATCTCTTCATATCCACGTAAGGGAGCGGCAAAGACTTTTGTATCAGGAAATATTTCAGGAATACAAAAGACGTTGCTGTATTAGGGTCAACATCCATATGGACACCACCCAGTTTAAGAGGTAGACACTCTTCCCAGATCCCACGGGACTCTCTCCTTCCCTCAGAGGAACTACTACCACGAACTTGCATTTATCGCCATGAACTTGTGTTCGTCATTCCTAGGTGTGTTTTTATACAAATGTATGTATGCATATAAATATACTTATATTTATAGAAACATGCATATACACGCATGCACATATGCACAGATATATATACACATATATTACACGTAATATATATGCATATGCTTTTAATATATATGTGTGTATATTACACATGAGCCACAGTACTACTTTGCTTGTTTTTCAAATTGCTACAGGATCACATCATGACTTTTCAACAACTTGCCTTAGTTGCTGACTGTCTGCATTTTGGGGGGAATTTGTGCACTTTGATGCATAAGCCGCTACTTTTTAAACTCACGTCCGTTGCACTGCCCTACGCATAAGCCACGTGGTTTGCATCCAGTTCTTTCCCTGGTGGAAGCTCAGGTGGTTTCTAATCTTTCTCTATTGCAGTGAGTGGACATCTTTGTAGCTGCCTCGGGTTTCAGATGCAGAGACCTTCAAAGGCGTCTGTCTAGAAGAACTGCCAGGTCACAGAGGAAGACCCTCTACTTGGCTAGATATTGTCAAATTGCTCTCTTGAGTGGACACACCAATTTCCATGCCCACCGCCGGGGAACCAGTGTTCCCATTACCCCACCTCTCATCAGAATTCACCTTTCTGCCAATAGGATAAATGTGAAATGACATCATATATTTTGCATTTTCCTGGTTCCTGGAGACACAGAGCATCTTATTGGCTGGTGACATTTTTTCCTCTGAGAACGGCTTATCCATGCTCTTTGCTAGACTTTCTACTGCGTTGTTTAGCTTTTCCTCACTGATTTGCATGAGATCTTAATTATTCTGATCTTGAGTTATCCTTCGTTGTTTCAGACTCAGCCTGCTTTATGATTCTCTTGTCATATACTTTACATAGTGTGCCAAGCACAGGGCCTATGCTTGAAAAAAAAAAAAGGATTAATGATGAATCGTTTTCACCCTTAAGGATGTATCTATTTATGCTCAATTGTGATACATGTCAATTTTATCTGCAACATATCCTCAACGCCCTGTCTAAACAACTGTATTTTATTAACATAGAATTTGATTTCAATGAATAATGCATCACATAAATGGGAAATTCTGCTCTAAAATTTTCATATGATACACACTTTCACTCAAATAAAATTTATTAGAATAGTGTTATAAATTTGTTTGTATAATTGGTAAACTAAAACCTCAGAATGAATTAACAACAGACTGCCAAGCAAAATGGATGAGTCCCGCCAAACCTAACGGTAAACACACTTCATATGGCCTCACTGGGGATGCTGGGAGGGGAGAGAAAACCATCTACTGTGGGCAGACATAACTCTGCAGGCCTTAGGTTCGTTTTTTCATTTAATCCTCACAATAATCCTGTAAGGTAGTGTTGGAATAATCTGGGGTAGGCCGCCCCCAAATGTGCCTCGTGGCATATTATTTTGAATTAAAGTTACTTAAGAAACGGCCACGGCAAGAGAGACACTCTAACCTTCCATTTCTGTCTCCCTGAAGCAGAAATAAATCTCCCATGACAGGGGATTCGCATCTGGAGGTAGAAGGACACCCTATCACCGGAGATTGGGGAATTCAGGCCAAGAAGCTTATATAAACAAACCTTGCTGCTGCTTCAACTGACTACCCCAAGCCCCCAGCTCTGTTTAGATTCTTCACCAACTGAGCACCAAAACCTAAGTTTCTTTGTCCTGTCAACGCCTCACCAACGTACTTTTTCTTCGTCTAAAAAGTATAAAAGCTGCCTGCTTTGGCGACTTCTTAGGTCCCATTTCTATGAGCCTGAAACCGAGCAGGACCCTGTGGGGCTCCTGGGCACGGAAGCCTTTCTGTGTCCCCCGTTTCTTGATTACAGGAAATAGGCTTCATTCAGCCTCCATGACCTTCCCTGAGTTCCAAAGGGCAGGTTCACACAGTTGCTAATTAGGGAAGGGAGGGGATGCAGAGACAAGGGGGGAGTAGTCAAGACACAATAGTGCAGCCTTGGGGCAGGTCCTGGTTCCCCCTCGAGTGATACACCTAGCAATAAGACACTGAGCTGTTCTGCAGATACTGAAATCCCCACCAGGTGGGAGAAGTTAACTGCAAGCTGCGCACAAGCCCTAGACCCCAGACCAACTGGAACCAGAAGGTTGACGATGCCGACTCCCACTTACCTCACCGCCAACCAATCAGAAGAAGGTCCATGAGCTGACCACGCCCTCTTTGAGCCACTGCTATAAAAGTCCTCATTACCCACTCCAGGCTGGGGGACACAGTTTTCAGGGCATTAGCCCACTCTGGCCCCCTTTGCCTGGCAAAGCAATAAAGCTATTCTTTTCTCCTTCTCCCAAAACTCTGTCTCCAAGATTAATTTGGTACCAGGGTACAGAGGCCAGATTCAGCTTCAAGACCACTGTGTTGCAGGAGTAAAATTTTTTTCTTTTTCTCCCGTTCAACTGTCTTGCATCAATTTTACTATCACTCCACCCACAGCACTCAAGAGGGGTACAGGGGAAAATTTCCCCTCCCTGACAGTGGATATTACTTTCCAGTGTTTTCAAATGAAGCAGCTAAATACTCATGGAGGATGAGGAACTTCCCTAAAGTCACACCATGAGTGATGGGGTCAGGATTCACACCCACATCTTTTATTTCTTATTCAACAAGAATTTTCTTCTAGTGCACCAGGTACTGAGTTCCAACAAGACAGATAAATGAGGGATCATCACTTAACTGGCTTCCAAATGCTTTCTCTTATGGATCCATCCCCAGATGTCGAGGATGGTAGAGGGTAGCTTGGAGCTGCATTGTCAGCTATAACACGCCCCCTGCCCGCCCCCCCGGCCTCGCCCCAAAGTCATCAATTAGCTAAATACCAACGTAAACATAAGAAAGCATTTCAAAAAGTAAGAGAGGGCACAGAATGAGATGGAAACCTTCTTTACCATTTGATTGTGAACTTGTTATCGCCCATCACTCTATGGTCTTTGCAAAAGAATTATGATGAATACAACTATTCTTTTCTAATCCCTAGAGAAACCTTAACTCTAAAAATGTGGTTTCATTTACATTCTTTATTCAATTTGCAAACGATTTCAGATACACAGTAAGACATAGGTACCTCACACTCAGCTAAAGAACTGAATTACAAATCCACCTGAAGTCCCCATGTAACTTCCTTACTGTTTGCTTCACCACAGGCACCCCATCACCCTCCACCCAGCCACCAGGTATCCATCTCCTACCCCGTACTTGGTGCTGCAGTTCATATGTATATAATTACACTCTCAGTACACACATAAATCTACATCTACGTTTATATGCAACTATTTTGCAAGTTTAGAGAAAGTATATTACACTGTCCATGCCTACCTAGAATTTGATCTTTTCCCCTCACTATCGTGTACGTGATACTGACCCCACTGTAGTGCATTCATTCTCTCTGCTGTAGAATACGCATTGAATAAACAATGTATGCATTACTTTTTGATAAACACGTATGTTGTTTCCTGTGTTTTTCTATTAAAAGCAATGCAGTTTTGAACAGTCTTCTATTTATCCTAGTTGAGATGAGCAAGAGCTTCCACAGAAATAGATAATTTTAAAAAAAGAAACAAAACCAGAATAACTGGGTCATTTGCCAGATCATGCATCTTCAAGTCAACTCCACGTGGCCAAATCACTTTTCAAAACAGTTGTAACCTTTGATCTCCTCACTGGCAACACGTTGGAATGCCCATTGTTTCATTTCATCCCCAACAGTTGGTCCTGTCACACTTTTTCATTTTTCCACTCTGACGGGTGTAAAACAGTCCCTTGATGTGGTTTTAATTTTCCATTTCCATGACTTTATTTCGTTTCATTTCTTTGTGAAATTGAGCATCTTTTCTATGGCCATTGACGATGCAGGTTTCCTCTCTTACGAATCACCTGTTCACGTGTTGTTTTTCCATTTTACTTTGAATATTCTCCATGATAGGGCAGCTGCCATGACTTTTACACCTTGAACACTTTATAAGTAAGTTACTACTACTTTGTTTGACCTTGAATATTGGCTGGCTCGTAGGTAAACAGGGAAATCAGAAGTTAGCATATATAAAGCCCCAGGGCGCCCCCGAAACCACTTTATCTTTCTACTTCGCTGGCTACTGAATCCAACCCAGCATCCCTACACATGTATCAGCACCCGGCTGTGGTGTTCCTTATGTAGTCCTTAATCCCAGACAATGAATGAGTTTTGGCCTAGTTACCATATTCCTTTCTGGATGTGCCAGTATGCTTGTGATCATTTTGGTTTTTGTTTTTTTGTGCTCTTTTTTTTTAGATTTTTAAAAGGAAGCTTTATATTGCTGAAAATAACAGGAAACCAGTATCAGTGGCTGCCAACAGAAGGTGTCTTCAAAAAGAAACACAATGGAAAGAAAACACCATGAAAAGCCAGCCTTTATGGTGTTCCTTGCCTGTTCTTTTTTGCTTGTTTGGTTGGTTTTTTTGTTTGTTTGCTTTCGGGGTTTTTGTTTTTTATTTTTATTTTGTATCGGAGTAGAGTTGATTAACAATGTTGTGTTAGTTTCAGTTATACACGGACGTGTATCTGTTTGTTTTCAAATGCTTTTCCCATTTAGGTTATTACAGAGTATTGAGCAGAGTCCCCTGTGCTCTACAGTAGGTCCTTGTTGGTTATCCATTTTACATATAGCAGTGTGGACATGTCAATTCCAAACTCCCAATCTATCCCTCCCCCCACCTTCCCCCCTTGGTGATAAATTCGTTCTCTGAGTCTGTCTGTCCCTGCTCTGCAAACAAATTCATCTGTATCATTTTTCTTTAGATTCCACCTATAAGCAACATCCCATGATATTTGTCTTTCTCTGTCCAACCCACCCCACCCAGCATAACAATCTCCAGGTACATCCATCCTTTATTCCCAGGCAATGAATGAGTTTTTTGCCTAGTCACTGTATTCCTTCCAGGACGTGCTGGTATGCTTGTGATCATTTTGAACACTTAACCCTCTCTTCCAGCCAGGAGAGAGCCACTGTGATGCCGAAAACAAGGACTTAATCACTTTGATTTAAAGATGTAATACACCCCCGTGTTAGCTGAATCTATTCTCTTCCTTTGTGACTGAGCCTCATTAATGCTATAAGGCAGGGGAGTTACAAGGGGATAGTGCACACCCGTGGTTCCCAATTTATTTTTAATCTTGGTTCATTTACACAAAACAAAAGATCCATTTCTCTTTTTTTTTTTTCCCCGGTACGCAGGCCTGTGGCCTCTCCCGTTGCGGAGCACAGGCTCCGGACGCGCAGGCTTATGGGCCCAGCCGCTCCGCGGCATGTGGGATCTTCCCGGACCGGGGCACGAACCCGTGGCCCCTGCACCCGCAGGCACACTCTGAACCACTGAGCCACCAGGGAAGCCCCAAAAGATCCATTTCTTAGGCTGCTTCCCCACCATATCCTACTCCCCAGTGCAGGGGAGGAGGTGGATTCAACTAGCAAAAATAAGCACAGTATTGGGAAATACATACATTTTATATGTTTAATATAATAAATATTATTTATATAACATAAATATATTTAATGTAATATATATTATATACTTAAGATAATAGAATATATTACAAACTTCCCCAAATTGTACTTATTTATTTATATATATTGCTCTTATATTTATATACATACCTGGAGCAAAGGGGATATGAAAACAGTTTTATTTAAACCACAGCATGTCTTTCAGTGCAGCTAATGGAAAGTTCCAGGCTATTAAAGAAATAGTCTCTCCAGCATCACAACCATTCTGAAGTTAAAGAAACAACCCCAAACAAATTAAGTGGATATAACGTTGCGAGTAAAACAAGCAGGGTCGTTCATAGCTGAGAAGCAAGAAAAGCAACAACTGAAAAGTGCGAACAGCTCAGGACATCTTCTCACGGCCATTCTCTGGCCACACATGCACACAATAGGGGCTCTGTATTATTGCAGGGGTTATGGGGCTATAGCCTCTTTAGTATAATAACACGGTCTTCAGCAAATTGCACGAAAATACTGATTTTAGTCTTTGAATTCCAAATTTCTGTAACTTTGATAACTCAGCCGGTTCCTAGGAGTAATCTTTAGTCACATGTAAAAATGACATCTATGGCCTTGTAAACCATTGAAAGAATCAAAGCAAGGGTGTGCAGCTTTAGATCAGTTGGCCTAGAAGGGGGCTCTGATAACCTCCACTAGTGCTTTGAAGCCCAGTTTAGGAATCACCAATGTAACACATTCTTTGAATCAAGGTAACCCATTGGAATCCCTGCCTGGTTCTCTCCAGCGAGAAGAGAATCATCTATTTCTGATAATGTTCAGCAGGAGACTGCAGGGCCCGCCTCTGCCTGAGAAATTTTGATGGAAAACACTCATTCATTCACTTATTCATTCATTCAACAATTATTAATGCATTTTGAGCACTGCTGGTAAGCAGAAAAATAGCCCCCAAAGATACCCATGTCCTGCTCCCAGGAACCTAAGACAATGTAATACTATGGCGCAAGGGGGATTGAGGCTGCAAATGGAATTGGTTGCTAACCAGTTGGCCTTAATGTCAGATGATCTTGGATTATCTGGGCAGCCTGATATAATCGCAAGGGCCCTTTTTATGTAGAAGAGGGAGGCAGAAGGTCAGAGTCAGAGAGAGATTTAAAGATGTCATGCTGCTGGGTTTCAAGATGAAGGAAGGGGCTACAAGCCAAGGAAGATAGGCGGCCTTTGAAGAGCAAAGAAACAAATTCTTCCCTGGAGACTCTAGGAAAAAATGCATCCCAGCCCACACCTTGACCTTAGCCCAAGGAGATCCATGCACTTCTGACCTACACAGCTATAAATTATAAAATTAG
Organism: Delphinapterus leucas; assembly: GCF_059928025.1. NCBI lineage: Eukaryota > Metazoa > Chordata > Mammalia > Artiodactyla > Monodontidae > Delphinapterus > Delphinapterus leucas. The sequence continues at coordinate 2,751,170 of NC_143142.1, read as the reverse complement.
CTGTTTCAAGCCACCACGTGTGTGGTCATTTGTTACAGCAGCTACATGACACTAGCACAAGCACCACTGTTTGCCAGGCATGTGCGAGGGGCTGGGTGCAGTGATAAGCCCAACGGGTCTGTTCACACGTCTCTGCCCATGACCCCACCGTCGGCCCACAGGCCAAGACAGTAATTAAGAAAACAAGCCATAATATATTTTAAATTGCCTTAAGTCCTCAAAAGAAGTTAATGGGATGTTAAGGAATAAATTAAGTCGACACATTTTAAGTAAGATGGTAAAGGAAGCTCCCTCAGACAAGGTGGCCTTTAAGGTAGCCAGGTGAAGAAAAGAGAGATGAGAGCCCAGTTGGAGGTCATGATGGTTGGACATACAAGAGGAGAAATGGCCAGAATAGAGCTGGAGAGGTAGGCAGGGCCCAGATCATGCCAGGCCTGTTTGGGCTGATTTCAGTCTAATGCAACGAAGCCACTGGGACAACTGAGCCTGACTGCCAGCTTGTAAGCGAAAGTGGGGTCCGGCCGCTCACTGCTCAAAAGCCAATAAAGAGGCCAGTCTGGTGGAAAGGATTTTTTATTTACTTTGGATGCCAGCAACCTGCGGAGGGGGACGCGGGTCCAAAGGCCGACTCCCCCACTGACAATCGGGGGCAAGCGCTTTTATAGACGGAGCGAGGGGGCTCCATGCAGAACCAGCACGGGCAGCTGTGACAGGCATCTTGAACTTGGTCATGTCATGGTCTGATCAGCGTCATCTTGATTGTTCTAAGTACCGTTAATCTTCAGTTCCAGGGTTGGTTTGTTCCCATTTCCTTGAGGCCAGTTCTCGGAATGGTGGCAGCTTATGTCATGGCTACAGCCTGGTCATCATGTAGTTAACTTCTTCCACATGGGAGGGGTTTCAGCGTCTACAAGACAGCTCCCAGGACACGGCTCAGGATATGATCTATAGCCCTTGAAGAGGAACTAAGGGGCCTTGACTTTGCCTACTGACCAAACTATTATATTATTATTTAGTCTTGTTGGACGGTTTTCCTTTGTTTCTTCATTTTTCTCACTTCTCTGAGTAAACTTATTCTTTGGCTGAAGTTTTTCCACAGACGAAAGGCAGGTGGAGGACATGGCTGGGAAGGACCATAGGGCCCCGCTCTGGATTTCAAGCTCACGGTGCAAAAACAGGCACACAAGTGCATCATGAGAGATAGTTCTCCTTGGAAGAAGCCTCAAGTTATGTTGCAGTGCAGTTCATTCTATGTTGCTACTTTTACTTTAAAACTAACTGAATCAAGGGAGAAAACTGAGAGTAGGTAGTCTTGGATAAGATTAATTCGGATCAGAAAAAGCCAGCAGTCACTTCAGGATTGGAACTGAGCCGCCCACAAACTGTAACCAACTGCATTTCCGGATCAGGGTTTTTCAGCCCTTAACTTTTTCATTATGGCTCCCTACGGAGACTATTTCTAAATAAACTTTTAAAAATTTTAGAACCGTTTTAGAAAAACAGCTAAGACAGTTACAGATCTAATCTGTAGATCTAATCTGTAGATCTAACCTACCCCACACTCAGCACCTTCTATTTCTATAGTACATTTGCTACGATTTGTGAGCCAATGTTGGTACATGATTAACCAAAGTCCACAAGGCATTCAATTTGTGTGTGTGTGTGTGTGGTACGCAGGCATCTCACTGTCGTGGCCTCTCCCGTTGCGGAGCACAGGCTCCGGACGCGCAGGCTCAGCGGCCATGGCTCACGGGCCCAGCCGCTCTGCGGCATGTGGGATCTTCCCGGACCGGGGCACGAACCCGTGTCCCCTGCATCGGCAGGCGGACTCTCAACCACTGCGCCACCAGGGCAGCCCCCTAGCTGTTTTTTTGTTTTAATAGATTTGTTTATTTATTTTATTTTTGGCTGTGTTGGGTCTTCGTTGCTGCGAGTGGGCTTTCTGTAGTTATGGCGAGCAGGCTTCTCATTGTGGTGGCTTCTCTTGTTGTGGAGCACGGGCTCTAGGCACACGGGCTTCAGTAGTTGTGGCTCGCAGGCTCTAGAGCACAGGCTCAGTAGTTGTAACACACGGGCTTAGTTGCTCCGCAGCATGTGGGATCTTCCCAGACCAGGGCTCGAACCCGCGCCCCCTGCACTGGCAGGCGGGCTCTCAACCACTGCGCCACCACGGAAGCCCCAGCATTCAATTTTTTACTTAATGTTTTTTAGGGATTTCCAGGATCCTATCCGGGGTATCATGTGACATTTTTCCACCAGATCTCCTTGGGCTCCTCTTGGCTGTGACTGTTCCTCAGACTCTCCCTCTTTTTGATGACCTTGACAGTCTTGAGAAGTACTCACAGGTATTTTGTAGAATGTTCCTTAATTGAAATTTGATATTTTTTTCCTGATTAGACCGGGGTGAAGTATCTTTGGGAGGAAGTCAATACATGTAAAATGGCATTTCCCTTATATCATGTCAAAGGTACGTGCCCATCTGTGGCTACTGGGAGCTTTTTCAGGTGGCTTCTGTGTCTCTGGCATATTGCCGTGTGTGTGTGTGTGTGTGTGTCTGTGTGCGTGCGTGTGTGCCAGCACTTCCATTACAAGATGTTCCAGCTCTCAGAAGCTCTGTTACACATATATTTCCTAATCACTTTTCCCTATGAAATTTTAAGACCACAGATGCACTGTACATCTGTTAAGTACTTTAAATATATCTGTATTTTCTACATAATAAGGGAAATATTCTTTTTGTCCCCCACCCCGCCCCCAGCAAAGAACCAATTATATGTCTTTGGGGGGCAATTATATGCCTTTGGGGGGCAATTCTAACTGCACTGAAAGTGCATGATCTATACCTATATTTACCACTTCAGAAAAAGCCATCACAATGATGATGCCAGGTCACCATATATAGTTTCCAGCCTGCTCCTTACTAGAGAGAACAATTGGATAAATGATTGACTCCTGTCTAATTTAGAATTGCTCTTTTTCTTAAGGGCTGCTCAAAGACTCAGGGTGTTTGACATCTGCTGGAGGGGGAAATGCATCTATCTGAGAGAAATGAAAAGGGTATACCATTGAAATGGAGGGAGAGATTCTAAAAATCAAAGAAACCAACAAACCACAGCCCTTTATACCTAAAACACTTTCCTTCCATTTCTGTCTCCTCTCATTTCCTCGAATTCCTCTCCTACAGTGTTGGATGACTCTGAGTTTTCAAACTTCACGTAAGGACACCGATAGCTGACTTCACAAACCGTGAGCAGCCGTGTTCATCACCCCAGCGTGGTCTCCAAGCCCTTCATTTGTGCTGTAATAATTGGCTAGAGCAGAAATGAGCTGCCGGTAGCTGAACCAGAAAACAGCATCATCTTGAAAGAGCCATTTCTGGGATGGGGCTGCATTTTGTCTCTCTTTGGACATTGCAATATTATGAAAAGAATGCAAACACACAGAAGCAAGTGTGGTGACTTTCTGCGTCCTGAACCGTTTGGATACAGGCGAAAAAGTAGCCATGGAGATACAATTTTACGTGAACAAACTTCTCATTCGGTTTCTCTAGCTTGCAAGCGGGCTCCCATGAACCCAGGTTTCCAGGATGCCCCAGCGCCAAGCCAGCCCCCAAAAGAGCGGGCTCTGATCCCTTAGGTAACAATGAGGAAGGACAGAGCTGACCCCAATCTTTCCACCATCAATAGGGATGGTGGAAACAAAGTCTCCAAGCAGACCTATAACCACCACTCAAATATATTTTTGCAATTAAATTCTGAAGGTCATCATTTCAGAGGGCAGCCTCCCCTTCGAAGCAGCAAGGGCTTGAGGTCTACAAAACTGCGTGGGTAAGTGAATGGCAATGAACGCGATGGGCCATTTGTCTTTCTCTCATGTGCAAAGCACTTGGCATCCAGTCATGGGTGGTGATGGTCTGCGGGAAAACCGCTGTGGTTAAAGGAAGGAAAACCTGAAACTGAGATGCTGAGTGGTGAACGCGGGTTGCTGATAACAGACAGTTTCCTGAGCTTGCAGACAAATCACACGGGCTTCTGAAAAGGAGGCTTGGTACCTGGCATTTTCCTTTGTGTATTTGACTATTAATTCAGGCCATCGCCACCCTGGACTGAGCACAGAGGTGGGTGGTAGATGTGAACCAACCAACCAATTTTCCTACTGGACCCTGCCTTCCAGCACCTTGGGACAGTGAACCACTGAAATCAAACAATACAAGGGGACTTCCCTGGTGGTCCAGTGGTTCAGACTCCATGCATCCACTGCAGGGGGCGTGGGTTCCATCCCTGGCTGGGGTACTAAGATCCCGCAGGCCACACAGTGTGGCCAAAAAAAATACATGTAAATAATGCAATTTTAGGTAATGATACGTGCTGGAGAGAATTGCCCTGGAAAGTATCTCTGAGGAGCTGACATTTGGAATAGACCTGCTCCCTGACAAAGCACAAACTATGCAAAGATGACAGGGAGGGACTTCCCTGGTGGCGCAGTGGTTAAGAACCCGCCTGCCAATGCAGGGGACACGGGTTCGAGCCCTTCTCCGGGAAGATCCGACATGCCGCAGAGCAACTAAGCCCGTGCACCACAGCTACTGAGCCTGCGCTCTAGAGCCCGCGAGCCACAACTACTGAGCCCATGTGCCACAACTACTGAAGCCTGCATGCTTAGAGCCCGTGCTCTGCAACAAGAGAAGCCACTGCAAAGAGAAGCCCGCGCACCTCAACGAAGAGTAGCCCACACTCGCTGCAGCCAGAGAAAGCCCGCGCGCGGCAACGAAGACCCAACGCAGCCATAAATAAAGAAATAAATTTATTTATTAAAAAAAAGACAGGGAATGAATGAGCTTTCCAGGCAAAGGGACACACCAGAATCCAATAACCCCTGGTGATGACAAAAACCACTAGTTTAAGCAATTTAGATAAACAGTTGCAAATAACTTAGGTAAAGTAACTCAGAAAGGTCTTAGAATGTCTTCTTTCATGTCTCCCACAAGCCTTCAACAACTGCCCTTTGTCTAACAGGGGATTTATTCCTTGTCATTAGTCAACAATTCATGGTTTACTCCCTTCCCCTAAATTCATTCCTTACTTTCAAGCTTTTCATCCTATAAATGTCAGCTCCACAAATCAGCATCTCAGACTATCAGGGAAACCACAGTAGCAAACACCAAATGGTACATTAAAGATGGCTACAAATTCTTTGCTACTCCTTCCGTTGGAAGGTGATGTATGATTCCCTTGCCCGGCAACCTGGGCTAGTCTCCATGAACTGCCTGATAGACAGAATGGCTTCTGAAGCTGGGTCCTGAACAAGACTGAAACTTCAGCTTAGTTCCTTGTATCATGAATCTTTGGAAGCCAGCCTCTAGGTAAGATGTGTGGTTATTCTGAGCCCACCAAGCTGTGAAAAGTTTGGGGACAGAGGATGCAAGGCCACATGTAAAGAGGCCAAGGCCACCATGGTGCTAGGTGTGTGAGTTTAGGAGCCACTTTGTCAGCGGGGTTCCAGCTGACGGCACTTGGAGGCAAGATGAACCTCCCAACTGAGCCCTTCCTGAGTTTCTGACTCAGAAAGTATTGTCAACAAATTAAAAGCTGTCTTAAGCCACTAAGTTTGGGGTGGTCCCTTATACAGTGATAGAGAATCAGAATACATCTTTTTTATCAAGAATCTCAGCATGATCAGATTGGTTGCGTGGCTACTCAAAAGCAAACTTCCTAAAATGTTTGCCATAGAGGGAAAAAAGGTCATTTTCTTATATTCCAGCTACTTAAAAATTCTCAAAAACGAATTAGTGTTTACTCATGACCCCTGCTTCTATCAACTGTAAAGGAGTAGTCAGCTTGAAAAGTTGTTACTTTGTGAATTGAGAACAACTTAACTTTCTCCTAATAATGGGTAAGATAATAGGTGAGTAACAAACAAAAACCCAGAAACAAAAGCCAAAACCCTGCTGCTCTTCTCTGTCAAGTTTTGTGCAGTTAGTCTTAAGAACACAGAATACCTTTTTTTGTAGATTATTATAAATAGTTTTAGCAATATTACAATATATGACAGGGTGGAGTAGATTTTGATTATGACTATTTTCTTACGAAATGCCGTTCAGCTCTTTAAAAAATACTACCTATTTCAGAGACCGATTCAGCTGGATTTATCGAACAGTATTCTCTAAGATCTTCCAAGTAGGTACAATGAACAAAAGAGTCGCTATCCTTAAGTGAAAACCAAGGAATTTTATTTGGGAACGTCTGTGAGTTAAGAATAAAGTGGATGAGAAACAGAGACCCGGACACAGAGAACAAATGTATGGATACCAAGGGGAAAGGGAGGGGGGTGGGATGAATTGGGAGGCTGGGATTGACATATATACACTATTGATACTATGTGTAAAATGAATAACTAATGAAAAAATTTTTTAAATTACAGCCTCCGATGGTCTTAAATTTTCTATCTGCCACTGTAAAATGTCCTGATGTGAAAATATTTCAGGATGGAAAAATAAAGCCTACAAACTTCCTCTGTTTAAAAAAAAGAAAAAAAAAAGTATAAAGTGGATGAGATTACCAGGAGGCATCAAGTAGATGACCCAGAAAGAATGCTATCTGAGTTGTGAGAGCAATTATCGCTGGGTCATGATTCAGAGTCACCATCTCCGTTCCCAGAAAAAGACCAGAATGATGCTTTCCCGGAAGGGGTGAGAGTAACGGGTCGTGGAGGAGGATGGAGGCTCATGGACGGGATCAAACACATATTGTAAAAGAAGAGACGTGCCCCAATTACTGGAGGTGACGTAGTAACATTATATGGAGGTATGAGGAAGTGATAAATAAATGGGAAAGGTGATTCATTCTGTCCCCAAGTGCTTTGAGACCTCCGGGGGATCTTATGTCTAAGATGCAAATACAGCTCCGGGGAAAGTTGTAATGATGTCGTCTTCTTATTATCACCTCTGAAACAGGCGCTTCCTCTCTCCTGCTTCTTTGGCTTGCGTCCCCTATTCATTATACTCCCGACAAAAGTCTGGTTGAACTGGCTTGTGGCCATCCAATACGGAGAACCACGTTAGGTGGATGGCTATGTCCAGCGCTATACTGAATACAACTCACTGACGTGGCCTTGCTTAATGTTGGCGTCCGTGTTGATCCCAAAGTCTGGTCCAATCAACTGTGCAAGAATAAAAGACTCACATGGCATAAAGCTGCAGGCTGGTGCTTTCCTTAAAAGAGGGCCGTCCAGCTCAAGCTCAGGTACAGGAGCTACTCATACATCTTGTGCCAAAATGTACCACCTTGACACCCCTTGTTTGTGGTACTGAGAATACGCCATGAACTGGCAGAACATACACCAATGGGATTTGGCAAATCAGCCTCCATCACAGATAGCTTCTATCTTATTTTCTCAAACTGACGTCCTCTTGACACAATTTGGTGGGAACATCACTATTGCCAGTATCTGGACTGAGGCAGGAATTACGCGGGGGACTAAAACTCACTACCACCAACATCCCTCTGCGAACTAAGAATGTCACCTGCCCAATCAGTGAACAAGCCCTCAGCCACTGCAGCTGCCCTGCTCGCAGCTGTGCACGCTGTGGGGATTCAGGATGGAGCAAAACAGGATACCGGCCCTAGATATTTCAGGTGCATATCGAAGGAATGATTTCAGTGAGCCCAGACTCTTGCACCTTCCCAGACACAGAAAGCACTAAATTCTTTAACTTGCGTTGTCTGCTTTTCTTTAATGAACAGTAATCTGATGTTCCAACTACCTGGATGTTGTTGCAAAAACCCTTATATATCCTGGCTCCCCCCTTACCTCTTTGGAGCCATCCCTCAGAGCTCTCGGAGAGGCTGCCTCCCAGGTTTAAGTCCTCAGAAAGTCCACCTAATAAAGCATCATTCTCAACTTTTAGGTTGTGCATTATTATTGTTTTGTTTTGTTTTTTGTTTTTTTTGGCGGTACGCGGGCCTCTCACTGTTGTGGCCTCTCCCGTTGCGGAGCACAGGCTCCGGACGCGCAGGCTCAGCGGCCATGGCTCACGGGCCCAGCCGCTCCGCGGCATGTGGGATCTTCCCGGACCAGGGCACGAACCTGCGTCCCCTGCATCGGCAGGCGGACTCTCAACCACTGCTCCACCAGGGAAGCCCGTGCATTATTTTTAAATCAACATCTCCTACAATGTTTACTTTCCCGAAGTCCAATTTACTTCCGGAGTCTTAATGGACCACTCAAATACCACTGCTAAAATATAAGCCACAGTGTAGCAAGTTGGGGAAGAAGTATCTAAAAGAGAAAAAAAGTCTCTTGCAGGAGAAGCTGTTTGCATGGTCTGGGTTCAAGGGAATCTCCCACCAGTGGCCATGTGTATACAAGGCCTCTAGACTTGAGCTGGTGTTTGAAAGCGAGGGACACATGCACATTTCTGTGGCTATCCCAAGGCCACTACATTTTCATGGAAATGAAGCTGCCTGAAGGTTCATTCTTCAGGGGCTTCTGGAATTAACAAATGAAAAGAAACTCACTGAAAAGCTAATTTTCGCAGACTGCAAAACACATTTCGAAAATGAAGAAGAAGGCGGAAAGGTTACTTGGTGCTCTGTAAACACAGTGCTCCGGTGATGCGCTAAGCTATTAGTCTGTGAAGCCCCATTAGCCAGGAGAGCGGACCTCAGCTTCATACCTCCATAAAGGCCAAACTGTAGTCGACAGCACCACAGCTGAAGGACGATTTGATGCGTCTGATATGCACCTCAGGTCGTAGGTGGGAGCACACTTACATGTGCCTTTAAAACATTCTCTCCAGCTGGGTCTCTCTGTTCTCACCTGTTTTACCTCTGAACGCAACGGTACTGCTAAATGAGCAAAGGAATCAAAGCAAATGCTTACTTGCATATCTATCGGTATATACACATACAGTTAGCTGACAAGTGACCAAAGCATTTCACTAGGCTTTGGCCAAATACATGCTCCCCTATGAATTACATGCTCCTTGTCATCAGGGGTAAAGAAAAAGAGAAATACAACAGCAATGCAGCAAAGACGGAGCTGGTATTCTGTCTTTTCTGCTCCGTAAGTATGCCGCCATTGAATTCATCAAATAACACAATTTGACAGAGTCCACAAATCAGTACAGGGCTAGATGTGCCCTATGGGATATTCGAGTCATATAAAAAGTCTTTGATGGGGGTGTGTGGGATGAACTGGGAGATTGGGATTGACATATATACAGTACTATGTATAAAATAGGTAACTAATGAGAACCTACTGTATAGCACAGGGAACCTGACTCAGTGCTCTGCGGGGACCTAAATGGGAAGGAAATCCAAAAAAGGGGATATATGTATACGTATGGATGATTCACTTTGCTGTACAGCAGAAACTGACACAGCAGTGTAAAGCAATTGTACTCCAATAAAAAAAAGTCTATAGTATCTTCTTAGATGATTGGCTGGAAGGGTAAATATGATTAATATTTGAGAAAGAAGGAAACAAGCTCTAACACATGGTACAGCTCAGAAGTGTAATAAAAGTTCCGCTGATAGAATATTCTCGGGGGAGAGCAGGTAGGTTAGCTATTCTGTCAGGACACATGCTAAGAGCCTTGAGATCAAACACAACCCGCGAGCTGGGTGTAAGTTTGAGCCTTCTCTTTGTGGTAGCCAGGCCATAGATCTCACAAAGAAGATAAGGATAGGTCTAACTTTTGCCTTAAACTCAGAAGTCTCTTTAGAGTGAAGACAGCATCAAGCCATCTTTAAGTTGCATGTGGAGCTGTTTCTACTCAGTGGAATTTGCTGGCTCATCCATTTGTGGATGGTCTCTTACCTGGTCCGCCTCTGATCCCTGAATTACTCACAAGGAGTAGCCAGGTTCAAGCAGGGCAGTCTTGTAATTCAGTAAAGCTAATGACCTAGGTGGATAGAACACACAATCTTGGCTTTTTCTGCCCAAGGCTCAAATCAACTGACCTAATAAGACAGGTAACAATATGAGTCATTAACAATTAGGGCAGGGCTTCCCTGGTGGCGCAGTGGTTAAGAGTCCGCCTGCCAATGCAGGGGACACGGGTTCGAGCCCTGGTCTGGGAAGATCTCACATGCCGCGGAGCAACTAAGCCCGTGCGCTACAACTACTGAGCCTGAGCTCTAGAGCCCGTGAGCCACAACTACTGAAGCCCGTGTGCCTAGAGCCCGTGCTCCACAACAAGAGAAGCCACCACAATGAGAAGCCTGCTTGCCATAACTAGAGAAAGCCCACTCGCAGCATCAAAGACCCAACACAGTCAAAAATAGAATAAATAAAATAAACAAATCTATTTTTAAAAAAAAACAATTAGGGGGCTCCCCTGGTGGCGCAGTGGTTGAGAGACCACCTGCCGATGCAGGGGACACGGGTTCGTGCCCCGGTCCGGGAAGATCCCACGTGCCGCGGAGCAGCTGGGCCCATGAGCCACGGCCGCTGGGCCTGCGCGTCCGGAGCCTGTGCTCCGCAACGGGAGAGGCCGCAACAGTGAGAGGCCCACGTACCGCAAAAAAAAAACAAAAAACAAAAAACAATTAGGACTGCACTGGGCTGCAGGTAGTAGATTTAATCACAGCAGTTTTTTTTAAAAAAAAAAAAAAAGGGAGATCTTTTTCCCGCGTAAAAGAAATCCAGATGCAGATGAAAGGCAGAGTTGGAGCTGTGAACTGAAGAAGTTATCAAGGACTCAGTCTCCTTCTAGCTTCCTGCTACCACATCTAGATCATGACACTCAGTCTCCTGGTCTCAAGTTTTATTCTCTACACCCATCCTTACGTACCAGGAATGAAGAAGGGTGAAAGGCACATAGTGTGCCCTGGTTACCTCTGCCCTCTTTTATCAAGACAAGAATAGTGTCCCAACAAGTCTCTTCCAAAGATCTCCAGTTAGATCTCACCAGAACATACTGGATCACTCCAGGGTCTCAGAGTGTGTGGGATTTTCTGTGGGCGCTTTAAGAGCAGGCTCTGCTTCCTACAGCTCTCCAGCTCTCCCGCACGCCAGCTCCCCTGACCTTCAAAGCCAGATGTTCTGGGGCCTTGTCTTCCTGGTTCAGGACCCCTGGGCTGGGGAGACTGATGTGGGTCCTGGATCCCTCGCTCCTTGAGGAAAACCTCTGCAACTATAATTATCCTCCTGTTTGTGCGTCGCCTACCAGAGGTGAGGGTCTTGACTACACTGCATCCCTGCCCCTCCTACCTATCTCAAGTGGTTCCTTCTTTATATCTCTAGCTACGAAAAACCTTTTCTATTAGTCTTCAGGTCATTCTCATCAACAGTTGCTCTGTAGAATAGACGTGTAGTTGCCAAGGGGGAGGGGGATGACGGAGGGATGGATTAGGAGTTTGGGATGAGAAGATGCAAACTGTTACATACAGAATGGATAAACAACAAGGTCCTACTGTAGAGCACAGGGAACTATGCAATATCCTGTGATAAACCATCATGGGAGAGAATATGGAAAAGAATGCACATATATGCATAACTCAATCACTTTGCTGTACAGCGGGAATTAACACAAGACTGTAAATCAACTAGACTTCGATAAAATTAAAAAATAAATAAATTAAAAATACTCGCTCCGGAAGTTGTTGTAATTTTGGTGTGCCGGGGGGACAGGTGAGCTCGGGGTCTTCCTATTCTGCCATCTTGGCCACACCAGAAACTGAAGATTTTAACTGGACGCCTTGCCCCCCTGAATTACATGACTAGTTTATTAGCAAGAAATAAGGGGGAAATGGATGTTGGCTAGGCAACTAGCAGCTTCTGGCAGACTGACCACGAATTAATTCTACATAATTGACAGCAAATCAACGTGTAGTCCATCTGTGACTATCCACGTAAAGGAACAAAAGGAGAAGAGAGACTTTTAATCCATGGCAATGAATATATCCCGCTCCCCAAATATTTGTATTATGAGATTCCCTTGGGGGAAACTCTCCTCCACGGGATCATGGAGTGCTTTTTACTTTCTGTTCTCAAAGGTACAAATCATACAGGATTAAGTGACTTCGAAAATTATTCTCAAATTAGGAATAATCACTCTTTGGGGGCCTTTTTCAAAAGTCAGCCTACAGTATTTGTCTTTGTGTGACTTACTTCATTTAGCATAACGCCCTCCGAGTCCATCCATGTTGCTGCAAATGGCAACATTTCACTCTTTGCTATGGCTGAGTAGTAGCCATAACGATGACAAATACTCCATGATATCACTTATATGTGGAATCTAACACATGGCACAAATGAACCTGTCTACAAAACAGAAACAGACTCACAGCCATAGAGATCAGACTTGTGGCTGCCAAGGGGGAGGGGGGTGGGGGAGGGATGGAGTGGGAGTTTGGGGTTGGCAGATGCAAACTATTCTGTTTAGGATGGTTAAACAACAAGGTCCTACTGTAGAGCACAGGGAACGACATCCAATCTCTTGGGATAAACCCTCATGGAGAAGAATGTCTATATGTGTGTAACTGGGCCACTCTGCTGTACGGCAGAGATGGGCATGACATTGTAGATCAACTATACTTCGCTAAGGAAAAAAAAAGAAAAGAAATACAGTTAGCACTTGCTACCTGCAAAGACTCCCGCAGCTTCTGTGTAAGAACAGGCACAGGGTAGGTCCCAAACGCTACCCTCTTTCACACTTACCAGTGGTGCCTCCAGCTTGGCTGACGGGCAATCCTAGGTGTGGAGATTTCCTACGACCACACAGTAGCAGTGATGCTCCAAGAACGGGATGATCGAAATCTAACCCAGGTAGAAAACTAAGAACCAGAGGGACGTGTAGATCTATCAGCCTTGGGAGATACCTCTGTCTTTCATGGAATGTGCAGTCCTCAGAGTGATGCGAGCAGGGCTCAGTATCTGCCTGATACATATGAGAGGAAGGTAGGAAACCAGAGCAGGTGCAAGATGCAATAGGGCAAGAGGCAGCAAAACGTGGTTCTCATGGAAAATTACAAGCAGAAAGCAGAGGGATTCAGAAAGGGACTTGTGTTACATTTTTTGTTCGTTTGGTTTTTTTGTTTCATTTTTATGTTACATTGGAGTATAGGTGATTAACAATGTGTTAGTTTCAGGGGTACAGCAAAGTGATTCACTTATACATACACATGTATCTATTCTTTTTCAAGTTCTTTTCCCCTTTAGGTTATTACACAATATTGAGCAGAGTTCCCTGTGCTATACAGTAGGTCCTTGTTGGTTACCTATTAAATATAGCAGTGTGTATATGTCAATCCCAAACCCCCCTACGTTTTAATATTTTATTTAAAATATTGACCTCTTTCAGACACAGAATAACTGAACACGTCATCATTTGCCAAGTCATTTGCAAAGTTTCATGGGGGTTGGTAGACTTTCTAACTAAGATATGAGCATCTCTATGGGTAGAGATTATTTTTATTACCATTTTTTCTGTATAACATGTATATATATATATATATATATATAAGACGACCTTTTATATACATATACCTATAACGTATTTTTCACACTGTGATAGACATATAGGAAACATTCGAATACATTTTGATTTATTGTCTAATAATTAAGAACTTCAAGGCACTAATCTGTTTTAGCACATTTTGAAAAAGTCTGCAAAATTCATATTCGATGCTTTTCTTCTGTATTTGAGAACCAACCAGAGTGAACTTGGGAAGTCTTGAGGGGCCTTCAATGACTTTTTTTTTTTTTTTTTTTTTTGCGGTACGCGGGCCTCGCGGCCTCTCCCGTTTCGGAGCACAGGCTCCGGACGCACAGGCTCAGCAGCCATGGCTCACGGGCCCAGCCGCTCCGCGGCATGTGGGATCCTCCCGGACCGGGGCACGAACCCGCGTCCCCTGCATCGGCAGGCGGACCCCCAACCACTGCGCCACCAGGGAAGCCCCCACTCTCTCTTTTTATATGAAGTATATTCTATTTTAATTCTTCTTCCACAGGAAAAAAACCCCTCATTTCTCTCTTAGGCACACTATGGAAACAATAGCTCAGAAATCCTCCCCGGGGTGCCACCAAAAATCTGAACTGGGGTTTGAGCCGGGGGGAACCCGAGAGCTCCGAGAATATTTGGAAGACACACGTGTTGACATTTGGCGGGAGTCTGTACAATATTTCTTCCTCATTTGCCAAAGAAAAAAGAAAAAAAAAGGAATTTGGAAGCTTTTGTTAAAACGTCTTGGAACTATTTCTGATGTTTCCTTCTCATTGGAGTGAGGAGGTGCTAAAAATTTCTTTTGGCAAAAGAGAGAGGAAACGAAAACAAGGAAAACATTGAGATAATATATAAAAGCTATTGTTTCAGAATATCCCAAGCAGAGGCAAAAGAAGAGTAAACACTGACAGTCAGAGGAAAGAAGCCAGGTGGGAAACACTTTTCATATTCAGGAACTTGTATTACTTTGGGGGGAACACAAGCAACTTAAGATCAGTGGTGGATCACAATTTGTGCGATAGATGTGCTCCAATCCCTGGTGAAACAGTTGTTTCCAATAGGTTTCCAATGTCAAATCGAGAACGAGTTTCCACTATATTCAATATTCTGTAATAAACCATAATGGAAAAGAAAATTATATATATGTATATACTGAATCACTTTGCTGTACACCTGAAACTAACATAACATTGTAAGTCAACTACTCTTCAATTTAAAAAAAAGTTTCCATGACAAAAAATGCACCCCAATAAATTAAGGTGAGTGCATTCTTGGATTAGAAGAAGCAAATATGTCTAGGACCCTGGCCAGGGAAGGCTTCATCATCACTGTCAGAAATCACAAGACCAGCTGTTTAAGTTAATTAAAGAATGTAGCATATTGATAAATACCAATGGGAGTGTAAGAAAGTGAGAAAACAGAGCTGGCTGAAGTAGTAAGGAAAGGCTACATGGAAAAGATACAATAGTGGGGCTGAAGCGTTTAAACAATCTGGAGCAAGGCTGGGGAACCAAGCGTGATCACAGGAATAACTGGGTAAAGGTCCCGGGGGAGAGGAAATCCCCAAGGAAACAAAGACCAAATTCTGAGTGGAGGTACGGATGGATCAGAAGGGCAGTCCACTGGTGTAGGGTAAGGGGATAGGCACCCTTAACTACTGAAACAAATACAAAGAGTTCATTCGTAAATTTAGGAGAGACCGTAGCTCATCTGACCTGGAAGAAAAGAGATGGAAAAGCAAGGTAGCAACACAACAGCACTGCATGGCTTGCATTCCTCTAAATCACGAGCCTAAGAGTAGACAACAGAACAGTGGGGATCAGACCACAGAAGATGAAGGGTTAAAGTAAAAGGAAATGTAAAGCATTTTTAACGTCAGGATGTACTTTCCAACTCCAGGTTGCTCTAGTGATAGAATTCCTACCTCACAGTAATGACATGGTAATGCGGGGAAAATGCAAAAGAGGTAGACAGGGATTAAGGGGAAAGTGCCGTGTTATCTACCTGTGAAGACCAAGAATAAAATCATGAGGGATGAGAGAGAGACGGCCATGGACCAAACCAGCATCATCTGAGCACATGGCCAGGTCTCATGTCTTCATGGCCTCTGAGTGATGCTAACCACGTGACCAGCGGCATCTGGCCAACAGCATCTGGGCAAAATGGTGTCCATTTCCAGGATGGTCCAAACTCCCTACATGACCCTCCACACTCACTTCCTACCTACTGGCTGGAAGTGAAGGACTTCAAGTCCTATAGGATGGCAGAGCCTCAGGGGAGCCTCAGTCCCCACATCCTCCATGGAAGCTCCCTAATGAACACTGAACTCTGTGTGAGCAAAGATACACACATGTATCTGAGATGCAGTGGCTGGCTTGTTACAGCATCTGGAGATACCTACTCTAACTAGCACAAAGAGGAAGACCATGATTTAGGTAACCGAAGCTAACCAGAGCCTGTATACTTGAGAAGAAACAAAAGGAGACCATCTGGGCTGAGGCTGACAGCAGCAAGAAATACGGAGTTAAAGGCTGACAGTTTCATACAATTAAATTCATCCATTTGACATGTTTGTTGAGTTCTGACAATTCGATAGAGCCATGTGATCATGCAATCTACATGCATGTATATCTGTATGTCTGTATATATGTATAAATATTTTGCTGTCTATTTCTATGAGTTTTCAGACCTGTATTGATTCAGGTAACCACCCACACAATCAAGATACAGAAGTTTCCTCACCCTCCAAACCTCCCTTGTGTTTCCTTTTGTAGTCAAGACATCTCTTCTCTCAATCCCTAGCAACCACTGACCAATTTTCCATCCCCACACTTTGCCTTTTCCAGAATATCACAGCAATGGAAGCGCACAATAGGTGGCCTTTCGTGGCTGGTTTCTTTCACTTAGCATACTGTCTTTTAGAGCCGATTCTTAAGAAATGTTGGTGAGAGGGAAAAATGACACAAAAGTGGTGAAAGTTGGTAACTTATGGATCTGGGCAACTGGTTCATGGAGGTTCATTATTTCATGCTTTCTACTTTCATACGTGTTTGGAAATTTCAAGAATAAAACGGTTTTAAATTTTGAAAAAAATAATGTCTGTTTCCTCTGGTTGTATATAAGCACTGCTGCTTAAAAGGGATCTAAAGACGGGACTTCCCTGGCCGTCCAGTGGTCAGGACTCTGAGCTTCCACTGCAGGGGGCATGGGATTGACCCCTGGTCGGGGAACTAAGATCCCACAAGCCGTGCAGCGCGGCCACAAAATAAAAAATAAATTAGTATCTCTTTAAAAAGAAATTTAAAGAAACCAAAGACCCTGGACCGAGAAAAAGCCTGGACTCATTCAGTCCAGGCCACCTGGTACTGGAATTATGCTGGTATCCCTGCAAGAGGCAGGGAGTAAACAACTGACAGATTCTAAGTCTGCATTTTTAGGATCTGAGTGTTCCCAGCCTCTGACGAAGCCAAGAGGCAATGTCCTACTTCTCCCGCAAAAACCAATATCAAACCTTTGCTCTTCTCCAATCTGAGAATTCCTTAAGTTTCTGATTCAAAGGCTCAATAGAGCAGAAATAGGCCAGTTCCTTCCCTAAGATGAAACTTACCTAAAATGAGGGCACCTACTGTAAACAATGGATTTTGCCCCTTTTCCAAGGTGACACAGGTCTGTAAGGAGAAAAGACCTAATCTTAGGCCTGAGTACCGTCACCCGATCAGCCCAGCACAGAGAAAACTCCTGCCGGCAAACAGCGGATGACAGGGGAAGCCTCAAACCTGTGCATCCGAGATCCTCTCTATTTGTACTTGTCTGAAACATAAGCCCCCCTGAGTTTTCTTCGCTGTTAATATAGTCAAGAGTCTGAAAAGCAGAATTAAAATAAATCTTCCTCAAACCGGTGGAAAAGGGCATCAGGTGCTAATTTTGAAGGCAACAAGGAATTGAAATCAGCTTTGGAAAGGGCACATTTTCTGAGCAGCATGTTGGAAATCCAGGCAGCCCTGCCATGGGTTGTCCCTTCTGGCGAAGAAAATGGATAGATCCGCCTTAAGAAAAGGCGGCTTTTCATGCGCTTTGATTTTACTTAGGTAGAGAATGTCAGAAACTTTTTCTTCTGAGAATGTGTATTCAGTTTCACCAAAGTAACCCGATTTTCAGACATCTTTTCCCAACAAATCATGTCTCTAGTAGCACAGCGATTCTCTTGTTTGATTAATTCTTGGTTTAAAAGATACCCCCAGACTGAATTCTTAACTCCACATTTATTTTACATTGTAATCCTAAACCCCATCCATTCTGGGGGAAGTTTCCATATAGAATGTGGTGCTGGATTTTATGACACCACAATCAATATTACTCTCTTATATTCTGGTTGCTTTTAGCATGTAAGTTTTGGCCCTCAACAAATAGTTTCCTCTGCTTCTTTTGTTTTCTTTCAACAGTATCTAGAAAGTGGTAATATACTCCTCTTCAGAGCCAAATGAGACTGTCTACCAGTAAGTAACGAGAAATGCCTAGAAAACACCAGGTGATCATGGTAGAAGAATGTAAATCCTGACGAGTCAAAGAATCAGTGAGAGGATGGCTATAAACTTCTTTGAAGAAGAATTCAACTAATATGCCATTCCATGATAAACAAGAAGGAAAAGTTTCCTTAGGATAATAATAATGGTCTCAGCCAAGGATGATCTGGACCCGGAGACATTTGGCAATGGCTGGAGACATCTACAGATCACAACTGAAGGAGGAGGCAATGGCTGGAGACATCTACAGATCACAACTGAAGGAGGAGGAGGGCTACCAGTTGGTAGAGGCCAGGGATGCCACTCGAAATCCTACAAGTCTTAGAGCACTGCCCCCCTCCTCACTCCCCACACAGAGACACAGCAAAGAAGTATCCAGTCCAGTCAGTGGTGCTGGGGTTAAGAAACCCTGCCTTAGGATAAGAGCTGGGAAAAACTTAACCACAGAGTCTCAGATGCAGGACCAGAGGTAAAAGGTCGTCCCGTTTCCACATCAGCAAAGCTGGGCTCTACCAACACACAGAGAATCTTTTAGCGCTTTTAAATTCATCATGGTCTTTGGCTTTATATTAATCAAAGCACTCGATCCCCAGAGACATATGGGGATCGACTACGTGTCAGACACTGCACTGGGGTTTTGAGCATGCGCAAGAAAGGAAAGAGATCTGCTCACGTGGAGCTCACAGAGGGAGGAGACCCAACAGTCAAAGCACAATGACCCAAACAGCTGAATTCCACGCAGTGGTAAGTTCTAGTAAAGAACATATTAAAGCAAGATGATGGCGGGAAGGGAGGGACCCTGCTTGAGATGCAATAGTTAAGGAAGACCTACCAATGTCTATGTATCTATGTATCGATAGCCGTCAGTCATCCACCCATCCACCCATCCAGGTAACCACTTATCCATGTATCTTTGTATCTGTGTATCTACCTACCTACCTATCCATCCTTCCATCCATCCAACCATCCATCCATCCATCCATCCATCCATCCATCCTCTCATCTATCTATCTATCTATCTACCTGTCTTCATCATCACCATCATCTATCTGCCTTTCTATCCGTCTACACTATCCCTTCTTTTGCCCTCACTTTTCTCACCTAATGTTTTGGAAGACTTTCGTATCACAAAAGCTATATAGTTTTCTGTGAATAGCATTATGCTAATGTAAAATAACCACTATTCCTTTAATGAGCACTTCAGTGATCTGCAGACATCGCTCTATTATCTTCTGCATTGAACAGCGTGGAATGTTACTGCGGAAAAGTCTACAAACAGCCTGAATTTCTTCCCCTGGTAAATGACAAGTGACTCACTTTTTCCTTACAAAGCATTTTGAAATCTGGCGCGTATCACTCACATACACACACATGTACATAAGTATATATGAAGTATTAACTGAAGTTAGATATATGTAGTATAAAGAAAAGAATATATATCACAAACGAACAGTTCAAGAAACAACAGTAAACACTCTTGTACTAGCGCCCAGGTTACGAACTAGAATATACCCAGTATCTTTGAAGCCCCCTGCATGTTTCTCCCCATTAATATCCTCATTCTCCCCACTGAGACCTATTATTCTAAATTTTGTGTTCATCTCCTTGTCATTTTTTATAGTTTTACCTAAATGAATGTATATATCCATCATCCATGAATACTCTGTTGTTAATGTATGCCTAATTTTTAATCTTTGCATAAATGTATTTTTCTGAATCTTTCAATTAAATATTTTATATCAGAGATTACCCACAGGGGTGTAACTGAATCATTTTCATGAATGTATAGGATTCCATTGTAGGAATATGTCAACATTTATTTATCCATTATCCTCTCAACGGTCATTTGGGACACTTCCAGTTTTTTGCTATTAAAACAGCACTGCTATGAATATTTATGTATGCCTTCTGGTAAACAAATACAAGAGTTTCTCTAGATTCTAGACTTTAGAAGTGGAAATTTCGGGTCATAGTGTATGCGTATCTTCGACATTGCTGGGTGTATTTCCTAAAAAGGCGGCACCAATTCTGCCCACCAGGAATAAATGAAGGTTTCCTTTGTTCCACATTCTCTACAACTTGTGCTATTATCAGGCTGCCTGACTTCTGGCAACTTGGTGGATATGAAATTGAAATGTATAGTAGTTTTAATTTGTTCTTCTCTGATTTCTAATGAGATGGAGTATCTTTTCTATTTATTGGCTACTTTGTGTCTTTTCTTCTGTGAAATGTCTGTTCATATATATATATATATGGTTTGGTTTGGTTTGGTTTTTTTGCGGTGCACGGGCCTCTCACCGTTGTGGCCTCTCCCGTTGCGGAGCACAGGCTCCGGACGCGCAGGCTCAGCGGCCATGGCTCACGGGCCCAGCCGCTCCGCGGCACGTGGGATCCTCCCGGACCGGGGCACGAACCCGCGTCCCCTGCATCGGCAGGTGGACTCTCAACCACTGCGCCACCAGGGAAGCCCAAGAATTACTTTTGCTTTATGCTTCTTCCCAAATAAATTCTTCCTCTCTCTTATATCGTTGTATTTCCTTCCTCCCTCCCTCCCTCCTTCCCTCCCTCCTTCCCTTCCTTCCTCCTTCCCTTCCTTCCTTCCTTCTTCCCTTCCCTTCTGCAATCTATTTACATAGATGGACTGCCATTTCTCTTGTAATCTGATTCATGCCCAACTTGGACAACTCTGATCCACACCCAGGCCTTCTATTTGTGTGGACAGAACATGGATGAGTTTTACTCAACATGCATTATCTTACAAAATATACACCAACACCTGGGTTTTCAACAGCCTGGGGTCACGGAGAGAGGAGGAGCGTTCAGGCAGGGCTTTGATGGATGGAATGAGGACCTGTTCCCCCTTCATGCTCTGTGCCTGCGTCCACTCAACGCTTTGTGTGTGTGTTGAGATGGGAAACGGAAAGGGAGAGAGGGTCAGTCTTGTATTTTCTTCCATCTGCTTGGAACAACCCTGGGCTTCAGATCACACCTCCGATTCATCTCCGGGTCTGGGATCCTTGCTTTTGATAAAGACACGCATCCCTGGATGATCTCTTTTGTCATCAACAATACTTCCACTGCCCAAAATGAGAACAGAAAAGAAATACGAACACTGAGTTTTCACATTTGCATAAGGAGCTCACAGCCTGAAGAGAAAAAACTATTATCTTGCTTCTCTGTGTTCTCTTTCTTCTGCCTCTGGCTCTTTCCAAAGTTGTTATCATATTTATGATGTTTTCTGTTTGGGCAAATTCATTTCTGCATTGCTTACGACCCTTCTGCCTTTGCTCCCAGCTGGGGTTGACATAACTGACAAACCTTCATGATTGTCTCTGCTTCTGGTACAATATGGAGTTGATGGGAAAAGATATTCTGCTTTCATAAAAATTATCTTTTCAAACAGCTACACCCACAGGGTCAAGTCAGGGAACAGAAACCACAGCAGATAACTGACCGGAAGGGCTTTAATACAGAGGACTAGTTACAGAGGGGCTGAAATTGCTGGCAGAACAACTAGATGATGGTGATGCAGCCCTGATATAAATAACTGCAGGAAGTCTTTTCTCCTCGGGTCAGAAGGACAAAGCAAGGAAGGAGGGGGCATCATAAGAGGGCAACGGCAAAGTCTCCCTGTAGGATTTGGAGCCATGGCACAGGCTGCCTGGCGGGAGCTGGAACCACGGATGGACGAGCTTTCTGGCCTGAGCAGGGACCGGGGAGCAAGACAGAAAACTACGCCGACTTCTCCCATCTTCCCGGCCACAGGATTCCTGCCACTGGGTCCCACTGGCCGAAGCCATCAGAAGCCAGATCTGGGTAGTGTAGGGCATCTGGGAAATGCAGGTTACAGAGGTGGACCTACTGAGAGTCACAGCAGAGCACGAGAAGGGTGAGCTGTAAACTGCAGAGCAAGCAGCCGCAGTGCATCACCTCTGTCCTTTCGCAAGTAGAGCTTACTGGCGAAATTCCCTATGATTGCTAATTACTTACTAATGCAGCTAACAAACTACCCTAAAACTTAGTGCTTTAGAACACCACCATTTTCTTATACATCACTCTTTATGTACCAGGAATATGAGCAGGGCTCAGCCGTGAGATGCGTCTGCTCCACCTGGAATTGGTGCAGTCCCCTGGTGGTACTAAGTTGTCCGCTAGCTGACCGACAGCGGCCAAGACAGCTTCATGCACGTGTCTGGGGCCTGGACAGGAATGGCTAGAAGATGGGGATCACCAGGTCCCCCCTCTCTCCATGGAGCTTCAGAGCTTCTCATGGGATCTCCCAGAAGACGAGCTGGACTTCTTACAGGCGGCTCTGGGCTCTAAAAGCAAGTGTTCCCAGAGACCTAGGTGGAAAGTTACAGCTTTTTAGAGTGTCTAGCCTCAGAAGTTCCAGATCCTCACTTCTTCTATATTCTACTTGGAAAGCAATACACCGAGGCCAGGTTCAAGGGGCAAGAGGTGGGGAAGAGAATCCAAGTATATAAGCCACGTTCAGGTGTCATCTCTCTTTCAAAGAGGCTTTGAAGGAGGGGAAACTGCACACTTGTGGTCAGATGCACCACGTTGATTTTTGCACCTATATCACTCAGCTGATCTCTTTCTTACTCTTGAGCTGATGCCTTCCCCAGGCCTTTGTTTGTGTGTTGATGCCGGAATGATTTCTGCTGGATTTTTAAAAATCAATTTACTTGCATACCTTCAGAATTCAGGAGACAGAATTCTGACACCTGGGTCCGCTCTCCTGTCTCCTACCAGCAGGTGCTGAGTCAGTCGCTTTCCTAAGTGATCCAAGGAAATGCCTCTTCAGCAGCTTTGAACATGCTCCTTCGTCTGTTTCTTCTTCACTGTTTACGTCGGAGGCGACCTGCGCCTTGTGTTAACACGGCCCTCTTTCAGAATGAATGGACACTGCTCAGCGTGAAGTGACCTGAGGTCATCTGTCTGCATTTCAGCTGATACCTGATGCGTCCCTTGGGTGACTGGTTATTTCCTAAATGCCTGCTCAAGGCTCACCTGTCGTCTTTCGTTTACACCATCAACACCCGGAAAGCTAAGAGCCCAGAGACTGAGGCTCAGTGACCTTCGATGACCTTCCCAAGGGTGCACAGGCAGTGAGGATGCCAAGATGGGTGCCCGTGGTCCTGGCTCCATGCCCTGTGCTCTTCCTCATAAACCCATGTGGTCTCCGAGAGGTGTGCCCCCTGGATCTGAAATTGCCATTCCTCGTGATAATTACCAGCGTCTGAAGTGCCTGGACAGGCCCACAATAATCCACGTAGCATCCTTCGGAGCTCTTTACACTGCAGTGACTGGTAAGCCTGACAGATGCTCATGACGGTGGACACACCTTCAACTGTCTATGCTCCAAAGCACTGTCTTAAGTTGGCATCTTAACCTGCCTAACAGACCCCCCCGCCAATGGTCTCTCTCACATCACCGACTACTCAGTACAGGGCTGGGTCCGTGTCTCTTATTTGCTGTTACATCCCCGGCACCAAGCTTCACACTCAAGAAACGTCTCCTCAATAAGGGAAATGTTTCAGGTAATTCATTCTCTTAAGTGCTTTTAAAAAGAATGAGATTTAGGAGTGTCGGTGTCTACCTTCCCGCCTCGCATTGATGAAGAGGGATTTTCCAAAACATGGGTTCTGGGATATAGGTCAGCGAGGGCGAGTTCTCCGGACCTCAAAGTAAAGGCGTTATGAGCTCTAGGGCGTCTGTCAAGTTATTCACCTCTTGTGTTTCTGTGCCCAGTTCTGGAAAACACAGGTGATAAAAGCACCTACTTCGTGGGGTTGTTCTGAGGATTAAATGTGTGAAAAATATTTTAAGCACTGAGAACAGTGTCAGACACAAGTAGATCCTTAATGCTGCTGCCTATTATTATCACCATTATTATTATATTCAGCTATCTCCCCAAACTTCCTGGACCCAGCACATCACTCCTGTGTTCCCACGAGTAACCCAGAAGAAGTACAGAGAAATCACATCTGAAGGTGCTGGGAGAAGGATATGAAGACATTCCCTCAACAGCCTCTGTGGCCAGCCAACCAAAGACCACCTTGGAAATGGAATCTCCATGGATACCAAATGAATGAACAGATGACACTAAAGACCGAAACCCATCCCCAACTCCTCCCCACCTGGCTTTGTATAAACCTCTACCATCTCCCCACTCCTTTCCACCCCAGAACACAGAAATGTGACTGGAGGCAGGGAGAGGCCGTAACACTCTGAAATGGCTGAGTGTTCTCACCCAACATGTATCTACCTTTGCTCACCCAGATTTGCAGACCCAAATTCACACCAGCCGTCAGAGCAATCAGCCGGGTACAGCCATGATACACTAGTGAACCCAGCCCTCTCCCTCCAGTGGCTTTCAGTCTGGTTGAAAAGGAGACTGTCAGGTGGGTCTACCATGCAGGGGATGTGATAAGGTCCTTACACAGAGATGAAGGTCAGCTCAAGGTTACAGAGTATAAACAGCAATGAGCAGAAGCTGGCATAGCCAAAGAAGATCACAGAGAGCTTTGGTTGCATGACTTTGACCCCCAGAACCTCTTCATCTTAAAACTGCAAGTTGGTACCCTTGGATCAACATCTTCCCTTTTCCCCCTCCCCTCAAGCCTCTGGCAGCCATCCATCTATTCTCTGTATCTGCGAGCTTTTGTTAGGCTCCACATATAAGCGATAGTATACAGAATCTGTCTTTCTCTGACTTACCTCACTGAACATAATGCCCTTGAGGTTCATCCATGTTGTTGCGGAAAAAACAGAAATCACTACGTCAAAGAGGTTGTCTGCTCCCCGCTCTTCACTGCAGCATTATTCGCGGAAGTCAAGACATGGAAACAACCTGAGTGTCCATAGTGGATGAATGGATAAAGAAAATGTGATGTATATACACCATGGAATATTATCCAGCCATAAAAAAGAAGGAAATCCTTCCATTATCTTCTAGAACTCCCAGCCCTGCCAAGTTGGCCAAAGTCAAGTTCTCTTGCTCATGAGACAAGCCTCCCACTAGAACATGGGAAAAAGATTCAGTGAAACCTCAGGCAACTTTCCCAGTACCAATCTGGGAGCACAGCTGGTGCCACCGTTGGTACCTTCCTCCTTTCTTCTTTTCCCCCAAGAGGATCAGAGCTGTCAACCTCGGTCAAAAAAAGTATCGCTAGAAAGGAACCACAGCTGTCAGGTGATGGAGGGATTCTTGAGTTGGAGGCCACTGTGGATTAACATCCTGAAATGCGTGAAGCCCGTGAAGTTGTGTACAGAAAGGCTGTGTGTATTGTTACACAGTGGAGCTTGCACATACATGCAATTGTGTGTGACTCAATTATACAGGGTGGGGGGCACAGGGGACTGAGAGAGAGAGAGAGACAGAGAGAGAAGGCGGTTTAAACAGTTAAATTTCTAACTTGACCATTCTACTCAATAAGCATAGCCCAGGATAGCAAGAAGGATGACATGGACCCAATGGCTCCCAACTCCAGCTGCATGTCCGAATCTCTTGGACACCTTTTTAAAAAGACTAACACCAGACACAATATTGTAAATCAACTATACATCAATTAAAAACAACAATAATAAAAGAGATCATGAAAAAGATTGAAGAACCATTTTTTTAAATCTGTTCACAGTATAGCTTTAGATTTCCGTTACCTTAAGGTACATGAACTGTAATAACAGACCAATGATTAATTACTTAAAGAAACTCATGTGCAGGCATTTAGCTTCATGGGTATTTTTGTTACGAAACAAAATACTAACACCAAGGCTTCACCCCAAGAGGATCTTAGGAGCAGTCACCACTGGAAGCAGTGGCCTCAGCTCATCTCAGCTCCGGGTCCCTCTTACAGCACAAGTACCCTAATACGGCTGCACCCGACCCTTGTCATCTTGCATACATTACATGGCCTTGAAATAGACCGACCCTCTCACCTCAAGTCTCACAGAAGAACCTGCTCTCTGGCCCCTCCCTTAACAGAAGGTACATGGAGTGGACTCATGGAACCAGTGACAGCTATTCGATCCCCCAGTAGCCGACGGGTGTCCAGGGCGGGCCAGGTAGTGCATGAGAAAGGAGGAAAGGGTGGTGAGCAGACCGAAGTTTCTGCCCTCCTGCAGCACGCGTTCAAGCAGAAGTAAAAACGTGTGGCAGGTACAACTTAAGGGATTTTCCAGAAAAGCTGGACCCTACCCAGTGTTACCTTCATTCTAAACTGGGAACCTCCCTCTGCGTAAGAGCTGAGTTTTTTCCCGACAACCAGGATCATAGTTTTTCACTTGCAGGGGTGATTTTATCCCCGAGGGGACATTGGGAAACAGCTGGACCCATCTTGGGGTATGAAAATTCAGGGTTGTGTATACAGTGGGTTGAGGCCAGGGATGCCGCTAACCATCCTACTATGTACAGACCGGACTGCCCCTCACAACAGAATGTCATCTGACCCAAATGTCAATAGCTAAAGGCTGAGAAATGTCTACTCTTTTGAATTATAACCCAAACTGTAAAGTCAATCTCCAGAAGCCCTTACTGAAATAAATGAATGATTGAATAAATAAATACATGAGGGAGAATAAACAAATTTCACCTGCAGGATTCCAAAAAAAATTACGTAAATATACCACCCACAACGTGGACCATCACTTCCTTCTGGAAAATACAGTATAGGGAGTGCAGAGAAAAGCAACTTTACAGACGAAAAACCTGAGAAATACCACCCCAGCCAGTGACTAAATTTCACATCAACACTGATTAAGTCAGGGCGGGAGTACGTGTTCTTGATACAATGCAATGAAAATGGCATTTTTCGTTTGTTTGTTTGTTCTTGAAAATCCCAATTGGCTTTTATTTCAAGATGATGGGGGAATAAAAAAGAGCACAGAGATACACCTGATGTCTCTGTGCCTTTACCTGTGCTGTCCTCTTTGCCTGAAATCCCTTTTTTTTGGCCCATAAAACCACTACATAATCAACAAGGACCTACTGTACAGCACAGGGAACTCCACTCAATATTCTGCAACAACCCACATGGGAAAAGAATCCAAGAAAGAACAGACACGTGCATATGCACAACTGAGCCATCCCACTGCACACCCGAAATCAACACAACACCGCAAGCCAACTACACTCCAATCAATACAAAACAAAAATCAAATTAAAAAAAAAAAACCACTACATATTCTCCACTCCCCCAGGGCCAGGTCTTACTGTCTCATGCTCCTGTCCCCTTATATAGGACTCATCTCTCCTCTTTACTCATCTGTGTATTTCCTGACTTCCTCAATAAATGCTTCTTCAGTGGAAAGGTGAAAGAGAATAGAGGGGATGATTTTAAACTCTTGTGGTTGGCAGACGAATAAAAACAACACTTTATCTCTGTGCTGTTTTACCCCCAAACCCATTACTTCGGTCTCATCACGAGGAAAACATCAGATAATCCCAACAGAGGGACGTTCTTCAAAAAGTCTGAACCGGGAAGTCTCAAAGCTATCAAGACAACAGAAACAAAGCAAGTGTGAGAAGTAGTCACAGTCAAGCGTAGTTAAAGACATGATGACTAAGTGTACATGATATCCTGGGTGGGAGCCTGGAACAAAAAAGGGGCCATCGGGCAAAGACTAAGGGGATGTGAATGAGCGTGGACTTCAGTTAATAATAATATGGGTGCACTGATTGTGACAAATGAACCATGCTAATGAAAGATGCTGATAACAGGGGGAAACTGGCCACCAGGCACTTGGCATTGTCCCGTACTGATTTCAAAACTTTTTTTGTAAATCTAAATATATTCTCAAACAGGAGCTTTATTGAAAAGAGATGGAATGGCCTCCTTTCTCTGTCTGCCTCTCACTCCATTCCGCTCCAGAAGCAACTCCCTTAATTCCCACCGGATGACAGACGGAGACGCAGTGCCAAGCACAGATGTCAGGGACCTGTGCAGGGTTTCGAGATACCCAACATCATCCTCTCCTTAAAAGCACCCAGTTTTCTCAGGAGGGAAACACTGCCACCCCGGGATATGCTCTTAGTGAAAGATGACTCCAGGAGCCCACCTCTCATTCTGGAAGCCACACCGGCTCCCTCTCCTACCCCGGGCACAGACAGCAAGTAGGTATGTGAGCCACTGGGAGCGTCCCAAGAGTCTTTGCACCTTTGATTATAGTAAGAACAGAAGGAACTTCTGAAGGAATTCGTTGTGCCGGGCCGGGGAGGGGTGCTGGGCAAGAAGGCTGTTGCATCTACACCGGGGGCAACTTCCCCCTCCCACCCTGTGCATTGCCAAGGCTAGTGCCCCCGTGCCTTATTAATTCTTGAGACCCAAAATATACATCCAACTAATCTTTCATGTATTTATTTTCTTAGATTAGCAGGCTGGGGTTTATGGCCTGCAGCTAAGAATATTATTGGCTACACCAGGGCATAGCTTACCTGAAACAGAATAAGAAGAGATCTTTTCCTGGCCCAAGGCAGGTTCTAAAGCTACATCATTCAAGTGAATCGAGTTCAGGGCCAAAACCACCTCAAACCACCACATATTATTTCTAATAACTGAGATTCCCAAACCACCAAAGAATATCTTTTGAGGCTTATCAACCCCAGGCCCACTTTGTCGCCTTGTCAGATATTCTTACTTTATTCTCTTTCTCTTTTGTTTACAACTCTTATCTTTGCAAGAATATCTACTTGGTAATAATGCCTTATTCGGAGATGGCCTTAGGTCTGACCACAGTCTGGGCACGAGATTCTTAACAAACTTGAGTATTTAGCATGTAAAAGTGTAAAGACTTCAGCAAAGCATATGTATTGGTTAATAATTAACAATATGCCCGTTTATTCATTCATTTAACCAATCTAAGCATATCTCTGACTTTGAGAAAAGCACCCAGGCATCTGAGTGCCATGCCTCTTTTCTGGACCTTTCCACCTGCATTTCCTGGAGTATCAGGGAACCAAGCTAATGCTATGCAAATATCTGGCTTCAGGCTCGCATTCAGATCTGACAACCAGACTCCTTTGAAACTGACTTCCCGTGGGAAGAAGCAACCAAAAAATAGGTGGGAAAGATGAGCAAGAAAGAGCTTTCGAGGCCTTTGATTCTCCGGACACGTAATCAGGTGATGGGAGACCTAGGATGCTTCTGACATTAGCTCTCTGTCGGGGAAGGAAAGGAGATGGGGTGGTGAGAACATGCAAGAAAGGGTACAAGTGCTGTGGGATGTTTCTGTTGTCCACTGGAAGGAAAACATTCTCTGAAATTAAAAGGGATCCTTAGATGTCTAAAGAACAAAAGCATTTTGCTTTTCTTCCTTTGTGGAGGTCTGCTTTGGAAGACTCGAGCTCCAGGAGAGAACAGAACTTCTAAGATGACAAACAGCCCCATCCTGGTTTTCCTCTGTGCAATGGTCAATGCACACGCATGCACCCTCCCAGCTGTTTTTGTAAATTGCCCTTACGGATCATTTGCACGACAAAACTTGTTTCCCAGAATGGAAGCTGAGCCCCTGTGTGCAGCCACAGAGTCACCCAGAGATCACAGGCGCAGAAGTGACAGGAAGGTGGCAGTAGGTGGTCAAACCCTGTCTGCAGCAGGAGTCCTGTTGGAGGCAGGTAATTTGGTCCCCCCTCCACCCTGGCCATCCTTAAGTGGTGAGGGAAGTCCTGCTGACAGCTGATCTATAAAACATTAGCCCAGCTCTGGACCTCGTTAGCACTGTCACCGCCGAGTCTAGAAACAAGTCACCATTGCTGAGGAAAGCACCCAAGGACACTTGGCTGAATCCTTCAGGGTTATTTACAGCAGGTGGCCAGATAGAGCAGGCTCGTGCTAATTCTAAATATTTGGAAGCCATGCTAAACGAGTGTCAAATTGGCTTCATTAAAAAAGATACACAGTTTCCTTATTTTCTAATTATGACAATTCCGACTAAAGGCTAATGACATTACCAGATCCAGGTTTCCCTGTCAGCTGTTTTCATAAACAGATAAGACTCACTCCTAATTAGAGCACGTTACATAGTCAACAGGCACATTATTAATGCCAGCCTTTAACAAGACGGAAAGTGTGCCACTTTACCAACTTAAACACACGTTCGTGAAATATTTACTGATTTACTCTTGTCTTAACCAGAAAACTGATTTTTTTAAACACCTTTCTAATTGACGGACTCTGAACACATACACTTTGGCTCTACGTCCAAAATTTTCCGATCTTTTGACTTGGAAGTGGAGCCACCCGATCTAGATGCTTCAAAGGTGCTTCTTTCTGAATCTGCAAAGACTTGGATCCCTTAGATTATGTAGCCCAGGAGCAAGTTTCTCCGTGTCACAGCTTGCCGATGACAAGGCAGCCCTCGGGACTCAGAGGAACACCTCAGTGGGCAGTGGATTGTGGCTGGATGCACAGCTATTTGTGAAATTTAATTCTACATATATAACCGATTCCCAAAAAACCCGATGTGGATATCATCTCCTGGAGAGTTAAAACTTTAAGAGATTCTGGTTCGTAAACCAGGGTCCAAGAAATCAACAGTCAGTAGTTGACAAACAGAAAAAAATTTCGGAATACGAAATCACGTGACTTCTCCTTATTCAGAACCTTGAGTTTCCATGAGCAAACTATTTCTCTATATAAACAGCCATCTCCACGAGGAATATTATTTAAGAGCGCTGAGCCCGAGGAAACCAAGCACAGCGCTAGCATACCAACCCGAGGGTCCACGACCAGCTCAACCTAGGTCTGATTTCTGAAGAACAGAAGGGGGAGGTCATGAGGCCTCAGACCCACAGATGTGTTTATGTGCCCTAAACCCCTGTGCGTAATCCCCAGATGCGCCTCCAACCCCAGCCAAAGGTTTTACCTTCCAACAATCAGCCAAGTTCAGTCGTGAGGTTAATGCTGTCTATTGGTTTCTGTTTCTTCAGTTGAGATTAAAAGGGAATTCCCAGCACTGGGTCACAATCAACAAAACTGAAATGTGCAAAGTATGAGCAGAAGAATGACTCCTTTCTTAAACTCACCCATCCCTTAACAAACACAGAAAGAAAGAAGTTTAAAAAAAAAAAAAAAAAGAAAGAAAGAAAGAATGGGAAAGGGACAAGAGGGTGATCGTTACTGGATGAACTTTAAAAACCAACATATAAATGTGTATGTCCACGAACACTCCTATGTTCAGAGGTCACAAACAAATTTGATTAGATGGCACTTCAGATCAAGTTTCTGGAGTATGTAGCAGTGTCAGGACATATTTAGTGACCGAACAACGCTTATGCCAAATAGCTGTTATAATCAGACTCATCTGTGTTTAAAACAAACGAACCAAAAAACTGGTATGAAAATCCAGTGAAGCCAAGGCAAGTCGCTTCCCTCCCATACTACATTCCAAAGAGAAAACGCACGCATTCTTTTTCCCAAAGCTCACAGTACTCACGTTCAATGCCTCGTCTTTGGTATAGTCTTATGTAAGACACTCGACGAATTCTACTGGATAGCCTTCACACTTTCTGCTCTTTTATATTTTGAGCAGTAAGCTCTATTTCCAGAGAGAAACAAAATGGTAACTTTGAGGTTGGTACCATAGAGCGCACTTAGAACTCACACGTTTGGAAGAGATTTTGAGTTGGCACAGCTGCATCCCCTATCCTTCCCGACAACTGTCGCCATCCCATTTGCAGGCTGATTTCAACTGTGAGCCATTTATCCTAAAACCTGCTGAGAACCGCCTGAGCCAGGGCAAAGGCAGACATCAGCCTCCTCCCGGCTTTTCTGGGATGGCCCGGAAAACCTAGGAATAAGAAGGTCTTCACCGCCCAGCTGCCAACCCGGAGAGATCCAGCTGGTCTCTCGATTTGACAGTGAACACGGAGCCTATAAAACCTGGAAAGATGCTTCTAACCCGGACAACGCTAACACATCTCTCCGGATCAAATAGACAGGGTTCCCAGAAGCGCCCTTTGACCTTGGAGATGCTACAGGGAGATACTCCCAATGAACTCACCTCAGCGTGAAGCGGTCCTCCGTGGAGTTTTTGGAGATGGAGACGGGAAACGTCAGCACATCTCCCTGCCTGACCGTCTTTGGCACGTACTGCACGGCCACGTGGTTGTCCAAACGCAGCTCTCTCAGGGGCGGCCGGCTCGGGGTCTGGTAAAGAAAAACACTGCCGATCCTCTGCAAGGGAGGCCCCGACTCATCGATGTCACTGCGGCCCGTCCGCATCCCTCCGGCTCTCCTGGCACAGTCTCCGCGCTCGTCCCCGGGCTGCAGGGCGTAGTAGAGCTCCACAGGGCTGCCCTCGGGGGGCTCGGGCGACTTCTTCCTCCCGGCCACCACCGTGGGGGGCCCGAACCAGCCGGCCGGGAGCTCCAGCTGTGCCACGCACAGCCCCAGGGCCCCCTGCAGCCGGCAGCTGCCCCTCACCTCCCGGGTCTCCCGGAAGGCGAACACCCGCAGGCAGGGCAGCCTCTGCGCGGGGCCGGCGTCGTCCCAGTCCCTGCCCACCACGTGGAAGAGCACGTGCACGCGGGGCCGGCTCAGGGAGACCTTGTCCCGCAGGATGTGCGCTTTCAGCTTCCAGTTCAGGGAAAACGTGCTGGTGAATCCAAACGGGCTGGAGGGCAGCATCAAGTCCTGGGGTACCACCTGCTCGATGGCGAAAGGCCCGTAGCTGGCGTTCAGGACGGGGAACCTCTTGGATCTGTAAACCAGAAAGGACTCCACGCGCGACTGCAGACTGGAGTTTCTCATGACGTCCTGGTTGGCTTCCTTCAGGAAGAAGGACACGTCCGCGTGGTGGATGTGGTAGGTCACTGGGAGGTAGGTGGGCAGCGAGGAGAACCTCTGGATGCTTTCCAGGATGCCTCGGCTTGCCACCACTGTCGGGAGGAATCGGGGTTCAGGGGTTAGAAACTCCAGGGCAAGGGTACCAATATTTCAGACCTCCTCCCCCCCTTTATAAGGATCGCCTTGTCTTTGCACTAATTATGCAATTCTTTATTCAAAAGGTCTTACTTAAATCAACTCATCTTATAGGAAATATATTTCTTCAAAAAAATTGATGCCACAACAGGCATCACTGGCCATGCATAGAAGCTAAGTGTGCAAATAAATAAATTTCAAATCATGCCTTTAATTTTCAGCTAGCGGTCCTGGTGCCCTTAGGAGGCGATGGGTTATGCCTAAGACTTGTTCTCTTTTCGTTAAAGGGAGAGATCCTCATGAGAAAGGTCATAAGAACGTGCTGGCATCCAACAGAGAAGGGCATTCCTGTTAACTCAACCAGATGGACCAAGACTGGAAACGAGAATGACTTTCTCAGCATGTGGTTTGAGGCTGTGTCCATATTCTACCCAATACTATTTTATGTTCCACCAGATACACACGCTGCACGTAAGGACTCACTGACCATCGGGAAATGATAAAAGGACGTTAAGGTGGGCAATCACATATCAGTTGGACATCACACACTTTCCTGGGCGTTAAGCTGAGAGATGAAGAGAAAAGACCTCGGAAGGATAATGCTAGGAGGAAACCTCCAGAAACAGATGAGATGGGCTGGCCACGTCATGTCGGGTCCATGTGTCCCTAGAACCCAAGAACCAAGGGAAGCCCATCACTCATCCTTCGTAAAAGCTACGTTGACCCCAATGCACAGAAAGCATTCTTTTTTTTTTTTTTTCCTTACTAAGCATATCCCTCCCTCAGGGGGAACATTCCAAAATGTTATTTTTACATTGTGCCTTATATTCTGGAAGAAAAACACGGACACAGAAATTACATAATTCAAGACCCAACTTAACAGGCTTTAGAAACAGAAATTATTGGCTCTGGGATCACTGACTTTCTAGGCAAAGCTCCACAAGAGAAGCCCTGACATTGATCGGGCCAAACTGTTTCAGAGGCTCACGTGAGCACACTTTCCGATGCACGATGCCTACATGAGCCTGGACCCCTCTTGGCTGTTGTCTGCGAACAGAGAAGGAAGCAAAGGACTCAGAGAAAAAGGGGTCTTGACTGTGGCTTTGCTGCACAGATCTCGAGAGAGAACAGGCAAGTCACTGAGCCTCTCTGCCTCTCCTGGACTGGTCTGAAGTAGAAGGGCACCAACCAGAGTATGGAGGCCCCCATCCAGTTCTAACAGTGCAGGACACTCAGCTGTGGTCCATCCTGCTTCTGGACAAGAAGCCAGCTTGACATACACTCATCCCGAGTTGATGGACAGCCCCGAGGGAAGGGCTCCCTCAATTCCATGGCATCACCCAACTCAGGCCAGGCTGAGCGCCCCAGTTCAGCAACGAAGGTGTCTACGGCCCTGAACCATTTGAAACTTCCAGTATCTGAGCAGTTTCGATTCACCCAAGCCGCGACTTCATATGATTCAACCTAATACATCAGAAATTCTTTTTCAAACATCAAAATATCATAGACCTCACAAGAGACCTCATTCCTTTATCAGGACTACATTTTTCTTAACGTTCTGGAAATCCCTCAGGATTTGTATTTTCAATAAACGTGTATTGTCACATGTGAGTTTTTCGTGAAGCTGAAGCACAGGCAGTGAGTTTCGTGCTCATGTTCAGGGCTGAAGCGTTCTCCTTCATCCCATCTCTGGGTACCACTTCCCCTCCCCCACTGTGCTGGCTATACTCCTGTAACTGCTCAGGCTGTGTCATAAATGTCACTTCTCTGGAATGCCTCCTTTGACTGCATGATTCTGCGTTTCTATGCACCAGCGATGTCCTTCTGTAGACCTCATACTTCCCTATCATAGGACTTCATGCTCTTTCTGTAATTCCCTTCATGCCCCAGTGGGTTATATGCAAGTGAGCAGAGATGACATATGAGCCTTCTCTCTGTTTTATTCATCGTCCTTAGAAGAGCACCCGACAAATACTAGCTTCTCAGTAAATATTTGAAAAATGAATCAACAAATGAATTCTGCTTCCAGTATTAAAAAACAGATTATATTTTTACATCAGGATTTTATATGCTGTCTCCTCCGTTGCCATCACTCTGTAATTAGAATCCTCCATCCTTTTATCCCATGAAGAGCTCCATGTAATCTTGGTGATAAAAGACCTACGTCCATCACACAGTGCCCCCTGATTCTTTTTTTTCTTTTTTAATGTCACTGGAGTACAGTTGACTTACAATGTTGGGTTAGGTTCAGGTGTACTGCCAAGTGATTCAGTTATACATATACATGTATCCATCCTTTTTCAGATTCTTTTCCCATTTAGGTTATCAAAGAATACCGAGTAGAGTTCCCTGTGCTACACAGTAGGTCCTTGTTGGTTATCTGTCTTATATATAGTGTGTGTAGATGTTCATTCCAAGCTCCCAATTTATCCCTCTCCCCACCCCACGTGTCCCCTTTGGTAACCCTAAGCTTGTTTTCGAGATCTGTTTTGGTTTTGTAAATACATTTTTAAAAATGATACAAATGAACTTATTTACAAAACAGAAACAGACGCCCTGATTCTTATAAATGCATCTTGGCACCACTCGGGTTGTCAACACACCAGCCTGTCATTCATTGTAGACACTGCTGAAGCCAGATAGCCAGGTTATAGATAGTCAAACATTAATACCAGACACCAAGGCTCCGTGAACTTTCCTGTTGGAACACCTGACCCCTATTTGAGTACACCAAACTTAACTGTGCAACTAACTACATATTCCAAGGGCAGTGGCTGTGGGTCCTCTGACTTTATTTGGGAAAGCAACCAGGGGGACACCATGGGCACCATTCAAAGGGAAGTCATTTCTAAGCTTCATTCCACGAAGAGCCTATTTGTCTTTTCGCCTGGTACCTGACCTACATGTTTACTGCTTAAAAATGCTCCAAGTTGGGGGCTTCCCTGGTGGCGCAGTGGTTGAGAGTCCGCCTGCCGATGCAGGGGACACGGGTTCGTGCCCCGGTCCGGGAAGATCCCACATGCCGCGGAGCGGCTGGGCCCGTGAGCCATGGCCACTGAGCTTGCGCGTCCGGAGCCTGTGCCCTGCAACGGGAGAGGCCACAGCAGTGAGAGGCCCGTGTACCGCAAAAAAAAAAAAAAAAAAAAAAATGCTCCAAGTTGACCTAAAGCTAGTGTTATTTCCTTTTTCTGTCTTTTTTTTTAAACAAAATTCAAAAAATAATGTTCCACCATGCACAGAATAGATTAAGAAGTAAAACTTAACCTCAAATCCCCACAGGGGTGGCTATTATAACCTACGAGCACCAATTCCACATAAAAAAAAAGAGCAAGGTATCAAATAACAAAGAAGTTGCACGTGGTAAATCGCACTTAATAACCCATTAAGAAAAAAATTACATTTGATTTTGGTGCTGTGACTTTATATGCTTATTTGAAAGAAAGTGACATGTTCCCATCGTTAAGCAACGCAGTGACCTCATAGAGATTTTCTATTAATTTACCATTTTGAAAAAATAATTTCCCCTAAATAATACTTTTACGAAACCTGAGAAAGACGGTGATTTGAGCACAGACTTTTAAAATTTCCCCTGAGTGGACTCAAAAGCAGTAACTAAGGGAATATGGTAATAAGTAAAAATCTGCGTCTGTGTTGAATATTCAGTGCAAATTGCACGCCCTGGCCTGGGAGAATTCCTGAGAAGTTACATGGGATACCAATGCCTCATGCAGAAAATACAGCATGGTGAGGGTTGCCAGATACAACACACAGGAAACCCAGTTATGTTTCCATTTCTAATTGACAGAAATGTTGCATGGGGCATGCTTATAATTAAGAACAAAATTTGTTGTTTATCTGAAATCCAAATGTTACTGGGCACCCTGAATTGTTGTTGGCTAAATCTAGCATCTCTAAGCATGACATCATAAAAGAAGACGATAGCCTGGTAGAACTACCTTGATATTTCTAAGAGCAAAGGCCACTGTATCCCAGGGATGCCCCGCACTGGGTAACATACCTGATGCCGGCTGCTGACAACATTTGTAATCAGCTGGATTGAAAGACTCAGGAGTGAGTCGGACCACACTGTGCAGAAAACCCCAGAATCAGGGCCTCTTGCTAATGTGGAACAGGAGGTATGACACAGCCTCACTGTGGACTGAGTCCAAGCCAAAGCAAAATGACTTACAGGAACCTGGTCCCCAGTGTAGCAGCTGTGCCAAACTGAGAGAAGGGACAGTACCAGGAAAGCCAACGCATCCCCACGCTGCTCAGCCTACTGCATCACCGATACGGGAATGTAGGGCCAGCGCCCTTCCAGGTGGACGTTTCATGTGCAGCTCTAACAAGAGCAAGTGGAAACCAAATGGAAAGAAGAGGAACCCACTCCACCGTGTCAGGGAAATTCCAATGCACTAGAGGCTACCCTCATTCAAGGACAGCTAGAGAGAAGGCAAATATAGACGAAAAACAGAAGGAGAATAAAATGTTTGTTTCATAAATAAAAACTGCACAATCAA
Source organism: Delphinapterus leucas (assembly GCF_059928025.1). NCBI lineage: Eukaryota > Metazoa > Chordata > Mammalia > Artiodactyla > Monodontidae > Delphinapterus > Delphinapterus leucas. The sequence goes on along the minus strand of NC_143142.1, from coordinate 2,713,756 downwards.
AGAAGGGCATTTGAAAGGGCACTGAAGAGACAGAGGAACAACAAAGCTGTGAAGGGTAGTTACCACAGAATACTGATGTATATTTTACACAGAATAACTTCTATGCTCTCGCTAATCAAGAAAATCCAGGATCCTTGTTATTTTATAATGAAATAAGACTAAGATGGAAGAAGATATGGCAGTATTAAAAGTAAGGGATCTAAAATGGTTTCAGAAGCAATAAAAAAGATATGAAAAAGGAGAAAATTGAATTTATCCTGTGAAAAAGAGAATTTGTGAAGCTTTCCCTAGAGCTAAATGGAAAAGACAAGAAATGAAAATGATGATCAGTGGCAGGCTGCAAACATGACACACATTAGATATATATGCAGATAACAGGGCTTCTAAGAAAAAGAGCAGAAAAATGCAAAAGCAGCATCATCAAAAGACAATCGAGAAAGGAAAACAGTCCTGGGGTAAAAATAAATAAATATTTCACTGAATTCCAAGGAAAACTGGAAACACCACCTTTCAGGGATTTCCTAAAGCCATTTCTTAATGTCAAGGATAAATAAATAATTCTATAAGTGCTTATTTAAAAATAAAACAAAAATTCAAAAAGAAAAAATCAAACTGGCCTCAGTTCTATCTACTGTACAAAATTAAGTCTTCAAAATGATAAATATTTCCATAAATCTGATGGAGAATGTTCAAATTGAACAACTCCCTAACCTAGAGATTTTCCTGATAATATGTGAGGACAGTAGAAAGATGCAAGGCTACATCCTATCTATCCTTCCTTAAGAAAAAAAAAAACCAAAACACTGAAGCCCATTATTCAGGCAGCCAGGAGGTGGTTAAAGTGTAATATTCGGGAACAGGAAAGTCATGACATAAACATGAAAACATTTAAACATCGAATAAATTCAAATACAGTTTTTGTGGGGTTTTTTTTTTTTGCGGTACGCGGGCCTCTCACCGCTGTGGCCTCTCCGGTTGCGGAGCACAGGCTCCGGACGCACAGGCTCAGCAGCCACGGCTCACGGGCCCAGCCGCTCCGCGGCACGTGGGGTCCTCCCGGACCGGGGCACGAACCCACGTCCCCTGCATCGGCAGGCAGACTCTCAACCACTGTGCCACCAGGGAAGCCCTCAAATACAGTTTTAAATGCAGGCAAAACCAACAAGGTCAAAATAGTTATTGATCAAAGAAAAACCATAATCCAAACATTATATTATTTAAAAATCATAAACTTGGTAAAAATGCCAAAAGAAACATGAAAAGAAAAAAAGTAAAAGGGTACTAATTTTGTATATTCATAGAAGTGGCTTTGTTTTTGTCAATGGTAACCAAATAAATATATATTTAACTATAATTTTTTACAAGTTTAAAATCAGGCTGTTTGGCTTACAAATTGGGAAGGGAGAGAGAGAAAGAGAGAAAACAGAAACAGCTCATTGAGTGATTATTGAAAATACAGAACACAGATCATCAAGAAAGAAAAATGATAAAAAGCATAAAACATGATGAAAGGAGTAAGAACAAATTTGTTAATTACGACACTAAATATAAATGAGTTAAACTCTCCTGTGAAGAGACAAACACTGTCAGGATGACTCAAAAATTATAAGATAATGAGTTTTAATTGTCTGAAAGAGAACTCCTAAATAAAGTGACTGAGAGATTAAAAAAAAAAAAATCTGACATAGACATTCCATAGTGGGTAAAAAAAAAAATAGCACAACTTTAATATCAGAGGATAAAAAGTAAATTCAAGAGAAAAAATAACTACCTGGGTTAAAAGTCTTAATTTTTATGGAAAGATACAATTCACAATGCATGTATAGTAATAAATACTTTAAGCAAAAATATATCTCCAAAATTAATATAACAAATCTCTTAAAGTTACAAATGAAAAATTGATAGTAACAATTTTTTTGGAAAATATTATATACCTCCTTTCCCAATCTCGATTTATGAAGGATGGAAAAGTAAGGCTAGGAAGTTATAAATAATATAAATTATGAGGTTGTAATTTCTACAAAGGATACTCTTATTTATACTCTTCATGGACTCTTGCCAAACATCATATACAAAGCCACAAGAAAACCTTTAAAAAAACATCACAAAAATAACTTAGATTGGATTCCATGATTCCATGAGCATACGTAATCAAAATATAAATCAATAACAAGAGAAAAATAGAAACACTGCTCCCTGCTTGGAACAAAAAACTACTAAATGGTTCTTGGATAAAGAATTTTAAAAAAGCTTTTAATTACACTGTATTTACAAGATACTGATAGTGACAACAGTGCGTATCAAAACACATGTGAAGCAGCCAAGGCTGTAGTCAAAAGCACATTCATACAAATCTCATACGTGAATCTCATACATTCATATAATGAAATTGATAAATTAAGCATTCTACTCAGGAAAAGAGAAATCCCAAACAAAACAATCCAAAACAACAACAACAAAAAATTCTAAGGAAAAAAGGATAAAAAGTAAGAAATAATGATATAAAAGATTACAAAATTGAGAATTAAGCCGAAGAAGTGCTAAATTTTAAAAAATGTATAAAATTGATTGTTACAGATGGCAGGTTAAGATCATTCATTTACATACGCTTCCACAGAAAAATCCTCATTGAAACAGCCTAAAAGAAAAAAAAAATAGAAAAGGTGGTATAAATCTGAAAGCAAATACAAAGACAGGATCAATGGGCCAGAGATACTGATGAAGCTCTAAAAGTATCACAGATGGGGTGAACTGGCCCCATGTTATGGTCATTTGGTAACTGTATACTCAGTTTTACTATAGAATCTCTTACTTTTGTCTGCTTTATTTATCGATGTCTGAGAAAGATGTGTTAAAGTTTTTCCCAGAGATTTTGAAATGGCTGAGTTCTTGTATTTCAAACGATTGACCATACTTGTCCTCAATGTGTAGGCACTACATTAGTACGTCTTATGTCTCCTGTTGCCAATAATAAAAACTTTCCTTTGGTCCTTCTTAATGCTTTTGGCTTTGAAGTGTATTAGGGTGGGCCAAAAAGTTCGTCTGGGTTTTTCTGTAAGCTGTTACAAAAACCCAAACTTTTTGGCCCACCCAATATTTTCTTCCCGAGGTTAAGACAGCCAACCCTGTCCAACTTTTCCTTGTTTTTTGTAAGCATTTTCTTAGTACTACTTTTTGCCTGCTTTTATTTTGTGTCACTGTGTCACTTTTCATAGTGTCAATGTCGAAAAAAATTCTGATTGTAAGCCTTTGTTTGACTGATATGTTTGAATTTATTCCTGCTATCATATTCTATGCTTAAATGTCCCACGATTGTGTGTGTGTGTGTGTGTGTGTGTGTGTGTATATGCGTGCGTGCTTCATGTCTTCTCTTTTGCTGGGTGGATTTTTATGTGCTCCTTTTTTCTTTCTAGAGATTGAAAAATGCTATAGAGATTCTTGATTGTCAAAGAACAAATATGCATTCAAATTGATTAATCATCAAACTGAAAATATACAAATTTGAACTGGTTCATAACCTTATCACCATGGCAAAATATTCTGGAATTTCTGTTTAAGAAATCCAAATGAAAGACAGTTAACTCCACTCCAGTCTTCTCCCTTAAAAGTTATATTGGAAAACAACAAAATCTTAACATAAAGGAAAGAAGACTTTCTAGCTCCAGTAAAGTAGGAATAAGAATGCAGACCAGGGCTTCCCTGGTGGCGCAGTGGTTGGGAGTCCGCCTGCCGATGCAGGGGACACGGGTTCGTGCTCCGGTCCGAGAGGATCCCACATGCCGCGGAGCGGCTGGGCCCGTGAGCCATGGCCGCTGAGCCTGCGCGTCCGGAGCCTGTGCTCCGCAGCGGGAGAGGCCACATCAGTGGGAGGCCTGCGTACCGCAAAAAAAGAAAAAAAAAAAAAAAAAAAGAATGCAGACCAAAACTCAAAACACAAACAATATCCAACTTAACATGAATTGGATAGCTTTCCCCAAGAGTGAATGAAGGTCTCTTCATGGACCAGAAGGGTCTAAACATGCTTAGAATGGCAAGACCTAAGGAGGTAGCAGACCCCACAATAGCTGTGGTTGATGGGGAAACCCTGGCACTTCCCTGTTTCCTGTGACCTTGCCGGGTCCCAGGTGAATGTGTCAGAGATAAGAAGGAAAGCGGATGGCGTTACTGAGAGCTGGGACACACTGTGTATTCTGGGAGCTTCACTGCGTTCCTGAAAGCCCCAGACTGAGATGAGAGGTATGCCTCTAGGAACTTGGATTAGAGGTAGTTCAAGACACAAAGCCAAGTCAAAGTGCCTAACTGGCTCAGCTCACTCCCCTGGTTCCCTCTTACTCCTAGGTACCGGGGCTGCCCTATGCAGAGATGAATAGTCAACTGTCCCACCCAACCCCTAACACATGCTCAGCTGATAACCTGTACTTCGGAATCCACCAGACAGGAACTCTCTCATCTTCCCTCCAGCAAATCTGACAGCAACTTAGAATTTGCCACCCATCTTTGCCTATGATGATAAGCATCTCCTTTTCCTTCAAAAATCAGTCCTTAAGGTCCAGCAACTTTTCCTTCTCAAGCTTCCACATCATCTATTTCTCCCTCTCAACTGGATAGCTCATCGCAGTATAAAAACCTAGTATACTCAAACTTCAGAAACAAACGAAACTGGCCTTTGACTCTGAATCCTTTTTTCTCTACCACCTCATCTCTCTGCTTCTCTGTATACACATATGTAGGTATACAGTCACTATTATAAATATGCTTTGCACCTGTTTATATTTATGTCAATGATCGTAGACAGCTCCGTAAACATGCATGCACACACAGACGCACACACAGACACACACACACAGTGTTGTCTGTGGTCACTGTCATGGGCCATATAATGCCTCCTGCCAAAGATACCCACAACCTAACCCTCACCTGTGACTACATGACCTTCATGGCCTAAGGGACTTTGCCAGCGTGATTAAGTTAAATGTTTTGAGATGGGAGATGAGCCTGGTTTATCCAGTGGGACCAATGTCATCACAAAGGTCTTTATAACAGAATGTCAGGAGGTCAGAGAGGAAGAAGATGCTTCTTTCTGGCTTTGAAGATGGAGGAAGGGGCCATGAACTAGGGCATGGTGGCAGCCTCTAGAAGTTGCAAAGGCAGGGAAACGATTGTCTTCTGGAACCTCCGGAAGGAATGCTTCCTGGGAAATAATTTTAGACTTCTGACCATTGCCTTTCTCTTTTAATGATTGGAAGTGTCATTTACATTGTTTTGTATTATTTTCCCCCTTTTGTAGATAAGGTAATCGAGAGTCAAAGGGATGGACAACTTGACCAAGGTCACACAACCAGTCAGCGCCCAGGGGGGACTGGAGAAGGTAGGTCTAGGGCAATGGTGGCTGGACCTGGCAGGTACAGACTCTCAAGAGCTGATTCTATGCATCTCCTTCCAGCTCCACATCCAGTAGCTTCAGGCGGGTAGATGCCAGTCGCCCATGGTGGGAGTGTTTACACTATGGACATTGGCAAACCCTACAGACCAGGTGTCCATCCTCCCTCCCATCAGAGCCAGTGATTAAACATTGATCCTACTGGTCTGCTGCCTGGGCTTGAATTCGCCACATTCCACTGTGATCCTATCAACTTTTTCTGTTATCATTAAAAAGATTTCCTTGGCTCGCCAATGACTCCCATGTGAAATTTACATTCTGTAGCTCAAGGTTCAAAATCTCTTGAGTATTCACAGCCACCCTCCCTCCCCAGCTTCAGGATCTTGCTATCTGCCGCATCTAACCTACGCTCCGACCAGACTGAGCGGTCATTCATCAAGTGCAACCCTAGGTTCCCTCTTCTGCTGCTCTCACCCTCCGGGTTGTCATGCTCTCTCCCCAAAGCAAACCTCTAACAGGAGAATGGCCATTTGTTCTAGAACACTGCATATGAGGGCCTCCAGATCTAAGAAGCCCTCCTCATACACCCCAGCCTACTGGGGTCTATGTCTATGCAGCATTTTGATTTCTCCTTGGATGTGTAGCAACTTCTGCTTTGTATCACAGTTAAGGGAGTTCGTTTTCCCCACTAAATTATTCATTTAATGATAACACTTACTTCATTCTGGACACTGGTCTATACTCTCTAGAATGATCAAAGAATGATACTCCCAGCACCCCCATGCGTTAGGTGCTTTTTATCATCCTCATATCACAGTGAGGAAACTGAGATCCAGAGAGGTCAAGGGACTTGCCTGAAGTCACACAGCTGGTAAATGGCAGAGAGAGAATTTCAACCCAACAGCCTGGCTCCTTTAGCACTAAGCAATGTGACCCTCAAGGAGGGATTCAAGGACCCAGCCCTGTTGTGTTCACCTTTCCATATTAAATCATGCTTTTGCCAGAAGGTGGCTTGAGTTTCAATGGCACCATGCTTGATTAATTCCCAGTGGTACACAGAAAAACGTATTTTTAAAAATTGTAATTAGCCGTGCACCTCTCTTAATAAATACTGGAAAAATATAATTCGTACATCAAGCCCAAGAGTCGTGGTTGTTATAGCTGAGACTGACACAAGAATAGGTACTTTTTGGTGATTGGTCTACAGAGCCTGCTTGAATTTCAGGTCCAGGGCTTTCAGGACCTGCTCCTGCAGCAAAAGCTGGGAGAAGACATGTGTGATGCCCCCAGAACCCAGCACAGAGCTGAACACATTTGGGGGGCTTGTCATGTATTCTTTAAGTGAGAAAATGTTAGCTCCTGGGAAAGACACAGGTTGTCCCTTGGGATTTGTGTCAGGAAAGGGACACTTTTTGAAGACGTTGAAAATATTGCATCCCTTTTACCCCTTTCCCCCAGAACACTGCGGGTGCGGGGGGGGGGGGGGGGATAAAAGTATAGGAGAAAGGTCCGTTTACAGAGGTGAACACATTTACTTTATCCACGTGGTTCTTAATTTGCTTCTAAAACACTGAATTTGTTGATTCCGATATTTCAGAACGGAATCTGTCTTCAAGCACATTTTCATACTTTGAATGACTGAGGAAACTGGTATCTGACTGCAGCTTCCCAAAGGAGCCTGACAACTAAAGCACGTAGCCAGCGGCAAATGCAGCAGATTTAAGTGTAGATTTAAGTGTGAGAAGCCCTCTAGCTTAAAGAATACTTTGTTATGAGAAATGTGTTGGGAGGCTGTGGAGTTCTCTTAAAAGATACGTTTCTGCCTTTATTCCTCCTGTCATTCGTGGCACGAATAATTGTGCCAGGAGCTGTCCGAGGTGCTGGAGAGACAGGATTAAACAGAAGGAATGATACCCCTATCCTCGCGAGGCTGACATCCTAGTGAAGAGGGAAGATTTAAAAACACAAGTAAAGAAATAAACTCATGTAATGTAATTTCACGCAGCCGGAAGAGCCATGGAGAAAAATAAACGAGGGTGCACAGATGGAAGCATGGCCAGTCAAGTAGACCTGTAACCTGAAATAGAGAGGCTGTAAGGAGAGTTATAGGTTCCCATATATATTAATCATTTTTAGTCCCTGTCGGCCTTTACATTTCACTAGCTAAATGCAGAAGCCTGGAAATAAAATGGAAATTCAGGCAGTCTTAACCAGGGGCTTTCCACCCCAGGACTACTGAGGATAATTCTCTATTGTAGGAGGCTGTTTGGTGCATTGTTGAATATTTATCAGCATCCTTGACCTCAACTCACTAGATGCCAGTAGAACTCCCTTGCCCCGTTGTGACAACCATAAATGTCTCCAGACGTTGCCAAATGCCCCTCAGGGTAAAGTTGCCAGATAAACACACAGCGCATCCATTTATATTTGAATTTCAGGATAATAACGAATACTTTTCTTAGTGTAAGTACCAAACATTGCATGGGACATTCATGGTTTATTTGAAAATCAACTTTAACTGGACATTTTGTATGTTTCTCTGCTATATCTGGCAACCCTAATTGGGAAGCAAAACCATTCCTATTAGGGAACCATCACTCCAGTTTTACAGTTTAGGAAATTGTACGTATATATGCCATGTACGTATGTGAGCAGGCACGCGTGTCAGTCGTGGATATTTATGTTGAAAGGTCACATCAAATGCTCTGACCATCCAAGGTAGTGAAGGCATAACTACAGTGACCTTCCGGACAAAGTGAGTGTAGGAGACCCACTTAGATGAGATTCTATTACCAGAGTCTGAAAATAGAGATAAAATTCATGTCACACTCAACATGGTATCTTTTTCCTCACAGACTTGACACAGAGCTTTTAATATCGCAATGAACAACGCTGCCCAGAGTTCAGTCATAGCTACACTCTCATACAGGGCTCATGTGAAAGCGTAATTATGGTCATATTCCCAGGAGATGAATACCTGGAAATACCTAGTACCTTCTCAATACCTCAGAGAAGCTGCAGTTCCCTTTCTCTCTGCCCCATTCATTGCATGCCTTGGAATCTATTCCTAGACATAAAAAAATAAAGAAATGCTCAGAAAAGTTTATATTGTTAGAATGTTCGGCGCAGTGTCAGCCTTAAAGTGAAAAATTAGCAACAAACTAAATATCCAGCAAAAAGTCTACATGACCACGACACACCTATTAAAAAAACACTGACAACACCAAGAGCTGGTGAGGATGTGGAGAAACAGGAACTCTCATTCAGTGCTGGTGGGAATGCAGAATGGTGCAGCCACTTGCAAACACAGTTTGGCGATATCTTATAAACCTAAACATACTTCCTCCATACCATCCAGCAATCACACTCCTTCATATTTACCGAGAGGAGTGGAAAATTTATGTCCACACAAGAGCCTGCACAGGAGTGTTTACAGCAGCTTTATACATAACTGCCAACCTTGGAAGTGACCAAGAGGTCCTTCAATAGATTAATGGATAAACAAATGTATCCATTAGTGCATGCAACAGTGAGGAGGAATCACATGTTAGAAGAGGGACAAGAGAGAAGGGGTCCGATTCCCAGGTGACCCCAGTGCCACCGCATTAGCTTGGACGTTTACGGCAACTGAGAATCGATTTCTAGTTTGTTTCAGCCGCTGTTATGTTGTAGCTTCTGTTACTCACAGCTGAACCTAATCCTAGTTTTAAGACAGAGTCATATCTTTCTGAACTCTGTGTTCCAGCAATGGGCTCTCCATGTGTGGCCCCGCCCTGGCAACTTCAGCATCACCTAAGAATCTGTTAGAGATGCAAATTCTCAGGCCCCACTGCAGACCTACTGATTCAGACACTCTGGTTGGGACTCAGTAATCTTTGCTTTCACAATCCCCCAGGGGATTCTGATACATGCTACAGTTTGAGAACCACTATTCTAGTCAATTTCCATAAAATGCTTCTGCTACATAATGTGCAAGCATGCATGTAATGACTGCAAACATACATAAAAATCCATCTGCAGAAGAATTTTTTGTGATTGTTCAAATGGAGATCCCTCTTATCCCAGAGAATTTTTTTCCTAAGTAAAAATCGCAAGACTACTTCAAATAATGTGTGTGGAAGAGCTCTGGGCTCTTAGGAAGAAGGGGGGGATGATAAATCCAACGTCATTTTTTTTAAGATGTGACCAGCCAGGTATCCTAGACAATCTGATTTAAGAAAGCCTGGTCCCATCTACACCTGGCACGTTTCACTTGCGCTTCTGCATACGAATGCCGTAGCTACTCTGATGCTCTTATCTGGTAACTATGACTGAGAGGGAGGTGGGTGAGTTCTGGCCATAATTTTTGAGACTGCAAGGAATCAAACACAGAGGAAAAAATTTTAAAACCCTCCTGCTGTCACTGGGTGCTTCTCACCCTCTGGCCGTCATCGGAATCACTCGAAGGGCTTGCCATGCTGGGGCTTCACTGCAAAGCTTCTGATTCAGGAGGTCTGGGGTGGGACCCAAGAATTTGCATTCCAACAAGTGATACTGATGCAGCTGGTCCAGGGGCCCCACTTTGAGAACTACATACTTCCTGCATCCTAGGCCTGGAAACTCACCTGAGAACTGTCCATATGGGTGGACAAAAAAGATACCTTGAGATGCCTTGGAAGGCCATGTACAAAGTCCTGCCTGACAAGGCTGTGGCCTCTGTCACCGGCTGTGTCATTACCCCCCCACCCCGGTCCACGTCCCTCCATGCACACTGCCCTTCATGCCCTTTCTCAAACGCACTAAGCTAACTCCTGCCTCAGGGCCTTTGCACTGTCCCCTTCTTCTGCCTGAAATACTATTCCTTTTACGTGGCTAAGTCTTTCTCCTCGTGCAGGTCTCAGCATTAGAAGCACCTCCAAGTGGCCTAAAGTAGCCCTACCTGGTCACTGCCTCATGCCCTGCTTAGTTGCTTCCCATCTTAAATGGTCTTTTCTATTTGTTTTCTTGATTAAACCTGAAGACCGCTCCTTCTTTGTTGGGTCCTTGGAGCAGAGATCTGACTCGACGTGTTCACGGCTATGGGTTCAGGACCCAGAACAATACCAGAGAACAGAAGGACACTAAGTAAATGTATGAATGAAAGAAAAAACAAACGGATAAATGAAAGGATGCTGCAAACAACTCAAAGCCAACCTCTCTGACTCAGGGTCAGCAGCTCATTACCCCCAGACCTGCCCTTGAGATGGTCGTCGCTGCTGAACCTTCCTGAAAGCCCGAAGAGATAAACACTAGTGAGGAAGATGCCACCTGAATACAGAGCACCGATTTCATTTCTCATATCTGACCTCATGACAACGCCTAAGCACCCCCGACGGCCGGATACACACGCTCAGTATGTAGGGAGAGTTCTTCATTAAGCTGCTTATATTAAAACTGGCAGGGCTTCCCTGATGGCGCAGTGGTTGAGAGTCCGCCTCCCGATGCAGGAAACACGGGTTCGTGCCCCGGTCCGGGAAGATCCCACATGCCACAGAGCGGCTGGGCCCGTGAGCCATGGCCGCTGAGCCTGCGCGTCCGGAGCCTGTGCTCCGTGGCGGGAGAGGCCGCAGCAACGAGAGGCCCACGTACCGCAAAAAAAATAAATAAATAAAAATAAAAATATAAATAAATAAATAAAATAAGCTACAAGGATATATTTTATACACGGGGAATATGGCCAATATTTTATAACTATAGAGCATAACCTTTAAGAATTGTGAATCACTATATGGTACACCTGTACCTTATATATTATTGTACATCAACTATACTTCAATTTTTAAAAAGTGGAGGAGTGAGGCAGAAGTGGAGGTCAAGATGATGGGACAGGAAAGACTCAACCCACCGTCACAGATGCTGAAGAAGGCGGCAGTAAGCCAGGAGCCCAGGAATGCAGGTGGCTTCTAGAAGCTGGAAAAACCAAGGAAACAGATTCTCCCTGAAAACTTCCAGAAAGGAATGCAGCCCCAATGACACCCTGCTTTCAGCTCAATGAGACACGTGTCAGACGTCACAAATCTGTGTTATTTCAAGCCACTAAGCGTGTGGTGATTTGTTACAGAAGCACTAGAAGACTAACACAGCTGCCAATGATGAATTAACAGGGGGACCAATCCACATGGTCATAGCATCTGTTTTTCAGGGACATTCAGCATCCGGAGCTACGAATGGAGCAGGTAAACACTTAGGTGGAATTCTGCTAGGTCTGCAACTAACATGCAAGACATCTTTGCGTTAATTAGAAACGTGTCCCTCTTTCCAGGCCAATGGTCTCATGGCAGCCAGCACAGCTCACAGAGTGCAACACAGACTGGCCTTTAGCTCCACAAGTCCTCTAGCACGGGAACGCTTGTGCAGTGCACAACCTGAACAACCACACACGGCAGCCCGGAGAAGGGATCACGCCGCACACCTTCATCACAGAAAGCTACTTCTCTCCATGCAGATGAAGAAACTTAATCTGCATTCTAGAGAATAGGGGCACTTGGTTTCTTATGTGCTATGCAGGGGACACGAGTTCGAGCCCTGCTCCGGGAAGATCTCACATGCTGCAGAGCAACTATGCCCGTGCACCACAACTACTGAGCCCATGTGCCACAACTACTGAAGGCCGCGCACCCAGAGCCCGTGCTCCACAACGAGAAGCCACCACAATGAGAAGCCCGTGCACCGCAACGAAGAGTAGCCCCCGCTCGTCGCAACTAAAGAAAGCCCGCGTGCAGCAACAAAGACCCAACGGAGCCAAAATAAATTAAAAAAAAAAAAAAGTGTCTCTGCACATAAATGGGTCAGGTTGCATATGCCCAAGTGTTTGGTTACGTGTTGCTTGCTTGTTTGTCTGTTTTTTTGAAAGCTGTCAGAAAATCCAAATCTAAGCAACTTAAGTAAGCAATTTCTTTTACCGTAAAATCTAAAGGCCCCAGAGGCATCAAAAGTCAGAGTCCAGGTACACTAGCACCACCATCTCTTGTATCTGTCTCCTCCAAAATGAATCGACCTATTTTCAGGGTGGCTCACTGATGCTAGCAACCCCTATAGCAGCTCCTGGCTTATCTTCTCCCAGGGTCCAACCCAGTGAAAATAGTAGCTTCTCTTCCTTAAACAGTTTAAAATCCCAGGTCTGTTGATCATTGGCCCAATGTGGGTCACGTGCTCGTGACTCAGCCAAACACAGTGCTCAGGGAAATGGAATATGCTACTTGGCCAGGCCTGGGCCACATTTCCACCCTGACACGGGTGGAGTCATCCCCACATGTGTCCCTAGACTGAGGCGCTGGGGCAGGGGTACAGGAGGTTCCCCAGAGGATGTCAAGGAGCTAATGAAAACATTCGTGTGAACAGTTAAAGTTTTATTCCCAGTTAAAGTACCTAAAACTGGAACAGGCCTGTTGTCCTTATTTTTTCCACTCTGATATTCACACTTTTGCACTTCAGTTTCTCTGAAATCAGTTTACTTATAAAGTTGCTTTTTACAGGAAAAGTGAGGAAGAGAAGGAAGAGAGAGAAAGTAATATCTTTTGCGAAACGTCAGGCACTTTTTATTTCTGATATTGTTTGGCGCTCGTGTAGTACGAGAGTAAGGAGTTTATTATCCCCATTGAGCAGTTAGGAAAATGAAGGCTGAGACAATTGAAGATGTTCAGCCCACTGAGCTTGAAAGTGCCTGAGCCTGGATTTGAAGGAGGCTGTCTGATTCCCGAATGTGAGCTCTTTACCTCTAATATGCCCAGTTTCACAGCAAAATGGGGATTGATTTATTATCAAAGTACTAGTTGGGGTATTAGAAAGAAGTAATTTCCTTTCTACTCATCTCTGAGGATAAATATAAGTTAGAGAAACCACCACACCCCAACACACACTAATTGTTAATTTATTTTCCTCCTAATTTATGTCCTTTTAATAAGACGAGGAATAAACAGCCAATAATTAACTCATTTTCTACCACCATTTTAAGAAAAAAAAAAATAGAACACGAAAATCAGGCAGTGAAGGGAAAGTTAAGAAAACAGGCTCTAGGTCAGGCGGCCCGGGCTTCCATCCAGTATAACCAGCTTTCTGTCTTGCTCGCTGTGTAACTTCGGGAAATCATTTAATCATTTAATTAAATTAAATTTAATCATTTATGAAACTTTTTAAAATTAATTTATTTTATTTATTTATTTTTGGCTGCATTGGGTCTTTGTTGCTGCACTCAGTCTTTCTCTAGTTGCGGCGAGAGGGGGCTACTCTTCGTTGTGGTGTGCGGGCTTCTCACTGTGGTGGCTTCTCTTGTTGCAGAGCATGGGCTCTAGGTGCATGGGCTTCATTAGTTGTGGCTCAGGGGCTTAGTTGTTCTGCAGCATGTGGGATCTTCCCTAACCAGGGCTAGAACCCGTGTCCCCTGCATTGGCAGGTGGATTCTTAACCACTGTGCCACCAAGGAAGCCCCATTTAAGAAACTCTTATCCTCAGTTTCTTTATCCCTAAAATGGGGGTAATAACAGCAGGTGCCTCATACAGTTGTTAAGAAAACTCCATGAGTTATTTCACGTAAGTGCTCAATACACACGAGTTAGTATATTATAAATATGACTGTTTTCAGAAATGGTAATCTGGCCGTTCTGTTGAAAACCCACCAGAAGCTACCGACATATTTAAGACATAGCCTAAAAAAATAAAGAGGTGAAAATTTGTTAGATCCAGCTCAGTTCCATAATAGAAAAATGTATTTCCTTGAATGGAAAAGATGCTTGAGTCTGAAAACAAAACGAGAGGCATACCATGATTTACAACACAATTACAAAATATTTTTCAGTAGTTCTCTCTTGAAAGGTCGGAATCCAGATGAATGACAGACACAGGGAAAATCTTAATGGTTTATTTATTTATTTATTTATAAATTTATTTATTTTTGGCTACGTTGGGTCTTCGTTGCTGCGCACGGGCTTTCTCTAGTTGTGGCGAGCGGGGGCTACTCTTCATTGCGGTGCGCGGGCTTCTCATTGCGGTGGCTTCTCTTGTTGCGGAGCACGGCCTCTAGGCACACGGGCTTCAGTAGTTGTGGCTCGTGGGCTCTAGAGCACAGGCTCAGTAGTTGTGGCACACGGGCTTAATTGCTCCGCAGCATGTGGGATCTTCCCAGACCAGGGCTCAAGCCTGGGGCCCCTGCATTGGCAGGCGGATTCTTAACCACTGCGCCACCAGGGAAGCCCAACGGTTTATTTTTACCATCAGATATTTCTTCATATAGGACACGTTTCTGTGAGCCTCAAGAAACATACAGTGTTTCCCACTGTATGGGAAAAAGTGCTTTTTAAAGCACCGAGTTCTATAAACATCGGGTAGCTGAGATGCTCTGAGGGCTTCCCTGGTGGCGCAGTGGTTGAGAGTCCGCCTGCCGATGCAGGGGACACGGGTTCGTGCCCCGGTCCGGGAAGATCCCACATGCCGCGGAGCGGCTGGGCCCGTGAGCCATGGCCGCTGAGCCTGCGCGTCCGGAGCCTGTGCTCCGCAATGGGAGAGGCCACAACAGTGAGAGGCCCGTGTACCACAAAAAAAAAAAAAAAAAAAATTAATGTGTGGTCCTCCATTTTTTAATCTGGATGCCCCAACACCCCTGACACAGCTTCCCCGAGCAGGGAACATTCAAACAGAGACCCAAATGAAGCTCGGAAGTGGCCACACAAATGCTGCTGGAGATGCTTTCCAGGCTGGGGGGACAGCAAGTGCAAAGGCCCTGAGGCAGGAGCAGCCCCACCCAGCTCCTCAAAGGCACATTAAAAAAAGTTAGGGTGTCTGGATGGAGATGCTGGAGGTACAGAGAGAGGAGGATGAGGTCAGACACAGCCATGGGCCAGACCGGGCAAGTACCATGAAGACGCTGAGCTTTATTCCATGACTGACTAAAGCCCTTGAAGTATCTGAAGCCAAACTAAAGCGATGGAATTTATGACCAAAAGGGTCTCTTGCTGGGCAGGCAGCTGGGTTAGGAAGCAACAGCAGCAACAAACCCCAGTGGTTCAGTGTGGATGGCGGAGGTGATAAGATGTCATTCAAATATGCCTAATTCAGCAACTTCAGGGAGAAGGTCTGGGGATCCTTCCTTAGCTGAATACATTTGACCAAAGAACGGGAGCTCCATTCCCATCTCCAACCCTCACTGTCAGCGTCCCTGACTCTTAACAACAGGGCTGAGTCATAGCAGGATCCTCAATCCTGGCAGCAGGTCTGGCCAGTTTAAAGAAATACAAATGAACTTACAAAACAGAAACAGACTCACAGACTTACAGAAAGAACTTATGGTTACCAGGCCGGAAGGGTGGGGGGAAAGGGACAGACTGGGAGTTTGGGATTGACATGTACACGCTGCTATATATAAAATGGATAGCCAACGGGGACCTACTGTAGAGCACAGGGAACTCTGCTCAGTACTCTGTAATAACCTAAATGGGAGAAGAATTTGAAAAAGAATAGATACATGTATATGTATAACTGGATCACTTTGCTGTACACCTGAAACTAACACAACACTGTTAACCAACTATGCTCTGATATAAAATAAAACTTAAAAAAAATAATAAAATATATGGGAGGAAAAAAAATAAAGACATACCAATACCCACTCCCACGCGCATACTGATTTCTTTGTACGGATGTAGCCCAAACATAGACTTTTTCAATACTTCCAGGTGATCCTGAAGTGCAGCTGAGATGAGCAGCCCATGACCAGATGGTCTCCGAGGTTCCCTTTTCAATCTCTTAGGACAACAATGTGATTGTCCCCATTTTAGTGACTCAAAGACCAAGACTGAAAACAAAACAGAGCAGAACAAAACAACAGGGATATGTATGTCCAGGTCAGAGACAGAGTGAGAGGGTCGGCTGCAACCCTGTGGGTCTCTCCACTATCCCTCCACGCCACCCACGGTTTATATCACTAAGATCTGGTTACTCAGCACCAGCCATTTTTCTGTCTAAAGTGACCTGTCATCAAATTAAATTAACAACTCGAACGTGGAATGCTAAGTGTGGAAGGATTGATAGGTATCACTGGAAGAAATTTTGAAACTTCAACCTTAAAAGCCTGACATATTTTTTGAACTGATGGGGGAAAAAAAAAAGAGCAAGGAGACCCCTATTAGCATTGCAGACAGCTAACCCTGCCCTGGTTTATGCAATCTTCTTCCTCTCCCTCACCCATCCTTTTCAATCAGGAAATTATATTCTTTTTTGATCATAGGCTGTATCCAGCTTGTCAGCATTTCTCTACCGGGACCATTATGCTGCCTCTATTTCTGCATCTCTTTTGTAGAGCATGTTTAAAAAGTTTTTTTGAAAGAATGGGTACGAAACCAGAAGGATGGCGGCCCGTTGAGAGCACTGTCAGGGCTGGGGGCAGGTGGAGAGAGGTCTCCTAGGAGTCCCCTACTTCATTCCATCATAAAAGAAGAATACAGACGCAGAAAGTAAAGAATGCAATATGACATGATGCCTGGGGAATCTATCAGTCCAGAAGCTTTGCTCAAACCAGAACAGAAATAAAACATGTCCTGTTTTCTTTAGAGCGTTATCAAAGACATTCACATCTAATAATATTTTTTCTTGTTTCTCAATTCATTTGCCAACAAGTCTTGCTTCTGAGTGAGCACAGCTCAGAGTTTACTCTTTAACAGGAGTAACTATAATTAATGTGCAGTCCACTCAGTTTTGCCCAGAAATTCTTTCTCTCCAGCAGTCAGCTGCTTTGTCCTGGGAGAACTCCGGAAGGTGGACAGCATAGAGCAAGGAGCAGTCATGACTGGGAAAACTTAGCAGGACCAGCACAGCCTGTGAGACTCGGTCCTCGTAAGCATATCAGATGCCTGGGAGGCAATGGCACTTTTGACTTGGGAGTAAATTCTGTTTCCCTGAGTTCAGGTTCTGGCCCCTTGGAAAGGAAAAGAGCCAGTTTCAAATCCCCTTTTTAAAATTCTCCTTATTAGAAGTAGAAGAAGACCTAAATAGACATTTCTCCAAGGAAGATATACAGATGGCTAATAGGCACAAGAAAAGATGCTCAACACTGTTAATTATTAGAGAAATGCAAATTAAAACTACAGTGAGGTACCACCTCACACTGGTCAGAGTGGACATCATTAAAAAGTCTACAAAATAATGAATGCTGGAGAGGGTGTGGAGAGAAGGGAACCCTCCTACACTGTTGGTGGGAATGTAAATTGGTGCAGCCACTGTAGAGAACAGAATGAAGGTTTCTCAAAAAAACTAAAAATGGAGTTGCCATATGATCCAGTAATCCCACTTCTGGGCACATATCCAGAGAAAACTAATTCAAAAAGATACATGCATGCCTATATTCATAGCAGCACTATTTATAATAGCTAAGAAGCAATCTAAGTGTCCATCAACAGATGAATGGATAAAAAAGATGTGGTACATATATACAATGGAATACTACTCAGCCATAAAAAGAACAAAATCATGCCATTTGCAGCAACATGGATGGACCCAGAGATGATCATACTAAGTGAAGTAAATCAGAGAAAGACAAATACCAGATGATGTCACTCATATGTGCCATCTTAAAACATCATCCAAATGAACTTATTTACAAAACAAATAGACTCAGGCATAGAAAACAAACATGGTTACCAAAGGGGAAACTGGGTAACCGAGGGATAAATTAGACTCACAGAGAGAAAACAAACATGGTTACCAAAGGGGAAACTGGGTAGCTGAGGGATAAATTAGGAGTTTGGGATTAACATAAACACACTACTATATATAAAATAGATAACCAACAAGGACCACTATATAGAACGGGGAACTCTACTGAGTATCTTGTGATAACCCATAATGGAAAGGAATCTGAAAAAGAACCTATATATATCTGAATCATTTCTCTGTACACCTGAAAATAACACAACCCTGTAAATCAATTATACTTCAATAAAAAGTTATTTGTTCTGAAAAAATTCTACTTATTAAATTCCAAGGTTGCCTTCACCTGGCAAAGGGGCAGCTTGCAGCTGTGAAGAGTTATATAGTGGGCACTGGTTCTATATTATTCCAACAGGAAACTGTCATTTCCCCAAACTCATGCTGAGGAGGTGGACGGTGGCAGAATGTCACCCTCACAGGTCTTTCTGTTACTTCTTTTTTTAAAACTCTCCCCACTGCCCACAGTAGATGCTGTAACCTGGGCTGAATCTGGCTCCAGAGACTGTTTTACTTGATTCTGCATGGTGTTACTGAAATTCACATTTAGCTCTTAAAGCCAATATTGATAAAACAGAAGATTTCAAATAAAAATTCTGATTTTACGTTTTTCTTTAAAACACTGCATGATGTGAGAAATCTGTGAATCCCTCACCATACGGCAACAAGCCACAGAGCTGTGCCCTTTAGATGGGGCATGAGTTCACTACTTGGCCACAGTCCACACCCAGCCCTTATGCCTCATTTATGTCACATATTTACCCCGACGGGCATTTGATTTTTTAATCTCTAGTCTGTAAGATCATTCACAAACCCCCCAGGTGTTTAAAATGATCATTCTGGCCACTACAGGGAGACTAGGTAGGGTGGAGGGAGGAAGGATGAAGAAGAAGGACCCGATGGAGGATGTGGCAGTAATCCAGGTGAGAGAGGATGGTGGCTTGGGCCAGGGTGGCAGCAGTGCTGGTGATGAGAAGTGGCCATGATATGGATATGGTTTAAGGCAGATGCTCTGTTGACAGATTAGACACGGCGAGAAGGACACACAGTGCACTTAGCCAAGCCAATCGTGCCAATTTTACCTCCCATCCCATTCTCCCCAGTTTTCTTCCCCCATCGCAAAGCACAATGGAAGAATCAGAAGATAGAAGTGGAGTAGCTGGCCATCCAATGTCAGAGATGATGACTCCAACAGCTTGCCACTGAGAACATCAGTCATTCATGACAAAACAAAAACAGTACTGGCCAGCACGGGGAGACCCAATGCCAGCTCCCCTTGAAGAACAAAAAATCATGATACTTAATTACCCTTAATTAGGTATCATGCTTGTTCTATTCATGCCGCCCTTGTATTTGTCCCTAATGAAAATGTAAGATGTCATGGATAAAGAGAATATATTTACAAAAGCCACAAATGATGTCCAAAAAACCCCTTCACCTATTGTTTTAGGGTGTTTCAGCCACTTGAAATGAGTTTCTGCCCCTTTCACCAAAATTCTATTCAGAATATAAAGAATCGGGTCGTATTCCACCTCTTCAGCGAAGCTTTCTTTCTGATCAAACTCATCTGATCCCATTTCTCTCTGAACTTCTACAGCAATTATTATTTATTTGTTCAGTTCATTGTGCAAATAGCCACAGAGTTCCATGCCACATTCCCTCTATTATTCTGGAACTGCTACTTAGATTATTAATTGTTATGAACAACAGAATACTTTATCAAATCCATAACCCTATAAACTCAATAAAAATGAAGTTTACCCAAAATGAGGTCTTATATTCTTTGGGCACACTGATATGACAAAAGAAAAACACTTCCATATTTTAACAAAAAATGGAAATGACTTGTTTAATTTAGAATTTAATTCCCAGCAAATTCTCCATTCCCATCCACCCGCAGTGTTCTTAGGACTTAAAAAAAAAAAAAAGAGGATAAAGTTCTAAAGTGTTGGAGAATTTGGTTTCTCTACTCACAGAAATGTAGCTTCATGTGGAGACATAACTAAAATTTCCAAATACATCTAAACAAACATACTATTTCTCAGTGGTAATATAGTACAGAGACCAGGAGACAATCAAATAGCAAAGTAAGTGCATATACAAAAAATAGGGACTCTAATCCTCGTAGACAAAAAATATCATGAATCAATGCTATTTCCACAGTTGCTAAGATATTAGATGCTAGAATAAATCTGAGTCACCCATGTGACAGTATGACAACAAAATATTAAAAGTTAAAGGTTACAAGGATTTGAAAGTGATACATCCCAAATATTATAATTCAGAAAAAAAATACTCAAAATTAGCCGTAATTGTTTGCCCACCACCTAATTTACATGGCAACAGGAACTATTTAATGAAATTGTTAACATTCCCTATCTTAGTTTTAGTTTTTTATCACATTTTGCATTCTTGCTTATTTAATTGTCTGTGAAGGGCAAGAACTTCATTCTGCTCGTCATTTATCCCCAGATTGTCACACAGTGTCTGGCATTTAGAGAGCCTTTATCCAGTACGTTAATTGTGGAGTAAAGCACAATGGTTATATAAATTAGGCAGCTGCTCAAATGACACATCGAAATAAAAACATGTAATGGTCTGAGGATATTTTCATCATACATATATGTACCAACATACATTGATATTACATTTTTGGAAACAGAAACGCAGAGCCCGGTATGCTTATGCATAGAAACAAGGCTGAAAGAACAAAAGAGTAATAAAATCGAAAACCCAATACTAAGTTAGGCAAAAGGCTGGAACAGACACAACCACCAACAGAAAACTCATGCACATCATGTAGCATGTAAGAAGCCATACACAAACAGCTACAGAGTACGGGATGCCATGTGCACAAAATTCAAGCACAGGCGAAACCAAGGTATGTGCAGAATGATGGTTACTTTGAGAAAAGGGGACAGTGACCTGAAAAGGGTAACGGGAAGTGGTAGGGTCCCAAGGAAGTTCTCTTTTTTCCCTTTGTCAGGCTGATGGAGGTATAATCCACAAATAAAACTGTAAGATATTTAAAGGGTACCTCATGATGATTTGATACACTTATACACGGTGAAAGGATTCCTTCCACCTAGTTAACGGCCATCACTTCACACACTTATTTATTTACATATAAATAAGAAATGTATTTATATATCAGTAAACAGAAACAGCTGAACATTTAAATTCTACTCTCTTAGCAAATTTCAATGACATAATACGTTACCATCCTTAGTCACCATTGCATTAGAACCTCCGATCACTGTTTTCCATTAGTTCCTCAGACTTTATTCACCTTACAGCTGAAAGTCTGTACCCTTTTCCCAGCCTCTCCCTATTTCCCCAGCCTCCAGCAACTACTTCTATCTCTTGGATATGTTAATTATTTATAATGATTCATTTGTTCCTTTTTCTTTATAGACGTTATACTTCAATAAACAACACTTATTGTTAAATACTGATATGGCTTCTCACTGGGCATCGAATTTATGATTGATTTGCTGATTTTCCTATTTTTGCTCATCTGTTTTGTTTTCTATTTTCCACAGTGATCAAGTATTACTTTTTCTTCAATCCACTTTTATTTATGGGACATAAATATTCTATATCAGTATATATCAATCACATTTTGTACTATAATGTTCTACTACATTTAACTCACCAACCCTCTATTGGTAGACTTTTGGACTATTTCCAGTTTTTTCTTTATAACATTGTTTGTAACGAACATCCCTATGTAGGTATCTTCGTATACTTGTGTTATTGTTTTCCACAGGAAAGGATTACTTTTAGAATAATACTTCCATAATATGAAGAAGTATTTTTATTTTGGCTAGAACGCTTTGTACTCCTATTAAAGTCCCACAGATCGTTGTATCAGGGAAGCTGCAGCACACAAGGAATGGAGTTACTGTGGCCCTTTCAATGCAGCAAAACCCACCGGGGGAGGTGCAGTACTCCAGGTCAGCACTAGAGGGAGCACTAGAGGGAGCCACCACTGCCCCGGCAGAGAGCCCAACTGTGATGCCTGAAGGAATAAACCTGACCCTCCTGCAAACCCCAAGGATCATCCTCCTGGGACACCAGGCTGATGGAGAAGGCAGGAGGGTGAATAGGATGCAGCAAACCGAACGTGATCATTCCCACTGGGTGGAGTCCCTGCCCTGCTTCATAATCTCATCCTCTCTGGGTCCTCCTAACTCATGAATGACGGGTGGGACCCCCCATCTCTCCTTCTCTCTATCTCTCTCTTTCCTTGGAATGTTATCTCAGCCTCCTCTGGATTTCCACTCTTACCAGCACATTGTTCTTTTGTATCCACTATTTTCTTCCGTTTAGGTAACAGACCACCTTGAAGACAAACTGTATTTATTGCTGTTTCTCTAAAGAAGTACGTGCCCAGCAGAAGTCATCCTCTTTATAGACTGCTCGTTTATAACAGTGTTATCCTTCTTTTTTAGGGTACATCTAGTTTCCCTAGATGTGGGTTTTGCAGAAGCAGGAATACTCTTTTACTAGCTGTAGCGATACAACTCACATGGAGAAAAATGTATTTCGTATCTGAAATACTGCACTCCCCAAGTATTTTCATAAGCACTTTACACATGATATAAAACATCGGGTAATTCTGAAACAAATATACTATATTCTAGGGGTAGCAAAGAGAACGGCAGGAAAAGGGATTAAGTCACTGGTCAGAGAGGAAGAAGGTTGGCAGCGGTGACGGAGTGACAGGCTTCCTAAGGAACTACTGTTCCAACGGAGAACGATAGTAACTGTTTATATTGAAAAAACTTAAATTTGCCACATATAAACCCCAAGATTAAAAAATGCTCAAAGACAGACGAAAATGGCCTTACTTTATATAAAAAATGGATTTGTACTTCTTAAAAGAGAAAGAAAGTCTGAGACATAGATATTTTGAGAAACACTGATGCGTTGGGTGGCTTTTGTTCAAAATCAACCTAAGACGTAGTTTCTCAACCCAACGCGACATTTAGGGCTGAATGTTCATTGCTGGGGGCCTGTTCTGTGAAGTAGGATGTTTAACGGCATCTCTGGCCTCCACCCAGGGGCCAGCAGCATCTTTTCCAGGTGTGACAACCAAAAACGTCTCCACACATTACCAAATACCCTTTTCACATTCTCCAATTAGCTGCCAACACTGACCACTTGGGCTATTTCACTAGGAAATCTTAATTTCTTATATCTCTTATCAGAAGATAAGGAATCTCTGAACTTAGCTTCCACTGTTGGGCTAACTGGTTTAACACAGCTCGCAGCCCCTTTAGAGGGTACCCCAATCTCTCACCCACAGTCCTCACCACGCCCCACAATTCTTCAGCGACGGTGTCCATTGCCATGTGCCACGTGGTTGACACTATTCTTTCCATCTTACACTTGTTAGTTTCACTCAAATAGATTTCATCTTTGGCCCCTACGGGATCTGAATTTGCAGCACCTCCTCCAAACACAAAGGACCTAGACATGTCTGCTCTGAACAAAATAACTGATTTTTGGCAAATAAAATACAAACAGCAGTAAAGGGAGTTACCTAAACATCAACATTAAAAATAGTCATCGTGGGGCTTCCCTGGTGGCGCGGTGGTTGAGAGTCCGCCTGCCGATGCAGGGGACGCGGGTTCGTGCCCCGGTCCGGGAAGATCCCACATGCCGCGGAGCGGCTGGGCCCGTGAGCCATGGCCGCTGAGCCTGCGCGTCCGGAGCCTGTGCTCCGCAACGGGAGAGGCCACAGCGGTGAGAGGCCCGCATACCGCAAAAAAAAAAATAGTCATCGTGGTCTCACCGAGACACAGAGCAGCTGCCCATTATCTGATCTGTTGGGGGGAAACTAGGTCCACACTCTGTTCATCTCTTTAGTTCGTAGCCATTGCGGCAACATCACCAAGAGTCATCTGCAAGCAAAACTAAATTAAAAAAAAAAAAAGGGGGTTGCCCCCCGATAATCTACAGGGCCATCCATCATGCGACAGAGTCTGCAGCATCTCTACGGCCAATCATGCACCGTATCGATCGGCCATTACTGCGCCTGCAGATTAAATGCCTCCTCCGTTCATTTAACAAAATCTTCTTTGAATCGACTCAGCTATAATATCCTACCAAATACCAAGAAGAAGCAATGAGACTAGAGATCTTGCCGCTAACCCTAAGTAGCCGCATTAGTCCTCGCTGCGTAAGGGATGGACTTAAAATAACCATTGTCGGCAGCCACAGTCCCACCAGAGGCGGGGACAGAACAGATGCTTTTGCAGGAGAAAAGAAGGAAGAATGGAAAGGAGGGGAGGGGGAAGGGAAGGAGGGAGGGCGGGAGGCTGTGTGAACACAACATGCACCAAGCATTCGATATACAGCCTTATAGTAAGAGCTCCCGAGATAAAGAAGAAAGAAAAAAATCCCAACGCATTACAGCAAGACATGGGAACACCCACGTGGCAGGTGTGAGGGGATGGGTGGGTCATCCACACACGCACACAGGTCCCAGCCCCGCACCTGCCCTGTTCTGCTTCAGAGGCTTACCTGGCCGTTCAGAAAAAGAACTACTTCAACCACATCTACATTCTCACTACGGGGGACAGGTGAGGGGGGATGCCCAGGAGGGAAAACTTCCCGCCTCCCAAAGAACTGATGAGCCCCCAGCCAAGATAAGGTGTGTGTGGAGGGGGGCGGGCACAGGGAACAGCAAGAGAGATGAGGCACTAACCCTCCACCCACCCCACGGCCCCCGCTGTGAACGCCAGATGCCGACAAAGCCAGTTTCCTTGGAGTTCCCTCTAATACAACAGAGGAAGAATAACCCTCTACCGGGGACAGAGAAGGGATCTCCCAGGCTGTCTGGGGCACATCCATCATGGCCCACTGAAAGTCACATACAGCAAGCTCTACTTAGGATACAGCGTCAGGAAACCACTCGTGGTTAACCATCCCAATGAACACCGAGGTGGATGTTCTGCTTCCTCGCTCATAACTGTGCCGCACTAGTCTGCTCTGTGTGGACGGCATCCACTGAGCAACACGTCTGCTTCAACTGAGTTCAGGCGGCAGCGGAAGGGACCAACAGGAGATGCGGGAGGGGAAGCAAAGGAAGAAGTGGGGAGTCTCCTCCGTGCTCGCTCCCCTCTGTGCCTCAGCCTCGGTGGAATGATCCCTCTCCTGAAGGCACCTCTCTCCGGGTCCCAGCCTCAAATTTCCCTTTCCCCACTCCCAGGCCAGGCGGCCGTCACTCCGCCCACTTGTGCTGCCCCAGGGTTTGGTCCCTTAACTCTGATCACACCTCCCTCACTAACCCCCCCATCAACACACTCCCTGCAAGCATCCATCTGGAGGACGTTGCCCACTTCCTTCTAGAATTTTGACTCATGCACTAATAAAGAAGAATTTTATGCCTTTCATAGTTTAAGCTTTTAAGATATTCACATATCTTATCAACACTTCTATAATACATTCGACAAACATTCACACCTTTAGTGGTTATTATATACCAGGCATCATGGCTGGGCCTGGGCAATTCAAATGAGTAAGGCGGGGTATCTACCCAAAGACAGTTGTTTTCAATGCTGGAAATCCCTGTCTTCTCTGATATGTCTATTTCTACCCCAGCAGCTACAGAAGTTTTCATCACTGCAGGTGTCAGCACCCTTGTTACACTTACACATACTGATTCTACTGACTGACACCTAATTATTGACGACTGGAAAAAATATCCTAGGGCTTTCGAAGATCTCACATCCCCAACACAACAGAGCATAAATGAAAGCATGGTAGAAAAATACACTATTTTCTGGCTTGTGCTACAAAGTCTTTTTTGTACCCACCAAAAAATCATTTTAAAACCACTCAATTCCTTTAAAACATAGTAAGGTGGTTCTATTATATGATGAACAGACGGTTCACTCTGGAAAAGTAAGTTGATGGGATGGGAATGTATTTGTACTTTTCTGCCACTTTCTGTTAGCACAAGGATTCATTCTATACACCATTAAGGTACCCTCAGATCTTCCGATTTAATTATGACATTAAAGATGGATGTCACTTTCATATTTGGGGGTCCTGACTTATGTCCAACATACAGCCTTGTTGAAGAGCTTTGGAAAGAGTATGGTTTGTATCAGTGCCATCTCCCAGTGAATTTCTACCCTGGCTTTGATGTAAAGTGTCTCCCAGGTGGAACAGCACAAATTCTTGAAATACTGATGGATATTACTTCATATTCCACAAACAGAAACATACAGGGCAGGTGTAGCAGGATAATATTTGAAATATGAAGTTGATCTCCCCGCCCAATGCCTGAAGACCCTTGGTACAGTCGGCCCCCATTTTCTGACAGGAGATACACCATTTCTTGCTGTTGTCTCAGATGAAGACAGAGCCCAGGAAGATCTTCCTTGTTTTTCGGGGGTTTTTTTGTTTGTTTTAATTTTTTGGCCGCGCTGCATAGCATGTGGGATCTTAGTTCCCTGACCAGGGATCAAACCCACGTCCCCTTCATTGGAAGCATGGAGTCTTAACCACTGGACCACCAGGGAAGTCCCTCTTCCTTGTTTTTGATTGTTAAAATGAAAGTCCTATAAAAGACAGGAAAGGATTCACAATGTAGGCCATAGATGATGAGTTTCAGTGAGGTTCCCGCGGGCAGAGATGGGTAGGAACACAGACACTGATGGAGCCTCTCTGGAAGGGATCTGGTCCCTGCCCCACGGAGTAAGCCAGGCCTGTGCTTTTTTTCTTTTTAAGTTCTGAGAGATCTTTCTTTCTTTTTTTTTTTTTTTACATATTTTTAATTGAAGTATCACTGATTTACAATGTTATGTTAATTTCTGCTGTACAGCAGTGTCTGTTATACATATATATACATTCCTTTTCATATTCTTTTCCATGATGGTTTATCACTATTGAATATAGTTCCCTGTGCTCTACAGCAGGACCCTGTTGTTTATCCATCCCATGTATAAAAGCTTATGTCTGCTGACCTCAACCTCTTACTCCTTCCCTTCCCCACCCCCTCCACCTTGGCAACCCCAGATCTCTCCTCTATGTCTGTGACTATCTTTCTGTTTCATAGACAGGTTCATTTGTATCATACTTTAGATTCCACATATAAGTGATATATGATATTTACCTTTCTCTTTCTGATTTACTTCACTGAGTCTAAAAACCTCTAGTTGCTGCAAATGGCATTGCTTCGTTCTTTTTCACGGCTGAGTAATATTCCATTGTATATATATATACCACACCTTCTTTATCCATTTGTCTGTCGATGGCCATTTAGGTTGTTTCCATGTCCTGGCTATTGTGAATAGTGCTGCTATGAACATAGGGGTGCATGTATCTTTTTGAATTAGAGTTTTGTCTGGGCAGGCCTGTGCTTTGAATCAGGGTAGACCCCAGGGAGAGAGGCAGCCAAAGACTCAGAGAGCCAAAGGCAGCCAGTGCTTCCCTGGTGGCGCAGTGGTTGAGAGTCCGCCGGCCGATGCAGGGGACGTGGGTTCGTGCCCCGGTCCGGGAAGATCCCACGTGCCGCAGAGTGGCTGGGCCCGTGAGCCACGGCCGCTGAGCCTGCGTGTCCGGAGCCTGTGCTCCGCAGCGGGAGAGGCCGCAACAGTGAGACGCCCGCGTACCGCAAAAAAAACAACAAGGTCCTACTGTATAGCACAGGGAACTATACTCAGTATCTTGTAATAATCTATAATTGAAAAGAATCTGAAAAATTAAAAAAATACATATATATACACACCCGTGTAACTGAATCACTTCGCTGTGCACCTGAAACTAACAGAACATTGAAAATCAACTACACTTCAATTAAAAAAAAATTCACCTTCCTCATCTGTGCAATGGGGGTACTAGCTCACAGGCATTCACCTTCCTCATCTGTGTGCAACGGGGGTACTAGCTCACAGGCTATTTTAAAGACGATTACTCTTCAAACAGTGCCCAGCACATATCAAGCACGAAATCAACGTTAGCTTTCACTACCCTGTTGAATGTTAATCTTTAAGTGTTTGCTATCGCAAATGCTACAAAGTTAAGATAGCTCCCGGGAGGTACTTTCCTTAAATCTGTGTGGAAAGCATTATTGTTACATTTAAAGATTCTACTCCAGAGTCTCCTGGAAAATTCCTATTTAATTATTAAAAATAGGTGGGGAAGGAGATTTTTATTGCCCGCAGCAAGGGGAGACGGGCTGAAACGGAGCCCATATGCCTGTGGGTAAGTGGAAAAAGTGGCACTAAGTGTAAAGAGTATGGATTTTGCAGCCCCGCACATATCCCAGAGTCTTAACGCTCTCCAGGTTTTCAGGGCTGCAGGAGGGTGAGGCAAGAGAGGGGCCCCGAGCTCAGAACACAAGGAGGCGTTCACTCTCCAGCACAATCCCTGGACTGCAGGAGCTGGACTGAGTGCCCAGGGCACCCCATCCAACTCACCCTGGTTCCACCCTGAGCAGATCCCAGTGAAGAGGAAGCCCTCAAACTGGAGACTCGTAATGACCTGGGGGAAACATGCAATGGCACTGAGGCAGGGAAGTTGGATTCATCTATACAACATCGCCTTCAAAACCAATCAGGAGGATTGGCTGGAAAGGCTGGGTAGGCAAAGTTCTACCCCATAGCATTTGTTCATCTTTAGACCATTTCCTTGCAATAGTGACGCTTCCAGATGGATGATAGATAGATACATAGACAGATGCATAGATAGATAGATAGATAGATAGATAGATAGATAGATAGATAGATAGATGGATGGTAGGTAGATGATGGATGGATGGATAGATGGACGGATGGATGGAAAGGCAGATAGATGACAGATGGATACATGGATGGATAGATAAATGACAGATAGATGGACAGATGGAAGATGATAGATAGGTAGACAGATAGACACAGATAGACAGACAGATGGTGTATGGACAGATAGCTAGATGACAGATAGATAGGTAGATAGATGATGACAGACGGAGAGATGGATGGATAGACAGAGTCAACACCCACAAACGCAGACCTAGTCGTTGTTCCAAGACCCGAGGTGGTCCTGCCCAGGGATCTGGGAGTGTCTTCTAGGTTGTGTGGTAGTTGCCACCTTCTCACGACCAGCCCATGTGGACAGTCCTCTCACTCCACCCATCCCCAGAAGATGTGCTACTCTAAACTGAGAGATGGAGCCCCAGACTGCATGGGTCCAAACCCTCCACCTCTCTCACTAATCTCCCCATCGCTCATTTTCTGCATTTCAAAATGGAAATCCTAACAGTGGCAAGAGGACACCACATGAGTTGATGTCTGCATCGGGTCTTAAGAGTCGGGTCTGGCACGTAAATGACGGCTGGAAAGTGTCAGCTATTGGCATCATCATAAAGAACAGCATCTGTGCTGCTCCTATCTGTAGGTCCCGCAGGACACGGAACGCACAGAACATGGCACACACTCAACAGGACATTTGTTAACTAAATAAAACAAGAAGCAAATTAGTGAGCTTGTGGGGCAACTTCCAAAGATAAGGATGACATAATAGTTCTTCTGTGTAGAATAAAGGTCTTTGATTCTACCTTTAGCCCATAAAACGTTCCTCCCCACCTCCAATCAGAACCACCCGGCCCTACTGAGTGAGGATGCTGGGGAAGCTCTAAGGTGGGCCAGGTGTGGACACAGCTCTTAGGGGGCAGTGCGCCCATCAGTCAGGCACCTGCCCTGGAAGAGTGAGCCAGGCCAAGGAATGAGCGTTCTAAGACCAAGAACAACATCTACAGATGAATGAAAAAAAGTCAACTAAGCAACTTTATAGCTCGAGGAGTGACACTTACAAGGGCCATGGGGAAACAAGAGGTTTGAACAATCCAGTCAGAGAAGCCAGGGTGACTGGAGCACAGCAAGACAGGCAGGCTGGTTCCAGGTCATGCACAACCTTGCAGGTCAAGAACCTGCGTCTTATGTCCACACTGCTATATTTAAAACGGATAACCAGCAAGGACCTACTGTACAGCACGGGGAACTCTGTTCAACGTTATGTGGCAGCCTGGATGGGAGGGGAGTTTGGGGGAGAATGGATACATGTATACGTACAGCTGATCGCTTTGCTGTGCACCTGACACTACCACAACTTTGTTAATCGGCTACAGTCCAATAGAAAAATCAAAAGTTTTTTTTAAAAAAAGAACCTGCGTCTTCTCTCGACCGCAATGAAGTTATCAAAGGATTTTAAGCTGGAGAGGGATCTGATTTCATTTGAACTGGGAGGGGGATGGCTTCTAAGGAGCCAGGAGCAGAACTGGGGGGAGACCGATGAGGACATTAACAAGGAAAAAAGATGTCACTGTCCTGGACCAGCACAGTGAAATAGGAGATGCGGAAATGTCATGGGACTCAAAATACATTAAGGACAGCTCAGGACTTGAAAAGAACCATAAAGCTTGGGGGTGGGTTGGCAGCGGGTTGAGGTGCTTTGTAATATTGAAAAAGAATGTTTTATTTTTTTCTCTCTCAATAAAGAAACACTGGGCTTCCCCGGTGGCGCAGTGGTTGAGAGTCCGCCTGCCAATGCTGGGGACACGGGTTCGTGCCCTGGTCCGGGAAGATCCCACATGCCGCGGAGCGGCTGGGCCCGTGAGCCATGGCCGCTGGGCCTGCGCGTCCGGAGCCTGTGCTCCGCAACGGGAGAGGCCGCAGCGGTGAGAGGCCCGCGTACCGCAAAAAATAAATAAAGAAAAAAATAAAGAAGCACTATTTCTCATATATACACCCAAACCATTCTTGCTGGGAGGAAAGAGATTTCATCATTTATGTAATCCTTTATTGAGGACCTCCCAGGGCCTCAGTATTTGGTGACGAGGGTAAAATGCTTTCTAGCCTACAGAAGCACCAGTGGAGTGGGAGAGACACATGGCTCACAGAATTTCCGAGTACAGTCCGGGTCTCCCCATTCCAGAACCCACTTCTCCTGCAGCCCCCCATCTCCGTGGACAGAATCCTCGCCTTCCCTTGCTCAGTACCGTCAGAGACTATTCGTCTCAGGCTCTATGTAAAATGTATCACCCAGTTCTGCTGGCTCCATCTTTAAAAGACGTGCCAATGCCACTACTTCCCACCTCCAGGGCTACCTCGCTTACCTGGTTTCCTAACTGGTCCCCCCCACCTCCTGCCCGTTCCTCCCTAGAAATCCGTTCTCCACCCAGCAGCCAGGGGGCCGGCTAAGTTGGAAGTCAGCTGAGGGAAGCCCAGAGGCTCTGCAGTCCCTTCCGAGGAAGTGGCACTGCCTCTACAACAGCCTTCCAGGGCCCAAGCCACTCTCTTTCCGCTCCCTCCATCCAGCCACACTGTCCTCTGCCCACTGACCAGAACTGGCCAGCTGCCCTCCTGACCCGGGCCTTTGCATATGCTTTTGCTCTACCTGGAGTGAGCTTTGCCCAGGCATCCACATGGCTCATCCCCTTGCCTCTTCCAAGGCGATACCCAACTGGTACTTTCTCACTTCCACACATTTTAAAGTCACACAGACACACTTTAACTCACCTCCTTGCTTTATTTTTCTACCTAGCACTATCACCATACATGAAGAGAGATATAAATAAGGATGTAGACGATATAGATATAGTAAATATGAGTTTAAACATGGGTTTGAACTGCGAGGGTCCATTAACACCGATTTTTTTCAATACTAGATACTACAGGACTACGAGATCCTTGGTTGGTTGAATCCATGGAGGCAGAACAGCAGATATAAAGGGCGGCTGACTATAGCTATTTAATTTATATGCGGATTTCCAGCTTCAAGGAGGGTGGGCGCCCCTGACCCCCTCCACCGCACTGCTCAAGCGGCCGCTCTATGCGCATGTATATTACATACAGTTATTTATCTGGGTACTGTCTGGTCCCCACGATTAGGATGCCATCTCCACGATCAACCTCAAGAATTTGTTTCCTGTGCATCTAGCACAGGGCTTGGACATGGCACATGCTCCATAAATACCTGTAGAATAAATGGGTCACTATTGAGAACAAAGTAAGCAACAAAACAGAGGGGTGTAAATCAGTATAGGTACAGAGCACTGGGCTCTCTCTGCCTGTTAAAATGAGACAATGTTGCAGAAGACAATTGAGTCTAAAAGCATCTCACTGCAGTTTTGATTTGCATTTCCCTGATGCTTAGTGATATCCAGCATCTTTTCACGCACCTGTTGGCCATCTGGATGGCTCCTGGTTAACTTTTAAAAACCAGGAGTTTCCCATTTAGAAATTGTGTCGGGGCCACGTTCCCACTCAGCCATGACTGGACACCTGCTACCATCATGGGCGTATTCTCCCATCCTTCACCTGTCCCATCATTTCCGGTCTTTCCCAACTTTCCAGCACCCATCAGCTCCCTCATGGCCGTGGATTCAGGATCCTGCCTTTAAAATGCTGGCTGAGGGACTTGGCTGGTGGTCCAGTAGTTAAGACTCCGAGTTTCCACTGCAGGGGGCATGGGTTCGATCCCTGGTCCAGGAACTAAGATCCCGCATGCTGCACAGCACAGCCGAAAACATTAAATATTAAAAATTAAAAAATAAAATAAA
Organism: Delphinapterus leucas; assembly: GCF_059928025.1. Lineage (NCBI taxonomy): Eukaryota > Metazoa > Chordata > Mammalia > Artiodactyla > Monodontidae > Delphinapterus > Delphinapterus leucas. Next base: position 2,681,108 of record NC_143142.1, on the reverse strand, counting down.
ATGCTGATTGATACACGAAGGGAACTTTGGAAGTCATTTGCTTTCGGACCACCTTAGCCAAGGCTACAGACAGCACCATTATCACACTCAATAGAACATTATCACTATGATAAACTGCACAGAAAAAACTGCTTGTATTTTGTGCATTACCTGTGGATTGTCTCACAAGGCCACATCTGCATCTATCGACAAGGATTTGCAACTTCTCTACTAACATGGTGATGACTCTGTATTCTGTTGAAGAGTTTTCATTAGAAAGCTTAAAGCCATTTCCAAATGGCTTAGCTGGACAGGAACCTGGTTTTAGAATAATTTCACTCTTTCACTTTGGCTGTCCTCACTCTGCCTTCTGATCTTAACTAAAACCAGCCTCATCAGAGACTAATTCATACATTAATTTTGCATAATATGTCACCAAGCTTCAACTATTATTTACTTAACAAAATCCTAATTCTTTAAAATGACAAGGAGAGAAACATCAATTTGCAACTGCTCTGCCCCCCTCTCCCCCCCACACACTACCGTGAAGATTTTTTTAAGTGAATTATATTCCCACCTTCTAAGACGTGGGGGAAAAAAACAAGATGACTTCAGTATTTTTTGAACGTTAAAAAGGGGTTAAATTTTTGCTATATTTTAAAGGCTTATGATTACAATTTTACACCCCTACACACACACACACACACACACACACACACACACACACACACACAATGTGTGTTTTTCATCACTGGAAGACAATACAAATGTAAGAAATGCTAAGGGGGCTTCCCTGGCGGCGCAGTGATTAAGAACCCACCTGCCAATGCAGGGGACATGGGTTCGAGCCCTGGTCGGGGAAGATCCCACATGCCGCAGAGCCACTACGCCCGCAAGCCACAACTACTGAGCCTGTGCTCTAGAGCCCGCGAGCCACAACTACTGAGCCCGCGTGCCTAGAGCCCACGCTCCGCAACAAGAGCAGCCACCGCAATGAGAAGCCCACGCACCGCAACGAAGAGTAGCCCCCGCTGGCCGCATCTAGAGAAAGCCCACACACAGCAACGAAGACCCAACGCAGCCAAAAATAAATAAATAAATTTTTTAAAAAAAGAATGTGAGACTTAGGTCCAGTGGCACCTGGTATATACTCTTCTCCTCTTACATCCTAAGAAAAGGCTCTGATTCTGTGAATATCTTGATAGCAGGAATTTCTGAAGGAAGAGCTAGCAAATCAAACTTTCATGCATCAGAACACTGGGGAAAATAAGCCTTAAATTCTCTGTGGCTAGAAAGCTCTATCAAATTATCCTTTGACGCTATTTGGAAATTTCAAGACTCTAACATTGCCTCCAGAGGGTTCTGCCTGCTAATACACGACTCAGGACTGCCTAGCCGCAAACAGGAGCCGCAGGGTAGCTAAACTGCAATCCAGGGAGATTTAAGAAGGCTCTAGGGGTTGATCACTGCGAAACTGCTATTTATAAGAAGAATTATACATTTGGTCTTGCCCCCATTTCTGGCATAGCTCCTAACACCCCCGGAATTTCCTGTTAGGAGAGCCGGAAAGGTATCTCTGGAGATGTAGTGAGGTGACTTCCGGACCACGTCTAAGGGTGAGGGCTGGCTGGCAGCGGAGCCGACCATCTGATTAGAGGCTTGGGACTTTCAGTCACTGCCATCCCCACCCCATCCCCAGCTCCACGCTGACCACAGGGAAGGAGAGACGGGCTGCAGGCTGAATCAGTCGTCAGTGGCCAGTGATGTTATCAGTCATGCCTGTGTACAGAAGCCTCCATAAAAACCCAAGGGGACTAGATTGGGAGAACTTCCGGGTTGATGAACGGGTGGAGGCTTGGGGAGAGGGGTGCCTGGAGCTCCATAACCTTTCCCCATGCCTTGCCCTGTGCATCTCTTCCATCTGGCTGTTCCCTGAGTTATAGCCTCTTATAATAAACTGGTAATCTAGTGAGTAAAATGTTTCTCTGGATCTGTGAGCCACTCTAGCAAATTAATCGAGGCCAAGGAGGGGGTCATTGGAACCTACAATCCATAGCCGGTCGGTCAGAGGCATGGGTGACAACCTGCACTTGTGACTGGAGCCTGAAGCTGGGGGTGGTCTTGTGGGACTGAGCCCTGAGCCGGTGGAAGCTGATGCCATCTCCAGGTAGACAGAGTCAGAGCCGAGTTGCACTGCAGGGCACCCCGCCGGTGTGGGAACTCCACCCCCAGCACACAGCCCTTGGAAATGGTCCCAGAGCAGCAGCCACTGACACAGAATCCGACCTGGCAAGGACAGCGCCCTGAGCAGCTTTGGCGATTCAGGTGTGAGAACCGGAAGAAATCATCTCCAAGATGCCCCAGCTGCGGTAAAATAAATCCCCACCATTTCTGGGTTTTGTGCCCAGAACTGGGAACTAGCATCTGATTGGCCCAGTAGTGGCAGGACCACATGCTCCTGGCCAGGAGCGGGGAGGTGTCCTAACTGCTATGTCCACCGAGCCCGCATCCAACGGAGGAAGGATGGTACCCAAAGCAACTTTGGCAGGAGGCTGCTGGAGGCATGGGGCATGGATGGTCGACAGGCAAAAGCCACAGACCTCCATCAACCTGTATGTTAACATGTAACTTCCAGGAACAAAGGGCATGGCTGCTTGCCCCTGAGGAGGATTTGCTGAGGCAAGTAGAGTGAAACTTACCTCTCAAAAAAGCTGGAGATGGTTGTTTAAACACAGGCTTTCTTTGTAAACCCAGATTTACTATTTCTATCAGTGCAGCCACCCTCAGAACTTAAGGATAAGAGTCTTCCAAAATTCCTTTTGATTTGCACCTCGCATTAACAGCAGGACCTCCCAGACTGAACACCCCACGGGCATCCTTTCTCGGCGCTCTTGTCCGGGAAGTGCCAAAGGTGCCGCGATATCGAAAAATCCAAGAAACACAATGTCATGGATAAAGTCCTTTAACGCCAGTAGCTCTTGTATTATTCAGAACTGAAAGAAATCAGAAAGAATCTTTTCCCATAAACTTCATCCGGTTGATTAAAAGAAGGAATTATTTCTTTATAGGCCTTCCAAAAGTTCTCCAAATGACAAAGAGATTCTGGTAAAAACACTGCAGACCAAATCCTGGATTTTCACAAATCAGTAAGCACATTTATTTAAACAATTTAGAATAACTTGAAATGCTTTCTTTTCCTGAAAAAGAAGGGTAGACTGACAAGTTAACTGAAAAAAGATACGCACACTCATACACAATGACACAATATTCAGCAAGTACTGGAAATGACACACTTAAGAGTCATCAGTTTCAACAAAAGGAAATTAAAATAGCACATCTCCTGCGTGTTTTCTATTATATAAGGCGCATCTGTCCACTTGATGACTATAGATGACTCTCTACTGATGAAAGGCACCGTGCTCAGCGTAGTGGGAAAATATCTTTAACTATTACTCGATGTATGCCTCTCTGTAATCGTTTCCTAATCTTTGTCGTAACGTTTTCCTTTATTCCTTCTCTTGGTGCCTCCCTCCCCCCGTCCCCCCCCCCACAACATCCCTCCATCAGGCCCTGATACTACCAGGCTTCAAATTCCCCTTTCTGTTATAGCATAAATGCAAAGAATAAAAGGAAACTCTTTTGAGTGTGAAAAACCAAGGGCCACCCAGCCCTATACAATAGATTTTGAAGAATAATGTGCTTTATTCAAACTCTTAGAAGATAATTTTCCGGTTTGAGGAAGGGGAACAGATACGAAGAAAAGAAGAAGAAAATAGATGTCGGAAAGAGTCTATGAAATGGTACTTGACTCTGCCTCCCCCCTCAGAACCGCCTCCAAGGGAAGCTGGGGTGAGGTGACATAGAACCCCTCCCCTTTCAGATATATTGGGAGGTCCCAGAGCAGAGGCAATCTGTGCCCTCAATTTCCACGTAGAATCTCGGGCGGCATCCAGACCTACCATCCAGACCTACCAGAGTCCCCCGCTCCTCCACGGCAAGAAAAACCAGAGAGCTGATACGAATGGCTGTTAAGTCAGGACGCTTGAGAAACGGACGCAACACCACTAACAGTCTGGTGACCCCAAAGAAGAAGAGGAGATCTATTCTCCCAGGGTCCACGCTCTGTTGGAATCATGGGTCTGGCCCTATGGTACAACTAGATCTGGACCAGCCAGACAGGGAGCAGACGAGAAGATGATGCTCAGAAGATGCCAATACAGATGCAAAGGTGGAAAAGGCTGGAATCCGGACGGGATAACGTGCATCTAGCTGAAGCCCCATGAGCTGGGACTCTGATCCCACCCAAAGGAAAAAAGAGGTGGCCAGAAAATCCTCAAAGATTACATTTAAACCGCGGTGCTTTTACACTTGATTAAGTAGCCTGAAAAATCACCTCCACTGGGGCAGGGCGTTGTGTAACATAAAGAATAAAGAGACAGCAGTTCCGTCTTCGGTAGCATGTCGTCCGGACAAAGACTTGGCCCTTAAAATCGAGAAACATTCCAACTTCCACTTACGTGGGGACTTGGAGGCATCTTCTCATGTCTTAAGTAAATCGAGCAGAAATGGGTTTGGGCAATCTGCTGTGTTTTTCACCAGGACCACACAGAGACAGGTGGGCATTTTCCTACAGCAATAACGTTCTGTTGAGAAATTTTGTCCAAAACTTGGAAACAAGGCAAGAGTGTGACTTCTGTCCTTCCATTATCATTGGTTAACAGGCTCGCCCAAGGGCTGTTTAATTATCTAGAAGGCACCCATGTTTGGCTTGGTTATTTACTACTGGCCTGGGGTCTGTACACAGTGAAGCTATACATTAATTGGGGGTTACGGCTTAATGCCCTGTGGGACATTAACCAGCCTTGCAGCTAACCCGGCAAGCTCAATGTAACATCACTTTATCAAGTTGCCCATAAATACCCAGCTCCTCCAAGGTGCTCAGAGCCAACCGTGCCATCTACCAGGTTTCCTCGTTTACGAACTAGGGCTGTCACGCTCATGTTAAGTGCTGACATGTGTTCATGGTATATTTTTATGAGAAGTGTTAGTACATTTTTGACAATTGCATTTAGACACTAAAAACAGGGGATAAAGTACCGCATTAGTCCTAGAACTTGAGCCCCCGTGATCAATCATGCTCATTCACATACTGATTTTGGAGGTAAACGAAGCAAGTGAGTGTCACCCACACTCATGTTTGCCTCTAGGGACGAGTTATCTGTTTCTACCTCTTCTGTGTTTTATCAGGTGAAAAAAAAAAAACGGGAGTTTCTCCGGCACCCTACAGTAGCTTATGACTCTGAATTTGGAAAGAAAGGGAAGAGAATTCGGGGGGAGACTTGAGGGCAGCGTGCCCTTTCTCGGACAAGGTAAGATGATGACAGAACCCTACTTCCCACCCATTCCTGCCACAAGTACAAGGTCAAGCCTACCTTCTATGAACCCCCGTCTCTCCTCCAACAGCCTGGTTTTCTCAGGTCCCAATTCTGGTCACCCTACCCCAGACAACCATGGGGGAGCTTCTCTAGCATAGCTGGGCTACCCAAGTACTCCCCCTAATACCCATGATCTTATTTTTGCCTGGGCCACATGATATACACATCCGAATAAAATCAAGAACACAAGTCCTATCTGTCCTTCTGCAACCAGTTTATTTCACTTAGCACAGTGACAAGGAAAACTACTGTGTGATTCCACTTCTGCGAGGCACCTAAAATAATCAGGCTCACAGAAGCAGAGAAGCAATGATGGTTTCTAGGAGGGGAGGGGAGGGGGGATGGGGGGGCATTTAATCAGTGGGTATAAAGTTTCAGCTATGCAAGATGAACAGGTTCTAGAGGTCTTCTGGAAACAGAGCCCACAGCTAACAATACCACACTGCACACTTAAAATGTCAAGTGGGTAGATCTCACGTGACGTGTCCTTATCACAAGGAAAACCAAAGCAAAACGTGGTATGCACCCACAATGGAATATGATTCTGCCTTCAAGAAAGAAAGAAATCCTGACACATGTTACAACATGGATGAACCTTTGAAGACATCAGATTACGTGAAATAAGCCAGACACCAAAAGACGTGTACTGTGTGCTTCCACTTACGTTAGGTGCTTAGTCATCAGATTCACGGGAACAGAAAGTAGCTGGTGGGTACCAGGGTCTGGGGGAGGGTGGGATGAGGACCCAGTGTTTAATAGGTGCAGAGACTCACTTTTACAAAATGAGAAGAGTTCTGGAGACAGATGGCGGTGATGTTGTCCAACACTGGGAAGGTACCACTGTGCGTTCACTTTAAAAGGGTTGAGATGGTAAATTTTATGAGACGCATATATTACTTCAAAAAATAAAATTTTTTAAAGACAACAGAACCAGAGTTCTAAGGAATGATTTTATTCAGTGCCAGAATAATTCAAATCGAGTCTGTTTATCACTTGCCCAGCGGCCCAGCATGACAGCTCCCAGGGCTCCACCCTCAGCAGCTGGCATCCCACCCTGCCTCCTTCAGGGCGTGAAAGGTTGGGAGGGCTCTGACACTTCCTTCCCCAGTGGAAGCCATTGTCTCTCACCCTCCCTGGGCATCTCTCCCTCCCTGTCTCTCTCAACCTCTCCCCATCCCTTTTCCAACGGATGGCTATTCCTTAGAAGACACTAGGTCTTATCATTACAGATATGTGGATTCAACACACACAAAAATTACATTTTTGGGCAGATTCCTTTTATTTTTTTTAATATTTATTTTATATTGAAGTATCGTTGATTTACAATGTTGTGTTAGTTTCAGGTGTACGGCATAGTGATTCAGTTAGACATATACATATATCCATTCTTTTTCAGATTCTTTTCCCGTTTAGGTTATTACAGAATATTGAGTAGAGTTCCCTGTGCTGAACAGTAGGTCCTTATTGGGTATCTATTCTATATATAGTAGTGTGTATCTGTTCAGCCCAAACTCCTAATTTATCCCTCCTCCCCTTATCCCTTTGGTCACCATAAATTTGTTTTCCAAGTCTGTTTCGGAAATAAGTTCATTTCTATCATTTTCTTTAGATTCCACATATAAGTGATATCATATATTTGTCTTTCTCTGACTTACTTCGCTTAGTACGATCATCTCTAGCTGTATACATGTTGCTGCAAATGGCATTATCTTGTTCCTTTTTATGACCGAGTAAGATTCCGTTGTATATATATACACCACATCTTCTTTATCCATTCCTCCGTTGACAGACATTTAGGTTACTCACATGTCTTGGCTACTGTAAATACGGCTGCAGTGAACACGGGGGTGGCAGGCATCTCTTCACAACACACACAGACATTCTGTTGCAGTAATTATGAAAATGAATACAAGCTAAAGTCAGAGTCAAGGGAAAAGGGAGAAAACCACTATCCAATTGTGTTATCTAACTCATCACTCCTAGGATGCGCTAAAGAGTTCTGACACCAAAAATGAGATTTAAAAGCAGCCCCCATTTACTGGTAGGCAGACTTTGCCATTATTTCAAAGATTGATAGCACCTGTGGGATGATGGGATCCCGGCATTAAGGAATAATCCAGTATGAGATGTCTTCTTTTTTTCATTTCAGGCTTTGTGGCAGAGGGTCACTGCTACAAGGCTGCCAATTCAGTTTGTTCTGACTGTGTACCTGTGGTTTCAAATACCATCTATATGCCGATGACTCAAAAATTCATCTTCTCGGCCAAAATCCTGCCACTGAGCTGCAGACCCCTGTGTCTAGCTGCCTGCTCACCAGCTTCATCTGCATGTCTTGCTGGCATCCCGAATGCAACTTGTCCAAAGCCAGCCTCAGGATCACTCCTGCCCCCATGGGCTTCTTGCCCACAGTCCGTTGTCTAAGCAGAGGGTGGGAATCCCGGGGACCCCCTTGTCACTTGCTTTTCCTTCATTCTCAAAGTACTCGTCTGCCAGTCCTCTTAACTCCACCCACTGCTCCCCACTGCTGTCACCCTAACCCATGTCACCTCCTCAGCCAACCCCATGGTCCTTCCTTTTTTTTTTTTTTTTTTTTGCGGTACGCGGGCCTCTCACTGTTGTGGCCTCTCCCGTTGTGGAGCACAGGCTCCGGACGCGCAGGCTAAGGGGCCTTGGCTCACGGGCCCAGCCGCTCCGCGGCACGTGGGATCCTCCCGGACCAGGGCACGAACGCGCGTCCCCTGCATCGGCAGGCAGACTCCCAACCACTGCGCCACCAGGAAAGCCGCCATGGTCCTTCTTGAAACCACTCAATGCAGCCAGAGTCAATTACCGTTTGTTCCTCTTTAACGCAAACACGATCGTGCCTTTAAAACAAACACGTGCTTTTGCGGAAAAGCCTCCGAGAGCATCCACAGCTTAGGGAAAATCCAAGATGCGTCCACCCAGGACCTTCCTGTGCCTCCCTCTCTGCATCTTCCTCACCACCCGCTCCCCCCGCCCTCACTGTGTTATCCACACGGGTCTTCTCTATTTTACTGTTTTGTTAATGACACTGGCCTCCTTCCTGCCTCAAGGTATTTGCTGATGTCACTCCCTCTGCCCCGCGTGACGTCCCTTCCTCCTGCGTGATCCCAACTCCTTCCTTGCGATCTGGTCTCCCTGGCGTGTACTCGGGAAATCTTCAGGAACAGAGCAAATTCCGCTGCTAGAAATTCCTTGTGATCTGGTCTCCCTGGCATGTACTCAGGAAATCCTCAGGAACAGAGCAAATGCCACTGCTAGAAATTCTTATAACACTTCTGACCTTAATTCTGCTACCACTGAAATTCATTATCTGGAGAAAACCATAATTCGAAAAGAGTCACGTACCACAATGTCCATTGCAGCTCTATTCACAATACCCAGGACATGGAAGCAACCTAAGTGTCCATCGACAGAGGAATGGATAAAGGAAATGTGGCACAGATATACAATGGAATATTCCTCAGCCACAAAAAAGAATGAAATAACGCCATTTGCAGCAACATGGATGGACCTAGAGATGATCATACTAAGTGAAATAAGTCAGAGAAAGACAAATACCACATGATATCACTTACATGTGGAATCTAAAACAAATGATACAAATGAACTTATTTACAAAACAGAAATAGACTCATAGACATAGAAAACAAACATGGTTACCAAAGGGGAGGGGGGGGATTAAATTAGGAGTCTGGTATTAATAGATACACACTACTATATGTAAAATAGATAATCAACAAGGACCTGCTGTAGAGCACAGGGAACTCTACTCAACATTCCGTAATAACCTGAATGGGAAAAGAGTCCGAAAAAGAATAGATGCGTGTGTGTGTGTGTAACCAAAAAAAAGAAATTCATTATGAGTGTGACTTGTTTTTACTTGGTGTCTGCTTTCTTCACTAGAATAAACAGAGTGAGGGGTTACCCTTATTTAAGTCACCTCTGTATCCCTAGAATATCCAAATGCCTGGCAAAACGCGGCCATAGTATATATATTTTTTGTATGAGTGAGCAAAGGAATGCATGATTATAACGTGTATCCAAGGTGGTGCCAATCCCTCTAATAACAGACATGAAATTTAACTCACTTGGCAGTTTTTGTACTTATTTAAAATTCCTTCCAACCTAAATATTTTCTGAAGGACCCAGAATTATAAACATTGGAACTTTCATGCCTTGGAACTTTCTGTTTCTAATTATTGTTTGGGGAAGATATGTTTGGAACTTCTGAGCATTCCTAGCCTCCAATCTTTTAAGGTTATCAACTAATTTATAGATGTATAAACTAAAGCTCTAGAAGGGCAGGGACGCTTAAGTAAATCTCAGCCTTGCAGCACTTCTTTCATTTCTTATCCACTGAGCTATGTTCCCACACTGAGACTATCCATTTGGACAAAATTTAAAGAAAACATTTGTTGGAATTGCGCCTTCGGTCATTTTTACATGCCGTTGATAAAGTGTAAATTAATATAATCTTCCTGAAAGAGAAACTGGCTCTTAAGTCCAAAGACCCTTTGAACCAGCACTGAGAGTGGAAGCTTGGCCCTCAGGAGACAAGAGCTCAAAGTCTGCACCAGCTCATCTGGAAAATGGAGATTATTCTAATAACTTACTCATTAAAGGAGAGAGTATCCAAAAATTACAGTGCCAGACACACCTAAGAATTAAATTTCTGTTATTATTTTATCACTCCTACATGTAGGGATTTATCCAAAAGGAAAAAAAAAAAATCAAAGATAAGCAACAGCTGACGCGTATCAACGTCGTTACTGACACACCATTGACAACAGTGAAACATCAGACAAAACGTTGCTTTTAGGTAAATAAACCAGTAAGAGAAGACAGGATAAAACACTAAAATCAAACTCCCAGAGACCATTAAATGTGACTGTAGACTACGACATTTCCTCTCTCTGGATACACAGGAAGTCCACCCTGAGATTCAGAGATCTCACATGTCTGAGATTTAGCCCATGGAATGGACAGACGTGATTAAGCCAATTCCAGATCTGGTCCTTAAAATCATGCCCTTTTGTTCCTCAGAAAAAAACTAGAGTTACCATAGGATCCAATAATCTTACTCTTGGGCATACATCTGGATAAAACTCTAGTTCGAAAAGATACACGCACCCCTATGTTCATAGCAGCACTATTCACAATAGCCAAGACATGGAAGCAACCTGAATGTCCATCGACAGATGAATGGATGAAGAAGATGTGGTACATATACACAATGGAATACTACTCAGCCATAAAAAAGAATGAAATAATGCCATTTGCAGCTACATGGATGGACCTAGAGATGATCATACTAAGTGAAGTAAGTCAGACAGAGAAAGACAAATACCATATGATATCGCTTATATGTGGAATCTAATATACGATACAAATCAATATATCTACGAAACAGAAACAGACTCACAGACACAGAGAACAGACTTGGGGTTGCCAAGGGGGAGGGAGTGGGGGAGGGATGGATTGGGAGTTTGGGATTAGCAGATGCAAATTATTATATATAGGATGGATAAACAACAAGGTCCTACTGCAGGGAACTATATTCAGTATGCTGTGATAAACCACAGTGGAAAAGAATATGAAAAACAGTATATGTATAACGGAATCACCTTGCCGTACGCCAGAAGCTAACACAACATGGTAAATCAACTATTCTTCAATAAAATATCAACTAGAAAAAAAACCATGCCTTTTTAGATGTCCAACTCTCCCTACCCTTTTCACGTTGATCTTGGAAGCTCTGTGTTCCAGAAGAATCGCTGTATGATTCAAGCAGCCCAGATACCTGGGTCAGAGCGTGGAGGATCCTCAACAGAGAACCTCCAACCAGAAACTCTATATAAAGGAGACTTTTCATGATGAAGAAATATATTTGCTGTGTGAAACTACTAATAGTCACGATTTATGTGTTACCACAACAGAAACTGTCCTATCTTGATTAATAGTTATGCCAAAATACATACATAAAAGGGAAAGTGTTTATGATCTCAGATAAATAAAACTCCATAAATAGGCATAGAAAAAAAGGAGGGATGTTCACCAAAATGTCGACAGTTGCTCTATGTGAATTTAATATATACTGATTTATTTTCTTCTTTTTTTCTTCTGTATTATAATACTTGTCCTATGGATAGCTTTCATAAACCATATTTAGTTTCAAAATAAATTTTAAAACAATAAAAGCACATGTCACACAGCCAAATTCACTCCTGGAGTTAAACTTCCGGCATTGAATCCATCCAGATCATTATGATATTAGAACGCACTGAGAGCAATTATCCTCCAATAAAGATGTTAAAAAAAAAAAGAATACATTGAGAGCAATGATGCACGTGGCTAGGACTTTGTGGTGGGGAAGAATAGGTGCTTTAAATATAGGGATTTAAGTAACAAAATAAGCACACCCAGCCTGAACCCATTTGTATTATAAGTGTATTTAATAGCACCTGGCATAACGCATGGCACACTGAAGGCATTCAGGAAACCCTAATTATCCTACGGTTTACGCATCTTCACTCTTTCAGTCCATTAGGAGATAAATGCCTTAAAAATGGTAAGAACAACTCAGTAAACATGGGTTGAAGGATCCAGTTGTAACATCTAAATAGTGCTTTATATGTGGTACACATCTGCTGTAATATTAGCAGAAAGAGTGAGCTTTATTCTGGGGCAGACACTCCCAACTCTCCAGCACTGGGTTGGCTGCCTCCCATACTAAGGCCAAGTTCACGTACCCTCCTCACCACCCTCAGACTGAATCCACAAGCCTCAACTCTGTGCTCGGCTGCCCCCTCCCCTCTCAGGTCCCAGGATGAGCCCCTGGGCTGGACCAACCCCCGCGAACCTAGAGGATACAGTTTCCCCCAGCACCTCTGAACTCACCTGCAGCGCCACAATGGATCTGGCTCCCCAAGCACCTGCCCCGGAAGAGCTGATAACAGCCTGGAATTGCAGGGGCATTTCATCCAGTGATATTTGGGAGTCATTACGGAATTGACAGATAGATTCACTTCCATCCTCCCTGTTGGACTGCCCACCCTCTCCCACGCGCACAAAAAAGTGATAGCATGCAAGCTTTGCCTCAGAGTCTGCTTTTTAGGAAAGCTGGGCTGACAACCCCGAGCATCCATGTCTCTCCAGGTCCGCTTTTAACTTCCAACAGCTTCTGTTTGCAGCTATGACAGGTTCCTGGAAGCTGAGTCCACATCCTTTCCCCAGAAATGAACTTGCAGACCTCATGGGCTAAGTCATGAGACGACTGCATTTTCCCGCCAACAGTGATGCGTGCGCATGTGAGCCCATAGCCAACATGGATCCCAACAGGTGAACATCAAGACACACGATTCAAATGCTGGACTAATATGCTCGCTTCCCCTCTGGACTGGGGTCAATACAGAGATTTTTCTGCCGTGAGAAACACCAGCCTGAGGATGAAGCTGGTCACCTGGGCCAGGACAGAACTGGGACAGTCAGAGAGACGTGAAGCCAGAGCTTCCAGTATACAGGTAAACCCCTGGATCAATCTGTACCTGACATCAACTCTCCCTAAATGTTTCAATTACATGTGCCAATAAATTATTCTCATTGTTTAGGTCAGTTTGATTTGTCTTCTCTGTTATTTGCAAACAAAACAAGCTCAGTGAGGGTAGGGATGGATATTTGATTTTCTAAAATAGTTCAAATCTAATCTCCTATTCCCACTGATAACATGAGCTGACAACCTCCGTCTGCTTAAGGTGGGCAGACTGAGTTTTTTAAAAAATCACCAATGCTTCTTCAAAAGGGTTTTTTTTTTTTTTTTAATCCCAGAATCAGGCTCTATTACAATAGTCTCATGACTTAGCCCTGGTCTGCAGGTTTATTTCCAGGGAAAGGATGTGGACTCGGCTTCTATTAGAGACTGTTCTGTCAGAATACAGAGAACTATTCCAGCTCTGTTCAACGTCCTGTTCTGTGCAGGTATTTTGACTCTGTCTCCTTCCCACCCTCCTGAAGTCGCTGGCACTTATGCTCATTTTAAGTGCAGCGTTAGCATTCTGCCTTCATAAGCAAGTAGGTGAGACAGACAATGCTAATGGCTGAAGATGCCTCATCAAAGCTGCAAACTCCAGGGGCTTCCTGTCACACATATTTTCTCCTGACTTACAGCCTGGCCCAATTCACAAGAGCCAGGCAGTCCGTTTCTGGAGTCTTCAGCCATTTATCGTGCACATCAACTGGTTTATCCCGGTTTGGGGAGACGGGACTGAAAAGCTATTGTCACTCTCACAGCCCCTTGCCTCAAGTCGCTGAAAAAGCATCCAATGTTTTGTGCCACCCATGCAAATACACTAGCGTGGGTGGGAATGCATCTATTGAACTCCTACAGTCGTCGTTTTTCCTACACCTTGCTTGCAGAGTACAAAAGGATCTATTCTGTGCAGATAGAATTAACAGCCCACTAACTCATAACTCCAAGGCGCAGATTTTAACAAGTAAATTTATAAGAAGAAACACGACTCAGTTACCACACTAAAGGTTGCAAACTGGACTCCCAGAGCTAAAGCTGACCTACATGAATGTATTTTTTAAATTGTACTAGAGCTCAACTTTTTAAATGAGCGATTCCATGTGAAAAATCTAGATTTCTGGCGTTTTTTCTGGATTATCAAAATACCAGCTGCCCTGGGTGTGGCATCTGGAATGTCAATCGTCAGCTTCTCATTGTCTTATACCAGCCTGCTTTACACATATGTGTCACCTAACTGTGCCCTCCTGATATGTGAGTCTTTTAAAGCGTATCCTTAGAGTACAGACTTGTGGTTGCCAAGGAGAAGGGGGGTGAGGGAGGGATGGATTGGGAGTTTGGGGTTAGCAGATGCAAACTATTATCTATAGAGTGGATCAACAACAAGGTCTTACTGTACAGCAGGATCTATATACAATATCCTGTGATAAACCATCATGGAAAAGAATCTGAAAAAGAAACGTATATATATAGATAACCGAATCACTTTGCTGTACAGCAGAAATTAATACATTGTAAATCAACTATACTTCAATTAAAAAATTTTTAAATAAAGCATGTCCTGTTTTTGTTATTGTTTTTAAATTGACATCTGACTGCCCATGAAAATCTTCCCAGTAAGACATGACAGGGCTTCCCTGGTGGCGCAGTGGTTGAGAGTCCGCCTGCCGATGCAGGGGACACAGGTTCATGCCCCGGTCCGGGAGGATCCCACGTGCCACGGAGCAGCTGGGCCCGTAAGCCATGGCCGCTGGGCCTGCGCGTCCGGAGCCTGTGCTCCGCAGCAGGAGAGGCCGCAGCAGTGAGAGGCCCGCGTACCGCAAGAAACAAAAAACAAACAAACAAAAAAAAGACATGACAGTGTTGAGAAAGGCTTTGAATAATAGAAACCCTCTGTGTTTACAGTGTAAACTGTGATTATCTCATCATATTCATTTTTTTCTTTTTTTTTTTTGCCTCCTAAGAATTAGAAGCATGTAATATATATTAATACAATGTTTATGGAAAATAGGAAACCATAAAGTCTCTTCTCTCCTCCTGAATTTCCACCCCAAATCCAAACTCTAATAAAATAGTAGGGTCAACAAAGGTGAAAAAGCAAAATTACTTCCACACAACAGGAAAATAATTTGAAAAAGAAGTTCACAAATCATAGGCTTTTCTCACCAGTGGTCTTTTCCCTGGATATGAACAGGTTACAGATGTTCCAGCAACAATCAGATTCTGAGAAATCAGTAGCATATTCCTTGTAGAGAAAATACTAACACACATACACACGTGTTCACATGTGCATGTATGTATGTGATGAAGTAACATGGCAGACTCTATTCATTGCCTGCTAATAAGCAACCTCCACCAATTCCTTGAAAATAAACTGTCTGTTCAGGTAATAAAGAAATACAGGTTCCTCTCAGGCAGCAGCAAGAGAACCCATTCTTGGCCTGGGATTGGTCAAAAAGCAGGCATATGATCTGGTTCTGGTTATAGGAAAACATGTGTGTGCTTCAGGGCTGAAGTGTGTATTATCTAGATTCTAGAGGGAACCCCTGGGGGCATCTGATTCTAGGGAAGCTATTTTACAACTGTAGGTTTTAAATAACCTATCCTCACTAATATCCACACCCATTCCCCAGTACAATGGCAAAGCCATTTTAGGAGAATGCCGTGTGTGTGTGTGTGTGTGTGTGTGTGTGTGTGGTTCTTTATTTCTGTGTTTTGTTTTTATCTTTAATTGTGGTGCAATACACAATACACATACTATAAAAGTTACTGTCTCCACCATTTTGAACTGTACAATCCAATGGCATGAAGGCCATTCACATTGTTTTGCAACCCTCACTACCATCCCTCTCCAGAACTCTTTTCATCTTGCAGAACTGAAGCTCTGTTCCCATCAAACCCTAACTCCCCATGGTCTCTCCCGTCCTCAGCCCCCATCATTCTTCTCTCTGTTTCTGTGAACTGGACCACCCCTGAGAACCTCACGCAAGTATCTGTCCTCATGCAGCGTCTGTCCGTTGTCTCTGGTTTATTTCACTTAACATAATGTCCTCAAGGTTCATCTATACTATAGCATGTGTCAGAATTTCCTTCCTTTTTAAGGCTGAATACTACCCCATTGTATGTATATACATTTTTTAATCCATTCATCTGTCAATGAACACTTGGGTTGCTTCTACATTTTAGCTATTATGAATAGTGCTGCTGTGAACGTGGGTGTTCAAGTATCTCTTTGTGTCCCTGATTTTGATTATTTGGGGTATATGCCCAGCAGTGGGATTGCTGGTTCTTGTGGTAGTTCCATATACAGTTTTTTTAGGCACCTCCATACTCTCTTTCATAGCGGCTGCACCAATTTGCATTCCCACCAAGAGTACACAAGGGCTCTGTTTCCTTCCATCTTCCCAACACTTGCTGTCTCATTTTTTTTCAGCAGTGCTCATCCTGATGGGTGTGAGGTGATCTCTCCTTGTCACCAGGCTTTTCTGCCTGGAAATGAATCAGTTACTTTGAGATCGCCAAGTGACAGGATGGGGAAGAAGCCAACACAAGGGTAGAGCTTGGGACGTGATGGCCCATCAGCAGCTACCATGATGCTAGCAATCACCTCCCTCCAGACTTCCGTGCAGGTGGAAAAATCTACTTTTGTTTACTTACGACGCCCATAAATAGGGCTTTCTGGTTTTCTAGCCAAAAGCATTCATCACGTGATAGCCATCTATTACAGAATTTCAGCAAACTTTTAGGACATGTTGGGGTTACATTTTCTGTTGGCAATTTCTTTCTGAAGTCACCAGCCAAGGAGAAAATCACATTGGTTCCAATTATCTTTGAGCATCTCCTCCACATAAGATACAGTTAACATGGTGGACGTCAGCAAGGCTCTATAGATCTGGCGGTTGCAGAGGAAAAGATTATATACTTGGGGTTTGAAAAAAAGACTTTTTCATCTTATGAGAACTGTGCTAATGGGATGGAAGAGGAGATGCTTCCCAGCCAGAAGCTGGGGCCCCCGTCCCTGACTTCCTGACACAGCCCGATTTCAGGCTGTGTGAGGACACGACTCCCCTCCCAAAACTGCCTTGACTGGAGAGGGAAGACCTCCTGACGCTCAGGTAGAGAAGATGAGGTCTTGGGAAGGACTCGTTTGGAAGTTAACAAATCCTGGGAAGGCCATTTCAAAGGGGTGCTGACCACATGCATCTGAAGGAAGGCCGAGTACCTGTCCAGGAGGAGGTTTTGGGTTCTAAAAAGGAGTATTTATCCAGGGGAGTAAATACTGAAGGTTGTAAAGAATTCACACAGTTGTCCAGGAAAACAAACCATTAAGGATGCATTAAGTGAGTTAGGATACACAAAATGCAATTCTTCTGGTGATGGGAGGGGCTGATTTCCTTATGTACCATCTTGGAGACAGAAATTCTCTCAGTGACGTGAGAACGTGACATGAGAACATGTCACCGAGGACCAGCTGCAGTGCGCGTCTCATGTTTAATTGAATACTTGCATCTCACTAAGATCTGAGAGGCACACTGCACCGAAGGCCCCTGAGGATTGAAACGTTTTTTGTTTTGGTTTGGTTTGGTTGGTATTTAATGTTTTGGATTCCATTACTTGGAATGATTTGGATTTAGAATTCAGGATGATTTAATGACTTGGATTCCATATACTCGGGAATCGCTTGGGCCATTTAATTTAAAAAAAGAGAGGATCAAAGATGGGGACAAGAAGGGGCTTCCCTGGTGGCGCAGTGGTTGAGAGTCCGCCTGCCGATGCAGGGGACGCGGGTTCGTGCCCCGGTCCGGGAAGATCCCACGTGCCGCGGAGCGGCTGGGCCCGTGAGCCATGTCCGCTGAGCCTGCGCGTCCGGAGCCTGTGCTCCGCAACGGGAGAGGCCACAGCGGTGAGAGGCCCACGTACCGCAAAAAAAAAAAAAAAAAAAAAAGATGGGGACAAGTGAAGTATTTCAAAGAAAGCAAATGTATCAAATATCTAAATCCTGCCCACCACTTGCAGAAAGGGCTTCACACCAACATAACAGTTGCATCCAATTTCCTGCAGGAAATAACTCCACAGGCACTGTCTGCAATGGACCCTTAAAAACTCAGCTCTCGGGCAGCACACATGTGGATAAATCATGAGTTATTGTCTCTTCCCACTTTTTTTTCATTTGCACGTAAACAGAATCTAGATGTTTCTAAAAGGAACAGGAAGCCCGAAAGGACTATTTAAGGTAGCAGAAGCCCAGGACTGTGTAACTGTGTTGCTGAAAATTCCAAGGGCTGGGTGAGGCCAGGTCCCTGGACCTGTAGGAACAGAAGGGCCGTGCTCTTAAGCCAGTTGGAGCTGGGACTTCTCCCCCATCATTTATCTTCCTTAGCATCTTTGAGGAAAGGAGGAGACACAGATGCTGACAGAGTGCACAAGATTCATTGCTGTGCCACTGAGAAAAAGAAGTAAGAGGAAACAGAACTCTTTTCATCTCTGGGGCAGAACGGCATGGGGGAAGAGACAGAGGATTGTTCGAGGGAACTGGGAGGGAACACAGGCTGCTTTTTTGTGCATTGGCCATGCTGGGTGCCTGGAGATTTGGGGCACAAATGTCCTCTGGGCAGAATAATCCCATTCTTGGGGGATTCATTCTGATGAAATAATTGCATAAAAATCCAAAAACGTATAGTTAGGCAATCACAAGTTCAACGTGGAAAGCCTACCGTGTGTTATGTACTGTACCAGGTGCCAGGGCTGCAAAAGTGAACAGACAGATGTACTGCAGTGGAGGGAGTGTGACAGAAAAGAAGGAGAATGCAGCAAACAGAGAATGATCAGTGCTATGAAGACAACAGAAGATGACAGATGAGCAGTAGCAGATAAGGGCATCCAGTTTCAATAGACTCAGGAAAGCCTTGACTGAAGAGGTGGAATTTTTTTTTTTTTTTTTTTTTGCGGTACGCGGGCCTCTCAGTGCTGTGGCCTCTCCCGTTGCAGAGCACAGGCTCTGGACGCGCAGGCTCAGCGGCCATGGCTCACAGGCCCAGCCGCTCCGCGGCATGTGGGATCTTCCCGGACCGGGGCACGAACCCGCGTCCCCTGCATCGGCAGGTGGACCCTCAACCACTGCGCCACCAGGGAAGCCCAAGAGGTGGAATTTGAGTGGAGGGCTGGCTACCAAGAAAGAGTTGGGTGAACGAAGATGTGGAAGTAGCAGAATATTACAGGCAAGGGAACAGCTAGTGCAAAGGCCCTGAGGTGGAGATAAATTTGTCTTCTCTCAAGAACAGAAAGAAGGCTTGAGAGGCTGGAGGGTGTAGGTTAAGGGTATCTTTTGTACGCTCCAAAGATGTTCAGACTAGGATCATCCAGACTAAGGAAGAATGGAAACAATCTAAATGTCCATGAATGCAAGAACGTCTAAACAAATAGTAGCACATCACTGGATAAAACATGTCTGTGTTAGCTGGGACGCCAGTGTCAGGTGGATGGGGTGGAAATTCCAGCTCTACCACTTAACAATCCATGTAAACTTGGGCAAATTCCTTAACATCTCCATTTTCTCAGCAGTTAAATGGGGATAATAACGTAGCTCTGTGGGTTATCGTGAGTTTTTAATGCTTACAAAAATTGTGCATGGTGCTGGGAACGCTGTACACCCTTAGTAAATGTTTGGCATCATTATGAGGTGGAGGTTGGTGATACCACGGTGAACAAAAAGCAGCAGAAGAGTATCAATCAAATAATCACACAAATCAGGGCTTCCCTGGTGGCGCAGTGGTTGAGAGTCCGCCTGCCGATACAGGGGACACGGGTTCGTGCCCCGGGCTGGGAAGATCCCACATGCCGCGGAGCGGCTGGGCCCGTGAGCCATGGCCGCTGGGCCTGCGTGTCCGGAGCCTGTGCTCCGCAACGGGAGAGGCCACAGCAGTGAGAGGCCCGCATACCGCAAAAAAAAAAAAAAAAAAAAATCACACAAATCAATGGAAAACTGCATCTGTCCTCATCTCTAGGGTTGAGATTTTCTGGGTGCTGTGACAGCATCAAGAGGAGCCCTGATCCAATCAGGGAGTGTGAAAGCAAAGTATCCCCAAGGAAGTGACAGTTTACCATGCTTTCATGGGGACACATTACATGTGTCCATGGGCTCCATTTCCTGTCATTCATCTTTACTTCTTTGGAACTCATTTCTTTCTTCTTTTCTCCTTTTATAGCCCACATCCCTGTTCTTCACAGGCCCACCCTACAGCTCTTAAGAAAATCCACCTTGGGTCCAAACTCACGAACAGTGACTGCCCACGGGTCTTGGTCCCAAGCCTGTGTTTGCCACGAAGGGATTTTCATGGATGCTACCTAAATCAGGGGTTATCCCAAGGTGAGGTCCATCTTAGACAAGCAGGTGGGGTGTCACTGTATTTGCTGCATTGTGGTTGAAATCACTTTTGGATGGGATGGAGAATAAGATGGGACGGAAAACCCAACACTGGTGGTAAAAGTTAGGGAGTGAAGGGTAACCTTGGCAGACACTCTAAACACATGACTGCTGTAGTGACACAGTGATTATAGTAAGAACAGAAATGTAGAGTTTCTGATAACGTGGGAAGACAACAAAAGCACAAAGCAAACTCACATACACAAGGGCTGTGGCTACAATAAAACAGGCGCATATGTGGGCAAAGACCGGACGGAACTGGCAGAAATGGGAGACACAGTACTGCACTGAATTTGTTACTGGCTCAGCCTCCAGAATCAACTGGAGTCCAACCAGTCCCTGCCACTTCCCGCAGGACGGCCTTGGACAAGCTGAGTGATCCCTGTGCCTCGGTGTCCCCATCTGCAAAAGTGGGGGTAATGACAGCTCATACGTCACAGAACTCAGAGGATCAGGCCGATGAGCAGGATAAACAGGCTGCACAACCCCGGCCTTCATCTGGAAAGCACCGAGTCAGTGGTAGCCGTGACCCTTAGAGCCCTGGAATTAATTGGACTGCGGCTTCCTTTTCTTTCCTCACGTTTTTTTTTTTTCCTTTAAAAAAAAAAAAAAAAAAACCACTCTCCATAAGTGCTTAACCTTAATCCCCACAGAAGTTAAATAATCCAAAGAGGAAAAGGGCTGTATTCTGCAGCTGGTGACTAGTTAGAGAGCTGTTGCTATAATTCTGATTTATATCCTGTCTTTATTCAAAGCATCCCTCCTTTTCTCACGCACGCTTTCCTACCCCGCATCGCCATCCTTCTGTAACCAGGGCTCTGTATAACCGGCACCCCCCAAAATCAAACATTTGGCCTCAACTTATCTGATGGCACCCCAGCTGCACACTCCAGGCATCAACCTTGCAAGGTATCTTGCTGAAGGGAATGTCCTAATTCGCCAAAGAATCAGGCTTCTGAAACCCAGCCCGGCTGCACAGAGGGATCGCTCTCAGGCTACTGGAGAGAAGTACAAATCTCCTCTGTTCCCAGCTCAGTGTTGCTAAAGGATTCTCCTCCGGGCTGTCACATTTCTGCCGCCGTTAGCGTTTCTGTGACAGAAGCTGAGGCCAATTAACCAAGTGATGGAAAGCAACCCGCGTCTGTAGAAGAGACGTGGGTAGATAAATACAAAAAGTATAAACGCAGGAGAAAATCAAGGAAGTGAGGATAAAGCCACAAAGATGACATCAAGTCATATGTGCACTCTGTTAAAAGTGACTTCATTCTCGTCCCCAGGGACACCCCTCCCTTTGCACTCTTGCCATATAGCAGCTACTAGAGGCATTAAATCTGCTGCATAAACACACACACACCAGTCATAATTATGGTAAAAAATATATACACACACACAAAAAAATATATATATGTGTGTGTCTGTATATATGTGCATATGTATGTGTCTATGTGTGTGTATGTATATATATATATATA
The DNA here is from genome assembly GCF_059928025.1 of Delphinapterus leucas. Lineage (NCBI taxonomy): Eukaryota > Metazoa > Chordata > Mammalia > Artiodactyla > Monodontidae > Delphinapterus > Delphinapterus leucas. The sequence continues at coordinate 2,659,253 of NC_143142.1, read as the reverse complement.
CACACACACACACACATATATGCATATTTTTTGATACTGAGTACTCTATGCTATCCTGCTTCAACAATAAGAAAAAATAATTCTCTTCTGTCTTGGTGAGAAACCGAGATTCAACAACTAATGAGCCTCGAAACGGAGTTGTAATGAATTTTGTATTTGTGCTGTGATTTGAAAAAAAAACATTCCAGGAAGGTCGAAAAGCGGGCATATAACTTTAAACCCTTTGCTCCGTAAAAGTAAAATCTTGGGAACGAAGAAGGAAAGGATGATATTCCTGTGCTGGGATGCTCTGAATCTCGTTCAAGATGCCAAATACTCCGTAATATCCCAGGAACCGTGAAACACCTATAGGAGGGCCGCAAACTCTGCCCCCGGGGCACCTGCCTTTAACACGCCTGATGCTTGAGAGTTCAAAGGGCTACTACCAAAGAGACTTTAGGACTACTGCTTGGGAAGTCTTTTCAGAAGCTGAGATGGAAAAGCTCAGCCCCTTCCAACAGTTTTGTTCTTTCCTTATTTTCAAAGACTAGTGACCGCCCACCCCCAATTTCCCAAAGCCTCTCTCTTCTGGTTCTTTCTCAGGGACCAGTGATTGACAATGGAGTGAGCCCAGCCCTACTCGGAACACCTCCTGGCTGTTAGCTGCTAGTTAAAGAAGCAGGATGTCAACCCGTCATGCCTTATACGTCACAGAAAAATGGGAGCCTTACCTTGCTTCTTCTATTCTGTTAGCTGTTCTGTAAAAATTGCTCAATTCATTTTTTCAAGCATACTTGTTGATAAACATATTTAAATTGGATACTTAAGAAGGAAAAGACTGAGTTCCTTCATGATTTATGCAAGTCCTTGCTCCTTAACTAGGAAAAGAAGTAACAAGAATAACTTGTCAGGTCCGTAGCTGCATTTTTAGGTAATAGGCTTCAAAAAATGCCCTCTTTCCAGGGAGGAAAAAAAAGACATCCTGTTTAATCATCAAGTCCATTGCTTCTTTAGCTGTTTTTAATCAACCTCTACACACCTGAGTAGGAAAATAAATCTACACCTTTGAATAGTGGCATTTCCAACCACAAAGTCAGACACCGGGATGTCTTTTCTTATTACCAAAGGTGTTTTTAAATTTCTACCACATATATGTTCAATTCCGTCATTTTAGAAAATTCTGGGGAACAGCTGAGTGGGTCTATACATTGTAAGACTCCCCCAGGGCAAAATGTCATTTGTGATGTTTGTTACTGTGCCATTTAGCTAAGCAGGAACGGCAAACCGAAATTCCTAGGGTTTCAGGGTGAGTCTAACATTGTGAAGGTGAAAACTTAAGTCAGGTTGGAGCTGCAGGGAATTGGAGCTCATGCCCCATCTCGAGAAGAAGTTAGGACTCTGCCGATGATCTTACAGAAGCCAGACACCCTTATGTTTCCCTATGTGACACTGAGAGATTTTTTTTTAATGGCAACTAATCCAGACTTTACAAAAAGACAACTCTGTGAGGACAAATAAAATACATCTGTGAGCTAGATAATCAACAGCTTCTCCACTGGACCAGAACAGCCACCTAGCCTGTCCCATTCCACCTCTGACTTTCCAGCATCAGAACCACCAAAAAGTAACTATTTCACATCCTGTGAACATGGGACCATTTGGGAGACTTTATAAAGCACCTCTCGAGGACTTTCCTCTTTTCTTGTGATATACCAATTTCTTATCATGCTTTCAGAAAATACAAGGGCATCATCAACTATCGCCAAGTGCACCCCAAATATCAAACAAAAATCTCAAATGCAAAAAAATTTAAATTTGAAGCGCAAAATGAGAAATGACAAGTTAAAATCACTCCACAAAGTATGTATCATTTTTAACAACCTAAGACAAAGAATCTATAAAAAAGGACAAACCAACAGAAACCCTTTCTCCCTCCCCCCAGCATAAAAGAAAACTATTGTCGTAAATTGCCCTTTGAATGAAATAATGTCATTTGCAGCAACATGGATGGACCTAGAGATGATCATACTAAGTGAAGTAAGTCAGACAGAGAAAGACAAACACCGTGTGATATCACTTATCTGTGGACTCTAAAACATGACACAAATGAACTTCTCTATGAAACAGAAACAGACCCACAGACAGAGAGAACAGATTGTGGTTGCCAAGGGGGGAGGGATGGATTGGGAGTTTGGGGTCAACAGATGTAAATTATTATATATTGAATGGGTAAACAACAAGGTCCTATTGTCTAGCACAGGGAACTCTATTCAACATGCTGTGATAAACTATAGTAGAAAAGAGTGTGACAAAGAATACGTGTGTGTATATATATATATATATGTATAACTGAGTCACTTCGCTGTACAGCAGAAACTAACATAACTTTGTAAATCAGCTCTACTTCAATAAAAGAAACTTTAAAATAAATAAACTGCCCTCTTTCAATTTTAAAAAGTTTTCCTAATTTGCTATACAAGTTCAACTACCCAGATTACATAGTTCCCAAGCATGATGCGCAAACAACCCGGGGTAGACTCTGGGCTCAATCCTAAAGTCTTGAGAATCTGCATTGATCTAGAATGAACTCAGTTGCCAACACACTGGTAAAAAGCACCTGGAGGATTTGTCAGTAGTTATTTCCAGCTGTTTATTATTCCTGGAAGAATCCTCGGAACACTGGGCACCATCAAGTTCGCATTAATAATGACTCAGTCACCCCACTGGGTACAGTAAACCTGTGCAACAAAGATGCTTTAGAAAATTGTTTGCAAGTTGCTGTTGCATTGGGATGATTTTTGACAATCGGAGACTTTTACACTAAATAAATGTTTGGAAAGGATGACGGTAAAAAATAGTAGCTTGAACTCTGACCCAGATATGGTTTTATTTTTACTTATTTGGGGACACGAGGCTGTGTGGAAGAAGTTGCTATATCCCTAACATTGAGGAGCTTAAGGAAGGACAGAAGATTAACGAAAGGCCTTTGCATTTTAAGGACACTTCTGGAAGTTTCCATTTGACACTTCTGCTTGCAATCAAATGGCTACACCTAGTTACAAGGAAATGCAGTTTTTACTCTAGGTGGCCATGTCCTTTTTTAAATTAGGGTCCTGTTTTTAAGGAAGAAGAACAGATACTGGGAAAGACAATGAGAAGGCTCTGCCTTAGTAAGGGTCCCCGCTATTTTTCAATCACAGCCCCTGTGCTGGCAAGTCTCGTATACTTACGGTTCAGTATTATTCTTATTATTACTAGTATTATTATCATTATTATTAGTTATTGAATATTGTGGGACCACATGCATTTACATATAATTCTCATAGCCATCCTCCAAGGTAGCACTCTCAGCCCCGTTTCATCAGGGAGGAATCAGGCCCAGAAGCTAGAGCTGCCCAAGGAGACACAGCACGTTGTGTGAAGAGCTGAGCATCCCCTGCAAAGTGAGGAGCATCCTGTTGCCTCAGAGATGCCCTACGGCACACCACTTCCTGCTGATCTAGTCCCCGGACACCTGGCTTCAAATTGACTGAGATGCATCTCGCTCAGCCTGCCCAAGTCTGGGGACTCACTGTTGTTCTGACACTTGGGTATCACATACCCATTCTCACTTGACCCATCAAGTAATTATTCAGCCCTACTATGTGCAGGTCACTGCGTGAGCTCTGACCTTTCTACCCATTAGGCATCTGCAGGCTAGCAGGTCTTAAAGAGGCAGCCAGGGTTTTAATTTAGCTCACAGGTTAAACATTTTTTTTGGGGGGGGGCAGTAAAATGTTTTAAAATCTTTTGTGAAAATTAGTTACTAACCTTTAAACATCAGGTTTCCCATCAAAATCTGGATGTCTGTCTTCTTATAAGAAAGAGGACCGGTAACCCTGGGCCCACATTCCCATCAGGATGGAGAAGCGGCTCCCTCCTTTAGCTAGGATGCATCTCCATGGAGACCATGGTTCCACCTGGCCTGCTTCACTTCAATTCACTCTACCTGCCTGGCTCTGTGGGCATTTGAGTTTATGACCCATGGGAACGGGGGAGGGAATTACACAGGGAGGTAAGCTCCAGGCAAAGGCTGTAATAACTGAATTTCAAGCTTCCACAAGCCCTTGTACCTGCTACATAGATAAATAACTAAAAAGGACCTCAGGGCGATTAATCCAGGACCTTTTGTCATCATTAAATTGAAGAGAAAATTGAAACAGTGGCTAGAATCTCTCTTTGATCTATAGCAAAGGGATGTTAACAACCATATTTCTGGGGAGAGAGCTGATTAACACGGAATTTAGTGGTATTCCTGTAACAGCCATTATCAGGAATGTTCCTAATAAATGAATTTCTGACTAGCTCTTGAATATATGAATGAGCGGATTCTTTGGGTTGCTATGGCCGTTGGCTCTTGGCAAGTGAAAGCATCTTGAGCTTTGCGGACTCAAAGGAGTATCTGAGGGGTGCGACGTGAATGGTAAAGGGTTAGTTAGTCAAAGGCTCTGTTGCAAAATACATTTCTTTTAAATCTATAACATCCTAAGATCAGCGTTTGGTTTTAAGTTTCTTAAGCCTCCCAGTAGAAACTAACAATACAGCAATTACCACATTTGTCTTTCTTGGCCCTTTATCTACAAATGTTAAGGTGGTTCATCTGTCTTAGTCCATGCACACCTCATAATATTTCTGACTTGTGTGTCATTAGAAATAGCTGCAAGCATGAAATGAGACAGACTTTGCAAAGCAGCCTAGGAAAAATTCTACAGATGGCCAGATATGAGGCTGATGTCTTGAGAGTATTAGTTGGGGTACTATAAAAAGTGACCCCAAAATACAGCACTTATACAACACGAGTTTACATTTTTTCTCACATAGGGAGTCTTGGGCTAGTAGGGCAGTTCCAAAGTTTCACCATGTGGCTTCCATCTCTGGGTCCAAAATGGCTGCTTCAGTGCCCACCATCACAGCTATGTCCCAGCCAGTGGGAAGCAAAGATCCAGGAAGCACTTTAAATCACTTCTCACTGGCAAGAGCTTAATCCCAGGGGCTCGCCAAACTACAACAAAGGTCAGAAAATGCAGCCTTGAACTATATCCAAGTGCCCAGCTAAAACTTGGGAGTTACACTATTAAAGGACAAAGGTGAGAAAGGATCCTGGTAAGCTATCAGCCGTCACACCCACACTAGAGAAGCGAGCTCTTCCTGATTTTAAAACACAGAAAGTCCAAAATATTCATAGCCTTTCTGAACATAGCCTCATACGCAATGCAATAATAACTCTTGAAGGACAGAGGGACATTCATGAAAAGATTAATGCATCACATGATCCTCAAGGTAAAAATACGTGGAACCATGTAGCACAGCACTTCAGAACATGTGCGCTGCAGTTGGACCCTTTGTATTGGGGTTAGGATATATTTGGTCCTGTCCGAACGTCCATAAGGCATTTGGTCCATGCTAAAAGGTCCTTGATGTATGGTCCTGTCCAAAACCATCTGGCATGAACCAAATATGCTCACGGACATTTTAGATAGGACCAAATCTCAAGGACCTTTTGGTGTGGTCCAAACGTCTTATGGACAGGACCAAATGTTCTGCAAAGTGTATTTGAACGCTGCTTTCTAGTCCTTTCTAGCTGTTTGACCTTGGGCAAACGATGCATTCTCTCTGCGCCTTTGTTCTTTACTGGCAAATACTGGATAAATATAGAACCTATCTCAGTGAGATAGTGTGAGAATTAAATGGCATAATGCTTGCCAAGCTATAAAACCATGCCCAGCTTCAATCCCCAAAATCCTGCGTGCACCCCAGACAGTGGGAACGAAGGGAGATCATGGGAGCCCATGCTTATTTCTTACAAATTAATGTCAGTGACGAGGCATGGGTTACTCCTGCTCATATCTTAGTGGCTAGAAATGAGTCACACAGTTTCACCTAGCTGCAAGGGAGGCTGGGACGTGGAGTCCTGATGCATTCTGTGCTCTGAAAATTCCAACCAAGAGGCAAGTGCTCCGCAATGCAGCTCAATTCCTGTTCACTGGAACCCCCAATCATCTTTCCAGAACCGGGTGCTTTTTTGTTTGCTTCTGTTACCTTGGTCGTGTGGTTGGCAGGTGAAGTCTTTGCTAGTAAGTATCACCCCAAGCTTGGAAACCCAGTATCCTTCTGCTTCTCTGAAACGGTCACTCCAGTTTCTTGAAGCTTTGAAGACTCATGAGAGAGGTTTCTGGAAAGAGCCACCCTATGAGACTGATGGTTTTTGTTCCAAAGTCCTCCAAACAGACAACTCTGAGAGCCCAGGGATAGGTCTGATTCAGTGTGGGGTTCACAGTTAACTGAAAACTGGTGAGCTTTGGTCTTGCCTCAGAGGGTCAGCGGGGTGAGAAAAACACTAAACAAGTCCTATGTTCAGAGATGCAAATGGTCAAAAATAGGGTCATAAATATGATCTCAGTCTGCAAAGGATGTTGCTGGTAATAAATTGCTTTCCTCCCCATCATCTGTGTTTTATTCTCAGAACCTTCCATGGATGTGTTACAGTGCTTGGAATCGCCTTTTTCTCATACAGTGCACAGGGCTCACGTGTGGCCAAACCGGAATTACAGTCCAAGTTCAAGTATTTTCATTTGTAGGGCCCGGATGTGCAGGGCAAGTGTTGCAGACAAAAGCAATAGGAAAAACAGGTCTTTTGCCTTCAAGTTCTGACAGTTGTTTGATTTGAACCCCATGTTTGGAATAACTTCAATTTTGGTTGGAGTCAAAAGCTCGGTACTTGCGTTTTATGAACAGTGAAGCCGGTGGATAGCACTAAAGCCAGTGTGTCAACAGTATGAATATTAAAGATATTTAACAACTGGTTGAATGGTGCTTGCTGGTATCCTGTGCCAGACCTACCAGCAAGGATCACTTTTGCCTGTGAAGCAAGAAAGGGTCGTAGATGATCTCTGAAATCCCTCAGCAAGGCTCAACATTATAAATGAGCAGAATGTCTTTCCGTAATTCCAACAGAGTCAGAATCTTCACGTTTGCTTTCATCTACCTTTTCCCGCTTCCAAGATCGGAGGAGATAACAGTTTCTTTAGAACATCCCCAGGTAAAGTCACTGGCTGGCATTTAGTGCCCATCTTGTAGGAAAAACTCATCTTGAAATCCGAAAATTACTCTCTGCGTAGCAGGAAGCTCATTCCAGGAAGAAAACGAAGCATCTCCCATCTGTGCGCACGGGGTGTAATTGCCCTCATTGGTGGTTTTTTTTTCTTCTTCTTCCTTTATCAATTCTTAAATTAGCTCTTTAAAATGCATTTTCTTTATCATTCACGATTTTCAAAAGTATTTATTCCCCCGGCATGGTATAAGGTAATAAACCCACTCCCAGCCCCTGTGCCGCCCACGCAATTTCTCCCTTTTTCTCTTTCTCTCATCTTTGTTGCGTCTGAAAGCACATACTTAAACTTAAAATCAATGAGGTTGAAAAGTGTATGATTTAATTCCCTCCTATTAGCAAACAACCTCCGGGTGAGTTGAAGAGCAATCCTGTTAGGATGGTTAGAAGGCTTACCCTGCAGCGAGCATTCCTCCAGGTCCAGAGCAGAGGCCTTGCATTTTAACCCCATAAACCACTGACAGTCGGGAAGTCATGCTGTGCAGGACGTCACATCGCGTGTGCGCACAGCAACTTTCTGAAAGATGCTCCACGGCGTCCTAGCTAACCCTCAAAGGCCATCTCTGGTACCAGCCATGTGACACAGGTTAAACACTGGCAGTGTGAATTTTATGACACCCACCACTGTTTCTGCTTGACTCATGTACTATCGGCCCACTTAGTGACAAGCTTATCATTGTTGCCACCAACATACTGTGAGCTTTCAGAAGCACGAGCTTTCACGTGACAATCCAAAATCCCTTGCGTCAGCGGCCTCAGAGCCTTTTTTCAGCTAAGATGCACTGGGTACCCACCGTGTGCCAGGCACTGTGCTAGGTGTCAGGATTATAGTGATGCGCTGGGCAGACGGCATCCAGGCTTCCTGGAGTCCCGAGCCTGGCCGCCGCATCCCACAGCTGGCCTGAGCCACTCATTTACACCATCTTCCTTATTCTGCTCACGTCCAACTTTTCTAAGTTCTGAGGTCAGCCCTGCCACTCGCTGGGTGGGGTGTCTGGGCGCAAACAACCTTTAGGGGACCAAGTTTTCTCATAAGTAAAATGGTTATAATAGTATCTACCTCCTTTCAGGATCAGGATAACACACAGGACTGCCTGGTATAGAGAAGGTGCTAAATAAATGGTGTTTCTGGACGCCCATCACTCCCCAGCCACTCAGCTGCTACATCTTCCAATGAACACTGCATACATAAAGCAGAGCGGCCTTGAGAACCACTGACTCTGTTCAGATTTATAAATCTTCCCACGCAGTGGTTTGTGTGCAGCCTTTTAAAATGTGGCCTCTTCCTTCATGGCCACTGAGGACTGAATTGTGTCCCCCCAGATGCATATATGGAAGCCCTCACACCACCCCCGTGGCGGTGTTTGTTAGGGGGCCTTTGGGAGAGGACCAGACATTGATGAGGTCAGGAGGGTGGGGCCCCATGATGGGATCAGTGCCCTTATTAACAAGAGGAAGAGACACCTGGGCTCTCTCTCCACCGCGTGAGGACACTGTGAGAAGGTGGCCGTTTGAAGCCAGGAAGGGAGTCCTCACCAGAACCCACCAGGCTGGCACCCAGGTTTTGGAATTCCAGCCTCCAGAACTGAGAGAGATAAATCTCCGTGGTTTAAGCCGCCCAGTCTATGGTACTGTGTTATGGCGGCCCAACTGGACAAATACAATATCTCATATGGGATAAATGTTGGCTAAAGGATGCGCCAAGCTCTTTCCTATTGTAAACATTTAAGTCACCTCTTTAAAATAAGTGTGACTGTCAAATGAACTCTTGTATGAAACAGAAAGAGACTCAAAGACACAGAGAACAGATTTGTGGTTGCCAAGGGGTAGGGGGGTGGAGAAGGATGCACTGGGAGTTTGGGATTAGCAGATGCAAACTATTATCTATAGGATGGATAAACGACAAGGTCCTACTGTACAACACAGGGAACTAGATTCAATACCCTGTACTAAATCATCATGGAAAAGAGTATGAAAAAGAACATATATGTATGAGAGTCACCATGCTGTACAGCAGAAATTAACCCAACATTGTACGTCAACTGCACTTCAATTAAAAAAAAAATCTCTAAATAAGTGTGACTGTGAATATCAGATTTTAAAGAATCATCTTATCACTTGGAATAACAACGTGATTGTTATGCAGTTTTTAAAAATCTGAAGCAGCCCTCCACCCTTTCTTTATAGATCAGAATTCCTAAAACGTAACTGATCTCTGTGATCCCCAAATTATGGCTCCTCAAATTGCCATGTGCGCAGCACCAGATCAAGCCGATGCGCCTCTAGGTGCCCACCCGCCCCCATCCCCACTCCCAGCCGCATCTTCTCAGCTTCACGCTGCCCTCGCTTCCTGCAGGCAGGAAGCAACCGGAAGTGCATCCCACTTCTCTAAAAGAAGATGGGGAAGGTGGGGACATACGCGCCCTCCAGAGGAGTTACCGAATCTTCATTCTGGCTGGTTATGGTCACGAGGAATCGTTTGTTACGGTTGCCTGGTGGCTGGCGAAAAAACAGAAATCCAGATTTCTTGCATGTACTCGCCCAATTTTTAAATTTTGGAAACTAACCAAAATTCTTAACGTTACCGTGTGAGCAGATGCTTTGCAAGCTTCAGAAAGCAGGCCTGCAGGACATCACGGGTAACCTCTGGCATCAAGTCCCATATAGACCTGGATAAGTGACACAAGCTCTCCTGTTCTTAAGGTGAATTCACGGCCATCAGCAGGGGACAGGAGGAAGCGCAGAAGCAATCGTGTTCTAGGGCTTCCCTCATGGCGCGGTGGTTAAGAATCCGCCTGCCAGGCTTCCCTGGTGGCGCAGTGGTTGAGCGTCCGCCTGCCGATGCAGGGGACACAGGTTTGTGCCCCGGTCCGGGAAGATCCCACATGCTGCGGAGCGGCTAGGCCCGTGAGCCATGGCTGCTGAGCCTGTGCATCTGGAGCCTGTGCTCTGCAACGGGAGAGGCCACAGCAGTGAGAGGCTCACGTACCACAAAAAAAAAAAAAAAAAAAAAAAAAAGAATCCGCCTGCCAATGCAGGGGACACGGGTTCGAGCCCTGGTCCGGGAAGATCCCACATGCCGCGGAGCAACTAAGCCCATGCGCCAGAACTACTGAGCCTGCGCTCTAGAGCCCACGAGCCACAACTACTGAGCCCAAGTGCCACAACTACTGAGCCTGCACTCTAGAGCCCACGAGCCACAACTACTGAGCCCACGAGCCGCAACTACTGAGCCTGAGCTCTAGAGCCCGTGACCCAGACCTACTGAGCCCGCGAGCCACAACTACTGAAGCCCGTGCGCCTAGAGCCCATGTTCTGCAACCAGAGAAGCCACCGCAGTGAGACGCCCGCATACCGCAATGAAGAGTAGCCCCCGCTAGCCGCAACTAGAGAAAGCCCGCACACAGCAACAAAGACCCAATGCGGCCAAAAATAAAAAAATAAATTTAAAAAAAAGAAGTGATCGTGTTCTGGAAAGGAACCCCGCCCAGCCTCCAGCCTCCCCTGGCAGGAGTTGCAGGGGGCCCAGTGTCCATGCTCTGGAATAGCTGTGTCCTCTGCCGCCTCTACTCATTGTCAGGTGGAAGGAAGAAGCTCCAGAACCTTCTGGGCTGCTGGCAAAAGACCTTTCCCCTCCCCCACCCACCCCTCTCCATCTCTCTGTGCCTCAGAATTAAGCACTAATCAATGAAACAGAAAGAGACTCAGAGACTTAGAGAAGGAACTTATGGTTACAAGGGGAAGGGTGGGGAGAGGGTTAGTTAGGGAGTTTGGGATTGACATGTCCACACTGCTATATGTAAAATGGATAACCAACAAGGACCTACTGTAGAGCACAGGGAACTCTGCTCAATATTCCGTAATAACCTAAATGGGAAGAGTTTGAAAAAGAATACATACACGTATCTGCATAACTGAATAACTTTGCCATACACCTGAAACTAACACAACATTGTTAATCAACTCTACTCCAATATAAAAAAAAAGAAAAAAAGAGAAACAGACTCACATACAGAGAGTACAGACTTGTGGTTGCCAAGGGGGAGGGGAGGTGGGGATGGATCAGAAGTTTGAGATTAGTGAATGCAAACTATTATATAGAGGAGGGATAAACAACAAGAACCTACTGTAGAGCACAGGGAACTCTATTCAACACCCTGTGATAAACCATCGTGGAAAAGAACATGAAAAAGAACGTGTATGTGTATCACTGAGTCACTTTGCTGTACAGCAGAAATTAACACAACGCTGTAAATCAACTACACTTCAAAATAATAAATTTTAAAAAAGAACTAATCAGTGTATGTGCTTTATCCTCATCTATTTCTGACGCTACAGGAAGCCCCAGACTCCCTGATCAGCCCCCATCCTTCAGGCTCTAATCCATGTGCATTAATCAGGTACAAGTGCAAGCACCTCCCAACCCACCCCACTTCCTGTCCCCTATCCCACATTCTGTATATTCTACTTGCTTTTCTGTCCCCCTTCGCCAGACTATAAGGATAGCGGCAAAGATTTTTATCTCTTTTGTTCACTGGTATGTATCCAGGGCCTGGAACAGTGCCTGGCATGCGGTGGGCACCAAAGAATCTGTGGTGAATGGATGCGTAAATGAATGATCGAAGGGATAAATGAATGCAGGAGTACATGAATGTAGGACTAAATGAACGTGTAAATGAATTAACTCATGCATGAATGCAGGAATAAATGTATGCGTGTGTGCAGAGATGCATGAGTGAATGCAGAAGTGAATGCATGGATGATGGGTCATGAAAAAATGTAGGAATAGATGAATGCATGCATGAATGAATGTATGGCAGAATGCACTGGATAATGCCACGGGTTTAAGCCTGGAGTTGAGTGCCCGCACTTCTGCAGTGGTCCAGTATTTCTTGGCTTTTGTGAACAGAAGGCATCAGGATGAGTGAATGAATGAACATTGCTCCCATCACCTGGACCAGAGCACGCCCACTTACCTTTCTGTTAGAGACTGGGTTTAGCATTAAGATTTTAAGCTAAAAAGTAAAAACTGGTGCTTATATTTTAAAAGTAAGAACCATCGCTGTCTTAGTTGAGCAAAGTTGGAACGAGAAAAAATGTTACAAAACAAGGGCATGGACACACAACGCGAGTTGGTGAGAAAGGCATAAATTACAAAGGTCCTTTGTGGCCAATAAAATACAAGATGAGGGGCTGATCTATCTGTAAAGCTATGCTCTTTCACCAGTTCCTAAGAGACGACCAGGGCATTAGAAATATAGAATTTTGACCTGAAGGTGATTTGCATAACAACAAAAGCCCCAGCTCATCCTTAGGTCTGACCAGAACAGCTCACTGCAGGAGCACAGGCATTTGAATGGCCGCAAGATTAAACGCTTCCATGTTACTCTGTCTCAGCAAAGCAGAAAGTCCCTAAGGCATAGGAAAACACGCCTCGCTCCACAAACCTTTCAATGTGTACCTGACTTGCCGGTAATCAGAAATGAAGTTAAATTTATTGAATTTCCTGACAGCTAGCTCCTTCAAGCCCTTCTGTCTTTCAATTTTACTGACTCTATTTATATGTGGCTTGTGAGTTTCAGGGCTGACGCCTGTCCATCAGAGCTGCCAAGGTGGGGAAAGGACCCCGTTTCCCAGAAAGAAACCGACAGGAAGGGACGTGCAATTAATAGTTGCCTGACAGGAGCAAAGACAAACTTTCATGGGCATGATGTCCTCGTGTCATGCTTCTTCCTTCACTCCAGGGCAACTGGATGGTTTCGTGTTGTCACAGAAAATAAAAGAGAGGGAAGGAAAATAGTGAAGGTAGGAGCTCCAAGCGCATTTGTGTGGGATGGGCCAGTGGGGACTCCCACTGAGACAGAGAAAGAAGGGACTGGGCAGAACACACAGCAGATGGGGGAATCCTGGACTGTACGTGGCTTTGGACAGCTCTGCCTACCCTAAATCAGGGGAGGTCAACCCAGGAAATACCACTCCCGGTATTAAGGTTCTCTCTCTGAATTCTAGCACCACCTCCACCAAAGAATAATTTTGTGACCTTGGGGATATCTTTTCTCTTCTCTGGGCCTCTTTCCTCCCAGTACATGGAAGCATAGCACTAGATGGTCTCCAAAAATTCTGCAGCTCAATCTTACTGCCGAAAAAGGTTAAGTTTTATTTGTCCAAATTGTCCCAAAAGTAGTAACAACATTTAATTGATTTTCCCTAAAATCTCAGTCCTGTGCATTTCAAGAAGGACCACTTTCCTCCCAAGAGGAAACACCATTCCAGATGCTTCTGGTAAAGCGTGGAGTAAACCATAGGTTTATCTCTGCTCCCTCTTACCTGAAACCCTATTAACAAGACCAAATGGAATTTCAGGAGGAAAAGGAAGACGGCTGCCAGAACAAAGAACATGCAAGACAGACAGCATCAGGTGCAAGGTAACTGCCTGGGGAGGATCAAAGGCTGACGGAGCCATGAGGGCAACTGTGCTTCCAGAGCAGAGAAGTCAGCAGCCTAAATGCCCACAGAGAAGGGCAGTGCTGGAGAGAGAGCAGATGGTCCCTGCTCATCCCAGAAAGACCCAGACCTAGAAACATCAGGCCAGGGGAGGTGGGGGGCAAGGCAGGAGCCTGAGAACAGGAGAAGCGATGCAAGGTTTGTACACCAATCCAGACCCCTAGGTCAGCCTCCCCTCCCCAAGCATCCAGGTAACTGCCCTCAGGACACAGGAAATTTACACAAATTTGAGTATAAGAGAAACCAAGGCATTCAAATAGTGCCTCTTCTGAACTCAATGGCTGGTGAAAGGAAGCCATGACAAAGGGTCAGCAGGTTGCCGGAAATGGGTATTTCTTTTCTCTCTTTTACGCCCACAGACATTCAGGAATTAGATTTTCTTTTTTTAATTTTTATTAGAGTATAGTTGATTTACAGTGTTGTGTTAGTTTCAGGTGTACAGCAAAGTGAATCAGTTATACATATACATAGATCCACTCTTTTCTTTTTCTTAAGATTCTTTTCCCATATAGGCCATTACAGAGTATTGAGTAGAGTTCCCTGTGCTATACAGCAGGTTCTTATTAGTTATCTATTTTATACGTCTATATGTGTGTATGTACATGTCAATATACATATATGTATATATGTCAATATATACACATATGTGTGTGTGTGTCAATATGTGTGTATATGTCAATCCCAATCTCCCAGTTTATCCTTCACCCCCCTTGTCCCCTGGTAACCGTAAGTCTGTTTTCTGCATCCACGACTCGACTTCTGTTTTGTAAATTTGTACCCATTTTTTTTTTTTTGGTTCCACCTATAAGCAATATCATTTATTTGTCTTTCTGTGTCTGACTCACTTCACTCAGCATGACAATCTCTAGGTCCATCCATGTTGCTGCAAATGGCATTATTTTGTTCTTTTTTATGGCTGAGTAATGTTCCATTGTATATATGTACCACATCTTCTTTATCCAAGGAACTGGATTTTCTCAAAGAGTAGCTTAGAGTAGATCCCTTCTAGAATTCTCAGTTTAAACTACTATTTCCTCTGTTCTAATGAATGCCCCTGGGATCAATTTCAAACACTAGGTTAGAAGCTTTGTGAGAGTAGGAATTTTGTCTTTTGCGTACTAACATCCTCAAAAGCGTGTAGCTTAATAATCTGCATGTAGTTGTATAAAACAGGAAGCATGAATCGAAGCTTGGAAGTTCAAGGATCAAGGATGGGACATTACTGCCCATCTTAATTTTCAAAAGAAAAAAAAATCGTTATTTTTCGGCAGGATGGATAGATACACACACACACATACACACACACACACAGATCACCATACTCAAAGCAGAAGACTATCTGAGGTCTTCAAGAAGGCTCTGACACACAAAATATTTAACCAAAATATGATTCAACTCAGGAGGGAGAAATATAACCTAGGGCAAGGATGGGTTCATCCATCCATAGAACAAATATTTATGGAGCGTGTACGTTGAGCCAGACACTGTGCTAGGTTTTGGGGGACTTGTCAGTCACCAACTCAAGGAACTAACATTTTCTCCGAGGAGCTGATACTGGATGTAAAAGACAAGGAATCAAGCCATGGAAGGAGGTGGGGAAAGAGCTTTCCAGCTGGATGCAAGAGCAAATCGACAGCCAGGAGCTTGGCATCTGTGGGGAACAGAGAGAAGACCAGTGCGGCTGGACCATGGTGAGTGATGAGCAAATGATCGGAGAAGTTAGGGAGATAAAAAGAGATCAGTTCCTGCAGTGAGTCACAGTAAGGAGTTAGAATTTTGCTCTAAATCTGATTGCAAACCGTGGTGGTGGGGGGAGGGAGGGGTGGATAACCCAGAATCTGCAAAATCTCCTCCAACAGAGACTCTAATACAACATCGTAAAGCAACTGTACCACAATTAAATAAACAAACACATAAACAGGATTTTAAAAAAGAATCTGCAGTCTCCTACAACAGAGACTCTAATACAACATCGTAAAGCAACTGTACTCCAATTAAACACATAAACAGAATTTTAAAAAAGAATCTGCAATCTCCTTATGTTTATGTGTTGACACATCTTTTCAACGACTGATGAAAGACAAGTGTGGAGGACAAGGGTTGCAGCAAGGAGCCCCCGTAGGAGGCTCAGGCACTAGCCAGCGAGGACACGATGGCTTGGGGATGGATAGGGTCATGAAGACGGGGACAGGTCAATGGACTGCGGATCTATCGAGAAGGATCGTGGGTGTCTTCTACATTTTTGTCCTATAACCACAAAATAAGGAGCCTCAAAATCTTATTTTTTTAATGAAATATAGTTGATTTACAATGTTGTGTTAGTTTCAGGTGTACAGCAAAGTGATTCAGTTCTACATATATATATATATTCTTTTTCAGATTCCTTTCCATTATAGATTAATAGAAAATATTGAGCAGAGTTCCCTGTGCTATACAGTAGGTCCTTGTTGGTTATCTATTTTATATAGAGTGGTATGTATGTGTTAATCCCAAATTCCTAATTTATCCATCCCTCAAGACCTTGTAACCATGGAAATTTCTCAATAAGCCTTAGAAATCCACTAAGAAGCAGAATGTGTCTTTCATCCTGGGTGGTCTAACAGGACAGCACGTGTCTATACTCCATAAATGAGCACACAGACTCCTTTTTTGCTATCATTGTCATAACTGTTTTCTCTACAAATAAACATCTTGTATCCTCCCCAGCAAGCCCAGCATCAGAAAGAAAAAGAATGCTTAATAGATACTAGTTGAATTGTATCTATTAACTCTCTGGAGAGTTAATAACTCTCCAGAGAATCAGATTATCTTGATTTAGAAGTTTCTGAATTTGTTTTCAAAGGAAAAAAATTGTAAACTGCCAAACATCCAAGGGTCAAATGTACCGGGACCTTTAATCCAGTATTTCCTTTCTGTCATCTATATTCTGGTGACATGTCCCCATTTCAGCCTCCACTGGACGTGTCGTAAGTTTAATGTCAACTGCATACGTTTCTTTCATTTCAACAGCTTGCACAATCTACCTGGCAAGACACAATCAAATTAGCAGTGTCTGGTCAAAGGCAACAGGGCAGAGAAGAGGGTAAAATCAGTGGAAATGGTCTCATTAGAATCACAAAGGCTTACATTTTTATGAGTTGCTTCAGGAAACAAGTTCTGAAATATACTGATCAAAAGCAAAATGGCAATAAAACTCATGGAATCATACCTACACACGGACAACAAAAGAGAAATTGACCTCTAACAATTAATTATGTGGAACATTTGAATAGTATAGAAAGTTATAAAACCTGTTTCATCTTTTTTCAAATAAACTGTTGCTTCTAGAACAAAGGAGTGAGAGGAATAAAGCTACTAATTCTCTCAAGCAAGAGAGGTGGTGAAAAATGTTTCAAATGGCTTAAAAACTATCATTGCCTCGAACACTGACCACTTTAGAATACAAAGGAAACCTATTTTAATTTAGACTGTTTTTCCGGTCCAATCACAAACATCCTATTCTTTGGGAGGAACAGGCTGAATTAACCTCCGCGGTAACCAACCTGTGCTTCCCCACACAATTCCAAGAACCAAGGTCGTGTTTTCTCAAAATCTAATTACCAAATGAATCTTTCCATTTCTGCCCAGCTTTCAGTTTTTTTAGCCACTGATGCCTGGAATCCTGGCTGAAAAAAATCTATTTGAAAAGCAAACATTCTAACAGCCATCAGCAGAGTTAGACAATCTACAGATAGGCTTTTTAGAAAGCATGCTCGATACCCCCCCATTAGGGTGAAGACCAAAAGAAGCTATGGGACCTCCTTTCCTCACACTCTCCCTCAGAGAGGAGAGATATCCCATTTTGATTTTTCCAGGGTGTTGGAAAACTATTTGTTATTTGTTACAGTGCTAAGCTACAGGGGTAAGTGAACTGATCTCTCAGAGAGCCATTCAGACTCCAAAGTAAGTGTCTGAATTACTCTGGGTAGAAAAGTCCCACATTACTCATCTCTGGATGGACTAAACATCACAGTTAAGAGATGATTCCCCCATGGCAGCCTAGCTTAAGGTACGTGCACTGCTATATGTTTCCTTTTCACTGTGTCAGTTATTGAAAGGCAAAACAATCAGAAGCCCCAGCCTTGGAGTTCATTTCAAACTATCCCTCTTGCCATCTATGTAACCTTCTTAGGGTCAACTCAAGGGGCCTCAATTTCCTCACCTGTAAAATGGGAGCAATGTGTACAGGGTCGTTATGGGAATAAATGAGACAGGATATGTTAAATGAATAGCACATGAGAAGCATTCCATCAATGTTAGCCATTTTAATGAGCACCCATTCACTCATTCACTCATTCATTCTTCATCCAGTAAATGTTTACCTATTAGCTGTTAGGTATGGTGCTAAGTACAATGTATGGCACACGACCAGACCTAGTCCCCAGCAGCACGGAACACACCGTCTAGTGGAGAGGGACAGGCATTCAACAAATCAGTACACCCATACATACATAAGAAAATCTGTGATAACCGCTAGAAAAGCAAGATGGTTCCTTAAGGGACTGACTGAAGAACTCTCACTAGGATTGGGGGTTTCTGAAAAAACGATCTTTAAGAAAGTGACTTTAGGGTGGTCCCTGCTGGTCCAGTGGTTAAGACTCATGCTTCACTGCAGGGGGCACAGTTTTGATTCCTGGTTGGGGAACTCAGATCCTCACATGCTGCCCACGACTTGGGCAAAAGAAAAAAAAAAGTGACTTTAAGGTGAAGGCTAAAGGATGAACAGCCATTATCAGAGGGAACAGTCAGGGAAGCTCATATGTGGCATTTTTTTTCTGGCTAGAATTTATTACATTTTCACTTAGTCTCGAAAATATTAAAAAGTCCAAAGAAAATTAATATCACCCATAATCCACCACCAAGAGGCAAACTGGTGTACATTCTACCAAATGTTTCTTTCTACGATATATATATATATTAGGTGACATTATATATACCCACACACATGAATTCTTAGCCTTGTATATGTATGTGTGCATTGGAACCATCATCTTTACTTACTATTATGTTTTGAGCCCCTCCCCATGCCCTCAAGAATTCTATAATAAACAAAGATGGTGAGAAGATTATCTGAAAGTAGATGCACATCATCCAGTTTTTTTTCCACAGGAAGAATTCTCCAGCTGGGTTGTGGGATGAAAGGGCAGGAGTATTTTAATGTCTCTCCTAAGTATTGCCTTTGAAATGTTTGTATGATTTTCCAGGCTCCACTCTCACCAGGAGTATGGGAGCGTCTTTTCACTCTACTGCAGGTTAGGTCCCTAAGCCTCTGTCAGTGTGTTAGGGGAGATCGGTCCCACATCATTCCTATTTCTTCGGTTTAAATAAGGAATGACAATATTTTTCAGATTTTATTTTAGATTATTTTGTGAACTGCCTGTTAATATGTGGTCTTATTTTTCTGTGTTAGCACTGGTCGACAACTACTTGTTAAAACCACACTGTATGTTGTCAGGTATTTTGAAAGTGTTGACACAGGTCAGCAAGACACTTTTAAAATTTTAAATATGGTATTTTAAATATACGTAATCTTTGTCTGTAAGCAATCAGAGCTACAGACGTTTTTAAAGCTGTTCTTTTATATATACACACATTATGGCCAGGCTTTCTGTTTTATTCTATGGAACTTCTTATTCTTAAGCCTGTACTGCAGTACCTTATTTATTTTTAAAGTGTGTTTTAATATTTTACAGTTAAGTGTCTTCAAAATTACTCTTCCTTTAAATATCTACCTTATTACATATATCATTTGTTTTTCTAAATAAACTTCAGAACTATTTTGTCAAGTTACCCTTAAATAAAACACCGCTATTTTGATTGGAAAGGTAAAATTATAGATTAATTCCAGAAAATTATACTGTATAATGTTGCCCCTTCCCTAATTTCACATAAGTGGTCTTTTTTGCCTTCCTTTACATTTTATAGATTTTAGTTTTGTGAACCAGTTGCTTCAATTTTCTGCATTTTTATTAAGTTCTTCCTAGATCATTTATATTTTTGTTAGTTGTGAGTGGGATCTTTTTTCCACGTTATTTGCAAAGTAATTGTTGCTATTTTGGGGCAACGTGACAGATGTCTGAGTTTCTCTAATCCTCTAGAAAGACATCATATCTTCTCTCAATAATTATTTTCCCCTTGCGTAAATAAAAAGAATATACACACGTATATGCATTTCTGGAAGAAACTTAAAGAATACTATTAAACTTTATTTCATGTGAGCAGGCAGGCTGAAGAAAACTGGCTTTGGTTTCTTATTTAGCACCAGTGTACACACATTTATTTGAGTAATCTCATCTTGTACGTGTGTCACCTTTATTATTTTTTAACATGAAGGAGGTTTACCAAAGGGAAGTGACTTGTATTCTTTATACTTCTTCATATTAAAGACATTAATAACAACTTATAATCCATTCTTAGCCTTTCCAGTGGTTAGTCTGATCCTTTCTTGCCTTATTGCACTGACTGTAGTACAGATTCTTGATTGTTTTTAGCCTCAGCCCTGACAAAGGATATGCTCACGAGCCCAGGGCATCCCGAGGCATGCGCTGTGCACCTGCTGAAATGCAGACGCTCCCAGGTACAAGTCACATCTCACACCTGAGAAAGTATACAAGACCATGGCCAGGTAAGAAGAACTGGGTCATCCAGATCGTGCTGTATCCTCTACAGTAAATCACCTATGGACGTTGATAAACACACACAGTAATAAAAAAAGAGTTTTGACCAGCCTCACAAGTGATCCTGACAAAATAATATTTCATGGCACCAAAGCTACTGTGCTCATTTACAAAAGCACTGCTACATCACTGTGTCCACAATGGGCATCCTTCATTGTGTTGTTACTTACATTTTGCCATTACATGTAATGTGGCTACTTGACTCAGATACTGTGTATAACTCTGGGAAAGTGTCACCCTATTCCTATCGTACTGTTTCTATTTCTTTAAATCAGACACGACTACTGGATTCAATCAAAATTGTTGTTGGTATAGATCAGGAAGTCACCTTTACCCTTAAAAAAACTAAAAGTAGAGTTACCATATGATCCAGCAATCTCACTTTTGGGCGTACATCCGGAAAAGAGGAACACTGTAATTCAAAAAGATACACGCACCCCAGCGTTCATAGCAGCACTATTTACAAATAGCCAAGACATGGAAGCAACCTAAGTGTCCATCGACAGATGAACGGATAAAGAAGATGTGATACATATACACAGTGGAATACTACTCAGCCATAAAAAGAATGAAATAATGCCATTTGCAGCATCATGGATGGACCTAGAGGTTATCACACTAAGTGAAGTAAATCAGACAGAGAAAGACAAATATCACTTATATCTGGAATCTAAAAAAATGATACAAATGAACTTACTCACAAAACAGAAACAGATTCACACACATAGAAAACAAACTTATGGTCACCAAAGGGGAAATGGGGGGAGGGAGGGATAAATTAGGAGTTTGGGATTAACAGATACACACTACTATATATAAAATAGATAAACAACAATGACCTACTGTATAGCACAGGGAACTATATCCAATACCTTGTAATAACCTATAACGAAAAAGACTGAAGAAGAATATATATACTATATATATACTATACTTCAATTAAAAATAAAGTTACCGGGCTTCCCTGGTGGTGCAGTGGTTGAGAACCTGCCTGCTAATGCAGGGGACATGGGTTCGAGCCCTGGTCTGGGAGGATCCCACATGCCGCGGAGCAACGAGGCCCGTGAGCCACAACTACTGAGCCTGCGCGTCTGGAGCCTGTGCTCCGCAACAGGAGAGGCTGCGACAGTGAGAGGCCCGCGCACCGCGATGAAGAGTGGCCCCCGCTTGCCACAACTAGAGAAAGCCCTCGCACAGAAACGAAGACCTAACACAGCAAAAATAAATGAATTAATTAATAAACTCCTACCCCCAACATCTTCTTTTAAAAAGAAAAAAAATCTGGAGGCTCTAACACCAATGCAAATTTAAAAAAATAAGTAAATAAAATAAAAATAAAGTTACCTTTAATAACACATTTCTTAATATTATACCATTCTTGCAGATTAAAGTTTTTGGTTTTATTAATGTATTATATTACTCCACTTGACATGTCAGTATTTTATTGGAGATTTTTACGGTTATTTTTATGCATGAGATTTTTCTTTAAAATTTCTTTTACTATTTTATCAATTTTCATTTGAGGACTATGCGGCCTCATAAGATTCACTGAAAGAGCTTTATTTTTGCCTATGTCGTATTTATATTTCCTTTCCATTTATTTCTGTTTATATACAATGGAAATGAACATTTCTTTAAAAATCACAGGAAAACATCGTATAAAACATCTAGGCCCAATCCCTTTTTTTGGTAGGAGGGTTTAAATTAATAATACTTTGGATTTTTTGCTACAGACTCATTTGTCACAATTTCTGTTTTTGTTAAAAAAAAAAAAAAGTTTCCCTACAATAGCATTTACTGCTTCTGCAGTTTTCATTTCTATAAACACTTTTCCTACCAAATCTAGCTCTTCTAATTCTTTCCTTCCCCAGTTTCATCCGATTCTGCTACCTTATCTCAACTTCCAGTTCTTACTTTATGAAGTCTGCCTTTCTCAAATGCTAAAGAGATGCCTTCTAACATTTACTTGTCCTGTGTATCAACATTTTCTTTCAAAACCGTACATACCCTCTGCATCCTTAACACCACACCCTTTATCTATTGTGTAACCAAATCATTTCATTCTGTTACTGTTTCTCTTTCTTCAACTTTGATTAAAATTTCTATCCAGCCAGGTACCATTTGAGGGATGGAGGATCTTTTCTGAAGATATTTAGTTGTGGCACGTGGGCTCAGTAGTTGTGGCGCACGGGCTTGGCTGCTCCGCGGCATGCGGGATCTTCCCAGAGCAGGGCTCGAACCCATGTCCCCTGCATTGGCAGGCGGATTCTTAACCACTGCGCCACCAGGGAAGTCCCTAAGCCACTTTAAATGTTTTCAGTTCCATGTTTTGGGGGCATCTGTTGTTGTTTGGAATAATTCCCTAATAATTCCCTAATCCCACAGTACTTCTCTGAGAAATGTTAATTTCCCAGCAACATGACATATGACTATCAGCTAATCCCTACTCAAGAGCTACTCAGAACATCCTGTTCCCATGGACCTTCTGGGTGCACCCTTCACCACGGCGGCCTGAACCTTGGGTCTGCCTGCACGGATGCTTCATTACATCACTGACTATAATCTCAGGTTAATATGATTGGGGGACTCCTGGGTTGGGGAGGTGAAGGAAGAGAAATGCCTCAGAAGGTTCTAAAACTAACTGCTGTGCACTTATCATTAAAGACCCCCAAATGCCTCTAGGACACTTGTTAGACACGATTAATGAGTTATGGAAATCCACAGTCTCCTCCCGTAGCATCCCACACCCGGGTGTGGGGGAAGCCGTCATGGCTGAGGGCTTCAGCAAAGCTCTGTCCATGGACACTGCCCTTGACAGCCCAGCTCTGTCCATGGACACTGCCCTTGACAGCCCAGAAGGCTGCGGATATTCTGAATTCTGGGTCCCATGCTTATTATCTTGGTAAAAATATCCAGTTTGCAGTTAGGGTAAAAAAAAAAAAAAAAAAAAAAAAGATGTTCAATTTCAGAGTTACTACAGGATTCACTTATCCCGTATAGGAAAAACAGAGTAACACATTTAAAAAAAAAAAAATCTCTGCAGCTTGGCAACAAGACATGAACATGATTAAACTGATGTATTATATTTATTAATATAAACATTCTGCAGGTTAAGTGTTTTTCAGTTCCCTAAAGGAATGAAAAGAGCCACGATTATTAGTAGAAACATAACTAAACTCATTGAATTTGTATTAATTTAACTGCATGGAATTAGTCCAATTTGGGCAAAAAAACCCACAAAAGGTTAAGTAGTGCAGGAGGATTCTCAGCCACAGTCCCATCTAATTTGTGCCGTGGAGGAAGCAGGGGATGGGAGACAGGCTCCCATGTGAGCTCAGGGGGCCTTACTGCGCAGGGTCCCCTCTGCCGAGGGGAGCGACTTTGAGAGGGAATGAAGGGTCGTGGGGAGGTGAGACTGAGTAGGAAGGCAGGGTCTGGCTTTCCAAGGGCTGCCTTGGTGCAGAGTTCCTGGTTTCTGGCTTGAGCAGAAGTTGCAGACCAGTGACCCGCAGGCCAAATCCAATGTACCAAATGCTTCTGTGTGGTCTGCACAACGTTTTAAAAAATGAGTGGTTAAGAATTGGAAGACTTCAGGGACTTCCCCTGCAGTCCAGTGGTTAAGACTCTGAGCTTCCGCTGCAGGGGGCACATGTTCGATCCCCGGGAGGGGAACCAAGATCCTGCGTGCCGTGCGGTGCAGCCAAGAAAAAAAGACAAAAAAAAAAAAAGAATTGGAAGATTTATAGAAGCAATAGGATATTCCTTCTCAATTGGTCATATTCTGCACCGCTTCTCCCTCACAGCCCTCGTGTATAAAGTACTCCTCTTCGGCACTGCTGCTGTTGGCTTTTGTAGCTTATTTTTGTAAAGTTAAGAGAGGATTTAATACGGTTGTTCAAATCCGTCTTTGGTTTTTCCCTGTCTTCTACCTGAAAGCAATTCCTGCCTGCGAAAGGCAGGCAGGCTGAACCTATTCTGATGAGGTTGGACCAATGGAGATGAAAATAGCTACGCGTGACTGAGGTCCAATAGTAGCTCAAAAACCACCAAACAGCCATTCACTTACAGCTGCCCTACATTATTCCATCATCACTCCTTTTAAAACAATCTGTGCTATCTTAGCTAGCACTCTGGCTTAATATTCAGCATCATCCTTGGAGGGAGGTTGACTTAAGGGTGCTGATTAAGACGGAACAATGAACTCCAGAGCAGCAGGAAGTCTTGGGAATTAGCATGAGAAAAACCTTAAAAATGTAATGAGTTTGGCTAACAAGACTCACACTGTCTGTCTTCTGATTTAATACCATGTCATTACAAAATATAGGACTCTATTGAGGAAACAATGATTTCAATTGTCAGCTGAAAGGAACTAGGTGCATGTTGAATATGATTGCTAATGATGAAAGAAATCTGTCACACAAATATTGTATGTCACAGCTTAATCACAGACATCGACACCGTACTCTCCTACCCTTTCTGCCTAATAAACTCTATTCTTTATTCAAGTCATGGGAATAGCAGAATTAGATCTCAAATTGAGATGTGGAATAAAAAGACGGACCCCAAACTGCCATAACTCATCTACTCAAAGAAAAACACTATCAAATTGGGTCAGAAAACAAAATCTACCCCTATGTGAACACTGGAAAGGGTAAAAATAAAGACTGGTCAATCAAGAAAGCAGGGGTTGGGGCTTCCCTGGTGGCGCAGTGGTTGAGAGTCCGCCTGCCGATGCAGGGGACACGGGTTCGTGCCCCGGTCCGGGAGGATCCCACATGCCGCGGAGCGGCTGGGTCCGTGAGCCATGGCCACTGGGCCTGCGCATCCGGAGCCTGTGCTCCGCAACGGGAGAGGCCACAACAGTGAGAGGCCCGCGTACTGCAAAAAAAAAAAAGTTAAGTTGAAGATCAAAAGAACAAAACAAGAGAAAGACAATTTATGGATACGAAATAAAATGTACAATGTAGACACAGTGATTATAAACTTTTAAGGGCTGACTTGCATAGCACTGGAATATTAAAAATAGAATTGTAGATTGAAATGTATAAAGCAAAAGTTGAAAAACACAGAAATAAGGAGAAATTGGGCAGAACATATTAGAAACAAGAAATATTTTACATACTACTTTTACTTCTGACAGATCACGTGCATGAAGAATGGAAGGAAGAAAGCAGCTACAGAGAATGTGAAAAATATAAGTCACACAGTTCACTTAATAGCTTTCTCTACACAGGAAACTAAATATTACAAAGACTATACTTTTTCAGATGTGCAAAACTACTTAGGAAAGATGTCCACAGGAAACGTCAATAAATCTTTGAAGAAGAAATAAGACAGAGTAAACTTTTGGACCACAATCTAGTAATACTGAAATCAGCTCTTTTGCCCCTGTTCTGCTTTCCTATTCCTGTTCCCCTCTAACCTTAAAAGAACCTAATTCCAGGAATGAGATCACTAGGCAATTTAACCGAACTCCTGACTTGTGCTCTCCTGAATGCACACCGTGCCTTGCCTAACCTGTTGATTCTCTTCCTAGATTAAAAGAAGTAACCATGAAGAATTAAGTAGTTAAAGAATGACTAGCTCTTCACCCCCAGCAGTCCCCTTAAGCAAACCTGCAGGGGATCACATGGGCAAGACAACATCTGAAGAGAGAGTCGGCCAGTCTGCCGCAATGGAGAAGGATGCAGAACCCACCCTCCTGCCTCGATGATTCACTGAGATTCTTCCGCCTTGTTTTCCCTTTTAAGACTATCATGGCTAAAGCAAAACCTTCAAAGGTGGTTTTGGGGACACGAGTCTGCCTTCTCCCCAGACTGCCTGCTTTCTGATGAAAGCAACTTTCCTTTCTACCGACACTTGCCTCTCGAGTATTGGCTTCTGAATGGCAAGCGGCCGAACTTGATTTGGGTAACAATATTCTGCTATTCTAAAATAGGAAGAAAATAATAGCAACAAGCCAACTACTTAGATATTCATGAAATCTTCAAGCAAACCTTGGGTCAAGTTGAAGTCCAAGGCGCTTGCAGAATGGCTGATAAATCATTCCGACGACAACAGAATGCATGGGATCCTGCAGTAGACATCCTGGGGAGCCCACTCCGTGAGTCACTGAAGGAGGGGCCCCCTGAGCTGGCTGGAAGACAGCCTCCTGCAGAGAAGTAGGGCAGAGCTTCTCTGTAACACTGTGTCTAACGAACACTTCATCAATATTATCAAGCCCTCTGTTTTTGGAAATCTACTGACCTCAATGTAGCTCAGTTATAAAGGAGATTAGAGGCTCTGGGAAAAATGGCAATTCATGTGCATGGTGTTTTTTGTTTTTGGTTTTAAGCATCCTGTAGAAAGATTAATAATAAAAAATGACAAGCCTCCACTTCACCTAATCTAGGAAATGTGAACAGAAAAAATAAATGATGAAAATTAAAAATGAGAAAAGGTAAATAAACACAGATGCTCTGGAAATTTAAAGGCTTATAATACCGTATGAATTAACCCAATGTTGGGACTCCCTGGTGGTGCAGTGGTTAAGATTCCACGCTCTCAATGCAGGGGGCCCGGGTTCGATCCCTGCTCAGGGAACTATATCCCACGTGCATGCCGCAACTAAGAGTTCACATGCCACAACTAAGGAGCACATGTGCTGCAACTAAGGAGTCCTCCTGTCGCAACTAAGACCTGGTGTAACCAAATAAATAAAATAAATAAAAAACTTTTTTTTAAATTAACCCAATGTTAATAAATTATAAAACTTATCAAGCAACTGCTCCTAAGGAAAAGCATTTGTACTTAGGAGGAGAAGAGGAAGAGAAGAAGAGAAGAGTCTAGCTAACCAATAATAGAAGGCAACTTTCCAACCTGGAATCTACCAAAAACCTACAACAAAAAACAAAAATTAATGGTGAAACTATACTGTACCAGCATTTTTATTAGGAAGAAGGGCAGAGTACTTCTATCACCAGCATTTATCACTAGAGATCTAGTGAAGAGAGCAAACAAAAATAAATAAGCAAGAGATATACTGGATTCAAAACAAAGAAAAATATTACCCTTTGCAGACAAAATACCCATAAATCCACAAATCTGAAATAGTCTGGTTTTCCTTATTTTAAAAATCTGAAGAAAAAAAATCACAAATGTTAACATTTCCTCATCCGGGATGGTTAACAAATAAGTGACTATTACACTGTTTCTGGTTTTGTGTGTCTGTGTGCGTGTGTGTGTATATGTGTGTGTACGTGTTTGTGTGTTCAACCTTTAGCAAAAAACGGGCAGCAGGGGATGGAAATCAGACTGCCTTGGTGGCTTGAAATGTAAACTGTTTCAAATAGTCAAGGAAAATTATACACAATCACTGTTTAACCTGTTCCCCAGCACACAGAAAGAAGAGCATTCTAGAAAAATACCAATATAGACATGTATCAAAGATAGAACTTAAATAAAATTTTTAAAAATTTAAATCAAATCAATTTTGGCAGGATTATGTCTAAGTGGAATCTTTCTAGGAATAAAAAGGGAAACATTAAAACATTTATTAATTTATTATTCAGCACATTAATAGCGTAAAAAAGAAACATACAGAACCAGCTTGAACACTGCCCAAAAGATCCATTTAAGGAAAATCAAAATTATCCCTAACTAAAAATTAAGTCCCAAGCAAAATAAATGGGTGTTCTTAAAGAAAAAAAAAAAAAAGTATTAATATTTACCACTAATGATATTGCATGCCTAGAAAACCCAGTCAAAACTACATGAGGGCTTCCCTGGTGGCGCAGTGGTTGAGAATCTGCCTGCCAATGCAGGGGACACGGGTTCGAGCCCTGGTCCAGGAAGATCCCACATGCCGTGGAGCAACTAAGCCCATATGCCACAGCTACTGAGCCTGCACTCTAGAACCCATGAGCCACAACTACTGAGCCCACGTGCCAGCCTGTGCTCGGCAACAAGAGAAGCCACCGCAGTGAGATCCCCGAGCACCGCAATGAAGATTAGCCCCTGCTCGCCGCAACTAGAGAAAGCCCGCATGCAGCAACAAAGACCTAACACAGCCTAAAATATAAATAAATAAATACTACATAAAAACACTGTTGCTTATCTTTCAATATCTTGTAATAACCTATAATGGGAAATAATCTGAAAATATATATATATCTGAATCACTTTGCTGTACACTTGAAACTAACACAATATTGTAAATAAACTATATGCCAATAAAAAGAAAACTATAGGAAAACGATAAGAGCATTCAAGGAGGAGACAGTCGACATAATTAAAACACAGAATCAAGGACTTCTTTATACGAATCCATAACCAGATATAAATGCAATGATGGGAAGATTCCATTTATAATTTTCAAAGAAAAAGACAGTATCAACGAGTGGGTTAACAGGAAACTTGTCAGACCTCTTTAAGAAAATGTTTATACTATACTCAGGAACAGAAAATGTCTGGGCAAAAATGACAGCTATCAGTTCCTTTCTAAGGTAATCTGTTGGCTCTGACACGTGTGTACCTTGGGCAGGGACTGCGGTCAGCTTTGCCCTGGGCCCACCCCCTTCCTCTGAGGCTCACACCAGGTGGTGTTACCCCACCTCCCATTCTGGGTCCACCCCCCCATCCCTGCTTCACCACAACACCTAGAGTCACCCAGATCCTCAGTGCCTGGTGACATTCTCAGTGACCTCAACAGCCACAGAGGTGACCCTCAAACCTCTGGGGCTCCCAGTTCCTTCCCTCAACCTTCACTTTCTGAGGCGGGCAGAATTATGGACCCCCTGGAAGATTCCTGCCCTAATCCTGGGGACCAAGAGTATGACAAGATACCACCTTTGAACATGTTACTTCACCTGGCAAAATGGACTCTGCAGGTGTGATTAAGGTTATAATCGACTGTCCTTAAAGTAGGGTGGTCGCTCAGATCATCGTGGTGGGCTCCACGTAATCCTGGGAGCCCTTCACAGAAGATGCGGGAGAGGAAGCCAGGCTGAAAAGCCAGAAGGGTGCCCTGTGCCATGGCTGGCTTTGAAGATGGGGCCAGGAAGGTGGGAGATCCCAGTGAGCAAACAGGGACCTCAGTCCTCTGCCTCCCAGAAACTGGACTTTTCCAACAGCCTGAACAAGTCTGGAAGCAGATTGTCCCCCAAAGCCTCTAGCTGAGAGGCCAGCCTGGCAGACACCTGGTTTTCAGCCCTGTGAGACCCTGGGCAGAAAACCCAGCTGGGCCCACTGGGACTTCCGATGCAGAGAACTGAGAGTAATACATAAGGAAATCTTATCCACTCTGCCGCTCATTCCCACTCCGTCTTCGGAAGAAACTGTGCCAGGTCCCAAATGCCCACACTCTCACCATCAAGTCCTATCCTGAGCTCTGTCCCTCCTCCAGCCCCCCCCCTTCTGCTTTCATGGAGCTAATTCTCTCCATCTCCGTGGTGTTTGCACAAAAGGCACCTCTGTGGTGTCACTGAGCATAATTCCCGGCTGTGGAATTTCAACATCTGCCCTGCAGCCCTCCCCAAGTCTCTGTGAACTACAGAAGGTTCTTCGGAAAAAACATTCTTCTGCTTAAAGTTGCCAGTGTAGCTTTTCTCACTGGTATCAAAGAGCCTGACTTGTACAATCATGTCCTACTATTCTGCATCTTCCAAAAAATCCCTTTTCCCTTTTACACACGCTCATTATTCAATCCTCTTCTTCGTCAAACCTCTCGAAGAATCGTCTCTGGAAGCTGTCTGTTTCCTTCGATTCAGTCCTCAAGACTTTCCAGTTTGGTCTGTCTCCATCAGGCCACCGAAATGCCACCAGTCATCTCTGCCTCTGAATCAAAGGGTCAGGATCTATCCATCTGGACCTTCAACAGCAGTTGACAGTATCAGCTCTCCCTGCATTGAAGCATATTCTTTTCTCTGGGATACCACCAACTCTTGATATTCCTTTTACGTCTCTGGCCACTTCTCAATCTCTATTCCTGAATCATCCTTTACCAGACAACTATTAAATGTTGGAATCGCTCAAGACTTGACCCCTTCTATTTTGTCTCTACTCTCTCTCCCTAGGAGAACTCATCTGTCTTCCAAATCTAAACACCATCCATAATTGGTCACCTCCTAAACATATATGCCCAGGCCTAACAATTCCACCAAACCCCAGATTTGCATATCCAACGTCTACCTGACAGAGCCACTCAAATTCCTCCCAAGTTTCTCAAATGTCCGAAGCAGACCTTATGCACTGCTTCCTAACCTTGTTCTCTCCACTCTTCCCATCTCCGTCAGTGGCACCCTCTTAGCGATAGTTCCTCAAACCAGAAATAGTTGAGTCGTTCCTGATTCCTTCCTTTCCTGCCCACTCAGTCCCTCGGTAAATCTCGCTAATCTCACTTGCTAAGTATCTCCTGAATCGTCCACTTCTCTCCAGATCCAGTCATCGCCCTAGTCCCACTCATTGCTTTTGTGGACCACGGTGAAGAGGTACCACTGGTTTCTTTCCTTCCCCCCTTCCCTCCAATTCATCCTTCATCACTTGTCAGTGTGAACTGAAAAAATGTAAATAAGATGATCTCACTTCCTGTTTAAAACCCTTTACTGGCTTCCTGTTTGACTGTGACTAGAACCTAAGGTCCTTGGTCCAGCGGTCCTAAGTGTATTGAACTCTAGCTTAGCTTCCCAATGGCTTTTCCAAGGTCAAAGTCTTTCCCAGTCATGACCCTCTTTGCTAGCTAAGGGCTGACCACGCCAGCCAGCATTCGGTCCCTCCCAGACCTTCTTCCTTTCCCCAGGACCACGGCTCCGCTCTCGTTCTACGATGCCTTCCTCCTGCTATTCATTTTATTGACACCTTTGCATCTTCCATGAGTCAGCTTCCACTTAACTGTCACAGAGGCTGTTCCAGACAAGCCTATCTCAAGTTCCTCCATCACCTGTTACTCTCCGTCAAATTACCTTTTCCTTTCCTTCCATCTGGAATCATGTGCTCCCCGTCTGTCCTCAGACTCCCCCGCCAGTCTAAGAGCTCCATGAGATTGGAGACTTTTCCTAGAACACCCAAGATGCTTAGTGGCTGTTTATTGTCAAACTATTTCAAGATATAAACAAGGGTGTTAATGACGGTGCAGTAATTCACCTAAGGGCATCTGTTAAATAACGCTTAGTACATACACACAGTGGATGAATATGCCGCCATGAGGACAGTGATTTAGTTTCTCGTTCTATAAGAACACGTCAGAACCCAGAATACATTGCTGAATAAAAATGGCTGGATGCAAAACAGCGAGTACGATACGATTCTTCCGGGGCACTGCTTGGGAGAACTGTTAAGCAACATGGTAAATACATAAGTCCCTGCCACCTCTCCGGGCGGACTGCACATGTACCCAGCAATCAGGAGCGATCCACGCCCACAGCTATCTGGATGGGTGAACGTTTCTGGCGCTGTTCCCACCCTCCCGAGCCCCAGGTGCATCGCTCCAAGACCATTTGGCCGATATGCTATCAAACCACTCCAAGCATTTCTTTTCAATTAGATGCATATGCAGTATCTCTCAAGGACTTAATTGTTGTTTCTAAGCAGAGGTGTGCCTGTGCTTGGGTGTGTCTGTCTGTCCGTGTGACTGTTGGCAAGTCCCCCAGGCATGAGTGGTATTTTCTACGGGTGGTGGGATTTCAGATACTGTTTATTTTTCTGACCTAGGCTTGTCTGCACTGTCTGAATTTCCTACAATTAATTTATATTCGTTTTCCAATTAGAAATCAGAGCTCTTTTCCTTCGGCAACAGAGACAAATACAATGATTGAGAAGTGGTTTGAATTCAGTGTCAGTTCAGGAAAGCTACTGACCACCGAGAATCGTTGGTCACTGCAAACCAGATGACTCATGGCATTTCATTTGGTCTGATTTTCTCTCCTCCCTCACCAGGCCGTTGGGATACAACGGCCAAGGAAATTGGGTGCAGGATTACCTGCTCTGCCCACCATTACCTCTTGCCTAACATTTACCTTGAACAATAAAACCCGCCAAGCAGGCAGCCACAGTCAGACTCTTTTAAAAAAACTGCCTAGGGCTTCCCTGGTGGCGCAGTGGTTGAGAATCTGCCTGCTAATATGCAGGGGACACGGGTTCGAGCCCTGGTCTGGGAGGATCCCACATGCCACGGAACAACTAGGCCCGTGAGCCACAACTACTGAGCCTGCGCGTCTGGAGCCCGTGCTCCGCAACAAGAGAGGCCGCGATAGTGAGAGGCCCGTGCACCGCGATGAAGAGTGGCCCCCGCTCGCCGCAACTAGAGAAAGCCCTCGCACAGAAACGAAGACGCAACACAGCAAAAATAAATTAATAAACTCCTACCCCCAACATCTTCTTTAAAAAAAAAAAAAAACTGCCTTATTTCTACCTCAACACTTCAAAATATATTTTCTAGAGCACTTGCCCTTTTTTTGAGAATGTAAAAAAAAAAAAAAATCTTCCAGAATATAAATCTGTGCACATGAGACTACAAATAAAAACTTCACCCTTTTACAAATATGATTTGCATTTCTTACCATGCGTTGGACTATCTGTCATTTGTATGCCCCACATGGAGGCCAGGGGAACACAGGGAGATATTAGCTCCATTTTTCCAGACAGAAAAACTGAGTTACTTACCATGGGGCTAAGTGATTGCAAAAGGCCCATTCGACCTTCCATCCTGCTTGCATCAGAGAAAAACTTAAGTATTAATTATATAAAAACAGGCATAAAATAAAACACACACAAATAGAAAAAGTCCAAATAAAAGAGAAGCAAATTCTATGTTTGAGCCCATAAAAGGATGATAAAAATGATGAATACCACAATTAAGATGTAAGGGCAGAGATCTGTTTTGTAATCACCAGTCTTCCCAAGTCTAGGGGAAAAGGTTTATTTCCAAGACACATATCAAAGGCTGCCTCTGAGCTCGCCCTAAGACTATTTATTGTATAGCTTCTGTGGCCTCTCCAATCTGAGGCCTTTGATTACAGCATTTGCCAAAACGAATGCAGACGATGTTCTCATGCATGAATGAATATTTCTAAAATACTGAGATCGTTCTATCAGAGACCAAAAAATCTGGAAAATAATCACCAACGGGAACATAAATAGATACCATGCTTTCCTATTCAAATAATGAGTCAGCTTTTATGACAGTCACCCAACTTTATCCAAGAATAGCACTTGGCTAATTAGACAGGAGTCAGTTTAATAACTCGCTGACATTAATAAGAAGAGAAATGGATTACATGAAAAATTGTTTACGATTGCAAAAGAATTGTAAAAAACTGGTACAATGTTTTATGAAATTGGAGGGGTCATAAGTTCATTTCTTATAAATATGCAAGGACTACAATTAAAATTCCTCGCAGTAAAAGCTCCACTGCACCTTAATATACTCATGCATTCATTCACTGACGATGTATTTATTGAAGACCTACTAAGTGTCAGACACTGTTATGTTTTTCTGATGTTTTATTTCTGCAAGGGACAAGGAACCGGGTGCTTTAGCAGCCGGCGACCACAAGCTTCTTGGTAATCATCCTTCACTGGGAAGACCAGAAGCAGAAAAGTAATCAGAGGCAGAAGTCCACAGATTCAGTCTTCTCTGCATTGAAGAGACTGGGGAAATCAAGCTGGGTCTTGACAACCAAGCATCTTCTCTCTGTGGAGCCTCAGAATACTCTCGCTCCGTTTTCAGTTTGAGAAGTGAAGGAGGCTTCATTTCAGCCAACAGGAAGAATGGAAGGAATCAAGACAAAAAGTGAAGATAAGAAGAGACGTGTGTGTTTATGTGTTTTTCCAAGATGGTGGGTTGGCTTGAACCTGCCATCTTGGAAATGCAGTCTTCAGTACCTGAAGGCTGTATTGACAAATGTATGCACCTGAGTGCTCACGTAGCAGCTGTGTTCACGGGGCACAGGGAAGGGTGTGTCGTTGTCTTTCCTTAGGAGCTACTAGAATTTACGTAACAGCCCTTTCCCACCCCCTCCCCTGCCAGCTGCACACAGTCCCTACCTTGCTGGAGAAAGCCTTCAGATGGAAAGAAAACACAGGTTCATCCATAGAATACAAGAGCACTTTCTTGGACTATAAAGTGCTTAAAGACAAGGACATTTGTTTTATCCTTCTTCAAACCACCCCACCCTACAGTGCCGAACACCACACTTCACTCATGGAGGCTGACTTACGGAAAACTCAAGAACAGGGGCCAGAAAGGAGAGCTGGCCTCTAGCTTCATCTTTCATTACAAAATAATTGGGTAGATAAAATATGCTTAAAAATCATAACACCGTGTAGATGTTAACTTAGATGCTGGGTGGGGAATCCCTAGCTCTTGAGATCTGGGTAATACTGGTTCTAGCCTCCAACTGCACCATACATAAAGGTACAAATCCATCCTAAGGTGGTGTGCGTGTGTGTGTGTGTGTGTGCGTGCGTGTGCGTGTGCGTGTGTGTGTGCGTAATTTAGCACACTGATTAACTGTGTGGACTCCGGCACCTGTGGAATCTGACCTCTGGCATTTCTTTTAACCTGTCTAAATATGATTTCCTTCACCTGTGAAATGGGACTAAAAACAAGCTTATCAGTGAGAATAAATGTAACACGCTTTGAACACTGCCTGGCGCATACTAAGGGCTAAGTGTTAGTGGTCAGTGATGCTGTTGGTGTTTACCGCTACTACTAGTACAACTACTACTATGACCATCGCTATTGTTTAATTCCATATTTTCCTCTGATTCTGGGCATGTTTTTTTTAAACAGTCAGTCAACAAGGAACTGCCCCTCACCTGAAGTATTCACAAGTGTGATACACAGTATCTGGGGGCCGAGGCTGGAGGTGGGGAGGAATCCCAAGGCTAACTGGGAGCAAAAGGTCCCAACAGTACCCAGGCCACTCCTGCTCTCAGATTCTTTCCGACCCCACCTAAGGCTTCTCTTAGCCTCTCCTCTCCTCTCACTCCTTATCTCTCCAATCTCTGAGATCTTGGCCATGGCAGGAACCAGCTCCCTCAAGTACCTGAATTCTTTCAAGGTATTTTTTTTCCTCTGCAGACTATTCTCCTTCTACCAGGAATTCAAGGACCAGTTGTTGGAAATGATGCATTTCAACCTCATCATGAGTATCAATATTTACAAAGCTCTTTTCCATCCCTTGCTTCACTGGCACCTCCTAACAACCCTGCCAGGTTAGTGGCGATTACGGTTGCCTCTCTGCAGGAAAGGGAGCCAACGGCAGGGAGTCTACGGGGTTTACTCAGGTGTGGCAGAGCTAGGACACAAACCAAGGGCTCTTCGCTCAAATCCGGCATTGGTTTCCACTCTGGAACATGACCCATACCTTATGCAGATCTTGATGTCAGATTTAGCCACAAGATTCTCTAAGTGGAATGTTAGCATTTCATTGGAGGTAGACCATATATCCGTTTATATCAAAATACACTTGCTTATGTTTTATGCCCAATACAATACCTTGAACTTCACTTGGAGAGCGCCAACTGTAAATAAAATACATGTGAGGGCTCCTCCATGAAGGAGTTTACATTTTGGGTCTAAAGATATAACCTTTATGCATGCAAAAGCAAGAACAAAAGGCAAAATTCAATTAGGTAACCCCCGATTTTTAATTAATAAATCCGAAAAGAGTCAAGAAAAGCTCTGATCCATCTGACAAGTAGCACAGGTGATGGCAGCCTCTCTAGTCGGCCCCTCCAGTCTTATTCTGCACTTTCCTCCCCTCCTCCCTTCCCCTGTCTCTCCAGCCCTCATCCGAACCTAAACCCAATCTAAACCTGTTCCAAGAATGGAGCAAAATGAGCCAGGCTAAGGTGGCATTTTCTGGTTCTGATTCTAATCTTACACATCCCGTACTAAAAGCAGTCCATGGTCAAAATCACTTGTAAAACACTGGGCTCAAGGGAGGACAGGTTTCCTCCCTGCGGGACTTCTTAGAGTCGTTAACATAACCATGTGTGTAGTAAGTTTGCATTTCTCAAATACATTTAACCAGAGAGGACCTTATTTCACGGAGAAAGTCATGGGGTTGGTTTTCTCAGGAACACGCCATCAAAATGCAAACTACTAGAGAATGACCGAAGGAATGCAAAGGGCTGAACTTCCAAGGGTTTGAATTTAAACAAGTGAAAACGACAAAGCAAACTGGAATCTCCATCATCAAAAAATAGGCCAATGGAGACCTACAAGGCCTTAATTTCCAAAACATAAAAACAGCCCATACAACTCAATAACAAAAATAGCAAACAACCTAGCAAAAAAGGAGCAGACCTAAATAGACGTTTCTCCAAGGACAACATACAGATGGCCAATAAGCACATGAAAAGATGCTCAACTTTGCTAATTATTACAGAAATGCAAATCAAAACTACAATGAGGTACCACCTCACACCAGTCAGAATGGCCATCATTAAAACGTCTACAAATAATAAATGCTGGAGAGGGTATGGAGAAAAGGGAACCGTCTACACTGTTGGTGGGAATGTATATTGGTGCAGCCACTATGGAGAACAGTACGGATGTTCCTTAAAAAACTAAAAACAGAGTTGCCATATAATCCAGCAATCCCACTCCTGGGCATATATCCAAAGAAAACTCTTAATTTAAAAAGATACTTGCACCCCAATGTTCACAGCAACAGTATTTACAATAGCCAAGACATGGAAGCAACCTAAGTGTCCATCTACAGATGAATGGATAAAGAAGATGCGGTGTGTGTGTATGTATTTATATATATATAACTCAGCCATAAAAAAGAATGAAATAACGCCATTTGCAGCAACGTGGATGGACCCAGAGATTATCATACTAAGTGAAGTAAGTCAGAGAAAGAAAGACAAACACCGTGTGATATCACTTATATGTGGAATCTAAAATATGATACAAATGAACTTATTCACAAAACAGAATCAGACTCACAGAGAACAAACTTATGGTTACCAAAGTAAGAAGGGGGGAGGATAAATCAGTAAATTGGGATTAGCAGATACAAACTACTATATATATAATAGATAAACAACAAGGACCTACTGTGTAGCACAGGGAACTATACTCAATATTTGTAATAACCTACAAATGAAAAGAATCTGAAAATGAATATATATATATATATATATATATCTGAATCACTTTGTTGTACACAGGAAACTAACACAACATTGTAAATCAACTATAATTCAGTAAAAAATAAAAATAAAGAAAATAACATACAAAAGCCAAAAAATAAAACCAAGTAGGTGAGAGTAGGTGCTGTAGGTGAATGACCCAGACCACAGGCTTTCTGTGTTGAGGAGCTATGTTTTGATCGCCTACCCCTACGTCAGGCAGCATGCTTGGTGCTGAAGGTGTCATAGTGAAAAAGACAAGACGTGGTCCTTGGACTCGTGGAGCAAATTCAGTGGAGGAGACAGAAAATTAATATATCAGAGAACATCAGAGGCAAGCTAGAGCATCAAGAACATGACAGGACAGAGGGCAGAGGGCAGCAGTGGGGTGGTCAGCTCCTACCGTATAGCACAGGGAACTATAGTCAGTATCTGGTAACAAACTATAATGGAAGAGAATCAAAAAAAGAATATATATTTCATATATATATAATATACATATATATATATACAAAAAACTGAATCACTTTGCTGTACACCTGAAACTAACACAACATTGTAAATGAACTCTACTTCAACTGTTTCCAGTGCAAAGATAAAATGGTGTCCTCCTGCTGACCAAGGATGGGCTTGTAGCATGAGAGCATGAGTGAGAAAGGAATCTTCTTTGCTGTGAGCCACCCGGGTTCTGTGGCTGTTTGTTGATATCACGTAACAGAGCCCGCTTCCTCAGGAGGGTGACAGGGAGGGGTGTGTGACCCTCCAGACCTACAGCTCCCCTCAAAGTTGACCTGTGTCACTCCTGCGTCTCCCCTGACGATTCTACATGGTGAAGGGCACCCAGGAGTCAGCCCTTCTCGCCCCAAGAACACAGTCTTTTATCAGGAGTAAAGACGTCCTCTTTGAACTACACCCTGGTGAATGCAGCCACTCCGGACTGAACAAAGTGCCGGGACCCTTGCACAAAGTGACAACCACTCGGGGTCAGGAAAGGCCACCCAGGTGCCCCACATGGTCACATCACACAGTAATTTCAAAAGCCAGAACGTAGGGCTGGGACTTGACCTTACAGCGTGAAGCACACCCAGCCTGGTCACCGGGCACAGTGGGGCCTAAAGGCGTCTGAGATGGGGAGCCCCCAGAATACTGCCGTGAAATACGAAGTGTCAGGGTCCCTTTTAAAACGAAAATTGCCTGTATTTAAGGTGTGCCACATGATGATTTGCTTTACGCGTACACAGTGAAATGATCACCGCCGTCAAGCTAGTTCCTCTGCCTCCTCACACAGGTCCCGTCTTGGGGGAGCTGAGCGCGCCTGCAATCTACTCTCGGTTAATTTCCAGGGTTTGGTACAGTATGATCATTAGAGTCGCCACGTGCTCCATTCCTCTCGAGACCTGTGCATCCTTCGCAACAGCAACCTTGGAGCCCGCGGCCAGCATCTCCCCAACCCCTACCCCCAGGATCGGTCCGGGGCAGGGGAGGGACGCAGTGATGGAAAGGAGGGGAGAGGTAAAAGAAGGCAAACAGAAACCTTGCTATGAACTGCATGTGAAAGAAAGAAGAGGCAAACGCAGTTTGAAGATTTTCTCAGAAGCTGAGTACATGAACTATGCCCGGAACTCAAATGCAAAACCAAAAAAAAAGCAGGGGAGATGGGGCTCTGCTAAAAGCTTTATTCTAAACATAGGGATCTGATGAAATATGAAAATATTTTAATGAATATAATATGATCGTTATCTCTCACGGCAATAAATATTGATGCCCGCAGGTAACAGCTGAGCCCTTCTCTCCCTTTGCTCTCTTTGCATGCCTGACCTCCTTAAATCTTTCCTACGAACCTATGAAATAAATATTACTACTAGCATCCCCATTTCCAGGTGAAGAAATTGAAGTTTGAAGAAATTAGGTAACTTGCCCAACGGTACCCAGTTAACAAATAGAGTCTAGAGTCTTGTCTCAGAATTCATGCGTTTGCCCTTGATGGTCAGGGACCGCTGAAAACTCTGGAACACAGGATAAAAAATATGAACAGTTGTACCGATACTGCCTTACTTCTTTTTTACCTGGTTCTCATATAAGCAAAGGGTAGAATTAGCAAAATACCACTCAGTGCAATTCTAGCTTTATGGTTTACTAGAGTCCACGGTAGCTTCTGTCCTTCCTAATTATTAGTTGTTGGAACCCATGTTCTAAGCAAGGAACCTCCAAGGCAACTTAGCACTTCTTCCTTCCTATTCTGACATTTCACGAAATTAAATTTTATAACATTCCTCACCGTAGACGAAGACATCCTTAACCAATGAATTAGAACGTCTCAAGTGTAAAAAGGTGTCTGAGGAAGTTGCTGTTTGTCACGGGAAGAGAAAAGTTCATTTTCAACCACCCTCACCTCAACTGAGTGCATTCTGAGCGAACAGATGCAAAGTGCTTGGAATTATGTTTTTAATGTG
This sequence comes from Delphinapterus leucas, assembly GCF_059928025.1. Taxonomy (NCBI): domain Eukaryota; kingdom Metazoa; phylum Chordata; class Mammalia; order Artiodactyla; family Monodontidae; genus Delphinapterus; species Delphinapterus leucas. The sequence goes on along the minus strand of NC_143142.1, from coordinate 2,619,333 downwards.
AATATGGAAACTGAGAAAGCGCAGCCATTAAAAAATAAAATATGTAGAAGCTGCCTGCTACATTCACTAAGTGATTAAAAACGTAATCTTCCTGAAGAAATGTGCCACATATTTGTTTATATTAATGTTAATAACCTGCTAACTAATGATAAATGTATGATAATTTATTCTAAGTGAAATGAAGTGTGCCCTAAAGACAGACGCTGTAAATGAAAGCTTATGCTCACCCGAGTTTTGAACAGGCACATGAATAACTACATTCTTTTACTGCAGTGAAAATGAATGTATGCAAATTATATGCAAAGGTACCCACAGTTGCCAAATAATGGCCAACCAGGGGGAGGGGGCGTGGGTCTCAGAAGCAGAAATTATTGCAAAGCCTCTGTGAAATGATCTTGGGCTCTTTGCAATGGCTCAGAAACTCCTCTCACAGGGCAAGAGAATTTTCAAGAGCCTGTTCTTTGGGCATATTTAAGATTCAGGATTCTCAGTCTTGGTTTCTCCCTACATAAATAGCATTAATAAAAGCCTCCTAATTGTGATGTTGTGTGCATTTAGAAATCATCAAGCCAAACTATTTCTGTGAATTTAGAAATTATATAATTATCCATATAAATAATGTTAACAATTCTAATTTATCCACGCAGATACATCTCAAAATATCTAGTAAGCATTCACAATGGTCTTTCTTCCCCTCATGACTATCATCTATGATGTTGGTACCATATGACACTCAAATTAAAATCATGGTATTATTTGTGGCAGACGTGGTTGGTGAGCAATCTGAAGACCTTTATCCTCCCTCTTTGCTGGAAGGAAGGGAGGGAGGGAGAGAAGGGAGGGAGGGAGAGAAGGGAGGGAGGGAGGGAGGGAGGGAGGGAGGGAGGGAGGGAGGGAGGAAGGGAGGGAGGAAGGAAGGAAGGAAGGAAGGAAGGAAGGAAGGAAGGAAGGAAGGAAGGAAGGAAGGAAGGAAGGAAGGAAGGGTAGCTATCACCAATGTCAGCCCTCAGAATGTTACATCAAACCGCGTTCAAAACTCCAGATAAAACCCCAAGCTCTAAGTGTGTCTCCTTTTGAGCTACACTTCATTTCTCACTTGTGAAAAAGAATCCAGAGTGTGATCTCACTGAGCTCCGTATCTCTCAGGGACAGAGTGGTACAGCGGTCAGGCTACATTATCTGCCGGCACCTCCAACTGTAAACTCGGGATAATAATAGTATCTACTCCATGCAGTTACTGGACGGATTGAGGAAGAGAAAGAGGAGAGAGAGAGACAGAGAGACAGAGAAAGACAGAGACACAGGGAGGAGAGAGAAAGAGAGAGATGGATAGATGGATGATATACACACGTCTTCCAGGATAGCACGTGGAATACAGTAAGTATTTTATCAGGGTTATTATTATTACAATGGTTATCACAAGAACTGAAGCCTGAGGGTTTTAGTCAGAATTTTCAGTAACTGGTGACAGAAAAGTCAACTTAATTGGACACAAGCTGAGAAGTGATGTTTACTGCTATATGCTACTTAAATTTCTGAGTGGCAAAGGGTTCAAGTGTCCAAATGGTCTCAGCGTTTTCTCTCTCCCTCTCCCTCCCTCCCTCATTTTCTTGTTCCTCCCAGACTCAGCCTATAAGTCAGCTCCACCCACAAGCGGCCCCTCTGCTACCTTGACCTTGGAAGGGTCAAGGTCAAGGGAACTGTTATAGGGACTACATGTGATTGGCCAGAAAACAAAAATTACCATCGAGCCCTTTACAGAAAAATTTTGCTGACCTGTGCACTATACCATGGGGGAGCCTGTTTACTTACGACACGGGGATTGCATCTGCCCAATTTTTGTCACAGGACAGTGGGGGGATCAAGCCTGATGTCTACGGAAGCGAGGTATGGCTTACCCATCAGCAGTTAAACACCAGCATTGTCTCTCCTCCTTCTGGGTCTCTGTGTTTGTCCCCTGCGGGACGGAGGGCTGAATACACAGGTTCAGACGCTGCCAGGATGTGTTCAGCTCTGCCTGTTACCATTGCCCCCAACCTGACCACGATCCCACGGAAGGCTTCCTTTATTGAGTTTCCCATCTCTGGGTCTGGGGAAGTCCATCCTAGGTGATGCCGCCTATGACCCCACTTTCACCTGTCAGGGAGCTTTTCTCTCTGTGGTTCAGTCCTTCTATTGCACGTCTCTCTTACAAAGAACCAGAAAGATCCTCTGATGCTTTCTACTGCTTCGCATCTACCCCAACTCCAGCTTGTCACCAGCAGAGAATTGCCCTTGATATATGGGACTCTTCACGCTGATGTCACTTGCAAATTACAAACAGCTCTTGCAGATTTCCAGGCTTGGTGAAAAATCCTCGTGCCTGAGTTTAGGTTGCCCTTTGGTTTAGGTGTATGTTGGCTCCCGAGACATTTCTCTAATTAAAGCTGTCCTAGGGTTTATTTATGAAATTTGCAATGGAATTATTTTTAATACAGACCATACGTCAAACACCCTCACTCATACACACACCCAAATGCAAACCTATTTCCCTTAACTCACCGTTAAGGAATGTTTCCTGTTTGATTCATTTATGTGTTTTTTTTTAATGTGAGTCAGAGCTTTTTATGAAGAATAAAATGGGAATTCTCCAGTGGTCAGGACTCCACGCGTTCACTGCTATGGGCACAGGTTCAATCCTGGCCAGGGAACTAGGATCTCACAAGCCCCGTGGCCAAAAAAAAAAAAACCACAATAAAATTACACCAACGTGAAGTCCACACCCCTGCCCCACAGATACCTTCCTTAAACAAACAGCACTAATTCCCACCCTCTCCCCTAGGGCAACACATCAAATCATTTGGTGTGTGTCTTCCAGAAATACATACTTCTAAACCAAATACAAAAACTAGGTCTGTGGATCTCCACTGCTGTCTCCAAATGCCCGCATCCCTAAAAATAATAGGAGATTTTTTTTAAAATTCCTGCATGCTGCATGGGGCAGGGGGTGCCCACGATTTTTAACTTTGAAACAAGCTCTCCACAAGAGTCTGCTCCCCAGCCTTGTTTTGGAATCGCTGGCGTGGGTGTCAGCCCAGTTGCCCTCTCCCCAGAAGGCCTTTGGGAGCCTCGTCAGAGTCTGGAGCTTGTCTGGAGCTTTTCCTGCATTAAAGGCAGTAGCTGGAGGGGTCACACAGAGATCTGCAGATGGGAAACAGCCCACAGAGGGGCTGTGGACCAGAGCAGCATTGTAAATAATTTGAACCCAACCATCGTAAGTGGAAATTGTATGTTCTGCTTTTCCACAAGCTGTATACTAGACCATTTTATTCCTCAGGACCCACAGCTTTTCCACATTCTACCAGGAGCTGATAAACTTGGCAAATGAATGCAAACTGAACAAAGGTTAGCTAAACAACATGCCTAGATCTTAAAATATACCTGCTGCTGAGTGAGACAGTAAGAAACAGAAGCAAGGATGTAACATAACACCCACCAAATGCATTAACGCATACCTACAAACCATGACTATTTATTTTACAAAGACACAGGATATCTGAGGCTCCATATCAAATGCCTTAGGACAGGCACCCTCGGGGAAGAGAAATGGACTAGGGTTAGGAGGTAAGGGAAAAGCAGAAAGTAAAGCAAGAAGGGGTCCTGCTAGGGGTTAATGACAGTCTGACCTCAAATTGTTAGGTTAACTCAATTTTCTGTATTTGAGGTTTTCGGTTTGTTCTTATTAAGGCTGTTCTTTAGAGCAGTCTTAGGTTCAGAGCAAAATAGAGGGGAAGGTACGAAGATTTCCCTACGCCCACACTTGCACAGCTCCGCCATCATCAACATCTCCCACCAGATGGTCCATTTGTAACAACTGATCAACCTACATTGACACATCACAACACCCAGAGTCCAGAGTTTACAACAGTGTCCACGTTTTTTTTTAATACATATATACATTTATTTACTTATTCATTCATTCATTCATTCGGCTGTGCCGGGTCTTAGTTGCAGCACGCGGGATCTTGGTTGCAGCATGCATGTGGGATCTAGTTCCCTGACAAGGGATCAAACCGGGGCCCCCGCATTAGGAGAGTGGAATCTTAACCACTGGACCACCAGGGAAGTCCCAAGGGGGTCACTCTTGGTATTGTACATTCTATGAGTTTGGACAAATGTATAATGACATGTAATCCACCATGAAGGTCTCATATAGAGAATTTTCACTGCCCCCAAACCCCTCTAGGCTTTGCCAAATTCATCCCTCCATCCCCACCCCGCTGGCAACCACTGATCTCATTCCTGTCTCCGCAGTTTTGCCTTTTCCAGAATGTCACAGAGTTAGAATCATACAGTCTGTAGCCTTTTCAGATTGGCTTCTTTCACTTAGTAATATGCATTTTACATAAAGTCATAAAAACAAAGCATACACAAAGGTTATATGAAAAAAAGTGTACTGATTGGAAAAGTGAATAAACCTTGACATTTATAGTTGTCAACTTCTGTAGCAGGATATTTACTGCAGGCCAAATAGCCACGTACTTCCCCCAATTCTCCCAGCACCTCTGCAGTTGGATGCAGCCCCGTGATCAGCTGTGGCCAAGCACTTCCATGGGTCACAGACACAGCCTGGCTGACAACTCAGCATTCGGAGCTGGTGTGCAACCAGGCAGTCTCTTCTCTGCCACAGGGAGCCTCCAAGCCAGAGGGCACACCTACCAGCTCTCTACTCTTCCACCAGCCTGATCCCTGCACACAGGGACTCTGCTGTCCTGCAGGAAATGTGTGATGAGGGTGAGAAAAAAACCCTGTCCAGTCCTGAGATTTCACCATACTCAGCATGTCCCAGGAGTCCCAACTGATGTAACTGTATCCATACATCCTTTGCAATCCAACTATTATATTTTTACCTATTAATTAAATTTAATGTGGAGCGAGTGGGTTTCACATGTTTGAGAAGACAGAGGTAGAGCCTCTAAGAGTATGGGTGCTACCAGGTCCTTAAAAGTCTCCACTACTATCGTTTCACACCTGGCAGAATGCACCGCCTCCAGCACCTCCCTGATCTCTGCAGGTTGGGGCTTGGATCTCATGATCCTGGGGTCCTCTGGGCACAGGAGAGAGAGTTTTCCATCCACTGGCTGTCAATATCTATACGTTGTTTTGCAATGTCAGAGAATTGTTGTTTGTGAGCTAAAGAGTTCTTAAACTGAGTGGACTGCTTGTGTCTCCAGGGATGGAGACCGAGTGTGTATGTGTGAATACCGACTGGGAGCAGGTAATATTACACAAGTACATTCTGCATTTTCTAAATATGAAGATGTATACATTATTAGCTCTTTATCAAGCAAAAGTAGTGCTTACCTACCAACATAACGACACTGTTTTCCTTCTATTCACATAAAAGAAACACCTCCCATAAATCATTAAAGTCAGAAAAAGGGTCCCCTCTCCAACACAGTAAAAAGAGATGAATTACTGCAGTAAAACGACTCCCTGGCTGTCTACTGATGTTTACAAACTCACAGTTAGTAAAATACAGCAGTCTTAGGCAACGATTATTATACTTGTATCTCTACAAACCTAAAGATTTGGGCAGCTTAGAAAAAATTACTTTGTGGCTGTAGGTGTTAACAGACTAATTAAGGCAACCGTTAACAAACCTATCCCCCTAACTGATTCCAAATTTTACAAACCAAAGAAGAAAAAGCAAATGAACGGAGAGGGAAAAAAATCTATTCTTTACCCAGAGGGAAAAGGAATTTGATTCAAAGACATTTGCTAGGAAATGAAAGACATGACTTTAGCGTTTCATGTGTGTGACCACCACCATTTAAAGGAATGTCTCCGAGGAGAAATTATGTAATTTATACAGCAACAGATGTGCTGCCGAAATCTAACAATTATTTTTATTTTATTAAAGGCGCTGCTTGCTTCACTTGGAATATGTACATTTGTGGCAAATACTTCCCGAAAATTTTCTCATTTGACATCTCCCCCCAAAAAGAATTTACTCTCAAGAATATTACTTTATAATGGGAAATAAATCTGGAAATACCCAAACTAAAACTCAAGCCCTGATTGTTATTCCCAAGGTGGGGAGTTTAGCAGTGAAGACTTGAGTATGAAATTCACACATGCAAATGAATTTACTTAAATTACTAGGTTTACAAACAAAATGTCTTCTAAAGCTTTCTGTAGGTTCAAAAATAGCACCTTGATTTTGTCATCCTCAATGAGGCAAGTTCTCTAACTAGAAGCAACTATGCTTTTAATGGAAAAGGAAAGAAAGAAGAAAAGTATTCCTACGCCACACCTGCTCAGACCTTACTGAATTTTCCACCTAACGAAAAGCTTTAGGGATTTCTGACTTCTTGTTAGTATTTTTAACCCAAAACTTAAATGCAGACTATTTATTCCCCAGCTACGTGCCCGTGTCTGCTTCAGATTCAATGGCCTGTGACCTCACATTACTTCACGGCCTTTTCTGGCTCTTTGGAGCCCATGAAATATACATGAAATGGTTTCATGTCGCCTGCAAATGAAAAAGTCAAGTAAAATTTACAGTATGGAGGCAGAACTCCAAAAACCCTGGTATGGCTAATTTAATACATCTGCCATATACAATTACACACAAAATGTAATCCAAAACATCTATTTTTTTTTCCCTCTCTCCAGACAAAAAATAAAGCAATTGCCCAGATTTGGAATTAAACAGCTGTCCCGCCAAACAAAGGTATGCACTTCTGACTTTTTTATGAACGAATATACCATTTGATCATTCAGCGTGCTTTTCGGGGCAGTGGCTCGCTCCATTAGAGAAACTGCTACACCGAATTCCTGGTCTTAAACCGTTTAACCGTTTAAAACTGTTTAACATAGATGCGGCTCTGTAATCATTGCTAAGCTGTATAAAAAAAAAAAAATCTGTGATATATTTGAGAAAGGTTGTCCTCAATATAAAAGAAGCTCTTAAAAACTAAAAAAAAAAAAAAAGATGGACACCCCGACGTTCAAAAGTTAACCTAGGATATGAAGACACAAAGTTGATTCTCAAAAGAAAAGAAATAAAGGGGGGAACCAACAAGAAGATGATTTAACCTACTGGCAATCAAAGATATGCAAGTGAAAAGAATGAAGAGATATCCTTTGCCCTCACGATACCAACTGCAGCCAAGGGGGCAGGGAACTGAGATTCCCAACACGACAAGCCCTGTATTGACTACACCTTTCTGGAGGTCAATGTAGAACAGGATTTTCCAAGTTCAAATATTAAAGATTTTTAAAATATTCTTGGCCCCAGAAATTCCACTTTTAGGAAACTGCCTTTTAATAGGATTGGACAAAATGTCATAGGATATGGCTATAAAGAGAGTTATCACAGCACAACTGCAGAAGCACGAGAAACCCTGCACCAAACTACAGGAAGTCACGGGGAAGGTCTGAAGAGAGAGAGAAATGCACACGCCTTCAGGGCCTCCAACAGAGATACAGAGTAGGTGCTCGAAAGAGTGTTTACAGCCCAGGGTGCATCTGATTTTAGCAATGAAAAACGTGAGGGCAAACCAAGACAAACTTTTCTGAGCTCTGGACTCACACACCAGGCCAGCAAGGTTCAACCCACTGGCTTCTGCATTTTTCATTGTAAAATCAAATGCACCCTGGGCAGTAAACAATATTTTCGGTACCCACTGTCTACGTATATATGTGTGTGTGTGTGTGTGTGTATATTTGAACTTATATTCACGCATAAATACATAAATATATATATATCACATATATTATAGGTAACACATATACAGTCCAAAAGTATATTAGCACAGCAGTAAGTGTATATAATCCACACATAAGCAATATTTATATATCTTTATATATATATATGTATAGACCATATATTCTGTACTACATAGGTATATATGTATATAATACAATATTATATACTTATATATTTTTTCCCGTATGTGTGAACTGGGTACACAAAGTACTATAATAAAATATTATGTTCATTATAAAATGTAATCTCAAAACTTTTTCTATCCTGTGATAAACCATAACGGAAAAGAATATGAAAAAGAATGCATATATATGTATAACTGAATCACTTTGATGTAAAGCATAAATTAACACAACATTGTAAATCAACTATACTTCAGTAAAGTAAATTTTTAAAAAAAGCTTTTTTCTAAACATTGTTTAGGATAAAATATAAATTGTATGTAAGGAGAAGCTCCACTATTTTCGTCCCACACCCCCCAGTGCATCACCCTCTGTGGAAACCACTGCTCAGAGAGGCTCATTTTCTCCTCCTTTCAAACGCAGCTGGGGTCATGGAGGAGTAGTGAGGTTGGGAGGGGAAGGGACCTGACCGTCGGGCAACCCTGGGCAGGGAGCCACACCCACCGGGCTTCATTCCCCTCATCCACCAGGCTCCAGCCAGCGCAGCCTCACAGGCCTGGCATGAGGAATAGTGACACGCGTGTGTCAAGTTCTGGTGCCCAGGGATAGATCCCTTCATTTGAATGCGTGTCCAGTGGTGCTTCGCTGTAAGTTCTCAGTACATAACAAGTAGAAATGAAAAACAGAAACCTTCCGAGTTTAACCCAGGAAGCGAATAATCCTTAAAGTAAAAAAAGGAGGATAACGAAGACCTTCTAAAATGCACAAAGTATAATAAAATGTCCAGTTCGGTGTGCTATACAAATGGCCCACCGGCCTTCCTGAGGCCCCAGCAGGAGGCTCACGAAACAATCCCTTCTCCAGCGACTACAGACGTGGGTCCAGCTGGCCCCTTACTGCCCGGGGACTGAGCAAGTTCCGGATGCTCTCCTGTCCCTTATCTGTCGGCACAGACGACAGAGACCAGCCCCCCCGCAAAGGACCGTTGTGTCAGTTAAATAAGAAAACACCCGCAAGACCCACTGTACGGCCCAGGGAGCTACACTCAGTATCTCTTAAGAACCTATAATGGGAAAGAATCTGAAAAAGAACATATGCATATATAACTGAATCACTTTGCTGTACATCTGAAACTAACGTGACACTGTAAATCAACTAGACTTCAATAGAAAAATACTACTGGGGAAAAAAGACAACACCCCACTACAAGGGCTGACATGCACTAAATGCTTAAACACTTGAAAGTATTACTGTTAATAAAATCACTAAATTTAAGAATAATCATTAATTGAGTTTGCTGTTTGATGATAAAACCGTGGGAGTCTTTAGGAATAGTATAACTTAAGTTTATTCAACTTTATCACAATGCAGAGGTACAAATTTGGAAACAGTAAAAAATATATATATATGTATATATACACATACAGATAGATACACACACACCCAACATATATACACACCTATATACATATAAAACACATTATATACGATTGCATAATACATATGCTATATGCACATGCATGCACACACACTCACATGTGCGTGTATGCATATATAGTGTATATGTCTTTTATATATTATATAAGTTTTAAAACTCTCAATAATGTAGCCACCAAAAGTTTTCAAGGTGCTAGCAATCGTGTGCTTCCTCCTTGGAGAGTGTCAAATCTCAACTGGAAGAGAAAAAGATTCTGAAAATCCACTTCTAAGATTAAAAGAAGGGCAACAATCACCATAGGTGGGTGTTGCAAAGCCCCCCGTAAGATCATCTAATTAGACTGACTGATTTTTTGTCTCCCTCATCAGAGCTGAGAGAGGCTGGAAACCCTAGTTTAATCAACCCTAAGCCCCCCTGCACCTCGGAGGAAACCTTTCCTTCAAAGCCATGAACTTCATCCAAGGGAGTGTTAATTTTACCTTTTGTATTTCCTGTCCTCCTGTTAATGAGGTGCGCTGCAATGTTAATGCTATTTGGAATTTTTATTTAAACTCTTTCTTATACTTTTTCCCTAAGTTCTCGCCTTTTAATAGACAAAGTTACGATTCACAGGGAGAGGCAAAGACAGAGAGAAGAAAGTAGGAACAATGAGAGGCTGAAAGATGAATCCATCAATACTAAAATATTAATTGTATTTCAATGAGAATCCCCCGAAGTACCAAAGCAATAATCTCAGGACTATTCTGTTGGATAAATATGTCTCTAGTCCCTTTAATAAAAATTAAAGTAAGATAGAGAAGTAATAACATTATCATATTACATATAATTATATGTAATTATATATAATTATCCATCAATATATAATTATATATTATATAGTATATTAATATACAATTATGTGTTAATTATAATTAATATAATAGTAATAATAACACTAATATTCATTAAGAGCTTACTCAGAGCCAGACCTGCACCTTTGTGCTTTAATTTCATTAACTTGAATATCACCAACAATCTAGTTTTTCCACCAAGTCCGACAGACACCCACCCCTGAACATCCACTCAGAGATTTCAGACAGGTCACAAACCAGCATCAAATAGGACGGGAGTTAGGACGCCCCACAGGAAGAAGTTATTCTCTTTTCCGTGTCTTTTCCACCCTACTGATTTACACCAGGAGAACATTCAGTTTCATGCTGCTGTATCTCTGGTCTCTCTCTGGATGGAGCTACAACCGGTCATAGTATCTAGTGAGAGAATCTTCATCCCGTTACTTTTCACTGTGTTTAAGTTTTATTTCTATTTTTCATAAATAATTCAGGTTTCCCATTTATATTTATAATATAAATATAAATACATTTTTATTTAAAAAGCATCTCTTTCCCAAAAAAAGAACATTAAGCAAACAGTAGTACTGTTGGTTCCAGATATAGTAAAAATTGTAAAGGTGAGACACAAGTAACTCAAGTTTGGAAATCTTTGGCCATGCCCATCAATGTGGGTAATCTTCTTTTTTTATAAATTTATTTATTTTATTTATTTATTTTTGGCTGTGTTGGGTCTTCGTTGCTGCATGTGGGCTTTCTCTAGTTGCGGCAAGCAAGGGCTACTCTTCGTTGCATTGCACAGGCTTCTCACTGCAGTGGTTTCTCTTGTTGCGGAGCACAGGCTCTAGGCACGCAGGCTTCAGTAGTTGTGGCACACGGGCTCAGTAGTTGTGGCTCGCAGGCTCTAGAGCACGAGCTCGGTAGTTGTGGCGCACGGGCCTAGTTGCTCCGCAGCACGTGGGATCTTCTCAGACCAGGGCTCGAACACATGTCCCGTGCATTGGCAGGCGGATTCTTAACCACTGCCCCACCAGGGAAGCCGAAATGTGGGTAGTCTTTGAAAAGTACTGTCTTCAACAGACTGCTTAACTCTGACAGTATTTCTTCAATGTATTTGATGGCAGGACCCACTTTCTAAAGAAGGATCTCCAAAGATTGATCTACACAGTGTCCCTAATCAGTCCACATAAGACTTTCATTTCAGAATTTTTTTAAGAAGCTAGATTTGCTTGTTTTATTTTACTTCATTTATTTTTTTGGCTGAACCACGTGGCTTGCAGGATCTTAGTTCCCAGACAAAGAAGTGAACCCAGGACACCGCAGTGAATGTGCCAAATTATAACCACTGGACCACCAGGGAACTCCCATCATTTCAGAATTTTTTGAAACATGAAAAATGACACATTTTAAATTAAGAAGGAATATGACTCAATAATAGATTAAGATTTTTTATAGATTTATTTATTTATTTATTTTTATTTATTTATTTAGGCTGTGTTGGGTCTTCGTTGCTGCGCGCGGGCTTTCTCTAGTTGCGGCGAGCGGGGACTACTCTTCGTTGCTGTGCGTGGGCTTCTCATTGCAATGGCTTCTCTTGTTGTGGAGCACGGGCTCTAGGCGTCCGGGCTTCAGTAGCTGTGGCTCCCAGGCTTCAGTAGGTGTGTGTCTCATGGACTCTAGAGCGCAGGCTCACTAGTTGTGGTCCACAGGCTTAGTTGCTCCGCAGCATGTGGGATCTTCCCGGACCACAGTTTGAACCCGTGTCGCCTGCATTGGCAGGCAGATTCTTAACCACTGTGCCATCAGGGAAGCCCCTAGATTAAGATTTTTAAGAACACATCTATCGAAAATATTAAATTCTAAAATACTGAATTTTTCAAACATTTATCACATTCTTACCATAATGGAATATTTAAAAATTATGACATGGGTCCAGCTCATATGTCATTATAATTTCACAGGAAACACAAGACATAATTCAACTACAGGGAATGGAGAACAACACAAAAAATCATCCAATGAAAATGATCCAATTCTAAAATGAACGATATTGACGAAGTACTTTTATAATCAAAAAGGGAAAGGATCAAAATTCCCTAAAGAAACAAAAAAAAAAAAAAATGAGAGAATCATCTCTGGGGTCTGTGGGCAAGATGCTTGGAAGAGAAAAGGTGAAGCTCAAATGTAAGGAGTCTGCTGCAGCTTTTGTACTTTAAACCTTCTCCATGTTCCATTCTTATGAAATATTTAGTCAAATCTAGGCTGTGTTTCTGTTAGGAGTGAATACTTCCTGGATAATGTGAAGAGGTGCTGTCCCTTTTCTAAGCAGGAACAGAGACCACATACAGGATGAGTCCATGTGACAATTTCTGTGTAATTTAGAATGTTTGTACTGCAGATAGATTGCTTTCGTAATAAGAAAACACCATACCAGTCACACACAAAAAATAACTACTGATAAACTAATAAAACAGATACTGAAAGATACTTTCATGACCAGGTTAACTAACATGTTACCTGGAATCTATCAGAACTTATCCATCCCATGGAATGGGCATCCTTTTCTATCTTGTCAATATTAAGATGCACATTTTAACGTGTCTGAAAACGGGAGAAATCTTACAAGATGACATCTTATTTTCAATGACATACAGCAACTTGAACCAATTCCATTTTATGTGCTGGTAAAAACTGAGAGGGAGAGGGAGAGAAAGGCAGGATAATTTAAAGGATGCAGGTAAGCCTGGGAATTATTCTTCTACCTGAGCATCTGTCCTGGAGGGAGTGTGAGGTGGGGGACACACCCATCTACCCTTTCTTCAGACTGCTGGGTCCCCCTATGCCTCTCATAATGCGAGCATCTTGCTGAGACAAGTGTGAGCCCAACATTTAGGGATATTATTTAATCACTATTAAAAGATCCAACCCTTTCACCTGAGGCTCATCCGAAGAGAGAGGGATCTTCTCTAGCTTTGAAGGAAAACCTTCCTGTACTGGACTCCCTGAGAAAAAGGCATGTGAGCCCTTCCAGCACCTCTAAAAATGATGGAGCGCCACTGCACTTTTAGACACATCTAAGTCTGAGCAGCTGCCTTACGCCTACAGTAGTGAAATCACGTTGGCAGTTCCCAAAGAGCCATGCCCTCTCCCTCTTCAAGTTCCAGAAGTCATCCTTCCCTTAGCCAAGGGATTGAATCCCAGCCCTTCACAGACAAATAACAATAGCACATCGAGTTAGAACGCACTTCCCATTTTAGCTTTAAGTGGTACAAGTCAGTCACAAAGCGAAGCGCTCTCCATTTTAAAAAGGATGGAGTCACCTAATTCATGAGACAGGAGGCACATTCAGGACATTTGGCCATCGTTAAGCCCCATCGTCAGCTAGCACTGACCTCCTTCACCACTGATGTCAGGTCAGCGAGAAGGTTTGGGACTTCCTGACAAAAACTCCCACGGAATAAACTAGTAAAATAGTTCAAACACTCCTTTTCTCTGTGTCCTCAAAACAAGAAGTTTACCTGTTGGCAGAGACAGAACTGGTGAGGCCAGCCACTTTCCTGACTCATTATTTTTCAATATCTAGAAGGAAAATATATTCAAACTGTCCAAGGGAAATACACGTGAAATTGAACAGATATACACATATGTATACATACATGTGTATAAACAGGTATATTTTTTTAAACATGCATCGAAAGTAAATCTGTTTTGTGGCTAATAGTCTAGCGATGGCCAATAATCAAAACGCCACTTTCCTATAAGCATGTCTAAGTGCAGAATAAATTGCTGAAAAACAGGCAAGTCTAAGAGTAGCTTCTAAAAACCAGAGCAACCCTCATGTCACTCTTCTAGAGCTATTAAGATTAGCACGTCTGTCCCACATTAATCAGAAATCAGTAACAGCAAAACCACTTATAACCGTTTGGGGAAAGCAAAACTTGGAAGACTAGAAGGACCATGCCTATAATCACCACAAACTGCCCTCTATCTTACTAGGTTTAAATCTACTAGATTAAAAAAAAAAAACTTTCTAGATATATTGTATTCAAATGTTACCCTGCAGGGCTTCCCTGGTGGCGCAGTGGTTGGGAGTCCGCCTGCCGATGCAGGGGACGCGGGTTCGTGCCCCGGTCCGGGAAGATCCCACGTGCCGCGGAGCGGCTGGGCCCGTGAGCCATGGCCGCTGAGCCTGCGCATCCGGAGCCTGTGCTCCGCAGCGGGAGAGGCCACAGCGGTGAGGGGCCCGCGTACCGCAAAAAAAAATAATAATAATAAAATAAAAAGTTATCCCGCAAAGGTATGCCTCCAAAGTTAGTTACAAATGCATGTTACATTTATCCCAAATTAAAATGATTCTCAAGAGAAAAATCACGTTAAACAGGTGTTAGTAAAATTCAAGTAAAAGGATCCCAACAGGTTTCTCATTATTCCTCCGCGTGGTCAGTTGTCATTTAGATTTACCCACACATTTACCATCACTCTTCCTGCGTTTCTATGCTTCCCACTGGGGGCCATGTTCCTTCTATTTGAAAAATGCCTTTCAGTATCCCTTTCACTGAAGGTCGGCAGTGACAAATTCTCTGTTTCTGTTTGTCAGAAAACATCATTATTTAGTCTTCATTTCTGAGTCATATATTTTTAATATATACAATTCTAGGTTTTAACAGTTAATCCTCCTGCGTTTTAAATATGTGGTTCTACTGTCTTCCGAGTTTTATGTCTGTTGGAAGTCAACTGTAAGTCTTACTGTGGCTTCTTTCAATTTAAATGTCATTTTTCTCTTTTTAGCAGTTTTATGATGATATACTTGGATGTGACTTCCTTTGCATGTATGCTGGGGGATGTCACAGCACTTCTTGAATCTGTATCTGCGGCTTCATGTTTTTCACCAATCTTATAAAATTCCCTCTCTCTTTCTCTCTCTCGCGCTCTCGCTGTCTCCTCTCTTTGCTCTTCATAATATTTTCTATTGACCTATATTCCAGTTCACCTCTCCTAATTTGCTCTTAAACCAATTTATTATATTCTTAACTTCAGTTACTCTATTATTCGGCCCTTGAACTTTCACTCAATTATTTTGCATACGATTTAATTCCCTGCTAAATCTCTCCATCCATCATGACATCTATTTTCTTGCATACACTTCTTATAGTTATTTGAAAATCCATTATGAAAATTCCAGTATCTGGATCACCCCTGGGTCTATTTCTGCCCCCTCTGCCAGTGGTCCTGGCCTCTGGTGTGCCTAGCAATTTTTGATTGAATGCCACACAATGTATATGAAAAGCTGTAAAGACTCTGGATTATGTTAACTCCCCGCAGAGAGGATTTATTTGGCTTCATGTAGGCAACCGGAGTAAGGGAAGATGATTTTAATCCAGCCTGCCACTGAACTATTTCAAGGCTGATTTTGAGTTTTGGGAGGGTTAATCTATTGCTGGTTCACCCTTATTCTTGGCCTCTGGCCCTCTGGGAACCCCAACTAAAAGCCTGTTTACGGGCCCAGGTTCCTTGGCAGGTCCTGAACTGCATTTTTGTCTCTCCTCAGTAAATGCATAACGAGACCACCGAGAGCCCCCCGCCTATCAGCTCATCAGCCTCTTAGCTGCCACTTGCTCTAATTCCTCAGCCTTTCAACTGCTGCTGTCAGTTGGCAAATACTTCAAGAAAAACAGGAGACAGATGCAGAATGCTGGGCTCACTTCTAAGCCTTCTCCTCCTCTCTGCCTTCTTAAACTCAAAACTCAGTCCCTGCTGCTTTCATAACCTTGATCTCCAGTTGTGATCCTTCTAAGTCCGACGGACTTCCAACGACTCTGATCTACTTGGTTCCTTCTTAGCTGTGGCTCAAAATTTGGACGTGCCTTGAGTCAAAAAGTGGTTCAGAATACGAGGAACACTCAATGCATGAATGCATGTCTCTTTTGTGGTGGGTTACAGAGATCTGCACATTCTATGACACTCCTCCCATGGAGAGATGAGGTCTGCCCTTGAAGCTGGGCAGGTTCTGTGACTGCTTTGACCTACAGACTATGGCTGAAGTGATGTTCTGCCATGCTCCAGGCGCAGGCCTGAAGAGCCTGGTAGCTTCCCCCCCTGCCTCTTGGAGTAATTGCTCTGGAAGAAAAGAGGTGCTTTGTTTAAAAAAAAAAAAAATGTCTGACTACTCTAAAACCTCCATGTTGGGAGGAAGCCCCAGCTCACCACATGAAGAAGCTACAGTGTGTCACCCAGCCCAAAAGATAGACATGAGCATGGAGAAGGCTTTGATAACTCCAGCCTCGACTACCAACCGCCTACGATGGTAATGGGGGGACCCCAAGCAAGAATGACTCAGCTGAACCCATCAAGTCCAAGAACCATGAAGGATAATAATAAATTATTGTTTAAATTTTTACTGGAATATAGTTGATTTACAATGTCGTGCTAGTTTCAGGTGTATGGCAAAGTGACTCAGTTATACATATACATATATCCACTCTTTTTTAAGATTCTTTTCCCATATAGGACATTACAGAGTACTGATAAATTATCGTGTTAATACCCTAACTCTGTGAGTGGTTTGATTCTCCATAACAGATAACCACATATCTTCTTTCTTTAAGTTTTGGCCTTTTGGTAGTCTGTCCAGTGTGTGTGTGTCTGTGTGTGTGCACGCGTGTGTGGTGTGTGTGTGTGTGTCTGTGTCTGTGTGTGTGTGTAAAATGTTACTCCATGTCACTGCTTGACCTCAGTAAAAGATCTAGTCTAATTCGAGACAGCCTATCACACAGATATAGATGTCGTGCCCATGACAACCATAAAATCATTCACTAAGCCTTCAATGCAAGCAGCAATCACGGCAATTTTATTGTGTCAGAGTAACACAGACAGACCCTTGTGGCTGTTCCCCTCACTCCATTGGGGCCTCTCATCAAGTTAACTCATCAGAGACACACTTTCCAACCCTCCTCTGCCGAACAATAACCTCTGTCATTTTTAACTCCCCTCACCATCTTGAACTTTCTTTGTCGTATCTATCGCAACATCATACATCTATACTTCTCCTCTCTGCAAAGTCATTTCCATAAGTGCTGCGTGACAGTCTTTCAGGCTCTTTGCAACGCCTGGGCACATGATAGGAATTCACTTCCCTACCCAGACAATGCATTCGTGCATGGCTACATGGTTGGCTGTGGCCAGTGAAAGGTGAGAGGCTGACATACGTCCCTTCAGCATGAAGAGCCAGAAAACGCTTTGCCACCCTCTCTTTCCCTCCACAGTGTGACGAGCCTGGGTCCCAGAGTGAGAACCGTGCCAGGCAGAACCCACAGCTGAAACTCAATGGATACACAGGGTGAAGAGACATACATCTATGCTGTTTTTTTTTTATTATTATTTTTTATTTTTTTGCGGTACGCGGGCCTCTCACTGCTGTGGCCTCTCCCGTTGCGGAGCACAGGCTCCGGACGCGCAGGCTCAGCGGCCATGGCTCACGGGCCCAGCCGCTCCACGGCACGTGGGATCTTCCCGGACCGGGGCACGAACCCGCGTCCCCTGCATCGGCAGGCGGACTCCCAACCACTGCGCCACCAGGGAAGCCCTCTGCTGTTTTATTTTTTTACAGTTCAATATATAATTATTTTTCTTTTTTAAATTTAATTTATTTTTTATGGAAGTGTGGTTGATTTACAATATCTTGTTAGTTTCAGGTATACAGCACAGTGATTCAGTTGTATGTATTCTTTTTAAGATTCTTTTTTTCCCTTTTAGGTTATTACAGAATATTGAGAATAGTTCCCTGTGCCATAGAATCTTTGTTGTTTTCATTTAAACACCAGAAATTCAGGGGACTATGTGTTACTACAGCATATCACAGCCCATCCTGACAGCATCAAGCATAACTTCCTGTGTTATGATCACTGCTAGAGACCAGTCCCCTTAGTACCTAGTGTTGTACCTAAAAGTATCTGAAGATGGTGAACGAACTTAAGGGAATTCTCCTCCCAATGTATTTAACAAGTAACTAAATTTTACAGACAACAAGTAATTCTCTCCGTGATACACTTCAAGCCTAAGGGCAGAATTTCATAGAAAATCATCTATCCCCAAGTTTGCCATCATTTTACTTGATTTTATTCATAAGTAAATCATAATCCAAACACAACATTTTCTCCAAAGCAAGTTGTTCACATTCACTCACCCAAATTATCATGTTTTTAAAGAAGGAAAGAAGAATATTATCTGAAACAGAGGCGCGCTGGCTCCAAATCAGAAGCATTACATGTAATTTGTGGCTTAGCAATGACTTTGCGTCCTTAGCAGATTATTAACCTACTCAATTAACTTGTAAATAAGTGAAAGTTGCTTTTGTCCTCTGGACGGACCGCGGGCATCACAATTCATTCCAGTAGGATTTCCCCTCTGAGCCGCAGGTATTTTCTTTGTATCTGATATCTGAAATACTCAAAGATAATTTCCTAATGGTCCCTTTGAAAATCATCACAGCAGTTTTGTAAAGACTTCAGGTGCAAATAGTCCCTTAAGGATCTGCCCTTAAAGAAAATGAGGAGGAATCGGGACGCAGAAGTGACAATTATTGTTCCTTGATATAGAAAAAGAACTGTCACCTAGTACATAAATACTTGAGCTTAGTCTTGAGATAAAAATGGCTTGTTTTGATAAGTTGGTCCTAGCAGCAAGGAGATCTGAAAATCAAAAAAATATATGCTTTTTCCAATGAGGAGAAACGAAGAAAAATATCTTAAGGTAAAACAGTCCACATGACTCTCAGCCAGGGCTACTGTATGGGTAGAAGCATGCACTAGGCATCTGCGAATGAAAAGTTTTATTTTTAGGAAAATTTGAGCACTATGGGCTTTTTCCTTGCGTTTGTCTTTTTTGATTAGATACTTCAATTTCTCCCATTTCTCACTTTGAATCATGAAGATTAAAAATCATTTTGAGGGACCATTTGAATCATCACTTTCAAAGACTCAACTGACTCCTTGGTTATTCTGAGATGAAACCAACCAGGTTTAAGGTCCCTTCGCCCCGTGTGGGTCAGCACGTGTCTGATCAAGGAGTCCACAGTGAAGGAGAAATGGATTCTCATGTTCTCACGCATCTTCTTTTTTTGCTTTGCTCACTTCCATCCCATTGACCCTGTTAATACCCCCTTTCTTGTTACACCCCAGCCATCTCTCTTCCCCAATCCTACCTCTTGTCTAATAGGAAAGTTATCATTTTCACATCCCAGACAGGAGTGTGGACTCAGTAATTAAAAGGCTCCAGAGAAAAACATGTTCTATGCAATCACGGACAGGAGGTTGTAATGCAAAAGATCAGACCATAAGCATCTCTGGTTTTCCAACTTCCATCTTTACAAAGGGACATCTCAAAGCCTCTATGGTGGTATGGCCATGTCTGATCCAATCGCATGTTCCAAACCCAAAGTTATTTCATTTTGTTATTTTTCTGAATAAACATACAGCTTTTTAAAACATTATTTTTGAGGATACTAATGAGCTCTTCTAAAATGCGGAACTAAAAGCAAATACAAACATAAAACCATACTTCTGGCTTTTTTTTGGTTGGGGGGGGCACAAATCTTCCCTTAGTTTGAGTAATCAATCTAAAACCAAGATCAAGACCAAAAAGCTTGGGATGCAGTTTGCTTTGACTCTACCAAAAACTGCTTTATTTATTCAATAATTAAACTTGAATTTACTAGAGTTGTATGGATATAGCTACCCATGATGAATACATATACAATATAATTATTAAATTACAGCACCACTGACCCCCCCCAAATACACACACACACACACACACACACACACATAGATTTATCACTTTGAAAAACTATTTGGTCTAGTCGGTCACTTTATGAATGTTACTGATCGGGGAAGCTGGAGACAAAAGAGCAGGAAGGAACTAAACTTTACAGAGGTCAACTCCTTGCCAAGCATTTCCTAGATGTTTTCTCATTTCAATCCTGCTATTCCTATAACTGTGACATCAGAACAACCCATCATGCAGATAAGAGAACTGCGTCAGAGGAGGTTCAGGTTAAACGGTTAATAAAGAAGCAGAGCTGAATTATTCACAACAGCCAAGACATGGAAACCACCTAAGTGTCCATCAACAGATGAATGGATAAAGAAGATGTGATATATACATAAAATGGAATACTCAGCCACAAAAAAGAAGGAAATAATGCCATTTGCAGCAACATGGGTGGACCTAGAGATGATCCTACTAAGTGAAGTACATCAGACAGAGAAAGACCAATACCATATGATGTCACTTGTGTGTGGAATCTAAAATATGACACAAATGAACCTATCTATGACACAGAAACAGACTCACAGACAGAGAGAACAGACTTGTAGTTGCCAAGGGGGAGGGGGGTGGGGGAGGGATGGAGTGGGACTCTGGGGTCAGCAGATGCAAACAGTCGTATATAGGATGGATAAACAAGGCCCTACCGTATAGCACAGGAAACTATATTCAATATCCTGTAATGAACTATAATGGAAAAGAATATGAAAAAGAATGTATATAAAAGTATAACTGAATCACTTTGATGTACACCAGAAACTAACACAACACTGTAAATCAACTATACTTCAATACAATAACTCTTTTCAAAAAAAGCTAATGGGAAAACTTGCCCTGCAAATATGAAAGCGGATGTAAGTGGGACAAAAATATCACTGAAAGGCGACATCGAGTTTCGTGTAAATATGAGATGTACACTATGTAAGGTTTCGGGGGGGGTGGAGCTATAAATGTTGTTCTGATCTCTGTTTGTAGGGGTTTAGGTGTGAAGAGGACATTTTATAAACATGTTCTCTGTAGAAACCAGAATGTTTTCTCAAATACTTCCCAGAGTAAGGAGCCTGACGGGTCAGAAATCGGTGTCATTCCATCAGAGGAAACTTTCTGCAAATATATCTGAACCTTTTAGGAAGGGCAGCAAATCAACAGACCAAGCTGCATATTTGGTACAAATGCTTTAATTACGATCAACTATGAGTTATTAATATGTACGCTAGGACACACAAACTCAGGACTTTTCCACGGCAAGAAACAAAATAAATGTTTTCTTAATTAGTTTCTTTTAAAAGAAAAGGGCCATCAAGAAATAACAGCAGCCACTTTGATCGGTTCTAGCAGATTCAATCCTATGAAAACCGATTCCATAAGCAGTTACTGGTGCGTGTAGATCTCAGCACTGAAATAAGGGTGAGACTGAGGCCGATTATCTACTTTGGAGGGACAACATCTCAATATTCATTCAAATATTGGCTCTTTTCGGAAGATACAGCCTGTAGTCTGATTCCTTTCGTCCAAACATCCAACACAGATGTAGGCAACCGCAGATGTTGCTATCCACAGGGAAAACCGACTTCTACAGAGTGAATCAGGACCCAATTGGCATACGGAGCTAAGCCCAGCACGTGCAACGCGCTATCTTCTCCATGCTGAATAGTTTCCCAATTATTTGGAAATGAGTTGACTTGCTTTTCACATTTAGAATCTGAAAACCTCCCAACTCATTATAGACTTTTTTTTTTTCTTTCTTAACCAATCAGAAGAGATTTTCCTCTCTCAGCCTGCCATCATAAATAGTAAATTGAAAAATTGTTCACTTATCACAAGTTGCCACATTGTGGACGAAATGGCACACACGCCAGCATTTACACTGCTCTCGGCTGGAGATCTCTAACTTTAGGAACACACAGAAGCCAATCTGAAAAGACAAGCGTATTGACTACAGCATTATTTACCACCGTGAAAAATTAGAGGCAAGCAAAGTGTCCGCCGTGATAAAATAAATGACAGGATGACAACATTGTTTGATTTTGTAAAATCTGTGTGTGCCTGTGTGCCGCTTCCCTACAGCTGTGCATGTTGCGCACTGCACAATTCCAGGGGGCATCCACATCACAGTCTATGTCATGGGCAGCAACTCTGTCTGTAAAGGGCCAGATAGTCAAGATTCTAGGCTTTGCAAGCCGTAGGTCAATGCCACAACTACTCAACTCTGACATTTTAGCAAAAAGCAGCCAAAAACTTTATACTTGGACGGTGAATTGGAATCTCATCTAATTTTCACATGGCATTAAAAATCATTCTTCTTTTGATTTTTTAAACCATTTTCCAATGTGAAAACTGCTTTTAGCTCAAGGGCCGCACAAAAACAGGTGTCATGCTGGAAATGAGAGCCACAGAGTTCTGTGACCCCAGAATGTCACCCAATCTATATGAATGTCACCAAATGAATTTGTGCCCTATACAGTCTGCACTGCCTGACATGAAAACGTCGTGCAAACGCAAAAACAAAGTCTGAAAATTTTCACACCGAAGTGCGAACAGCTGTTATCTCTAAAACTTTTTGGGGTGGGGCTACTGATGAAGAATTTGCAAGTTTTACCTTATTCGCCGAGTATATGTATTTTTCTCAATAGAAATGCACCACCAATTCTTTCCAAAGGCTATAAAATGAGTCGGAGCTAAAGCTGATTGTTTGGGGTCCACACTTAGGTAAAAGTGATTCCCCTGGGAGTCCAAGCAGTGATAGCCCCCGGGAGATGAACAGGAAGAGATGTGTTTACAGAGCAGCACACTGGGGGTGATGACAAGGTTTCCTATGTTGTCCTGAAAGGTGGTTCCACAAGGGAGTGCTTTATCACAATTCATTAAACTGTCATTGATGTTTCATGGACTTTTCAGTGTGTGTTTTTCGGTGGATGATGGAAAGAGTTCCCAAAAAAGATTCTAGGATAGAGTAATCTTTCTTCTTCTGAATACTCTCCCAACGTCCCTGAAACAATCAGGAGGCTGAGTCTGGTCATTAAAAATTAAAATAAATTGTGCTGTAATTAAATATCACATCTAAATTACCACCCTGTAGTCCACTTCACTGCCGCAAAGCCTCCATTCGTTATGATGGAAGACGGATGGAAAGTTTCTCTGAACTGTGTAGAAAGATCTGAGACCCCATCACAGCTTAAGAAATACCTGTTGAAAAATGAGTCCATGGGACTTCCCCGATAGTCCAGTGGTTAAGACTCCGCGCTTCCACTGCAGGGGGTACAGGTTCGATCCCTGGTCGGGAACTAAGATGCCACATGCTGCATGACGTGGCCAAAAAAATCTTAAAAAAAAAAGAAAATGATTCCACAAGAGGATTTCTTTGTCCTGTGTCCCACCTCCATCTATGCCTGCTGGAGTCAGCAGTTAGAAAAGGAAAGTTACAAGATACTACTGTGTGTAATCCGCTCTGGCATAATTTAACTTTGGAAATCACCGTCGTTTTTAAATGAGAGATAAGGGCTTCCTAGATGCTTACAAGGATGCTATGGTGCCCTAAAGCCCCAAAGAGAAGCACAGCAAACAGACCAGGGATAAGGGGGAGATTCCGCTGGCTGGAAGGACCGTGCTAGAGTACCATATGCTAAGGTTCTTCCCGCAAGGTCAACTCCTCAGCCAGCCAAGAGCCAGAGAGGACATACCTCGCAGGAAACCAAAGCAATGACTTCTTCAGGCTTCACTTGGGCTGGTGTCAGGAGCCCAGGACACTCCCCCATTCACTGCAGACTGAGCCTCATTCTTGAAGAGCCTGCTTTGGGGTTGACTGGGAATCTGGACATATAAGAGCCTTTGGGGGCTGGATCCCTCCACAAAGACCACCAGCATCTGTTAAGGAGGGCAGATGACCAACTACCAGCCCCCCATGGCTGCCCGCCCTCACCTGGTCCCCTGCCCTGCCCTCCGCCCCTTCAGGATCCAATCATGTATCTCTTCTCCTGTGCTAGTTTTTAAAATCACTCCAGGTGCACCGGTACTTTTGTCTTTTCTTACAATTATTTACGTAACCGACCTCTCTTTCTGAAAATGACTCAGTGTCCTGCCGCTGGTGGCCACTGGGTTATCACATGCTGGGCAGTTCAGGGGAAGGGGTAGGGCCAGGATGACCCCCAATCATTCTGTTTTTCTTTCTCTGTGTGTGTGTCTACTTCTCCACATGTTTGATTTCCTCTCTCTTTTCTCTTCCTCTTTCTAATTCTGAAGCCGCTTTTCGTGTGTATCTATATGAACATTTATTTCTCCAGGCCTGTGTTTAGGGTTCTTTCTGGGTGAATCAACCTCTCAATCAATCCTCTCCCTCTCTCTCCCTTTTCTCTTCCCTCCTCTTCCTTCCTGGGTTTCCCATGCCCCACTCAAGACTGCAAACATTTACAGGAGCCACTAAGAAATCGGCTGAATTTCCCAGAGCAGGTGTTCTGTTCTGGGTCTTCAGAACGAGTGTGATGTTTCAACTCAAACAAACAGTCCGTGGAATCTAAGTAAGGAGGTTTGGAAGAGGTAGAAGAAAATCATGCACAGCTCTGAAGCAGGACACAGATAGAGGTCCCAGAATATGGCTGGACTACATTCTGCTTTGCAGCTTAGTCTTTTAAGGATGTTTTCGGGGGCTTCCCTGGTGGCGCAGTGGTTAAGAATCCGCCTGCCGATGCAGGGAACACGGCTTCGAGCCCTGGTCCGGGAAGATCCCACATACCGTGGAGCAACTAAGCCCGTGCGCCACAACTACTGAGCCTGTGCTCTAGAGCCCGTGAGCCACAACTACTGAAGCCCTCGAGCCACAACTACTGAAGCCCGCGCGCCTAGAGCCCGTGCTCTGCAACAAGAGAAGCCACCGCAATGAGAAGCCTGCGCACCGCAACGAAGACCCAATGCAGCCAAAAATAAATAAATAAAAGTATTTATTTAAAAAAAAAAAGGATGTTTTCTGATTTTCCCTATATGGAGAGATCCTGGACTTTAATATCCCTAAAAAAGTTTCCCACTGGATAAAAGAGAATAAATTTCATTTATTTAATAGGACATCTGTGTGTCTAGGGTCGCCAAAGTTTACCACGTGAACTGGGGGAGAAAGAAGAGGTGAGAACCTAAGGTAAAAATTGTACGTACTCAAGGTCAGCTCGGAAAATCCCTTAAGCTTCCAGTAACGCACAGTACGTACTCTAGTACCGAACTGTTACGCCTCCTGAAGGGTCAGAACCACACAGCTAGACAAAAGAAAGGTCACACACAGATACCCAGCAACCAACCTCTTGCCCTTAGCTGGCCGTCACTGCCTGGGGGCCATCACAGGTGACCAAAACTCAAGTCGGCCGGCTTGCCTGGAAGTTTCACGTGTTCTGCTTTAACCCGAAGCTTCTATATAAACCAGTCATGTTAACAGCTATGTCACAAGTATAGTTGATTACAATGTTGTGTTAGTTTCTTTTTTTTTTTAGGGATAAAGCTGTTATTCTGTATTTAAATTCAGTTTAATTCAAAGTGATTCTTGTTTTGAATTTCTGAATTTTCTTTATTTTTTATACAGCAGGTCCTTATTAGTTAGCTATTTTATACATATTAGTGTATATACGTCAATCCCAATATCCCAATTCGGTGGTGGGATGAATTGTTGTGTTAATCTCTGCTATACAGCAAAGTGACTCTGTTATATAGATATATATATATTCTTTTTCATATTCTTTTTTTTAACATTTATTTATGTATTTGGTTGCGCTGGGTCTTAGTCGCGGCATGCATGTGGGATCTGGTTCCCTGACCAGGGATCTAACCCGGGCCCCCTGCATTGGGAATGCGGGGTCTTAACCACTGGACCACCAGGGAAGTCCCTCTTTTTCATGTTCTTTTCCATGATGGTTTATCACAGGATATTGACTAGAGTTCCCTGTGCTCTACAGTAGGACCTTGTTGTTCATCCATCCCATAACAGATCTGTTCTCTTAATGTGAGTCTTAACAGGGAACACAGGCTTGAAAGCACCTGTCAAGTGTTTTGCACACAGTAGGTAATGGGTTAATTTTGGTGGGTGTGAATTCTGCGGAGGGCCACATGCAAAGTGTCCTGTTCGGTGCGGCATTATGGAGGAGAACCCTTCTGCCCTTGGCGTTGGGTCCCTGCTTGTGCTTGTGCCCCTGATCTCCGGTCTCTGTCTCCCTGGGATTTGCATCTTATTGGGGGTGGGGGTGTGTTCTGGGGGAGGGGACGGTTTTGCTCGGCATCTAAGAGTAAGGAGAGCACACTCGCTCGCGACTCCATTCCATCACTCCAACTGGAGCCTGACTGCCCACGTGGAATCAAGAAACACCCTGAAGGGTTTCCAGGTAAGAGCGTTCCATCAGGTTGAACAGGCAGGACAGTAGGTCACGAACAAGGAGGGAAGTAATGCAATGATGCAAAGTAAGGGAGAGTCACCACGGGGGACCGGCCTCAGTTTTCTCATCTGTAAAATGAGGCAGCGCACGACTAGCTCTCATTCAAGTCCCCATCACCCTCCCCTCCCGTAACCACCTCGTATCACACACTCTGCCTGAGTGTATGGTGTGCAAGGCATGCAGGGAAACCGAGCCAATGAGGCTTCCGGGGTGGCGGGGACCCAGAACAGCCCACGTTCATCAGGCTCTTACCACATTCCAGACACTGTTCCATACATCACCTCATGCACCCCTCACCCATCCCATGAGGTAAGCACTACTGTCACCCCACTTTACAGAAGAGAGAATGAGATGGAGCCCCCAGTTACAGGACCAGTGGTGGGCAGGAACAGGATTCCACCCGCGCCTAGAGCAGCGGGCTGTTCCTGGATCTGTAAACATAATCATCTCTCCACACCCTACAGGAAAAGCACGACAACAGGGTAAACGAAAAGTGCAAGAAGAACCAACCTCATGGAACAAAAGCAAAATCACGGTGCGTGCTGGCCACCGGGAGAGGGTCTTAAAACCACCTTGTCTGCAGCACATACGAGGCAGCATTTATCAGGGGCCAGGCATGCCCCCCACTCACGGACGCGATCCTTGCCTTGTAACCGAGCAGGACCCAGTGAGGCCTTCGCAGAACAGACCCTCACCCATGCTCTCTACCTGCCTTTTGTCTGTAGAAAAACCGTAGTCAAAGAATAAATTTAATCAGAGAAGTGAGAAAATGCAGAAAAGTCAAGCAAGACAAAATAATACTTGAGCCATTAAACAAAGTCAAGGACCTTTTAGTTCTTCCTCGAAGATCATAAATAATATTCTGAGCCGTGTCCTTTGAGCTGTCTGGCAGGTGCTGAAACCCCCTCCAGGTGGAGGAAGTTAACTGCGTGCTACCCACCAGCACGCAGACCCCAGACTGGTTGGAACCAGAAATTTGACTACGCTGACTCCGGATTACCTCACCACCAACCAATCAGAAGAAGGTCCACAAGCTGACCACGCCCTGCCCCTTGAACTACTTACTCTAAGGCTCTCCACTGCCCCCTCCAGGGCGGGACACAGTCTTACGGGCACTAGCCCCCTGTGACTCCCCCTTTGCCTGGCAAAGCAATAAAGCTGTTCTTTTCTCAAAACTCTGTCTCCGACATTCAATTCAGCATCAGTGCACAGACAGAGGCTGGGTTTTGGCAACAGCTTCACCAGGGGATGACGTGGTGCTGACACCACCCACCGGAGCATCTTCACAGCAGCAAAGCCCAGGGCTAGATGCGAACTGACCATTCTCCTCCCCAGCGCCTCACTCCCAGCCACTCTCCCAACTGAGCCAGAGGCGGGTCTAGTCAATCACTTTTCACAGGCACCACCTGGCAACATCAGACCTGTTTTGTGTGGCCCGTGTTTGGGGCCCAGGGCATGCCACCCCAAAATGTGTCTCAGTGGCATACTGACTATTTTGAACTAAAGTTTCTTAAGAAATGTGTGTTTGCCAAGGGGGAGGAGGGAGGGGAAGGGACGGATTGGGAGTTTGGGGTCAGCAGATGCAAACTATTATATAGAGAACAGATAAACAACAAGGTCCTACTGTAGAGCACAGGGAACTATATTCAATAACCTGTGATAAACCATCACGGAGAATATGAAAAAGAATACATATGTGCAGAACTGCATCCCTTTGCTGTACAGCAGAGATTAATACAAGCCTGTAAATCAACAATACTTCAATAAATTTAAAGAAAGAAAAAAGAGGGACACTCTGATCCTCTCTGTCTCCCTGAAGCAGGAAATAAAGGTCTCCGTGTATCTGGATGTAGAAGGACACCCTTGTCATCAGAGATGGGAGATTCAGGCCAAGAAACTGGTATAAAAAACTGTGTTACTTCTTTGCTTGACTACCCCAAGCCCAAACTCTGTTTAGATTCTTCACCAACTGGGCACCCCACACCTAAGTTTGTTTGTCCTGTCAACGCCTCACCAACGTACTTTTTCTTCGTCTAAAAAGTATAAAAGCTGCCTGCTTTGGCCACTTCTTAGGTCCCATTTCTATGAGACCTCCACACACATGAATTAAAATGTACTTTTCTCCCATGCATCTGTCTTGCATCCATTTAATTATTAGTCCAGCCACAGCACTCAAGGGGAAATCCTGAGTGAGGGGAAATCTCCCCCTCGCTAACACCCACATACATTACCTTTTCTTTTTAATGAACTAGTTGCCCGCATTTTTTTAAATTGGGATGTTTCCCAGAAACACCTGGAGTGACAGTTTCTCGTGGACACTTGGAAGTCCCGGCCACAGGGCACTTACCCTGCACCTGGGAACAAGCCCTTGGCCTTGGGTGGCGGCTGCACCGAGTCGTGGCCTCCACTCCCCAGGTCACCAGCCCCACTCGGCCTGCTGCCCCCTCCCTTTCCATCACCCACCTGGCCTTTGAAGAATGCAAACTGCACAATTTGGAAATAAGGCAACGAGCTCACGCGTGCCCTTTTAAGATCATTCGAGAACACTCAACAGCCACATCGAAATGTCACGGCATCCTCTAGGGAAAGGGGACTCCACTGGACTTACTATTTACTATCGATGAGGACCCAGACTCCATACATGGAGATGTTAAATTGCAGAAGACTGACAAGCTGCCAACGACTTTTGTCCAGGAGATGCAAAGCCTTTCCGCCACGTGGGAAAGAAACCTCAGAGGTGACTGTTTACTGCCCACGGGGTGTCAAACTTTACAATCCTATTCCAGCTTTCTTTTACTTTTCCCACTGAATGTGTGTGTGTGTGTGTATCCATTTCTCACAATCCCCTTTTCCCTAGATCTACCATGTCGCCAACTCTGAATTTGGCTTACTTTGTTCCATTAGGTTTTTAACTTAACATTTTGAAAAAAATCACAATTTTTAGAACGTTCTTCTCTGACAAACCTTTGATTCCTCCAGCGGGATGAACCCAGGGATGCTCCGGGTTCCACTGCAGGGGCCGTGCGTTCGATCCCTGGTTCCCGGTCAGGGAACTAAGATCCCACAAGCCGCGCGCTTTCAAACTCATTTTACGAGGCCAGTCTAATTACCCTCGTAACAAAACCGAGCAAGGACACCACACACAAAAAAGGCCGATATCCCTGATGAACACAGATGCAAAAATCCTCAACAGAATATTAGCGAAATGAAATCAACAACATAAAAGAATCATACATCACGATTAAGTGGAATTTATTCCAGGGAAGCATGGATGCTAAATTAATTAATTAATTAAAATAAAATAAAATATAAGACTGACTTGTCCACAAAATGCAGACGCTCTCACCCCTACATTTCAAGCCCCCAAATGAGGCGGGAATTTCAAGTTCAGTAGCCAACCAGGGAAAATTCATCCTTGCTGAGGGCTTGCTGGCTCTCTCCCTGCCTGAGGAGACGAGAAACAGACCCACCTTATGGAGCGAAAGAGCCACCAGCAACGCTGGACGGCTGCACATTTATGATACGTTCAATGCACAGGCATCTCTCTGCCCACAAAGCGCAAAGCATACCTGCCCTTTCTGTTCACTCTGAGCCACTAGCTCAACCTATTCCATCTGTGCTGTCTGAACTTTTCATTCCCAGTAGATTCAGACTAATTCATAGCAGCCACTGAGGTTGATCGTTTGTGCCTTCTTGTCACATCCTGGGGGCTACCAGCTGACATCCTTAAGAACTTTTAGAAGTAAATCTAATAGAGGGCCTTTCACACCCTCTATTAGATTTATCTGTTTATCTGAATTCCATCAAGAGGGAACACAAGTAGAATCAGACCTAGAATGGGTCTGGGATTCAAAAGCTCTTAGCTAAGCCGTTTACCTACATGCTGCCCAGAACCATTCCATTGTAATAAAATTAAAACATCACTGAAAGTTGACACCACCTAGGCTAAATGCTTGATGCTTTAAGAAGAAGCAAGAGCAGCTTAGTTTTAAAAAAATTTTTTTAAAAGCCACAGGGCTTCCCTGGTGGCGCAGTGGTTGAGAGTCCGCCTGCCGATGCAGGGGACAGGGGTTCGTGCCCCGGTCCGGGAAGATCCCACACGCCGCAGAGCGGCTGGGCCCGTGAGCCATGGCCGCTGAGGCTGCGCGTCCGGAGCCTGTGCTCCGCAGCGGGAGGGGCCGCGACGGTGAGAGGCCCGCGTATCAAGAAAAAAAAAAAAAAAAAAAAAAGTCACAGCAGCCAAGCTACAGGACAGAAGCACCTAACAACACACCTTGCATCTTGATGGAAAGAGGATACTGGTGGATGCAGACCCTCCCCCTCCACAGCGATGGAGGAATTCCAGGGCAGACTGAAATGAGGATTCAAGGCCACTCATCAATTCATTCAGATTACTGAGGCATCGAAAAGGAACATGGACTTGGAATGGGCAAGAGGCTGGCTGTCAGACAAATAAGTGCTGTGTCACATAAAAGTCACTACAATTTGTAGCTCGGGCAAGAGTTTGCATTACAGATCTTTGTGTCTCTCTTACAAGCTGGGTTTAAAAGGAGATGGTTCTTCTGTGGGAATGCTGGCGGGGAACATTGGGAACCCTTACCAAACAGCAAGGGGTTGGTTCTAGACCATCGCTAAGGGACCAGCCCAAAGGCACGGAAACCAGCAGGTGTCCAGATGCAAAACCGCAACCTTCTTGCTGGGTTACCCCTGCTGAGACTGGGGTGCAGAGCATGTGACATTTCACGTTAAGATGGGGAGTCCACTATTTTAAGTAACCTGCTGGTCAGTTCTTTTGTAAAATAAGTAGTCTTATTTTGCACAGCCTAATTTTTCCAATTTACAATGATGGATTTTTGTCTTTGTTTGTTTTTTGCGTATATCAAGTTGCCTACAGCAGCCCTTACACATCTGCACCCAAGCGAGATGTCCGTAAGCCTGGCCAGCACTGCCTCAGGATAACACACGTGTCCTAAGAGCTATCAGAAAATGAGGGTGCCGGGAACTACATTTAACATCTTCTAATAACCTACAAGGGAAAAGAATCTGAAAATGTGTGTATATACACACACACACACGCATAACTGAATCACTGTGCTGTACATGTGAAACGAACACAACACTGTAAATCACCTCTACTGCAATTAACATAAATAAATAAATAAGTACATGTAAAAACATATATATATATAGAGGGACTGGTGTGAAATCAGTGGCTTTCCCCAGAGAAGAAGAAAGTCTCCTGTAGCCCCAGCACATTTTAGCATATAAAATACTAGTGCGGTGATATCACGGTTTGAGTTTTTTTGGGTGGAGGAACATAACAGAATCTTTCCTGTCCTCTCCCGGTGACAGCGCCCCCATGAACTGCTGCAGCCTCACCAATCAGTAGAGTCCATTCTTAGAGCAACTGTGTTTAGTCTAGGGCTGTGGGGGTTTTGAAATATGTCTGCAAATTCTTCTGTCACTCATCCCCTTAAAGTGGCAGCCTACCTGTACCGCTGCCAGCCCCACTGCAAGCTGGAACCGCTATTCGCTTCCAAAGAGTAGCACGTGGTGGAGATGATGGTGAGGTCACAAAGGGCATGGTGGCACCCAGCCTGCCCTCTCCGGGTTGCCCTCTCTGGGGAAGCCAGCGCCACCTTGCAAGGATGCTAACAGCCCTGAAAAGTGGCCCAGCTGGGGAGGAACCAAAGCCGACTGGCCAGCCTTGGGAGAGAGCCATTGTGGAATAACTCTCCATCCCAGCCAAGCCTTCAGATGATTCCAGACTTCAGCCTTCGCGCTTCCCAGCTGAGGCCCCGGACACCGGAAAGCAAAGAGAAGCCACTCCCACAGGGCCCTGCCTGAATTTCTGTCCTAGAACCTGAAATGATAAAGGGTTATCTTGCTTTATGTCACTGGCATCATCTGGAGGTTGTTTGTTCCCTTCTGTCATTGTCACCATCCAGAGATCGGTTATTAGAGAGGAACTGGTAACGAATACAAGGGCTGAGCACATGCCCACAGGCAGTCCAATAAAAGGAGGGGCCTTCGGTGGTAACCATGGGAAAAGAGGAGGTGTTTTTCCTGCTGAACATGAAGCCTGGGGCGATGTAAGTCAGGAGCTGCTGGAGGGCACCATGTGAACAGACTGCCTGAGAAAAAGCCAATCCGGAGAAGAGGAACAAGAGATGGGGAGAGACTGAGTGCTGAGGATGTCACTTGAGCTGCTGGATCAAGCTATGCCTGAAGGCCACCCTGGAATTTTTAGTTGTTTGAGCCACTACATCTTCCCACCACCTGTGTTTTTACCTTAAGTCAACCTGGGTTGGAGTTCTCTCATTAGGTGTTCAAAGACCCCTGACTTGACACACTCAGTGTTTCCTGGGCTGCCTCTAGCATAGTAGACTAGGTGGTACACTTGATCGGCTATGTCCTTCTGAGGCAAATGGGTAGGTCCAAATGTTTGGAGCAAAAACAATCCTGCTACCTTGGCCATAGCCAATTAGACTAAGGATTAGGGAAAGGCAGTCCAAAAGAGGTGAGGCGTATCCAAACTCCTTGTGATTCATTATGGAGTCTGCTATCATGAACTTCTGCTCCTTACAGGGTCTCCTATGACAGAACCTATTTCCTAGTGGGAGAAGTTGGAAATCCAGAAAATAAACAGGCACACAAATAAATACACAAGATAATTCCAGACGTAAATGAGTGCCATTAGAGAAACAGGACAGAGTGTGGCCCTGGGGAGCTCCGTGCACAGACTGGGCAGGGAAGACCCCTCCCCCTGTTCACGAATCAGGCGCCGAATGCAAAGGTGCGAAGCCTGGGGAAAGATTTCTAGGCAGAGGAAACAGCAGGTGCAAACACCGTGAGAAGGAAATGAACTTGAAGGTGGAGTTCCACGAACAGACAAATGTGTCTGGTGTGGCTAGAACATGGGGAGGGGGAGGGGATACCAGGAGATGAGTCCAAGAGAAGCAGGAATGAACACTGTGCAGTGAAGAGTAGGAACTTGGGTTTATTATAGGTGTGACGGTCTGCCTTGCATTTTCTCCAAGCATCCTGGCTGCCCTGTGAAGAATGAACTGTCAGGAGTTAAGAGCCAGCAGCTAATCCGTAGGCTCCATGGACTCAGCACGCCTGATGGGATTACTGGGGCTGCCTCTGTGCCCTCTCTGCTCTAAGCTCTTTACAGCTATCACCTCACTGAATTCTCACAATCCCATGAAGGAGTCATTTTCTAATTTGCATTTGGGAGTCAAAGGAATGGAGGAACAGCCTTGCCCATGGTCAGGTGCCTAACAGGTTGAGGGGTCTGGATTTGAACCCCGGCAGTCTGGCTGCAGAGTCCCACCCCGCTGTGATACTTCCCTTGCTGTGTTCCAGGTCGGGGGGTTATCCCACTATTTCAGGCGGTGTCTGCCAACAACCCAGAGGCCACTGTTAGGAGGTGGGGGTAAAGATGTACGTTCAAGGCAAAACCAAACCTACAGTGATAAGCAGTGGTGGCAGGAGGCCAGAGATGCAGTGGGGTTGACTTCAAGTGGGTAGAAGGTACTTCCTGGGATAAGAGAAATCATCTATATCTTGACTGTGACAACGCTGACATGGTGCATGCCTTTGTCAAAATATCACTAACTATACAACTGAAATGGGTATGCTTGACTGCATGCAAATTACACCTCAATAAAACTAATAGAATTCATTAAGTCTATTTTCATTTCTAGTAAATAACTTCTTTGGATTGCAGTGAGGATATCCTATGCACACAATGAAAAGGCATATTACAGCTTCCAGCAGAACCTCCTGGAGGATGTATGCATGAGAAAAGGCTCCTTCAGTCAGCCCCTGTGATCCAGGCAAACTCCATCCACGCAGGATTTCATGTAGCAAAAGCATCTGGGCTGATCCAACCCAGCCCACCACTATATGCCCTGCGCGTCTGTAGGCAGGTGCCAGCCGTATGCACAGCTGATTCAAGTAAAACCTGGGCAGATGTTTCAGAACCCCAAGACCACACAACTGGCCTTCTACGGCTGAAACAAGCTGACATTCCGGAAGTTCCTTTCTCCAGCAGCTCAGGATATAACAGACTGCCCCCCACGCCCTCTCTCTCTGCCCCCCGTCCTGCCCCCAGCACTTTGGCTGTCCTCCAGCAAAAGGAGCAAGTTCAGAGGCACCTGTCTGGCCATGAAAAGGCAGGGAGTGAGGCAGGAGACCCCAGCAACAAAGCGACAGCAGCTTTACATCGAAGATCCAGACTTGCAAGGACCTGGGCCCCGCTTCACTGCTGTGGGCTGCAAACTGGCCACTTCCCCGCCGTACCCAGCCCTCAGAACTATTCCCAACCATCACAGTGTTTCTCTTTTTCTTTGTTTCTTTCTTACTTTTGAATGTGAATGTCTTAAGGCAGGACCAGACACTCCAGCACCCCCTGCACCCCATTATATTTTGTCCTATGCCCAGCCAATTCCCATAATTAAAACACCTCCAGGCACCTAAAGATATGTGTCCATCAACTCTGCTTTAGACAAAGCACTGCAAGCAGACACCTGCCCAAGGTCAGCACCAAAGCACGGAATGGCCTTTTTCAGCTTAACTGTATGCCCCAAATTAAATATAGTAAACTAGAAAAAGTAATTCTTTTTCAAAGTACGCACGAAAATCCTTTTTCATCTGAATTAGGAGCAATTATCTTGCTATGCTTCTTGAGCTCTACATTACCCAGTGGAGATTTAAGGAAGGAAGGGTTTAATGATTAATTTTTCCACCAATGGGTTTGCGGTGCAAGATGAATATACATGCATGTCTATATCTATATCCGTATATGTCATACCCATACCTATATCCATGCCTGATATATTAAAAACTCTACCTGGCCTCTGTCTGGGTCCCTGTCACCAAGCTTCAAAAACCCTTGGAGTTTTCCTCAGTGATAAAAGACTTTGCTATTCACAAGTGTGTGCTAATGACGTGACTTGTGGGTGGGGCCTTAGAAAATGTCAATGGAGGGGCTGACCACACCAGAAACACCAAGGAGGTGAGCAGAGGGATAGAACTTTCAGCTCACACCCCAATCCCTGGGAGAGGAGGCGGCCAACAGTTTAATCAGCCATGCCTTTGTAATGAACTCCATAAAAAAACCTCTGACCTCTACACTCAGTGGAGTTACCTGTTGGTGAACACATCCAAAGCTGAGAGGGTCATCTACCCAGATTTCCCAAACAGAGTTCATCAAAGCTCTGCGTCCACTGCCCAGACCTTGTCCTGGGCCTCTCTTCCATTTGCCTGTTCCTGACTTGTGTCCTTCATAATAAAACCATCGTTGTAAGTACAGTGTCCAGTGAGGTCTGCGAGTTGACCTGAAACCAAGCAGGGCCCTGCTGGGGCTCCTGGGCACGGAAGCTTTCTGTCCCCCGTTTCTTGTAGGCAAGACTCCAGCCTCCATGACCTCCCCTGAGTTCCAAAGGGCAGATTCGAACAGTTGCTAATCAAGGTAGGGGGGCAGCCAGGAAACCACCTGAGGCAAGATTAAAGGGACCCGAGAAGCTCATCAAGGTGAGGAGACCCGGCGGCTTCCCTGGTGGCGCAGTGGTTGAGAGTCCGCCTGCCGATGCAGGGGACACGGGTTCGTGCCCCGGTCCGGGAGGATCCCACATGCCGCGGAGCGGCTGGGCCCGTGAGCCATGGCCGCTGAGCCTGCGCGTCTGGAGCCTGTGCTCCGCAACGGGAGGGGCCACAACAGTGAGAGCCCCGCGTACCGCAAAAAAAGAAAAGTTGATGAGACCCGACTGCCTGAGACCCTGCACACACCCTCATCTTGTCAGCAACCCACCCTTGAATTATTGCTGTAAAACCCCTCATCAAATCCTCCAGGTCGGGACACATAGTTTTTGAGGGCAGGAGCCCGCTGTGGCCCCCTTGGCCTGGCAAAGCAATAAAGCTCTACTTTTCTACTTCACCCCAAGCTCCGAGATTCGATTTGGCACCGGTGCAGAGGCTGAGATTTCGGCATCAGTTCTAGCAAGTTATGAAACCCCAACAAAGGTCATGGGGACCCCCGAATTTGTAGCCAAGTTGGACAGAAGCACGGGTAGCCTGGGGACCCCCCTTGCAGCTGGTGTCTGAAATGAGGGGGGTCCGGTTGGAATGGAGCCCTTAACCTGTGGGTCTGTACTGACTCTGGGGAGTTAGTCGGGATGGAACTGAATTGTAGGATATCCGGTCCATGTCAGGGAGCTGGTGTCAGAGACATTACCGACACGTACATCTGTACAAAGAGACAGGAGAGTCCAGTGGTCACTAAGGCTGCCATCCCCAGAACTGGGACCCTGGGACGCACACCCACTTCTATTCCGAAGGAGCCCGTGACCCAGGAGTAGTGGAAATCTATTGTTCGTCCATGTGCAGTTGCAACTTGGGCCTTAGGCCAAAGACAATTCATCATGGAACTAACCATCATGGAACTGACCAATTCATCATGGAACTAATTCATCATGGAACTAACCATGATCCATTGCAAATCCAATGAGAGTCAAGTTGGAAACTCTTGGGAAAGCCTCAGGGCAAAGCAATGTTCTCTTTCTTTTCTGCTAAAGTTGCCCAGTGGATAGGATGCAAAACTGGAGTCGTTAACAGTCATCCTGGCACCATGAGGGCAGGGCTGCCCAAGAATGAAACCAACATAAAATAAAACAGAGCCAAGAAACAGAAAGAGACGGAGTCCTGATGGCATCTCTACGCCAAAATGCAGAGTACCCCGGCCTCTTAGTTATGAAAGTCAGGAAGTCCCTCTTTCTTTGTGAGCCAGTTTGAGTTGGGTTTTCTGTCATTTGCACCCCAATGAGTCGTGAAAATACGCGAGGCTGAAATCCACTTAAACTCTTCCAGCAAACAGAGGCAACTTAGGAAGCCTCTAAATATTGGTTCTACTTGGCAGATGGTGGAACTAGCTCACAGCAGCTTTCAGGAGCCAAGGGTTAAATCTCCAGGAATTTCGCAAATCGTTTGTTAAACTCTTAGTAGCTTGCAATTAGCCACGCATGTGTGAGAACCAACTGCTAAACGTTTACCAGCAAAACTGTAGTTCTCGAGTCAAAAAAACTGTCTTCAGAGGTCAGAGGGTGGTTCAAGGCCAGTCTTTGAACCCCCTCTCAAAATCCCCCCCAAGCCCCTCCAGCTCTGATGTTCCCTTCTCATTTCCAGCCTCCGCAGGCCAGGCCCCAGGAACTGAAGGGGAAAGGGATGTGCGGAAAATGCAGCGTCCTATCCACATCTGCAGGGTCTATGTAGACCTCCCTTTTTCACAGTCTAGACTCAGACAAAGATACGGGCTCCTGGAGGCCGTCAGATTCTTCAAAGCTGCCTAGACACACATGCTGCTGTACACCTTCCAGTTAAGTTCCATCCAAGACCAACACAAGACCACTTTCTAACTTAGGGATTTCTCAGCGTTGACAGTGGACTACACACATAGGACAAAATCCCTCTACTGAGCTGTTAAAGAAATACACAGCAGAGCCTGTTTTAATACCTGGTCTCTTTTTCCCAATAGGAGGAACTCTCCCCAAGAAAAAGTGGGAGTCTGAAAGGCACAGAATCACTAATCCGAAGAGGAAAAATGGAAGACATTCACAGCATCGAGCATGTGAACTTTGTGATCCTGATCTCCAAACTGAACGTCGCAATCCACTGTGATGCAGCCTCTGCTCAGGGCCCCCAACTGCGTGCGGTATTATCTCCTTAGCATTAGCTGTTCAAAAAAACTTTTTATCTTTTTTTTCTTTTATTTATTTATTTTTTTAGCATCTTTATTGGAGTATAATTGCTTTACATTGGTGTGTTCGTTTCTGCTTTATAATAAAGTGAATCAGTTATACATATACATATGTTCCCATATCTCTTCCCTCTTGGGTCTCCCTCCCTCCCACCCTCCCTATCCCACCCCTCTAGGTGGTCACAAAGCACCGATCTTGGCTGCAGGATGACTTAAGAACGTATGTTCCTCCCAGTCTAGCAGCTTTAAAGGCCAAGCCTGCTCCCCCCAAGGAAGAAAAGAAATACAAGGAAGTTGTTTAGAGGCCTGTTGTTCGTGTAATGTGTCCGTCTAAGAGCCAAAACTGTGAAATTTTCACAGCAAAAGCCAACAAACAGTTCTGAAACCGAGCAGGACCCTGTGGGGCTCCTGGGCACAAAAGTCTTTGTTTCCCCACCCACCCCCGCCCACCCCCGTTTTCTTGTTTGTGGGAGGCTTCATTCAGCCTCCAGAGACCTTCCCTGAGTTCCAATGGGCAGGTTCAAACTGTTGCTAATCAGGGAAGGGAGGGGATGCAGAGACAAGGGGGGAGTAGTCAAGACACAATAGTGCGGCCCTGGGGCAGGGTCCTGGTTCCGCCCCAAGGAATATACATAACAGTATCTATGAGCCCTTTTACAGATACCGAGACCCCCGTCAGGTGGGAGAAGTTAACTGTCTGCTGCCCACAAGCACGTAGACCCCAGACCGGTCGGAACCAGAAGGTTGACGATGCCCATTCCCGACTACCTCACCACCAACCAATCAGAAGAAGGTCCACAAGCTGACCACGCCCTCTTTGAACCACTGCTATCAACCTCCTCACTACCCTCTCCAGGACAGGATTTTGAGGGCATTAGCCCACCGTGGCCCCCTTTGCCTGGCAAAGCAATAAAGCTACACTTTTCTACTTCACCCAAAACTCTGCTCCGAGATTCAATTCGGTACCAAGGTACAGAGGCCGAATTTCGGCCACAGTTCTCAGTGCACTTTTCAGACACCTCTATGTCTATGGGGTGTAACCCCAAACAGAAGTTTCTGGGTTAAATGCCAAAGGGGGATGTCAACTGTCCATGCTTGGATGGGTAAGGTGATTTCTCCCACATCAACAAATCCATTAATAAAAGATGTACTTTGCTCGAGATTCAAATAAGTTAGAGCTGAACGTGTCCTTGGAAATCATGTAAATTCATCCTTCACACAATACAGATACAGAGAGAGAGAGACGCGGGTGCCTTTCAATAAACATCAGAAAGCATATTCCACGGAGGCAAAGATTCCTTCTTTCAGAACAGACTAGGCAGCTCTCCTGGGAATACCTAAATCTTACTCTTGTCTTGTTGGAAGACCTAAACCAGTCAACATTTCTGGCCTGACTGCTCTATTAGAAAAAGAAAGTGAGGGAAACACTTAAAAATTCCTGTACTATGACTGTCGTAGAGGACACACTGTTTTGATCGAATAGTTCAGACGGTTATTTTTCCTGTAATTCATTGCATCAGACGTGCAACAAAGACTATTTATCTTCCAATCTCTTTGTCTCTCCTTCTAAGATCTGATGGGAGAAGGGCCTTCTGAGCAGATGCATTATTCTGATTGTGAGTAACAAAATGGAAAGGCACACTGCGTGCCAAGAGGTAAAAAAAGCTGTTGTGATTGTCACTGTCACACCATTTCACTGATTTACTGCAACTCAAAGAAGGGCAGAAATGAAGACAGTTAAAAGAGAACCAGACTGCTGTCGCCTACGTGATTATAAAAACAAACAATAGGAATTTAAGCTCATTTGTCAAAAGCAGCAGAAGTTCCAGCAACAGAATTTTTAAAAGCCCAGCTCTTTGCCCAA
This sequence comes from Delphinapterus leucas, assembly GCF_059928025.1. NCBI lineage: Eukaryota > Metazoa > Chordata > Mammalia > Artiodactyla > Monodontidae > Delphinapterus > Delphinapterus leucas. The sequence goes on along the minus strand of NC_143142.1, from coordinate 2,579,345 downwards.
CTACTCCAAGTTTAGTGAGACACTAAACCAGCGTGAACCCCTTGCACAAAGAAGGACGCATCTCCTCGAGGTGCTACTACCTTGTTTCAAATCGGCTCTTTTACAAAGAGACTCAATCAAATCCACCAACAATCAAACTCACAAAGATCTGACTTCACAAAAGCAAAAATATACCCTTTGCTTTCATTTTTTTGGGTAAAAACAAACCAACAGGTTCTTTCTGAGGATAAATTTCATATAATTTGTGAGAGAAAAGTATTCCAGGAAGAACTGAGAGTTAAGGAGATGACAAATTTTTTGAATGTAAATTGGATCGTGTCCCTCTGTTTTTTTAAAAATTCCCATCAACTTCCCATCGATTTACCCTCTGTGAACAGTTTTCTGCCTGCATCTCGGATTCCACTGCCTACTGTTCTCTGTATTGGCTACATCCCACCCCCAGGAACCTGCTTACGACAGGGGTCAGAAAACCAGGGATCCTGGATTGAATCCAGACTGCCATCTGTTTCCATACAGCCGCAAAGTGGAAATGGTTTTTACGTTTTTAAATGGCTCCAAAATAATTTTTTTAAATAGAGGAAGAATATTTCATGACATGTGAAAAGCATATGAAATTCTAATGCAAGTGATTATAAATAAAGCTTTATTGGAACAGAGGCAGGGACATTTTGTTTACACAACATCTGGCTGCTTTCACATTGCAACGAGAGAGTCGACTGGTTGTGACAGAGATCGTAGGGCCTGCAAAGCCTCAAAGACGTGCTAGTTTGCTGAACCTGGCTTAGAACATCAAGCTTACTCATACTTTAGGGCCTTCACGGGGACTCTAGAAAGTTCTGGTCCCAGATATCCTCCTCATAAATGCCTCAGGTCTTGTCTTAACCGGTTCAGGCTGCTGTGACAAAGTACCATAGATGGCATGGCTTATAAAGGACCTCAATTCATTCCTTACAGTTCTGGAGGCTGAAGTCCAAGACCAGGGCACCAGGTCGGGTGCTGGTGAAGACCTCCTTCCTTCCGGGTGAGAGGGCCATTTTCTCACTGTAACCTCACATGACAGAGGGCAGAGGCAGGAAACAAGGGCACTAATCCCATCCATGAGAGCCCCACCCTCACGACCTCACCTAATCCTAATCACCTCCCAAAGGCTCCACCTCCTAAGACCATCACATTGCGGGTAGGGGTTTAACATCGGAATCTGGGGGAGAAACAAACATAACGGGTCTCTACTTAAATGTCACCTCTACCGGGATGGCTTCCCCGACCACCTCATCCACAGACCAACCCACCTCATTCTGGATTCGCTCCATATTACTTCCTTCCTGGCACACAGCATTTCTGAAATTATTCTGTACATCACTTTTTTATTGTCTGCCTCCCCACTAGAATATAAGCTCCATGTGGGCATACTCTTCTGTCCTATTCACCACAGTGCCCTGCACATGCAGGCGCTCACCAAATATTGAATGAATGATGAATGAATGAATGAATGAACTCACAGCAGAGAAAGCACCAGGATGACTGTTTGGCCTGAACCTGCTATGCGCAAAGGACCTCCTTTACAACGCTGTGTTAGTTTCTGCTGTACAGCACAATGAATCGGTTATACATATACATCTATCCACTCTTTTTTAGATTCTATTCCCATATAGGTCGTTACAGAGTACTGAGTAGGGTTCCCTGTGCTATACAGGAGGACCTTATTAGTTATCTCTTTTATATATAGCAGTGTGTATATGTTGATTTTTTAAATTAATTTTTATTGGAGTCTAGTTGATTTACAGTGCTGTGTTAAGAAGCGTTAATTATTAAACGTAAACGCCGAATGCCTCACAGAATTTGGGCATTTCTTCTGCTTCTGGTACTCTTCTATCTTCTGCTTAAATGTAATAATAGACTCAAAAAGTAATGAAACGATGCTGTCCTGACTCACCCTTAGAAAGGCCTCGTAGGTTCAAATTAAGACAGTGTTAAAGGGAAGAGACAGGGACATCCAGCAGGCTCGACTCAGAAGAGCGACACTGCCATCCTGGCCACTCAATGGCCTGGAGCTGCAGTTCAGGGATGGGACGGGTGACAAAATGAGCGAGGCCTGAGGCAAACAGCAGCCCTTTAGCCCCCAATGAGGCACCCGCGCCCAGGCTTCCAACTTTCAAAGGCACCAGAGACCCAAATGCACGTGAACTCTCCTGATGTGAAAATGTCGACAATTAAGAAAACAACCGATTGATCAAACACATGCCTACAGGCAACGTCTGACCTACCGGCTGCCATTCTGTCAACTCTGGCCTGGAGAGTTCCAAATAAACCAACATTCCCACATTCACTCATTCATTCATTATTTACAAGAGCTCTGAACCTCTTCTCTATGTTCTCAGCATTGGTAAGTGGGCTCCCTCATGCTGTACACGAATTTTCACCACTAAAGGGGCGGGAAAGGAACCCAGAAGTGTTCATTCCATTCCAAATACAACTGTTTGGTGATTTACACTCAGCCCTTAGCATCCTCACCAAATCATTATTTCCAACTCAGCAAAAGCTCTCCACTTAGAAGCTTGTGTTGAGATGCAGTAGAAATAACGGCTGGCACTTCTCCCGGATGTCTCCATGGCCATGGCTGTACTCCCCCCATGAGTGTATCTGTCAAGACTCTTTCAGCAACAAATGACACAAACCTAAATCAAATCAGCTTAAAGGAAAAAAAAAAAGAGAGAGAGAGATTTTTCTGACTCATGTAACTGAACTGTTCTGGGGTCAACCTGGTGGCTTCAGGCACGGCTGGATCAAGCCTCAAATAACACCGTCACACTTGTCTTCTCTCTGTGTCTTTGTGTTGGCTTCATTCTTGGGCTCTCTGAGGTGGCCCCCAGCAACCCCAGCTTGCATCACCCTTACTGCCGTTCATCCCCACAAAATGTGACCTTATCTCTTCCAAGGTTTCCACCAAAAGCCATGAAACTGTCTCCCGTTTGCTGAAACTGGATCAGGTACCAAGCCTCAGCTCGGTCACCGTGGCCAGTTGGATGGAATGTGGTGGCGGCCTCACTCCGGTTCCATGTACCCACATCTGGAACCAGCCTCACTCTAGGGACTGATATGGGGGGTGGGGTGACTCCCCCCGAGGGAAACAAGATGAGGCTGTAGGTAGTGGGATGGAGGCTGGGTGTGCAAACACACTTTCTGTTCACTGCGATGGGCGTGAACCTCCTCCCCACCTCAGAATGCGGCGTATCTTTATGAAGAAACAACCTCCTTCTGACCTCGTGAAGAAAGAACAACAGGAAACTATCACTACTGTCCTGAGACAGAGTGAAACGGCTAAGGTGCAGACACATTCGGACAACCACACACGGGTGAGATGAACTACAGAGATGCTCGTGACCTTTCCTTAATCCCAGCCACTTCCTGCCCACGTGTCAGACTCAGGAACCCAGCAGATCGACAGCTGATTCTACCAGGCGCTTGTGAGCCAAGGGAAGCGTGTGCCCCTATCTGCTCAGCTGAGAAACATCCTTCAACGCTTAGGACAAATAAGGTCAAAGAGTGTCATTCATCTGCCTCCTACTGGCAGCCCGCAAATCAACAGGGGCCAAACAGCAGGCATGCTCTTCGAGAACAGCAGCCTAACTCTACCTGCTGACCAAACACACACACACACACACACACACACACACACGTGCGCACGCACGCGATAACCTGAGCCTCATCCCGCAGCCTCCCCACAGAGCTGTTAGCACCGATGACCACCCATTTCAGAAAGCTGACTCCTGGGTGTCTCTCCTCCCAGTACACCAGAGAGGTTATTCTAATGTCTTCATATCGACCACTCACTGTAACATACGCGCGTGAGGCTGCACGGACTTATCTTCGATCTCAAAGTGATGACTAAAGCCTAGAATCGATCTTACGGACGGGGGTCACTTTCTGTCCCTTTTGCCCTAAGAACTGAGACCCTCTGTATCCCCAAGGCTTAACCAACAAGACTAAAAACTAAGACCATCTACATTGAAACGGCCTTACGATCTGTTCCAGGAAATTCCCGTCCAGGAAGATAAGACTGTGAAATAATACGGAACCTCACTGTTGGCTTCAGGAAATTGCTAAAAACTGTTTTAAGGAAACAATCTATTGCTCTCCTGGGCAAAGAAGCCCGTTTTCAGAGCAACATACGGCTCACCTGGCCTCAAAGCTCACTTATAAAATAACTGTGGTTCCAGCTTCCCTACAAGCCCTTCACTTTGCTGTCCACCTGATCCCCAAACTGAAAGACTCGCCTTAAGCTAGTGGGGCTCAGACTCCAGAATTCTAAATATCCATCCCTGACCTCCCTTTTCTGGGATACTACTGTCAGACTCAAGAGGTGCTTTTTTTTTTGGCTGTACCACGTGACTTGCAGGATCTTAGTTCCCCGACCAGGGATCGAACCCAGGACCCGGCAGTGAAAGCACTGAGTCCTAACCACTGGACCGCCAGGGATTCCCCAGAGGTGCTTTTTTTTTTTTTTTTTTTTTTTAAAACTGCAGTAAGTAATAAAATGAGCTCTGATTAATTAGGCGATTATACTGGAGGTCTTTCGGTGATGAATGGTTGCCACCTCCGGGGATTTCCTGGAATGTCCCTGCAGGTTTCATTCCCAGGCTCCCATGTCAGCTGGCTGCAGGCAGGGCTGGACCAATGAGAGCTACTGGCAGGACACTGGAGGGTAAAAGAGAGAGATGCCAGGGCTTCTGTCCCCTCACATTGGGGTGTCTTCCTTACTCTGCAGTCAGCTGCATCTTTTTCTTTTGGCGGTCCAGCAGGTAACGCTTCTCCTCGAAACAGGACGGTGGGGACCCATCTCCTCCCCTTGTCCCTTCAGTCTGGAGATGCTGGGGGGCCCTGCTGTAGGCAATCTCTAAATTCCCTCAGCTGTCCCCAAAATGAAATAAGACGATGCTGTGAGAAGCCGGATGGATGCTGAGTGTGCAAACGTACTTCCTGTCCACTATGATGGGCATGAATCTCCTCCCCACCCAAGAATGTGGTATATTTTTATGAAGAAACAACCTCCTTCAACCTTGGAAAGAAAGAACAATAGGAAACTATCACTATTGTCCAGAGTTGAGACTGAGTTTCTTCTACTAAGCCGATGTCTTCTCCTACATTCCCTGTGTGGACAAATATTTTGACATGCTTTCTGTTCTCCTGGTTAAACCAAAAGGGATACATAAAATAATTCCACTAGGGAAATAAATGTCGTGAAATAAATCCCGAACATCACCTCATCCCCATATCACTGCCCCACAGCATCTGTGCCTCAGAGTCAAAATCACCTGGGAAGCTTTTAGAACCAGACCCTTGTCTGGGTCCCACCACAAATCAAAGAAATCAGAATCTCTGGGTCTGTATTTTTTTTAAGTTTTTGCCTAAGATGCAGAGAACAGGGGGGAAAGGACTGCTCCCCTCCTAACAATAACAACAGTAACAAAAACGCTGGATACACTACAGACTAACAGAGTTTCACAAACACATCAAAGAGCTGAGGTTGCATAGAAACCAAATAGCCCGAAATCCAAGAAAAGAGAGGTTCCTTCAAAAAGACAAGAGACACTGGCTCACCTGTGCCGGAGCTCGGGCAGAAGAAATTCCAGGTGCCGTGCAGGTGGATCCTGGTATTCAAGGTGGACAACCTCATGGCCAGATGGGGGATCTTGGCAAAGAGATGGAAACTTAGAAGATGTCAGATGGGAATGTTAGAAATAACATAGTAATGAAAAGCCCGCAGTCAGAGATGAGGAATGTCTTCAATGGGCTTGTTCGTAGGCTAAACATGGCTAAGGGAAGACTCAACGATAGGAAAACAGGTCAAAGGAAGTTACTGAAACTGCAACACTAGGAGAAAAAAAAGAAGAGTAAGAAAACAGAGCATCTAGGACCTGAGGGACAATGTGAACAAGTCCAGCATATGTGCAATTGGAATCACAAGAGAAGAGAGAGAGAAAAGAAGTTAATACCTGAAAACAGAACAAGTGCTATTCCCCAAGATAATGAAAGTTATCAAACCACAGACCAAGAAGCTCAGAGGATCCCAACCAGGATAAATAAATGCAAAAGAGCACATCTTGACACATCTTATCCGAACTGCTGAAAAAGAAAGAGAAAGAGAAAACTTAGAGGGCAGCCCAAGAAAAAAGACACATTACCAAACAGAGAAACAAAGATAAGGATTTCAGTAGACTTCTTCTCAGAAGCTATATAAGCCAGGAGACAGCAAAGTAACATCTTTAAGTAAATACTTTCAGAACTAAAAGTAAAGGTTTTTCGGAAACGTGAAAACCAGGAATGCATCACCATCAGATCTCTGATATGAAGTTCTTCGGGAAGAAGGAATATATTACCAGACAGAGACTTGGATCTACACAAAGAAATGAAGACTTCTGGAAATGGTTAAAATGTAGGTAGATATAAAATCCATTTTCTTCTTACTTACAGTTGTTCTAAAAGATGACTGATTGTATAAGGCAAAAACGATAACAATAGGAAAAAGCATAAAAAATGCCTGACCCATGATAGAAACTAAATATTCATTTCCTTCCCCCATTTCGTTTTTTCCAGTAAAGAAAGTATGTTAAAAAATTAACAGTAATCACTATATACTGTGGCTTTATAGCATGTGTAAAAATTAAAAATGACATTAATAAAACTAAAAGTGGGAGAGAGGGAGTGTAAATATACTATCTGGAGGTTCTTACACTGTATGTGAAGTGGTGTAATATTCTTTGGAAATTAGATTGTAATAAGTTAATAGTCTGTATTCAAAACTCTAGGGCAATTACTGCAGTGCTTTTACAAAGGTACAAGTGAGAATTCCCTGGTGGTCCAGTGGTTAGGACTCTGCGCTCTCACTGCCGAGGGCCCAGGTTCAGTCCCCGGTCGGGGAACTAGGATCCCACAAGCCACGCAGTGTGGTCAAAAAAAGAAAAAAAAAAAAAAGGGTACAAGTAATAGCCCAATAGTAGAGATAAAATAGAATTACAAGTAATGTTCAATTAACTAAAAAACAGTCAAGGGGGTGCACAGGGAACAGAAAGAATATCCTACAACTAGGAAGATGGTAGATTTTAACCTAATCGGATATGAAATTATATGACATGTAAATTGTCTAAACACACCAAATAAAAAACAGATTGTTGGAGTGGATATAAAACAACACCCAGTTATATGCTACCTAGAAGACACACAATGTAAATATAAAGACATTAACTGGTTAAAATTTTTTAAATACGGAAAATATACTATGCAATCACTACCAAAAAAAACTGAAGGAACTATATTAATGTCAGAAAAAATAGACTTCCAAATAAGCAATAATACAAGGGGGAAAAAATGAGGTATTTTATGCTCATAAAGGGGTCAATTCATCTGCAATATGTAACAATCCTAAATGTGTTTGCACAAAACAACAGAACTCCAAAATACATGAAGCAGAAACTCACAAAACTAATAGGAGAAACAGAAAACTCCGTAATTATAATTGGAGAGGTCAACACTCACTAATGGAAGGAACATGTAAACAGAAAGTCAGTAAGGATATAGGATATTTGGACAACACTATCAATATAACATTCTCTTCAAGAACACAGGAGTAGTTAGCAAGATAGACCATATTCTGGAACATAAAAATACCCAAAAACATAAATGAATTAACATCCTACAAAGTATATTCTCTGAGCAAAATGGAATTAAACTAGAAATCCATAACAGAAAGGTAACCAGAAAATCCTCAAATATTTTTAAAGTAAACAACAAACTCCTAAATAACATACGGGTCAAACAGGAAGTCACAAGGGAAATTATGAAAAAACTATAAAACTAAAAAACTATATAAATTGCATGAAAATAAAAGTATAACATAAAAGTTTGAGAGACAGAGATAAAACAGTGCCCAGAGGAAAATTTGTAGCATTAGATGCTTATATGAGAAAAGAAGAAATGTCTGAAAAACTGATCCAAGCTTCAATGTGAAGAGACCAGATAAAGAGGAGAAAATTAAACCTGAAGCCGCGAAAGGAAATAATAAGGGTTAGGGCAGAAATCAATAAACATGAAAAAAGAAAACAATAGAGAAAAATAAAATTGAAAGCTGTTTCTTTGAAAAGACAGGTAAAAATCTTAAACCTCTAGCCAGACTGACCGAGAAAAAAGAGAAAAAAACATGCAACTAATTGCAGGAATGAAATAGGTGGCATCACTACAGATCTCAAGGCATGAAAAGGCTAGTAAAAGAATATTACCAACATTATTTCCATAAATTCAACAATTTAGATAAGCCAGACCAATTCACAAAAAATACAACTACCAAAACTTACTCAATATAATTTGAATAGCCCTAACACTATTAAATTGAATCTATTAATTTAAAAGCTTCTGAAAAAAATATCCAAACAGAGGCAGTTTCATCAGAAAATTTAAACCAAACATTTAAAGAAGTACTAGCACTGCATTTATAGTGTCCTCCAGAAAACAGAGCAGGAGGGAACACTCCACGTTTCACTTTATGAAACTGGTTATTACCCTAATACAGAAACTAGACAGAGATAGTACATAGAAGAAAACTACAGAAAATAACTTAGATACAAAAGCCCCACACATATATCATCGAGTCAAATACAGCAATGCATTGAAAATTATACCAGGACTAAGTCGGGTTTGTACAAGGAATACAGAGCGATTCAATACTTGGAAATGAATGTAACCCACACTATCAACAGACCGAGAAAAATCATACGCTTGTGGCAACTGATGCAATAAAAGGATTCGTCAAAGTTCAACATCCATTTATGATAAAATCTGCCCGTAAATTAGGAACAGAGCAGAACTTCATCTCCATATTTTTATGAAACCTACATATTTCATAAACATATATATGCATCTACAAGAAACCTACATCATAGTTAATGGTGAAAGACTGAATGTCTTTCTCCTAAGATTGGAAACAAGGCAAGGATGCAAACGCTCCCCCCCCCCCTTTTTTTTTTTTTTTTTTTTTTTGCGGTACGTGGGCCTGTCACTGCTGTGGCCTCTCCCGCTGTGGCGCACAGGCTCCGGACGCGCAGGCTCAACGGCCATGGCTCACGGGCCCAGCCGCTCCACGGCACGTGGGATCTTCCCGGACCGGGGCACGAACCCGTGTCCCCTGCGTCGGCAGGACTCTCAACCACTGCACCACCAGGGAAGCCCCGCTCCCCACTTTTATTCAACATCATACTGGAATTTCTAGCCAGTGCAAAGGGAACGAGGGGAAAGGCATATAGATTGAAAAGTAGGCAATGAAACTATATTCACAAATGACATGATTGTCCATAAAATGTCGCCAAGAGTCCACCCAAAAAAAGCTACTAAAATAAATAAGTTTAGGATAAAAGGTCAATATATAAAAATCGATTTTATTCTATACATTTGCAATAAATTCACATTTTAAAAAGAATACTATTCACAAATAGCACCCAAAAACCTGGAACACTTGGGTATAAATCTAAAACGTTTGCGTGGCATCTGTATTCTGCAAACTATAAAACAGTGATGATAAAAATCAAAGAAAGCCTAATTGTCAGATGTACCATGTTCGTGAATTAGAGAGTTCATTGTTATTAAGATAGCAGTTCTCATTATTATGAAGGTGTATTTTCGCACTTTCAGTGTAATCCCAATCAAGATCCCAGCAGGATCTTTTTTCAGAAATCGAGAAGCCAGTTCCAAAATGCATACTGTAAATCAAAGGCTAGAATAGCCAAAATGCCTTTGAAAAAGAAAAAAATTGTATGATTCCCATTACCTGATTTCAAGATTTATTTTAAAGAACAGTAATCAAGACAGAGTGGTATTGGTAAAAGGATAGACACATGAATCAGCGGAACAAGACAGACTCCAGAATATGCCTACCATACACAGTCAAATGATCTTGACAAAAATATAAAGCCAATTTGAGAGAAATAACAGTCTATAACAATAAAATATGCTGGAACAATTGAGCAGTCATATGTAAAAACCTAAACCCTGACCTATACATTGCCATGTATACAAAAATTAACCCAGAAGAATCATAGACCTCAGTGTAAAACCTAAAACTATTAAACTTATTAGAAAAAAAAAAAACAAGGGAAAAGCTGTTTGACCTTTCTTTTGGCAAAGATTTCTAAGATATGACAACAAAAGCAATTCCATTAAAAAATAATTAGACTTCATCAAAATAAAAAAGTCTGCTCTGCCAAACATCTGTTAAAAGACATGACATGCTATACACTAAGAAAAAAAAATTCAAATCACATATATAATAAGAGACTTGTATACAAGGTATACAAACAAGTTTCTAAACTGAATAAGATGACCCAAATTAGTTGCCCATTTTAAAACAGAAAGAATTTGATCAGATACTTGATCCAAAAACAAGATGGCAAATAAGCCACTAAAAACTGCTCAACATCATTAGTGATTAGGGAAATGCAAATCAAAATCACCATGAGATACCATCACACATGTATTAGGCTAAAATAAAATCGCAACGTGAAAACAAGTGTTGGCAAGGATGCAGAACAGCTGGAACATTACACAGTGCTGGTACAAATGGTTCAACCATTTTGCAGAACAGTTTGGCAGCGTCTTATAATGTTAAACATGCAGGGTCCACATTGCCCAGCAATCTCATCCCCAGGCATTTACCCACAAAGAAATGAAAACATAGACTGACATCAAAATGTGTCCACAACCGCTTATGGTAGCTTTATTCATAATAGCCAAAACAATTAGCCACTCTGGCGTCTGTCACCTGGCGACGGATAATCAAACTGTGGTACATCCATACCATGACATTACTAGTCAGCAGAAATGAACTCCTGACACATCTGTAACAGATAAGAACAAACCTGACTCCACACTGGATCTTTTCTAAACTTGGTGCTCTGTTGCCTGTGCTGAGTCACGCTGGCTCTGCACCTTTTGTAAAAGAACGTTGCATTTAGCCTGAAATATACAAAATAGCCCTTTTTCAAAGCTCTGCCTCCCAGGCTTGACCTTTAAAGGTATAACACTTCATATTCATACAGAGATAAAAAGTTGCAAAAGAGAAAATAACAATTGTAAGTGTTGAAGGTTTACGGGAACATTGTGATCAGACCTGCATGGACAGCTGCAAGAACATAGGATTATCACATCCCCTCCAGGTCTGGCCGGCACCCGGAAGTTTGAAACAGCCAGCCACAACTCGTCCCTTTTTAGAGGACAAATGTTGGCCAGGATGTGGAGAAAAGGGAACCCTCCTGTACTGTTGGTGGGAATGTAAATTGGTGCAGCCACTATGGAGAACAGTATGGAGGTTTCTCAAAAAAACTAACGAGAACTACCATATGATCGAGCAATTCTACTCCTGGGCATATATCTGAAAACAACAAAAACACTAATTCTAAAAGATACATGTACCCCAATGTTCACAGCAGCACTATTTACAGCAGCCAAAATACAGAAGCCAAAATGTCCATCAACAGATGAAAGGATAAAGAAGATGTAGTATGTATACATGAATACTACTCAGCCATTAAAAAAAAAAGAATGAAATTTTGCCATTTGCAGCAACGTGGATGGACTTGGCATTATGCTGAGCAAAATAAGTCAGACAGAGAAAGACAAGCACCATATGATGTCACTTATACATGGAATCTTAAAAATACAACAAAATAGTGAAAATAACAGAAAAGCAGACTCACAGATACAGGGAACAAACTAGTGGTTACCAGTGGAGAGGCAATGTAGGGGTAGGAGAGCAAGAGGTACAAACTATTAGGTATAAAATAAGCTACAAGGATATACTGTACAACACAGGGAATACAGCCAATATTTTACAATAACTATAAATGGAATATAACCTTCAAAAATTGTGACTCACTATATTGTACATCTATAACATATAATATTGTACAGCAACTGTACTTCAATAAAAAATAAGGTTTATTGAGATATTTTATGAAAAAAATTTTAATTTAGATTTTAAAATTTAATTTAAAAAAATGTTTTTTAAAAGAGGAAGGCTGATTTCTAACTGGGGTAAGATGGTTCTTTGGGACACCATCTTCTCTGTCTGCTGGCTTTCTGAATGAAGTCACTATTCTTCACCCCAACACCTCATCTCTCGATTTGTCCCATCGTGTGGGAGCAGTACTAGCCTGGACTAGCTTCCAACAACCTGGAAGAATACGAAATGCACTGGGCTAAGTGAAAGTTACATAAGGTATAGTAACATGTATATAAGATTTGGTACTATGTATATAACACTCTGGAAAAAGCAAAACTTTAGTGACAGGAGACAGATCCATGGTGGCCAGGGGATGAGGGCAGAGGGAGGGACTAGCTCTGAAATGGTAGGAGAAAACTTTGTGGGGGGGGGGGGGTGATAGAAATGTTCCATCTTGGGTGTGGCAGTGGTTACAAGACTATATGCATTTGTCGAAATTCACAGAACTGTACAAAAAGGTGAACTGTACACCATGCAAATTTACCTCAATTAACCTGACACTCACCCACCCCACCAAATACCTTCTCACGAGATTCCACTGCGCAGCCAGCGTTCAGAATCCCTGCTTTACCTCTCCACATGGACAGATGTTTTCCCTTGACGGCTTTTCTTCATGGTTCTCAGCCTCGATTTCACATCAGAATCAATTGGGGGGGAATCTCTCAAAACCCCCAACGCCTGGATGTCACCCCAGGATATTCCGATTTCCTTGGGCAACAGAATGTTGGAAAACTTGACAGGTGATACTAACAGGTAACCCAGGCTGAGAACTACCATTCCAAAGGCAATGCTTTTCCAAGAGGATGTTCCTCTCACTCTGGAGAGAAAACTTCTAAAACTATGTACCCACTTGTACATTTAAGAACTGATATCTAATACTTTTCATCACAGTTTCAACAGTTGCCAAGGATAAAGTTTCCTGTGTATTGTACACCTTGACATTTAAAATGAAACTGTTACATCACTCTTTTAAATGCATCCACTGGAATATAGATAACAGAATGACTTGACACCTACCTTCAACCATGTATAAAATCTTTAAAACAACTTCTTTAACAATGGCAATCTTACATTTTTCCTTTTTCCCCTCAACTCACATTTCCATACTGGTTCCCATACAGAATTTTATCCTATTGTAATATACCTTTTTTTTTTTACTGAAGTATAGTTGATTTACAATGTTGTGTTAGTTTCAGGTGTACAGCGAAATGATTCAGATATATAGAGAGATGTATAGGTATACATACATAGATAGATAGATAGATTCTTTTTCAGATTCTTTTCCATTATGGGTTAGTACAAGATATTGAGTATAATTCCCTAGGTCCTTGTTGCGTATCTACTTGACACATGCACCCCAATGTTCACTGCAGCACTATTCACAATAGCCAAGACATGGAAGTATCCTAACGTAATGTACTTTTAATCTTGAAAATAATGTACCCATCATCCTATTACACTTTCCTACAACAAAAATATAGGTGTGTCTATGCTGAACTTCAATTTTTGTGTTTCTTCTTACTGTAAGATTCTCAGTATTCAAAAACTTCATCAAGTTGGCACTGTTACAATTATATTACGACACAGCATAAATACATTACACATTTTGATAAATATTTTTTAAGAATAAGAAGTACTTCTCTTCTTGTAAATGTACCTCTTAATGAGCTATGGGGTGGGAGTGTTATGCTGCTTTGATTAAATTTGTAGTTAATAATTGTACCTGGGGGATTGTGGAGGCTTTAACACCTGGGAGAAGTGAATCATGCAGAGCAAGACGCTAGATGGATGAGAGTACCCTTCTATTGTAAATTCAAAGAAGGTGTGTGTGTGTGTGTGTGTGTGTGTGTGTGTGTGACAGAGAGACAGGGAGGAAGAGACAGAAGACGCACGGGGTAGTTGTAAATTAACTTAGAGGGATCAAGTTTAGGACCAAATACATACAGAAGTTGAGGATTTGTAAATGCATTTCTTTTCAAATATCTCCACTTACATACCCCTCAGAAGGGCTCTGCATGACCCCTCCATTCAAATATTCTAGTGTCAAGCGCACTCCTGCAAATAAAGAAATAATGTAAAAACAAAGTAGTAAACAAAATCAAGCAATTCCTGGAAATTAAAAGTAAATATTATCCAGCAGAGATTGTCAATTCACACAGCCCCAGGGCCCAGCGAAATATAAATGAGTGAAGCTCTGTGGATTCCAGAAACACTGGGATTCCACTCCAGTGTTCATCTCCCCACATTTGATAGGCACCCAAACCCAGGGCACCAGTTCTCTAGTAGTCCAAGTCCAGGGATAATGTAACTAGGAAAGAAAAGAAAAGAAGATGGACCCAGTGCAGAGCATCTGGCGGTGACAGCAGCTGTCCTGCTTGGAACCACTGTTGACGCGCAGAAGTATCAGGGCTGCTCGCCACGGAGAAGAAGCAGGAAAATCCAGGCTCTTATGAAAATCTGCTGATCTCAAAATGATGACAAGACATTCACCGCGAAAGCCACACACAACGTATTTGCAGGCCACGTGTACCACCTGACACCATCTGTCAATCAAAAGCCACGCCCCCGACATCCAACTACAGGAGGAAATCCGAAAGCTTTTAAAAAAGATACTCAATACCTTTAAGTTAACCTTAAAAATGCATTCCAGTACACAGCAGGTGCAGATAAATACTGTTTGATTCCACTTATACGAGGTACCTAGAATAGCCAAACTCACAGAGTCAGAAAGTACATTGGTAGTTGCCACAGGTGGTGCGGGTGGGGGAGGGGCACGAGGGGTGGGGATGGAGAATAGGGAGTCAGTGTTTAATGGGGGCAGAACTTCGGTTTAGGAAGGTGAAAAATTCGGGGACTTCCCTCGTGGCGCAGTGGTTAAGAATCCTCCTGCCACGGACTTCCCTGGCGGCACAGTGGTTAAGAATCCGCCTGCCAATGCAGGGGACACGGATTCAAGCCCTGGTCCGGGAAGATCCCACATGCTGCGGAGCAACTAAGCCCGTGTGCCACAACTACTGAGCCTGTGCTCTAGAGCCCGTGAGCCACAACTACTGAGCCCCTGTGCCACAACTAATGAAACCCACGTGCCTAGAGCCTGTGCTCCAGCAACGAGAAGCCACCGCAATGAGAGGCCCGTGCACCACAACGAAGAGTAGCCCCCACTCACCGCAACTAGAGGAAGCCCAAGCACAGCAACGAAGACCCAACGCAGCCCAAAAAAAAAAAAAAAAAAAATTCAGAAGGTGGATGATGGTGAGAGTTGCACAAAAATGTGAATGTACTTAGTGCCACTGACCTGTACAGTTAAATATGGTTAAAATAGTATGTTTCATATTACGTGACTTTTGACCACAACAAAAAAAAACTTTTTTAAAAAAGATTCTTGTAATAACGTATAATGGAAGAGAATGTAATAAAAGAATATGTATTTATATATTTATATTATGTATAATTGAATCACTTTGCTGTACACCTGAAACTAACACAACATTGTAAATCAACTATAATTCAATAAACATTTCTTTTTAAAGAGCATTTTTTTCTTCCTTATCAGTTGAAGGCATATGGCACCCTACAGCTTTATTTGTTTTGCATCCTTTAGAATCATGAGGCTTGCTTTTAAATTCCAATCATTAAAGAATAGTATGAATGTCCTTTCCCTATCAACAATCTCTTTACCACATCCAAAATAATTCTGGAAAAACTACTGTAGGATAGTTAAAAGGTGACACTTGGCCCAAATGTGCACTGCAAGCTTTGGTCCTTCCCAAAATGTAAATATTAGGTTATCTATAATACCAGAATATCCTAGAAACTGTTCTTCCACATTGTTTTAAGGTTACATTTATCTGAAGTACAGGCAAAACCGAGCTCCCTAATGTGTGTTGCCTAATTAAGAAATTCAGCAGAACACTCGATTTATGAGGACCAGATATGCAGAAATTAAAGGGAAAAGTCAGAACTCAATGGTAAGCTGCTTTTACATTTCTGTACATCAGAATCACCGTTTTCCCTCATTTTGTTGACACAGTTCCCTTGAAAATGTAAATAATATTATTTAAGCGGTTCTTTCTCCCTTTCAATAGAATTCTCAGTTGTTTCACTGATCTCACATTTCAAAATGTTGAATGCTTGTAAAACAAGGAATTGTGTATTTTGGTGCTTGCTTTTAACAGCCCATAATGCAAATATTTATTCACAACAGTTTTTTCCATTGTGCACGGTTTTTACATCTAATTAAGGACTCTGAAAAATTACAATCATGGAAACAAAAGCATACAGTACATTTAAACAAACATCAAAGGATAAAGTAACTTCTCCAAGAGGGGACAATTCTCTACTGGGAGTTGTCGTCTGGGCAAGAACACAAAATTCTCATCTCCCCACTTTTGGTAAAAGTATTCTGAATTATTTTGCATTACCTCCCTCTCATTTTCTTATCGGGTGGTCTGGGTGGGTTCCTACTCCAGGCTCCAAAGGGGGAGCTTATTGGCTAAACTTGAGTCAATCAGCCTGCACCTATCCCGTCCTTCTGTGCTCAGTCACTGATTCTGAAGACTCACAGAGCAATGTGGACCTTTAAGAGGCAGGTCCGGAACTTTGATGGAATTGTTGAGAGAGATGCTCTATTTACTGAATTTAGGGTAAAAAGGTGTAATTCTGAGCTGGGGAAGCATCTTGCTTAAATGAAGGACAGTGTACGTTAGAACAGAACCAATACAGTTAAAGAGAAGCAAAGAGGGTCTAGGTCCCTTTGGCGTCACGTGAGCACCAGGATCAAGCCTTGCCTGATGTCAGTCACCCCCAGAATTTCAGCTATGTGAACCATTACATTTCCCTTTTCCTTTAGGCAGAGGCCATTAATGTTTACCAAATACTGGGTCAGCCAAAAAGCTGCGCCCGAATGAACTTTTTGGCCAGCCCGATACATTCTCCTCTACATTTCCCAGCTCTCCCTGCAGTCAGATGGAGGCTCTGTTTCTAACGCTGGTCAATAGGATGTGGGTATAATGAAGCCATTTCCAAATCTGGACTTTAAATGCATCCCACGTAATCCCCTAGGTCCTCTCATCCCCTACGGTCATGTGTTCAAAATGGCATAACTACAAAGTCAGAGAGGGTCAACTGGACTCTAACCAAACAAGAAATAAACCTTGGTCAAATTAAGCCACAGAGACGTGGGTTTTTACTCATCTATATATTACATATGTAATATATATATATATATGTATGTGTAATGTATGTATGTTACATCAGAGCCTACCCATCATACTAGCCCATCCTCACTAATGTATCCCTTAGGCAATTTTAGATTTTTGTTTTGTACCTGCAACCAAAATATGTCTAGTTATTCATCACTAGAAAGTATTTCCTTAAATAAATCAAACTCAGGCCGAATTCTTCCATCCAATCCATGGCTTCTTGGGGAAGCCATGCACTCTGCTTCCTATTCCCAAAAAGGAGCCTCAGCTGAAGACCTGCTTTGATTTCTTCCTTCACAGCATCTGTTAAAGGTTGACTGAGGATAGTAACCTAGAGGCCTTTGGGAGGATAAAACGGTACCTCCTCTTGAGAGCCTCCAGTTCAGAGAAACCCAAGGAATACTTCCAAATCCTAGAAGACTGTCTAGAAAAATCAAAATTGAATCAGCTATTAATTGAGCACATGTTCACCAACACCATGACCAGCAACATGAGAAACACACAATGAGGGTCCTTGTTTCCGTCCCACAGTCCTCTTGGGAAGAGAAAAGTTACACAGATGAGATATTTTAACATGACTTTTTGCAAGGTCACTGAGATCAATCTTAACAAGATGAGAGTTTCTTTGGATACCGAAGACTGGCGCATTTCACACCAACTGCGGGTCTCTTCCTGAACTGAAGAGGCTGGTGTCCTGACAGCAAGGTGGGCAGGAATCTCTTGATTCTGGGGTTCCAGATCTGTCTTGGGTGCCACTGAACAGATGCACCCATCTGAAACCCAGAGAGAGACGATGAGCAAGGGGAGGCAGCAGCTACACGAGATCAGTCCTTCTTGCAGAGAGAACAGTGTCTGGTTCAGTCGGGATCGCTGGGGGTTTCTGCTGGCTTCTGCTGTTTCTCCCCCAGCCTGGGTCCCTGGTGTGCACGGCGGGTCTATACACCCCCTCACACAATTCAGGAAATCCATCTCTGCCAGAGCAGATTCTGTTGTCAGCAACTGAGAACCTTGGCCGACAAAGAAAAAGCAAAGATCATAGAAAAGATGTCTTAAGGGTTCTAAGGGGAAATCAAGGCTGCCATTCCTTCCTCTCTCCGCTTAATCAAACACGTTTCCATACCTGTATTCGTTGGCTTACCCGAGACAGGTAGGAGTTCACGTCTCAGTCTCCAGCACTTCGAGGGCAGAGTTGATTTCATATTCATTGACACATCCTCAGAGCCTATCTTACTGTGTTTGCAACTTGCCCTCAACAAACTAATTGTTGGATAAATAAATCAAAGCCCTTGGTGCTTAGTACGGGTGACAGTCCCTGTGGCAGACAAAGTAGGAGAACTAGGTCAATCTCCGGGCTGAACTTGAATTATTTTTGCTGTATTTAAGCAGCAGGGGCCCTTTTAATTCTATCAACGTCCCAGAATCAAGGAATTCAGGTTTATTGTTTAATAAATTTATTTTATTTATTTATTTTTGGCTGTGTTGGGTCTTCATTGCTGTGCTTGGGCTTTCTCTAGTTGCAGCAAGAGGAGGGCTACTCTTTGTTGCGGTGCACAGGCTTCTCATCGCGGTGGCTTCTCTTGTTCCAGAGCATGGGCTCTAGGTACGTGGGCTTCAGGAGTTGTGGCTCGTGGGCTCTAGGACACAGGCTCAGTAGTTGTGGTGCACAGGCTTCATTAGTTGTGGCACGCGGGCTCTAGAGCACAGGCTCAGTAGTTGCGGTGCACGGGCTCCAGTAGTTGTGGCACGTGGGCTCAGCAGTTGTGGCTCACAGGCTCTAGAGCGCAGGCTCAGTACTTGCAGTGCATGGGCTTAGTTGTTCCACAGCATGTGGGATCTTCCCAGGCCAGGGCTCAAACCCGTGTCCCCTGCACTGGCAGGCAGATTCTTAACCACTGCGCCACCAGGGAAGTCCCAGAATTCAGGTTTAAATGTCCACCTGTTGTTTTGATTCTGTTCTATAATAGTGATTCCCAAACAGCAAGTCCCGGAGAGATTCATCTTCCCAGGTAACTAAATCACATCCTTCTCACTGAATTTCTAAATGCATTTTCATTTTCCCTCATAACCTTGAAACTGCAGGCTCTTTACCTCCACATTATCTGTTGACCAGAGTCCTCTTCACATAGCATCCCCGGGAGCACCCACCGTAAGCAATTCTGCATCTTCCCACCGGCCACAGACTGTATGACCTCACCCGCTCCAACTGCACAGCCTTCAAGAGGCAAAGCATCGCAGGGCCCTGGACCACACTTGGAGAAAAACAGCTGTGGGGCCTCAGAAGCCACATCCTCGATGTGACTCTCTCCACGACACATTTTGAATACTTTTCGGGGCCACCAAGGCACTCGGCAAAGATTGTGAGGTACAGCAGACACCCACAGTGCCATCGCTAAGGGCTAACACCTGCACAAAAAGGTAAAGGCTGTCTGGAAAACAGCTTGTCAACAAAAGCTCTACCCATACTCTTTGGCCTAGTAATTAAGTAACTGTGACTCTCTTTAAGAAAGTAACTCAAAGCAAAAATTATGCACAAAGATAATTATTTCCTCATAATAGCAGAAAACTATAAATTATATAACTGTCCAACAAGAGCTGAAAATTTTCAGCTATGGCGCAGACATTAAAAATATATCCCTGATACATTTTTAAAACATGAGGAAATGCTTATATAAACATATGAACTCAAAAAAGTCAAAAACCAATTATGTGTCCCAGAGACAGTGTGAACAACTGCTTTAAAAATTCATAGAAAAACAACTAGAACGAAAGACATCAAACTGTTGAGGCAGTCATCTTCAGGTAGTGAGATTATTTATTTTTACCTCTCCCTCATGTCAGGATTACTTTGAAGTAGCTTACAAAAAATAAATGCACTGGGATAGAAGAAGTAAGCAAGGAAGCAGACAAGAGAGACAGAATAAGGAAAATAAAATAAAGCCAAGGATGAAGCTGAGTCACAAGATGTGTCTCTTAAATTTCCTAGACTTATAAATAGCAAAGTTGCCTCAGAGACTCCTAGGAGTTCAAGCAAAGACAGACACTTGGAAATTCACTTAGAAAATTCACGGTGTTCATAGGATAAAGTGTAAACTATTTCTCAGGATAAACACAGCTTTTTTTTTTTTTCCTGGTACTAAGGCCTGAGAAGTATTTCTTAGAAAAGGAACTTGGGAAAGAAACAGGTTTTTTTGTTAGTTTGTTTTTTAAATTTTATTTATTTTTTATACAGCAGGTTCTTATTAGTTATCTATTTTATACATATTAGTGTATATTTGTCAATCAAAATCTCCCAATTCATCTGATAAAGTCCTTAAATATCCCTCCGCTCTGTCTTTGCACACGTCTCTCTCAAGCTCCTGGCTGCTGTCCTTCCCCGGCTGGCATTTACGGCCCCAAGTTCAGCGGGCTGCGCTATCCACTTATCTCAAGTGTTAGACTGTTCTAACTTCTGATCTTTCCCAGAGCAATTCTGCCACACAGCATCCTTGCTCTCCTTCTGTGAACCTGCTCCTCTAACGAAAGAGCATCCCATCTGTTGTCACAGCCAGTCTCGATACAGACGTCCACCATGGACGGGCTGGGACGGGGTCCTGGGACGAGAGCCTGCAGACCGTGCTCAAGGTCAACACCGGCCATCAGACACCATCAGGCACCCACGAACCGCCAAGGCTCAGTGCCACCCAGGCGTGTTTGCCCAGCGTGTTGACAAGGGTGCTGGAGTGAATGCAAACTCGGTCCCCAGCTTCAGAGAGCAAGAAACACACGTGTCTTCCTTTTTATGGGATGGAACTTCGTTTCTATTTGGATTCCCTGTTTCACCCAGTAGCCAAACAATATCCCCTGCCTCCAATTATTACAGAGATCACGTGTAAGTTCTGAAAGATTCAAAGTGCCCACGACAACCAGGAGGGTTCACTTCAACGACAGACTTTGTCATCGGTCCAAATGGCATACGGTCTCCTGCGGTCAGTACAGGCAGACCACAGAGACGCCTCCGTGATCTTGACCACAAGGCCTCCTCAGGCTGATTGGGCTTCCTTCCGCCATGTCTGCTCCAGCTTCCTCGGCTGATCTGGAAAATATTCTGCCACTCTCAGCACCTCGCTGGAGCTCACTGCCTGGTCACTGCACACAAACATGCCTTCTGCTTTTTACAGCAGGTTCTCTTCCTCTAGGAATCTCCAAATATATTTGGGAAATCTAACACATATTGCTCTAACTCATCCTTGGAGTGAAGTGACACAGAGCATCTAAGAAGCACTCTGGCATCTGAACTAACCTCTAAATCCTTCCCTCTCCCCCCAGTGAAAAAATATTGACTGAGGTGAAGAAGGAGAGGGTGTGCCAAGAAAACACATGCCCACGAACATATGCTTTTCCAGATCTTTTGTCTTTTGCTGGAAATCTAATGTCAGGAACCTGGCTTTTCTGTCCTGGGCTTTCTGCTGTAGCAAGAGGCAGTGGTTGCCATGTTTTACCTGCTAAAGAGATGAGACTTCAAGGGTGATGAGGATTAAAGGCAGGCAGAGAATTGGCGACATCAACATCGGTTTTGATATCAAAACCTTTTCCTGCCACAATGTCCTAAGAGATTGTGTCCAGAGCCTTGAGAATCTCAGCGAGTTATATTATAACTGAAGCATCTCCCCACCTACCAACACGGCTTTCCTGACCAAACACACAAACAAAAACAACAACAACAAAACTGAAGTCTGACTGCCACCTTCTTTACTTAGTGAGTCTGCTCAGCAATTCTCCCATAAACATAAAGAGATACTATTTTTCACATGAGGAAAATAACCAATGTCGCTAATGGCTAAAAATTCTTTGTGACTGCCTGTCTTTCCAAATGTATATCGAAGTCTCATTTCTAGGCTTTAGTTCAGAGAAAGAGAGAAAAGTTTTGATTCCCTTTCAACTGTTTCAAATATATTTCTTAACCTCGGTTACTGCTGTCCTGTCATGAAAATATGTACTTAATCTCTTTTTGAATATACGTCACAAATCTTTCTACTTTAAGTTCAAGGGCCTTCCTCCCCTATAGATACTTAATTTCTGGAAGTTGATGGGACACACATCTTGGGTGATAGGTTTGTATAAAAGGGACCCTTTGAACCCTCCTACACTGTTGGTGGGAATGTAAGTTGGTGCAGCCACTATGAAAAACAGTGTGGAGGTTCCTCAGAAAAATAAAAATAGAATTACCATATAACCCAGCAATTCCACTCCTGGGCATATACCTGGACAAAACTATAATTCAAAAAGATACATGCACCCCTGTGTTCACTGTAGCACTATTCACAATAGCCAAGACATGGAAACAACCTAAATGTCCATCGACAGATGAATGGACAAAGAAGATGCGGTACATGTATACAATGGAATATTACTCAGCTGTAAAAAAAGAACAAAATAATGCCATTTGCAGTAACATGCATGGATGCAACTAGAGATTATCATACTAAGTGAAGTAAGTCAGAAAAAGAAAGACAAATACCATATGATATCGCTTATATGTGGAATCTAAAGTATGGCACAAATGAACCTATCTACAAAACAGAAGCAAACTCACAGACATAGAGAACAGACTTGTGGTTGCCAAGGCGGAAAGGCGGGGGAGGGATAAATTAGGAACTTGGGGTTAGCAGATACAAACTACTATATATAAAATAGATAAACAACAAGGTCTCACTACTGTAGAGTACAGGGAACTATATTCAGTACCCTGTGATAAGCCATCATGGAAAAGAACATGAAATAAAGAATGTCTATATGTGTACAACCGAGTCACTTTGCTGTACAGCAGAGACTGGCATAACACTGTAAACCAACTATACTTCAATTAAGAAAAATTATAAAATTAAAAAAAATCAGTACTCTGACACTTAAAACATTTTTAATAAATAAAATCTAAAAAGAAGCCAAATCTTGAAAAAAAATAAATTAAAAAGTTGACCAAAAAAAATAATTAAAAAAATAAATAAAAGGGACCCTTAAAACTGACATTTAAGTGAAGACGACCCTGGCCTCAGGTTGCTGGGTGATCCTCTTAATTCTTCCTAGATTTTTAAAAATAAATGACGAAAGTGATATAGAAATATCCTGAGTCTTTGGTCTCGTGTCACGACAAATCCACGCTGGATTCCTGTGATCACCACTCACTTCTGCTATAGCACCTTGACAATATTCGCCCCATAATTCAAGCTTGTTGTCTGGCATCAAAAGTCAAACTCACCAATCCATATGTTCACAGAATCCAACATTCTCCTTTTGGAAACAGGAAAAATATTTGTCTACCTTCACGCTACATGCTTCTCCCTCGTTCTTTACAATTTTACTAAAAAGCTACCCAGACTTTTAGTCCTGGTGAAACAGAGGCCACGTCAGTCTCCCCTCCCCCAGGGCCCACGCATGTTAGTGAAGCGGATGAATGATGGGATCCTGGGATTCAGAGAGCACAGCTGAAGACTCTTCAGCAACCTGGCCTAGGAGACAACCACACAGTTTCACATCATCAGATCACCCCCTCCACCTCTGTAACAGCCTTGGGATTAAAATCAATGTTTTAGTTCCTTTTAGGTATCATTCCCGATGGCTGCTGGAAAAATGAAGGCTGAGAAAATTTAAAAACAGGGTATTCACTTATTCATTCCTTCAACAAACAATGAGCCACATCCAAGGCTCAGAGCTGAAACTCCACGGAAACCCCTCTGCACTCAAACTTCAGCACGTCAGGCACCGCATGTAATTTTTGCCTGACAAATGGATTCATTTTTAGTTATTATACATAATCACGAGCAGAATGTAAAACAGTTAACGGTGTGGCCTGAAGCATCAGAATTCAGACTGTGACACTTTAGTTGTAAGAGCTTGGACAAGTTACTTCTCTGAGTTTCCATTTCTGCATCTATAAAATGGGGTGAATAAAATCTAACCCATTGGTTTTATCTGCAAATTCACAAAAAACGCTTTCAGCAGTCACTCAGCGCAGTGCCTGGCATACAATTTTAAGTTACTTTAAAATTCGCTGTTATTATTATCGACAAAAGTATTTCCTGCAGCACTCTGAAGTACTGGGAGGGGAAAATAAAACCCCAGCATCAAACCATTTTACTGCTGTGCAAAGTTTCTTTCAGCAATAGTCTACAGTCTTAAGGATACTTAAAAATTTATTGAGCCCTTGCAGTGTCCAAAGTACTAAACTCAATACTGAAGAGAAATCAAAGAGAGAAAAATACACAGAGGCTGCCTCTAGAGGTACTAAAAATTTAGGAGAGGAGACAGAAAATGGTGTCACCCCCGTAGAAGGTTGAAAAGCGCTTCCCCACCCTCACCAAAAGATATCTGCATCCAAATCCCTCAAACCTGTGAATGTCACCTTATTTGGGGGAAGAGAGGGGGAGAGGGGTCTTTGCAGGTGTGATTAACGTAAGACGGGAGATGATCCGGATTATTCCCGTGGTCCCTAAATGCAACGACGTGAATCCTTACATAAGAGGGAGGCGATGGGAGGTTTTAGACACAGAAGAGAAGGAGGCATGAGGACAGACCCAAGAAAGATGGGAAGACACTACCTTCAAGTGATGTTGCCAGAAGGTAAGACCGCCAGCGCCCATGAGGAGGGGGCACGACTCTCCCCTAAAAGTCTCCTGCCAACACCTTCATTTCAGCCCTGGGACACTGATTTTGGACTACTGGCCTCCAGAACTACGTGAGAATGAAGCTCTGTTGTTTTAAGTCACCATGTTTGTGGTCATGTGTTAAGGCAGCCACCGGAAATTTACAGACCCTCTGATTAAAATCCATCCGTACCCTCCTTCTACTCACCAGTGCCTGGGAAGGGGCGACCACAGAATCCATCCCCCGCCTGGACCATCCTGAGAGTCAAGAGGCTGCTATCACGAGCCTCATCAGGACGCCATGGGCAACCAGTGGTGGTCCAGGTGAAAGAGGACATGCCACGGATATCCCCACACCCTACCTGACCGCTGCCCATCTCTAGTTCACTTCCCACCCTGTCCTTTCATGCAGTACCACAAGCTCCACGGCTCTCTCTCCCGGCCACACTGGCCCTCTGGAGTCCCCGTACGTGTCTGCACCCTCCCACTCACATGCCCCCTCCCTGTAAACACCAACCCATCCCTCAGATGCTCTAAGTCCAATGCCAATATACCTGCGCTCAGAGATGCTTGCCCTGTCCCTCTAGCACATCGCAGTTGAAAGTTTACATTCCTTTACATAACAGTTTTATACAATGTATAATTACATTTTTATGTAATTAACATCTTTCTCTATCTCCTCTATAAACTCCCAGTTCCGGGAGGCCAGTAACCGTATCTGTGTGGGTTTTTCTCACTACTGTTATCCTACGGCCAGCATGGCGTGGGGTATACAATTGGTGCTCCAAAAGCAGTTATTGTGATAAAATAAGGAAGGAGAGGGGACCAAGAAAACCAGGAGAGGAAAGGAAGAGGGTACTGAACGCCGAACTGGTGGGTTTTGAGCCCATGACTTAAAACCATGGACGGTTTGTGCACTTTACAAGCTAGAGGAATGACTGACATGAACCACCCTGAATCGAGCGACACTTTAGTACCTTCCTAACCCTGTGTCCTCAGAACACCAGCAAACAGTTCTTGCAGAATTCCATGCTCACTCATGGCCTTTAGTATTTGTTGAGTCATCAAATTTTATGGATTTATGGATGAAGGGATGGATGGATATATAAATGAAAGGATGGATGGATGGACGCACAGAAGGATACATGGATGGATACATAGATGGATGGGTGAAGACTGGTTGAATAAATGGGTGAGTGGATAACTGGACAGATGAACTTAAAATATAGGGTAGTATAAGCTTCTGCAACAGCGTATTTTTGGAGTTTTTGTTTTGTTTTTCATTTTTTCTTGGCTTTCAGAGTTGAACTAAATTAAACAGAACTTAATAATTAGAATTCTAAATTTCTGTGCCTGTAAGTATTTTTTGTAAGATCATATTTAGTACCTAACTCTTTAATTCAAGAAAAATGAAACTTCTTGGTCTCCCCATTTCCTCTCCTTTTAATTTTGACAGTGTTTAAATGTAAGCAATGAAGTTTAGTCTGTCTCTCTCTCTGTGTCTCTGTCTCTGTCCCTGTCTTTCTCTCCCTCCCTATCTCTCTCTCTCTCTCTCTCTCTCTCTCTCTCTCTCACACACACACACACACACACACACACTCTCACACACCCCAACATGCTCCCTACTGGATACTTCTTCCTCCCCTGAGAGCCCAGACAAGGTGTCACTGTAAACCAAAGCGCCTTCCAGTCCAGAACTGTGGGAGGATATTTCCTAAATAAGAGGTGAAGCTCAGCCGCCCAGATGCTTCACTGCTGACCTAAGAGGGAAGCTATCAAGGTGGAAACACTCTGCGGGAAGGTGCCCTCACAAAGCCACTGCCCAGGAGGCTGGCTGCACTCTGCCACGGGATGCGGGCAGAGCACGTGCCCAACACGGCGCACGGACGGGGGTCCATCACCGCAGCAGCTGCTCTCCCGGGATCCCAGACCTCTGAGTGTCTGCTTCTCAACGGCATTTGCAAGAGAACATAACTCCGGGGGATGCAGGTCAGGGTCATCACAAGCAGCCTACACGGTGCCACCTTCCTGACTCTGTATTGAAAACCTGCCTGGCTCTCTGCCCATCTCTAGTCTTATTAATTTGTCTTTGGGCCCCTTTACTTTCCATGCCCTGCCCCCCACCCCCCATGAAACGAATAGCAACACGTTAAAACACATCTGCAAGCTGGCACAGCTATAATCTGCATCAGGTTCCCCAGGAAGACTAGACTCTAGACATAAAACACAAACTCTCTGACAACTTAATATAAGGCTGTTCTCCAGGAAAAGGCTGGGACTGCACCCCAGTGCTGGTAAAAACCTTTTGTTTCATAACAGAGTTCCCAGGTCCTACAGGATAGAACTGCCAGCAATGAAACTTTATTTTTATTTGATTTTCAAAAGATCTATGAGGTTGCTCTATGACCAATCACTTCCTGCTCATAAAATTTAAACATATGGGTTCAAAGACGTTAGCCTGGTAATGAAAATGTGCACATCTGTTCCTTCAAGTCTCCATCTTTGGAAAGAACTAAGGCAATGCAGTAAATATAAAAATATGCTGAAACACATATTTAATATTTGGTAATAATCTCCATCTTTCCATCAGACCCAGACAAATTAGGCACTTTGGATGGTGCGTGTCTATGCATATGTTTCCCTCCAATTAAAATCCTCTTAAATGTAGTCCATCTTGGATGTCAAGCTTTTTTAGAACTTTCAGGTGGTCGGAGGATCTGAGAGGGGGAAGAGGTGTGAACATATGGGGAAAAGAGCTGAATGGTCCATGTGTTTAGAATTCATATCTGCACCAGGAAATTTTCTACAACTGGAAGGTTTCAGGGCTGTGAAACTCAAAATATGTCATAGGCTGGGCTTACAGCATCCTTCCACAAGCCGAGACCTCCACATCAGAGTTCCTCATGTTAAGGACATTTTCAGTGTCTCCACCTGAAAAGTTCAGAACTATCAGGGGAAATACGGTTCTCTTCAACCCTGCTCAGTCTAATAAAGAAATCAGTAACAGAACTATGTGTGTACCTAACCGAGGAAACATAATAGTTAGGTCATATTTACAAAGCTATTCTGAACCTTAATGAAACCTTTTTATTGCGGCATAAAAACAGAGAAGTCTATTCCTATTATCAAACCAAGTGACAACCAATAAAAAACATGCCTCGTAGCCATAGGCAAGCAAGTCTGCTGGGCTGTTGTTGCTGTGGATCTGGGGTTTTTTAACCTCATGTCTGCCTGGGGTGTATTCACTGAATTCATCGAGCTTTCCTTCCGTTTCTTGTGCACATCACAAATCCCCGAGGCGCTGGTCCTCAGAATTGTTCTAACTCATAATTAGGAGACGTGAGCCCATTACGACCGCACTTGAAAAGACAGCCAAGCAGGGTGGGCATAGGTCACCCTCTTCCTACGTCACACCAGCACAAAAGCCAGCTATTGTCAGATCTAAAGCAATGTAACCTCAGTGATGCCTGAGGAGCTCAGAGAACAGAAAATTCCTGTAATTAAAAAGGCTCTGTGCATGACAATTGGCTTTGAAGTTTCTGAGAGAGATCTCATCTCGAAAATCTTCTCAGGAAAAAAACAACTCTGTTTACAGGGATTTGGGGACACACATGGGAGACTGCTAAGATGCTCCACTTTGCTCCTTATACATTTCTCTGTAGGAAAGAGGCCCCTGTGGGAACCCCACACAAATAAAGAGACCTGATCAGTAAGGAGAAAGAATGGCTGGTCCTTTCTACAACCTCTGGTGTGAATCGAATAATTTCCCTTCAAGGAATTCGTGTCCTGAGCTTCCAAACTTGCCGTGCCAATGACAGGCTGGGAGGGAGACAGATGAGGGAAGCAGATGCGGAATCCCCGCCTTCCTCACAGCTGCAAGTCAGGGGCTCTGCTGGGATAACGCAGGTGACAAGCAGGGTTTAAACTTCGCGTCCAACCTGCACGGACGCTGCCACCGGACAAACAGCCACAGAAGGCAAAGGGAGAGAGAAGCCTCTCTTAGAGAAACGCAGGGCCACCTCTCCGGAGCTAGCCCCGTGCCACAGACACAGGAGCCCACGATGCACGCGACAGCACTCCCATACACAGGCGTGCTCCGGCATGATTTCCTCACGGGTCCGTGCCAGTAGGAAAAGTCAAGCCCAAATTCCAAAACCTTTCCAGGAGGTCACTTCAGTCCCTTCCTCTGACATCTAGCTCAGCCCTCCCGGGGCCCACCTCTCCTTTCAAGGTTCTCCACGGCCCCCTCCCAGAGTGGAACACGCGGTCGGGTGAACGAGGGTATTTCTCCGCCCGGGCGGTCTCACTCAGGGCCTCCAGCCCCAGTCTTCCGGGGAGGCACCTGCTACGAAGGGGCAGCGGGAGGGCCTCGGCCGCCGCACGCGCGCGCGTGTACACGCACAAACGCACACCCACACCCACTCTGCCGGCCGCCCCCATCCATGCACGCCCTCCCACACACTCGCTCCCAGCAAAGTTCGCCCCGGGGTCCCAGAGGGCGGCGGCGTCCCCTTACCTTTGGAGAAGAGGGCGGCCAGGCTGACGAGCACGGGGGACCAATGGTGCCACAGCGTTCCCATCGTAGACGGGCACATCCCGGAGGCCCGGAGCGCAGACCGGCGGCTCCCCGGCGCCGTCTGGGCGGTGAAGGCACAGTCGCCAAGCGCCCGGAGGACCGGAGCGGGCCGGGAGGGCGAGGGAGCGCCGGGCTAGGGGCGCGAGCGGCCGCGGCGCCCTGCGTCCTCCTCCCGCCCTTCCATGGCCTGCGGGAGGCGACACCGCGCGCCGCTCCGGAGTTGCTCTCCCGAGTCCAGCGCGCGCGCAGGCAAACCCCACCTCCCTTTCACCCCCACCAGGATATTTTTACTTTCATCCACGCGAATTTGTTCCTTGCCGTTTACCCAGCGAGGACTGGCCCCCAGGTGGCCCCCAAAGGGCGCCTCCGGGAGCGCGGGGACGCGGGGCGGGCGGCTCCGGGTGGGCTAGCGGGCGACGGCGGGGCGGCGGGGCGGCGGCGTCCGGGGCGGAGGCGGTGCGGGGACCTCCGGCCGGGTGGCCGGGCGCCCGGAGCGGCGCGGAGCGCCCGAGCGCACAGCCCCCATCCCGCCCGGCCGCGCCCCGGGGCGCGCGCCGGCGCCTAAAGTTTGGCGGGGCGCAGCCGCTGCCCGCGCCGCCCACCCCGGCCCGGCCCCGGCTCTGGCTCGAGGGGCCCTGAGCGCGCGGCGCGCACGGGCGGCTCCGGGGATGCGGGGCTGCCCCCGGCGCCGGGGGGAGGCGCGCCGCCCGCGCGCGGAGGAGGACCCGCAGGCCCGGGGACCTCGCCGCCCGCGCGCCGCCCGCGCTCGGCCAAACCTGCCTCCAGCACGGACGCGAGCGCCACGAAGCCCCGCGCGCGCTAGGGGTCTGCCTTAAAAATTAGCCTTTTTTAAAAAAAGCCCCACCCTTTCGGAGTGACAGCCGCGAGCCCCAATCCGCACAGCCAATCCCTCCTCCCGGGTCTGCCCCTCACCCACCCTCGGGGCCACCCCTCCCTGCGCGCGCGAGCGGGAGGGGGGCGCCTGGGAGGCGGGCGAGCACCGGGCTTGTTCTGCGTGCTCGGAGGAGGCGGGAGGGAGCTGCCCGCTCTCCCAACAGGTGTCAGGAAGGCCATCTGCTTTCTCTAGCTCTTCAGACCTCAAGCTAAGGGCAAGTCCTACAGCCTGGGGGTTTCTAAGGCTCTCCGCCTGCCAGTGAATACAAAGATGCCTGTAGAGGCCCTCACCCCCGCGCCTCAGTCTCTGGGTAGGAGGACCTCTGACTTGCCAGGCGTCCTGAGGGTCATGCTGACCCCACCCCTATCCTGGAATGACCACCAAGTCAGTGATCCTAAAAGAATCCCGTCCTGACTCCCCGCTGGCCCATTTGGAGCTGGGAATGGATCCATTAAGGGCCAACGCGGCCTTGAGTAGATAAGAGACAAGTTCTTCATTTATCCTTCCTGAATCCCTAATTAAGACACCCCGGAAACCAAGGACACAAAGCATCAGTGTATGATTTTAGCCCAAGAACTTCCCCATGTGAGCCTTTAAATTAACCAGATCAGAAATCAGAGCGAGGGAAAGCGTTCTGAATATTTAAAGAATACTGCAAACCAACAACAACCAAGTCAAATGAGGTGAATTTACCCCACAAGGTAAAAATGGGTCATCATCATCCAGCCAAGGGAGCCACAGGTGTTTTAGTCTAGATGCCGGTGGCTGCAAAATATACCAACACTTTAAGGGTGTTTAGCTTTCAACATTTCAAAAGACTGTCTGTCTGGGTTTCACTCCTGGTGATGATATGTGCTTCTACTTTATTCTGTGTTTAATTTTCTGAATGTCTGTCCTGTTTTTCTTTCCTTTATTTCTTAAACTTTCTGCCTTTTCTCTTTGCATCTCTCTCCTATAAAAATTCTGAAGAATTTATGCAGCAAAGAACCTAAGAGATTACACATTTCAGTGCTTCTGAAACGTAAGTTTCTACATCACCTGGGACCTTGAGAACCCGCCCCCGCATTCATCAGGTCCAGGTGGTACTCAAGAGTCTGCACTCCTAACAATCGCCAGGTGATACCAATGCTTTCCATCCAAGGACCACCGGTCTAGTCCACCTCAGTGAAAGGGAAACTGAGGCTTAGTCCCCGACACACCGTCACCTGGCCTCTTAGTGGCAGAGGCAGTAAACCGCACAAAATGCCAACCCTAGCTTGCCAGAGTCCCTTTCAATGTGAAACTGAGTCTATTTTAAAACATTTTTCCAATTTATTGACTAGGAACAAGTGATCCCTATTCTTTACTAAAAACAATCATTTTATATATTCTAAATCAAATTGAGATATTCTTTTCCAGAATTGCAATCACTAGATAGATTTTGTGGGGGGGGAAGTGGTATGTCATTGCAAAAGACTTTCTCTATCTGCATCCTCAGGACTAAAGGTGGCTGACAGATTCCATGTTAAATGATTTCCCCATTATACACAGTTGGCTTACGAAGTTTTTTCTGCTCTTTGGCGTGGAAGCTTTTGGGGGAAGCTGCAACTCCAGATACCCGATCAGTGGCTAAAATAAGATGTAAGCATGGCTACTCACTCTCCAGAATGCGGTTCTAGCTAATACATCTAATCTTCTTTGGGTAATTAGCACAACTAATCCTGGGAGAAGCACTGCCTTAGGAAGATTTGGAAAAGAAGGCTGAGGCCTGCCAGCTCTTAGCTGTGCCGAGGCCTCGGGGACCACTTCCCATCCGACGTGCCTGCCTTTTCTCTCTCAAATTAATTGTGAGAAATCTGCTTTCCTCCAAGAATATGTGTTTCCTCTGCAAGGCCATAAATCAATTTGTAAGCCTAATTTTGTCAGTAATTAAATAGTACTAATTGTTCGTGCTGTGTGGATTAGGCTGTGACACCAGGCAGTTTGGGTTGTCGTCTTTCCATAAAACAAAACGTTTTTCTGCAGCAGTTTCCAGGAAAATTAGGAGATGGTAAAGGTGGAATTCAAGGATTGAAGGCAACTGTCCCATTGGTGGTTAGAAGAGGCTTTGGGGTACCTCAAGGATGGGGCATTCTTTACAACGGAATCA
Source organism: Delphinapterus leucas (assembly GCF_059928025.1). Taxonomy (NCBI): domain Eukaryota; kingdom Metazoa; phylum Chordata; class Mammalia; order Artiodactyla; family Monodontidae; genus Delphinapterus; species Delphinapterus leucas. Next base: position 2,546,883 of record NC_143142.1, on the reverse strand, counting down.
GTCCTCTTCCAACCCTTCTCATCACATCAAAGGAGAAAGGCTCAGGCCTGAGCAACTCTTGGAAGAGAACTTTTCACTATTGCAAAGCCCTTGCTTTTAAAACAAAAGGCAGGGCTTCCCTGGTGGCGCAGTGGTTGAGAGTCTGCCTGCCGATGCTAGGGGATGCGGGTTCGTGCCCCGGTCCAGGAAGATCCCACATGCCGCGGAGCGGCTGGGCCCGTGAGCCATGGCCGCTGACCCTGCGCGTCCGGAGCCTGTGCTCCGCAACGGGAGAGGCCACAGCGGTGAGAGGCCCGCGTACCGCAAAAAAATAAAATAAAAACAAAACGAAAGGCAGATCTTTCTGTTCAGAGTGACAATGTCTAGCTAGAATTTGTGAATGTGATTCATTTTTACTTTCATTATTAATACGTTTGATGTCTCAGCTTCCCTTTAGTGACGTAAGCTGCCTTTTCAATTAAGTTACCCAAGTCTTTGAAGAATGGGCTGATTTCAAGGAGAACATTAAATCACCACTGATAGGATATGTGTCACCTTCCCCCCGGACAAAAGTCATGAAGATGGTGAGAAACGCCTGAAGTCTGAGAATCGCTGGGATGAAACGTGAGCTACCAGATCAATCCCTGCTGAGGGTGCAGAGGAACCTTTCTGAAACTTCTTTTCTTCTCAGTTTCCCCAAATTTGTGGAGTGGCCAGGAAATAGAAAAGGCCACAGATCCAACAACTTGTCTCTTTCAAGAGTGGCAACAGCATTCCGACGTGGAGTGCACTGTTCCCAGCAGGGATACTTCTCGCCCTTCCTGGTGAGGCTGAGCAAGGTCATCCCCCCACACAGAGCCCCCCCCCCCCCCGGAGACTCCCCGTGAAGTGCCTTTGAGGATGGTGCAGGATCTGGTATTCTCTGCTCCCTGCACGTGGATGGCGATGCTTCTCAGCCCCCTTGCGGGGGACCAGTGAAATGTGAGTGGAAGTGATGAGGGCACTTCTAAGATGAGGCAGTGACAAGCCCGCCTGTGACTGTCCACAGTGCGCCTCCCCACACCCCCACCAGGGGGGTGGAATAGACCACCAGCTCAAGCTGCTCCAAGACGGTGGGACCCCCATCAGCCAGCCCAGAAGACCTAGGGAGGCAAAGCCCCCTGCAACCCACATGAGACATCTGGCAGGAGAAAGCAATTGTCATTCTGCAGTCTGGGTTCTTCTGGGTCACCATAGTGAAATCCAGATTCTTCTTCTACTCTCCCCCTCCCCTCTGACTCTCCTCCTCCCAGGGGTCCACAAGCAGATGTTAAAAACCCAACGTATAGGAACTCTCCTAGGTGACCCCCGGCCTCTCCAAGTAACCCCTAGGTGAACCTAAAGGATTAGGCTCCTTTTGCAAAGATTAAGAGTAGGGTGCTCCTTTTGCCTTATTTTACTGTTTCATGGATCAATACAGAACGCTCAACGGGACGTTAAAGTCTTCATTGAAGTTATATGCAGTGCCGCCTGGAAGAAATCCTGCATTTCTACCTGTAGCTTGACCAGCCCCTGGGGGCCCCCTCTGTCGGAGGTGAGGCTTCTACCAGAGGTCAAGGAGAACCCGCAAGGCTGCCTCTGCCGTAAACCCACCGCTAAAAGACCTCCTGGACTTTTTCATTCACTTGTTCATTCATGGGAGCCTGTGATGGACGCTTAATGTTCACCAAAACCTCTACCTGTAGCCAAACCACGCACCCTGACCTTCCTAAGGTTAAGGTTAACTGTGGCTATAGGTTGAGTGGCCAAAAGAATGTGGATGGAAGTGATGCCCATCCCTTCCAGGAAGAGCCTACAAAACCTTCCTCTGGCGTGACCCTCCAAACTCTTTTCCCACATCTTCCAGCTGGAGGCCAAAGTCCAGTAGGGAACCCCAAGGCCCCCAGCAAAGACAGAGGGACGAGATGGAGGGAGGCTGGCCCCCCTAAGTGTGGAAGCTCACGTCCTAGCCCTGGATTTGGGGCCAGCAAGAAATAAGATTGTACGGTGTTGAGTCACAGGAGTTTGAGAGTTTCTTTGTTACGACAGCTGATGTGAATAATTCTAACCAATACACCTCCCTTGATCTCAGCCTGACTCCACAGAAGCAGGAGTGGGGTACAAGCAAAGCATAAAAAAATAATCCATCTGCGTCCAACTCTACCCACCAAGAAATGGCTTATAGTCCAGTGGAGGGAGAAACGTGGGCACCTGGAACCACAGCTAAGCTTTGGACTAATTATGATACACATCAGGAGAGCTCAAAGGAGGGAGGTGTGGCTTTGCACTGAAATGATGGCTGCACCAACCACACTGCACCAATTAATGGCCATGCAGGATGCTCTGGGTCCTGCACCAGGCACCAGACAGAATGCAGTGTGGAGGACCATGCTGCCCTTATACTTGATCTTATACTTGATCTCTTGGGATCTTTAGAGTGTATCACAGAGAAGAAGGGCTGGGACTTCCAAGGGAGGGTCCTCGTGGGCTGGGGTACTCAGAGGAAAGGGATTTAGGTGGATCCCATACTCCATTCAATACATATTTATTACATGCCTATTATTGGCCAGGCACTGGAGGTTTAGCAAGTGTATAAGCTGCCACCAAGCTTATATTCTCCTGAAGACAGGCAGACAACATACAAGCAAACTGAGAACAAGATACTTTCAGAAAGAGCCTAAGAAGAAACTCAGGACAATGTTTAGTTAACTTCTGAGAGGTTGGGCAAGGCTTCTCTGAGAAGATGGCCTTAGAAAGGGGACCTCACTGGTGAAAAGAACACTCTATGTACAGATTAGGGTCCTAACCATGCCTGGTGGAGGAAACAGCAAGTGCAAAGGCCCTGAGGTGTGAAAAAGCTGAGAGGGTCAGAAAGAAAACAGCGCAGCTGAGGCTGAGTGAAGCCAGGGAGAGCGAGGAAGGAGGTGAGGTCAGGGGACGGATAGGAGATATGCAGAGCCTTGTCGGGATTTGGGTTGGTGTAAGGGAATTGGGAGGCCAGCGTGGGATGTCAGGTCAGATGAGCCGAGTCACATTTCTGGAAGATCTCCAGGTGTTCCGAGAGCACCTAAGAGGCAGGGGCCAAGCGTGAGCTCACCAGCCTCTCTTCCCCTCCTGGAGCCCCTGCCTTCCTGCCTTCACAACACCTGGCTTCTGTGTGGCCACTGGGTGCCAGGGAGGCTGGTGAGCTAAGAATCCCACGCCCAGAGCAGGATGGGCTCTGCCGTAGCCAGGGGGGCTGGCCCCCTGCACGCCGAGTCCTTTCCCACTTTCCTGTCTAATTCCTGGTCCCTGTGTTCTGGCTTGAAAACACTTCTACTCATTCCTCATCTAACAAAATCTCAATTGTGGAGCTCCTCTACGTGCCCTGCACTGGCTGTATTATCCTCCAGGATGGAGAAAAAGGGCCGGCGAGGCTGATCACCATGGAAGTCCAGGCCAGAGCAGGAAATCTGTCTGACAGCGTGTGGCTGGGCTAGCGGCAGCCACCTGCGTTTGGAGCGCCAGCTTCTGTGGTCCTTGGGAGCCGCCACTTCTCAGCCTGCTTGACCAAGGCTCCTCTGTTGAGGGTGGGCTGTCTACGCACCATCAGGAGGAAAATGGGGGTGTCAGTCTGAAGGTCTTAAGCCAGAAAGCATCCTTCCCAAAGAAAGAGCCAGCCCCCGCCTAATGCTTCCAGAGCACTTGATCACAGACAAAAGAGAACGCTGGCGCTACGACCAGTGTTCTGACCAGATCCTGAGCCAGGATCCCATGATGAGCAAGATGCATCCCAAGGACCCAGTTTCTCTTCTCAGCTCAGCATCAAATGGTCTGATTTCTTTAGCCCCTTTGAAATCAGCGTTTCAGCTTGAAAGGCTGGGTCTTGGGTTCCATACACCTTTGTCAGGGAGTGAATTAACCCCTTTTTGTGGACTTTGAATCAGATGTGCACATCCCGGGGTTGTGATGGAAGGAAATGGCTCCCCATCTCTGGCCAAAAAAAAAAAAAAGTTTATGAAAGTGACACAGAGGGAGTTGATCCTGCCCGGGAGGAACTCAGAGCAGCCACAGAAGGAAACACTTTATTTGGCAATTTGTAGAGTTTGCCAACATCAAAGGGAAAGTGAGCCCTGCAGGTTGTTACAAGCAAACATTCCACAGCTTCAAAGCTGAAATCTGAGGACACTTTCAACGGACTAATTTGGAAGTTACTTAAGGATGCTTTGGGGAATAAACAAATGGCAGTGATAGGGCTGGGAAGACTTCTGCCTTAAAAAAACTCTACTTTTTCCTCTTAATAAAAGTCCTCTAAGATCACCCAGTAAATCAAGTGTATGCTCCAATTTCTTCCCGACGGCTAGCTTTTCTCAACAGTATAGAGCTCTCTGCTTGGAATTTCAATAACCTACTCTCGTCTTTTCTCTCACAGATATGTTGGTCCAAGTCAGGATGTAGGGTCCCCACCTCCAAACAGCCATAAAAGTCTTTAAAAAGATTATTTCTCACAATTCTCAAATACCAGTTTTTCATTTTGTCCAAAGGTCTCTGTCAGTTGGGTGTTTAAATTGATCAACATAAGAGTCATCCAGTGTGATTAAATATGATCAATTATTTGTAAATTGATCTTTGTCCCATCGCATGAGACATCTGGAGAAGGTGACCAGTGACATCAGTGAGCTCTTTGGGTGTAAAAGTAAATGCAGTGACTGATGCTGTCATGCTCCAATGTATCATTGGAGGGATGGTTTAGAAGATTATTTTCAACTCTAACCACCAAATAGTGAAATATATGTGACGCTGGATAAATGTTGGTTTTGCGGTTATTTTTATGCGTCAGAAAGGCGGCAAAGCAGCACCTAGAAACGAGACCGTCTCAAGATTTCCTTTTGCACAGACCACAAGAACAGCGGAACAGAGCTGTGGTCCTCTGGCGCCGGGGCTACCGCCGCCCGGACTCACAGCATCAGTGGGCCTGCAGCGACCCCTAGTGCTGAAGCGGTAGCAGCTCATCTTGTTTTCCCTTCCGAGAATAAGTGAATTGACATCTCCCGCTGCAACCAAAGGTCACAAGCTGTCATGTTTTAATTAGTCAAATTATATTTTTTTTAACTAGAAATGTATCTTATCACATCATTTTAACAAAGGAACAAGGTTGCCAAGCCCTTTGCACGGTGGTGAAGGAAGTCCTGAGGCTGGAACCTTGAGGCTTATATGCTCCTGAAAGTGTAAATAAAAACATCATGGAATTGACTTAAGAATTAAAACATAAGCACTTATACCGCGTGCGCCCTCCGTAATACTTGAGTTGAACTTGGGTTGTTCTTTAATATCTGTCAAGCAACTGGTCATTTTTAAATGGGTATATGCACCCATGTTGATTATTCAAATGAATGTTTCTAAACAAGAGGATGCTAGCAGCATCCTCCACTTTCTCAGGATCAAATGCGTCTCTTAAGTAAAGGCAAAATCCCTGGTTCCTTTGGGGGAGTTTAAAGAGTTGCATAAGATATGTTCATAGCAACACTATTTACAATAGCCAAGACATGGAAACAACCTAAATGTCCATCAACAGATGAATGGATAAAGAAGATGTGGGACATATACACAATGAAATACTACTCAGCTGTTAAAAGAATGAAATAATGCCATTTGCAACAACATGGATGCAACTAGAGATTATCATACCAAGTGAAGCAAGCCAGAAAGAGAAAGACATATTCCATACGATATCACATATGTGGAATCTAAAATGTGACCGAAATCAACCTATCTACGAAACAAAAACAGACTCGCAGACATAGAGAACAGACTTGTGGTTGCCAAGGGGGAGGTGGGTGGGGGAGGGCTGGAGTGGGAGTTTGGGATTGGCAGAGGCATACTAGTATATATAGAACGGATAACCACAGGGTCCTGCTGTGGAGCACAGGGAATTCTATTCAATACCCTGTGACAAACCATAATGGAAAAGAATATAAAAACGAATATGTGTGTGTGTTAAAAAAAAAAAAGAGTTGCATAAGAAAAAGAGATCTCAGATAGAGAGAACACTGGGTCCTGCTCCTGGAGAAGACACTTTACATGTGGTTTAGAGATGAGTGGGGTTGTGAGACGTCTGGAATCATACCAGTGTCATTGACAATGGCAATGACCATTTAAAATAGAGAATCTTAGAGCTGGGGCAGCCTGGCCATCCCCTACTGCAATCCTCCCACATTGGATGTGAGCAAATAAAAACCAGAAAGAGAAAATTCATTAACTTAATTATTGCTGCCTTTTAACAACACTGCTACTAGGATAAAATAATTTAGGAAGTAGAAGTCTGAGCATAAATTGCTCGTGACCATCAAAATTGGCCCCTTCTACTCATCATTATCAGTGAGATCCAAAAGTAGCTACTAGGGAGTGTCTATCTGAAGCTGTTATATGTTTAAAATAAACTAAAATACAAGTGGTTGGAGTTTCTTTTCTTTTCCTTTGATTCTGACATTTCTGTACTGGGGCCACTATGGAAATGACTTCTAGAAAATCTATTATGAGAAATGTGTGCTTAAAACATATTTACTTAGCAAACATTTCAAAATTCTTTCCAAAATTAGCCTTCAAGAAGTTACAGTTTGGGGATTTCCCTGCTGGTCCAGTGGGTAAGACTCCACGCTCCCAGTGCAGGGGGCCTGGGTTCGATCCCTGGTGGGGGAACTAGATCCCGCATACATGCCGCAACTGAGAAGTCTGCATGCCGCAACTGAAGGGTCCTGCATGCTGCAACTAAGACCCGGAGCAGCCAAAATAAATAAATAAATGAAAACAAAATTACGGACGTCCCTGGTGGTCCAGCGGTAAAGAATCCACTTTCCAATGCAGGGGACGCGGGTTCGATCCCTGGTCGGGGAACTAAGATCCCATATGCTGCGGGACAACTAAGCTGGCGCGCCTCTAGAGCCCTCGAGCCGCAACTAGAGAGAAGCCAGTGCTCCACAAGGAAGAGCCCGCGTGCCTCATCTGAGACCCGACCCAGCCAAAAATAAAAATAAATGAAAAAATAAAATAAATCTTTTAAAAAAGGAAAAGAAAAAATAATCTGAACTTCATCAAAATTAAGAAATTAAAAAAATAAATAAAGTTACAGTTTGACTAAAATTTCCATGGTATCAAAACTCGAGTTAAGTGGGAAGCAGCCGCATAGCACAGGGAGATCAGCTCCATGCTTTGTGAGCACCTAGAGGGATGGGACAGGGAGGGTAAGGGAGATGCAAGAGGGAGGAGATATGGGGATATGTGTATACGTATAGCTGATTCACTTTGTAATACAGCAGCAACTAACACACCATTGTAAAGCAATTATACTCCAATAAAGATGTTATACAAAAAAAAAACCAAAACTAGAGTTAGTTACATATGCACCCACTTTGAGTGGCAGGTTCTGAAACCATCTACCTTGTTGCCGTATCTAGCACCACTGTGTTTCAGCTACAAGACTGGCCCCCTGGTCACGATAACTGTCTGGAGGTGGCACCTAAGCCCATCTCACAGCCCTGCCCCAGGACCTTTGCACCTGAAGTGAGGGGGTGGGGAATCCATCTCCCTTTGGATACCTGGAATATATGATGCAAAACTGAGAAGTTGCTGACCATGTTACCACCTCCGAATGATCTGGAGGAAGCAACACAAGGAGAACAGAGTTTAAGAGACAAAGCCTGGCTGCTGTTCCAGTCCCTCATTCTGGTCATTTCTCACGTTCCGTGAAATATCCTAGTTTCCACATAAACTCCTCTTCTTTAAGCTAGTCCAGGTTGAGTTGGTTCCTCACTACCAGAAGATCATCTTTCATCTCTCCTCCAACCTGACGCACTGGTTGAGCTCCTGTTCTACCCAGGTTGAAGAAACACTGGAAAGACTGAGTCGGCTCTGGACACTCCTTAGTCAGACCCTCGCATGGCTGCCACCTCCGTGAAAAGCTCAAGCCCCCAAGTGCCCTCCAAGGCCAGCTGCGGGCTGCTCCTCTCCTGCTTCAGCAAGCCCTTTCCCACTTCCCGCACACAAGCTGTGCCCCTGACGCAGGGCCTCCGCACAGACTGTTCCCTCTGCCAGGAACACGCTTCCACCCCATACCCATATGGCTGGCTCCCTCACTTCATTCTGGTCTCTGCTAAGGATTCCTTCGTCTTTCTTGGACACACTATTTAAGTGGCAACCCCCATCGCTTTCTCTCTTCTTACCCTGTGCTGTGTTTCGTGTCATTTGTCAACACCTGTCTCTCTCCCACACCTGGAATATAAGCTCCCTGAGAACAAGAGCTGCCCAGAACGCTACAGAAAAACGCAGTCCCTCTGTAACATTTTAAAAAACAAGTAGGGGGCTTCCCTGGTGGCACAGTGGTTAAGGGTCTGCCTGCCAGTTCAGGAGACACGGGTTCGAGTCCTGGTCTGGGAAGATCCCATATGCCGCGGAGCAACTAAGCCTGTGTGCCACAACTACTGAGCCCGCAAGCCACAACTACTGAGCCCACATGCCACAACTACTGAAGCCCACGAGCCTAGAGTCCGTGCTCCGCAACAAGAGAAGCCACCACAATGAGAAGCCCACGCACCGCAACGAAGAGTAGCCCCTGCTCGCTGCAACTAGAGAAAGCCTGTGCACAGCAACAAAGACCCAATGCAGCCAAAAATAAATAAATAAAATAAATAAATTTATATTTAAAATAGACCCAACACAGCCAAAAATAAAATAAATAAAATAAAATAATTTTTAAAAATAAATAAATAATAAAAAGCAGGTAAGTCAGAGAAAGACAAATATCATATGATATCACTTACATGTGGAATCTTAAAAAAATGATACAAATTAACTTATTTACAAAACAGAAACAGACTTAACAATATTTCGACAATACTGAAAACAAATTTAGGCTTACCAAAGGGGAAATCTGTGGGGAGGAATAAAACAGAAGCCTGGGATGAGCATACACACTATATATACAGATAGCCAACAAGGACCTATTTTATAGCACAGGGAACTCTACTCAATATTCTGTAATAAACTAAATGGAAAAGGAATTTGAGAAAGAATAGACATATGTATATGTATAACTGAATCACTTTGCTGTACACCCTGAAACTAACACAACATTGTAAATCAACTACCCTCCGATATAAAAGAAAAAAGAAAAATCAAGTAATGAATCAGCAACTCCTTCCCCACCCTCCCGCGTCTTCCCCAGCCTGAGGGGAAGTGTGCTCTCCATCCTATGTGAAGAGCACACTGCTTGGGTACTATTTACCTGCTGTCTTTGGGCAGAACAACTGGTCAATTTAATGAATTTAGCATTGAACTCCAGCTTGGAGCTCACTTAATTAGACCACTCACTTCACTGATGGGGAAGCGGGTACTGAGAGAAGCAATGTGACTTGCCTTGACTGTATTTTCTTTTCCAACAGGGCAGGGGTGTTAATATGAAACTCACCACAACTGATTATTTCCCAGTTATCCTGTCCACCAGATGACTTTCTGAGGCAGTGCAGAAAGTCTGGGGTGGTTAGAGAGATGCCCTAACCCACGTGCTTGGATTTGAATTAATAGCTGTGTGACTTTGGCCAAATTACTTAACCTCTCTGAGCCTCAGTTTCCTTAACTTAAAAAATATATAGAATGCTACTATCACCTAACATGTTGGGCTGTTACAGAATTAATTGAGAAAAACCACATAAAGCATCTACATGGTACTTAGCATCCTAGCATATAGTTACCATTATAATAGAGAGCTATTGCTAGTGACTGTTCCCTGAAGGAATAGAAACGTGTTTTTCAAAATGTCATGTTTATCTTTGTCCAGTTCCCTATTTAACACTCTGCACAATTTATTGGGTTTCTGCAGGATCCACGCCAGGAACAGATTTTCTTAGCGTGATGTTGAATCAGCCTGTCTGATCCATGAGGATCAGACTTATGAACGAAAGTCTTGTTTCTATCATGCTCACGTTAGATCTCTTAAAAACATCAATCGTTAAGAAGTCAGAGAGACAATGCATGCAAATCAACGTTACTCATCTTGGAGTTTAGGAATCTTGCTCTTTTTTCAGATAAGTTTTCCTTTTCTGCACGTGTGCGCACACACACACACACACACACACACACACTCCAAGGCTTGGAAAACAACAACAACAAAACAAGATGCCTTATGTAACTGCAAATTTTCCACGATGGAGAGTCCGCGGGTGTCAGTTCCGTTTGTTGATTTTTCATTGGGTGCACACAGTTAGGAAAAAGTGCTGACCAGGATAAAACCCGTGTAACATTTCCAGGTTTTGTTCTTGAGTTGTTGCACCTCCAAGTTCAAGTTGAGTGTCAGACTTGCCATTTTAAAATGGTGTTGCTGGGGTGTTTATATAACTTTTGCAGTGTGGCAGGAAGATGGAGCCGCTCACCTGCGCTGGGGGATGGCGCCCTGTCCAGAGCTCAATGCCCCCACGGTGAGATAACTCAGTGGAGAGAGGAACCGGTGCTCTTCATCTCCCAAGGTCAGTACAGATGCCCGCTTCCCCCTTCCTCCTCCAAAGCACCCTTGCCCTTGACGCTCTGCCTTCAAGCTGGTTGGGGAAACCAAGACCACTTGAACTAATGCTAATAAATAATTCATTGCTAATTCCCATCATTTAATTCATCCAATAACGCCAGTCTCTCCCCACCATGCTCCAAGGAAACATCCTTTCCCAAACTGCAGCATCGTATTTTCCAAATATGGCCACAATGATGTCCCCAACCATCTCATCTTCTCAATGTGATCTTAACACCCTCCCCCATCAGGAGGTGGCGTCCCTATCCCCTTCCCTCGAATCTACATGGGCTTCTGCCTCACAAGTGACCAACAGAAAAGTGATGCCATGGGACTTCCAAGGTAAGTTAGAGAAGGTAGGTCACCATGCTCACTGGAGCCCTTGTTTGTGGCGCCTTGCAGTGTCGTGAAAGAAGTCTGACTGCCTGTGGGTGAGGCCAACTGAGTCACATGGAAAGGTCATGTGTCAGTGTTCCAGGGAGGGGTCTTAATCTTCAGGGCCTCTAGCTGAGACCCCAAATAGGTAAGTCCAAGAGCCTTCAGGTAACACCAGTCTCCAGCCAACTGGTCAACCCCTGCACAAGGCTTCCAATCGCGACCCTGGCCAGTGTGGAAGAGAGACCCAACCTTACAGTGTGAATTACTGACCAACAAAATCTGTGACCATAGAAAAAAAGTTGTCATTTTATGCCATTGAATTTGGGTGGTTTGGTAAGCAGTATGGATAACCAGAACACTTGCTAACAGCAAAGTCGTCCTTTGTTAATTTCAGCTCCGCACAATAACTAATTGGCCGTCTACATTCTGCCAGGCTCTGGGGATAGAGAAATCGTAAATGGTCCCTCTCCTGCGTTCGTTGTGACCCATTAATTTGTAAGTTAAAGAAAGCAACCCACAAATTGAAAATTTGAGGGTAGATCCTTCAGGGATGGTTGGATCCAGGTGGTCAAATGGAATCACCAGGCCTTCGTCTCTCTCCACCTCTAGGCTTGACTTTCCCCAGTGTTGACATCTCTCTCTGACAGCCCCCATCCATCCAGTGGCCCCCACAGCTACTCTCTTACAAATCCACAGCCCCACATCTAGCGGGGAGGGAACTCCTTTTTCTGATGATTCCAAGAATAGTTCTCAGTCTGACTGTTAGCTTCTCAAATAGGACCACAGACCCGCTGCTTAACTCCTGTGACTGGAGTGTGGGGATAGTCTGGTTGAGTTGGATTTGCGCTGTTACAGCTGCCCAAACCACACAGACTGAGAGTAGGAAGGGCTGTTTCGCCAAGGAGAATCCTACTGTGGTTATCCAAGCAGAATGGCTTGTGAGCATCCAGTAACAACACAAGGCTGTACACCCTGCTCCATTGGAGGGAAGGATGGTTGTCAGTGCTCAAGAACGTCCAAGAATATGAACACAAAAACTCTGGGGGGCCTCCTCCTCCTTCGGCAGATGAAGAAGTCAAGACACAAACACTTTGATGGCAAGTCAAGATTGCACATGGAATCTGTGGACTAGATGCAGGTCTCCTCATAGCCGGTGCTGGCTGCTTCTACTGACCTGTCCCAGACCATCAGTCCCACACTTCAGACACACCCTTGATTTCTGATCTCCAAATGGAACGGATTTAAGCTCATGATTATTATTTTTTTTAATTAAAGTATAATTGATTTACAATATTCTGTTCGTTTCAGGTATATAGCAAAGTGATTCAGTTATATATATATATTTTTCAGATTATTTTTCCTTTATAGGTTATTATGAGATATTGAATATAGTTCCCTGTGCTATACAGTAAATCCTTGTGTTTTTTAATCTACTTTTTGTATAGTAGTTTGTATCTGTTAATCTCATACTCCCAAGTTATCCCTCCCCCCCGCTTTCCCCTTTGGTAGCCATAAGTTTGTTTTCTAGGTCTGTGAGTCTGTTTCTGTGCTGTAAATAAATTCACTTGTATTATTTTTTATATTCCACAACTAAGTGATATCATATATTTGTCTTTCTCTGTCTGATTTATTTCACTTAGCATGATAATCTCTGGGTCCATCCATGTTGCTGCAAATGACATTATTTCATTCTTTTTTATGGCTGAGTAATATTCCATTGTATGTATGTACCATACCTTCTTTATCCATGCATCTGTCGATGGACACTTAGGTTGCTTCCATGTCTTGACTATTGTGAATAGTGCTGCTATGAACACTGGGGTGCATGTAACTTTTTGAATTAGAGTTTTTGTCTTTTCCTGATGTATGCCCAGGACTAGAATTGCTGGATCATATAGTAATGCTATTTTTAGTTTTTAAAGGAACTTCCATACTGTCTTCCATAGTGTAAACTCATGACTATTGATTCCAACTTCAGATAAATGGAACAGTAAACCAGAAGCAAGTTCTGTCAGTTTTTCCTGACTTCCACCTTGTCAAACTCAAATCCTTAAAGCCCCCACATCTTGCAAAGTGTAGTATGTGAAGGGCAGCATTGTCTGGTTCAGTCCAATGGCTCAGAGCTCTGTTCCTCTTAGAGTAGATATGACCAAGGGTAAGATATCGTCCCATCTAAATCTCAGTTTCTTTACCTGAAAAACAGGGATTGGGGATGAGAGTAAGGTTCTGAGCCTAAGCTGAGATGTGTTTTTGAGTTCATAGGATGGATGAGATACAACATTTGGTTAGCATAGGTTGATTTGCAGGGTATGGTGGGGCTGGCCAGGAAGGTTTTCTGAGCAAGCACCTCGTGGTAGAAGTGGGAAGCTGGCTGCAGTCATAGGTGTGTTTTCGCAGAACCTCTCTGCAAATCCTCCCATAACTCCTTGTCCCAGACACAAGACTGGGCCTGTGGTCTATACTGGACCCACCATACCAGCTCTGCGCTCTTCCCCCAGGCAACAGTGACTGGTCCATGGAATGGATGTGTAACCCAGGAGATAACAGTGACTGGTCCATGGAATGGATGTGTAACCCAGGAGATAACAGTGACTGGTCCATGGAATGGATGTGTAACCCAGGAGGGCCAGTAAGAGTCCTTCCCTGAGAATTTTCAAACTGGATCTTGGAGATAGAAGCCCTTATTTCTCCTTGCTGAAAAGCTGAAAAGCTGTGAGATCCAGAGCCACCAGTAACTGTGTCCTTCATGAGGTAAAAAGCAGATCTGAGAGAATTAACCCAACATTTAGTGAACAAAAGAGAATCCCGAGGGAATCTGAGAGTCTGGTTCCAGATTTTCTTCACACCAGATCTGTGCCTGCACTTTAAACCATTTTATAACGTGAACCAATGAATTACTATTTTGCTCGAGCCCTTTCGAGACGGATTTCTGCTGAGTGATGGCGAACACCATAGACTCTTCTCCAACTATACCTGAGAGATGACTTCTAAAAGAAGTAGTGACAAGTAAGGGGAGAGCTAAAACAGTGAAATTTGGGCATCAATGTCATGGCCTCGTTTGTTCTCAGGGACCCTAGAGTTATAAGGATGGAAGAAATAAAACAAGATATGGAAAGTTTCTGGCTCATAAGAGTTACTCAATAAATATTATCTCTCTTTATTATACTTATCACATGTATACATACCTGCAATTTGCATCAGTAATAGACTTTCAAAGGATATTGACATTCCATTGGCCTTAAAAGCTACAGTTGCAACTACAACAAATGTTCAATTTTGATTGTTAATTTTGTCATTATTCTGCACGCGTCTAGCATTAAATCTTCTGAAGAGAAGATCACTCATTCATTAATTGGTCATAGAGTACAAATCACCATCTATCCTTCATTGTTAGAATCTAGGGTTCCTGCTGAAAATGTCTTTTGCCTGCCAATACTAAATAGATTTTTCATTCTTCAGTCCACTGCCATTTATGTTTTCCCCATCAGTCTGTGGAAACCATTTCCAATCGTGTCACAGGTGACCTACTAATTGCGAATCTCAAGGATGAGTTTAATTTCTCATCTGTCTTATTTCTCTATAACACTTAACATGACCCACTTCTTTCCTCCTGAGGCTGTGATCCCATGGCTTTGTAAAATATTTCTGTTGTTTTTTTCTCCTTCTCGGATTCCTCCTTAGTATTAATCAGTGGGCTTTCCCCGCCTCTACATACCTCTTAAGTATCCTCTGGGAATATATTCTTTCTTCAATTCTATGTGCCCTCCTTGGCATCTTATGGGCATTACAGCCTCCACCAGCAGCCATGAAGAGATGACCCCATATCTAGCCAAGAAATTGCTCCCAAGATCCAGACAGAATTCCCAAGTGCCTATTGGACACTTTCTATAGGCTATTAACATTTAATTTTTTTTTTCTAATGTCACAAAGGGACTTCCCTGGTGGCGCAGTGGTTAAGAATCTGCCTGCCAGTGCAAGTAAAACATGGGTTCGAGCCCTGGTCCGGGAAGATCCCACATGCCATGGAGCAGCTAAGCCCGTGCGCCACAACTACTGAGCCTGCGCTCTAATGCCCGCAAGCCACAACTACTGAGGCCACGAGCTGCAACTACTGAGCCCACGTGCCACAACTACTGAAGTCCGCGCCCCTAGAGCCCGTGCTCCACAACAAGAGAAGCCACCGCAATAAGAAGCCCGTGCACTGCAACGAAGAGTAGCCCCCGCTCACCTCAACTAGAGAAAGCACGCGCGCAGCAGTGAAGACCCAACACAGCCAAAAATAAAAACAAATAAATACATTAAAATATAAAAACTAAAAACCATCATTCTTTTAAAAAAAGTCACAAAATATATACCTTCTATCCTTTTTCTGTCCCTTGTATCTATAAATGGCCTTAAATATTCCCTAGTTGTTCACTGAATTTGAAAATCTTCTCAAAGACTTACCTCCCCCGTTACCCCCTACGTAAAATTAATTATCAATCTCTGTTGACTCTTCGTCCTAAATACATAAGAATTTTCTCTTCCCCTCCTTCCGCACTGCCACCGCCCTGGTTCAGGTCTTTTGTTTCTCACGTAGGATGTTGCAGGAATTTCTATGTCATCTTCCCTGCTTACCTCCTTTCACCCCTGCACAATCACAAGAGTGATGTTATTAAAATACAAATCAGATTGTGTTCGCTTCCTGCCTAAGCTTTTAATGACTTTCCAATACCTTCCGGATCATGCCTCAAGCCCTCACAGGAAGCTGGTCCCGTGTCAAGCCTCATCTCCCACCTCTGTTCCACATATTCAGGGGTCCAAACTCTGCAAAAGCAGCCCCTTGGGTTGGTGGATCTCTTTTTCAGCTCTGTGCCTTTATGGGTGCTCTGCCGTTTTCTTGGAAAGGCAGGAGTTTTCCTTTGCTTCCCTGGTGAACTCAAGCTTGAAGACTTAGATGACGTGCCATCTGTCCCAGCAAGACTTCTCTGATTTCCCTGGAAGGGTCACACTTGTCAACCCCAAATTCTGACAATCCTGCACTTGAATGATGAAGCCTCATTCCCCTCCCATGGAGTGTGGGCTGGACAAAGCAACTCGCCCCTAATGCCTAGAGTGTGGCAGAAACTATGGGGTGTGTCTTCTGAGACGAGATCTTCGAAGGCATCCTATCTTCCCCCTAAGCCCTCACTTCCTTAGAACATGTGATTTGAGAGAAGTCAAGTGCTGGCTCATGAGGATCCTCAGGCTGCCACATGGAAAGAACCAGGTGGCTAGGATTTGAAGCCTCTGTCGACTGAAAAAATGTACAACCTAAAAGTGGAGAATTATGTTTTATTCAGCGGACAAAACTGAGGACTTAAGCCCAGGACACAGCATCTCAGATTGCTCTGAGGGACCGCTCCAAAGAGGTAAGGGGGGAGCCAGGATATATAAGAGTTTTTGCAACAAAAACCAGGTAATAGAACATCAAAATGTTACTGTGCATTAAAGAAAAGCAGACATAGCAAGTTAATGAATATAGATCTTTTCTATGGATGGGAAGATGCAAGAGTCTGGGCTTATTGCAATCATTCCTTGGATATGCCCCTTAGCTGTCTAGGGTCGGTATCCTGCTTTTCTCCATCCTGAATCTCCTCAGGGTGCACGGCTGGGGGCAGCTGCAGTGTCAGAGGGCTTGATGGCTGCAACATTCTTTGTTTACTGATACAGCAGGTAGCATTTTCCACCCACCCTTCCTTGCAACAGTAACGCAAGTGAGGCATGTAAAAGGTGCATCCTCCAGCCACAGACAAGCCTTCAATGATCCAGCCCCAGCTGACATCTTGGTGGCAACCACGTGAGCCACCCAGCTGAGCTGACCCACCCAGAATTCCTGACCTACAGAAACCATGAGATAATGAGCTTCTCTCTAAGCCAGTAAATTTGGGGCTTGTTTTACGGCAGTAGATAACTAATATAACCAAAACCTGCCAACCAGCAAAATAGTTTGATAATTGTCCTGACAGTCTTTTTCTGTGCATATTTATACCCCATTCCCCTCTCCCCTCCCCATATGCTAAATATTGTTTCATGGCTGGACACTTTGCACATCTGTCATGGTTTTTCACAGTTATAGAGATCCCAGACGTTATGTTACCTTCCTTTACCAAACCACTCACTTCCTGCCGTTGGAGATTAGGTGATTTACAATTGTTTGCAATTAAAAACAGGCTTGGAATATTACAATAGATTAAAATTTTAGTGCAAGATATTTCCCTCAGGATAAATACTATGAGTATAATTGCTACATAAGAGAGGACATACATGCTTAAGTCTTTTAATAAATATTTCCAACTTGTCTTCCAAAAAAAATCTGAGCCAGAAATGTACAAGACTACAGATTTCCTCATATTCTAATCACGTGGGCAGTTTTGGCCCCAAGGGGATATGGGACATATGTCACACGCGAGACTTTTCTCAGGGTCAGTACTAGCGGGAGATGGTGCAAGGGGCGTCTAATGGGTAGAAGGTTGGATGCAGAATGACCCTTCCCCGCAAAGAATTATCCAAAAATATTAATAGTGCCAAGGTTGAGAAATGCTGTCTAACACCAGGGTGTTAATATATCAAAAGTGGTTTGCCATTTGATAGTTGAAAAGCGTTATCTCATTGTTTTAGATTGGTTTTTAAAATAAATTTATTTATTTATTATTTTTTTATTTTTGGCTGCGTTGGGTCTTCGTTGCTGCATGCGGGCTTTCTCTAGTTGCAGCGAGCGGGGGCTACTCCTCGTTGCAGTGAGTGGGCTTCTCATTGCGGTGGCTTCTCTTTTGCAGAACATGGGCTCTAGGCACACGGGCTTCAGCAGTTGTGGCTGGCGGGCTCAGTAGTTGTGGCTCTCAGGCTCAGTAGTTGTGGCACACGGGCTTTGTTGCTCTGCGGCATGTGGGATCTTTCCAGACCAGGGCTCGAACCCGCGTCCCCTGCACTGGCAGGCGAATCCTTAACCACTGTGCCACCAGGGAAGTCCCTAGATTGTTTTTACTTTTATTTTTTTGTTTGTTTCACTTCTAATAAGTGTACATTTTTTTCCACATATTTTCAGTCCTGTTTGGCCACTTGCCTACTCATTACTTTTCCCTATTTCTTTAATAATGTGCTAGACTTTTAAGGTGGTTGGTATGAGTCCTTAATAAGATGTTGATGCTTTGTTGTACATAGCAAATATTTTCCCCCAGTGGTTCATTAGCTCTTTAATTTTATTTATGGTCTTTAGGGCATGAAGGAGTTTGTTTTTGTTTTTATGTGGTTGAAACCATCAACTCTGAAGTTTCTTCCTTGGCTCTCAGGCTTGGGAGGGCTAACTTCACACTGAGAACTGCTAATTAACCACCTCTATTTTCTTGGTTTCATCTCCTTAGATTTAATTCTTTCATTTATCTGAAATTCATCACACTCTGTGGTGGGAGATGAGCATATAATTCTCTTCTACATCAATAACCAATTGTCCCAATGCCAGCAATTAAGCAGTCTTTGTGTCCCCTCCGAATAGAAATATAAACAGTACGTTTAAGCTTCTTAAGAGCCTAAAAACAACAATTGTGAGATCATAGGGATTATGAGGCAATAAGTCACGATTTTCCTTCTGCATTAACTTGTCTTAGTCATGAGGAAATGTAATTATAGACATACACTGAGTGTATTTTACCTGAATTGGTACTTCACATGAATGGTTAGGAGTTTAATATTTGGCAGCCACTCCTAAACCAACGCATTTTGCTTTTCTAGTATAAAGTTACTCACGAAAAGGAATTGCTTTGTTCCAAGTAATGCATTGTTTGCTACCATACAGCGTGAACACATAACAACAGAATTTTTTCATATTTCATGGAGTTTTAATCAAAGCTATTTCATGTACCATGGCAGAAATGAAGCTTTTTCTTCTTGACTCCCATTGCAGAATTTTAATAGCCATATTTAATCTTAATTGAATAAGAAGGAATCCCCTCCCAAATTTACAAGTGTCCTTAGAAAGCGCTGTGAGATCTTGTTTCATTATTGAGTTTTCTGTCGACTGGACACAAGGCTGGTAAGTGCTGCAATAAAAAAGCTTTCATTAAAATAAGGAGGTAACTCGCCAGGTAAACTGTGTCTTATTGCCATTTTTATTTTCTTTATTATGGATTTATGTTTCCAAGTGCAGTTACTTATTCCCTGTTCCCTGGCAACTAGGAATGAGGGGATGCTTGCTTCAGAGAAAAGTGGCCTTTGCCCTGGGAGCTCTTAGTGCATATGGAGAATGACCCTGTGGAAGAATTACAGCCTGGCCCAAGGAGCCTCATGAGTAATTTGGGCCACATTACACTGTCACTCCCACTGTCTCAGGCTCCCCCGGGACCCACCAGGTCTTCTGCGCTGCTCCATCCTCTGAGGACACAGCTCTCCATGGAGTCCCTCAGCCCCAAGCATGCATGATTTCCTTTCCTCACACCATCTCTCCTCTTCTTTCCTTCTGCCACTTTCCCCCCTCATCTTTGTCTCCTCCCACTCTGAGGAAACATCCTTTGCAACATCAACATAGGTCCAAAGACTCCTCTAACCTGTCTCTGCAGGGTGGCTCCTGGCAACCATGTTTGCACAGTGGGAGACTTTCTCTGTTGGCCACTGTTGATCAGATCATTGGTAGGTCACTGTCACAAGCCAGACCCACCAGAGAGCTTCCCCACAGGAGTGTCTAGGATCTGTGGATAGGTGTCTTCCATCTGCTGCAGGAGGTGAGCTGCAAAGGAAGGCACATTACAGACAAAGAAGAACTGAACTCACCAGCACAGAGCACTGGATACAGTGCAGAGCTCTTCTAGCTGCATTCCACGGAAAACTCCTCGGTATATATTTTACATTTACTCAAGTTCTCGTGAGATATCTGTTACTTCCATCCAAACATACCAAATTCCCCCACAAAAATCTTCCCATGATAACATGACCAACTTCGCTTACTTATGTGTAGGGATGGTATTAGGATTATTAGAAATAATGATTGAGACTGTCATCAAATCTATATTTTGTATAGATTTTCTTGCTGTGTGAAGAGAATATTCCATCATGGTCTAGATGAGGGTTTACGTATATGTTTATTTGAATTGGATAAACTGGACTCCGGTGACTGACTTACAGACATGAAGCTAAATAATGGATAAAAAAAGTAAAGTCTAATAGGTAAAAATAAAATTTAAAAATCATAAGAAATAATCTGTGGGAAAAAGACAAAGGAACCAGATGACGATGAGGAGCCCTCATATACTCATGGCAGGAGTTTTAAATGGTGCAGACGCTTCAGCCATTAAAAAAAAAAAAAAAAAAAGAAGCACTGACACAGGCTATGATATGGACAAACTTTGAAAACATGACGCTGGGTGAAAGAAGCCAGATGCAAAAGGCCATCATACTATATATGATTCCATTTATATGAAATGTCCAGAATAGGTAAATCTGTAGACACAGAGGTAAATTAGTGGTTGCTGGGAGCTGGGGGTGGGGGAAGTTGAGGGGTGACTGCTAACAACTATGGGGTTTCTTTTCGGGGTGATGAAAATGTTCTAGAATACATAGTAGTGATGATTGTACAGCCCTCTAAATATGCTAAAAAGCAACAACTTGTACACTTTGACACGATTAAATTTTTTTTAATTTAGTTTTTTAACATCTTTATTGGAGTATAATTGCTTTACAATGGTGTGTTAGTTTCTGCTTTATAACAAAGTGAATCAGTTATACATATACATATGTTCTCATATCTCTTCCCTCTTGCGTCTCCCTCCCTCCCACCCTCCCTATCCCACCCCTCTAGGTGGTCACAAAGCACCGAGCTGATCTCCCTGTGCTATGTGGCTGCTTCCCACTAGCTATCTATTTTACGTTTGGTAGCGTATATATGTCCATGCCACTCTCTCACTTCGTCCCAGCTTACTGTCCCCCTCCCCGTGTCCTCAAGTCCATTCTCTACGTCTGCGTCTTTATTCCTGTCTTGCCCCTAGGTTCTTCAGAAGCTTTCCTTTTTTTTTTGATTCCACATATATGTAACACGATGAATTTTATGTTATGTAAATGCCATCCCAATTCTGAAACAAAAAAAGAAAGCATCCAAGAAGGAAGAATAAATGTTATTTGCTCATTGGACTGAGCTCGCCGGGATCTCTCCCTGCTCTGGACCCTCCTGCCTGCGGTTCTCCACTGGGATGGCCTGTTTCAAAGTCCCTCCTACGAGAGTCTGCTTTTCACGGTAGACTGAGTGTCAGCTCCTTAAGCTCGGAGGCTGTATCTTGGGTTCAGGGTCCACCAGCACCATGCTAGAGCAAGGCAGTTGGTATCTGTTGATTGACTGATCGTTAAATGACTGATTCCATGAGAGCCATAAATGCCCGGCCACTCCGAGGGGGATGGGAATGTTGTTTAGGCAAAACTGGAAGACAAGAGGGCAGATTCAGGCAGAAGGAGTGGGTTTCCTTGGTAATCAGGGGGTGAATCCAAAGAAAAAGACAGGTTCTTTGGGCTGGAGTTAGAAGAAATAGGAGACGTTGAATGAAACAAACTTCTCCCAGATC
This sequence comes from Delphinapterus leucas, assembly GCF_059928025.1. Taxonomy (NCBI): domain Eukaryota; kingdom Metazoa; phylum Chordata; class Mammalia; order Artiodactyla; family Monodontidae; genus Delphinapterus; species Delphinapterus leucas. The sequence goes on along the minus strand of NC_143142.1, from coordinate 2,525,415 downwards.
CAGACAGACACTGAGCTAGGAAAAAGGCTATACTCCGTACTCTCTTCCTTCCAAGACGAAGGAATCTCTGTTAAAGAATGTCAGTATGCTCTGTACCCACAACTCCTTCTCTCCCCAAAGGGGCTCCTCAAGTCTTTAAGTGATAGCTGCAGAAATGACAAGAAAAAAAAAAAGATATCTCAAGTCTGGGCTTTCATCATAGTTTCCATTCAACCCCCTTAAGAACAGCAGCAGTGGTGAATCATGCACAGAACACACTAAACCCGAAAGAAGTAAGACAATTCTTCGTCCACACCCCCGGCCTCCTACAAGGAGCTTGACACAATGGAGATTGCTAGAAGCTTCTGGAAGAGTGACACAAACCCTGAGAGCAGAAGATATAATCAGAAGTGACAAGCGTCCTCAACAAGCTTCTCAAAATTCATCAAGTGAACACGCCTGCATTGTGCCTGCTCTGGATCCATTCTTTTAAGATAACACAGCTCCCCCAGTCAAGCCAGGCAGGTTGGGTGGTGCTGACCTCAGCCCTAGTCCTGGGATGGACGTGTGGTCCAGGGATGGTCCATCAAGCATCACACCCCTCTGCTTCAGTGACTGGCTGAAGGATGGGCACGTGACCTCATCAGAGCCCATCATACCTCCTCTTAGGTCTTTTGCTGGAGCCACCGGAAGGGCACTAAGAGATTGGGGGGTGGATCTGAGCTGCGCCCTTTGCCATCTGAACACCATGAACGGATAATGCTGCCTGGGAGCAAGAGCAACCCAGAAGACTGGAGAGCTTAGTGGTGAAAAGAGGTCAGTCTATTGTTTGAGCACCTGAATCCAGCCATACCTCCACACCTGAAGCTAACACTTCCTATCAGCTTGATGGTTTTATGAACCAAATCCCCCTTTTTGCTTCTGTTAGTTTGAATTGCATTTCTGTCATTTGCAACACAGAGTCCTAACTAATTGACCACCAAATTGCCCACAACATTAAAAACAAAATGGATTGCAGGATCACCAGGTGACATGGTACCCTTTTTCAGAAGTAGTGAGGCACCTCTCCACTGCTGTATTTCTTCATTGGTTCACAAGATAAACTTTCACCTGGTACTTATGATTTGTTAGTTGCTATGGTACATTCAGAGGAGATGACTAATGGTTAAAACAACAGGATCTGGGATGGCCAGAGCCAGCTGTGAGCTTGGACCTCTTTCTTAGCCCTGGATCACAATGTTATGGTGGGAATTTAATCAGATCATGTTTGTAATCCACACAGTAACTTACACATAGTTTACACCCCTTAAATGTTAGCCAGTACTCTTAAAAAGTTCAAAATATGGTTACTGCTCTCAAGCAGCATGCAATCTAGGAAACTTTTCTGCATGAAACAGTTGCAGTTAATTTCCTTGACGAAAAAAAGCCATGTAAGGATTTCAAAGCATCTGTACAATCATTTATCTTAACAAAATCTATGACCGCAAGTGAAAAGAAACCTAGAAAAAAAAAAATTAAGCCAACTGCTAATGAGATACTGTTGTATTTCCTTTAGGGATGGCTAATTGGCTTCTGGCAGCCTTAATCAAGGAGGAGAAAATGACACACAGTCTCCACATAATCAAAGGTCCTCAAAATTAAACAATTCCATGAATAATTCACTCTCAAATCTGTTCCATAGGAATAAAAAATGGAAAGCAATGGTCTGTTCTCCAACTGACATCAGACATGCACAGAAAACACCCAAGATATCAAATTAAATAAGCACCATTAATAAATAATTTGAATTGCATTGCCTGATGTGTTGAATAAAGAGCATCTGCATCCCGAAAGCTCAGGAGCCCTCAGCAAAGACAGAAAAGTAGGAAATTCATATTCCATGGGGGGCTGGTTTATATTTTAATAATGTATGACAATAAACACTGCATTTTCCTTTTCTATTTAATTATTATCTAATAACAAAACGTTGGGGCAGTAATGGGATTTTCAAAAGTAATTTCTCTTTAATTGCATCCCTTCCATCTGTGCCTCTTATTTTCAAGCAGAGAGTTGAATTCAAGCCTTTCCAGGCACCGGGTGCGGTTTCTCCCCCTTCCCCACCATCGTCAGTCCCGCACCACTGACCTTGCTTTCAGATCCATCCTGGCTCTGCCCCTACACTCTACTGCATCGCAGAGGCTTGACCCTTAAATTTTATTTTCCCCCGGGATCCCTGGCCACCTGGTTTCTCCCTAGGTTGGCCAACAGGGGCTCAGGTGGCAGGAAAGGTGTCCCCATGGCACCAGTTCTCACCAGGCAGCCTCAGAACTGCCACCTCCCTCCGTGTCCTTCTAGCCCTAGGAGTTCTGATTTCCTCACCATCCTCTGTTTGGCTTTTCCTCTCTGCCAACGATTTTGACAAGTGCCCCAGATCATACCCTCCTGTCAAGTAGCTGTTGTGGACTGTATTCCTGACCAGACACTGACTAAAGTGCCCACTGCCCCCGTCCTCTTCTACTCACACTTATCCCCTTATACCTCCTGATGCCTCTCGATCAGAAGATGCTACTTCTTCCTCCCCTGAGACTTGCATCTCCCCTGAAAACACCACCTTCTGAACAGCCCTCCACACTGGACCTCTATCCAATGATCCTCAAAGGATGTCTTCCATCTCCTGGTTCATGATGTTCAGACAGAAAACTTCTGCTGAAGCTCACACAAGCATATTCTCTACCCATCCTGGTGTCTCTTCAATTTTGACCTTTAAGGCAATCTACCAGTTTCATTGAGAACTGGTCCAAGGCACTTTTCTAGCGTTGCTTTGGGGCCACTTCCATCTGGGAGCCTCATGCGATGCTCTGTCCTCTTTTTCCCTTCACATCCTCACATCTTAGAGGTTATGAAGAGGAAACTCATCCCAGCTCTACTGAGTGTGTGATCTTGAGCAGGTAACCTCATATCTCTGAGCCCGGTTTCTTCATTCTGACACCCAATTGTTCCCAAGGTCCTACGATGTACAAGGGAAGCAGTAGAAAACAAGATTACATAAATCGTGTCTTATTGCAGTTATATTCTAGCAGAAGAGAGAAGCAGTAATAATTAATTTTCCTTATGTTGCTTCTAAAGATTTAATTATTACTGTGATAATTAATACAAGGGAGAAATATAAGAGCATATCATAAGGGGAGAAAGATATATATACCTTTTTATATATGTAAATATAATATATATAACAATATATAATATATATAAAGTATATTATATATAATAATATAATATAAATATAGTAATTATGATATATATAACATATCTTTATATATATTTTTTTATTTTATTTTATTTTTTTTCCTGAAGCCACCATCTTCTCCCTTGGTCCTTCCAACCACAATGCTATGAAATTAGAAATCAACTACAAGAAAAAAAAATCTGTAAAAAACACAAACACACGAAGGCTAAACCATATGTTACTAAACAACCAATGGATCGCTGAAGAAATCAAAGAGGAAATCAAAAAATACTTAGAGACAAATGAAAACAAAAGTACGATGATCCAAATCCTATGGGACGGGCTTCCCTGGTGGCGCAGTGGTTGAGAGTCCGCCTGCTAATGCAGGGGACACGGGTTCGTGCCCCGGTCCGGGAGGATCCCACATGCCGCGAAGCGGCTGGGCCCGTGAGCCTTGGCCGCTGGGCCTGCGCGTCCAGAGCCTGTGCTCCGCAACAGGAGAGGCCACAACAGTGAGAGGCCCGTGTACCGCAAATCCTATGGGATGTGGCAAAAGCAGTTTTAAGAGAGAAGTTTATAGCAATACAACCTCACCTCAGGAAACAAGAAAAATCTTAAATAAACAACCTGACCTTACACCTAAAGCAACTAGAGAAAGAAGAACAAACAAAACCCAAAGTTAGTAGTAGGAAAGAAATCATAAAGATCAGAGCAGAAATAAATGAAATAGAGATGAAGAAAACAATAGAAAAGATCCACGAAACTAAAAGCTGGTTGCTTGAAAGGAAAAACAAAACTGATAAACCTTTAGCCAGACTCATCAGGAAAAAAGAGAGAAAGGTCAAATCAATAAAATTAGAAATGAAAAAGGAGAAGTTACAACTGACACCACAGAAATACAAAGCATTCTCAGGGACTACTACAAGCAACCCTATGCCAATAAAATGGACAACCTAGAAGAGACGAACAAATTCTTAGAAAGGTACAACCTTCCAGGACTGAACCAGGAAGAAACAGAAAATATGAACAGACCAATCACAAGTACTGGCAGTGAAACTGTGATTAAAAAACGCCCAACAAACAAAACTTATTGTCACTTATTCGGGTGAAAACAAACTAAGTTCTGTGTATTGTTGCCTATGGCTGAATCGTGCCGCTCTCTGTCTGCCCTCAAGCACAGTGATATCAACACTTAGATCTCTCAATGAACTCGAAGGGCAAGATTGCAAATGTCAGGCTCTCATAATAATTAACATAAAGGCCATTTAACCAATAAATGGGCCACATTTTCTCCTTTGTATCCAGCAAATAATTCAAGCCAACCATCAATCTTTGGCCCTTTGATGTTTCACTTAGAAATGAGACTTTTACAACCCAACCCAAACGGGCAGGCATAAGGAAAAAGATAATTTATTAAACCATGTAACTGGAAAGGCTCAGATCTGGCTTTACCCATGGCTTAATCTGAGGTCAAATGATGTCGTGGAAATCTGATTTCTCTCTCTCCCTCTCAGCTGTACTTTGATGCAGACTCCATTCTCCACCAAGCTCTCTCCTCCTGGGGGCACAGTGGTTGCGGGAGTGTCAACCCACAGCCTCCCAAATTCAGGCGAGGTGATCAGGCGTCTTCTGGTGGATCTTACAAAGCCCTGAGCCTCATTCTGATTGGATCTGCTTAGGTCACGTGGCCATGCCTGAGCCAATCAGCACGGTTGGAGGATACTGTGCTTGGCCCCCTGGACCGCTCAAACTAAAACTAGAAGGGAAATTGAGGGCTATTGCTAACATTTAGGGGTCAAGAAAGCCAAATCAAAATGATCTCCTCAACCTCAAAAAAGCAGAAAAGTGGAAAATTTCACCATCGTTTCTGCAAAGTTCTTAACCTCTATAAAAATAAGAAGTCACAAGTTAAGCAGGATATATACATACACACACACACACGCACACACACACACATACATATACATATATATCTCATCATCATTAATTCTGGCTCTTACATGACAGGTTGTCACTCTCACTGAACTTCTGTTTGGAGGACAGGCCGTTTGCACTTCTTCAACTCTGACTTCTTCAACTTCAACTTTAAAAAAGCATCACCTGGGCTTCCCTGGTGGCGCAGTGGTTGAGGGTCCACCTGCCGATGCAGGGGACGTGGGTTCGTGCCCCGGTCCGGGAAAGATCTCACATGCCGCGGAGCGGCTGGGCCCGTGAGCCATGGCCGCTGAGCCTGCGCGTCCGGAGCCTGTGCTCTGCAACGGGAGAGGCCACAACAGTGAGAGGCCCGCGTACCGCAAAAAAAAAAAGCATCACCTGTTTCTTACCGACCTTTTAACGATGTAAGCAATTAATTCACACAATCTTCTTGACAATCTTACAGACAGGTTCCTGCTTGCTGGAGTTAAAAACAGAACTTCTGAAAAAGAAACAAAAGTAATCTTTAATATATGTGAAAGTTCCCCAGACCTCTGTAATAAGACACACCATCTATTCTATGACAGGAATTACAGGGGCTGTATTAGTTTACTAGGGCTGCCATTACAAAGTAACACAAGAACTTAATTTTCTCACATTTCTAGAGGCTGTAAGTCTGAGATCAGGGTGTCAGCAGAGTTCATTTCTTCTGAGACCTCTCTGCTTAGCTGGCCGTCTTCTCCCTGCATCCTCACATGGTCTTCCTTCTGTTCATGTCTATGTCCTAATTTTCTCTTCTTATAGGACAACAGTCATATCAGATTAGATCACCCATATGATCTTATCTCACCTTGATTGTCTCTATAAAGACCTTATCTCCAAGTACAGTCACATTCAGTGGTAATGAGAGTTGGGACCTCAACATATGAATCTGGGGAGAGGCACACAGTTTAGCCCATACGAGCGGCTTCACACTGTTCCTGATAAGAACAGTACTCTTTCTGTATAAATGAAAATGAGATTCATGGTATATAAAAATCCTATACAGTAAGTCCCCTACATACGAACCTTCAAGTTGCAAGCTTTCAAAGATGCAGACTTGCGTTCTCATGTCCAATCACCTAAGTTAGTTCACGTGTCTGTGTCTGGCATACATTGTCACGTGCGTGCATCCTCTGCAAGTGGCTGTGCTTTTGTGTGCTTTACTGTACGGTACTGTATAGACTACAGCAGTACAGTACCTTTATTTCGAGCCCAGGATGTCCAGAAACAAGCGTAAAAGCAGCAGTGATGTAACTGGTACTACTGTACATTTCAAGGTCCTGTGCTGTAAGATTAAAAATGTTTTCTTTATATTTTGTGTTTGTTTGGTTTTTATTAATTTTTTGTGTGAAGAGTATTATAAACCTATTACAGTACAGTACTCGAGAGCCGATTGTGTTAGTTGGGTACCTAGGCTAACTTTGTTGGACTTACGAACGCACTCTTGGAATGGAACTCGTTCGTATGTAGGGGATTTACTGTAGTTGCATATTATTGCCTTTGCCATCAAAACGTGAACACGTTTTAACCGTCCTCTCCACAAGGCAGATTGCAAGGGACATAAGGAGATTCAGACTCAGAAGTGTGGAACCTTCAGTAGGGTGTGGGGCCAGCATGGGAAGGACCTGAATGCATAGCTGTAGTGTGTGTCCATCCAGCATTGCTCCATCTGTTCTGGGAGCAGCACCTCTTTTCCTCGGAAGAACCCCCAGCCCCCAGGTGTACGTGGCCTTGGTGAGCCTGTGACACAGGCTAAATGCATCAGATTGTCTCTTCCAGGAGTCCGAATCTTGAGCGCCATGACAAGGATGGGAGATAGTGGCGTGGTTCCATGCCCAGGTGCCTGAGATCATGATCACGGCCCTCTGTCCTCTTAAATCCACCTTCTCTAGCTCTTTTGAGCTGCTTGTAGGACGTTATTTGTAACTATGTTGATCCCAAAGCTGTCACACCACGGTAGCGCACCCATGCACCCAAGCCACCTCTGTGTACTTTACACTAGGAGACTCAAAGGGCAGGAAGGAACCACTTAAGAGAAAGGCCGGAAGGGACCTATCTTTTTGTAGGAAAGTGTCTCTGCTGTTTATTCCTGAAAAGCAGCATGGAAAAGGGTCTATGTGGGTCTTCAGAGCACGAGACCTGAGGGGCCCTTCTCCAGCCACAACCCTACGTGTGACCCTTTGGGCCCATGATAGGTCACTGTAAGGCTTTGATGGACAGGCTCATGGGGGATGCTGCCCTCCCCACACCAGACTTGGTGAACAGCCAGAGTTCTGAGTTTTCTGGAAGGACTGGCATCAAGGACTCAGGTCCCCTGGGCCGGCCATGCTCATGTGACAACCACCTTCCTAGCCGAGGCATCTGCATGTGGAGGCCTTTTGATGGGTCCCCCGGCTGAGGCACTTTGCTCCACGCTGGCCCCATATTCTCCCACCCCCAGCCCTTCCTCTCCTGCCTCTCCTCCTCCCCTGGCTCCAAAGATGACCAGCCAGGAGCCTGTGTGGAGGCCTCCTGCACACTGAGCTCATCTACCTGACCCTCGCCCCGTGCCCTTCTGCCGGGAAAAATACAACATTGGGAGCTGGAACGCTTCCGTGTTTGTGTTTTTTCTCTTGCCTGCATTGTCACAGTACATGAATAAAGGCTTCTTCTTGCTGTCAGTTTGGTTCATTGTCCTAAGTGGCCCCCTGGACCCTCCCGTGGTGGGTCTTCTTCTGACTCTTGCGCAGTTAGCACACCTCCGCCCAGTGGCAGCGACCAAGGCTGTGGTGGCCACTGAGCTCTGAGCACAGGCAGTGGGAGTGATGCTCGGAATCATCAGGAAACATGGCGGACGCTCCTTGCAGAGGTTGCCGGTGGAGGTCCTGGCAGCAAAAAGTATTCTGTTATTTATCCAGGGTCTTTCTGGATGCAGGGGCTCAAGCCCCTCTCAGTCTTCTGGTCACAGTGCTCAGGATCTGAATTCCAGGGAAGCAGCTTGAGCCATCCCCCAAAGCCCTGGGAAAGAGCAGTTGTCTGGGTTAGCAATCTGCTGGATGGCATCCCGTGGGACACTGGTTACTTCCCAATGAGGAAATCAGTGTGCTATTTTCCAAAGAAGGTGAATAGATGCTGGACTGCCAAGAATGAAATGTCCAGCACAGTGAGACATCTACAAAGGAAAAATCCCGGAGCCTGAGAGGGAATGTTCTATAATGGGATTCTCACCCAAAGCCTTGTCCCTCTTAAGCCTGGAATAAATCGGTGGGGATCTAGACCTATGGGTGCAGGGGGAGACTAAGGTAGATGGGAAGATGGGAAAGAGCATGTTAGGACTAAAATCATGTCAGGCCATGGGAGCCTGAACCCGCCACTCACAATTATCTCGTGTCTTCTTGGAAACTGTAAGATGAAGTGTTCTCTGGCCTCAGCGTGAAGCCCAATCCAGCCTCTGAACACTGACACTGAATTAAATCTTGGAGAGAGAGTTTTGGGTGAAGTAGAAAAGAACTGCTTTATTGCTTTGCCAGGCAAAGAGGACCACAGCAGGCTAATGCCCTCAAAACTGTGTGTCCGGAACCTGGAGGAGGGTTGTGAGGAGTTTTATAGCAATGGTGCAAAGAGGGCGTGGTCAGCCCGTGGGCATGCTTCTGATTGGTTGGTAGTGATGTAAGTGGGAGTCGGCATCATCAACCTTTTGGTTCCTATTGGTCTGGGGTCTACGTGCTTGTGGGCAGCATGCAGTTAACTTCTCCCACCTGACGGGGGTTTCAGTATCGGCAAAACAGCTCAAAGATATTGTTCTGTGTATCCCTTGAGGGGGAGCCAGGACCTGCCCCAAGGCTGCACTGTTGTGTCTTGACTACTCCCCCCTTGTCTCTGCAACCCCTCCCTTCCCTAATTAGCAACTGTTTGAACCTGCCCTTTGGAACTCAGGGAAGGTCATGGAGGCTGAATGAAGCCTATTTCCTGTAATCAAGAAACGGGGGACACAGAAAGGCTTCCGTGCCCAGGAGCCCCAGAGGGTCCTGCTCGGCTTCAAGGCTTCATGCTGCCTCCTCCCAGAGACATGGGCTTACTGGCTGGCCCTTGTCCAACTCCATCCTCATCCATCACCTCAGCCTCCCATCCCTGGAGACTCTCCTCTTGTCCTCAGGGGCAAGATGGATCCCAAGGCACTCTGTGTGGATACCAAAGTGTCACCCTTTAACTGGACAGACTCCTTGCTTTATTCAGTGCCCATGGCTCCAACTTCTGGAATTCAAGTCACCCTTTAGGGTGTCATGGTGCCTAAGAGCTTAAGCTTCATGGGAGCAGGAACTTGGGTCTGAGTCCTGATTTTACCACTAACTGGCTGTGTGACCCCGAACAAGTTATTTGACATCTCTGAGCTTAGGTTCCTCTTGTACAAAATGGGGATGATAATGAGGCAGGAGATAGATGGGCTCTAGGCTAGACATTTACAACTGGCGTCCTGTTCACACTTTATTGTTCGTACTTCCTGGGGGGAGAAGAAGATGGGCTCCAGGCTGGACATTCATTACCAGCCCCCTGTTTACATTTCCTGAAGCAAGAGACAAACGGGCTCCAGGACTACATATTTATGACCAGACTCCTGTCTATATTTCGAGATCTGCACTTCGATATAAGAAACAGCAACAGGAATAGGGTAAATAACCAGACATTGGACATTTTTGTGGCAGGGACGGAGAGGGACTAAACCCTGTTAAAAGATCAAGAAGTCATACATTTCCCATCCTTGGGGCAAGGGAGACACTGCACATGCACGGAAAGCCTCCTTGGGGGTCAAAAAGGAGGGGGCACCACCCCATAATAGGTGATGCTAAGGCCGTCCCATAGGCCTCTGGGCGGGGATCCATCTTGGAAAGAAGCTGCACACGCGTGTTAGGGAGGGTCCTAGGGCAGGGCAGGTGTGGAGAAGGAAACCATATAATTGGCCAGAGGTGAACAGAGACCCGGAAGACCTGCCCTATATAAGTGACTTAACTGCCTCTTTACTGGGGTCCTCCTCGTTAGGGGGGACGCCCACACCCTTGCTCTCCGGGTGTGCATCTCTGCCCTGCTTCTGTCTTAACTAAACAAGCTGTTTCTCGGTGTGCTCTCCCACTTGTTATTGTGCTGTGTCTCTAATAATAAATTTTGCACCTGTTTTTACAGTTTTGCCTCCATGAGAAATGCATTTTTCACTGGGGGGCAAGAGCCAGGGGGTGTGTTGGCTGGGATTCCTGGTTTTCATCCAGGCTCCCCAGGTTCAAGTCCCGGGCAGGGAATAAAGATCTCGCTTCATGCCACCAGTCACTGCTGTCTCTCTGAGATCTATAATAGTACCTTCCTTAAAGGGCTGCATGAGGATTCGATGAGAAACCGTAAGTTAAATACTTAGCACGTAGTGTTCACTAGGGAGCATTAATTGCTAATGATTTATTGCTATTAGTATTATCCAGTTTGCCTATATCATAGAGCAGTACAATAAAATAATCCACTGCTCTGGTTCACTTTCTTCCCTGGAGGGATTCAAAGAAGTCATCTGGTTCTCAGCAAGGGCTCAGAGGACTTTGAAGGTAAGCAGGGAACTTCCCAGTGGAACCACAAAAGACTTACAGCTTTTCAAGTCAGCTGTAGACTTGCTATCATATATAAACTATAAGTTACAGTAAAAAAAAAAACCCAGTAACGCTTCAGCAAAGAAACTCGGATTCTAGACCTGGGAATAAAGAGAGAATCCACGTTGCCCGACTTGGCAATAGATTTACTTTGGGACCGACAAAAATGCCTGAAAAACAAACAGGAGCCCCACGCAGATTTCTGAACTGCGTGCAGCAGACTGCAACCGGCAAAGATAATTCACCAGCATAAAAACAAACATCCACTTTACACTCACACGGCAATGAGGATGTTCTTATTTGCATAATGATGGTGATCTGCATATGATAAAAATTCGCCTGAATGAGTGTCAAGCTCGAAATACATTCAAATATGATACCGTCGGTACAATTTTCTCAAGGATCCCAATTTAATACTATTTATCTAATGAAAGGAAAAAAATAAATATTGGCTGTAACATCCCATTATGCTCAAGAGTTTGTTTTAAATTACACTCAAGTAAGTGAGTGAGTAGCATTTGCCTTTCTTTATGGGCAAAACAAAGACTATTGTCTATAGGTGAGAATCCTTCCACTTGATATGGAGGCCTTCAGCCACATACAAGCAAAATGACCTGCAATAATCATTTGGTGTGTGAACGCAATGCCTCCACCGTAGGTTATGCACAAGTCAGGAGCGGAAGATGTGCCTTGAAGATGGATGTCCTCAAGGGAAGGAAAGGGAAGGGAAAAGGATGGGAAGAAAAGGAAAAAAGAAAAGAAAAGAAAATAATGGATATCCTTCAGGTGTGTAAAAAGTGCATTACTTCCAAACCTGCAGCACAGATAGAAGCAGAAGTAGAGCTGAAGCGTTTCTAGGCTCCATGTCTTAAGCCCGAATGGTACTAGAAACTACCTTCCATCTGGCTCAGCAAAATAGAGAAACGCAGCGTGGGCCTCTTTGGGTCTGATTGAGCCTCGGAAGATTCCCATGTGGCTGTCTAAAAGATGCTGTGTGTCCCTCTTTGCTTCCTCCTGCCTCTGCAAGTGGGTGGACAGAGCCTTCCTTTAATTTCCATTTCCAAGAGAGGGTCTCTGGTGTGATCAGAACCAAAGCAGTGTTTGTCGAATGCCCACATGCATACGGCACGAGGCTGGTGAGCGCACGCAATCCGAGCCACCGTCCTTCCCACTCAGACGGAATGTTGCTGACGGTGACGTTCTCTGTACACAGCTGGGGCTGGAGCGGGTGGGGTGGAGGGAAAGGGTGAAGAGTCTCTTCCATATAACGTATGCCATTCACACCAGTTATCTCTTACAGTTTTTGACTGCAACCGAGAGTAAGAAATAGATCTGATATTACCTGAAACGTACAGATCTGTGCGCTGCTCCCACGCCCACACACACACACACACACACACACACACATCACAACTGAAACAAAATTTCAGAAAATGATACTTATTCTACTACCTTTATTGCATAAAGCATCTTGTTATTTTCTCTCCCACCCTGTCCTGTATTCAATTACTTTACACCCTGCTATGGCATGGCCTCCCCTTTCTTTCTTTTTTTTTAAGTGATGACCTCTACATTAAATTCAACACTCACAAGTGGACTAAAACATTCTAAAAGACAGGTAAAAAAAATCTTAGGATTTGTGTGTTAAGGACAGACTGATACAGCGTATTCCAAAAGTTCCAGGTTCGTTTCCGCTTTCTATTAAACTTCCTTTTTCTCTGCCTTAAACAAAAAGTCAATTCTTTGGACCTATTACCTGTGAATTATTGAACTACTGTGCAAATTCTTATGGGAAAACTAAGGTTTACACTTAGAGAAGTGAGACGGTGGCTCAACAAAGGTTATAGAAAAATAAATAAAGAGCTTCTCAACCAGAACTGTGGTACAAGCCTAAGAACTCGCCTCTGGATTTGGGGACTAATTTGAGCTTTTATCTTTAAAGGAAGGTGCATTTTGAGCTGATAAATGAGAAATGTTCCCGTCAACTATAGTTTAAATATCTGTATGTAAAGCAAACCTATTGACCTAACCATCTGAAGCTACTTAAGGCCATTATTCCCAGGGTGTCAAATTTGTAAGAAGTACGATGCTATTTCTCACTGACCTACCCACGGCAGACATCAATAGTAGATCACATATCAATAGTAGATCACACTACTCGTGGCCTGTGAACCCAGATTAGACTTCAGAATCTCCCTCCCTGGAAGCCTCCACCTGTCAATCTTAGTTGGAAAGGTCGATGAAATGTACATGAACCTCAAGTCTACACAAAGACAAGTGTCAGATCTTTCAAGTAAACATCAGATGGTTGACAAGCCTCTACATAGGTATTTCACTTTTCATCCAGGAGATTCTGGTGTTGATTAATCATGGCTAATGTCTGAAATGTCTTTTTTATCGTTTAAGAAAGTGAAACAAAAAATACTGGATTACTGTAAAAGTTCTGGGTGGTAAGGAAAAGAACTTCCTCAAAAATTACTGGCAGTTGTTCAGAGTTATTTTTAAAATTCCTTGCAGCTCTGGTCTTCAATAATTAAATAATAAATCAAAAGCAGTTCATGATTTTAGTTTCACCAAGTCCTAGCATGGAAAAAATACTGCCTAATAAAGAATGAGGGTATCCATTTACTCCTCTCTATGGATTCAACAAGTATGTATGAAGCATCTATTAGGTTATGTAGGTTAACTGGTTTATATTTATCTTTCTAATGATGGAGTGAAGTAGTTAGTTAAAACGTCTATGAAATAATAGGTTTTTAGATCTTTTATAAGAATCTTTGGAGAATGTAATAACAAAATGAGCTGCCACCACAAAGATGAGAAGTCACAGAGGCAGAAAATGCAGCTGTGCCCTGTGCAGCGTTTGTTGCTATTTGTATCCCCATAGAGACGTATAACCCGGGGAAGGGGACTGAGTTTACCCTGAGATGTCCATTCACAGAACGAAGTAGATGCTGCTTTGATTTCTAAGACCGACCACACTGACCAACAACTGACCAAGAGAGTTCAGAGTTCAGAGCCCCCAGGAGGGATTTTTTCCCCCAGTGACATTCTGTTTTACCCATCTTAACCATTGACACACCCAGAAATAACGTTTAACTACATATCTGGGCATCCTGTGGCCCAGTCAAGCTTTATATGTATACGTATATATAATATATATATGTATCGTGTAGAAAATATATCATATGTAGACGATATATATCATATATAGAATATATCATACACATAGAATATACATCATATATAGAACATATGTACCATATATAGAATATATATCATATGTAGAATATATGTATCATATGTAGAATATATCGAAGAGAATATATATCATATACATAGAATATATATCATACATAGATTATAATAAATATATATATTCTTTGGAGAACACTGACTCTACACCTCCTCTGCCTACAAGGGCGCAGTGACTTCCATCCCATGCAGCATAAAATCCAAATTCCTTACAGTGGGGTCCCCAGGGCCCTGCATAACCCAACCCCATCACCTTGATGACCTCACTTCCCCCACTGGCCCCCTTCCTCACTGCGCTGCACCCACACTGGTCTCCCTGCATTCTGTTCTCTCTCTCTGAAAGCCTTTCCCCACAAACTCTTTCTCACTCTCTCCAACTCTTTTATCAAATGTCACCGTATGTGAAATATCCCCAGGACCTAAGAACAGCACCTCACCATGACAGGGGCCTTTCTAATAGGTCCATCATTGCTGTAACCCCGAAACTAACACAATACTGTAAATCAACTATACTCCAATAAAAATTAAATAATAATAATAATAATAATAGGCCTATTAGGCGATGGCCACTCTTGCATCTTTTGAAGACATCTGGGCAGCCTCTGAGTCACACGCGCCTTCCAAGCCGATGTTTGCAAGTCCGTCATCACAAAGTTCTCTTTTGTATAAGGAGTTGCCTCCTTCTTTAGTCCTTTATTAAAATGAAAATAGTCTGAGCTAACAAATTATTTACCATATTATTTCCTTAACACCTCAGTAAGAAAGATTATGTCAGATAAAGTTTTCTTCTAGCCAGAGAAAGGAAGCTTAAGAGGGAAGTATAAAAACCATCCTTGTCTCTCCCAAAAAGAAAGTGGTACATTGTTTCTTTTTTTAAAATTTAATTTAATTTTTTTATACAGCAGGTTCTTATTGGTTATCTATTTTATACATATTAGTGTCTATATGTCAATCCCAATCTCCCAATTCATCCCACCACCACCACCACCACCCCCCAACATTAAACTATTATTTATTTATTTATTTGGCTGTGCTGGGTCTTAGTTGTGGGATGCTGGATCTAGTTCTCTGACCATGGATCAAACCCGGGCCCCCTGCATTGAGAACATGGAGTCTTAACCACTGGACCACCAGAGAAGTCCCAAGAAAGTGGTACATTGTTTCTGTTTCACGGGTTTACATAGAACAGATCCTGAAAAGGGCTCTTAACTTTTCAAGCTCAGCGATTTTAAAATTTGCCAATTTTAGAGTGGATTTTCAGTGCAAATTCTCACTTCAATCATAGCAAAATTTATTGGGTTGGTGTATTTGTTTACTATGGCAGCTGTAACAAATTATCAAAAAGTTGGTGAATCGTCACAGTTCTGGAGGCCAGAAGTTTGAAATCCGTTTCACTGGGTGTCAGCAGGTATTGGCAGGGCTGGTTCCTTCTGAAGGTCCTGGTGGAGAATCCGTTCCCAAACTTTAACAGCTTCTGGAGGATGCCTGCATCCCTTGGCTTGTGGTCCCTACCTTGAATTATTCTAATCTCTTGCATCCATGATCACATCTCTATTTCTGCAGTCAGTCTCCCTCTGCCTCCCTCTGCTAAAGGGACTTGTGATTACATTTCAGACCCACCCAGATAATTCAGGAAAATCTCTTCATCCCTAAATCCCTAATTTAATCATCTTTGCAAAGTCCCTTTTCCTTCTAAGATAGCATCCACAAGTTCATGGATAACTTTAGGGGTCGTTATTCACCCTACACAGGGGGATTCTCCTGTGTGTGATAAGGTTGATTTTCACTGACGGTATTTTTGACACAGATAAAAGACATTAGCTGGACTCGAAAACTGCCAGGGGAGATTGGGGATATTAATTAAATCCAACATGATTCAGGCAAGTCAGGCAAGGTTTAGGGGGTAACTTTCAAACAGAAAGAATTAAGGTGTAACTTTCAAGCGAAGGGTTCAAGGAGTGATTTTTCTTCAGCATCATTCAAAAACAGCATAGCCTCATTTTTATTTTATTTTCAGCATTGGGATATCATTGGAATTGTTAAATAGGCACCCAAGATAGCTGTCCTGAAAGGGACAGCCATTGTTTGGCAATATCGTTTATTTCTGATACATTCATTTAGAAATCAGTCCCCCTATCTTGCAGTCACAGCTTTTATAAGTAGAAAAGCCATGAAACTCTTAATGTAGTTTTAGCATTTCTGGGACCCTTCCTCCAGTGGTCACTTATGTTTCAGGAATAGAAATGAGTACACTAAGAGGTTGCAACAAAACGCAGGTAAATTTAATATACAGATATTTGATAGGGATGGGCTTTTTCAACAAGAGAGCAAAGAGAGAAATCACAAAAGAAAAAATATAGATAGGATAGATTGAATAAAAACTAACTTTTTCTGAATGTCAAGACACACATATGCACACAGAAATACACACACACTAATAAGGCAAATGAACACTGGAGTAAATATTTGCATAAGCAAA
The DNA here is from genome assembly GCF_059928025.1 of Delphinapterus leucas. Classification (NCBI taxonomy): domain Eukaryota; kingdom Metazoa; phylum Chordata; class Mammalia; order Artiodactyla; family Monodontidae; genus Delphinapterus; species Delphinapterus leucas. Next base: position 2,508,938 of record NC_143142.1, on the reverse strand, counting down.
GGATTAATATTTTAATGTATAAAGAGTGCTTGCAAATCAATAAGTAAGAGGTGATGCCGGTGGTTAGAATTTTGGCAATTTTAGGAGAGAGTGTATTCTTATCAGTAAATCTGCAGTTCTATTCTAAGTTGACTATGGTTTTCAATTGCTAATTTTTTTTGGTAATCTCAAATTCATGCTACTTTGGCTTTATTATTATCCATTTAGTTTCCTATTGAGGTTTTTTTAAAAAAACACATTTATTTATTTATTTATTTTTGGCTGCGTTGGGTCCTCGTTGCTGCACACAGGCTTTCTCCCTAGTTGCGGCGAGCGGTGGCTACTCTTCCCTGAGGTGCACGGGCTTCTCATTGTGGTGGCTCCTCTTGTCGTGGAGCACGAGCTCTAGGCGCTTGGGCTTCGGTAGTTGCAGCACACGGGCTCAGTAGTTGTGGCTCGCGGGCTCTAGAGCGCAGGCTCCGTAGTTGTGGCGCACGGGCTTAGCTGCTCCGCGGCACGTGGGATCTTCCCGGGCCAGGGCTCAAACCTGTGTCCCCTGCTTTGGCAGGTGGATTCTTAACCACTGCGCCACCAGGGAGGTCCCTCCTATTGAATTTTGATTGACTTCACCGTATGTATTGAAGCACACACAGTTGCATATTTTGGGCTATATTTCTAATAACTAATGTCGCAGCTCTGCACACGTCCGTTGATAACTGAGTAGGCTGATGCACGAATAATCTATACTCGCATCCTATCCCAAAATATACGTGTACAGTGACATTTTATCAGTAATACAGTTCAGTATTATTTAAACAACCTGTGATGTGTTATTGTAAGCTAAATTCAATTAGATGAAGGCACAAAGGTTGCTTTTTCTTTTTAACTTGTAGTCAGAATAATGTCTAACACTTATACAACACTTACTAAAGTGCATCATTTGTTGTGCTTCACTTGATTCTTACAACTCTATCAGGTGGATAATACTTTTTTTTTTTTTTTCATGTGAAGGTAAGGAAACTGAAGCACAGAGAGGCTCAATAACTTACCCAGGGTCACACAGAAAGAAAGTGTCACGATGGAAACCCAAACCAGGCTTTCTAGCTCCAGAGCCTGGACTCTCAACTGTTATGTTATTCTGCCTCTCCTTACAGTTTCATAATAGGTAATCAGGTACCTGAGATCTTGATCATCTCACAAACTCAAGTGACACATGGGTCAGTAATGTTCCTCTTCAATTCTTTTTTTTTTTTTTCTCTCCCCAGCATGTCTGCTGGAAAGCAGGCATGAGTGAGGAGGTGGACTTACACGTCTTTTACCTAAATTGGCCCTTTGATCATCAGTGAAGTTCCAGCTCTCAGGGTCCCCAGTGCCCTGCTTCTGGGCAGCCCCGCTGGCTTCCTAGGCTGATGGCCAAATTCCCTCCAGCTCTTCTTTTCTTCTGGAAGGCAGTGGTCCAGTGTCCTCAAGCATGGCTGGAGGAGCCTCAGGGTTCTCAAGAGCTGAGCAATCTACATCATGACATCCGTCCAGTCACGACCTCCTGGTCCCTGAGGGTCACTGTTTCCCGTCTGTGAACAAGAAGGGTCCTCCCTGAATCACCGTCTTGGTGCCCTGTGTGCTGATCATTAACTCAGCGGCCAGAGCATCTGTCACCATGAAGATTCACTGAACCCATCCACGGGGACCTTGCAAGTCCACTAACAGGACAGCATGCGCTCCCCCAGATGTTCACATCCAGGGTTCTGTCGTCAGGCGGGATGACTTCCGTGTTTATTGGTATAAAAGAGAGCAATCAGCTGAAGCCCTGGCACCATCTGGAGGAAAATCGATGTCTCTATATTTAGACCAGACGGAATGCACATGTCTGTGCAAGTACGTGCCAACGTCGTGCTAGACACCCCACTTCTCACTTCCGTTATTTACCAACCTGGAAAAACAATGCCTTAAGCCAGACTCTGGGCAGGGTCCTTGTTTATAAGGAATGTAGAAAGCAACCCATAGAAATAATAAGAAGAGTGAAAGCAAACAGCACCCACCAGACGTCACTGGAAAACACAGCTTTCATATCCTGCCCTGAGCTCTGTTTTACGGGAGTCCAGCAGCCAGCTTCTACTTCATAAGCAAAGGGCATTATGTACCAGACGTGGTGTCCTCCTGGACCTCATGGTCCTTGCTCACGCTTGAGTCATTAGAGCTCTGTGTCGGTTGCATGGATGCTTAGCTGAATCCCTGGTACTCAGGAGGTGTTTATTAATTTGTCATTCATTCAGTGCAATGGATATTAATTGTCAGCTGTGAGCAAAAGGCAGTTGGATAAGTGTCTGCAGTGGACAATCGCATTTTCTTCCAGCTTTATTGAGGTATGAATGATAAATAAAAATGGTCTGCATTTAGTCTGTACAACACGACGTTATGGTCTACATCGTGACGTGATTACCGCAATCAAGCTATTTGACATATCGATACTTTCACATAGTTACCCTTTTTTGTGCTGAGAATACTTGAGATCTCTTAGTGGAATTTATTAGGCTTTGGAGTTGCAACCAACAGAAAGGAAGTCTGGCTAACTGAAGCAGAAAAGAGATTGAGAGAATCTCGGGTAAATCATAGGCGCTCTGGGTGCAAAAGCCACACGGTCAGCAATGCTGCCCAAAGCGGTGTTGGGGTTGAGGTGGGAGAAGACATGTGTGTCCCAGCTGCTGTGCAGATGCTGTTCTGCCTGTGTGGCTGGTGTGCTGTCTCTGATCCACAGCAGAACGGAGATCTGCCCATTTTAAACCTCTCTGCCTGGAGCAGCACAGTGCCTCTGAGAGTGCTAACCTCAGCCTTGGGCAAGCCTTCTCCTGATGGTGGCAACGACCAGCTCTTGGGTTACCTCTCCTTTGGAGAATGATGGGCACACATATATTTCCTAACCTCCCCTGCTGCTAGCTATGGCCATATGCCTGAATACTGGCCAAGGAAATGTGGGGAACTGGCATACACACGCCCAGGTGTGCCCTGTAAACACTGCTGTGCTTGGTCATCTTTCTCTGCCTCTGTGCACTGGCTTATATAGAGGATCTAGAGGAGAGCAGAGCCACAAGATGCAAAGGACTTGGGTCATCACCTTCCAGATAGAAGAGTCTCTGCCAACTCACATTGGGTTGTGACATGAAGGAGAAATAGACTTATTGTGTTAAGACATTGAGATCCTATAGTTTATCTGCTCAATCAGCCATAATATTTATCTTAATTAACACAGAGATATCATCAGAAGTAGCCCATTCTATATACCAAGAAGTTCATAGGTTTTTGTTCTTTTATTTTTCAACTTACAGATTACCAATGACCTGTAGGTATTCTCCTCAGAGTTTTCTGTGTTTTCCAGATTCTTTATAAAGGAAGTGTTTTCAAATATGGGAAAAATCTTACAAGGTTGGTTATGAAGAATTTGCAATAATATTCATTTAACAATTCATTCCTGGTACCATATTACTCTGTAATGGAAAAAATAAATAATAACCTTTATTAAAATTTTAAAAGGGATAGAAAGAGACCCCCTTCCTCCCACCAAAAGTAATAATATTGGGACACAAGGTACTTGAGCTATTAGGAAATCCATCGAGATTTCAGCAAGAAAATATTAAACTAACATGATGTTGAGACATGGACCAAATAAAAAGTGCTATGATTCTATAAAAAATATATATATATCCCTAAAAGTATTATGAATATGTATGAAAATGACTAGTGGCATTTCTGTAATATCCATTGTGAACTGATGGCTTTACTATCATCGATAATTATCAATAATCATTGTGCACCTGAGTGCTCTGTATTTATTATTTATTTAACCTTCACAACGTCATTTAGTTAACCCCCAATCCACTTCCAAATTCCCCTTCTGCTGTTGCTTTCCACTAAGGATGGAAAACCAAATATCCCTTTTCCTACAGCAAAGGGAGGCCTTACAACACAGAACAGACCAATAACATGTAAATAGAAGTTTAGAGGGTAGGGTAGGGTAGAGGCAAGTCTGGTAAAGCTTGCTTTCTTATTAAAAACTAACATATTTGGGAGACTTCCCTGGTGGTTCAGTGGTTAAGAATGCAGGGGACATGGGTTTGATCCCTAGTCCGGAAAGATCCCACAGGCTGCGGAGCAACTAAGTTCGTGCACCACAACTACTGAGCCTGGGCTCTAGAGCCGGAGAGTCACAACTACTGAGGCTGAGCGCCACACCTACTGAAGTGCGCACACCTAGAGCTCATGCACCACAATTAGAGAAAGCCCGCGAGCAGCAACGAAGACCCAATGCAGCCAAAAATAAATAAATAAAATAAATAAATTTATTTAAAAAAATTAACACATTTGGGAGAAAGGAAAAGGAAAGGAACAGCACAGCTACCACCATCCCCAGTTCATTCCTGCCTTGACCACTGATATGATGGCAGGAGCTGCAGCAGCCATGCTCATGAGGTAAAGATTGGGGGAATCCTAGACATAGTCTTTGGACATGACTAAGCCACTGAAATGATACATCAGGACTTCTTCGTTGTGAGAAAAACAACTCCCTACTTGCAAAAATTACTAACAATTCATGCATTTCTAATTGATATATCTTATCTCCATATTACAGATGAGGAAATTGAGGCAGAGGGAGATTAAGTGGCTTTCCCAAACTAGTGAGCAACTAAGCCAGTGCCAGATCCAGATCTGTTTGAATCCAGAGTCTGTACAATTAATTAACAACCCTACACTATAGAAAGAGTAGAATAGGCAGTCAAGAATATGAGCATCTGTTCAGTCCTGCTTAGGAACGAATTATGTTAACTTAGGTGGAAAAAATATTTGATCGCTAGGAACACGTCTTGATCATGAAACAGGAGAAATCCATCAGGTATGTTTTCATAGCTTGGATGAAATATCCTTCAGGATCATCTATCCTCCCACCTATCTCTGGATCCATGTGTGCCAGACTTCTCTGCTGATGAATTAGCCTGGGAAGTGGCAGGCAGGATTGTGTGGGGTTCTAGAAAGTTCTAGACCGTCACAAGTGAGCTTTTTGGTGTCTTTGGTGCCTGGCTGTGAGGACTTCGTGCATGTCTCCACCGCTAGATGCTCCCCGGGTGAGCTGACTTTTATCAAAGCTGAGAAGCAAAACTTGCTGGAGGAAACCGCCCACCAACCCCAGGAAGCAAGGCTGTGAGTCCTCCGGGCTGCCGAGCACAGACGAAATAAGGGCAGGCGACAGTTACTAGAGCAGCGCCCTTCTAGAACATTCTGTCAGGGGGTATCGGACTGTAGACACGGAGCCGGTTTTTCCCTCCTTGAGTGGAATATGTAATCCAATATCATAAAGATGAAGTGATGTGGTGGGTTTGGGAGAGGTACAGTAACCTTGAAGGCGTTAACGTAGTTCGCTGGCTTCTCTTACATCTTTTCTTGCCAAAAAAGCTGGAATTCTCAAAGGCACCACAGACTGTTTTGCCTCAGCTCAGATTCCAGAGACAAGGGTGAGAGCTGTTGAGCGCAGCGACAGTGGTAGGAGGAGACGTCCTCGTAATCCCTGTCTCCAGGCTCCTCCGACAGGGCTTGCTGGAACCCTTAAATTAGTCAGGACTCTTTTCTGCAAGATGGGGAATGTATTGGCTCCTGAAGAAGGGGTGGGCAAGTAACAGCAGGAAGGGCATGAACGCCAGGAAAATCGGAAGTGGGATTTGAAGGACACTTGGACCGTTTCTTCCACGTCCTATCCCTCTCCATGCAAATCAGTTTTAGTCTCTCTCTCTCCAGGGACCTGAATTCTTTGTCCAGTGGAAGATGTGGCCGCCAACAGCTCCCAGGTTTTATGGACACTGGTTCCACTACCATCAGGGATTCTTTCCCAGTTCCAGTTCTAAATATCCTTCTCTGATGGGCTTCAGTTTGCTGGTAGCCAAGGACTCATCCAACATGGCGGCATGGAGGGACGGCCAGGCGAAGACGTGACCCACTCCTCTGGGGCCATATGGTTTAGCAGGTCCCAGTAGGAACTTGTTTCTAGAATAAGGGGAGATGCCGACAGCAAAACAGTGTGTCTCTTCATCCCCTGAGGCACGTGACAAGCCTGGTGAGAGTTCTTTCCTTATCCATCTCTGCATCTCATAACTCAGCTCCTATCTGTCTCTGGGCTGCTCTCACAAGGAATGCTGAGCGTATTCAACCCCAGAGCAAAAAGTGTACAATCTACAATGACAAGCGTTAGCAGCGTGTGTTGATTGAACAATTTCCAGAAAGCCTTGGCCATCTCTTGCGTTAGGAAAAAGAAGTCTTAATCTCACATAGCAAGTCAGAGTGAGAATGACCCCTTCAAGTGGCAATGCCATTTTCTTCTCACATTCCCACCATACACACACACTTACATTTGGTTTTCTGATTTGTAGCAGTAGTATTTTTAAATTAAATTTTAATTGCACCGGGAATACATGTATATATTCTCCTTGTAAGATGCTGAAATTCAAGGATAACACTGAAGTTCTCATCTACTTCTCCCTCAAACCCAAATCCCTTTCCTTCTTCCCCAGAAAGAATCCTTCATTCCTGTTTGTTTTGTATCTTCTTGGACATTTTTCTATGAATTTCTATGCATCTTTTGGAGCTGAAGACTTGAGAGGTGTGTGTTTTTTGTGTGTATCAGTGTAGGTTTATCATGAAAAGTCAATAAACTTAGATAACTTTACAGAATTTTTTTATTCAACAATATATCATGGAAATATTTATTCATCTTTATGTGTAGGTTTGCCACATTCTTTTAAACTACATTTTTCTTACTAATGGACATTTTAGATTGTTTCCAGTTTTCCCCCGTTAACCTATGCTGAAATATATATCTTTGTGTGTGGAAGGGAGAATTTCCCTAGCGGAAATTTCTAAGTTGTGGAATTGATGCATGCTTTTAAAATACCAATTTACGCTCCTATCAGTGGTATAAAAAGATACCTGTTTCTGACATACTCACCAACACATGATAATAACAGTCCTTTTAACTTTTTATTATCATTTTCTCAAGTGGCATTTTTTAAATTAAATTATTTTTATTTATTTATTTTGGCTGCATTGGGTCTTCGTTGCTGTGCGCGGGCTTCCTCTAGTTGCAGCGAGCGGGGGTTACCCTTCGTTGCGGTGCGCGGGCTTCTCACTGCGGTGGCTTCTCTTGTTGCAGAGCACGGGCTCTAGGCGTGCGGGCTTCAGTAGTTGTGGCTCACAGGCTCTAGAGCGAAGGCTCAGTAGTTGTGGCGCACGGGCTTAGTTGCTCCGCGGCATGTGGGATCTTCCCGGACCAGGGTTCGAACCTGTGTCTCCTGCATCGGCAGGCGGACTCCCAACCACTGCGCCACCAGGGAAGCCCTCAAGTGGCATTTTTAAAACCTGAAATGTGATCCATGAACGTTGGGTTTGTACATTATAGGCAGCTTCTGAGCACTTACAAGACGTGAAGATGATTTGAGGAAAGCACAGCGTTTTACTAACAAAAGCTGACTTCTAAAATCAAGCGGCTTAATAGTTGCAGGATTTTAGCCATTCACTCACCTTTACAGTTATTAGTAAAATTGACAGTCTTTGTAAGCGATATACACGTAGATTCCAAACAAGGGGCATTAAGGAGCTTCATTTTACACACATAATGGAACAACAGCTGCCTCTTTGCCCACAAAAGAACAGTATATTTTAAAGGGTCTTAAAGTCAGAAAAACATTCACAGACTTGATTCCATAATAGATGGCACTCTGAATGCACGTGTGGGGTAGACAATCGGACTGGAAGAAGTTTAAAGTCCGTTCCAACTTTGAGAGCCTGCGTGTCTGTGAGTCATTTGGTGATTCTCAATCACAAGGACGACTCATTCGTTCAACGAATTTTGATTTCTTTCCTGCCATCTGCCAGCACTGCTCTGGATGTCAGGGAAGGAGGAGAGAACAGGACGGTCACGGCACCTGCACTGAGTGCTAGGATCAAATGTGCAGGCTGTCACGATGGAGAGAGACTGGACGGGGAGTTCGGGACACACAGGAAGGAAGGGAAGGGCACTCAAGCTCAGCTGGTGAGGAGATACCCATTTAGAAAGATTTAAAGGAACTGAATTCTGGGATGAGGTCCTGAGGGAGGGTCTAGAGCCTGTTGCCTGGCCTTCTTCCAGGACAGGGAGGACCATCAACTTGATCTAAAGACAGGGGACTGGATGGAGTGACTTTTTAGCATCCCTTCCAGCTTTGGATTTTTTGAATATCTTTACTGTACAGCAGAAATTAACACAGCATTGTAAATCAACTATACTTCAATTAAAAAAACTGGAAAAAAAGTGTAATGAAAGTCCTAAATAAATAGAAACATATCCTTAAAAAAAACAAAAATTAGCAAATCTTACACCTTAGCTTTTCTCTCTGTGGACCCAGGAATCCACAACCTGAATGACATGGTCAGCTCAGCGCAAAAGAAACAGGTTTCTGTATGTTTCATGGGTTTATCTAGTTGGGTTTATCTTTAATTTCCTTCTCTATGAGTGATAGTAAAGTACAGTAAGAGCTGGGAGCCAGACTGCCTGGGTTTGAACCCTGGCTCGGTCATACTAGCCAGATGACCTTGGGAAAGTTCCTTGACCTTTCTGGGCCTCAGTTTCCCCATCTGTAAAGTCCTCATAGATTCAGGAAGAGTAAGCTACTTACCTGTGTAAGGCACTGGATGTCCGACACATGATAAGCACCTAATATAACCTAGCTAACCTCATCCTGGGGACCCTCCTCCTATGTCCAACACGGCATCAGGGTTCCTTGAGGGGAGTTACACAGGGGGACACAAGGTCCAGGTAGGTTGCCCTTTTTCTTGTGCCCACAGAGGTGGCCTCTCAGATGACGGCTGAGGTGGTGAAGATTTCCCTCCAGGCCCACCTCTGGCACACAACTGTCTTCCCAGGAGTCTGCCCAGGTCTGCCAGGCACCATCTTCTCTGAGGTCTTGACCCCTTCACATCAATGCCAGGAGGTCCGTATAGCCCTTGGCCTGTGGAAAAGCCCCTCCATGGTCCTTCCTGCTTCTGAAGTGGATAGGATTGTCCCCAAGTTGTCTCTCCACCCTGGGGTGTTAATTTGGGGGCAAACCCAAGAGGTTTCCCAAGCCATTTCTGCTCTCTTCTCCATCACGTCCTGAGATAATGAATGCAGAGCTGACTTTCTGCTGGGGGAGAGCCAGCAGCACCCAGCTGATGCTCCAAAGGGGACGCTGGGGAGAGGTTGGTAAAGGGACCATTGACAAAGGTGGAGGCAAGATTACAGGAACCAAACAAAATAGGACACCAGCAAGAAAAAAGCCCGAGGCCACCTCAGGTCCTGCAGGGACAGAGAATCTTCCCTACAGGAGTTGAGGGGATCAGTGGAGGCATGTAGCCCACTGGCAGTGACCCTGCCGGGAAAGAGCTAGGGGAATATTTAAGCCTCCCTCTTTCCCTCTGCTCTGTCTTCTGCCAGCGTGTCTCATTAGCCAATTCCAACCCTAAGACAACTAAACTTTTGATGCCATTCATGAAATGTAGTCCCCTGAGACGTAGAGCAGTGCAGAAGAATCTAGAAGGACAAATGGGAAAAGTCTAGTTCAACAAGCTTCTGCTCTGATCTGCCGTGACGAACGCTCGGGTCTTCTCTGCAGGAAAGAATTTTCGTCACACTTGATATAACTTCTACACTCAGGGGAACAGGCCGAGGAATTCAATCTCTGCACACCCCTGACTCCCACTAGCTAAAGGCTGACCAATGAACAATATACGTGCAGAAAAAATACCAATGCGGTGACAGTTAGTGTTGCCCTCCGTGGTGGAAAAGGGGCAGACGCCAAATGCCATCAGATAGGGCGCGCACAATGTCTGAGGGATGGGCTTCCTATTCACAGGTAGGATCGTATTTAGTCATAAGCTGGAGAGAAGAATTTGCTACCTCACATCCGATCCATAAATTATCCCAGTATACTTAAGGGATACATATTAATCCCCGGCAGGGGCGGTGGGGAGACTGGATCTGCTATCTGATAATTATTTCAACACTTCAAGATGGGAAAACAACGATTTGATGGGGAAAGGGAAGTGCCAAGTCCACAGTAGCAGAGAAATGTCACGCATAATATATGAAAAAGCGTTCCAGGGCTACTGATGTTCCTCTTTTACAAGAGGTGAAGTGGGTATATCTATAGCTTTGTAACAAGTTATTAGGAATTTCGCGCCGAAAAAGAACACGCTGTTGTTAGCTCACGGTTGCTATGAGTAAGGAGTGCAGGTGTGGCTGCGCCGAGTCCTCTGAGAATGTAATCAGGTGTGTGTGTGTGTGTGTGTGTGTGTGTGTGTGTGTGCGCGCGCATTAGGTCTCATCCAGCTGCCCGGCAGGGAAGGGTCTGTTTCCAAGCTCACCCTGGGTGTCAGCGGATGTTCCTCCTGGCTGCCCTGGGTTCCTTACCTTGCGTGCCCCCAGCAGAGCCACTTGTCATCAAGCCCACAAGAGGATCCTAGCAAGACGAGTGTTACAATACTGCCTTATGTAAACCTGTGCGTCCCATCGCCCGGCTGTCTGCTGTCGGTTAGAAGCAGGTTGCAGTCCCTGCTGCACCCCGACACTTCGGGAGGAGGTCACACGAGATGTGAACATCAGGACGTGTGAGCAGGGGCCCCCTGAAGAATCCACCTCAAGGAGAAAGGCGAAACAATTACACTGGGGGAGGAAAAGGAAGCCGAGAAGGGAAAAACAGAGTAATAGAGATAAAAGTTGCAAGAAAGTAGCTCAAAAACATGGGTTACTTCTGGATATCTGAGCCTCTGGTACAACGTAAAGGAAGAAAACAGCACTCTTAGCAAATGCCAGGAAGAAAGCCTCAGCCCTTATTTTATTTAGTGTAAAACAGACTGGCACCAAGCGCTAACCAAAGGAGTTCCCAGCCACTTCAGAGGAAAGAGCTTTTATCTTTTTCTCCCCAAGAAAGCCCAGTCAAATACGGTTTCCCTCACTGGTTTGCATTTGCATCTCAGCTCTCTGAGAGGCACACCAGCTCCACGCAAAGAGACCTGCCCCTCCTAATCTCCTGTAACAGCTGAGTGACCCTGCCCTAGAGGGGTACCCGGGGGGCCTTAAGGTGAGGCCGCTGATGGAAGCATCTAAGCTGTTTTCTGCGGTTCCCATGGAGTTGTCGACAGGGAGGTCCAGCAGCTTGGCGTGGCCCCAGGAGCCCCGCAGCATCGGGCTGGGGACAGAGGAAGAGGACGTGAGGACGTAAAATGATATCGTGAATGGCCACGGAAAGCCCAGAGGGGAGAAAGAGCTGGCAGGGCACAGACAGCAGGGAATGAGGAAGGCTGGGGCAGGATGACAGAAACCGCGCCAGAGTAGAAGAACCCCAGGCGGGAGCTAGCCCCCCCGCCCCACAGCATCCCAGTCTGAGTTATGATGCAGTAATTCAGCTCGAAAATGCCCCAGGCTGACCAGCCCAGCTCTGCAGGGGCACATCCCCCCAGGATGTCACTCTCCCAACACAGGGATGCTATTTTCTTTTTTTTTCTTTTTAATTTTATTTATTTATCTACTTATTTATTTTTGGCTGCGTTGGGTCTTTGTTGCTGCGTGCGGGCTTTCTCAAGTTGCGGCGAATGGGGGCTACTCTTCGTTGCGGTGCGCGGGCTTCTCATTGCGGTGGCTTCTCTTGTTGTGGAGCACGGGGCTCTAGGCGCACGGGTTTCAGTAGTTGTGGCACACGGGCTCAGTAGTTGTGGCTCTCAGGCTCAATAGTTGTGACACACGGGCTCAGTTGCTCCTCGGCATGTGGGATCTTCCCGGACCAGGGCTCAAACCCATGTCCCCTGCACTGGCAGGCAGATTCTTAGCCACTGCGCCACCAGGGAAACCCCTGCTGTTTTCTTTTGAGACCACTGGTGGTTTCTCAAAAGGGCTTCCCTTTGGGAAGATGACTTCCTGAGAGCTTCCTTTCTCGCTGAACCCTGAAAGGAAAATTCGGACATCGCTACCCCAAAGCAGGAGCCGTGCACCTTCGAGTCGATGTGAAATGATCACATCACAGAGTGAAAACGTTTCTCCTTTGTAAATCCTCTAATAAATGAGATGGCTAAAAGGATAGCTTGGCATCTCGGAGTAAACTCAATAGATGGAACTGCAAACCTGGTCTCTGCGTCTCCACCCAGAAATCAGTCACGTTACAAGAGCAGAGAATCACACACCTCGTTTCACCAACTTTCTAATCCATTTTGAAAGGTAAAATGTCTTTCATCCTTTGATTCTGGGGGCAACTCGAAAATAAGCATGGAATTCACTAGCATGGGTTCCGCATGCCCTTGGCAGGGATTTTGGAGCAGGCAAAAAGATTCATGGATCTTCTCTAAGCAATACTGGGAACAGTTGAGTTGGGTAGCTAGGACAGGATATTAATGATTACAAGGCCAGTCTCACACAAGGTAGCATCTTCGGAGCTCGGAAGGCACATACACATGCCCTATGTCACAAGAGGGGCAAGCACTCGAGTGACCTGATACGGCTCAGCCAACAAGGGTAAAACAGCTCAGAGCTGGGCTCCCCACTGAAGGACATCTTTCAGTCCCCATCATCAGGTCCAGAGAGTAGCCCATTGGCCATTTCATCTGAGCAAGGGCACAATGGAGATGATGGTCTCCAGTGGTGGCCAGGAGGATGACATGAGCTGTCATCGGGGGATAATTTGGTGCCAAGAGGGTGGGTGCTGTAGGCAGAATCAACCCAAGGAACAACATAGGAGCCTCAGAGACCATAGTAAAAAGATGACTTCGTATTGCTTGGCTGCATTCAAATTCAAAGTGCCTAAAGTAACGGTCATTACATTTTTTAAACACTGTGAAAGAAACCCATTTTACAATCTTCCCCCGGTGTCAGCATTGCCCTTCCTGACCTCCTGTGTTCAGGTGGGTCCAAGTTCAGTTCTGACCAAGCACAAGGGCCCGTGGGGACCCTCCAGTCACGGCCACGGTGGGCAGCAGAGTTGGCAACACCATTGATAAGAAGGCCCAGCCTTAATCAGTTTTTATTCCCACTGTGATTTTTACCAAATATGGAGGAAGCCGAGCTCCTCCTGTTACTTCCTTGTCTGAATGAGATGCTCAAGTTCAGGGCTTCTCTTGGAAACGAGCCCTCACTGCATTGACTTACAGGAAAATGGGCTGCGATCCATAACCCCACGATAGGAAATTGAATGACATTAAGGTAATGTCACAGTAAGGGATGCATGGAATAAAATCCATTCAATTATCGCAAGTTCAACTTTAATCTGAGAGAAACTTCTTAATTGCCTTGGCTGGACGGCAGGTAATGGAAAGTTTAAATGGGCTTTGGACTTTTATTTTATTTATTGTGAGATAACTGATTTCCAATATGGGACTTCCTTCAGAGGAACAATAAATTACTCTCTGAAATATAGATTATGCCAATAATGGATGAGCTAGATATAAATGGAATTCCAGCATCTTTGGAATGTACCTTGTGTGCATTTTTCCAGAAATTGGAAGAAAAGAGGGCACTATTGTGGTGAAATAAAACAGTATCGCTGACATATAATTATACACTCTCTAAAAATGAGTGGCCAGTGCTGACTAAACAGAAACGCAGAAGTTGAGTATTCTCAAGAAGTTGAAATCCTCAAATGTTAAAAGAATGACGAAAAACATTAACCCTTCTTGTTTATAAAATAACCGAGTACCACCACCGAGAATATTAAAGGTCGTTCTTTTCTGGGCCCTTTAAGATATTGCAGAGCTAGTCAGGGTCCTGAGAACACAGGGGAGGTAAAGTCAGTAGTTTCCACAAACAGGCACTCAGCATTCACCATTTTATTCTATTTTCTGAAGAAGTACAATGAAAACCCAAAAAGAAAATGTTCTCTAAACAAAGCACCCGTTGTTGTTCCTGTTTGCTCCATGGATGCAGGCAGAATTCATCGGTGGAATGCATTGTTTCTTTATTTGGTTTGAGGATAACACTTGATGAGTCTTTCTGGACAGAAAAAAAGTGAAGCTCAGATTTTATTCTAGAAATAAGAAGTGGATATAGAGGTGCCAAAGTATTTAAAATTTTATTTTCTCCATCCAAAAAAAAGTTTATTGAGTGCCTACTCTATACGTGGGCATTTCTCCACACACTAGGAAAAAAGCAGTGCATGAAATGGACAAAACTGACATCCCATGAAGCTTGTCTCCTAATGGGATGGACAGAGCATTAATGAAAAGATATCATAGTATGTTAAAAGGTGATACATGCTATGTAGAAAAATATGTTGGAAAGGGGGTCAGGGAGTGTTGGGATGAGGGTGGAGGGCTGCAATTTTAGATAAGATGGTCAGGGAAGGTCTTGCTGAGAAGATGACATTCAAGCCAAAATTTTAAGTGGGTGCAGAAGACCATACAGAAATCTGGGGGTATAGATTTTGCAGATAGACGCAGGTGCTCTCAAACTTGGCACTATTGTGGGGACTGTCCTATGCATCATAGAGATCTAGTAGCATCGCTGTTTTCCATCCACTATATCCCCATAGCATCTCTCCCCCGTTGTGATAAAAATATCTCCAGACATGGTAAAATGTTCCTTGGGAGGCGAAGTCACCGTCGACTGAGAGGCAAGCAGGGGCGATGTTTTCCAAGAGCGACAAGGAGGGTGGTTTGCCCAGAGTAGAGTGAGCATGAAGGATTCATAGGAGACAAGTCAACGAGATGACGGAGGGACACCCACCCAAGGTCCCAGGGGCCACTCTAAGACGTTGGCTTTTCTTCTGCATGAGGTGAAACGTCACTGGGAGCCTTTTAGTGGAAGGACACCCTGATCTGCATTACATTTTAACTGCATCACCCAGGCTGCTGTGGAAGTAAACGGTACAGGAACAAGCCCAGGGTGGGGATATGAAAAAACTCGAGAGAGGAGGTGAAGGTGGCTTGGAGCACAGTGGTTATATGGCGGAGGAGGTGGGAAGCGGGCAGTTCTCAGACCTAATTTGAAGGAAGAGCTGATGGGAGTTTTGGATGAACATGAATGTGATGCCGATTTCCTTGCGGAGCCTCCGTATCTTTGAACGATCGTTCTGGATCAGGGGAGACTGATCGTTTGGACTCATGGATCGAAGAGAGTCCCGGGGGACAAGAGGATGGAAGCTCTCGTGTGTGGTAGCTGATTGGAGCCAGCAAAGGCCAGAGGGGCTGTGCCCTGAGCACACATTGACACGCAGGGGCAGCCGATATCACTTCAAAACCTGACCCTTCACTGCCTCCAAGGCAGAGCTGGGCTCAGGCTGCCGTCCCCAAGAAGGGCAAGCTCCGCAGGGTCACAGCTCTGAGGTGCCCCCCCTTGAACAGTTAGGCACATCTTAGCAATGCCAAGGAAGAGAGAATCACCCATCTCATCTCCCCTGTGATGAGCCCAGTTGTTTGTATCCTCCCCTGAATATACATTCAAATCCTAACCCCTGGTACCATAAATGTGGCCATATTTGGAAATCTACATTTCAGATGTAATCAAGTTGAGATAAAGTCATACTAGATTAGGGTGGGCCCTCATCCAATGACTATGGTCCTTATAAGAAGAGGACATTTGGATACAGAGACACACACACAGAGGGGAAAGAGGGCCATGTGAAGAATTAAGTCTTGGGCAACTACAAGCCAAGGAGGGCCAAAGATGACTGGCCACGACCAGAAGCTGGAAAAGGCAAGGAAGCATTCTCCTCTAGAGCCTTCGGAGGGAGCGTGGCCCCGCTGACACCTTGATTTTGGATGTCAAGCCTCCAGAACTGTGAGAGAATACGTTTCCGTTGTTTTAGGCCTCCCAGTTTGTGGTAATTTGTTACGGCAACCCTAGGGAACGAATACATCTCCTTATCCAGAGAAGTCTGGTTTGACAAATTATTGAAGGAAATATGAATTGGCCCCCGGTTAAGTCTCGACCGACACTGCCTTATCTCTCCTCCTTGTTCTTATAGGCACAGATGTGGGGAGAAATCCAGTAACAACAGAATACATGGAAGATTCCAGAAGACATGCTTCAAGCAATGCACAATGGAAAAAAATTTTTTAAACACCTAGGATATTAAGGTAGAAACTTTGAAGGAGGTGAAGGTGATTGGATTATCTAAGAAGAAAAGCTAATGTTTAAGGTAGATAAATCTTTTTAGCTGTACATAGATGAAGCACTGCTGCAGACAAGGGCAGGGATGGACATTCTTCTCCCCACCCTCAGACTCTACCAATAAATAGAGAAAATTACCCAAATCACAGAAAAATGGATTTAAAATTTTGGCTGTGGCAATTACCCAATAGACATAAAAGTAAGCACCAAACACTTCATTTCCAGAAAATCTATAAAGTAAGTGCTCCTTTTTCCCAGGTAGTGGAATTAGAGTGATTTTCATCATTATATTGTGCGTTATGTTGTGTGTCTTCCAAAACAATGGACATAGGTTACTTTTATGACCAGAAAAAATGGACACTATAACGTAAGTGGCCCATCTGCCTCTATTGGGGTACGAGTAGGACTGTGCATCTTGCCCAGCAAGATACTGCCATGAAAGAACCTAAGGGATTCCCAGAGACTCAGAGCACTCACTGTTGCTTCTTCTCTTATGTTGCTGTGCTGGACATCTTCTCTTTGCCCCTCCAGGTCCGAGCTCTACTCTTCTCTGCTTGACGCTGTACCCTTACTTATTGCATCAATGGGCTCCCTTGGACTCTGACTTCCTGTTGGGTTTGGCCAAAGGTAGCCAGTTGGTTGGGAAGAATGAATCCAAGGTATCTGTGGTTACAGCTCCCTCCTTACTGTTCACCATGGGTTATCTGTTTCCTCTGCCAAAGACCACAGGTCCCATCAGGAGGCCCTCTCTAAAGCCACACTATTCAGGATCCGGCACGCTTCCTTCCCTTGCCCCTCCAGGTATAGGGATAGTAATAACTCCCCCATGTCAAAGGTCCCAAAGCACCACAGCATCCCATACCCTTGTTGGTTTCTCTCCATCTGGGTCTTCTCAACAGCTATTTCATATACCTTCTGTTTCCTTCTAGGGCCATGAATAATGCAACGTTCATACATTAATTTCATGCATTTTCTAAACCTAGGAAAGGATGAAAAGTTGAGCTTACCCTACCCTACAGGGTTTAGTCCAGCTACGAGGACACGGTTTACATCTCCCTCCTGCCTGGATGCTGCTAGCTTCAGAATTGCCTTAAAGAAGCAAACAGAAGCACACAACAAAGAAACACATTCGGCTTTTAAAATAAACCTTGTTAAATAAAAAGACTTCCAACAAATTCTGTAGCTGGAGGCCTTCTGCCATGTTGACAGGCACCAGAAACACCACAGCAGCTGTTTCTGAAGTTTGCAGCCTTTCAAACTTCTAGGGGGCTGGTGGCATGACTGACAGCTCGTCTGCAACCTGGGAGAGGGCAGAGTGTATCCATTTTGCGCATTCCAATTCCAAGGACCATCACCAGCAGACTGACAAAAAGGAAAGCAGGAATTAGAGTTGCCCCTTACAGGCAGGTAAATTGGGATGAGAGATTTAGACTGAAGGTTTGGTAAAGGAATCTAATGGTTTAAAGTCCACAAGGCAAGTATACACCACGCATTTGCTTTTTTTTTTCTAACGTACCCAAAATGAGTCATAAGACAGGAGGGTAGCTTAGGTAAATATAATAATGACATAAGCAGCTTTGAGTCCAGGGGAATGAGGACACGGTAGAATGTGAGAAACTATTGTTCATATCACCTAGTATTTTCTGACCATTAGAAATCTAGACTTCCGTTTCTGGAAAGATGGATTAGATGTACTTTTTCCTATTCCTCTTTCTAAGTACAGCTAAATTGTATGGACATTGCGTATGTAACAAACACAAGGAGACTCTGAATGGTCAAGAGAAGAAGGTAGATTTCACATGGACCTCAAGACCAAGGATCAACACAATGGTCATTTTCCTGGGTTTTCTTTATGTCTCATAAACACCAGGTTGCTTAGTTCTAAAGAAGCTGGCAACAGGAAATGCCAGTGGGTGTAGACAAAAAGACCCCCAGTAAGTCTTCTCTGTTTAGGCAAAGGAACAGAAAAGGGGCAGCCTCCCAAGATAGAAAACCTTCAGACAATTACTACACTGCTCTAGCCACATACCACAGAAAAAATCTGCGGCCTCACTCCCCCCACCACCAGCAAAGGTTGAGTGGAGAGCCTAGATTTCCAGCCTCATCTGGCGGAAATGAGGTGTCCCGATGCCTCTGTTGGACTAGTGTCAGAGAAGGCCAAGTGCGGGCCTGGACATCCATAGCTTCCAGGGTCAGCAAGGCCAGCCTCCCCACAGTCAATGGATGAGCAGCAGTAATGAGGTGGACCTCCCCCTCCTAGAAAAAATGGTATCGGTGGAGGTCTGAATTCCCACCCCCACCCAGCAGTAATGAGGAGCCTTTTCCCCCCCAGGTGTCAAAGGACATTGAGTGAGGAATCTGGACAGACATGAGGCAATGCTACTTGCCCTCACCCCACTGGAATTCTGTCAGAGGAATCCTACTAAAACTGGAGATTTAAACAAGATCCAGGGGATTCCCTGGTGACGCAGTGGTTGGGAATCCCCCTGCTAATGCAGGGGACGTGGGTTTGATCCCTGGTCCGGGAAGATCCCACATGCCGCGGAGCAGCTAATCCTGTGTGCCACGACTACTGGGCCTGCACTCTAGAGCCCATGCACCACAACTACTGAGCCCATGAGCCACAACTGCTGAGCCTGTGTGCCACAACTACTGGAGCCCGCATGCCTAGAGCCCATACTCCACAACAAGAGAAGCCACCACAATGAGAAGCCCGCACACTGCAACGAAGAGTAGCCCCTGCTCGCCACAACTAGAGAAAGCCCACGTGCAGAAACAAAGACCCCACGCAGCCAAAAATAAATAAAAAATAAATAAATTTATTTAAAAACACAAGATTCAAAGTCAGGGCATAATACCTAATGTGACCAGATTTCAATAAAAAATCCTTCATCATATAAAGAATTAGGAGTACATCAACTTGAATGAGAAAAAACACTCAATAGAGGCCAACGTCTAGATGACACAGGATTTTAGAGCAGCCATCATAAAAATGCTTCAACAAACAATCACAAACAGACTTGAAACCAATGAAAAATACAAAACTTCAGCACATAGATATAAAGTCTTAGCAAAGAAGTAGAAGATGTAGAGTAGAACCAAATAGAAACTTTAGAACTGGAAAATAAGTGAAATGAAAAAGCTCAGCCAATGGGCTCAACAGGAGAATGGATGGGACAGAGGAAGGAATCAATTGACTGTAAAATAGAACAATAGAAATCACCTAATTGAAACAGAGAGAATAATAGACTAAAAACAGAGATAGTGGGACTATAATAAGAGATTTAATATTTGTGTCATTGGAGTACTAGAGAAGAGAAGAGAGGTGAGGCTGAAACAGTATTCCAGCAAATAATGGCTCAAAATTTCCCCAATTTGTGTCATTGGAGTTCTAGGGAAGAGAAGAGAGGTGAGGCTGAAAAAGTATTCCAGGAAATAATGGCTCAAAATTTCCCCAATCTGGCAAAAAACAAAAACAAAACCAAACAAATGAACATCTGGCCAATCTTTTTAGGGTATCATCACTGAAATGAGTCAGTTCAACTATGTCCCACTCCTGTATCACTCTGCAAAGACTCAGATTGCTGAAAGAGAGCATGATGACACTAGAATGGATGACATGCTCATTGATGGTGAGAGAGACCCTCACACAAGACCACATGCAATAAGGAAGAGCTCATTCTTCAAAAAAGAAATTGGAGTGTGTCTTAGTCCATTAGGGCTACTATAACAAAAATATCATAGAATATCATAATGGCTTAAACCACACATCTATTTCTCACAGTTCTGTGGGCTGGGAGTCCAAGAACAAGTCACTGGCAGATCATGTGTCTGGTGAGGCCCACTTCCTGGTTCATAGATGCCAACTTCTTGCTGTGTCCTCACCTGGTGGAAGCGATGAGGGACCTCCTTGGGGTCTCCTTCATAAGAGCACTAATCACATTTGTGAGGGCTTCACCCTCATGACCTAATCACCTCCAGAAGTCCCACCTCCCAACACCATCACGTTAGACGTTGGGATTCCAACATATGAATTTTGGGGGGATCACAAACATTCAGCCCATAAAAGAGAGCTACTGCTCAAAGAACTGGAATGGGTGCTGGTGGGCTAAAGTAGGCTGTCCACACAACCCAGGAAACACGTCAGTGTGACCAGTTATCACTCTGCGAGTGCAGCATTTCAGGTCAACCATAGGTGAGAGATGAACGTGTTCAATAGCTTTACTAGTTGGAAGGACAGGGATTTAATATGAATCAATGACTTTCACAGCTTTGTGTAGCTGTAAGAAAAGGCAAGGAGGAAAAAAGGAACATCATAAAAACAGGATTGCCTTTTTGCCTGGGCAAGAGTTTTCTGGTGGCATTTCTTAAGAATCCAGCTTGTTGTTCCAGATGCAATACCTAATCTCTTCCACGTTCAAAGCATCACATGAGTCAAAGATGGAGATAGAGATAGTGTTGGAGACCGAGTTGTTCCTGCAGAGAGATGGAGAGATCCAGAGGCAGAACGCACATCTATTTGTATCTGTCTGTCCAGTTTCCTTCTGGAAACAGGGTCCATGCCCTTGTGGTTGGGATAACCTAAATGAAAAGGCAGTTTGCCCACTGCTGAACCCCCAACAACCAGAATAGTACCTGGAACTCAAAAAACATAAAAAAAAAAAAAAAAAATTTATTATTTATTTATTTATTTTGGGTTGTGTTGGGTCTTTGTTGCTTCAAAGGGCTTTCTCTAGTTGCAGCGAGTGGGGGTTACTCTTCGTTGTGGTGTGCGGGCTTCTCATTGCAGTGGCTTCTCTTGTTGTGGAGCATGGGCTCTAGGCACGTGGGCTTCAGTAGTTGTGGCGCACGGGCTCAGTAATTGTGGTTCATGGGCTCCAGAGCACAGGATCAGTAGTTGTGGGGCAAGGGCCTTGTTGCTCCTCAGCATGTGGGATCTTCCCGGACCAGGGATCGAACCCGTGTCCTCTGCATTGGCAGGCGGGTTCCCAACGACTGCACTACCAGGGAAGTCCCTCAAAAAACATTTCTTAAATGGTTCCTGAACAAACACCCAGACTGACAACTAGTAGCCCCACATGGACCACTGATTTTTACTTTTATTTCTTTTTCTTTTTTTTCCCACTTATTAGAGTCTATTTTTTTTTTTACTTTTTATTTTATATCGGCGTATAGTTGATTAACAATGTTGTGTTAGTTTCAGGTGTACAGCAAAGTGATTCAGTTATACATATACATGTATCTATCCTCTTCCAAATTCTTTTCCCATTCAGACTGTTACATAACCATTGATTAGATTCTAACAGGTTCCTTTAAACTGGGTATAATGTTTGCGTGGAAATTGAATCAGTACCGTTTTCCTGTTTAAGAGTGGGAAGAGATCTCTCTTGAACTGCTGGTCTCATATCTTAATAACTCTACATGGCTAGAGATTATGAACTTTCTTTCTTCTCTTCCACTTTTTCCTTTCTTCTTACATGACTAATGTTATGATAAAATGTGGATCACTGATTTTTAAATCACTCCTCTTTTGCTGTTCTGATGAATCTTAAACTCTATTATAAGGGTCCCACCTTAGAGCCCCTAGAACAAAGATTCTTTCTGTAGTCCTTTCCACAAGTCTACTGACAGCTCTATTAGGGCTTGGTTCAGAAAATAATTACCCACTGTTCCCATCCCTCAGAAACACAAAGAAGTCAATTTGGCTGGTGTCATGGTCCTATTGGGCTGTGACACTCACATTGCCTTTTTTCCCCTCTTGAGTGAATCCCTCAATTAGCAAAATGCACCTCTTTGTCGCTGGATTTACATTTATTTTATGAGGTTTGCAGAAGACCTGATGTTGAATCCAGCCTCTGAACAGTGACACTGAATTAAATCTCGGAGACAGAGTTCTGGGTGAATTAGAAAAGAATAGCTTTATTGCTTTGCCAGGCAAAGGGAGCCATACCTTGCTAATGCCCTCAAAACAATGCGTTCTGACCTGGAAGGGGTAGTGAGGACTTTTATAGCAAAGGTTCAAAGAGGGCGTGGTCAGCTCGTGGACCTTCTTCTGATTGGTTGGTGGTGAGGTAAGTGGGAGTTGGCATCATCAACCTTTTGGTTCCTATTGGTCTGGGGTCTCCGTGCTTGTGGGCAGCACGCAGTTAACTTCTCCCACCTGGAGGGGGTTTCAGTATCGGCAAAACAGCTCAAAGACCTTGTTCTGTGTATCCCTTGAGGGGGAGCCAGGACCTGCCCCAAGGCGGGACTATTGTCTCCTGACTACTCCCCCCTTGTCTCTGCATCCCCTCCCTCCCCTGATTAGCAACTGTTTGAACCTGCCCTTTGGAACGCAGGGAAGGTCATGGAGGCTGAATGAAGCCTATTTCCTGTAATCAAGAAATGGGGACACAGAAAGGCTTTTGTGCCCAGGAGCCCCACAGGATCCTCCTTTGTTTCAGACCCGCAAAGCTGAACTGGTTTAGTCCCTGCCCAATTATGCCAGGGGGCTGCCTGTCTGGCCCCCTGTGCCCAACAGGCCAGCCTTCCTCTGTTCCTCGGTCTCTGGGTCTAGTGTGTTCTATTATGGCCACAAAGATGGGGTCGAGCCATCAGCTGAGGGTGAGGGAGCCCAGTCATCTTCCCAGGTGAGCTGAAATTGAGGTCAGGTGTGCACATGAGATGGAGAATTAGACAGAGTCCCAGCTGCTGCAGGAAACAGCTGCTGGGTTATGCGGTGGCTTGGGGTGTGGGCAGCTCCCCAAGGTATGGAAGGGGCCCTGGAGTCCTGCTGACCACTAACAGCCCTGTTCCATCCCAGCCAACAGCCCCGACCGACCTAGCAATTCTCCTCCTTAAAGGCAGATTTTTTTCCCTCTCTGTGGTCATTTTGCTCGTCGGAGCGGTTCTGCTTTTGTGATGCAAAACGGTTCTCCGCTGCCAAATCTAGTCCCTGTAAATTCCTTTCAGCTCAACCAATTTAAGAAATGAAATGAGGAGAATCAAAACAAGGGGAGGAAGAAACGTTTCACGGGAGAAGAGAACAAAACACAAGCATAAACGTGTTTTTCTGGCTGTGTGTGAAGTGGGTGAGACCCTCCTCTCAGTCATTTGAATCCAAACAACACCTCGCTTTCAAGCCCACATTAGCCAGAGTCTGACGAGCCGCCACTGCACTGTGTCTGTTACGTGAAGGCGCTGGGTGTTTGGGAAGGAAAGCATCTTCATATCACTCACCATCCCTGAAATAAGAAAGGTGGGTTTGAGAGGAGATTCCAAAGCCGCAAGAAGCTACTGCAGAAGGGGTCAGTAGCAGCAAATGTAGACAAAGCTAAATCACTCTAGAAAGGAAAGGGGCTAGAAAGACAAAGCTTTGTGTGAGATGGTCCGAGTCCAAGGTCTGCAAAACAAGGTAAACAATTGGCTCTAAATTCAAGAGCAATCATGAGGCAGAGTGGCTAGTTTGCCTGGCACATTCTGTAAGACCCTCGGTGACACTGTGATTTATCAAAAGAAATACCTATTTGGTCTCCTTCCCCATTCCTGGCACAGATCTCCTAAAACTGTTGGAATTTCCTGTGAAGGGAGCGGTAATGGTGTCTTTTGTTATATTAATGAGGTGACTTTTGGAAAGTACCTAAGGTGAGAGGGGGCAGGGCGGGGGGACTCGTTGCCTGTGGAGCTCCCTGTGATTAGAGGGATGGAACTTTCAGTCTCACCCCCCTGACCTCTGGGAAGGGAAGAGGGGCTGGAGGCTGCATCAGTACCAATGACCAATGATTTAATCAATCATGCCTATGTAATAAAGCCTCCATAAAACCCCAGAAAGAACCCCAAAGGGGTGCAGAGAGCTTCCAAGTTCTTGAACACCTGTTGATTTGGGGAGAGCGGTGCCCAGAGCTTGGAAACTCCATACCCTTTCCCTATGCCTCGCCCTGTGCATCTCTTCAAACTGGCTATTCCTGAGTTATAGCCTTTTAATCTAGCAAGTAAAATGGTTCTCTGAATTCTGTGAGCCGCCCTAACAAATTAATCAAACCCAAGAAGGAGGTCGAGGAAACCTCGAATGGATAACCTGTTGGTGAGAAACACAGGTGACAACGTGGACTTGCGATTGGCATCTGAAGTTGGAGGGAGGGGAGGTGGTTTCCTAGAACTGAGCCCTCAACCTGTGGGTCTGATGCTGTCTCCTAGTGGATAGATAGTGTCAGAACGGAGTTGAATTGTAGGATACCCAGCTGGTGTCTTGAGAATTGCTCGGTGATGGGGAAAAACCCACACATTGTAATTGGTGTCAGAATCAGACCTTCTATTATTAAGAAAAGGACACCTAGGACATTTTAAAGTGGGGTTTCCAGAAGACAGAATGAAGAATTTCAGTCATTAGAGATTTCCTAGGAATTGCACTTACGAGTTTGGGGATGGTGGGAAGAGGTTCCAAAGGGTCTTGGCTGGAGGATGGGGGTGGGAAGACCAAAAAAATATCTTGCCTCATGTCTCATTCTTCTATTTCTCTTTCCTCTGCAGTTTTAAAGAAACCACACTCTGAAGAGAAAGGCAATTCAGAGATAAAAACTCAATTTACATGCATTTCCTTTGGGGGGAGGAAGGTGGAAATCCAAACCCAACTGGAAATCATGCGGGAGACCTTACCTGTCAGTATTCTAATAAAAATAACAGACATGGAACTCAAGACAGAAACACATACCAGAGTTTAATGACCAGCCAGCTTCTAGTTACTGGAATATTTCAACTCTGGCTGGAGATCCCCCTTCCCTCCAAAGCACTGAAGACTGAATAAGTAAATAAATATATATTTAAGTTCAAACAAATAAAATTTACTCTCATCTTTGATGAGTCTTGTTTCGGTTCGGGTTAATCCCATTTTTATTTCACTAGCACCACCATCTCTCCAAAGATTCCTATTCTTCTGTCACATTCAGGATAGAGAAAACAGATATTTTTCTCATCGCATTTTGCCAAATCTCTCATTATTTTGAGAGAACTCCTGAAATAATTATTTCACTTCTCCCACCCAGGCCCCACCTTTCTGAAGGTTGCCTGATTACCAATCATAGAGCAATTTCAAAATCATAATAATGAAACTATCCTTTTATAATTTTCTTGGCGATTTTCAGGAGGGTCACTTTGAAATTTCACTTGTTTGGACAAAGCAAAACCAAGTACTACACAAAACTTTCCCCCCAAGTACGTGATCACAGTGGAATGTTTTTTTTTTTTGAAAATACTACAGCACATGCAAGTTAACGGCGGGACCAGGGGACTCCAAGAAATCAATGAGCTGAAATACTGCCAGACAAATTGTGCGCAGACGTTAACTACGTATTCAATTATGGATAACACAAACAGCAGCCTCCTCTTGAGGTTATTAGTGACTGTAATGCTACTACCTTTAATTATGCCTCTGCTGTCTATTCCAGAACACTAACTCTTTAGAAAAGGAATGCATGGAAATTCTTTGTTAATCACCAGTGGGAGATGTACTTGCCCAAATAGTGGATGTAGTTTGTTAATGTGTTTACTTCCCAAGTCTTGAAATCTATTAAGAAACCTGCCTACAGGAAAACTGTCTGACAGCTAACACCAAATTCACTCTAATGGTATTGGAAAGTTTTGTGGTTACCAATTACCAAGGGCAGAACCTTGCAAGAAAGGGTGGTGGGGTGGGGGGAGGGCAGAGGATGTCGAATCCCTGAATCCATTGCTGGGAGACTGTCTACTGAATATTTATATAAATGCATGTCGCTGTGTCAGTGTTAGGGAACTGACAGTCGCTGGGGAAGGGGAATACAGCCACACTGGGATGCTTTCACACCTGAATTCACATCTAAGACTCTTTCATCACTAGTTACATGGAAACAGATGGAGGTGAATAAATCAGTGAAGGCTCACCTATTCAGGACTTGGAGGAGATTTATGTGTGTATGAGAGGGGGGAGGGGTGAAACAGCAGAAAGGAGGAGCTTGTGGGAAGATGACTTTATTTCTTCAGAGGAATAAGAGAAATGGTCTTTCCTGAAGAGGTAAAAAGAGAATGAGAAATATGTGATGCGACGATTTGATGAGCAAAGCTCCAAGGCATAATTAGGTGCAATGTACAACATGTGGCAGATTGTTTTTTCCAGAGATGGCCTTAAGGATGTTCCCCTCCCACGTGATTGTCTACGCAAGGTCCTCACCGCTTGACACAAGGTGGAGTCTATTTCTTTCCCTTTGGATCCAGCCGGACTTCTGATAGTACAGTGGAAGTGATACTGAGTTTCACAAAAGGCAACTCAGTTGAAATAGCCACATTTGGAGCCCTGAGTCACCATGTAAGAAATCAACTGGCCGCCATGTTGTGAGGAAGACCTGTGTAGGCATGCAGGCAGCCCTCCAAGTCTTCAAGTGTTTCCGACAAGACACCAGACTTGACAGTGAACAAGCCTTCAGACACTCCAGCTCCTGGCCTAAAAGTCTTCCCATGCGAGGCCCCAGACATCATGGATCAGAGAAAAGCAATCCGCGTGGCACCCTCTCCAAATTCCTGGTGCACAGAACCCATGAGCATAACAGTTTTGTCTCAAGCTGCTAAGTTTTGCAGTAATTTGCTGCTCAGAAATAGTTACTGGAACACAGGGAGGGAAGGGCCTGGGGTTGTTTTGGAGAACTTCGTAATATATGCTCACTTCTCAGGCCAGTAGATTATAAGCTCAAAATGACAATATTGTAGAGGGAGAGGTAGGAAACATGTTTAAACATTTTTTAACACTTTAAAAGATTCTGAGTGCATTAGCGGAAATTTGAATATGGGCTGAATATTAGAAGATATCATGAAATTAAAATTATTTTGGTAAAGGGTGATAATTTCATGTATTATGTTTAGGCTGGACGAAATCCATCATTATTCTTAGGAGATGCCTGTTTAAGGATTAGGAGGTGAAGCAGCCTGCGTCCTGATATCTGTAGCTTTTACTTTCAAGTGGCTCAAAATCGGCAACAAAATTTAGAGAGAAAAGAAAAAGAGAGAGAGAGATGGAAAGAGGGAGGGAGAGAGGTGAAAGCAAATATGGTAAAATGTTAACAATCCTTGACTCTAGATGGGGGGTATTTCGGATGAAAATAAAAAGGGGAGGAGATAAAAAGTGAGAGAGAAGGAAAACTTTCAATTTACCTTTTATAGAATCGTGAGAAGCAAATCAATGAAAAAGATTGTGGAATAGAAGGGAAGAGTAAAGACTCATGGAATTCCTGTTCCTGGTCCCATATGCTGATCAGTTTATTTGGAACCAAGATGACAGGCTTATATTAGTTATATTGATAGCACCAGGAATTTAGCAAAGTAGACAATTAGTTCAATAGCAGTGATCAAAACAAGGGCAGGGCTTTCTCCTCTCACGATTACGCAACTGCAAATTGAAATGCCTACAGGGTCTAGGAAAATACCAAAATTGAGGGAACCCAGAATGTTTAGATAATAATAAATGAAGGCTGATGTTCTGTCTACAGGGGCAGCCTGCACACAGCTCCAGTCCATTGTTGTCATTCAGAGACAGGAGCCAAGTGTGGTCTGATCTTCCAATGTTTTTTTAGAAGGCAGAGATCGGAATTATTATGAGAGAACTTACAATTTTTTTTGACATTACAATACTTTATTGATAAATTGAAAGTAGAGCTAAAGCATGAGTATGGACTCAGCAAATGAAGTTTTTTTTGCCTTCCTAAATATTAAAAAAATTTTTTTATTGGATTATTGTTGATTTACAATGTTGTGCTAGTTTCAGGTGTACAGCAAAGTGATTCAGTGTATATCTCTATCTATCTATCTATAGATAGATAGATATATACTCATTATTTTTCAGATTCTTTTCTCATATAGGTTATCCCAGAATATTGAGTAGAGTTCCCTGTGCTATACAGAAGGCTCTTGTTGGTTATTTATTTTATATATACTAGAGTGTGTATGTTAACCCCAAGCTCCTGACTTATACTTCCCCCAACCTTTCCCCTTTGGTAACCGTAAGTTTGTTTTCAATATCTGTAAGTCTGCGTTTTGTAAATAAGTTCAGTTGTATCATTTTTTAAAAAATAGATTCCACATAAAAGTGATATCATATGGTATTTGTCTTTCTCTGTCTTACTTCACTCAATATGACAATCTCTAGGTCCATCCATGTTGCTGCAAAGGGCATTATTTGGTTCTTTTTTATGGGTAAGTACTATTCCATTGTATACATGTACCGCATCTTCTTTATCCATTCCTCTGTCGATGGACACTTAGGCTGTTTCCATGTCTTGGCTGTTGTGAATAGTGCGCTGTGAACGTAGGGGCCGTGGGTCTTTTCAATACCTTATAATTTTTAAACGCTGAAGATGAACTTACAAATGTAAAAATACAGTGCAGGTCGAATGAAATTCTTCTCCATGTCTTATTCAGTTTGGGACACAGATAAAGTAAAACCTGTCTAGGCTGACAGGGTGGCTGGCTTGGTGTTGCATCCTGTTGCACTCTCATTATGTTATCTTCCGCCCTGAGGGTGAGAAGGAGCATGGCTACACGTTCCCGAAGCAAAGTCCCCCGTATACAGGTCCAGGGACTCTCCTCCGTTCCATAACACCTTCCCGCCAAATGTCCAGGACCTCCTCTGAGGGCATGTCACATCCTGGACCTTTGAAGGGCAAGTTCCCCCACGGTGTAAATTGATCCGGGTCTTAGGGACAGACAGGTATCATTGTTGAGTGGTGGGTGAGTGATGGATGGAAGGAAGGACGCCGAGGGTGAACATTGCTGTGGGTGCCTGATGGAGAGCAGCTTGCCTGAGGATGCTGTTTCTAGGTCTGTCTGAAAGGAGGTTTGGACTCATAACTCTGTCTCTCTTGTCACCTCTCTTTGCTCCCTTCTATCCCAGGAAAACATGGTCTATCATAGAACGAACTCTAGATGTAATGCATCGTGTCCATTTTATACCCCGACTCCCCTCAGAGCCCAGGTTCTAAAGTTCAAATTTTTTTTCTGCTGCAACACCAGCTGCATAAACCCCCAACCAAAGACCAAGGTCGAGAAGGAAGAAAACACCGTGAAGAAAAAAAAAACCACATTAAACATATCGTCCTATATCTTATATTGTATAAACATGAACAGAACAGATAAAGGGAACAAGGGAGTTTGAAAAAGAGAAATATAGAGGAGAGATTCATAAAATTCATAAAGTGAATCCAGAGAAGAGATTAGTCCACAGAAAGACTCCCTGTGATTATTACTTTGGAATGGGCTATCACATTACCTCCAAGCTTCCTGGAATCTACATGAGGTCAGGTTCATGTCAATGCTACTGTCTTTTCTGGATAGAAGTCAGGTTCCAAGCAGGTTGCTGAGTGAAACTCTAGGGATGTAGGATTGGATCATGGTTGTAACTTGCTGAATGCTGCCCTTTTTGTTGTTGTGTTGTTTTTCTCTGCTTGGAGAAGAAGGGATGGTGGCCACAATGGTCCGAACCAGGAGTCCGGAGATGAGAGATGGCTTGGTCTCCCTCACCATCTGCTGAAGTTGGGGAGGGAAGGCGCCCGGGCAGGGGTATGGGGTCATTAGGTATATGGGATGTCTCAGTTTGGTGCCCCAACAAGTTCAACCCTGGACTTACCAATAAACTTCGTGATTGGTATTTGGTGGCTTTGTCCTCTACGAGAACGTGCGGGGCAACAACCGTAATTCATGCGATACTGGCAGATCTGATCTACATGTAGGAGTGGCCCTGCTTGATCAGACATGAAAGTGGCAAGTTTGCCATGCAGTTAGCCCTTCGCTCATGGTGCCAGAGTCAACGCAACCTTGACTTACATTCACAACCACACAGCTGGTTTCCATGTTCATTTTCAAGTTCTAGCGCTGGCCCGATCATTACAAGATTTTCTTCTCTCTAGGAAACTGCAGACGTGGGGTAGAAAGAGACCTGCCTCTGTGCCTTTCTGACGCTGAGCTTATGGTTACATTTCTCATTAAGCATTTATAAATGTACCTTATGAATTATTAGTTTTAAAAAGAGACACTAGGTTCCATTAAGATAAATACATAGATATTATTTCTCTTCCATGTTTCATTATGGGTGAAGCAGAGGGTGTGGGCAGCCATGTTGGTGAAGGGAGGGTGTGGGCGGCCATGTGGTGAGGGGGAGGGTGTGGGTGGCCATGTTGGTGAAGGAAGGGTGTGGGCGGCCATGTTGGTGAGGGGATGATTTGGGTTAACATTTGCAATGTCTTAATCACATTGGGCTCGCATCTCACTACCTCCTCTGCCCCCTTTCTCCTTTTCTTACTTGAGACGAAGTTGCTGATGTAGCAGTCTTCTTGCAACCACAGTATCTTTGCTTTAATCATCCTTTTGAGAGAGGAGCATTAGGAGGGGCCTATAGGTACCATAGTGAAGGTCGTCCAAATGATGATAAAAAGCTCTACAGAAATCATAAAGCTCCCGAGGGCACAGGAAGTACCAAGCGCTCTCTCGCTGAAGGGACTAATAAACCAGTAAATGGCTGACACTGGTCTCATCTCTCCAGCCTGTTTGTTGCACAGATAAAGGAGGAGTTTTGATATTTGCAACAACAGGTGGGAAACTGCAGCCTAACGGGGCCAGGACAGAGGCTGTGTAGGGTGTCGTGGTCTGTGACACTTAGTGGCTCTACCATGCTTCACGGAGAGAAAGCCAGCAAACAAAGTTTCTTCTGAGACAGGAGTCAGCAGACTTTCTCAGGAAAGGGCCAGAAAGTACATGCTTAGGCTTTAAAGGCCATACTGGCTCTGCCACAACTACTCTGACTGCTGTAGCACAAGGACAGCCATAGGTATTAGGTAAATGTGCATGGCTGGGTTCCAATAAAACTTTATTTACAAATACAGGCAGGGGCCCTGCTGCAGTCTGTTCATAGGTTACTGATTCCTATTCTAAGGCACCACTAACTTCAAGATGTTTTAGGGAGGCAAAATGTAAATTACCAGGTCTCACCCAGCTGGGCTATATTGTATGAAGGGTAGACAATTATTGTCTTTTTTTAATAAAAATTTATTTATTATTTATTAATTTATTTTTGGCTGCATTCGGTCTTCATTGCTGTGAGCAAGCTTTCTCTAGTTGTGGCGAGTGGGGGCTACTCTTGGTTGCAGTGTGTGGCCTTATTGCCACAGCTTCTCTTGTTGCAGAGCACGGGCTCTAGGCATGGGGGCTTCAGTAGTGGTGGCTCACGGGCTCAGTAGTTGTGGCTCGCAGGCTCAGTAGTTGTGGCACACAGGCTTGGTTACTCCACGGCATGTGGGATCTTCCTGGACCAGGGCTCGAATCCGTGTCCCCTGCATTGGCAGGCAGATTCTCAACCACTGTGCCACCAGGGAAGTCCCAATTATTATCCTTTTATATCAATTACTGGCCACTAATTCCTTTTTTTTTTTTTTTTGCGGTACGCGGGCCTCTCACTGTTGTGACCTCTCCCTTTGTGGAGCACAGGCTCCGGACGCGCAGGCTCAGCGGCCACGGCTCACGCGCCCAGCCGCTCCGCGGCATGTGGGATCTTCCCGGACCGGGGCACGAACCCGCGTCCCCTGCCTCGGCAGGCGGACTCTCAACCACGGCGCCACCAGGGAAGCCCACTAATTCCTATTTTGAATGGGCTCATGATGTCGAAGTCTCTAGGGGAAAAAAAAAATGTAAATTGTTGATTTTCATCACCAGTACAAAACCAGATAAGGTCATCAGAATCACAGAGTAGAAAGGTCAGCAATCCAAAAGACTTGAGTCTACATCCTGGTTGTAGAGGGTGGGAACCTCAGACTTTCCAAGTGTTGTTCAGGTACAAGCTGTCCTCCAAATTTCAATGCCTCCATCCTCCCAGGCAGGGTTGCACCCAGCCTGGCTGCTGAAAATAATCTCACTATGACAAACAGGAAATCCTCAGTGGAAGGCAGCCTAGAAGATAGAAGTATAGCTTTTTTGTGTGTTTTCTTCTTCTTTTATAAAATTAGTCAGCCATGTGCCTGTGTGTGTCACGCCATAAGATGGTAATTTATGGGAGAAAAAATGTCACTTTTCATAATTCAGAGGCTAGAATGATTGCACTGCTCCTCCAAAACATGAATATTCCCAACCATTATACAAGCATAATGGCATTTGACAGATGCACGGGAAACACCATGGAACCAAAGAGTCATTTGTCACTGCTGGCATTTCAATTGTCAGAGTCTGGGAGTTCTGCTGGACCTGAACATTTTGCTTCTGATTAGAAACAATAAAATGAAAAGTGCTGTGTTAAAAGAAGTACACGAACCCATAGAAATGTACAAGTATCCTACTTTTTCAAAAATCTACAAGGAAAACCCACATGTGCGTGTAGGATGGTTCCAGTTTGGAGTTTGAATTCTGAAGCCATTTCAAGCATTGTTCTTGGTGAGCACCTGGCTCCTTTTTGGGTTAGGTGAGGAACATTTTAGGCTATGGCCACCAATGAGTCCAGGAGAGACCCCTTTATAGGCAGGAGACTGATCCTGGGTTGTGGGGCTGGAAAGAGCCCTAGTATATCTGTACAGACACTCGGAAAATGGAGGATGGGTGCAAGGAGGAGGAGGAGGCAGCATGGTATCACCAAAAGGGTCTTTCCATTTACTATTTCTGTGACCCAGAGAAATTCACTGTGTCTTCATTTTCTCACCTTGGAGGCAGAGGATGTGAAAGGGTTTGAAATTTGCAATGGGATAGATGGATCTATGGGATGAGAATTACCCTCATTGTCCTGTGGGACCTAAGAGGAGTGTGTGGAGTGGGGTGGAGGGGTGTCTGGAGCACTTAGTGACGGTCAGTGTGACACTAGCAACAGACTGGGAGCTGAGATGCATCATCACCCCTTTCATCATCATCATGATCATCACCTTCTCCATCGTTATCACCATCACCATCATCACCATCATCTCCATCATCACCTTCTCCATCACCATCACCATCACCACCATCACCATCACCACCATCATCACCTTCTCCATCACCATCATCACCATCATCTCCATCATCTCCATCATCACCTTCTCCATCACCATCACCATCTTCATCTTCATCATCTCCATCATCACCTTCTCCATCACCATCATCACCATCATCTCCATCATCTCCATCATCACCTTCTCCATCACCATCATCACCATCATCTCCATCATCACCTTCTCCATCGTTATCACCATCACCATCATCACCATCATCTCCATCATCACCTTCTCCATCACCATCACCATCACCACCATCACCATCACCACCATCATCACCTTCTCCATCACCATCATCACCATCATCTCCATCATCTCCATCATCACCTTCTCCATCACCATCACCATCTTCATCTTCATCATCTCCATCATCACCTTCTCCATCACCATCATCACCATCATCTCCATCATCTCCATCGTCACCTTCTCCATCACCATCACCATCTTCATCTTCCTCTTCATCCTCAAGGGAGAGAAAGGAGAAAATAGTGAAGCCCAACAGGAACCCAAAGACCAGTTCCAGCTCACAAACATTTTATTTGTTCCATGTAATGTGGCCACCCTATATTAAAAAAAAAAAAAAAAACGCAACATTTTAAAGCTGAGATTTTTCACATAAAAGCCATAAGTTCTCTTAAAATGGGAAGACTGAACCACCTTGGGCTCTTCCACTGCGAACAATTGACTACAACTGAGAAGTCATTGCCTTCTTTAGAAGAGACATACTCTTTCTAATGCACCACTATCCTCACCATTCTCTATTACCTAAAGACCGGCAGCTTTAATAATTTATATTACCTGATCTGTTCTTGCAGGTACATGAGTTTGCTGCTCCTACATTTCAAAATTATTTGATTTAGATTTTTTTCCTAATTTGCCAATTTCTCCTTTGAATGGGTGAGTGCTATACATACAAGTGGTACTTTTGTGCCTGAATATGCTATTCAGGACCACACACGTGCATATCACGCAGATGTTTGCATCCACGTACGTACACTGGGGATCGTCATGGCTTTCCTTTGAACCCACGGGTCTTTGTGGAAGGCAGGCAATATGGGATGGACGAAATCAATTATTCCTCCTGTGAGGATGTTCGTGCCTTTGAACTTTTGGCTACTCCACTGGTTTCACAGGTGGAAAAATCTCATCCTGGGGCCACTGAGAAATCCAGATACCAGAGCTGGACTCTAGAATTGAGAGCTTTAGCCAAACTGTTGATTATCCATAAGGCACACCAGCTGATTTAACTTGTCTCTTGGCTGAAAGTATTGGATGGTTAGATGCTGTGACATACAGTCTGAGTCTGCACCCAGGGGACAAAAACCAACCAGGCAGCTGTCGCAAAGGCAGGGGTCTGGGAAATGTAAAGGGGTGCTTGGACAGCTGGTGCTTCCATGACAAAACTCACAGGGAAATATGGGCCAAGTCACTTTGTCTCTGCTTATCTGTTAAGTGAAAACATTGTCCCAATCAAAGGTTCTTACCTGAGAATGTACATCAAAATGACCCCTTTTCAAAATCTAAATCCAAGTAGTCACCAGGATGGAGTCATTGTGTTTTTGATTTCAAAACACTTCCTCAGGACTTCCCTGGTGGCGCAGCAGTTAAGAATCTTTCTGCCAACGCAGGGGACACGGGTTCGAGCCCTGGCCCGGGAAGATCCCACATGCCGTGGAACAGCTAAGCCCATGCACCACAACTACTGAGCCTGAGCTCTAGAGCCCGCGAGCTGCAACTACTGAGTCCACGTGCCACAACTACTGAAGCCTGCCTGCCTAGAGCCCATGCTCCGCAACGAGAGAAGCCACCGCAATGAGAAGCCCGCGCACTGCAACGAAGAGTAGCCCCCACTCACCGGAACTAGAGAAAACCCGCGCAGAGCGACGAAGGCCCAATGCAGCCAAAAATAAATAAATAAATTTAGAAAAACAAACAAACACTTCCTCAGTGATTCTCAGGCACAATCAAGGTTGAGAAGAATTGAACTAGGTGATTTCTCAACCTTCTTCCATCTCTTAGGTTCTTTAACTCTGTGCTTTTCTTTTTTAATCTACAGGTAGAAAAACACACGGAGAAGACTGATGCTCTGCCACTCCTTTGCCATCAGATTCCCAGAAGACTGAGGTCTTAGGATTCTGTGTCCCTTCCTAGTAGAATCTTATCCAGATTCCATGTCAGATCCTCTAATAGTCATTCTCCTGACCTTACATGCTGCTTGACTCACCAAAGTTCTACCCAGTGTCTTTACAGCAGAATCCTACCTGGAAAACCAGTCCCCCCAACACCTACAGTCTTTCATGGGACCTTAAATGAATCGACTTCCCTCTCTCTCTTTGAAGAGTTTCATAGTTATCAATATGCACTTAACCCTCTATATCTAAAATATTAGAATGTCAATAATGCCTTGTTAAATAAAACACACAGAGAACTTTCTTATTATGTCAAGGTTCGTAAAACTTTACTTGAGGGCTTCCCTGGTGGCGCAGTGGTTGGGAGTCCGCCTGCCGATGCAGGGGAGGCGGGTTCGTGCCCCGGTCCGGGAAGATCCCACATGCCGCGGAGCGGCTGGGCCCGTGAGCCATGGCCGCTGAGGCTGCGCGTCTGGAGCCTGTGCTCCGCAACGGGAGAGGCCACAGCAGTGAGAGGCCCGCGTACCGCAGAAAAAAAAAACAAACAAAAAACAACAAAACTTGAATTGTTAGATCACTGGCACAAAATGATAAAGGAGACTGTGCTGAGTCAAAAGAAAATGGCAATTTTTTTTTAATTGACCTGAAACTTTCTTTCTTCCTTTTTTGAAGGAGTTTGGCCTATTCTCTTCAACATTTTCTTTCATTAAATTAAACTATAGGGACAAAATAATGACCAAAATGAAAAACATGATACGGTGAGAGTTAGGAAGGGGATACATAGGCTGATTTAGGACTATTTAATAAGAGGACTTGTCTGGTCTCTGGCTTCTAGGACACACTCTCTGAAAAATCTAATGTGAGAATTAATGATGAGAAGTTGACAAGGAGAAAGGCGAGGCTTGGGTGGGATAGAACAGAGGCTGTTTGCCTGTTTGAGCTCAGCCCCGTTCCTACTCTCCTGTGCTCTGCTACATTGTAGGCAGCTAAGAGTCTGAAAACTACATTTCCAGACTTCCATACCAGCCACTTCCTGTTAGGTTCTGCCAGTGAGAGGTAGTGATGGGAGACTACATAGTAGGAGGAAGAGAAAAACGATTCTCCTTCTGCTTCTTTTCTGCTGCATCTAGAGACAGTACAATAAGTGGCATTACAGCCCTGGTCCAGAGAATGTCTCTTGAGATGGGACTTTGAGGGAGCCTGGTAAGCATTGTCCAGCATGACCCCTTTGTTTGTTTGTTTTGCAGTCCGCGGGCCTCTCACTGTCGTGGCCGAGAGGCCTTGCGGAGCACAGGCTCCGGACGCGCAGGCTCAGCGGCCATGGCTCAGGGGCCCAGCCGCTCCACGTCATGTGGGATCTTCCCGGACCGGGGCACGAACCCGCGTCCCCTGCATCGGCAGGCGGACTCCCAACCACTGCGCCACCAGGAAAGCCCCGCTCCCAGCATGACCCCTTTGAATGCTGATTTTATAAGTATCTGAAACAACACTCAAGGCACAAGTGGACATTTTCAAAGCAACGATTGGAGAAAGCTCAATTCCCAGGACCAACCCTCCCACACATTCTATTCCCCTATGTTTGGTTCATTCTGTAGAGCAAAAAAGGAGATATTTCCTGATAGATATCTCAAAATGAAAAAAAAAAGTATGACTTATATGGACTGGAAATAGCGGATGTGCGTGGAAGAGCTGTTTGGATGGAGAAAAAAAGTGTTAATTTGCCTTGGAATAACTAAAGTTGTAAGATATTAATCATAGAAACAGTTGATTCCATGTGGAGTGGCAGGGCATCAGTCTTCTCTATGTGTTTTTCTACCTGTAGATTACAAAAGAAAACCGCAGAGTTAAAGAACGTAAGAGATGGAAGAAGTTTTAGAAATCACCTAGTTTAACTTTTCTATTTGTCCGTAATGATGGAGAGGTGTTTAGTCTATAAAATCTTAGTTCTCTCCCTCCTCCTCACCTGTCATTTCGACACAGGTAATCTTTTGGTTGAAAAACATGGGTAGCCAGCAAATAGACGTGTTTATTATTCAAGGGATCTAGATAACTCTAGAACAAGGACATGTTGGAAGCAACAGAGATGCAGCTGTGTCTCAGAGAAACTGGAATCAAGGACTTGAATCCTGCAGGGGAGATTTATTTTTTTGCTGTTGTTGCTTTTCCTTATCTCTATTTTGCGAGCTATGTGTCAGCTTTCTTTGTCATTCTTTCTGCATACCTAATTTCTCCACTCTCTGAGTCCCTTTCCTTCATCTACTGAAAGGTAAAACAAAACAACACACATGACTGATGTGTGGATTCAATGTGATAACATATGCACAGAGCCAGGCGCACATCAGATGCTCAATAAATGGAACTTGAATTATAAATCTCTTTAATTAATTTATTATTATGTATTATTATTATTACTATTATTTATTGGGGGGGGGCTATGCTGAACGGCTTGTGGGATCTTAGTTCCCCAACCAGGGATTGGAACCCAGGTCTTCGGCAGTGAAAGCGCAGAGTCCTAACCACCGGACCACCAGGGAATTCCCATAAATCTCTTTTTAAAAAATTGAATCATTGTTAGAATTATTTTAGTTACAAGGACTGAAAACAGTTCAAACCTCTTTAGAGGTCAGCTAATTGAAAACTCAGTGGATAGATATATTGGTGTCCAGAGCCACTTGATTTAGGGGCTCCAACAATGTCCCTAGAACTCAGTTTTTCTACGTATCGTAGCTCTCTTGTCCCCATATGGGCTTCATCCTAAGATTCCACATGGCGGCAAGATGACAGCCAGCAGCTCAAAACCAAAGCCATCCAGGTCAAGTCTGGAGAGAGGTGTGTGGGGTGCTGAGGGGTATGAGTGTGTGTTTCTTTTTCAGTAGTACCGAAAATACCTCAAAACCAAAACAAAATAATTTCATTCAGTGCCGTAGGTTCTAATTTATTGCATTGCTTATCCCTGAACCAATCGCTATCCTCGGGGGAGTGTGATGTTCTGGTTGATCAGATCTGAGTCACACGAGGAGCCCTGGAACAGTGGGTGGGGGGTCAACTCAACCCAGTACACCTGTACTGAGTGTGAGAGAAGAAAGGGTGAGTTCCAAAGGGGTAAGTCAAATCCCTCTTCTCTGGAGAAGAGGAATTGAATGGTGGGAAGCCAAACATCTATTAGCTGCCCTAATCAACCCTCCACAAAACGCACCAAAACGCACCACAACAGAGAGAGTTATATGGATACACATTTTTGTCTACTTAACAATCCCCTCTCTCTACAAACAGTAACTAAGCCATGCCAATAATGCTCCTCCCACAAACTTTTAATTTTAAAAGGAAGAAAATCCAGTTCCTTTGTCTTGGGATGACTAAAGTTTTAAGATATTTGTCATAGCAACAGTTGATATCCATGTGAGAAACTGGGTATTCAGGAAGAACGACAAAGAGAGCTGACGCATAGCTCACAAAGCAGAGACAGGGAAAAGCAACGACAACAAAAATAAATCTCCCCCGCAGGATTCAAGTCCTCGATTCCAGTTTCTCTGAGATGCAGCTGCATCTCTGTTGCTTCCATCATGTCCTTGTTCTAGAGATGTCTCTTTCCCTTGAACAATAAACGCATGTATTTGCGGGTTATCCATGTTTTTCAACCAAGAGATTCCCTGTGTCTAAATGAGAGGTGAGAAGGGGGGATAGAACTAAGATTTTATAGCATAAACACTTCTCCTTCATTACGAACAAATAGAATTGTTATCACTAGCTTCTGCCTTCTGATCCATGTTCACAAAAAGATCGATAAGCGCAGGTCACCATGGATCATTTGGAGGTGGTTTGATTTGAATCTTAACCCAGTTTTGAGTTCATGCCATAAACTTCCACGTCTTTAACTTAACCTGTGGGAACATATATTCAGCACACTCTTTGCTAAGCTTCTCTTTGTAAAAAAATATTCTCCGTTCAGATGGTGGAAATACTTCTAATATATTTTTCCTTTTCATTCATTTCAAAATTTAGAGACAGGAGAAATCATGCTTATGGTGAACATTTCTAAGAGTCTGACAAGGGCACGCAGTTGAATAACAATCCCCAGAAACAGAACACAGGCGTTCCATCAACGCCATCATTTCCCTTGTGCTGTCCATTTAAAATCAATTCCTCTCCAGCCCCTGGCAAACTCTGATTTTTTTTTTAACGTGGCTATACATTTTCCTTTCCCAGAAGGTCATATAAATGGAATTCTAAGGACTGTAGCTTTTTTCACCCTGGCATCTTTCACCTTCACAATGCATTTGAAATTTATAGGCTTGTTGTGCATATCAGTTCATTCTTTTTATAACTGAGTAGTATTCCACGGCACAGATGCATCACGGTTAGTTTATCCACCCGTTAGCTGAAGGACGTGAACGTGGAAATAGGAGGCAGATGGATCATTCTGGGGGGATGCTAGCAGCACAGCCTGAGTCTGAGTTTACACGGAACCACGCACCACAGCTGTGGCTGGATTCGGAAGTGGGCTGGCAGCTGTGAAACGGACACCAGCGGCTGGCGCGACGCTGGGGCAGACAGTGCTGGTTTCCTACCCTATATCCATCCCTCTCCCCTTTCTTTCTCCCTGCCAGAGCCTGCCAGATACTCGCTGAGAAGGTCAAGTCACTCACGACGTCTCCCATTTACTTGTTTCCCCCGTCTTGGACCTTAGTTGGCCACCACTGCCCATTCATTTCCTCCATGGTTATTTATTAATTGGAATGTGCATAAAGCATTACTGGAGACTCTGGGGGCAAAATAGTGACCAAGAGAGTTTGGGGGTCTGCCCGCTCGATCACACAGGCCAGAGCATTAGGGACATGTAACCAAGCAAGAGGTCGCGACGGTGGGCTCTACGAGCTACTACGGGGCATACAGACATCACAGGACCACCTGTCCTTGCCAGTGACACGGGAAAGACGTTTAAGCTGAGAACTGCAAAACGAAAATAGAGTTTCCCAGGGAACAGGGTACGGGTCCTGAGGGCCCCTGGCCTACTGCCTCCAAACATCCTTTGTTTCCAGAGAGAAACCAAAATGTTTTTAAGGGCGGCATTTCGGGAAGTTCGTGGCCACATGTGCTGTGCTCTTTTGAGAAGCTGAGGAAACACATTTTATTTCCACGTGAATGATCTGACAACAATCCATCCAACAATTTCTTTTTCTTAAAAACATTGTAACGGGGCTTCCCTGGTGGCGCAGTGGTTGAGAGTCCGCCTGCCGATACAGGGGACACGGGTTCGTGTCCCAGTCCGGGAAGATCCCACGTGCCGCGGAGCGGCTGGGCCCGTGAGCCATGGCCGCTGAGCCTGCGCGTCTGGAGCCTGTGCTCTGCAACGGAAGAGGCCACAACAGTGAGAGGCCCGCGTACCGCAAAAAAAAAAAAAAAAAAAAAAAAATCGTAACGGAACTGGGCTCAGGTCGTTACGGAAGCTCCACTTGAAGTTTTAACACATTCCAGGCAGCAAGACAAGAATCAGAAACCGCCTTTGTCTGGTTCCCAACACAGGACGGGCTGGGAGGGGGTGATGGTACCCATGACCAGAAGGGCAGGTGTGCGGCTCTCCTGGGGCCACACCTGGAGAGAGGCCCCAAGTTGTCCGGAGACCAGCATTCCAGATCCTGAGCCATCAAGAGGGTCCACCAGCTGCTACCGTCAAATGTGTGCACTGGCTCTGGGAAAAAAGCCCAGGCTGACTACTACAAAGCCAGACTGGGGGATCATTTTCAGAGGCAATTAGGAAGCGAAAACCAAGTAGCTACGCAAGGGCATCATTTCTAGAGATGTCTCGGGACTGAAAATACTCTCGGGCGTATAAGAATCCAAGATAATGTGTCATCAGCCACCTAACTGGTACCTGGG
This sequence comes from Delphinapterus leucas, assembly GCF_059928025.1. Classification (NCBI taxonomy): domain Eukaryota; kingdom Metazoa; phylum Chordata; class Mammalia; order Artiodactyla; family Monodontidae; genus Delphinapterus; species Delphinapterus leucas. The sequence continues at coordinate 2,467,812 of NC_143142.1, read as the reverse complement.
GAGACTTCACACGTGCCCAAGCCTCCTGTATACACCCTCCTCCCATCTTGCCAGGCTCAGAAACACAGAGCTCCAGATTACACTGCTTTAAAAGCCTTTCTGAGCACGCTTTTCATCCCTGCAGTTTGCTAAGCCCTTTTCTGTGGACCATTATCTCAACCTTGGCAGAGATCCTGTGACTTAGGTCATCACCAGGATGCCCAAACCCCCATTTGCCCCGGGGGTGGTCCCAAGTTTGCACCTGTTCTCTCAGTGTGATTATTAACAGCACTCCCTTTGCCTCTCCGAAGTGTTCCAGTTTGGAAGATAAATTGTATGTCATTCTAACTATTATCCCATTTTACATAGGAGAATATATGAGAATACAGCGCCCTGGGTTGTCTCTAGGAAGCAATGCCCCAAGCTGACAGTGTGCTTTGGGTGGAGAAGTCTTTGGCTCCAGAAATGAGCACCGTCCGCTCAGCATTTCCACCATCCTGGCCACGAGGGTGGCATATAAAGAGGACCAGCCCTGGACTGAAGCCAACCGAGGAAAATGGACCCAAGAGCATCAGAGGCTTCTGACACCTCTAGACAGCATCGTCTAGGCCATTAACCCCAGATCTTCGTGGTTAGGTGTGCCATTTAACCCGCCCTACCAGCTTGGTTGGGTTTCTGCATTCGAAAGTAGAAGAGTCAAGAACAATTCATTGATGGATACAGAGAGCACCAGGGGTCACATACTCCACCCCAGGCGCAGGGAAGCATCCTGGGCTTCCATCTTGTCCCCTCTGGGCTGGGGACACTCACCAGCCCCACGTTCCCCCCTGGTGTCCATCCGGCCCCCACCCCGCATTGGTGCACTCGGGCTGCTGACTGGGATTTATTTCTAAGGGGGGAGGAAGCGTGCAGACCCTCTCTGGCAGAAGCTGCGGTCTGAGCATCTCACCCTCCGTCCCCCCGCCCTCCCGCACACCGGCCTGCAGATAACGTGGCAGCAGCATTTGACTTCCAAAGACAGCCCAATCAGATCCCTTTCTTGAGGTAATAATGCTTCATTTTCTCCCTTTTTGTGGGAAGGAGATCATCTCCTACACCCTCCTTCCCAGCTAAACACATCATCAAAATTTAACTTCCTGCATCTGTGTGTGATAAATAGGGCTTTGCAGAAATGGGCTGCAAACCAATATTCATCTCCCTCCCCCCCCCAAAAAATAAAAGGACACCAGCCAATCATTTTCTTTTGAATGGAAAAAAGGAAAGGTGATGCAAACAAGCCACAGGAAACTCACGGTTGGTCTGGACCCTCCAAGTCACAGGAAAGGGTGGGGAAAAAAAAAGGGTGGTCATGAAGACCAATGATCAAGTGGCGAGGCAAGAGAAAATGAAGACTTTTTTTTTCCTGAACATCGTTTAAATGAAGTAGATCATCTCTATAAACTTTATGTAATGACTCCATCAGCTCCTAGAACTATAGAAGGCCCCTCCAGCATCATTTCTTTAAATAGACCACCCACTTGATTTGATTTTTTGCTTCTTCTATAAAATCATTTATTCTACAGGATTGAAAACATATCAATCAGACCCACAGACATAGAAAACAGACTTATGGTTACCAAAGGGGAAAGGTGGGGGAGGGATAAATTAGGAGTTTGGGATTAACAGATACACACGACTATATACAAAATAGATAAACAACAAGGACCTACTGTATAGCACAGGGAACTATCTCAACTACCTGTACACCTGAAACTAACACAGCATTTGTAAACCAACTCTACTCCAATTAAAAACAAAGGAAATAAAAATAGCATATGATACTTGTCTTTCTCCATCTGACTGACTTAGTATGATAATGTCTAGGTCCATCCATGTTGCTACAAATGTCATTTTCATTCTTTTTCATGGCTGAATAATATTTCACTGTATCAATCAATGTGATACACCATATTAACAAACTGAAGGAGAAAAACCATATGATCATGTCAATAGACACAGAGAAAGCTTTTGACAAAAGTCAACACCCATTTATAATAAAACCCCTCCAGAAAGTAGGCATAGAGGGAACTTTCCTCAGCATAATAAAGGCCATATATGACAAACCCACAGCCAACATCGTCCTCAATGGTGAAAAACTGAAACCATTTCCACTAAGATCAGGAACAAGACAAGGTTGCCCACTCTCACCACTATTATTCAACATAGTTTTGGAAGTCCTAGCCATGACAATCAGAGAAGAAAAAGAAATAAAAGGAATACAAATTGGAAAAGAAGTAAAACTGTCACTGTTTGCAGATGACATACTATACATAGAGAATCCTAAAAATGCCACCAGAAAACTACTAGAGCTAATCAATGAATTTGGTAAAGTTGCAGGATACAAAATTAATGCACAGAAATCTCTTGCATTCCTATACACTAATGATGAAAAATCTGAAAGAGAAATTAAGGAAACACCCCCATTTACCACTGAAACAAAAAGAATAAAATACCTAGGAATGAACCTACCTAGGGAGACAAAAGACCTGTATGCAGAATACTATAAGACACTGATGAAAGAAATTAAATATGATACCAACAGATGGAGAGATACACCATGTTCTTGGATTGGAAGAATCAATACTGTGAAAATGACTATACTACCCAAAGCAACCTACAGATTCAATGCAATCCCTATCAAATTACCAATGGCAGTTTTTATGGAACTAGAACAAAAGGTCTTAAAATTTGTATGGAGACAGAAGAGACCCCAAATAGCCAAAGCAGTCTTGAGGGAAAAAAAATGGAGCTGGAGGAATCAGACTCCCTGACTTCAGACTATACCACATAGCTACAGTAATCAAGACAGTATGGTACTGGCACAAAAACAGAAATATAGATCAATGGAACAGGATAGAAAGCCCAGAGATAAACCCATGCACATATGGTCACCTTATCTTTGATAAAGGAGGCAAGAATATACAGTGGAGAAAAGACAGCCTCTTCAATATGTGGTGCTGGGAAAACTGGACAGGTACATGTAAAAGAATGAAATTAGAACACTCCCTAACACCATACACGAAAATAAACTCAAAATAGATTAAAGACCTAAATGTAAGGCCAGACACTATAAAACGCTTAGAGGAAAACATATCCAGAACATTCTATGACATAAATCGCAGCAAGATCCTTTTTGACCCACCTCCTAGAGAAATGGAAATAAAAACAAAAATAAACAAATGGGACCTAATGAAACTTAAAAGCTTTTGCATAGCAAAGGAAACCATAAACAAGACGAAAAGACAACCCTCAGAATGGGAGAAAATATTTGCAAACGAAGCAACTGAGAAAGGATTAATCTCCAAAATTTACAAGCAGCTCATGCAGCTCAGTATCAAAAAGAAAAAAACAACCCAATCCAAAAATAGGCAGAAGACCTAAATAGACATTTCTCCAAAGAAGATATACAGATTGCCAACAAACACATGAAAGGATGCTGAACATCATTAATCATTAGAGAAATGCAAATCAAAACTACAATGAGATATCATCTCACATCGGTCAGAATGGCCATCATCAAAAAGTCTACAAACAATAAATGCTGGAGAGGGTGGGGAGAAAAGGAAACCCTCTTGCACTGTCGGTGGGAATGTAAATTGATACAGGCACTATGGAGAACAGTATGGAGGTTCCTTAAGAAACTAAAAATAGAACTACCATATGACCCAGCAATTCCACTACTGGGCATATACCCTGAGCAAACCATAATTCAAAAAGAGTCATGTACCAAAATGTTCATTGCAGCTCTGTTTACAATAGCCAGGACATGGAAGCAGCCTAAGTGCCCATCAACAGATGAATGGATAAAGAAGATGTGGCACGTATATACAATGGAATATTACTCAGCCATAAAAAGAAACGAAATTGAGTTATTTGTAGTGAGGTGGTTGGACCTACAGTCTGTCATACAGAGTGAAGTAAGTCAGAAAGAGCAAACCAAATACCGTATGCTAACACACGTATATGGAATAAAAAAAACAAACAAACAACGTTCTGAAGAACCTAGGGGCAAGACGGGAATAAAGACACAGACCTACTAGAGAATGGACTTGAGGATACGGGGAGGGAGAAGGGTAAGATGGGACAAAGTGAGAGAGTGGCACTGACATATATACACTACCAAACATAAAATAGCTAGCTAGTGGGAAGCAGCTACACAGCACAGGGAGATCAGTTCGGTGCTTTGTGACCATCTAGAGGGGTGGGTTAGGGAGGGTGGGAGGGAGACACAAGAGGGAAGAGATATGGGAACATATGTATATGTATAACTGATTTACTTTGTTACAAAGCAGAAAGTAACACACCATTGTAAAGCAATTATATTCCAATAAAGATGTTAAAAAAAAAAGAAAGAAAGAAAGGGCAAGCCCCAAAGTGCAGCTACTTTCCAGATTTGGCTTTCATCACCTTGACCAGAGCAAGTCACACAGACAAGCCCAGTCAGTATAGTGGAGGATTAACCAAAGGCATGGATACAGAGAGGTGTCGTTTATCATTGGTGATTAATACGACAATACAGCACTGTCCTCCCTCTGGTCCCTGTGATTCCTGTTCCTCCTATAGGCAAAATATACTTACCTCTCCCAAGACACCAAAAAAAAAAAATTCACTGTATTATATATATACCACATCTCCTTTATCCATTCCTCTGCTGATGGACACTTAGGTGGCTTCCAGGTCTTGGCTGTTGTGAATAGTGCTGCAATGAATATTGGGGCGCATGTATCTTTTCGAATTTTGTTTTCTCCAGATTTATGCCCAGGAGTGGGATTGCTGGGTCGTATGGTAGCTCTATTTTTAGCTTTTTAAGGAAACTCCATACTGTTCTCCATAGTGGCTGTATCAATTTACATTCCCACCAACAGTGTAGGAGAGCTCCCTTCTCTCCACACCCCCTCCAGCATTTATTGCTTATAGACTTTTTGAAATACAAATGAACTTATTTACAAAACAGAAACAGGCTCACAGACTTCTAAAACAAACTTATGGTTACCAAAGGGAAAATGTTGGGGGAGGGAAAAATTAGGAGTTTGGGATTAACAGGTACACAGTACTATATATAATATAGATAATCAACAAAGACCTACTGTATAGCACAGGGAATTCTACTCAATACTCTGTAATAACCCATATGGGAAAAGAATCCAAGAAAAGAATAGATACATGTATATGTAGAACTGAATCACTTTGCCATACACCTGAAACTAACACAACACTGTAAATCAAATATACTCCAATATAAAATGCAAAAAAGAAAAGAAAACATATCAACAAAGCATTGATCCAAGAGATGAAAGACGTCACCTCCCAGTTCTTCAAAACTGGTGCTATTTACTTATTGAAGAAATGCTGGTAAAAATTCCAAACAGTCCAGAAGCATAGAAAGAAAAAAAAAAAAAGAAAGGGACTCTCCCTTCCTCACTTCCGACACCTCCCCCTGTGTCCACCCCCATCTGATTTTTAAGGACTGTTCTAGTAGGGGAATCTGGCTCCTATGGTAGTGAACACAGTAATGAAAGCTGAGTCCCGCTGCAGGATGTTTGCGGTCGCGGTGTCACGGGAGCTGATTCAGGAAGAGAAATATGATAGCCCTGGGTAGATGGTGAGGCAGAAATGGCTAGATGTTAATATCTCCCCTTCCCCTTCCAGTATGAGCCCAGCCGGCTGCCACTCCTCCCCGCTAGCCTCTGACACCATGGTCTTGCCAGTGAAGTAGGCCAGCACGTCTGGGGACTGTTTCTCCTCCACCTTCCCTCAGGGGCCTGCTGTCCAGGGCCACCCTTGGTCCCATTGCTGTGAGTTACAAAGCAAACTCCGGCTATGGGAAGCCATAGGGGCCTACTTGTTACAGCGGTGAGTATGGCCATAGCCCATCAAGGTGCTACCTCTTCCCCAACTACACACACCAGTGGTCCAAGCACAAGTGACTTTTCCTTCAGTCTCTAACAGAACATGCGCAATTTATTTTTAAAAATTCTAAACTTCTGCAAAAATCTTCTCCATGCAGGTGTGCTTAAAAATGACACATCTTGTTACAAAAACCACGAAGGTGTTTCTGCCATAAGCAAGCAAAGTGGTAATGGCTCAAAGCTCTGTGTCCTCAAGCCTCAGGCTTCCCCTTGGGAATGTGACAGTATGCCTGTGTCAGGCAGGGATCTCCAGAGACATGGAACTAATAGGCTATATCTATATAGATACATATACACAGATAAAAACATATATAAAATACATGTACATCTGTTACAAATAGAATACCTATATATACTATATATTATATATGGGATACATAGGCTATAATACATAAATTATATATAGGATACCAAAGAGATAGAGATAAAGACCAAAATCTATAGGGCAGGCCAGCAGGATGGAAACTCAGAATTTCTATGTTACAGTTTTGAGGCAGAGTTTCTTCTTCTCTGGGAAACCTGTTTTTGCTCATAAGGCCTTCGACTGACTAGGTGAGGCCCACCCAGAGGATGGAAGGTCATCTCCTTGACTTAAAGTCAACTGCGTAACTGTTAACCGCATCCACAAAATACCTGCACATCGAGACTAGCGTTTGACCAAACAACCAGGCACCATAGCCCAGCAAAGCTGACACATCGAAGTAACCATCACGACTCGCCTCACAGCATTGTGGGCTCCTTGGAACGGGTGTGGTGTGAACCGTGTGAAGATTAACCAGCAGAGTCATTGGACCCTTTGCAGTGGGATTGGGGTGAGGGACGCAAGGCTGGACCAGGATTCACAGTGTGAAGTCCTCAACAGAAACCTCAGTCTTCCTTTGCATGGGACTGGGAAGGATACAGGTCATCAGAGCCTTCTAGACCCGGACAAATGGTCTTCGTGTCTTTGGTTCTTCAGGGCCTGAAGTAAGCTGCTTTGGGCTGGGGCTGGGAAGCAGCAGAACTGGGGAAGACGTGGAGGAGAGAAGGAAGACGATGGTATCTTGACAAGGTCACTCCAAGGTCAGCTCAAAGTGAAGGAGCTTGGGAACGAAGGCAGAGGTTGTCAGGTTCGTAAACCAGGCGTCCGTGAAGGGGTCCGCAGGCCCCCGGAACCCAGAGAGGCAGCAGCTGTGGTGCAATGCTGCCACCCCGTGTCCCGCAAGGGAATTGCTACCACCAGGTTTCCTGAATTCACCCAGCTCGTTCCTTCACCCATCCATCCAGACCTTCTAGGCGAATAGCCCTCCTGAAAGCACAAAGATGCAGCACAAACTAAAAAAAAAATGTAATCACTAAATAACCACCCAGGTATTGATAAAGAGACAGCACACCCTGCTATTGTTACATCCAGGATGTCCGCTATCTTTATTGAGCACATAGTTCCATGGTTCCAGGCTCTTAGAACAAGTTTCACTTCATCAACACAGCAATCCTGTGATGGTTGAAACAATACCTGTTCCAGATGATAAGAGTAGAGCTCAGAGATGTTACACAACGTACCCCAGACCACACACTTAGACTACAATGAACACAGAATCTGAACTCAAGTCAGCCTGTCCCCCTATGCTGGCTCTCTGTTCTCTATCAGCTTTGTCCAGAAGAAATGTAATGTGAGAGACATATGCAGTTTTAAAATTTCCAGCAGCCTCCACCTTAAACAAGAGAAACAGAAGAAATTACTCTTCACTGCACATTTTATTTAAGCCAGTATATCCCTGACATTAGGATTCCAACACATAATCAACACACAAAATTATTAGAGACATTTTGCCATCTTTGTTTTTGGACCAAGTCGTCCAAATCCGAGCCTTGGTTTTTTGTTCATGGCACATCTCTGTTGGGACCAGCTACGTTTCCAGGGCTCAGTGGCCACGGGGCTGGTGGCATCTACGTTGGACATACTGCTCTGATGATAAAGAGGTATCTGACTCTGATAACACAAAGTTTTCCCTGAGGAAAGCTTTTGTTTTTGTCTTGTTTTTCAGTCTAACCCGTCATGGTAACAGCAGTTGTGGCCATGGTGGCAGCTAGCTGAGATATGACAGCACCTAGGCCATGATGATGCTGCACGGGCACCTCACAAATGATCCCATCCTGTGCCCCATTCCCTTGAACTGGGCTTTTCATTGGGATTCCGTTGAACCTACAGACTAATTTGAGAAGATGGTTTGTATCATCTGTCACATGCAGGCCACAGCATCCCAACCAACGTGCATCTCTGTAGTTCTTCAAGGGCAGTGCATCTTTGTAATCACAGCATTTAGCCCAGTGCCTTGCGTATAATTGGCTCTCTATAAATACTTCTGGTCTGAGTTAATTTAGGAGCCTGTGGCCTGAAGCCTAACCTCATCTGATGAGAAGTGGGGATTTCATATCAATCCCTCTACACCTTTGATAACTTATTTCAAGCAGTTTGGCCTCTAGGTGTCTGTCATTCACAGCCTGAGCCTTGAAAATACATCTTACATTAAATAAGCCATCTGAGAGATAAATGAATAGGGAGTCATTTAGGAGATGAAACAGGTAGGGCTGTGGACACTTATCATCTTTTATGAAACGCTTCATCTCTGGGACCGGGGTGGGGAGATGTCTAAGTTTAGAAATGCCGGGACAATTGATCAACTCTAGACGTTGACGTGAGGTGAAATAATGTCGTTACCTTGTAAAATAGAGGATTTTGTTTTCCCTACATCTGTCCATCTATTTTATGGTTGGTTCAGCCCTGCAATAAAATGTGAAGGAATTAGAAGGACTGCTGGATTCCCTGCTCCTGGAATACACTTTCTGAAATAATAGACCATATGATGTGGACGTTAGGTCCCAGTCAAGAAGTTTTTATGCAGATCGTGTATTCCAATAGCTTTCTAGTTCTTGAGCCTGGCCAAGGGATGCTGCCGGCAGCAGGAATGCGATGACAATTAACATGTGGCCCATTGAGTTATACCTTCAAGCGACCTCATAAATAAGGAGACAAGTCATGACAAAGTTGTCTGCTTCAGGGCAGATTTAAAAAGAGACAGAGAAGTTACTCATACCAACATGGATTAAGCACAAAACATTATTCTGAGCGTAAGACGTCAGACCAACAAGAGGGTACATATTTTATGATTCCACGTATATAAAACCTAGAAAAGGCAAATCTAATCTATAGTGAGAGAACACAGATTGGGAGTGGGTGATGGAGAAGGGATGCAAGAGAACTCTTTGGGGCGATGGAAATGTCCTTCCATGTCTTTTTTGTTGGGGTAGTTTCTTGAGTGTATTCGTTAATCCAAACTCACGGCACATGAAGAGAGGCTCAACGTCACGAACCATGAGGGGAAAGCAAGTCAACCCCACAATGAGATGTCACCTCACACCTGTCAGAATGGTTATTATCAAAAAGAACACAAATAACAAATGTTGGTGAGGGTGTGGAGAAAAGGGAACCCTCGTACATTGTTAGTGAGAATGTAAGTTGGTGTAGCCACTGTGGAAAACAGTATGGAGGTTTTTCAAAAAACTAAAAATAGAGTCGCCATCTGATCCAGTGATCTCACTCCTGGGCATATATCTGAAAAATACGAAAACACTAATTCGAAAAGATACGCGCACCCCACTGTTCAGAGCAGCACTATTCACAATTGCCAAGATGTGGAAGCCACCTAAGCGTCCACCAACATATGAATGCATAAAGAAGATGTGAGGTATAGACCACTCTGGAACATTTTTTCAGTTGTTCGTTTTGTTACTTGGTCGAGGACCACGGATCAGCAAACACTGACAACACAGGTGAAGGGGCTTCAGAAAATAACCAGATTGTTCGCTAGTCTCAATATTTCCGGTAAACGTGTGTTTTATTCTTCCTCTAAATTCCTAGTCTCTGCTTGTACACGTGGAAGTCTCAGTCTCTTAGAGACAGATTCATCAGTCTTGGGAACAACTAACTGGTCACCTGGAAGTCAATATGAACTTCCAGGCAGGAGATCAAGGGGGCTGACCATTCATTCATTCACTTATTCATTCACTTGCTCATTATTTCATATTCACTTTGTTCATTAGTTCCTGAGTGCCTGCATGGCGTTCAGCAATTTTACTACAGAAAAGTGAATTTAAATCTATTCTAAACACTTTATATGGATTAATTTATTTAATAGTAGCTGTCTAGTCTCCACATGCAGAAGAAAAACCTTTATGCTCCAGTGAAATACTATTATTTGTCTAGAAGGACATCCTCTAGATTATCTGGTTGAGTCTCTCCTTGAACTATTTTACAACTCTCTAAGTTGTAGCTAATTGGAAGCATTGCAAAAATAATTCTCATAGCAAATCCTACCAGGGATAGAAATTCTATCATGGAAAATCACCTGATACAGTTCCGGCTGACCTCCCATCCCCTGAAAAGAGCATTCATTTCAAGCTTTCTGATCTATAAATGTGTTCTTTGGATTCTCTTTGGAACTGGTTATAATATCTGTCTGGTTCCCTCACTGATTAGTGAGTAGAATAGAATACAATCTGTAACATGCATTCATTTTTTTTTCTGTATGACGGTCATGATTTTACCTTTTGGGAGAATTATCTTTTAACGCATGATATCCTGGGAACCCTAATAATTAGTGGAATGGACAAGGGTACTGACATCCCAAATCACAGGAGATGGAAAACTGGCTTCTTGAGGTACCATCCAAATTCTGGTACAAGGATTTTTTTCTATCCCCGTCCTCCTACACCTCAAGTTGTCCTAGTGTCTAGCTCTCTGGGAGTGTGCTCCTCTTGTGACATTGATACTTCCAAGGTAAGGGGTTAGCACTGGGCAACGTTTCTGGACATTGGTGGGGATGATGCCTATGGAATGGTCAACAAGTAAAATTGTGCCTACTGTCAACAGGAGATCCTCAGCAGACTCTGGGGTGAGGAAGGCTCACATGACATCTGATGCTGGTACCTGATGGAGGATGGGCGGGCTGCATGGCAGCCTCAGGTCCCCTGTGGTCCCAGGTGGTAGGGGCTAAAGCGGGTCACACTGGTCTTTGCCCCTGGCACCTCTGTCCTCGTTCCCAGTCACGTAGGTTCATGGTCTTCCTTCCCACATCCTGAGAAATGCTTCTGTCTCTGGGAGGAGCAATGAGTGGTGGTCAGGAATTACTTCTCAGATGAGCGGAGAGGGTCAAAAGGCACAAACTTCGGGCTTCCCTGGTGGTGCAGTGGTTGAGAGTCCGCCTGCCGATGCAGGGGACACGGGTTCGTGCCCCGGTCCGGGAAGATCCCACATGCTGCTGAGCAGCTGGGCCCGTGAGCCATGGCCGCTGAGCCTGCGCGTCCGGAGCCTGTGCTCCGCAACGGGAGAGGCCACAGCAGTGAGAGGCCCGTGTACAGCAAAAAAAAAAAAAAAAAGATTAAAAAAAAATCCTCAACAAAATACTAGAAAATAGAATCCAACAACACATTAAAAGGATCATACACCGTGATCAAGTGGAATTTATCCCAGGGATGCAAGGATTCTTCAATATACGCAAGTCAATCAATGTGATACACCATATTAACAAATTGAAGGATAAAAACCAAATGATAATCTCAATAGATGCAGAAAAAGCTTTTGACAAAATTCAACACCCATTTATGATAAAAACTATGAAAGTGGGCATAGAGAGAGACTACCGCAACATAATAAAGGCCATATATGAAAATCCCACAACAAACATCATTCTCAATGGTGAAAAACTGAAAGCATTTCCTCTAAGATCAGGAACAAGACAAGGTTGCCCACTCTCACCACTATTATTCAACATAGTTTTGGAAGTCCTAGCCATGACAATCAGAGAAGGAAAAGAAATAAAAGGAATACAAATTGGAAAAGAAGTAAAACTGTCACTGTTTGCAGATGACATACTATACATAGAGAATCCTAAAAATGCCACCAGAAAACTACTAGAGCTAATCAATGAATTTGGTAAAGTTGCAGGATACAAAATTAATGCACAGAAATCTCTTGCATTCCTATACACTAATGATGAAAAATCTGAAAGAGAAATTAAGGAAACACCCCCATTTACCACTGAAACAAAAAGAATAAAATACCTAGGAATGAACCTACCTAGGGAGACAAAAGACCTGTATGCAGAATACTATAAGACACTGATGAAAGAAATTAAATATGATACCAACAGATGGAGAGATACACCATGTTCTTGGATTGGAAGAATCAATACTGTGAAAATGACTATACTACCCAAAGCAACCTACAGATTCAATGCAATCCCTATCAAATTACCAATGGCAGTTTTTACGGAACTAGAACAAAAGGTCTTAAAATTTGTATGGAGACAGGAGAGACCCCAAATAGCCAAAGCAGTCTTGAGGGAAAAAAAATGGAGCTGGAGGAATCAGACTCCCTGACTTCAGACTATACCACATAGCTACAGTAATCAAGACAGTATGGTACTGGCACAAAAACAGAAATATAGATCAATGGAACAGGATAGAAAGCCCAGAGATAAACCCATGCACCTATGGTCAACTAATCTATGACAAAGGAGGCAAGGATATACAATGGAGAAAAGACAGTCTCTACAATAAGTGGTGCTGGGAAAACTGGACATCTACATGCAAAAGAATGAAATTAGAACACTCCCAACACCATACACAAAAATAAACTCAAAATGGATTAGAGATCTAAATGTAAGACCAGACACTATAAAACTCTTAGAGGAAAACATAGGAAGAACACTCTTTGACATAAATCACAGCAAGATCTTTTTTGATCCACCTCCTAGAGTAATGGAAATAAAAACAAAAATAAACAAATGGGACTTAATGAAACTTAAAATCTTTTGCACAGCAAAGGAAACCATAAACAAGACGAAAAGACAACCCTCAGAATGGGAGAAAATATTTGCAAACGAATCAAGGGACAAAGGATTAATCTCCAAAATATATAAACAGCTCATGCAGCTCAATATTAAAAAAACCAAACAACCCAATCCAAAAATGGGCAGAAGACCTAAATAGACATTTCTCCAAAGAAGACATGCAGATGGCCAAGAGGCACATGAAAGGATGCTCAACATCACTAATTATTAGAGAAATGTAAATCAAAACTACAATGAGGTGTCACCCCACACCAGTTAGAATGCCATCATCAGAAAATCTACAAAAACAAATACTGGAGAGGGTGTGGAGAAAAGGGAACCCTCTTGCACTATTTTTGGGAATATAAATTGTTATAGCCACTATGGAGAACAGTATGGAGGTTCCTTGAAAAAGTAAAAATAGAATTACCATATGACCCAGCAATCCCACTACTGGGCATATACCCAGAGAAAACCATAATTCAAAAAGACACATGCACTCCAAAGTTCATTGTAGCACTATTTACAATAACAAGGTCATGGAGGTAACCTAAATGCCCATCAACGGATGGGTGGATAAAGAAGATGTGGTACATACATACAATGGAGTATTACTCAGCCATAAAAAGGAATGAAGTTTGGTCATTTGTAGAGACGTGGATGGATCTAGAGACTGTCACACAAAGTGAAGTAAGTCAGAAAGAGAAAAGCAAATATCGTATATTAACACTTATATGTGGAACCTAGAAAAATGGTACAGATGAATTGGTTTGCAGGGCAGAAATAGAGACACAGATGTAAAGAACAAACGTACGGACACCAAGGGGGGGAAAGCCGTGGCGGGGTGGGGTGATGGTGGGATGAACTGGGCGATTGGGACTGACATGTATACACTGATGTGTATAAAATGGATGTCTAATAAGAACCTGCTGCATAAAAAAATAAAATAAAATTCAAAAATTCAAGAAAAAAAAAGCAATAGAATACAAAGGTTAAAGTAAAAGAAACATCCAATACGGAGGCAGTCCTTCTCTATTACGTCAGGACCCTGGTAGCCTCCTGGGTAGGGGGCTACAGGACACAGGCTCCTTTTGATTCTGAGCAGTGCCTGAGAGAGTCGTCCATGTAATATCAGTAGCAGGACGAGGTTGTCTGTTATCACTGTTAATGATGAACAGTTTTAGAGATTTTCGCTAATGAAATAAGAAAGGGAATGAAATAGTCCATATGAGCATTAAAGAAGGGAAAATCATCTTTTTCTCAGGTCAGATTGCAAACCTAGTCTCATAGCAAATGATTAAAATTAATAAGTAGTAAAATTACCAACAGAATTTTGAAAGGGGGCTATATACGAGATAAATATACAAAAATCAGTAGCTTTTCTCTGTATTAACAAATGGAGAGATTCACTCCATACTCATAGGTGAAACAACTTATTATAAAAATATAACTCCTTCTAAAATTAATATATAAGTTTAATGCCCTTCTAATCAGAATGCCAATATGTGTGTGTTTGTGTGCACATGTGTGTGTGCTTAAATCAGGGTTAAATGGTTTTAAAAGTCTACCTTGTTGATTAGGTTGTTTAGATTTCTATGTCTTTGCTCAATTTTTGTCCATTTGATCTGTCCTATACTGAGAATGGTGTGTTAAATTCTCCCTACAGTGTATTTCTCTCCATTTTTCTTTGCTTTTCTACTTTACATAGGAGGAGCATTCACTATTCCCATCCAAGAATAACTGCTGTCTTTACTTTTGACACCATAGATTAATAATTTTCCCTGTTCTGTTCTTAAATAAATGGACTCATCTAGCAAAAAAAAAAAGAGAAAAGAAATCAACCAACATCAAAGCTATGTTGATATGGTTACAATTAGGATCATAGCTAACATTCTTCCTTGAAAATATTGATTTTCAGGGAAAATTAACAAGGGGCTCTAACAGAATGTTTTGAAACACAGTAAACAATGTAGATGTTCCCTGACAAGAGTTTTGTTACTAATCCAACAACAATAAACAAGTAAAACAGGGCACAGCTGATCAAAGACAGACCCTGGATGCTTTTATTAACATCTTAACATCTTACTGTAATCTGACTCGCTAACAGAATTCACTGAAACTAACATGCTTCTTTTTAGCTATGTGATTTTATCATCTTTTCTTGGTTAGTAAATTAGCTGGCATACAAGATTTCCTACTAAATTATAGTGTATAATATATTCACTTGACAAAAATGTTTCCTTATTAAAGCCCTTCAAAATGGCCTTCAATTATGTATAGTAAAGATGACAATTTTCCCCTAAAAATGTTCCTTGTAGCCCTGGGACCCATCAGAAGTGGCCGGGCTTCTTAGGAAATAGAGCGGATGGCCTGATGCACCTAAGGGCGCCTTGGATTGATTCTGGGGCTGTATCACACTCCCAAGGAGTGTGCAGCCATGCAAACATGGAGCCTTTTGCCCTGACCTCCCTCACAGCCGATTTTCTGAATCTGAGAGGTCAAGGCTTTCTATTATTTTTTGACATTAAAATATATTTAATATTCTCAGAGGGATAAGAGAGGATGTTGACTCCATTGAACAAGAACGAGCTGTTATGGAAAAGAATTAGAAATCATGAATAAAATATTTAATCATCAAAATTTTTAAAAAAATCAAAAGACAATGAGGAACAGAAT
The DNA here is from genome assembly GCF_059928025.1 of Delphinapterus leucas. Taxonomy (NCBI): domain Eukaryota; kingdom Metazoa; phylum Chordata; class Mammalia; order Artiodactyla; family Monodontidae; genus Delphinapterus; species Delphinapterus leucas. The sequence continues at coordinate 2,452,337 of NC_143142.1, read as the reverse complement.
AGATACAGATTCAGAGAAAATTACTGAGTGGGAAAATCAGGCAAAGGTATTTCCCCAAAACACAAGAATAGAGACAAAGAGTCCTGGCAAAAGCAGCATAGGCTGTTAGTATCCACTATTAGCAAAGTTTTAGAGAGTCTGGCGTTTGCAAATATTTTTAATGGGAGTATATATGATTAAGTTTTTCTTATGAGGCTTTTTCTAGATTTCTTGCCATGTGAAGGCTTTCTATTATTATTATTATTATTATATTTTGTGGTACGCGGGCCTCTCACTGTGGTGGCCTCTCCCGTTGCGGAGCACAGGCTCCGGAAGCGCAGGCTCAGCGGCCACGGCTCACGGGCCCAGCCGCTCCGCGGCATGTGGGATCTTCCCGGACCGGGGCACGAACCCGTGTCCCCTGCATTGGCAGGCGGACTCCCAACCACTGCGCCACCAGGGAAGCCCTATTATTTTTATTACATTTTTATCATGCTAGTTCTGTCTTGATGTTCCTGGCCATCAGAAGCTTCTGAATAGTAAGTATATCATTTAAACACCTGCTTTTTCTGGGTCATCCCTAAATCTGATCATCATGCACTCCAAGTCTTTGATAAAATGGTTCAACAGAAGTAGACGAGGGCCAGATCGTGGTGTTCCTATAGCAAAAACTGCCCTCAGGTGAATCTTTATCCAGTAACTGAACAGATAAGAATCCATCTCCTAAATGCATCCTCTCACTTGCTGAAGTTCAGATACATAGAGCTGAGGTATTCTCAGATCAAGAAATTCATCTCCAAAAGGAAATAAAATTGGCTTTTGCCGGGGGGGGGGCTTGCTCTTGGTAAATGTAAAAAAAACTTCACCGTTTTCTGTTTGAGGTCTCACAAACCAGGTAACTACGCTTCCTTATTATTCAAGAATATTTCAGTTATGGATGACAGAGACCACATAAAAAGGGCTTAAGAATAAAAGGAAGTTATAGGATTGAAAACTCTAGGGGTAAGTCTAGCTTCAGGCATGGCTAGATCAAGGGGCTCAGAAATAGTCAGCAGGACCCAGCCTGTCCCGAGCTTTCTTTTCTGCTTTCACATATGTTGACTTCATTAATAGGCAGTTTCACTCTGTTTGGGAGCACGATGGCACCCAGGATCTCCAGGATTCATTATATTAGCTATCATTCCAGTGGGAAAAGAGTCCTACAAAGACTAGGAGTAGAGGCCCCCTGGCCTGACCACCCAGCTTGTATCAGTGGTCTACTCCCGGGCCAATCCCTGTTGCTACCCATGGCAATGATCTGATCGGCCAGGCCCGGGCCAAGTGGCACCTGCACAGCCGAGAGGTGGGGTGAAAACCATGCAGCCCAAAATGAACAGAGAGTGAGGTTTCCAAAGAATATCACCAAGGGCGTGAAGCGCCCTCCACGCAGTCAGCCCCAGACGACTTGGCCCACTAGGGGGCTCCACTGGGGTCTCCACTTGGGCTGAGCTCCCAATGCCGGGAAGCTATTCAATGGGGGAGGGGACTAGGGGAGCGCAGATGGCACAGCACACACAAAGGCCCAGGGGTTGAAAGGAGCCCGGCAGACTCAGGGAACAAAAGGGAAGACAGACAGTGGGAACTGGGCCACCCAGCCCGCGGGGACGGGTAAAGGGAATTGGGATCTCAGGTTGCTGGAACAGGTGAATCAACAACGGAAGAGTCAGAGGTCTTATTCAGAGCCGGGGAGGGCTGGGAAGGTGAGCTCCCTTCAAAGGAGGGAAAGCAGCTCTTTTTCCTTGCCTCCCTGCCTGGGGGCTGAGTCTGTTAGGGCAGAAAGGGCATCTGACAGTCCCACCAGTGGGCCCAGGCTTTCACTGGGGAAGTTAATGGCGCCTGTACCTCTAGACTTTGAGCCAGAGGGGACCCTCCCCTAAAAGGTCCCAGTGTTGACTCATTAATAGACTGGGAGGAATGGCCGTGCCCCCCCTGGAAGGAATGGGGAGCAGAGAAGGTGGAAGAAGCTGGTGGGAGGGGGCAGGTTGAGAGAGTCAATCAAAAACCTGGCAGCAAAGAGGTGAGTGTCTGGCCAGCATAGCACCGGGTCCCAGACATCCATCCGGCTGAGACCCTGGGGACCCCTCCCCCCCGCAAACCAGGCATCCCCCCCAGGTCCTGCGTTCCAGGCTTCCAGCCCCAGAAGCAACCCTGAAATACATCCCCCTGTTTCACACTCACCATATTCATTCTCGTAAAGGAAAACACCAGCCCATGTTTGGTTCATGTCGGAAACATACTCTTCCTCGGTTGTAACCAGAGTTGGCTAAGGATTCAGGAGTCTGGTGAAAATGAACAGAAGAATTCTATGAGAGTTAATTGTCTCTAGTGGAATTTATAATAAATAGGATCTTATATTTTTATTCTTTGTAAGTTGTGTGCTACACACTCGTTTCATCAGTAAAAATTATGATATATGTATATAATGTGTGTATACATGTTATATATATGTGTGTGTACATATACATTTCACCCCAGAGAGCCTGTTATTAAACCTTTTCAAGCAAGAATACTGCACAAGACCCTCTACCTTCGTGGAATTCATGGAATTTTCATTCTTGTGTCAAACACCATGGTGGCAGCATAGGGAGGATGGAAGAGAATTCAGTCTAAAGAAAAATAGGTGGATGTGAGCCGTGATGGGGGAGGTCAGGGAGGAAAAGCATTTAGTGTCAGACGCCCCCACCTGCCCCCCGCCAGAGAAGTCACCCTGACTCTGCAGTCCACCTAACAGTGCAAGCTTGGGCAACTACTGGATCTCCCTAAGACTCAGTTTCCTCATCTGTAAAATGGGAACATAGCATAATCACTCGGAGTCGTCATGGAGATGCATAGTCACTAAAACGTAATTCCTGAGAGCCTGACCCTGAGCTCAGCCCAGTAGGTGCGCTCATCTCATTGACTCTTCCAATATCCCTAGAAACCACCTGTCCATTTTGAATGGGGAAATTGAGGCAGAGGGAGGCGAGGACAATTCGTCTCCATGGCACAGAGCTGCTACAGAGAGGACTTAGGCTCTGAGAGCACAGAGTCAGCACCCACACCCCAGATCTCTGTGCTCAGCTGCCTAGGAAGACGCCCAGCTCAGAAAACGTCCAATAAACGTTACAGGCCAGCTCACTTTCTCTGAACTCTGTCACCTGCCTCCTAAACCCTAAGTCCACAAAAGTGTAAATAAATGTGGCTCATTGGCATTCCAAGAAGGTGCCCGCAGCCCTCTGGGAGAGCCCACAGCAGGAGGAAGAGGATTTTCCCATCAGGCACAGCAGGGAGAGCATCCCTGGCCTCGGCCTCCGGCAGTGTCCCCGGATCGCCACCAGGTGGCGGCATTTGCACGAGTTACACGAAGGCTGGTACAGCCGAAACTCCTAAAGTTGAAGCTTGCTGTTTCCCACTCTGCTTCCTTTGTTCCCTGCACAAGACTCTAGAAGCTCACCAGACCCTGGTGCGCCATGCCCCACACTGTGACCCCTGACAAGTTCCTTTAGTCCCTTGTGGATGCATCTGTCCCCGCCCTCAGAGATCTCCTCCACACTCGCATCTCACGCCCGCCCAACAGCTGGCTCCAAAGGAAGACTCAGGGTCTGCTGTCCAGGGTCACAGATGCCAAAGAGAAGCGTCCGCCCAAGGGCCAGACATGGCTTAGAAAGTAAGACCTGGAGGGGCGGTTGTTAGGAGATCATGCATGCACACACGGACCCCCATGTACACACATGTGCACATGTACACGCATGCAGACACATGCACGCACACACTCTTACGGGTGCACACACACATAAACACACTTGCACACATGAACGCACATATACACACTTTCACACTTTCCAGGTGTGCATGTGCATATGCGTACGCATGCGGACACGTGTACACAATGCACACACGCATGCGTATAGGCAAGGGTGCACATGTGCACGCACACACGCACACGCACACGACCTCCTAAACAGCAGGCAGCATCTCCAGGGTTGAATAAACATTTGCTGAGCGAGTGAAGACACGCACGGGGTCACTGTTGATGCTTCCTCTCCTTCCCAGGGCCTTTGAACCCACCGTTTCCTGGCTTGTTTACTACCTTCTCACCTGGCAAATTCCACTTAGACCAGCTCTGGCAACGTGGGCTCTGCAGGATGCACTGGCCCACAGATGCGTTTAGTGTGGTCCCCTGCGTGCTAACAGTTGTGTGTGTTGTCAACAATTACAAGCTGGGAGATTTCATACACACAAAAGTCCTGTGATCTGGGAGAATCAGAGACCTGGCGAGGTGAGCTGGTGTTTCTACAACCCAGCAGCGGAGCCAGCCAAGCAGAGGCTGTCTCTTGGGACGGGGGTGTGTGTGTGGGGTCACCCTTTCCCACAGGGCAAGTGCCCTTTGTCACACTGGACTTCGTCAGTCACCTGCTTGATGCCGGCAGGCTTTTGAATTTGCAGCTCCTGATTTCCACTTTACTTCCTCTTCCAGGAAGACTGTCGTGAACCCCTACTCCAGTGAGCTTTGTTTGTTTTTTTTTTCTTCCATCAGAGAGAAGATTTGTTTATACAGGCCAACCTCGGAGATACCACTGCATATTTGCTTCCAGGCCACTGCCTAAAGAGAGTCACACGTTTTTTGGTTTCCCTGTGTGTATAAAAGTTATATTTATACTGGACTGTAGTCTATTAACTGTGTAACAGCCTTATGTCTAAAAAGCAATGCACATATCTTAATTTAAAAATCCCTTATTGCTAAAAAATGCTAACCATCCTCTGAGCCTTCAAAAAGTTGTAGTAACCACATCACAGATCATGGAAGTTTAAAATATTGAATCACCAAAATGTGACACAGAGACACAAAGTGAGCAAAAGCTATAGGAAAGACGGCACCGATAAGCACCCGATGCAGAGTGGCCACAGATCTCAATTTGTAAAAAACACGTTATCTGTGAAATGCACTAAAAGGAGGTCTGCCTGTATTTCCTTTCATTTTCTATAAAAAGGACTGATGTAGCCGAGGTCTACTATAGTATCAATCCCCTGCCTACCTGTCTTCTGTTTCCCTTCAGGGACCTGGCAAAGTAGAGGGATGGCCTATTCACAGCAGCGAACATCCCTGGAGTGCCTACACTTCCCAGGCTCTGTTCTAAGTTCTTTCCGAACTCCCAGTTTACATAGAAGGGGACGGGTGCAGAGAGGTTAAGTGACCTGGCAGGGCCAGGGGTCAAACCGAGGCCACACAGGCTCTGAGCCGCTGCGTCAACTTGCTCTATGCCGACCGCAGGTGGACCTGGGGCTACAGGTAGGCAAGGCGGGTGTAGCCCTCATGCAGGGCTCAGATCTACCTAATCATGCTCTGATTTCTCCTGTCCTGAGCAAATCCAGCTCTTCCCGTCCTGGGTGCTTCCTGGGAGCAGGTAACACTTGCATCCTGACTCTTCTCCAAGGCCTCTGGGTGCATCCTCTACAGGCCACATCATCTGATGGGACGCGATCCCTTGCATTCACCCCACTGGCACAATCCGACACCCCCTGGGGTGCCAAGACCCGGCCTGAACGGGGTGCCGCCTATGTTTCTCTTTCCAAGGACCCTGCAGGGGCATCACAGGGAGCGAAGCTCACCTGCCCATTGAAAGGGACTCATATGAATCACCCAGGAAGCCATGCCCAGATGGTGCTTCTCTCTGGACCACCTTCCTTCCATCTGCCCTGTGCTGCCTACCCACCCTGCCCTTGACACTGGAATGAAAATTCCAGAAGGGCAGGGGATCTCATCTAGTACTTTGCCGGTGAATATCTAACAAACAGCTCTCTGGGGGAAAAGGTGTGTATACATCTAAGTGTCATATAAATTTTACTATTATAATGACAGTTTATAAAGAATAATACCATTTACAGAGAAATTAAATTATATTAATAATCTGTTTATATTTAATAATAGATGAATAACAAATTAAATAACAATTTACAAAACATACAATTTACAGAGAATAATAAAATAGTCCTCTATAATTACAGTTTATAAAGAATAATACCATTTACAGAGAAATTAAATTACATTAATAATTTATTTATATTTAATAATAGATGAATAACAAATTAAATAACACAATTTACAAAGCATACAATTTACAGAGAATAACAAAATAGTCCTCTTGATTGTAAGCTCCATAGAACAAGCTGGTTTTCACAGAATAATGTAGCCTGTTTTTGCTGAACGCTTGAATCCTTAGCCAACCTGTGTTTGCCATGGATCTAATCCCACGAACACTGGCTGATGTTTTCGTTGACATTCAGGAGGAAGAATATAAAGCAACGAAGATGCTGAAACAAAGTTCCGATGCCAGAACTTCACTAGTTTGTCAACAGCAAATCTTTGCTGAATCAGATCATCGTTTTCAAACACGAGAATATTTCCTTGATATTTTGGTACTCTTCTCAATGTAAATGTATTTGTAAATTTAACCTGCATGATTAACACTTTTCTCTGTTATGTTCTTAAGTCTAGACAACCAACAAAACAATGAATGAGCCCCGATTCATAGTATTTGCCAGTGACTGTGGTGTAAATACTCCCACCAGGGCCAATTTCAGCCTAACCGCTGAGACATCACCGAATGAGAATTAGGAAGAGGCCCTCGATAGCACAGCATTCGTTTTATTTATTTATTTATTTACTTACTTACTTATTTATTTTTGGCTGTGTTGGGTCTTCATTGCCAGTTGTGGTGAGCAGGGGCTACTCCTTGTTGAGGTGCGTGGGCTTCTCATTGTGGTGGCTTCTCTTGTTGCAGAGCTCGGGCTCTAGGCACATTGGCTTCAGTAGTTGTGGCTCACGGGCTTAGTTGCTCCGCAGCACGTGGGATCTTCCCGGACCAGGACTCGAACTCGTGTCCCCTGCATTGGCAGGGGGATTCTTAACCACTGCGCCACCAGGGACCTCCAGCATCAGTTTTAATCTCACCACATGGATTCAATGGACGGAAATCCCCTGGAGAGAGCAGATAATAGGAAAATGTTAACTAGTTAATAGGAACTAGGAAGTTTGGGTGTTGAGCCCCTTCACTGAAAATATAATTTATTTAATTGTAAGTTGATACCATTTTTTTAAAAAAGTAAGGACTGTGTTTTAAATGGAGTGCAAAATTCCTGAAAATGTAGCTGTTGGCTCTTAGAACCACTCTGAAAGGGCTCCAGTGCCCCCTGGGGTTGGCTTGTGCTGCATCCCTGGCCCCTGACCATCATCTCTTGCATGGTACGCACTCCGTAAAAGCTTGGTCGTTCTGGGCATCCTGGAACCAGAGCATGCAATGTGAGCCCACGTGCCTCAAAACCCATCCTTCCCTCGAAGCTCAGAGAATGTTACTGCAGGAAGAAGACCCACAAAATAATCTCCTCCTGTACTTAAAAAAAAGATCCACAGGAAACCAAGGGTGCACTGGGGCTACTGGAGAAGATGAAGAACCCCCATCCCAACTGGGGCAACTTCACTATTGTCCACTTCCTTTACTGGAGTTCTAGGCTGAAAGACACATGCACACATACATGCAGACATATGCACATGTGTGCACATACATGCTCACACATATACACACACGCTCAAATGCGCGCACGCACACACATGCTCAAATGCGCGCACACACACACACGCTCAAATGCGCGCGCGCACACACACACACACACACGCTCAAATGCGCGCGCACACACACACACACACACGCTCAAATGTGCGCGCGCACACACACACACACACACACACAATACTGATTTGCCCACCAGCTGGGAACACACAGGCTCAGAAGCAGCTAGAGCTCAAGTTTTCATCTTCCCCGGGAACCTGGTCTCCGCCCCACTCCCCCGTCTCTCTCTCCGGAGCTGTGATCTCCATGTTCTCTGCATCTCTGAACCCCCAAATCCCTGACAGCTGATGCTCCCCATTGCTGCCTGCATTTCAACTGCCTGCAGAGCTCACAGTTAATAAGAAACGCGTGGAAGTGTGGGGTGGATGTGATTCCAGCTCACATCTGTGATGGGTGGTCTACCCACGAGGGCATCTATTGTTGCCAGGGTGGAATGCGGGGGCAGAGAAGGGATGAGGGCCAGGGAAGATGAAGGGCCTGGCATCCTTAGGAGAAAAATAAGCTCTCGAGTTAGCCCCTAAAGTAACCAGCACGACCTTCTTATCAGCATTTCTGAGTAGTGATGCTGTTAAGGGCATTGGGCATGCATGCCTTTCTGTCTTACCCCTGCCTTGGGCTGAAGCAAGCAATGCACGAAGGCTGGAATTTCTAAGGCCTGGATCCCTCCAGGTAGTGAATGACCCGGACTCTGGAACAAGGCAGATTAGGGGCAGGAGAGAAGCAACGCCCATCAGCCACGTGTCTGTGGGCAGAAATTCGTGGCTGAGGTCTGCGCTCCCATGGAAGGGACAGCCATGGGTCCAAGAACGGCTCCAGCCTCCCTGGAAGCTGGCAGAGAAGCTTCCAAGGGCTTCGTGAAAAAGGCAGGAAGTTCAAGATCCTTTTAATGAGTTTACTCAGCTTTCGGAATATCAAGTATTTGTTTTCCTAAGACTGGAAAGAAAGGGTCAACAGCTGGCTCCATCCTGGGCAGCCCAGCTGGCTTGTCCTCAATTTGCCTGGGCCTCCAAAGAGCTCACTGTCATCAAAGGCCTCTCGCACCTGAGGCCCCATCACCCGCTGCCTGCGACACAGGGCTTGGTAATCCACTCAAATCCCCAGGCCAAACACTGGCACCAAACAGCCCTGCCCCAATGTCGCTTTGAACTTCCACCCCGGGAGGCGTTCTGGCTTAAGCAGGACGGTCTTTGAAGAGGAAGTCCCTGTCTTCTGTGAGCCGGAGGGGAGGACGGGCCTGGGCAGGGCTGAGGTGCGGATTTGCCCAGCCGGCCCTCCATCCTCCATGGCGTGTCCTGCATCCTCCACCGGCTACCCACCGGCCTTCCCAGGGCTGCTCTATCCCTTTAAGGGCTTCTGTAAGGTTGAATTTTGACATACTTTCAGACGTATGGAAAAATTGCAAGAGTAAAGAGTAGTACACAGGATTCCTGGATACCCTTTATTCAGATACCCTACATCTTAACGTCTTACTATATTTGTTCTCTCTCTCTCTTTCCATATATACACACATGCACATATATATATATGTATAATTTTCCCTTTATCTTTCAACAAATTAATCTCTAATGATACAATTAAACTCATTCTCCTTATAAAAAGCAAACGCGGGCTTCCCTGGTGGCGCAGTGGTTGAGAGTCCGCCTGCCGATGCAGGGGACACGGGTTCGTGCCCCGGTCCGGGAGGATCCCACATGCCACGGAGCGGCTGGGCCCGTGAGCCATGGCCGCTGAGCCTGCGCGTCCGGAGCCTGTGCTCCGCAACGGGAGAGGCCACAACAGTGAGAGGCCCGCGTACCGCAAAAAAAAAGCAAACACGTTCCAGGCCCAGGTAACATCCTGCCTGACCACACCCCCTTCCCACTTGGTCCTCCTGCCATCCTCCACAAAGGACCTTTCCCTCTGCATGCGGGTCATGCACGGGACTGGAATCATGCTGTCTGTCTTCCTGTGCCGTGTTTTCCATCACTCCACACCGTGTTTTTCTGTACCCTGTACCGTGTTTTGTTCACTCAACGATTTATCTCAGAGATCTTGCCAAATTCGTACGTAAAGCCTACTTCATTCTTTCTTAACTGGTGCCATTTTTTTTTCTCATCAGATTGGCCAAAAAATTAAAGTTTGATACTATCAAGTATGAGGGAATGTGTTTGGGAGACGTTCTCATTGGTAGGAGTGTAAATTAGCAGAGAGGCTTTAGGGCAACTTGGCAAACCTACTGCAATTCAAAATGCGTCTGCTGTCTGACCCGCGATTGCAGCTCTCTGGATCTAAGGATAGATGGGGGCTCAGGCACATAGGGGCACGCAGCAGGGCTCACCCACAGCCTGGCTGCATGCCAGCTTAGAAGCTGGGGGATGACGGAGGAGATCATGCCCAAGGTGGTTCTCAGCCCTGGCAGCCCATGAGAACCCCATGCAGGTGCTTTCACAAACAGCCATACTCAGGCCACATCCCCAGTGATTCAGTTTCATTTAGTTTGGGGTGGGATTCGGTCATCAATATTATTTAAACCTCCTAGGTGATTCTGCTGTTCAGCCAGGATGGGGAACCACCACTCTGATGATTGTGGTAAAATGGTGATGGTGGTGATGGTGATGGTGATGATGGTGATGATGGTGATGATGGTGGTGATGGTGATGATGGTGATGGTGGTGATGGTGATGGTGGTGATGGTGATGGTGGTGATGATGGTGATGGTGATGATGGTGGTGATGGTGATGATGGTGATGGTGGTGATGGAGATGGTGGTGATGATGGTGATGGTGATGATGGTGGTGATGGTGATGATGGTGATGGTGATGATGGTGATGATGGTGATGGTGGTGATGGTGGTGATGGTGATGGTGGTGATGGTGATGGTGATGATGGTGATGGTGATGATGGTGGTGATGGTGATGATGGTGATGGTGGTGATGGTGATGGTGGTGATGGTGATGGTGGTGATGATGGTGATGGTGATGATGGTGGTGATGGTGATGATGGTGATGATGGTGATGGTGGTGATGGTGATGGTGGTGATGGTGGTGATGGTGATGATGGTGATGATGGTGATGGTGGTGATGGTGATGATGGTGGTGATGGTGATGGTGGTGATGGTGGTGATGGTGATGGTGATGATGGTGATGGTGGTGATGGTGATGATGGTGATGGTGATGATGGTGATGGTGATGATGGTGATGGTGGATGGTGGTGATGGTATGATGGTGATGGTGATGGTGGTGATGGTGATGGTGGTGGATGGTGGTGATGGTGGTGATGGTGATGATGGTGATGGTGGTGATGGTGATGAGGTGGTGATGGTGATGATGGTGATGGTGATGATGGTGATGGTGGTGGTGGTGATGGTGGTGATGGTAATGATGGTGATGGTGATGATGGTGATGATGGTGATGATGGTGATGATGGTGATGGTGATGATGGTGATGGTGGTGATGGTGGTGATGGTGGTGATGGTGATGATGGTGATGGTGGTGATGGTGATGATGGTGGTGATGGTGATGATGGTGATGGTGGTGGTGATGGTGGTGATGGTGATGGTGGTGATGGTGATGGTGATGGTGGTGATGGTGGTGATGGTGGTGATGGTGGTGATGGTGATGATGGTGATGGTGGTGATGGTGATGATGGTGGTGATGGTGATGATGGTGATGGTGATGATGGTGATGATGGTGATGGTGATGGTGGTGATGGTGGTGATGGTGATGATGGTGATGATGGTGATGATGGTGATGGTGATGATGGTGATGATGGTGATGGTGATGATGGTGATGATGGTGATGATGGTGATGATGGTGATGGTGGTGATGGTGATGGTGATGATGGTGATGATGGTGGTGAGGTGATGGTGGTGATGGTGATGATGGTGATGGTGGTGATGGTGGTGATGGTGGTGATGGTGATGATGCTGGTGATGGTGATGATGGTGATGGTGATGATGGTGGTGATGGTGATGATGGTGATGGTGATGGTGGTGATGGTGATGGTGATGATGGTGGTGATGGTGATGATGGTGGTGGTGATGGTGGTGATGGTGATGATGGTGATGGTGATGGTGGTGATGGTGGTGATGGTGATGGTGATGATGGTGATGATGGTGGTGATGGTGATGATGGTGATGGTGATGATGGTGATGGTGATGGTGATGATGGTGATGATGGTGATGATGGTGATGGCGATGATGGTGGTGATGGTGATAGTGATCCCTCCTGACCTCTGGTTGGTAGCCAGCCAAAGTGGTACCTTCTTTATGTGACTAGACCTAGTGGTGACTTCTGAAACCCACCTTCCTGTTGGTGGGAGGGGTGGCAGTCTCCCGGTAGGCCAGCACTGCAGCACTGGGGGAGCCCACCCACCAGGCCTTCCAATGACTTTGCAAGAACCTAATCCCCTGTGTTCAATCCCTTCCTGCTCAAGATAGCTGGAAGAGTTTCCATTCCCTACGACCGAATCTGGACTGATAAGCTTCCTCTCCCACCACCCACCACGTCTCAGCCTTACTGACACAGGTCTCCCCCTTTCTGCAGTAACACGGCGTTTGCCCAGTGCAGGTCTGTGTTACTCCTTCCTGGAAATCCTATAAGAGCAGTCTTTGGAATCACCTTGCCTCTGGCTCTCCACATTATACTTCCAGCCCCTGCGAGGCCTCGAAAATCCCATATGTTCCTCCTCTGGTTGGGTTCACAGCTGCTGAGGAAGAGGATTTAAACATTTAAAGAGTTGACTTATCGCCAAAGCCCACGACTGACGTTTGTTATCACCTGTTGGGGCTTCGTCTTAAGAGCTTAAGGTACGTTAATTCATTGCATTGTTCTAAGAACCTTTTGAGGTAGGTACAAGTATCATCCCCACTTCTTATGAGGAGTCTGAGAAACAGAAGTGATAAGTGATGGGACTTCACGTGTATTTAAGGGAGAGGTGGGTCTAGGAGTCAAGATCAGGCCTTGTCACAGCAAAGAAGGGAATTCATTTTATATCACGGCCCACACACATCAAATGAAGCAGACATCTCATTAACTGACACACTTAGCATGTATTTTGCACTAGGATATTTTCTGATTGATTCTTTTCTATCTTATTGATTTTATTCTAGTCCATTTTATCCAATTCTGCTCTGTTCAGTACAATCTATTCTGTTAATGCGCCGTAGACTCTGATACTGTCTATTCTATTCCAACTGTATCCCATCCTCTTCTCATCTCTTCCAGTTTTTCCTTCTTAACTGGGATTCTAAGAGAAGTAAGCCCTGGCCCCAGCCATCCACTGTACATAAATAATTAACTTCCCCTAGGCACCTCCAAGGGCACTAGTTGTGTTCCATCCTTGAGAGACTTGAGGAAATGTTTGCAGATCATTTTCGATGATCAAATAAGAAAGACTGGTTTGGAGTCTAAAGTGACTTCACACCACTACTGGGTCACTCATTCCATCTGCCCTTCAGCCTCTTAGGTATGTAACAGAGTCCCACCCAGGCAGGGCTAACATGTCAATACACCTCAGGTTTTCGCAGCCCTGTTTGAGCATTTGTTTGCTTTTTTTTTTTTTTTAACATACCCGGAGTTCCCCAAATTGATTGGCCTCCATCTCTGTCAACCTCCAAGGTGCTGACCCCTCCCTCAACATTTTCCATGGCTCCCTGCTTCTCACAGAGTAAAGTGCAGTCTCCGCATTTTGATGTGTAGGATCCTTCATGGCTCAGCTTCTAGCTGCCCCCGTTGCCACTGCCATTCCTCCTCTCTGTCCCCTGACCACACTGCTGCTTCCTCCAGGTTTCCCTCAGGGACTGCACCTGGGCTTCCATGTCCGGCTCTGGCAGCCCTTCTCTCCACACCCTTTATGCCCCAGGTTACTCCCCAGGGGGAAGGGGTGGCTGTTTGTCTGTCCTTCTGAAGCCATTTAAGCATCATCCCGAGGCCGTGTGAGGCAGACCAGGTGCTGGGCACTGGAGATGCTGCAATGAAAAAACAAGTCCTGGTCTTTATGCTCACGGAGCTCAGTCTCATTAAAGAATATTCATGATCGATAACATCTTTATGTGGCACTTATTAGGTGTCAGATATTGCTCACAACACTTTACAAACATGTGCTCGCTGAATGAGGGCAGAGGCACAGAGAGGGTGAGTCATTTGCCAAAGGCCACACAGCTTTTGAGTGGTCAAGCTGCAACTGAACTCCTGCTGTCAAGCTCCACAGCTCATGCTCTGAAACATTTAGTTAAAAACCAGAGTCTGCACACAAAGGAGAAGTACAGAGACAATCCCAGGATCTTGACATGGTCTGTGTACTCAGGAGAGGATTTTCTCTGTCTGTACTCTGCCCCAGGTGGATTCTGTCCAAATTTATTTACTGATGACTCCAAATTTATTTCTCAGACCCGTTTATGCAGGTACCTCCTTGATATTCCCGCTGAGATGCCTAATCGGCCCCTCAAACTTTACCCGTCACCCCCAAACTCATCTTCCCCACACTCATTCCCCTCCTCCACCCTCATCCTAGAACCAACAGCCTGATCCTTCCCGTAGCTCGGCCCCCAAGTCCCAGCACCATCCACCTCGCCTCCCTCTTGTGTGCACGTGGGACCCATCAGCAGGATTACACCCAGCATCCCACATACCTGCTTTCTGCTAGCACTGGTCCAGCCTCAGGGCCTCTCGTCAGACTCTGCCCAAGTCCTAACTGGGCTCCCAGCTTCCTTTCTCAGTTTCTTTCCAACACAGCAGCTACAGGCTCCTACTAGGATGCACATCAGAGAATGCCACTCTTCTGCTCAAAACCCTTCCAGGCTCAAGCAAACACATGCACACGCGTGCTCACAGCATCGCTATTCACAGTAGACAGAAGATGCAGGCAGCCCGTGTCCCTCTACAGACGGATGAATAAGCAAGCTCGGTATATGCCCACGCTGGAATATTATTTGGCCATAAAAAAAGGAACAAGTGACTGATTCATTCGACGACATGGATGAACCTCAAAACCATTTTGCTAATGAAAGCACCCAGTCTCAAAGGGTCACCTATTATATGAAGCCATTGGTATGAAATGTCCAGAATGGATGAATCCATAGAGACAGACAGCAGGTTGATGGTGGTCAGCGTCTGGGGGAAGAGGAATGGGGTTTCCCTTTAAGGTGATGGAAATATTCTGGAACTTGAGAGAGTGGTGGTTGCGTGACATTGCGAATATACTACATATCAGTGAATTGTTCACTTTAAAATGGCTAATTTCATATTATGTGAATCTCACCTCAATAAATTATTATTTAAAAAACTCTCAATAGCAGAAACTAACACACCATTGTAAAGCAATTATACTCCAGTAAAGATGTTAAAAGAAAATTTAAAATAAATAAATAAATAATAAGTAAATAAATAATAAGTAAATAAATACCACTCAATGGCTCACTATTGACCTCAGAGAAAAGTTCAAGTCCTGGCAGTGCTCCCAGGCTCTGGACCTTGGCCTCACTGCCCTTACCTCTTGCTCTGGGCCCTTGTCCACTCCTGGATCCCTCCAGGTAGTGACACCTAAAGGCCCTCTACCCCGCTTCTACCACAGTGGCCTCCACTCCTCCAACAGGCCAGGCATGCTCCCTGCCCAGGGCTTTTAATTTCTCTTCCATTTTTGTGGACTCTCTTGTCTGAGCACCTACTTACGGCTCCTCTCGCCTCCGGTGGGTCTGTACTTGTGTCTCACCTTCTCCGACCACTGTATTTAAAGTGGCAGCTTCCCATGTGGTGCTCCTGTATGCTCCATGCCTTAGTCCCCAACACCCTCCTCGTCAGCACACAGCTCTTTCCTTACCACTCCTGGTGACAGTCTCCTCCACCCGAAGAGTGCTTCTGTGAGGGTAGAGATTTTTGTCTCAGAGTTTTGTTTTTGCTTGTGTTCATTGCTGTATTCCCAGCATTTAGTTCAGGGCTGGGCAGGCCTTCTCTGTAGAGGTTAAGATAATAAATATTTTTGGCAATTCAGACCCACATGTTTCTGCTGCAGCTACTCCATTCTATGGCAGTAGCTCCAAAGCACCCACAGACAGTGTATAAATGAAGGAGCTTGGCTGTATGCTAATGAAACTTTATTTGTAGACACTGAAATTTGAATTTCATATAATTTTCATACATCACGAAATATTCTTCTTCCTTTGACTTTTTTTCCCAACTAGTTAAAAATGGAAAAATAATTCTTAGCTGGTGGGCCATGTGGAAACATGTAGCCATCTGAATTTAGCCCTCAGGCCATAGTTTGCTGACCCCTGATCTAAAACAGAGACTGGCGCATAGTAGGTGCTCAATAAATATTTGATGAATGAGTGAACGAATGAATGAGTGAAGTGACTTTTGGTTTCAGATGTGAGGGATAAGGAGGATTAACCAGGTAAGGATGAGAGAGAACCAGTGAGATGGAGGGAACAGGATGGGAAAAGTGCTGATACAGAAAGGAAAGCAGCTCATTCCAGAGCTTGAGGAAGCTCAGGGTGGCTGGAGTAGAGAAAGCTGAGTGCCGAGGATGAGGGTAGAGAGGTAGCAGGGCCTTGGCGTCCCTTTGTTTGTGGCCGTTGTCACAGTGGGTCTGGGTAGTGAAGACTAATGCTGATCCAGAGTTTACCTGTGCCAGGTACACTTATACATTCCTCGACAATCACTTTGTCCTCCCAGCCCTCCAGTGAGGCAGGCACCATTCTTATCCTCAGTAGACAAATGTAGTAATTGAGGCACAGAGAAGTTAGGCCAAGTGCCCAAGGTCACACAGATTGTAAGCAGCTGAGCTAGGATTCAAACCCAGGCAGTCTGCCTCCAGAGCCATTCTCCCAAGTGCTGGGGTCTCACAGACGAGTAGGATTGCCATAGTTAACAGATAAAATATAGGACCCACCGTTAAATACAAATTTCAGGTAAACAAGGAATAGTATTTTAGTATAAGTATGTCCCGTACGCTATTTGGGACATACTTATGCTAAAATTATTTCCATTGTTTATCTGAAATTCAAATTTAACCAGATGTTGTGTATTTCATCTGGCAATTCTATGGCACAGCCTGAGGCGAGCAGAGCTCAGTAAGTGCTGAGCATATGAGGACGGGACTCTCTCTTGTCAGCCTGGCCCGTTGTGCTCCCAAGGATGCCAGCAGTGGAAAGTGCGGGCATCCAAAGTGTGGGGCGGCAGGATCACATTTAATGACCTAGGAGATGCTTAGCGAAAAGGAGCAAAGCTGGAGACGGGGGACCGTACAGAGAGCCCTCGGATGCCGCACCTACTTGCGGGCACCCTGGCTGAGAGTCAGACACCCTGGTCCCTCTGGAATTCTCCACGATGGGCCACTTCTCGCACTCAGGGTGAGAATCAGAGGCCGCTTGGTGGCCTGCACAGAACCGGGCAACAGGCCAGAGGGGCACAGCCCACCCACCCTCCAGCTGTCTATCGGGCACAGTAGCTGCTAATTCAGAGGAAAACTCACGCTGGGCAGCTCAGGTCTTCATCAGGGAGACAAGGAAGAATGCTTCTCTGCTGCTTCTTTCTCTCCTGCTACAAAGAGGGCTGAGGGCAGTGGGTGAGCTGCGGTCACTACCCAGAACACTGGCAGGCTGTCCCAGCTCACCTGGCTTCTGGATTAAAAGTTATGGGGGACAGAGGCGACCTTTGTGAACCTTCAATGCAACAGACGTCTCTTCTGGGAGCAGAGCCTTTGTTAGTGAATTTATCAATGCACTCCTTGAATCCACCCTATTCCACTTGCTAATAAGAACAATTTTTGCCCAAACTTACAACTGTTGAACAGTATTGGGGAAAGAGTGTCAGGTGTTGCCTGGGGAAGTGGCAAGCTATCAATTCCAGTGTTTTCCCATCACGAGGACCCTGGTGATAAGTTTGGGCCCTGGGTTTTGAGAGGGCTGCTAGGAAGCCAGCGTTTATGTAGACCGAAGTGGCTTAAACCTTGAAAAAGCTGGAAACTATTATGTGTATCTGTGGGAACCAGGCAGGTGCATGATTCAAGCGGACTTGATGTGTTACAATAGGGATTAGTGAGGCCCCATCTAAAAGGGGAGGCCATTGGTGAAAGTATGCCAGATCTTCCAACTTTTCAAGTAAAGTTGGAAATCTAGATTTTTTACAATGTAAATTCTCCTAAATTGTAAATATTGTCAACTATATTTTTAAAGAAAGCAATGTATGGGACTTCCCTGGTGGTCCAGTGGTGAAGACTCCACGTTTCCATTGCAGGGGGCGTGGGTTCAATCCCTGGAGGGGGAACTAAGATCCCGCATGCTGCACAGCATGGCCAAAAAAAAAAAAAAAAAAATTTAAAAAGCAATGTAATATCATATGGGAAAACAGAATGCATCTGTGGGCCAGATTTGACCTAGGGACTGCTAGCTTGTGATTTTTTATTCAATTATACTGCTGTCTCTGGGTATAGCAAGAGCCATGACTACAATTCAATGGTGTGTTGGGAGATGTGAGAAGCCGTGGATAATAACACGCACACACACACACACAGGTGCACACAATGAGAAAAGTTGGGTTGGAGAAATTTTATTCAAAATTGAGCAATCAGAAAATCTAGAAGGAAGGTATTATATTCCAGAGTCCATGATTAACCCTAACTGCAGGCTAACTTGTAATGAGCACTTACTGTGTGCCAGGCTGGACTCTTGAGATTTTATATGCATCCATCCCATCCTGAGGAGCATCCTGAAAGGTAAGCGCTGTTATTATCAGCCTCCTTTTGAAGATGGGGAAACTGATTTAGATTTTCACTGGCCAGGCACCTCCATCCACTTCTTAGAAGTGCGGAGGGAGGGAGGAGTTGCTGAGAAACTCACACGGGGGATGTTCTGATCCAAAGGATGCTACTGTCTCCCTCCGTGAAAGGCACTGACCCGGCCCAGGGCACCCTGAATGCCAGCGCATGTGACACCCACACCCTCTCCTTCCACGAACTTCTGAAAGCTGGTTGTGTACGTTTCCAAACGTGTTTAGGCCAGCTGTATCTGTTGCTGTCAGCGCACGATTTAATAAAACGTAATCTCAACTGGTGAACTGTGAACGCAAAATTGTTTCTGTGAAAAATACTTGGCATACTTTGGAAAAATTTAATCAAAGCAGGTCACAAAAAAAGATGGCCTTCAAAGTCAATGTGGACCAGACAACTGAAATCTTTGGGTGATAAATCACGAAATGCATAAAAGAATCCTGGGCTTGGGTTGCTCCTGAGATGCCTTTGTGACCTCACTGCACTTTACAGAGACACATGTGCCTTCTGGACATGGTTTTGCAACAAAGAAAGTGGAACGCCTGTCAGAAGGCTCCCGCTGAAGAACTCATTCTTGCACTGAATTATTAGCAAATAAATGCACATTTCCTTTCTTTGCTGCGCTGCATGGCTTGTGGGATCTTCGTTTCCTGACCAGGGATCGAACCCGCACCCCCTGCAGTGGAAGTGTGGAGTCTTAACCACTGGACTGCCAGGGAAGTCCCACATTCCATATTTTTAAGTTAAAAGAAAATATTTCTGTCTCTGTGTGTTAACTCATTATCACTGTTCTAAAGTCATCAGTTACTTTCCAAAGTTTCCACAACTGAGATAATGTGATTCTGATGTGGGCGACATAAATTACTTTTGAAATTCACAAAGTCTACATTCGGGCAGACCTCGTTTTATTGCCCTTCCCAGATACTGAGTGTCTATAAATTGAATGTTTGTGGCAACCCTGCATCAAGCTTATTGGTGCCACTTTTCCAACAGCATTTGCATACTTCATGTCTCTGTGTCACATTTTGGCAATTCTCACATTTCAAACTTTTTCATTATTATTATATGTGTTATGGTGATCTGTGATCAGTGATCTTTGATGTGACCGTTGCAAAAAGATTATGACTTACTGAAGGCGCAGAGTATAGCTAGCATTTTTTTAGCAAAAAAAGATTTTTAAATTAAGGTGTGAACATTTTTTAAGACATAATGCTATTACACAGTCCACAGAATACAGTATAGTGTAAACACAACTTTTATATGCACTAGGACACCAAAAAATTTGTGACTCGTTTTATTGCGGTATTTGCTTTATTGCAGGGGTCTGGAATGGAACCTGTAATATCTCCAAGGTCTGCCTGTTTAAGCAAAAAGGAGGCTCCTTGATCTTCTGTCACCAGTGCACAGTGGGAGAATTTACTGCATAACTGGGTTTCTGTTACTCCATCATTTCGTCCCCTCTTCTCCCATGTACATTTTCACTGCATCGTTTTCATCCTCCTGGTTTCCCCACCTAGCCAGCTCCGCCTGCGTACCTTTCACCCACCCACCTGCACAGTTGGCTTGTGATCAGGACACAAGATGCATCTAGGCAATACGTACTGATTTGAAGAGCAAACGCTCAGTTTGCAAGGAAAAACCCTCTGCCCCAACTGAATCTCATTAAAAACACTGAAAGGGGCAAGTTGGCTAACTGTTTTCTCAGATATCCTCTGGGGGGAACTGTCTCAAAGAATATTAACTAAATCCACAACTTTTTTTTAATTTAATTTTTATTTCATATTGGAGTCGAGTTGATTTACAATGTTATGTTCGCTTCAGGTGTACAGCAAAGTGATTCAGTTATACAGATACATTCTTTTTTTTTCTGCGGTACGCGGGCCTCTCACTGCCGTGGCCTCTCCCGTTGCGGAGCGCAGGCTCCGGACGGACGCCCAGGCTCAGCGGCCATGGCTCACGGGCCCAGCCGCTCCGCGGCATGTGGGATCTTCCCGGACCGGGGCACGAACCCGCCTCCCCTGCATCGGCAGGCGGGCTCTCAACCACTGCGCCACCAGGGAAGCCCTGTATCCATTCTTTTAAAAATTCTTTTCCCATTTACTTTACTACAGAATACTGAGTATAGTTCCCTGTGCTCTACAGGAGGTCCTTGTTCATTATCTATTTTATATAGAATAGTGTGTATATGTTAATCCCAACCTCCTAATTTATCCCTCCCACAACCTTTCCCCTTTGGTAACCATAAGTTTGTTTTCGAAGTCTGTGAGTCTGTTTCTGTTTTGTAAATAAGTTCCTTTGTATTTCAAAAAGTCTATAAACAATACATGCTGGAGAGGGTGTGGGAAAAGGGAACCCTCCTACACTGTTGGTGGGAATGTAAATTGAAGCAGCCACTATGGAGAACAGTACGGAGGTTCCTTAAAAAGCTAAAAATAGAGCTACCATATGATCTGGCAATCCCACTCCTGGGCATATACCTGGAGAAAACCATAATTTGAAAAGATTCATGCACCCCAATATTCACGGCAGCACTGTTTACAATAGCTAAGACATGGAAGCCACCTAAGTGTCCATCAGCAGAGGAATGGATAGAGAAGATGTGCTACGTATATAACACAATGGAATATTATTCGGCCATAAAAAAGAATGAAAATATCGTTTACAGCAACATGGATGGACCTAGAGATTATCATACTGAGTAAGTCAGACAGAGAAAGACAAATATCCTAGGATATCACTGATATGTAGACTCTAAAAAAATCACACAACCTTCTTCAGTATTAGCCTGGGAACATATCACCTGCCAGTCATCTGGGACAACATTCCAACGTCCATCTTCAGACTTCAAAAGTCCTCCCTTTGGATCTTGCTGTGGACTCAGGTGGCACTTGGGACCATAGTGATTCAGATACACAGAGCAAATAATGATATATTCTAGGAAAATCGGGAGGGGTCCCCACTTTTTCCTTCTGCTCTCTGTCCTGCTGATCAAGACGTGGGTAACCTGACTTTTCCATCCAAACAAGCTTGAGATGAACGTAGCTCAGACGCCACAGTCCAAAACAACCTAAAGACAGTTTTTAAAGAAATACATAGACGAAAATTTCATTAAGAATGAGATTGAGCACAAAACCAGAAATATAGATCAATGGAACAGGATAGAAAGCCCAGAGATAAACCCACACGCATATGGTCACCTTATCTTTGATAAAGGAGGCAAGAATATACAGTGGAGAAAAGACAGCCTCTTCAATAAGTGGTGCTGGGAAAACTGGACAGCTACATGTAAAAGAATGAAACTAGAACACTCCCTAACACCATACACAAAAATAAACTCAAAATGGATTAAAGACCTAAGTGTAAGACCGGACACTATAAAACTCTTAGAGGAAAACATAGGCAGAACACCTCATGACATAAATCACAGCAAGATCCTTTTTGACCCACCTCCCAGAGAAATGGAAATAAAAACAAAAATAAACACATGGGACCTAATGAAACTTAAAAGCTTTTGCACAGCAAAGGAAACCATAAACAAGATGAAAAAACAACCCTTAGAATGGGAGAAAATATTTTCAAACAGAGCAACTGACAAAGGATTAATTTCCAAAATTTACAAGCGGCTCATGCAGCTCAATAACAAAAAAACATACAACCCAATCCAGAAATGGGCAGAAGACCTAAATGGACATTTCTCCAAAGAAGATATACAGACTGCCAACAAACACATGAAAGGATGCTCAACATCATTAATCATTAGAGAAATGAAAATCAAAACTACAATGAGATATCATCTCACACCAGTCAGAATGGCCATCATCAAAAAATCTACAAACAGTAAATGCTGGAGAGGGTGTGGAGAAAAGGAAACCCTCTTGCACTGTTGGTGGGAATGTAAATTGATACAGACACTATGGAGAACAGTATGGAGGTTCTTTAAAAAACTAAAAATAGAACTACCATACAACCCAGCAATCCCACTACTGGGCATATACCCTGAGAAAATCATAATTCAAAAAGAGTCATGTACCAAAATGTTCATTGCAGCTCTATTTACAATAGCCAGGACATGGAAGCAACCTAAGTGTCCATCGACAGATGAATGGATAAAGAAGATGTGGCACATATAGACAATGGAATATTACTCAGCCATAAAAAGAAAGGAAATTGAGTTATTTGTAGTGAGGTGGATGGACCTAGAGTCTGTCATACAGAGTGAAGTAAGTCAGAAAGAGAAAAACAAATACCGTATGCTAACACATATATATGGAATGTAAAAAAAAAAAATCGTTCTGAAGAAACTAGAAGCAGAACAGTAATAAAGAGGCAGATGTAGAGAATGGACTTGAGGACACGGGGAGGGGGAAGGGTAAGCTGGGACAAAGTGAGAGCGTGGCATGGACATATATACACTCCCAAACGTAAGGTAGATAGCTGGTGGGAAGCAGCCACATAGCACAGGGAGATCAGCTCAGTGCTCTGTGACCACCTAGAGAGGTGGGATAGGGAGGGTGGGAGGGAGACGCAAGAGGGAGGGGATATGGGGATCTATGTATATGTATAGCTGATTCACTTTGTTATATAGCAGAAACTAACACACCATTGTAAAACAGTTATACTCCAATAAAGATGTTAAAAAATAAATAGATAAATAAATAAATAAACAAACAAAAAGAATGAGATTAAGAACATCCAAATCAAAAGGGTTCAGGGTGTTAAAAATCAAGGGGAGACATAAAATTCTGTCATTTCTACAGCGCCTTTGTGCCAGTTAGGAAAACACACCCCTCGGGGCTGATTCAGCCACTCTGATGTGAGGGTTAGCTAGCGAACTGTGGTAGGTCTGGATTAGAAGGAAGTACCCCTTCTCCAGTTTCCTTGACTAGTGCCCTTATGCAGTGTGCAACCTGCCCAACAGTACATAGCAGCCCTGAGTAATAGGAATTTCAGCTTCCTCTTCCAGCTCATGGAGCTTTGTGAAATCAGGGTCACCTGAAAGTCCCCTCTTGCCTTGTGGCTCCACAACCTCAGAGGTCCCTTAGAGTCACTGAGATTCAGAATGTCTGGATGGCAGGCCCAGCCCTGCCCGTCCTGCTCAGGTTTCACGTTGAAGCCACAGTTATAAACATGGGACAACACTGGAAGTTCTCCTTTGCTCTGAATTCTCTAGTCTTTTATTTTCAGGGTTTTTTTTTTTTTCTGATTAAAATGTTAAGAAAGAACCCGACATAGGTTCAACTCATCGTTTTATTTCAATCACCAAGTTATTGATCAAAATGAAAAAAGAGCTTCGCACAAAATAAAAGAGTTCGATTACTGCTGTGTTTGTGGCAGACAGGATGGAGAGAAAATAAACCAATGTACGGGACTCGGAGGCAGTGGTGTCCTCCAAACGGCTCACACAAGCTCACAGAAGCCAAATGTTAAATTTTTAGGAATTTTGTGAGCCGGCTGACAGCACGTTGGCAGCTTGAACTCGGCCGCGGTCGGAGTATCTGCACTGCAGGGATTGGCAAGTGCTTCCAAGGAGGGTGCTTGTTTTGCCAGCCCATCCCTGACTCAGGGTCAGAATACAGGCTGAGGGTCAGAATGCCTAGGTCCTGGTTTCGGTTGTGCCATGAATTAGTCATGGGGCAGCTCTCCTTCGTCATGTTTAAGATGGGAAGAGAAGTCATTGACGTTCCCTGCAACACAGAATTGCTGTCAGAAGCCAATCAGAGGCGGCTCTTTGTTTGTTCATTTTTTGTTTTAACTTAAAAGATGTATAGAAAGGAGGGTAGGGGATGTGTTTTGAAAGAGGTGTCCCCAGAAAGTCTGAGAGTGAGCCCCCAAACCCTGGAACTTCTCAAGACAAACCCGATTTCTCTGGCTGCAACACGGCCCGTCTGCACTGCTGCCTGGACATCCAGGCACACGCTGCCCTGCCTTCCTTCTGCTCTCGCTGAGGCCCCGTCCCTGAGGGCTAATTAAAGCAGAGGTTCTCAGACACTGTCAGCCAGACCGAGCAGCGTCAGCGGCTTGGAAGGACCCGGGATGGAGGTGACCTTGGCGGATCTCCAGCCACAGGGTCCTGGGTTTGGTTCACCCTCCCCAACCTGTTTCTTTTTGTTGTTTTTTTTTCAGTACGCGGGCCTCTCAGTGCTGTGGCCTCTCCCGCTGCGGAGCACAGGCTCCGGACGCGCAGGCTCAGCGGCCATGGCTCACGGGCCCAGCCGCTCCGCGGCATGTGGGATCTTCCTGGACCGGGGCACGAACCCACGTCCCCTGCATCGGCAGGCGGACTCTCAACCGCTGCGCCACCAGGGAAGCCCCAACCTGTTTCTTTATCTTCAAGACGGGAAAAGATGACCTAAGTCAGCATGCCTGTCATCCAGAGCACGTGGTGCGTGTCACGGAGCGCACTGCACCCCTGGCGGCTCTGGGATGCGGTCTGGTTTGGAGGAGGGCCTGCTCCATCCGGCTCCTCCATTTCCACTGAAAGCCCTCGGCCGGCATCCTCTGTCTCTTGGTTTTAATTCTGAGAAGTTGGCAGTTTTGAGGCTGGAAAGGAAGGTGAGGAAATGCTACCTTTTATCATCCCAGTGATGGCTCACGGAACAGAGCTTACGGAGACACTGAGGCATGGGGGGTGGGTAGGTGAGGAGGGAGGGGGTAACCCACCACCTGCCTCAGGGAAGGGGCCCACCCACAGGGAGGGGACCCGGCCCAGGGATTCTGCCGGCACGCCCGCCTCTTAGAGTGATTGAGCTCCATGGTTAGGGCGACTGCACCCCAGAGTCAGCCCCTCACAGGAGCAAACAGAGCTTCAAGCTCCCACAAGCCCCCTGGGGGTCCCCTGCAGCCACGCCCCCCGAGATGACCACTGTTCTGACTCTGTCACCATGAGTCATCCCCACCCGTGAACCGCGCACCAGTGGAAGCACACAGGACATTCTTTCGCTTCCGGCTTCGTTTCCCAGACTTGGTGTGAGTGAGATTCATCCACGCGTGTCGGCAGCTGAGGACCTCAGTCTCCCTGCCCTTTGTGCAGACACGCCGCAATTGATCCACCCATTCTAATTCCCTATGGGTATCTGTGTCGTTTCCAGGTGGCGCTCGGATGTATACGTTTGTTGGGGCTGCCTAACAAAGAACCACAGGCTGGGTACCTGACAGGGGCAAAAATTTGTTTTCTCACAGTTCTGGAGACCAGAAGAGCCAGATGAAGCTGTTAGTGGGGTTGATGTCTCCTGAGGATATGAGGGAGAGTCTGACCCTGGCCGCCTCCTTGGCTTGTAGACAGCCGTCTTCTCCCTGTGTCTTGCATCATTTCCTCACTGTCACTGTCAAAGGTCGCTGTCCCTGTCTCTGCATATGCAAATTTCCCCGTATTATAAGGACCCCGGTCATATTGCATTAGCGTCCACAGTAATGACCCCACTTAGCTTGATTCCCCCCGTACAGACCCTGTCTCCAAATCAGATCGCATTCCGAGATTCTGAGGGTTGTGATTTCAACATATAAATTTGGGGGGTGGGGAACACGACAGGCCTCTCACAAATCAGATGGCCACGGGTCCTTGTAGATTTTCTCTGGTGAACATATATGTGCCCTTCTGTTGGGTGATGAGTCTGTTTTGAGTTGAAAATCGTGGTTGTTTCCATTTTAAAAGAAGCTTTAAAAGATGTCAGCTCCACCTAGGATGCAAGGCTATAAACCTGGGCGCTCAAGGAGAGGCCAAAGCCTTAACCCACAGACGCTGGGTCACACAGATGCTTGGAAAATTCTGGGCTGCAGAGCTTTGCATCTGATTGGGCATGAAATCCTTTAAAAATAGCTAAAATGTATTGAGTGCTGGCTAGGGGGTAGGCACTGTGCTAAGTGCTTTACACCCAGTAGCTCCCTGCCTGTCTGGAGACCGATGAAGACACTGAAGGTCAGAGAGGCTAAGCATCATGCCTGAGGTCACACAGCAAGGGAGCGGCAGAGCAAAGACTTGAACTCGGGTCTGTCTAACTCTAAGCCTGTGCCCTTAACCTTGGCCATGATGTCCTTACTTCCACAGGTAGCAGGAAACTGACTGCAAGAAAAGAACACCCAACTCAAAAAGGCATAAGTAGTTGGATACTTATTATTTCACATTATAAAAGACCACAAGCAGACTCAGGGTTGGTCGTCTCAGTGGAGCAGGAACCACCAGGTTCTTTGCATCGTCCTCAGCGTGTTGGCTTCTATCCTCAGATTTGCAAGATGAGGTTGCAAGATGGCAGCTCCAAGAAGCATCACCTCAACCAACATCTTCCGAAGGTCTGAAGGGGAGAGGTCCATCTGTGGGTGTAGGAACTTGACCCCGTGGTCCGGCGAGTCCATGGCAAGTCCATGGCTTTGAACCCAGGTGGCCTGCATCCAGGGCCACCCTTTCAACACTAAGCCTAACATATGGCTCCTGTTAACACCGTGTTTCCTTAATCAGTTCTGTTTTCAACCAGAATCATAACATCTCATAGTGATATCATGCACGCATTTGTCTAAAATATGGTTTGTGCAGTAAGTGATAATTCCACAGAACTACTGGCCCAACTGGCACAAAAGATGCCCCGTGAAAATCAGACTCTCTGAGTTCAAACCCAGATTTGAAACTCCCTGGCTGGGTGACGTGGGAAAGCCACTGAAGCCGTCTGTATTGTATTTCCCTTATCTCTAAAAGGAGCATAAGCTCACGCACGCCCCGCCAACCTCAGAACTCAGCCAAGAACCTCAAGCGTGACAATGCACAGGGTCACGCTGGAGAGCTCAGGCCAGCTTTCCAGGGCTGGTCACTGCAGTGACTAATGCTGCCCTACTTCCACTTAGTGTTGGGAGATGAATGAAAAGCCACACACACACACACCCCCCACCCATAAAGGAGAGAATCTGAATTTACTCCACATCACGTTTAGTGACAGCAAATGTTGCAGTATAAAGAATGGTTTATTTGGATTAAGTGTTTCTCCTGTCCCAGGCACTGGGACAAATTAACCTTGATTATTTTGTAGTCACCTTTTGGAACGCATGAAGACGATTGGCTGTATTTTTCAGTTTTGTACTAATAGCAGGCATATGTAGACACCAGTGACTGTCTGTAGTTTAAAATCTGAGAGTAGCTTTGCTCAGATTATAAATCATGGCTTGAGAAGTCATCTTCTCCTTGTAGGAAGGTCAAACACCGTATTATTTTTGTTATCTTCAAATTTAGCTTTAAAAATAATTTTAAAAATTAACTTCAGCCAAAGAAAGTGCTTAATGAGTATTATGTTCTGCGGCTTACCTTCCCTCAAGACCTCCTCCCATCTTCCCAAGTTCACACTGGCCGGTGTGTGTAAACTTATCATCAATATCACGTCGTGAACTGCAAGACCCTTGAATTCAGATGGGTCTTGGCCAGCCTGAGGAAACTTCAGAAGGGGTGGAAAGCAGCGGGATGTCCTTCTCAGAGTGGCCACTGGGACCCGTGTCTGACCCTAGAAGGTCCGGCTGCAGGTCGCAGCTGCAGAAGGTGTGGGAGCCCATGCGGTGTCCAGGAGACGCCAGGCTGTGCTGGGTGAGAGAGATGAGCCCTGGTCCAACTGCAGCGTGGGGCACGGCGCCTTCAGGGCTGCTCCATCTCAGACCTTTCGGTGGAGACCTCAGGGATCTCTGATTGTCGGCACGGTCGTGACAGTCACCCGCAATGCTTCCCAACAGGGATGGAGGTCTGCCCTGGAAAGAAAGCGATAGACAATTAATGAACCCTCACTTTGTGCCGGGCACTGTGCTGAGAGCTTCAGATGGACTGTTTTCTTTATTTTTAAAATTAATTATTATTGGAGTAGAGTTGCTTTACGATGTGTTAGTTTCTCCTGTGCAGCAAAGTGAATCAGTTATACGTATACATATACCCTTCTTTTTCAGATTCCCTTCCCATTTAGGTCACCACAGAGCACTAAGTAGGGTTCCCAGTAGGTTCTCATCAGTTATCTATTTTATACATAGTAGTCTATATATGTCGATCCCAATCTCCCAATTCATTCCATCCCCTCCTTTCCCCCTTGGAAACCATAAGTTTGTTCTCTATATCTGTGACTCTATCTCTGCTTGGCAAGTAAGTTCTAGAGGTACTATCTTAAAGCTATTCCCCGTAACAACCCTGTAGATGTTATTATCCCCATTTTAGTGGCAACAGGGCCCCCCAAAGGCAGGGGTAGGTGATGAGTGGGCACACCGCAGTAAGGAGTGTCAGAGGTGTCAGAGAGCAGCTAAGGCTGGGGGCGGTCCCATACATCTAGATGTGGTGTATTGGTTACCCACTGTTTTGGAACAAGTCACCCCAAAACCTAGCAGCTTAAAATAGCAAGCCTGTATCGTTTGTTTCTGTGGTTGAGAAATGTGGGCATCTGGTGCAGGGGTCCCCCAAGGCTGGGCCGCAGTCCTCTAAGGGAGGGCTGGAGGGCCCGTCTCCAAGGCGATGTGCTGGCATGGCTGTTGGCAGGAGGCCTCAGTTCCTTGCCTTGTGGGCTTCTCAAAAGGGCTGCTTACATGTCCTCACGAAGTGGCATCTGGCCTCTCCTGGAGACAGTGATCTAAGATACAGCAGGGAGAAAGGCAGAGTGCCTCCAGGGACCTGGTCTCAGGAGACACACCCTATCACTTCTGCTACTTTTTTATTCCTTAGAAGTGAACCTCTAAGCCTCTCCCACCCTCAAGGGAGAGGAGTTAGTTTCCACCTCTTGAAAGGTGGAATGTCAAACAGTTTGAGGACCTGTTATAAAACCACCCAAGATCTTTTTAGGGAGTGGTACCCACAGTAGCAAGTGGGCGTGACAGGCTGACGAAACACGAGTAGCCACTCCTGCAGAGACCCCCTTTCCCTGGAGTCACGTGGGCACACGCATGTCCACACACAGGTGTGGTCGACACACTGGACACACACCACGAGTGACCGTGCACCGTGTTCCCTCTCCTCTTCTTTGCTCTCTGAGTGGCTTCTGATTAATTTTTCTCAACACGCCAGCGCTGCTATGACCACTTGGTAGCGTGAAGACAAACTCAGGATCCATTCAAATGCTCAGACGATGCTCTCACTGGGGGATGTGATCCAATCACAGCAGCACAAATATTTCTTATGTCATCGGAGAATCCCAGGACAGAAACAGGCCCACTGAGCTGGGGGTGGGATGCATCCCTCTTTAGTGGGAGAGCTGACAGGGGTGTCTCAGAGACCTTTCTCAGGGCCCTTAATTGTCTCTTTTCTGTGTCTGCTCTGCAGAAGGTGCCGGACGATGTGTCCCCTGAGTAGACTTCTAGAGTCTTCTGGAACAGGTGCTTCTGAGTCAACAGAAAACCTGCTGTGCACCTGTTATGAGCAATGAGAACTAAGGATAAGGGACCGGAAGTAAGCAGTGCCCACGAGTGGCTGAGAGCGCTGCCCTGGGTGGGATGGCGGGGAAGGCCTCCAGTGGAGGTGATGTGGGTGACGGTTGTGCAAAGGCCCACGTGCAGTCGGCACAGAGCTGTGGGCTAAAGAACCAGGGTGGGGGCAGCAGCAGGAGCAGAGAGGAGCCCGTGGCACAGCTGGGGCCTCGGGGGTGTTGGAAACATGGTGGGAACCCCTGGAGGGGCCGGGGGAGCAGGACTTGCAGGTGGTTTTGGAAGAATCGCTCTAGTCCTGGGTGGAACATCGAGTGTGGAGGGAGGATGGGGGAAGGGGTATGAGTGAGGAGTCTGTGGTCCAGGGAGGAGGTGACGGGGGCTGGACGTAGGATTGGGAGCTGATTCAGAGGGAGAGATTCCGGGTGTGGCCCTGACCCACGGAGAAGTAGGGGAAGTTCTTGGAAGGCAAAGCAGAGCTGTTTTATTTATTTTTTTAAAAAAATTCAAATTTAAATTAAAAAAGTTTTTTGTATTGAAGTATTTTTTTGTATTATTTTGACTTACAATCATGCAGGTGTACAGCAAAGTGATTCATATATAATATATGTAGTGCATATATGTATTCTTTTCCATTATAGGTAATTACAAGATATTGAATATAGTTCCCTGTGCTGTACAGTAGGTCCTTGTTGGTTATCTATTTTATATATAGTAGTGTGTATCTGTTAATCCCCAATCCTCAATTTATCTCCTGACCACCTTTTTCCTTTGGTAACTCTAAGTTTGTTTTCTGTGTCTGTGAGTCTGTTTCTGTTTTGTAGATAAGTTCATTTTGCATCATTTTCTTTAGATTCCACACATAAGTGACGTCACATGGTATTTGTCTTTCTCTGTCTGACTTACTTCACTTAGTATCATAATCTCTAGGTGCATCCATGTCGCTGCAAATGGCATGGTTTCATTCTTCTTCATGGCTCAGTAGTATTCTGTTGTGTGTATGTACCACATATTCTTCTTTTCAGCAAAAAATAAATAAATTTATTGTCTCCAGTAAAGTATAGGGTAGACCTGGTTTGGGGCAAAACTGAATATAAAATTCAAATCCTTTCTTCAGAGTGTCTCTCTCTCTCTCTCTCTCTCACACTGTCTCAAGCATCTTAAGTTATGGGACAGGAAATACGACAAGAGCTGTACCTCGTGGCGTCTCGTTCATTCCTCCCCATAACCCTAGGAGCTCTGCCCTGTCATCACGCCCATTTCCCAGATGAGGACACTGAGACTTAGAGGTTATGTGACTTGCCCAAGGTGACAAAGCAGGAGGGAGCAGAGCTGAGGTCTCTCAGGGAACAATATGCAAGCTTTAAAAAAAAATTAAAAGATGCACCACCATTCTACTTATTAACAGAATGTGACAAAATTCGCCTAAAATCGACATAGGTGAAGCAATATTCCTTCTCCACGTGTTATGGCATAAATGCAGTATAAACTCCATTTTTCTCATTTTAAAACAGTGTCCTAGTAAGACAACATTGTAAATCAACTATACTTCAATAAAATAAGTTAAAAACAAACCAACAAAAAAGCATCCTACGGTCAGCCAAATAAAAAATGAGAGTCCATTCAAAGGCTCCACTCGAATTTTCTGAGACTGTGTTTTGTTTTCTCTCATAATACTTCATATCCCCGGTAAAGCAGACCTGCTATAAAATCACTCTATTGCTTCTGTTCCTGACTATAAAAGTGATGTCCATTCACCCGAGAAATAATCACTAGTAACAGTCTGATATATTCCTTCTCATCTCTCTTACCCCCAGAGTTGATGTAAATGCTAGCTTGTGCATGTGTAACTAAAAAAATATTATAATTCGTGTCCAGTGAGACGCATATCTTAAAGAAGAGAGAAGTTGTCTTGTCAACACGAGGAGATGCAAGGGTCCCGGCTGTTCCCAGATAAAGGCAGTACCGGAGCCCCTTGGAATGCCAATACTGTCCCGCCGGCCACACCACACTTCCCGGAGGCTCAGCGACAATTTCCTCTCCTCTTTGACCAGATGACATTATCATCCACTCAGCCTTTTTGTTTTGCTTTGTTATAGACTGTTTTTGGAAGTCTCCAGACTTCCCGTAGACTTGTTTGTTTTCTAAGCTTCTCTTGTCCACTGTCCTTTCCCTAAACTCTGTAGATCCAGGCAACACTCACTCTCAATGGACCCCCTGCCTCTGGTTTTATTTAACGAGGAGCTCGGCCTATGTGAGGCAAAACGAAGACCAACAGACGATTGTGATGGTGACGATGACATCGATGACGGCAGATAATCCATTTTCAAGCACATTTATATGCCAGTTGCGGTGTTTAGAGGTTTCCCTGTGTTCAGCCACTCAACGCCCATCACTATGGCCATTTTTCAAATGAAGAAACTGAGACAAACCATTTGCCTGAGGTCACACAGTTGGTAAGAATCAAGTGCTAGTCTCTTTGACTCTAAAATGTTCCTAATCACTTATAAATGTTGCCTCCAGGGGGATAAAGGAAAAAAGAGATAGATAAAGAAAAAGGAGAAAAACAAAGAAAAATGAGGGAAGACGACAGACACGTAGGTGAAGGATGTCTCTTGGGCAAGACAATCATAAAACCGTGAGGTTTCATCTTTGCTCAAAAGCTGATTGTGTGGATGGTCAAGGAAGTTGTCTCATAAACCAGGCAGTTATGCAGCAAAGTTAGACAGAGTGTGAACAAACGCCAAAAGAATGTATGACTAAAGTTACCATGAAGAGAGATCAGTAAGAGTGTGGGTTGGAGAGGGAAGGCTTCTTGAGGAGGTGGCTGTGAAGCTTTGGAAGATGTAGAGGTCTTAGAAGAATTACAATTCTTTGATACCCTTCCCATGGAGAGAGGGAGTCTCTGTTATTTCCCCTTGGATTCGGGCTGGCTTGTCACTGCTTCACCCCATGGAGTACAACAGAAGTGACCCCTGAGGCTGGGTCCCCAGAGGCCATGCAGCTACCCCCTTCATTCCCTGGAGCATAATCTGTGGACCCCCCAGCTGCCACGTCAACAGCTCAGCTACCCTGGGATTCCCACACTGGACGCTCTGATGGATGGTCCCAGCTAAGCCCAGCTCTGCTGAAGCTTTTAGAGCAAGATGTTTTGCAATCCAGCAGAGTATCAATAACCAGCTTAGCAAAATACAATGCAGAAAGCAAGCCACTATTTGAAAATATTATTTCTGGATTATTTGTTCTCACAGAGTTGGGTTCAGATAGATGGAAGAGAATTAAGTATTAGAAGTAATTATTGTCACTTAACTTACTAGGAGTTTATTTTTTCCAGTGTTATAAGGATTCTGGAGGCAGTCTACCCTAAGTGCTCTAGGGACCAAGTTCTTCTTCTCTCTTTGCTCCATTGTATTTATTTGTGACTTTTGCCCTTATGGTTGCAAGGTGACTGAGCATTGCAACCACATTCCAGAAGGTGAAAGGTTAAGGTCAACAGGCAGAGCCAGATCAGCCTACACCCCTTAGAAGAGTTTTCCTGGAAGCCCCACCCACTAATATCTGCTTCAATCTCATTGGTCAGGACGGGTCACATGACCATCCCTGGCCCAGAGGGATTCTGGGAAATTGAGTTCTTTAGGCACATGGTGCCTTCCAAACAAATTGGGTTTCTGCTAGTGAGGGAGAAGAGGAAACTGAATATTGTTGACCAGTCCTCTGAAATTGTGCCCCCTGGATTGTGCCCCAGAAGCTGTTAAGCCTCACAGGTGGTGGGAATCAGGAGGCGCTGGGAAGCTACCAAAAGTCATTAAAAGTAATTTGGTTCCAGGTAACAATTATGCCCCACCTGCGTGGCTTTCTTCCCATCCACCCAAGACAGCTCTGGGCACCTGCCCTGTTGCTCCGGGAGTGGGGTCCAGGAGGCCCTGGGGGAAGAAACTGGCGGGACAGAGAATGATGGCAGAAGCCTCGAGTGATGATGACATTCTGAACATGAGGTTTATAATCCTCTTGCACAGGTACGAGGTCGGGTGGAGGTGAGGAGAGAGTCAGGGATGAAGATTTCAGTGGACATCTCCATGGACCACAATGGGTCCTACTTCTCCTGGGCTCAGCCATCATCCCTGAGCGTGTACACCACAAACCCCCACTAGCGGTTGCAAATGTAAATGCCTCCCGGGGCTGACCTGGTAACATTATTGAGTGTATAGGCTGGGCTTGCCGTGGGGGGAAGGAAAGCCCTGCCTAAAGAGGGTGCTGTTACCCAGCCCCTGCCAAGAATCACCGTGAGACAATGAAGATGTGAAGTAGCAAAATCCTGGATTTTTTTTCGAGGAAAGGAGGAAGTCAATTCATTTACTTTACATTTCCTGGTCTTTAAATTACGGCAATTTAAACGATTCAAGCACTGTGCAAGTCAAACGAACATCTGAGGACAAATCTGGTCCACCTGCCACCAGCAGATAACCTCCCACTCAA
Organism: Delphinapterus leucas; assembly: GCF_059928025.1. NCBI lineage: Eukaryota > Metazoa > Chordata > Mammalia > Artiodactyla > Monodontidae > Delphinapterus > Delphinapterus leucas. The sequence continues at coordinate 2,418,126 of NC_143142.1, read as the reverse complement.
CATCCATCTTGATTTAGGAGATACATGCCCTGGAATATGCTTCCTCCTGCAGGACTGAAGTTTTTTGTTTTGTTTTGCTTTGTTTTACTATTTCATGTTCTGATTGACCCTTATATGTTCCCTACTGGTTTTACTTTGAAGCAAAAATGTCTTACATATGTGTCACCTTTGTGCTTTTAAAAGGCTTTAATATCTTTCATCTCATTCAGTCTTCAAAAACCTGGAGGTAGACTGGGCCATCCCATCTGCAAATAAAACGTAAGCAACTTTAGTAAGCAACTTTAGATAACTCTTGCTAATTGCAAGATCTATGTTTAAAACCAAAGATTCTGTCTGTTCCTGAGAGTATTCTAAGACTTGTAATTCTAGATCCTTTCTACTCAACCACACCAAATTTCCATTTCTGGGATTTATTCTCATGAAACAGACCAAAGAAGACCCAGGGAGTACTTGAGAATGATACACAGATATGGATAGAATTCCCCAGCACGTTTTCTGCTGGCATGACATATTATCAAGTTGGGTCAATCCAAATTCCTCAGAGTTCAGCCTCCATGTCAGTGAGCATTCTTTTTTTGTTGCTTATAGCAACATCTTTGTCTCATTAAAGCAAAGGATCATTTACTGGAATTCTACAAGGGAGCTCCCATCAGTAATAGGAGGGCTGGAGGGCTAGACTTGGAAAAAGAAAGTAGCTCTAGGGACCTCCATAGCAGGAAGAGCTTGGAGGTCTCATAAGTTGCCACTGGAATTAATCTGCTTAAATTCATTAAAAAAACAAACAAAAGAGCAAAACACTTTTTTTTCTGTCCAGGCAAATGTCACTCCAATTTAAAACCCATGGGAGAAAAGTCTGCTGCCTATCACCGCTGGAACTTTGATGACCTGTTGGAAAAGATTTGGGACTGTCTGAAAGTAGTTGAGCATTTACACCAAACCCAAAGGCCAGTTAGTTGGCCAGATTACACATCCCCAGTGGTGCTGCCTTACTCTGGGACCATGGTGGAGGATTTCTGCATGACGACACAAAAATCTTATCAAAGAGTTTAAATACACTCTTGTGTGGGGTCTCTCTGTGAAACACAGTCCTCAAAAAGTGGGTAAAGACCATATGCCGGGGGACGAGGATGTCATTCAGATTGTGACAAAGTGACACCGTCCCCTTCCCCACCTGCCGGGCCAACCATAGCAGCTTTCTCCATGATCGAACACCTGACTCCAAGCCTTTCCTGGCCTTGACAGCCACTGGATCACGATACAGGGGCGGGAGAGGGAGGCACCCAAATTGGAACTTCACTTTTCTTAACTTGGTGTCACCTTGTATGTTGAGCTGCATAAAAGACCTGGTTGGCCAAAAAAAAAAAGAAAAGAAAAGAAGGAAAAGTCCATTTGGCCAAGTTTGGATCACACGCCCACGCCTTGTTTAGAAGAGGCCAGACGACTTGATGTACAGACCCACTAAGACTGCACACTGAGGGTAGAATTCCTTAAGAGGCTGCTTTCTGAAGTCCATTCTCCCCTCCTCCTTCCGGGAAGAGATCTAGTTTGGCATCCCCCAGCCTCTTTTGCAACTAGATGTAACCACGTTCCTCCGTCCTGGCCAGAAGAATGTGAGCAAAGGTGACCCCATCTGGCCCAGGAAACGTCTCACTTGCTCTTGCCAGGCTCTCTCCACCCATCAGCTCGCTGGAATGGTGGCTGCTAAAGGTGATCATGGAAGCTGAGGGTTAAAGGTGGTGGAGTCGAGCTTAGCCTGGGTCCCTGAGTGACCACATGGAACGCAGTGCCCCAGCCTCCACTGCCTTGTGCATGAATAAGACATAAACTTTATCAGGTTGAGTGATGGATTCTGTGGTCTTTTAGCTACAGCAGTTTGGTCTCTCTTAACCTATAAATGCTATTACCCAAATAAGGGTAAGTGGTCTTTTGGTGGTCAAAAAACAAGAAGCATCCCCTGTATTCACAGAGAAGGAATTAAAAGGAACCTGGAAACTCATGTGCCTGGCGTGAAAGTACCATCCCCTCTTTTTTTCAACATGTTAGGAAGAATTTGGCCAATTTGGGGAATTAGAATAACCCAGCTTCTCAAGTGCCATCTGTACCAGGTCACATGTAACTTGGACACTCCCCAGAGAGCCTCCAAGGAGCCACATACAGAGATCACTGGGTCCTCTCCCATCCCCCAGCTGGTCTGTGGATTCTCATAAATCCTGATCAGCAGGGCTGGTCTCACTGCTAAGCATTCTGACTTTCCTCCCCGCCCCTGGCACGTTTTTCTGCCTAATCCAGTGATAACAGAAGCTAGAGGATTTACCCACCTTCTTCCCTGCCCTTGAGGTTACTGAAAAAACATAACTCATAAACCTGGCCTCACTGGGGGCCTGACACTGTGACACAGAGACACAAGATCTTTTTTGAGCACTTGTGGGAAAATCAGAGAGAGAAACGGCTGGCCCATGCAAGCATTCCAAGCCCAAACACAATAATGAATTTTGCACACATCAGTGGGTTCTGACTCTGTTGCCAATTAAACCCTCCGTGGGGGGCAGGCAGTCCACTTAATCTTCACTGCCAAAGACACAATCCCCCCAAATACCACAGGGGTGGGGGTGGGCGGAGGGGTGGAAACTCTATTACAAAGACGACCCCAAATCCTACCCTATTTCTCTGAAGTTTTCCTCATTCTTTTTCAGTCTACTCATCCCTGACTCTGCCCATCGGTAAGGAATGACCAGATACATGGAAGGGGAGTAAGTCCCCCCACTGACCTGTATTATCAGAAGTAGGAGTCTGTGTACTTAAGGTGCCAGGAAAAGAGTGGTCCAGCTACCCAAAGGGTGAGTGTTTTTGCTTAATATGAATTCAAAGGGAGCTTCTGAAATGAAAATGAAGGGGATGTGGGAGTTACATAAGTTGTGGTATGAAATTCTGCCAATAGCGTCATTCAGAATCAAGAGGTGTTTGCGTTTTCGTTCCTTCTTTTTTTTCTTTTTAAAAGAAAAACCCCCAAGGGGTTATAAAATCAAATTTATATTTAAAATAATCTTTAAAAACTCAGCTTAAAAGAAAAACTGGCCCCAAATGTAATGATTAAGCTGGAGCCAAATGACAGCCTGGGAGAAGCCCCCCTTTGGAAACAGGGCCTCCTGGGTTCAAGCGCATCGATGCCTCACAGTTCGCTCTTTATACTGGCGAAGCACTGGCTGCCTCGGGCCTCAGGTTTCTAGTTTGTAAAACAAAAACAATGATTTAAAGAGACTGTAAAGTTTCTGGTGCATAGTAGGAGCTTATTCAATGTTAGCTATTACTACTATGAGCAGGGGTGTTTAAAGAGAGCTTAACTTGCATTTCCTGTAGGGACTTAATTAACTTCTTGGCTTTTAAAGAAATGTTTACGGTTGGCCTGGAAGAGTCTGGTAGAAAAGAAATAAATACTGACCAGCCTTTGTATAATATTGCTATTTACACACGCAGAAGAATTTTTGTACAAACTACTTTGTTTCTCATTACAACTCTGAAGCGGCTAGAACTGGTATCCACTCTATTTTCTCTATATTTTACAGAGGGGAATATATATCAGAATATATATATTATATATATAATTATATATATATAATATATCTGAGAATATATATTTTATATATATAATATATCTGATTATATATCAGATATATTAGGCATATGTGGTTTTATACATTATACTTAATATATAATCAGTTTTCTCCTCTGTAAGATATATTTTATGCATTATATGTGAGTATATACGGATACCTATGTATACACGTTATGCGTGTATATATGTGTGTTACATGTGTATCATGCATGTATGTGTACATGTGTGTTTGTGTGTATGCATGTATTGGATAGATATGCGTGCATGTGCGCGTTTGTGTGTGATCCTGTGTGTGTACAGGTGCACGTGTGTGTATACTCACATACACACCGAAGCCAGGCAGATGACAGTAGTCAGTGGTGACTGTTTCTGAACACAGAGCATTTGAGCTGAAATGTAAAGAATGAGCAGAACTGGCCCAAGAAAGTGTTTTTAAACGGGAACAAAAACCACGGAAGACACACAAGTGATAGGACCAAATTAAAAACTCTGTACAACTCTCCTGACCGCAAACAAACGAGAAGCTAGAACAGGAAGAAAGTACTTGCAGAGTGTATCACAGGCAAAGGATCCTGAGCCTGGGGAGCCCGTGGCACATTCAGGGGGAGGCGCACAGCAGGAGATCCGAGGAGAAGCGGCCCTGGGAGCGGGAAGAGCAGGGTGGTGGCTGCAGTCACGGACAGGAGAGGTGTGCAGAGAGTGGGGTACCGGGCCAGGGCAGGGCCTGGAGGACTCGGCCCTGGAAGGGAGAGGTGGGGAGAGGAGGACGGAGTGAGGCAGCAGGGCGGGGGGGTGGTAAAGTGGGGAAACCAGGGAGCAGAGGTGGGCGGGAAGGGACCAGTGGAGGTGGAGGGTAGCGAGCCAGGCTCAGGGGAAGTCACCTCCCAGGGCAGTCACAGTGGGGAGAGGAGAAACGTGGGGCTGCCGTGTTGGGGGAAGCTTTCTTTGTTGCCAGGGGTAGGTTTTGTTTTGTTTTCAGTGATGCAGGAGGCTTAACCTCTTCCTATTCCGGAAGGAAGGAAGGAGATGGGCCTGGGGACCAAAGCCCAGGAGCCTCGGCCATCAGCCCAAACCTTGGTCTCTTTCTACAGAAAGATGTGGTCTTCATGAGAAGCTCTTCTCACAAGACCAAAGCGGCGGGCCCCGCAACAGACCGTAAAGCAAACTTATCTTTCTGGGGGAAGGAACAGGGATGCCACGGACCTGCTGAGACACAGGCTAACCCAACAGCCACCCTGATGGGCCCTTAGTCCCTGCCGGTCAGATTTGCGGCTGGAAAGAAATGCTGGCCAAGTGATGGGAAAACTACGAGATTCCACAAAGAGAATTTGGGAAGATGTAGATCCTGAAGCTTGGCCTGTGCCCGGCAGGACCTCAGGGCATGCTGAAGGGGATGGTATCTGGCAGACCTCAGCATTACAGAGTTTAGACGTGCCTATTCTGTTCAAACTAGTTATGTTAATGCTACGTCAATATACTTTTAAAAATCAAAGCAATACCGTGGCTAAAGAAAGGCAGGACGGTGGTGTGGCTGAGCGCCAGCCCAAGGCCAGACCACCGGGTTCCAGACCTGGGCTCTGCCCCTGCAGCTCTGCGGGTCCATGGTGAGAACTTACCTTCTCTCTTCTTGCCTTTCCCATCACTGAAATGCAGTTACCTCACAGAGCTCTTGTGGAACTTAAACAAATTCCTACACGTGAAGCACTTAGCACAGAGCTTTGGCATAAATAATAGCTACTCAGAAAACAGTAACACCATAAGGGCCTCGAAGGACTCCTTTGATCATCGCCCTTAATATGGTACTCCGCCCTTTCCCGTGGGAAACCATACTTGCCCGTTTCACGGGTATTCCTCTAAACCCTTTTCAACTGATTTTCATGAATATATGGACAAGAATATGACCTGGTAGATTTCCATTTTTACATGATGGCATCGTATCCTATAAATCAATATGATGGGTTTATTTTTCTTTTTTTTTTTGCGGCACGCGGGCCTCTCACTGTTGTGGCCTCTCCTGTTATGGGGCACAGGCTCCGGATGTGCAGGCTCAGCGGCCATGGCTCACGGCCCAGCCGCTCCGCGGCACGTGGGATCTTCCCGGACCGGGCCACGAACCCGTGTCCCCTGCATCGGCAGGCGGACTCTCAACCACTGCGCCACCAGGGAAGCCCTGATGGTTGTTTTGACCCAGTAGCATGTCTTAGAGAGCAGTCCATGGACTAACGTGTGGGTCTAAGTGACTTTCTGGGTTTTTTTTTTTTTTCCTAAATGACTTTCTTTAATCACGATAATCCACCATATGACTCTACCTGAGTTGAGCCATCTTTGGTCACCTGGGTCAATTCTTGTTTGTCATCATTACAGATAATATGTCTGTAATATCCTTGTTCCAGACTTTAAAAATTATAAAACATTCCAACATGGAAAAATGTGACAATAAGATAACAAAACTCATGGCCCCTGCCCCTAGATTCAACCATTATCACCATTTTATCCCAGTAGCTTCATCCATCCCTTTTCCTCCCTCCCCCTCCCCCTTCCTTTCTCCCTTATTTGGGATCTAATAGTTTAAAGCAAATCCCTGACTTCATGTCATTTTGCCCCTGATCTCTATCCCTTAAAAGGAACATGTCCATTCATTTAAAGTGATGGCGATGGGGTGAGGGTAGTTTCAAGAGAGAGAACCCCATTTCTCACCCTGGGAGACAGACCGCTTGGCTGTAGGTGCTCTGACACTGTTCAGCGGGGTGAAAAGTGCCTTGCAGGTGAGAAGTGCCATTTTCGTGATCACTGCTGGAGAACGTTCCTGAAAATACAGGAGGAAAGCCACAGTTCTCTCCTGACTTTTTGGGCCTCACATTGCATCATAGTTGTTACAGATGTTTCAGAAATCGGGACTTACAGACCACCTGCGTGCTCTTGGTATATTCTCGGTCTCCTCCGGTGTCAGCTGAGTTTGGTAAATCCCTGCCAATCCTACAGCACCTTCCAGCACCCAAGGAAGTGGCTCCCACGGATTTGGTGGAGATGAGCCAGGCACCGGTGGTGTTCAGTATGCAGACGTGCCCTCCTTGCTCATTGATGGGAGGAACACTGTTATCATTACCGCCATTCCCCGTGTTTAAAGCAAGCTAAAAAAACATGGCAGTCAGACACCCGGGGCGCTGTCGGATGGAGGGATCCGGCGTCAGCTGGCGGGGCCCCCTGGTTGATGGCAGTCGCTGCTGGGTGAGAGCTGGGCCATCTCCCTTCGCAAGAACTCTGAGGTCAGCAGCGCTGATACCCTCGGCATCAAAGCTCTAGAACATCTCAAAGAGTCGGGACACGGGGCGGGTGCCCAGCCCAGCCGCCCACCTGCAGGGGCCTGTCAATCATCCTCTGGGCAAGGATGCTCCCTCCTCTGTCTGCAGGTTCCAGAGGCCGACTGAGTGGGTTCGGATCCAACTTCTCCTCAGGCACCTCGTGCTCTTAGCCTGACCGTGTCCAGAGCAGAGCTAGCAGGGGACACTCTCCAAATGTCGCTCGTTAGTCACCTGCTCAAGGTGACGGTGTCGGGGACACGTGAGGAGGCAGCTTCCCTGGACAGGGATTCTTTGCCACCACCCAGAGGCTGCGGGGCAATGGCTGCCCCTTGGATCCACTAGAATGGGCCAGCGCAAGGCCGGCCTCTCTGGCTGAAGCAGACGGAAACGCCAGAACACAGCAGGCCCAGGCCCAGATGTCTGAGGCTCTGGGAGCTGCTAAATTCCAGGCGTCCTTCGATGTGTCTGCTCTTCCCAGGTGAGTGGGAAAAGCAAGGACGCTTCCTCTACCCCACCTCTCCACTGCCCACCCTCTTCCCTGAATTTTCCAGTATCGTGGAGCTCCCCCGGGAAGGGCTGAGCAATAACTCCACTGCCTGCCTTCCCACGAAGCGGCCCGCGTTTCCTGCCACCCCCATCCAAAGCCGCTGCTTTGCACATCTCCATCTGAAAAAAGGAAAACCGTCCAGGAAGATAACGGGCTACACAATGCCGTGCGTCCAGGGCCCGCCCGCGTTCAAAGCCCGTTTGCTCGATTTTACGTGCGTTTCCTGTGCCCCTCACACCCTCCTCCTCGCTTTGTCTTTCATGTCCGAGCTGCAGAGATTCGCGGGGATGGATTATAACTTTCTTCCGAGGTGAGATCAAAGGGTCTGGGAGAGGCCTGCTTGTCTTTTTCTGACAAAGCAAACTTCCCCACGTCTGTTCCGGCCTCTCGACGGGCAGGGCGGCTATGAGGATGCTGCAGACTTGCCCGACTTTCCGGGTGGGGTTTTCAGCCCCTGCCCTCCCAGAGGTAACAGTTGAGCTCTAGAAACGCAGGGGCCCGGGTCTGGACGCTGAAGATACACCGGCAAAGGGGGCAGGCCTACGCTGGTTCACACCCCACCAGGCAGCACACCTGGAGCGTGACGTCATGCTGTTGGGACGGAGCCCAGAGCCTCCCCGCGTACCCAGGTGGGGTTTTGCCTTCTTGAAACAAACGTGTATGAATCCCACCTGCACCGCTTGAGGAATTTTTCCACGGGGACATCCCCAGTGTCCCCAGCACCCTGCTCTATGTTCAGAAGTTGAGATGATCTGTCCTCCTTTGGAAGCTGCCTTTGACTCCCTACCTGTTTCCTGGGGCTTTAAGTAAAATCTTCCCTGGTTTGTGACTTCAGGGCTGTGGGACAGTAATAAAAGTGGCTGTGCTTTCTTTTTTTTTTTAATTTTTATTTTATATTGAACTACAGTTGATTTACACTGTTGTGTTTGTTTCAGGTGTACAGCAAAGTGATTTAGTTATACATATACGTGTATCTATTATTTTTCAAATTCCTTTCCCATGCAGGTCATTAAAGAGTATTGGGCAGAGTTCCCTGTGCTACACGGCAGGTCCTTGTTGGTTACCTATTTTATATACAGTGGTGTGTAGCGGCTGTATTCTCTTCTTCCAGAGAGTTTTCTGTCCGTCTCCAAGCTTAGTTCCAGAGGCCCTGGGAAGGAGTGTGTGTGTCTGTATGTGTGTCTTTATGTGTGTCTGTATACAAGTCTTTTGTAAGTGTGCATGTGTGTGTGTTTGTGTGTGTTTATGTGTACACGTGTGCGTGTAAGAAGAAGGCAGCTTTTGCCCTCATTCTGTTTAGAGTCAGACTTTGTGGAAAGTGATTGCTTTTTCAATCACAATCCAGGCCCTTGGAGTCCAAACTGCAGTCAATGCCCTTGTTTGGACTTTCTCTGCCCCCAACAGGCTGATCAGCACAGGAAAGAAAAGACAGATAGAACCTCCTAAGGCTTTATTTAGCACCTCCTCTTTTAGCAAGGCTGTCTGCCCCGTTAGCTGACCAGCATCCGTCTGGATTCCTTTGGTCCGGGCAGTGGCTCCTGATCACAGCCAGGAAAACAATAAGGCCCTGAGTTGAATTGTTAGGGGTCCGGGGCCCCCAGGTGGGACCGACTCCCTCCTAGCAGGGCCCTGACTTACGCTGGGCCCTCAGACCCAGATTCTGGCTTTCACAGCCACTGCATCCAGCAAGGGTCCACACGGGTGAAAACCCTTCAAAGATTTGACAGATTTTCCCATAAGGCCCTGTAATTGTTACCGACCAGGGTCCTTGGCCCCCTTAATCAATAGAAATTAATCAGAGGCCAGAAAAGAAATTCAGGCAAGGCTTTACTGGGGCCCCTGTAGGGGCTGCTGCAGGGGGAGCGAGAACCAGTAACAGGTTCCCTTGCTTGCCTGCTCCCTGAGCGGGGTGCCAGCTGGTTCCTTATATGGGGTGAGGGTAGGGGTGTGTCCAAGGGTTGGGCTGGAGGCATGGCTTAGGCGGTCTGCCCACCCCTTTGGTGGTGTTGAGTGAAGGGGGCCTGCGCAGTGCCCTACTTTTGCCCCCGACCCCCTGCTTTTGCACCTGGCTCTTCAGAAGTGGCAGTTGGATTTTTTTTTTTTTTTGGTCTTCCGTATCTTTTTGTCTATAATTTGCCCCAACTGCACATGCACGCAATTATTTTTAGTCCCATATAATTTCTTTGTATTTTGTTGCTCAAGGAGAGGTTTGTCCAGGTGCAAGCCCTGTGGCAAAGGGTCCCAGGTCCCAGGTCCCAGCCTGTCTCATAATGGTAGAAAATCGGCACGGGCAGCTTGTGTTAGTGGGTGCCTGTGTCATGTGCATCTCCTCACTGACCTTCATCCTAACCTGGAAAGAAGGGGCGATGATCCCATTGTATGGACAAGAGTCTTGAGGCTCAGAGAGGTGAAGGGAACTGGTCAAGGTGCACCAGTTTTCATGGAAGGCCATGCAAAGCTGCTCAGCATTACTGGTCATCAGAGAAGCACACACGCAACCCACACCGGGGCAGCCTCTTCACAGCAGCCCAAAGTGAGAACAACCGAAAATCCATCCACTGATGCCACAGTAAAGCAAATGTGGTCTCTCCGTGCAGTGGACCGTTATCGGCCACGAAAGGAAGGGAGTGCAAATGCCTGCTGCAGTGTGGACTGCCCTCAGTGAAAGAAGGCGAACACAGAGAGAGACACACTGTGTGATTCTGTGTGTGTGAAATGTCCACAACGGGCAAGTGCATGGACACGGGAAGCAGAGCGGTGGTGGCCAGGGGCTAGGGCGAGAGGAATGGGGGTGACTGATGAAGGGGTACAGGGCTTCCTGCGGGGGGATGAAAACGTTTTGGAACTAGACAGATGTGGGCTTTGCACAACACTGTGACTGTACTGACTGCCACAGAATTGTACACAATTAAATGTTTAATTTTATGTATGTAGTGTGAATTTTACCCAAGAAAAAAATATATAACTAAAAAAAACAGAAACAAAAACAGAAAATTACTGAGATGCGCCTACTCACACACAAGGATGGCTAAAATGATGGACAGCACCAAATATTGGTGAGATGTGGGGCGGCTGGACGTCTGGGGCATCCTGGGCGGGCGTTTAGGACAGTGTGACTGCTGTAGTGGAGTGCTAGGGCTGCTGTGACAGAGGCCACAGGCTGAAGAGCTTCAACAACAGAAACGTACTTTCTGGAGGCCAGGAGTCCAAGACCGAGGTGTCGGCAGAGCTGATCCCTTCCAAAGGGAAGGATCAGCTCCAGGCTTCTCTCGTTGGCTTGCAGACAGCTGTCTTCTCTCTCTGTGTCTTCACGTCATCTTCTCTCCGGGCATGTCAGTGTCCAAAACCCTCTTGTTATGAGGACCCCCGTCACGTTGGATTAGGGTCCCCCCTGCCGTATGACCTCATCCGAACTTCCTTACCTTTGTAAAGCTCCCACCCCCCCAGTACAGTCACACTGTGAGCTAGTACTTCATCATATGAATCCTGAGGGGGCCCGACTCAGCCTATAATAACTACTCCGAGAAATTGCTTGGCAACTTCTTAAAACGTTAAACATATACTTACCATACCATCTACTAGTTCTGATCTAAGTATTTACCCCAAGAGAAATGAAAACATATGCCTCCACGAAGGCTTACATATAAATGTCAAAGCAGTTTTATTCACAGTGTTCCCAAACTGGAAACCAATGTCCACTAACAGCTTAATAGACATAATTCGCGGTATGGTTATAAGTGGAACAGAACTCAGAAGACGGAAGGGCTATAGGTGGTTCATTCGGCGACATGGATGAACCTCCAAAAGGATTAACTTGCTTGCTTTAGGTCCTTCCTTTAGGTCCAGACATTTACAAAATGTTTTTTGCGGGGGGTCAAAATATGGAAAGACTAGAACTAGTTGAACATGTGTCTCTTAGAAGATGAGAATCTGCTCAGGGGACCAGAGTTATCTTTTTCTTTCTGATTTGCCAGTACTGAACCTCAAGATGGCCTTTGTACTCAGAACGAAAACATCTTCTAGTAAAGACCTCGAGCAGGATGGAGAAGATCTGAGCTCTCCAGCGTCCTGGGTCATGTGGGTGTAAGAACAACAATCTAGTAGAGGGCCTTAACGGGGAAGGAGGAATGGCAGCTATCGATCAAAAGAAACAGGAGAAAAGGCTCCGTGATTTAAACGGCCGTGGATACTTGCAATGAAACCATGGGGGAGAGATGTCGGTGCAATGCTGTAATTTAAATGAGAACTGGTAATGTGGAGAATGGCCTCCCCCATCCTGGTCCCTGGTCCTTGAAGAGTTTTCTTCTCCAGTAGGAGCCTCCCATGACACCATGGTTTCATTTAATTTATGTGTGTTGCTGGTGAGAGGACATAGAAGACTGACAGGTTATAACGCAGACACGTCGTGGGGGGGAGACCGAGAAACTGTTTCCCTGGATGAGGGGGCACAAACCTAAAGCCAGATGCCAGGGTGATGAACAGGTAGAAATGCTGTCATTCCAACTGCTATCAAAGGTTGGGTCGTTAAAAACTGGGGGCTGTGTTGAGAATGGAGAGCTTCTTCCCTGAATGCTCAAGCCAGATCTAAAGTTTGTGTGTCCACCCTCTTACCTCCTGGACCCTGTGCATGCCAGCCCCCTGCCCCCTGCTCCCAACTTTTCCCGTCACGGAGCTGCCTGCATTGTAAAGTGTCAAGTGTAAATACCAGGGTGTTATGAGGATCAAATGAAATAACAAGCAGGAAAGTGCCTGGCGGCGACAGGTCCCAGTTAATGCTGCTGGAATACTCGTCTGGGAGGGAGACGGAGTAGGGTCTGGTCTCACAAGGGTTGAGTCCCACCTCTGACATTTCCAAGCTGGATGGCTTTGTCTCCCGGTTGAAGAAGTGGGTGTAATAGTAGCACCTGGGGTGGTGGAGATTAAGTGAGTCGGCTGGGCTCATTTCCAACAGACGGGAGTCTGGTGCATCCCAGCAACAATGCATGAGTGCTACTGCCTTGGCCGTGAAAGACAGTGGGAACTGTGAAGGATTCAATGAGAAGAATTCCTAATTCCTGAGCACCTCCTATGTGTCTGGTTGGCCCTAAGCACTGACCGTACCCCGTCTATGCAGCCCTCAACCCGGTCCCCTGAATGCAGGTGATCCTACACCTTGGGAGGAAACCAAGCCACAGAGAGGCCAAGTGACCTACCTGAGCCTTTCTGGACAGTTGGTGACAGAACCAGAATTCAAACCAGGGATGCTGTGACTCCAGGACAACTTACCATGCGGTTTTCAGTGAAGGGAGACCTCATCAGGCAGAACATCTAGGAAAAATGTTGTAGGCGTAGGAATTGATCTGAACCCAGATTCTGCTGTTTGGGACAATTAATTGTGCCCTGCTCCCCCAGAATCTGTCTCCCCAGCTGGAAAACAAACTGGTCATTCACCCAAACTGATTTACATCTGTGCACCGCTGTGTGCAATAGACAAGGAAGAAAAGTCAGTTTCTTAAGGAAATGTTTAATATGAGAATAATTGCATTTAGGGGCAATGGGTATCACCACCAACACACTAGAATTCTCTTCGTCTACTACGGAGATCTCTGCAGATTTACCTCTGGGCCAATAATTCAAACCCAAGGAACTATTCGAATGCGTTCATCCCTTTCCTTCCTTCCTATCTCCTACCTGCTCCTCCCAAACGCACACATCCTTAGAAACACATCCCAAATCATTTTGCCCGCCCTGATATACCCCTACCGACCCTTATGCATGTTTCCCATAGCAACAGTTTGAAGACAGAAAACTTTTAATTATGCCGCATTCAAGTGGAGAGCTCTTTAAGTCATCATCTCTCGCGCTTTTTTTTCATGCAAATATGATTCTGGGTTCCATGGGCGGTCTTGATTTTTAAGAACTCCAGATGTTCAAAGGAAGGAATCGTCATGCTTTCTCTCTAAGTGCCTTAATGGAAAGTTTGCGTCTAGCATGTTTCAAAGTCCCCCAAAGAGAAGCTTTCATACTCGAGAGCAAAGTAACTGAATTCAAAACTTTTATTAATAATGGAAAAGGCTTGTGTGACACACAGAAGCTAGAATAATACCGGGAAATCAGAGGGGACTTTGCTTTACCAAAGAGCCTCCAGAATAAAGGTTGGTCTTGATTGGAGGGAAGGAGGGAGGGGGCTGAGCGGGGTGGGGTGGGTGGCGTCTGCATGGAGAAGGAGGTCAATGTCTCTCTCTCCCTAGAACGCTAGTTCTTATCCAACTTTGAGACCAGGGTCTGCCAGTGCTGTCCTGGGAAGTGCCTGGGGGCTTTAAAAGAACACTTGTGGGTATCGTTTTGTTTTTTTTTTTAACATCTTTATTGGGGTATAATTGCTTTACAATGGTGTGTTAGTTTCTGCTTTATAACAAAGTGAATCAGTTATACATATACATATATCCCCATATCCCCTCCCTCTTGCTCTCCCTCCCTCTCACCCTCCCTATCCCATCCCTCCAGGCGGTCACAGAGCACCGAGCCCATCTCCCTGTGCTACGCGGCTGCTTCCCACTAGCTATCTACCTTACATTTGGTAGTGTATCGGTTTTTGGTCCAGCTCTGCCGACCTCCCCTCTGGGGGCAGGGTGGCTATTAAATGTTTTCCCTCAAAGCCCAAGCAGACCCTCGGCTTGTAACGAGGGAAGAGGTATCGTTTGCTTCTTCTTCTTAAAGCAGCGACTTGCCCACATTAATGCCAGGCGCTGACTGAAGCGGTCTTCCAGACGCCCACAGCTGTTTTCTCCAGATCCTTAGCTTGTTGCCGAAAGTGGGATCTGTCTGCTTGCCCCTCGAAAGTGAACACTCGAGGGGCAAGGTTGGTGGAAAGGAAAGTTTGCTTTATTTTGGAGGCCAGCAACCTGGGTTGGGAGGCCGGAAGGCGGACTCGGTCCAAAGGCCGACTCCCCTCTGACAATCAGGGGGCAAGAGCTTTGAAAGGAGAGTTTCAGGGGTGCACAGGCTGAGGGAGGGGCTCCACGCAGACACAGCACAGGCAGCTCCGACAGGCTCCTTGAACTTGGTCATGCGGTGGTCTGATCGGCGTCATCTTGATGGTTCTTAAGTACAGTTAATCCTTAGTCGCAGGGTCAGTTTTGTTCCCATTTCCTTGAGGCCAGTTCTCAGAATTGTGGCAGCTTGTGTCATGGCTACAGTCTGGTCATCACGTAGTTAACGTCTTCCACCTGGTGGGAGTTTCAGTATCTATAAAACAGCTCACAGGACACGGCTCAGAATATTATAGCCATGAAAGAGGAGCTAAAGGTCCTTGACTTTATCTAATAGCTAAAGTATTATTATTTTGTCCTGTTTGCTTTTCCTTGCTTCTCTATTTTCTCACTTTTCTGATTAAACTTATTCTTTGGCTAAAATTTTTCTACAGACAAAAGGCAGGCTGAGGACATGGGTGGTGTGGGGAGGGGGGAGAGTCGTAGGGTCCTGCTCTGTTTCATGTCTGGTTTTGGAAAATGTGGCATGTTCGATTTCACTTTGGATGCTTCTAAATAAGAGGTCAGTTAACTGACCTTGATGAAGTTTATTGAGTTATTGAAGTTAACTCAGTAACTGTATTAATTTACATCACTCTCCTCTTTTCCCCTCCTCACCCTCCAATTATCTGTGTTCTAAGGATTATTTTCTTAAGTCTCTGCAAGTAGGAAACAAAAAGAACCTCATTTATTGTGTTGTTTCCTTTATTTGGTGTGCCAGCTTGCAGAAATTTAGGTATAGTCATGATTCTGTTTGATTTTTTTTTTTTTGCAGTGTGCGGGCCTCTCACCGTTGTGGTCTCTCCCATTGTGGAGCACAGGCTCCAGACGCGCAGGCTCAGTGGCCATGGCTCACGGGCCCAGCCGCTCCGCGGCATGTGGGATCCTCCAGGACCGGGGCACGAACCCATGTCCCCTGCATCGGCAGGCGGACTCTCAACCACTGTGCCACCAGGGAAGCCCTGAAACTTAAAAGCTTTTGCACAGCAAAGGAAACCATAAACAAGACAAAAAGACAACCCTTAGAATGGGAGAAAATATTTGCAAACAGAGCAACTGACAAAGGATTAATATACAGGCAGCTCATGCAGCTCAATATCAAAAAAACCACAAAACCCAATACAAAAATGGGCAGAAGATCTAAGTATACATTTCTCCATAGAAGATATACAGACTGCCAACAAACACATGAAAGGATGCTCAACATCATTAATTATTACAGAAATGCAAATCAAAACTACAATGAGATATCACCTCACACCGGTCAGAATGGTCATCATCAAAAAATCTACAAACAATAAATGCTGGAGAGGGTGTGGAGAAAAGGGAACACTCTTGCACTGTTGGTGGGAATGTAAATTGATACAGCCACTATGGAGAACAGTATGGAAGTTCTTTAAAAAACTAAAAGTAGAACTACCGTATGACCCAGCAATCCCACTACTGGGCATATACCCTGAGAAAACCATAATTCAAAAAGAGTCACGTACCAAAATGTTCATTGCAGCTCTATTTACAATAGCCAGGACATGGAATCAACCTAAGTGTCCATCATCGGATGAATGGATAAAGAAGATGTGGCCCAAATATACAATGGAATATTACTCAGCCATAAAAAAGGAACGAAATTGGGTCATTTGTAGAGATATGGATGGACCTAGAGACTGTCACACAGAGTGAAGTTAGTCAGAAAGAGAAAAACAAATACCGTATGTTAACACACATATATGGAATCTAAAAAAAAAAAAAAAAAGGTCCTGATGAACCTAGGGGCAGGACAGGAATAAAGACGCACATGTAGAGAATGGACTTGAGGATATGGCGAGGGGGAGAGGTAAGCTGGGATGAAGTGAGAGAGTGGCATGGACATATATACACTACCAAATGTAAAATAGATAGCTAGCGGGAAGCAGCCGCAGAGCACAGGGAGATCAGCTCCGTGCTTTGTGACCACCTAGAGGGGTGGGATGGAAGAAGACGCAAGAGGGAAGACATATGGGAACATATGTATATGTATAACGGATTCATTTTGTTATAAAGCAGAAATTAACGCACCATTGTAAAGCAATTATCCTCCAACAAAGATATTAAAAAAAAAGAAATTCCTATATTTGGTAGCAGATTTTTTCTGAAGATTTTATATATATGTGCATATTATTCCTATGGGTGCTCCAAATGGAATCCAGCCAGGGAGAGGACAATTACTCAGCCCTCCCAGTCTTTGCCTACTATGCATTTTTGTTTTGTTTTGTTTCAGCCGTGCCGTGAGGCATAAGGGATCCTAGTTCCCTGACCAGGGCTCGAACCTGTGCCCCCCCATAGTAGAAGTGCAGAGCCCCAAACACTGGCCCGCCAGGGAACCCCCAATCCTAATCAATTCTTGTGTAAATAGGATAGGTAGCCTTTCTAAATCTTAACTTTTCATTAAAGTGTAACACACAAGGAAGGGTCAAAATCGTGAATGTGTTACCCAAAGCATTTTCTCAAAGAGAAGGCACCTTTGTAACCAACACCATACCCACAGAGAGAATTTTGCCATCTCCCCAGAAGCTCCCCTGAGGTCCGGTCACTATGCCGCTCACAGGCTGACTGCGTTTGTCACGGGTATCGTGCCCTGGATGCTGCCAAAAATGCTTCCAAAGCGCTTTTACCAGCTCGCACTCTCCCAGTGGGAGTCAGAGTGCGCTTTCCCACACCTCCCCCAGCCCTGGCTACAGCCAAGCTTTTCAGTCATTGCCGACCCAAGAGATCAAAAATCATAGGTGAATATCACCTTAGTCTGGACTTTTAGAATTATTAGCAAAGCTAAGCCTTTGTTTCCTTGTGTTTATTGGCCTTTTTCTGGGACACACCTGTATTGCTGTCTCGTGACAATAGGAAAAAAAGAAAAGAAAAAGAAAAACAAACATCTGGTCTACACATCGGGATCTGGCTGAATAAACTATGGGAATATACTGGCAAGAGATGACCCTGCAGTTACTTGAAAAGAATGAGGTACAACTATAATTGCTCTACAAAATTATCACCCGGATGTAAATGTAATGAGGAACGCAAGAAACCAAAGCTTGTATGATAGGATCCAATCCTGGTTCAATTTTTTTAAAAAGTATGTGTATCACAGAATTCTGGACGAATATTCCAGAAATCATTGACAGTGGCTATCTCTGTCCAGTGAGACTGAGAAGAAGATGGGAGAAGATTTTTAGCCTTTAATTTCTTCTTCTTTTTTTTTTTTTTGCGGCACGCGGGCCTCTCACTGCTGTGGCCTCTCCTGTTGCGGAGCACAGGCTCCGGACGCGCAGGCTCAGCGGCCATGGCTCACGGGCATGTGGGATCTTCCCGGACCGGGGCACGAACGCGTGTCCCCCGCATCGGCAGGCAGTCTCCCAACCACTGCGCCACCAGGGAAGCTCTAATTTCTTCTTAAATAAACATTTTATTTGGAAAGGTTTTGATTTACAGAAAATATGTAAAGATAGTACAGAGAGGCTATGAACTTAAAACTGTTCTAAAAACAAAAGTGCCCTCATTTTGTAAAAAGTAGTACAGAGAGTTCCTGTATGTTCCTCGCCCAGATCCATACCCGGCACGTCTGTCAACGCTAAAACACCAGCTCCGGGACGTTCCTGTCCCCCAAACTCCATGCTCTCCTTGGATCTCACCAGTGTCCCCATTAATATCCCTCTTCTGCCCCAGCATCCCATCCGGTCCCACACTGGATGCAGTCCTCAGATTGCCTCACCCTCTGCTCATCACGGGCATTTCAATCTTTCCTCCTTTTCCAGGACCTTCGCTGATGGGGAGGAGAAGCACTGATCAGGAATGTTATAAAATGTGCCTCAGTTAGGGTTTGTCAGATGGTTTTTTCTTGATGAGACTGGGTGTGGGGAGAATGCTGCAGAGATGACGTGCTCTCCCGTTTGCACCACATCAGGGATATAGGTCATCCACTTGGCACCCTGGCGATGGCAACCTTGACACCTGTGGTGCCTCCAGGTCAAGGTACTGCTCGTCCCTTCTGCATCCTCTCCTTAGAAATGAGTCTCTATTGGATTCCACAGATAAGTGATGTCACATGCTTTTTGTCTTTCTCTGTCTGACTTACTTCACTTAGTATGATAACCTCTAGGTCCATCCATGTTGCTGTATATGGCATTATTTCATTCTTTTTTATGGCTGAGTAATATTCCATTGTATATATGTACCACATCTTCTTTATCCATTCCTCTGTCAATAGACATTTAGGTTGTTTCCATGTCTCGGCTATTGTGAATAGTGCTGCTATGAACACTGGGGTGCATGTATCTTTTCAAATTATGGTTTTCTCTGGATATATGCCCAGGAGTGGGATTGCTGGATCCTATGGTAGCTCTCTTTTTAGTTTTTTAAGGAACCTCCATACTGCTCTCTATAGTGGTTTTACTTATAAAAATGAACTTTTTTTTAACAAAACAGAAACAGACTCACAGATCTCAAAATCCAACTTATGGTTACCAAAGGGGAAATGTGGGGAGAAGCAATAAATTAGGAGATGGGGAGTAACATATACGTGCTACGATATATAAAACTGATAACTAACAAGGACCTACTGTACAGCACAGGGAACTTTACTCAATATTCTATAATAACTTATATGGGAAAAGAATCTGAAAAAGAATGTGTATATATATATATATATAACTGATTCACTTGCTGTACACCTGAAACTAACACAACATTGTGAATCAGCTATACTCCAATAAAAAAAATAGAGTTAAAATTTTAAAATAAAATATTTATTAAGCAAAAAAGAAAGAAAGAAAGAAAGAAATGAGTCTCTAAGTGCAGCCCGCCCTCCAGGGGCGGGGCCGGGGGCCGGAAAGTCTCCCCTCCCAGAGGGGGAAGATCCACACATTGTATTTGCCATTTTTCTTTTACCTTGAAGCCCTTCTGTAGCATCTTCAACCTGTGCACATACACCTTCCATAATTTAAAAATATAGTTCCTGGGGCTTCCCTGGTGGCGCAGTGGTTGAGAGTCCACCTGCCGATGCAGGGGACGCGGGTTCGTGCCCCGGTCCGGGAAGATCCCACGTGCCGTGGAGCGGCTGGGCCCGTGAGCCATGGCCCCTGAGCCTGCGCGTCCGGAGCCTGTGCTCCGCAACGGGAGAGGCCACAACAGTGAGAGGCCCGCGTACCGCAAAAAAAAAAAAAAAAGAAAAAAAAATATATATATACAGTTCCTGAAACAAATGGGAGTTCCTGATTAAAAATCAAGGGTAGGTCTCCTTCATATTTTGCCAAAAGCAAATATTTTGTTCTCCGGGAAAGAAAACACGCGCAGTTCACTTCCCGATCCTGGGCAGGGGAGATCACGATGACTCCATCTCTGTCTCGAGGAGGTAGGTGTCCAAGACGAAGGACACTTTGAGCCAAGACCCCAGCCCTGGGCCAGAGGAGGCTGCCAGTGTTCCGGGACCTGCTGCTGGGGCCACGTGTTGAATGGGGGAGGGGGGAGGACGAGCGGAGCAGCGGAGCTGTCAGAAGCACGCAAGAAACCAGAAACTCATTAGCTGCGACCTCCGCTGTGACCTTTGCCCCGCATGTGACCTTGAAAAAGCCTCTTAGCTTCCATGGCCACTTCCGTGGGGATCAAGTGAGCATTCCGAGTCCTGCCTGCCTGCGTGGAAAATATCTTTTGATGACTGATTAGCTAATGCTTGGAAACAGCGCCGGCGCTAGAAGCCAGGTCCCAAGAAAGTGCTAAGCAGTGTTATTAAGGGATCAAACAGGAGGGCTTTTGTGTGTGATGCCAAGATGATTTTGTTAAATTATGAAACTTGCTTTGATAAACTGCCTGGAGGTGCCATCTGTGACATGCTTAATGTTTTTTTTTTCCCACTTCCCTGAACTTATTGAATTATTTGTACACAATTTATTTTACTTTCATAGGGCATTAAATTACTCTGAGACCTTGAAATATTTTACAGCCAATTCAAGAGATCTAGAGGCTGTCAGGAGAGTTTTTGATGAATTTCTGTCTTTAGGAGATGAAAGGGGGGGAGGATACTGCAAATTGGGCGGGGGGACTCATGGTGTGGAAAAGGAGCTTTCAACTCTGTTCAGCGTGGGTCCTTTAAATTCACAGCTGCTGCTGAAATGTTTTTATAAACTACAGCAAGGAATTGGAGTGCATTTTGTCATCTCCGTATCTTAACCAGAAACATTGATTGAAACCTTTTATTATAGGAAATTTGAAATATGTATATAAATAGAAAGAAGAATATAATGAATCCGTGTCTGTATCATACAGCGTCCGTGACCATCAATGCAGGACCAACCTTGTGTTTTTGCTACCCCTTCTCACTCCATCAGTCCCATGGGTTATTTTGAAGCCAAGTCCAGATATCACAGCGTTTCATCTGAAAATAAAAAAAAGCATTTTTTAGTAGGATAAAAGAGTTGTAGCCACTTCCTCTGGGATGTGCCAACTGTGACATTAAAAAAAGCCCTGCTTCCCTGGTGGCGTGGTGGTTGGGAGTCCGCCTGCCGATGCAGGGGACACGGGTTCGTGCCCCGGTCCGGGAAGATCCCACATGCCGCGGAGCGGCTGGACCCGTGAGCCATGGCCGCTGAGCCTGCGCGTCCGGAGCCTGTGCTCTGCAACGGGAGAGGCCACAACAGTGAGAGGCCCGCGTACCGCAAAAAAAAAAAAAAAAGCCCTGGTCTGTCCCTGGAAGACAGTTGAAACCACTATGAACACTTGTTTTTGTTCTTGTGACACTGAAGCAGCTCAGTGGCTGGAAGAATCCAAGCATTAAAAGGGCACCATGGTCCTGGCTGCTCAGCTTGAAGAAAGAGTTGTCCAGACAGGTGGGAGAATCCCTGGACATGTCTACCTCACTCCCACATCTAAGCCCCGGCCCTGGGAAAGCGAGCAGAAATGTTTGTCTTGGATCACGTGTGACATCACAGAGCTGGGCCTCCCTGCTTGGCTGTGCTAACCCATGACCCCTCTTTCTTCAACACCTTCTTGCAAAGCAGCCTCCTCTACCTTTCCTCGACTGTGTCTTTCAGAAGCTACTAGCAGTACATTGCCCCAAGTATCACAGCTCTCAAACGTTTCTGTATCTCAGGATCTCCTGGGCAGCTTGTTAAACATTTTATTATCATATACACCCTACTTGGTATAAAATGGATAAACAACATGGACCCAGTGTATAGCACAGGGAACTCTACGCGATATTTTATAATGACCTGTAAGGAAAAAGAATCTGAAAAGAGAAAGAAAGAAATATATATGTATGTATAACTGAAATCACTTTGCTGTACACCTGAAACTAACACAGCACTGTAAATCAACTATACTTCAATTAAAAAAAATCTTACCTACTCTCACACTTCACTGATGGAAGTGTACATTAATGATGTAACCTACAGGAAGTGCAACTAGGCTGAAACTATCACAATTTTGAAATGCTCATATCATTTGACACTTAAAGAGGACTGTGTCTTAGGAAGACTTGCCCATGTGTGAATGACATCCATGTGGCATATTTCTCATAGTCAAAGACTGAAAGCAACCTGCATGGCCTATGACATAATAACATAAGTGAGGGCCCATCCACACAGGGCAATATGGTGCAGGCATTCAAAAGAATAAAGACCGGGCTTCCCTGGTGGCGCAGTGGTTGGGAGTCCGCCTGCCGATGCAGGGGACGCGGGTTCGTGCCCCGGTCCGGGAGGATTCCACATGCCGCGAGCGGCTGGCCCCATGAGCCATGGCCCCTGAGCCTGCGCGTCCGGAGCCTGTGCTCCGCAGCGGGAGAGGCCATAGCGTTGAGAGGCCCGCGTACTGCAAAAAACAAACAAACAAAAAAAGAATAAGGACCATTCTCCGAGATGTATGGTTAAGTGAAAGATCCAAGGTGCAGAACTGCAGAAATAGAATCTTGCCATTTGAGAAGGGAAAATAGAATATATGTGCATGTATTTCTGTGTAGATACAGATATACAGAGATGGATACTTATACATCTATTATACTTTCACAAAGGAGATCAAACATTTATACACATAGATTGTACATGCATATGTTTTATATATACATGCTTGCATATGCTCATATCTACTTTTGTTTAAAAATATGCATGTAGGTGCCTAAAATATCTCTTCAAAAATACCCAAGAAATAGCAACAATGTCCAGTTCCTTCTGAGGACGGGAACTCGGTGGCAGGTATCAGGGATGGGCAAGAGGAAGACTTATTTTTCACTTCATATTCTCCAGTCCTGATGAGTTTTGCACCCTAAACATTCATTACCTTTTCAAAAAGATAAATAAATAATTTGTTCAGTGAAGCTGCTTGGACCCCTCTCCAGATCTACCGAAGCAGAAACTTCAGCCGTGGGACCCAGGAACCCATATTTTGAGCAAACCTGCTCTGGGTATCCTGATGCACTCTGGTGCTGAGAATCTCTACCCTCCAGCTCTGCCCTTTTGATCTGGATTAATCTGTACTTACGGCGTGTGCAACGCAAGATCTTTTCAAGTGGGTGTGCTTTGTCTCCCCGATTACTTAAGCTTCTGAGGGCAGGGGCTGATTTTTACATCCAGGCATGGAAGATAGGAAGGTTTCGAAATGCACTGACTTCAGTAAGTGGCCAAAATGCAGAAAGACAATAGCCTGATACTCAAGTCAGTTCTTGGACTGTGCATGGTAGATAAGAGATGACTGCTACTCCCCGCATTGCGAGATGAAATTAAATTCCCTTTCTCTTGAATATCAGGTAGCCTCGCTGACTTGCTTCCTCAGGAGAATACGGTAGAAGTAACGAGACTTCTGGGACTCCACGGTATGAAGCCTTGCAACTTGGAACACTCATTCCGGAGGAAGCCAGCCCCTATGTCATAAGTCAACCTACCATGAGACCACTGTGCTCTGAAGAAGCCCAAGAAGCTCCTGCAGAGAGACCTGCAAGCCAGCAACCCCCGTCGAGCTTCCGATCAATAGGCAATACCAGCCTGCCACCCATGCAGGGTGAGTGAGCCTCTCAGGACTGGACCCTCCAGCCCTGACTGAGTTGCTACAGCCAACACTGGGTGGAGCTGAGACAACCCAGTCCCACCATGTTCCACCCAAATTGCAGATTCCTGAGCCAAACAAATGCTTGTTGTTGTTGCTTTTTAGCCCTAGGCTTTGGGGGTAGTTTGTTGTTCAATAATAGATAAACGGACTATTCTACGTCCGGGAGGCAATTGTACGCAAGCGTTGTAGGACGCTGTTTGGATCAGAAGGTTCTCTTGACTCTAACCGATGAATACTTGCTCCCATTTTTGAACAGTTACCATATGCCAGCCTGTATGCCAAGTACTCTCATTAAAACCTATAATCACCCTATTTTCCAGAGTTTATGGATAAGATAGGAAGACAAATGCGAAGCACGCGACCAACAGGGACGTCTATCCAGCCCTCCCTTTTCCTTGAAACAGGTTCCTCAATCATACAGATACAGCGGCGTGTGACCAATAACCGTGTTGGGATAACAGGGGTTGTCGTCTAGACAAGAGCTGATTGAACCAGGAAGGGATGTTTTACCTAAGCTGGACTAGAGTCCCTCGCCTGGGAATCGGGAAGTGGACCTAAGAGATTGTCAACTCGATCTGACTTGAAAAGAGGAGAGAAGTGAGTGGCTTTGGCATCAAGTAGACTAAGAAGTGATGAAGGTCTGAACTGCAGGAGACATGCCCGGGTACCACTGAGATAAGACAGGGCACAAACGTCCCCATAGCGATACTGGCCTGAGGTCCAGCTGGTCTGGAGGCACAGCTGCATCTGTCCTCTTGGGTTTCCCCAGGAGAGTTTCCATTCTTTGCTTTTGCTGGCTCTAACTGGTTTCTGGGGTGCTTTTTTGTTTGTTTGTTTGTGGGTTTTTATTTTTTTTCTGGCTGCACTGTGTGGTTTGCAGGATCTTATTTCCCCAACCAGGGACTGAACCCATGCCTTCGGCAGTGAAAGTATGGAGTCCTGACCACAGGACCACCAGGGAATTCCCAGGTTTCTGTTGGTTTTGATGAAAATAAATATGATGTGGTTCAAAGAGGGTCATTTTCCTAAGGTCCCGAGCATCACAGCTCTCAAACTTTCCTGTGCACCAGGATCTCCTCGGCGGCTGGTTAAAAGCCTTGCCGGCTCTCACACATCACTGATGGAAGTATCCATTAATGCTGCTGCCCATAAGGAGTGCAGTTTTAAAATGTGCATACCATTGACCCTGAAAGAGGACTGTGTCTTAGGAAGACTTGGCCATGTGTGAGTGACATCCGTGTGGCGTATTTCTCATAGCCAACAACTGAAAGCCACCTACATGGCCTGTGACATAATAACATAAGTGAGGGCCCATCCAGGGAATTCCCTGGTGGTCCAGTGGTTAGGACTCTGAGCTTCCACTGCAGGGGGCGCAGGTTCGATCCCTGGTCGGGGAATTAAGATCCCATAAGCCGCACGGCACGGCAAAAAACAAACAAAAGAGTGAGGGCCCATCCACACTGTGCAATATAGTGCCGACATTCAAAAGAATAAGGACCATTCTCCAAAGTGTATGGTTAAGTGAAAGATCCAAGGTGCAGAGCTGCAGAAATAGAATGTTACCATTTGGGGAGGGAAAATAGAATATATGTGCATGTATTTCTGTGTAGATACAGACATATGGAGATATGGACTTGTATATCTAATTTCATAAAGGAGACCAAACATATTTATACACATAGATTACACACACACACACACACACACACACACACACACACACACACACACATTTTAAGACACATTGTCACACATGCAAATGGGAAGGTCAAGGTGGAAACCCTGCTCTGTGCTCCTGACTCCTTAGTTACCATGGCAGGGGCTGGTAGACCTTCTCCTCCTCTCTCTGCGACTTAATGAAATATCAGCAAAACTAAAGCCTCCACAACTGCACTCTTGCCTCTCCTTTGGCTCTAGAAGTGCAGCCCTCTCTCCGTCCATCCAGCTGATTTTTGGATAATCATTTTCGAGTAAGTTGCAGACATCAGTATCCTCCACCCCTAAACAGGGCAGTACACAACCTTCTCTAATCTTCTATTCCAAAACCTTGCCACACGCATGCCCGTGACTTGGCATTTACAAAACTTGCTGATTTATCCAGCCGGGTGAGTGGTAGGAATTTGTAACCAACACGCAATTAAGAGGAGATGCGGTTACTGCCCCAGAGCTTTCTTATACCACATTTTATTACAAAAATGTTAAACATACAGAAAAGTGGAAAGGCTCACACAACCAATATCTGTGTGCCCACTACCTAGTTCCTACTATTAATATTTTCCTAGTTTGATTTATCATATCTCTCCAGTGATTCTACGCACCATTAGCACATCTTTTTAAATGCATTTTCAAGTCGGCTGCAAACGTCAGGATGGTCCTCCACACACACGTCAGCCGCAGACCTCTTGTTGATTGTGTTCTGTAACCAAGGCATCTCATGTCCATCCCCACCATCCCCACAGTTACCGCTATATTAAAAAGGAGAAGGAATAAGCAACCTTAGGGCATTAACTTAGGATAAACTGTGATGTTTATCATGGCAGGAAAGATCATTGACAGCATCTATTTCTCAATTAGATTCCCTCCATGCTAAATTCTCCCTGTGCATCCGGACCATGAAATGAAAAGAAACACCGTCCAGGTTTGGGTCTCTCCCAGTGCCTGGAATTCAGTGGCAGATCTGATTTTTAAAAACTTTGCTTGTATTTTAGAAGTTCTGTGTTATACGGGTAACCCACCCACTGTACTACACTCTTTTCCTTTTTTCCCTCTAGGGAAAGCTTTTATTAGTTACCAGATCTCTAACATGAAACATGCGGTTAAGAGAAAGTAGTCTCAAAAAGAAGGAAAACAGAAAAAAGAAAAAAAAGAGAGAGAAAAGAGTCTCATGATTCTTTCCCTGCCTTCCCGTGTCTGATGTCTGCATCTCCAGACTGACAGAGGTTAACGGGCAGTTAACCTCGCGTCGTCGTCTCTCTGCTTCATGCTCTGCAAGTTTTATTTTTTCAAGCAGTTGTAAACTTTTGGGGATCTGATACACCCAGTGGATCTTAGCAGGGCTGAGTGAAGAGAAGAGGAAGGGGGAAGTCAAAAGGAGAGTTATACATATTGATAATAGTACTAAGATGTATCTAGCAATGACCGTGTCTCACTCTGCACCAGGCCCTTTGCACATGCAATCTTTTCCAATCTGTTCAATCCCGTCAACAGTTCTGTGAGAAGTACACCACAAGCAGTGAGCCCTCTTTAGGCGATGTTTCTCAATTGGGTACCCAAAGCCCAGTTTAGGAATTTTCATAAAAATGAACTCTTAGGGATGGGTCTAGCTTTGGAAAGAATAACAGAATATTCATTGTGCACTTGCTACATTCCAGCCGCTGGCTGAACACTCAGCGTTGTGCTGTCTGCGTTGACTTTTGTGATGCTCCGAGGGAAGTCTTATTATTTCCCCTCATTTTATACATGAGGAAAGTGAGTTACAAAGAATCAAGAGTAAATCTCTCTAGAGAGTAAATGTTTCAGAAATGGGCTATCTACAGGTCAAATTGATTCTGTTTCTGAGTTTGAAGAGCCCAGGAATTTCATCACTTAGTTCAGCTGACACACACTGATGAAGGGCTTCCCTTGTACCAGGGGCCAGGGTCGGGAAGCTAAATGATGTACGGCCTTACACGCCCTCGTTGGCATTTACTCCAACTACATGGATCCATCAATATTCCACTCACGCACTGCATGATTGGCCTCTAGAAGGAGAACCAGACAGATGGTCCAGAACCGTGGGATACATAATCAAATGATTATCGTTGGGGTGATTCGTTACACAGGAGAAGGTGAGTGGGGCTGCGGCTCTGGGGGAAGAAATCAGCAGATCGGGCAGAGGCGGGAGCTGAGCTGCAGTGCAGTCACTCAGAGCCTGCGCCACCTCTCCGGGGCCCTGAGGCTGGGATGGCCCTGCATGTTGTCCCAAACTGGGGCACAGGGCATGCCTGCAGGCCCCGGCATTTTCACCAGATGCCCGCTGGCCCTGTGGAACTGCAGCGTGACCTTGTGCCGGGAGCTCCCTGTAGCCTGGAGATTGCAGGGCGATCGCTGGGAGGGGCCTGATGCGGAGCTGTCAGTCACCAGAGGGGGAGGAGGGCTTTCGTCAAGAAAGCGTGGAGTGCAGTGGTGCCGGGTCCCCTCAGGCTCCAGGCACTCAGGACGGCTCTGACTTCTTTTCGGCTGCACTGTCAGGTCCGTGCAGCCCAGTGGTTACGGGATGAAGGGTCCTCGTTGTGGAAAGGACCTGGTAGATCCTCAAAGCTAAACAGAGGCCACATGACCCAGCAGTGCCACTCCTGGGTGCGCCCAGAAGAAATGAAACCATGCTCTGCACAGAAACGTGTACACAAACACTGAGCAGCTCTGTCCACAGTGGCCCAAACGTGGAAGCAACCCCAGTGTCCCTTCGCCGACGACACGATGCACAGTGTGGCCTGTGCACACGACGGAACTCGACTCAGCCATGAAAAGGGATGAAGCACTGACGCCCTGGCACCGTGGATGAGCTTTGAAAACCTCGTGCCCAGGGAGGGAAGCTGGCTCAAAAGGGCATTATCGCATGAGTCCTTTTTTTTTTTTTGCGGTACGCGGGCCTCTCACTGTTGTTGCCTCTCCCGTTGCGGAGCACAGGCTCCGGATGTGCAGGCTCAGCGGCCATGGCTCACGGGCCCAGCCGCTCCGCGGCATGTGGGATCTTCCCGGACCGGGGCACGAACCCGTGTCCCCTCCATCGGCAGGCGGACTCCCAACCACTGCGCCACCAGGGAAGCCCTCGCAAGAGTCCTTTTACGTGAAATATGCAGAATAAGCGAGTCCACAGAGATGGAAGTGAATTAGTGGTTTCCAGAGGCCAGGGATGGGGGCGTGACTGCTCATGGGTAGGAGTTTTCTTTTGGGGATGATGGCAATGTTCTAACCTGAGATAGTGGTGATGGTTGGACAATTCTGTGAATATAGTGAAAGCCACTGAATTTTACACGTTTAAACCTGTAAAGATATGGATTCTCTCTATATATGCGTACATATATTTATTTAATATTTTATATAGATTATATGTTTATATTTATTTTTATCGTATACGTTTATATATTTAGAAAATATATATTACATATATTTATAAATGAAAGTCTTCGAGGCAGAAGGTAGGGGCTGAAAGCCTGACTCTGCTTGTGGCTGTGTGACTGTGAGTAAGTTTCTCGACCTCTCTGGGCCTCTGTTTCTTCATCTGCAAAGTGGGGGCAATAACTGGGCTCCCACAGGGAGCCCAGAAGTGAAGGGGTCCGTGTGCAGGCCGTGCTCAGCTCAACGATGGGCGTGTAGTATGCGACCCATAAGTGTTCACTGTTCCTACCTACCCTATGTCCCTTCCCGCCAGTCCCCGCTCAACCCCGTCATCTGGACCTGGACCGCTGCAGACACCTCCTCCCATATGCATCTTCCAGCTCCCATTTCGCCGGGGAGGGTCTGCTCTGCAGGCGCCCATCCCGCCTTCGTGCACAGAGGTTGGATCTGCGCCCAAGCCCGAGTCCCCGGCCCTGCCACCTACTAGCTGCACCTCCTGGGTCAAAGCCAGCTTCTTTCTTGAGCCAACTTTTGCTCAGGTGTGAATGGGAATCATAAAAATAAATAGCATAGAGGGTTATCGATATCATAATTAATAGGTATAAAGCAAGTCCCGAGAATGAGCGTGATGGGGAGTTAATGTTGAACATTTGCTATGATGGTTACTGTTAACTTTCTCCTCTCCTTTCCCTCTTCCTGGACCGGCTTGCCATCCACATTCAAAGTTCAACAAGCCTGGAAGGAGGGCTTCTAGGTGCCAGGGACGACCCCTTTTCACTTCACCCTCACTATAACGCCGTTTGAGAGATGAAGAAGCTGAAGCCCAGAGAGCTTCAGTCACCGCCTCAGGGTCACACAGCTGGTGGGGGCCAACTCCAGGTCCACCGGCCTGAAGCCTGTGCTATCTCCACCACACACCAGTGTCTTCTAAGTGATGATATGCACCTCTGTTGGCTCCCAAAGAGATTTTAGGTGTAATGCAGGTAGACATTAGCACAGAAAGGCTACTGTATTTATGTATATTTTATTAATAAGAAAAATATTTACATTTACCTCCAAGTGGTCATTTCACAGGTATTTTTGCTTATCTTGAAGCCAAGATGGAAAGTCAGTCGATTTTTTTTTAAGTTACAGTAAATAAGTTTTACTTTGAGTTTAAGTAAATAATATTGTAGATAGAAAGTGCCAAAAAAAAAAAAATGTAAAGGCATTTCTGTCCCTTTCCCCACACACTGAACTCACAATAGGGGTCTGACGTTTCCGC
The DNA here is from genome assembly GCF_059928025.1 of Delphinapterus leucas. Classification (NCBI taxonomy): domain Eukaryota; kingdom Metazoa; phylum Chordata; class Mammalia; order Artiodactyla; family Monodontidae; genus Delphinapterus; species Delphinapterus leucas. The sequence goes on along the minus strand of NC_143142.1, from coordinate 2,388,227 downwards.
CTGGAAGAGTTTCCTGCTTACAGCAGTTGCCCTGCACACAGCACCTGACTTTTTGTGCAACAAAAGTCTATCTAACAATTGTGCAAATGACCAGAAGGAAATACATGGGGGGAGAGGGGGTGGCGGGGGCCTGGTGGAAACTGGCATTTCCGTCCCCACTGGAACCGAAGCAAATGTGACTCACTTCGGTGCATCAAGTGATATTTTAAAATCTCAAACACAGAAACCATCTGAAAAGATTCTGCCTCTGGGTTTCATCCGGAAGAGCAGGAAGCAGCCTCGCATCAGAAGTCAAGGCTTTTCCTATTTATTCTTCATCACCGTGCGATGCTGTGGTGCTTCTCCAGCCCAAGCTGGAAGTCCAGCTCTGTCCCTTCTGTCTGTCCTCACCTGGGGCATCATTTCCCAGCCCCTCGGTGAACAGGAGGGGAAGGCAATTAGGGGACAACCAAAGGTGTGGGGGGAAGTGTGTCACCAGGATGCCCTGCCAGCCCATCCTGCCATCCGGGTTTCTCGATGATGGCCGGGTAGCCCTGGTTAAAGTGTGGTCACATTTTACCTCAAAGCCTTCTTTTGGGGTGGGTGGTAGGTGAGTTTCTTCAAGACAATTTCTAATGTCCTGTGACCAGGCCATTGAATTCTAACATTCTGCTCTGCAAATGACCTTTAAGCGCTGTCTTGCAACTAAACCAGCAATGAATAATAATAATAATAACAATAATAATAATGATAGCTATTAGGTATCCAGCTCGGTGCCAGGGATGAAGTGAGCATTTTTCCAGCGTTCCCTCTTCAATTCTCACTCCAGTCTTAGAAGAAAGGATGAAGGTCCCCTTTAGGACCTGGAGAAAGTAACTTTCTCCAGTTCACAAACCTGGCCTGAGGCAGAGCCAGGATTTGAACCCACAGCCAGGAAGGCCCCTGCAGGCGGGGCTTTGGGGAGCTCAGCTCCATCCCTGGGCCTCACACAACCCTCAGTGAATACTTGGTCAATGAACGCACGTCGGACTCTGGCACATCTCCTGATGCAGAGGTTCTCGGAGACGAGCCATTATTAAATGAAAAACCCCCAAATAAGGAAGGAAGATGATATGGGATGCTTCCCAGGGCGTGGCTCAGCTCTGTATGTGCCGGCGAGCCCAGCAGGAAAGGTTATCAGTTCTCAGTCCACCCCTGGGTGCAGCTGACCGCATCCTAAGTCCATCAATCGTCACCACACAGCCCCGTCCTCGGCAGCCCCAGCTCCTTCTGTGCCGGCCAAGCAGGGATGCCCTGGGCTGTGGCCTCCCGCAGAGGAGGGGTCGGCTGGCCCTGGGAGTTGCGCATCGCTTCACACGTCCATCCTTATGTGAGCGGCTCTCGCGGACCCGCTGGCGCCTTTCTTGTGCGCAGCAGGGGTGAGGCGGTGATGAGAAGCTTGTGCGCTTCAAAGAGCAGGCGGGCGGACAGGGCTGCCCTTTCCGCGGCTCCCTCCCAGCTCCCAGCTCCACGCAGGGCTGGTCCCCAGGCCAGGCAGAGCCTCTGAGCCCCCATGGGGCTGTAGACCCCAAGCCAAGGTCCCGGAGGCCCGGCCTCGGTCCTGGGGTCCCCCCTGGCTGCTGCTCTTTTCTCCCCCTAGAAACTCGCTCTAAGATGCTGGGGAAATGCGGGGAGAGGGGGAGGGGGAGGCTGGGGCCCATCCCACCCCTCAGGGGTCAGCAGAGAGCATTGCCTCTCACTGTCAGGACTTTATCACTTATTAAGAAAGGAAGCCTGGGGCAAACAAGGCCTGGGACCGGCAGTGCCATCTTTTATTATTCTGAACTCAAAAGAATGGCACAGTTGCAATAAATGTGGCCAACCCAGAGCATCAGGATTTCTCCAGAAAAATAAAGGCATTTCCTCAGGAAACTAGGAAATCCACCTTGGGCCTAATGCGAGTCATTTGCCCTTTATAACGCAGAGGTTGCATTCTGTTAAGGCTGGTGCAATGTCCTAGGCATGATTGTACTGCCTGTAAGGTCACCGCAGGCTTTATCTTAAAAGTACTGCCTCCCGGTCAGTACTAAGTACTGAGTACTGAGCTTGGCCTGGTAGAATGCGCCTTCCTTCCTTCCTACGGGCGTGTCTGGGGGCTGCAGAAGGACCCCATGTGGAGGCTGTGGGTAGGCTGGAGGTCTTTTCTGGAAGCGAGCTCAGGCCAGGCTGAGGGGAACGGCGAGGGGGTGGGGGACTCCGTGAATCCACCCAGCCAGGCCAGCCCTGGTCTCCATGACTGCAGGGAATGTTCTAGAAAAGCAAGGGCGATGTTCACCTCAGGGCAGGAGGCCTGGTGAGCAAGCCACCCATCAAACTTCTCATGTTGTGGGTTCCACGTGAACAAGAGTGGAAATTCCCAGGAACCCCTCGGGGGTCTGTGACCTCCAGCGCTGTGATGGGGGGAGCAGGGGCTTGGGCGTCCGGCAGAGATGGGTCCCCTCCCTACCAGCCTCCTAAGGTTTGTGTGCCTGTGTGTGTGTGTGTGTTGTTTGTTTGTTTTGAATCCTCCAGAAAACTGTGGTTTTCCAGGTAGCTTCAATTAAACCTTGGGCGCCTTACTTCAAGCACTTACACTGCTGACATTTCAAAGGCCGGAGGCTCTGGCTTGGCTGCTGTTTGATTTTGCAGGATCCCTGATGAAGAGCATGGGTTTGGGATTGCAGTGAGTCCCCTACACACGAACCTACAAGTTGCGAACTGTCAAAGATGCAAACCTGGGCTTCCCTGGTGGCGCAGTGGCTGAGAGCCCGCCTGCCGATGCAGGGGACGCGGGTTCGTGCCCCGGTCCGGGAAGATCCCACATGCCACGGAGCGGCTGGGCCCGTGAGCCGTGGCCGCTGAGCCTGCGCGTCCGGAGCCTGTGCTCCTCTACGGGAGAGGCCACAACAGTGAGAGGCCCGCGTACCACAGAAAAAAAAAAAACAGATGCAAACCTGCGTGCGCATGTCCAATCATGTAAGCTAGTTCACGTGTCTGGCGTACATGGTCACGTGCGGGCATCCTCTGCAAGTGGCTGTGCTTTTGTGTCCTTTACTGTATAGGCTACAGCAGTACAGCATCCTTATAGATAGAATTGAATCCAGCAAGGAACCAGCACCTGAGCCGTCCGCGTCAGGCGTGAGTGCAATTGCAGCTCGCCCTCCGTCTGCTATGGCTGAGGGTCCTTCAGCTCTGCCATCTCCCACCTCCTCTCCCTCCTCCAGTCAGTAACTCTTCCTGCCTGTTCACGCGATGCCAGCCCCTGTGTGCCAGCTGCTGTGTGGTACTACTGTACTTTTCAAGGGACTGTGATGTAAGATCAAAAATGTTTTCTTTATTTTTTGTGTTTGTTTTGTATGTAGTATTTGTGTGAAAAGGATTGTAAACCTATTACAGTACAGTCCTGTAGAGCCGATTGTGTTAGTTGGGTACCTAGGCTGACTTTGCTGGACTTACGAATGTGCTCTCGGGATGGAACTTGTTCGTCCGTAGGGGACTTGCTGTATTTCTGAACAGCAAATGAGATCCTCCAGGACACTTAGACTCTGCAAGCCTGGCCTCACGGCTCCAGCGGGGGCCGAGGGGACCCCTGCAGGGCAGGCCAGGCCAGGCCCACTCTCTTCTCCTGCCCCTTGGCCTAGACACCCAGGCCCTGCCCGAAATCTAGGACGCATCCCTTCAGGCACTAAGAGAGCAGGTCAGGAGCAGGTTCTTGCCGGTAGGAGATGCAGGAAAACTCCCCTTTCTAGCGGGCTGTTTGGGTTTAGGTTCTTGAGTCTGTGTGGTTCCCCCAGAAGATGTCCATGTCTTGATCCCTAGAACCTGTGTCTCTGGGGAAGAAGGCATTGTTGGCGTGGTGGGTCAGGGGTGGGGAGATTACCTGGGTTAGGTCACCAGGGGCATAATGAGGTGGGCAAGAAGGTGGGGAGAGGAGGTAGCTGTGATGCAGAAGCAAGAGATGAGAGTCATTCCAGGAGGGGTGGGCAGCCAAGGGATGCAGGTGGCGGCCTCCAGAGCTGCGAAAGGCGAGGGAAGATTCTCCCCCAGAGTAGCCTCTGGAGGGATGCACCTCCGCCCACACCTTGATTTTATTGTATGGTATTTTAAAAAATTTTTATTGGAGTATAGTTATATATACAATGGAGTATAGTATATATTTACAATGTTGTGTTACTTTCAGGTGGACAGCAAAGTGAATCAGTTATACATACACATATATCCACTCTTTTTTCGATTCTTTCCGCATATAGGTCATTACAGGTCATTACATAGTTCCCTGTGCTATGCAGTAGGTCCTTATTAGTTACCTATTTTATATATAGTAGTGTGTGTATGTCAACCCCGATCTCCCAGTTTATCTCTCCCTGCCCCTTACCCCCTGGTAACCATAAGTTTGTTTTCTACATCCATGACTCTATTTCTGTTTTACAGATAAGTTCATTTGTACCCTATTTTTTAGATCTCACATGCAAGTGATATCATATATTTGTCTTTCTCTGTCTGACTTACTTCACTCAGTATGACAATCTCTAGGTCCATCCATGTTGCTGCAAATGGCCTTATTTCATTCTTTTTTATGGCTGAGTAATATTCCGTGGTATATATGTACCACATCTTATTTATCCTTTCATCCATCCATCAGTGGACATTTAGGATGCTTCCCTGTCCTGGCTATTGTGAATAGAGCTGCAATGAACACTGGGTGCATGCATCTTTTCGAATTATGGTTTTCTCCAGATATATGCCCAGGAGTGGGATTGCAGGATCATACAGTAGCTCTATATTTAGTTTTTTAAGGAACCTCTGTACTGTTCTCCATAGTGGCTGCACCAACTTACATTCCCACCAACAGTGCAAGAGGGTTCCCTTTTCTCCACACCCTCTCCAGCACTTACTGTTTGTAGATTTTTTGATGATGGCCGTGCTGACCGGTGTGACACCTTAATTTTAGCCCGGCAAGACTTGTGTCTGACTTTGGGCCCCCAGAGCTGTAAGACAACAGAGTTGTGCTGTTGAAGCCTCCAGGCTTGTGGATGCTTGTCCATCAGCCCGAGCAGACTGATGTAGACAAAGCCCCGTCCCACCCTGACCTTGACCCTGCTCAGTGACGGACAGCCCAGAGGGCCCTGCCCTCCTTCCATGAGGGTCCACCTGGAAAGCAATTAGCAGATGCAGCCTCAGGACTCTACAAGCAGGAATTCTTATCCATCCCCAAAGCAGACACAGCTTTGGACCCCAAGAAACCGGGATCCGGAGATGAGGGGTCTCCAGCAGGGCACCCAAGCCCATCTCTGCCACACTCAACCCCCCCAGCAAACCCACTTCGGGCTCACTCCCCACCCCCCCATCCAGTGGGCGGTCTTCTGGACATGCTGCCCTCCAGCAGAACTAATCAAGAAGATTACAGGGCAGGCCATGCAAGAGGATTCCTTGGTTTGTCGGGAGAAACCAGGGGAAAATCCCCTGGCCCCATTTCCCCAAACTTTCCTTTGATATTTTTTCTTTTTCTTTTTTTTTTGTAAAGTGTCTTCATCACAGATTTCCGGATGCGTCGTCAGTGGTGGCTCACATAACAAGTCCTGGCAAAAACCAAAGCCTTACTTCTCATTGGGCTGGAGGAAGTTTGAGCTATGCCCACCCCGCCACCCAGATGCACGAAGGAATAAACTCCCCCAGCCCAATTAACGAGCAGGGGCCGGGATGAAAGGAATTCCAGCCTGTTGACAAACTGTACTTCTCATTTTCACAGAAAAGTCACAAGATGGAACTTGCCGTCCAGTTGGCTTGGGGAGGGGGTTAGAAATGTGGGCGGCAGGAGGCTTACAACGATGCGGGGCCTGGGGCATCCCTGCTGGGGTCCCGAGCTGCCCATCTTCGCTCTGTTACCTGCCCCGTGGGCTCCCGTCTCACACATCCAGCCCACTCCACGCAGCAAGGCGGCTGCAGGATGGCGGGGGCGACAGGTCTGTAGCTCTTTGCAAATTCGGTCACGTCATGTGTGAGGCGGGGTTGACACCACCACCATCTTGTGGGCTGTGAGCGGGTTCGAAGGGGCGTCCACGTGGAATGCAGCATCGGGCAGGAGGGTGCTCTCGGAAATGGCAGTGCTGTTGGCATCCGTGTCGTGGTTCCTTACTCCCCATCAGGACCGTCCCCCGCCATGCCGCCCTCCTGGACCAGGAAAACTAGCCCCCACACTCCCTCCTTGTAGAGTTCCCCGAGGCCCAGGGGAGAGCTGGCCACATAGCAGGTGCTCAAGAATGGTTCCTTTCTTTGATGCTGTCTGGCTGCTGGGGTTTCTTTTTTGATGTGGGATCTGCACTGCACGCCCCCAGGTGTGAGTGCAGGGGTGGGTGGCCGTCCCTGTTAGATTCTACTTGCTGAAATGGGCTGGGGCCTGAGACTGTGCTCCTTACACACTCTGTCACACACACTCACACACTTACACATGCACTCACATGCTTACACGCTTGCACATCTTTTCACACAATCCCACATTCGTTCACAACAGGTACTCACATTCACACACTCACAGGTTTGCACAGGCACGCACCCCCAACCCTTGTTTGCACACATGTACACTCTCCCGCTCACACCGCTTAATGCTCACATACAGTATGCACACTCGCCCACACGCTCACACCCATCTTCGCAGGACCAGATGCCTGGCCTTTCCAGCTCTGCCCAGGGCCTGGCTGGGGGAGGAGCCATCCAGCTGGCTGTGGAACATTCCTCAAGACAGGAGGCCTGGCCCAGGGAAATTCCATCCCCTCCAGGCCCGCTGACCCTGCCCTTCTTTCCCTGGAGGCCTGACCTCGTGCTAGGGACGCTGCCCACAGGCTGGGCCAGGGACACCATTCTTTCCCCGGGGGCCTGGGGACACATTTGCTGCCCACAGAACTGGCCCTTGCAGATGTGACACCCGGTCTGGAAAGCCAAGCACGGCCCCATGAGGCTTCCACGCCTGGCACGCCTGGGATTCCTCCCGTGCCCTTCCCAGCACCATGGGTCAGGTCCCAACTGAGAGCCCCAATGTATTCACAACCGCTTCTCACGGACGCTCCTGGAAAGTGCAGCCCATCCTTGAGGAGGCCCTAGTCATCCTCTCCACATGCACTGCTGACCTCTCCAGGGCCTTGATGGGAGTGTGTAAGCGGGGGCCTGCCTGGAACCCCCCAGCCCCACCTCGCACTAGTCAGTGCACCTGGGGCCACAGCCGCTGGAGGCTGAACCGGGGTGAACCCCGGAGCCTGGTGACAAGCTGGTCACCCAAGGGCGGGTCCTGTAATTCTGCAGCTGCTCCTGAGGCTGAAAGACATTCCAAGGAGGGGGAGTCCTCCAGGCACCACGTGGCACATGCCGTTTCCCCAGCCTCGCTGGAGTTCCCATCAGATCCAGGGTCTGCAGGGGGCTGGGGACCAATTCTCTCAACAAGCCCTATGTGAGCCAGCTTCCTCGGGGCTGGGGGTGTTCAGAGGGGGGCAGTGACGGAAGGTGCACCAAGCGCTCCCCCAGCCCACAGTTATTTCTGAGCGGCCTCCTTAACAGTGATCTCCATGGAAACAGCCCAGATATCCATCAACGGATGAGTGGAGACACAAATGTGGCCCCTCCATACAATGGAATATTATCCAGCCCTATAAAGAGACAAAGTATTGCATGCTACAGCATGGTGTTCTTGAGTACTTAGCCTCAAAAACACTAGGCTAAGTGAAGGAAGCCAGATACCCAAAGTCACGTATTGTATGATTCTATTTATAGGAAATTGACCAGAAGAGGTAAATCCATAGAGGCGGAAAGCAGAGTGTTTGCTACCAGGCTCTGGGAGGAGGGAGGGATGCGGGGTGATGACTAACAGATACTGGGTCTCCTTTTGGGCTGATGATAATGTTTGGAACTAGACAGAGGTGGTGTTTGCACAACACTGTAGATGTTCTAAATGCCACTGAATTGTACACTTTAAAACGATTTATTTGGTCACACGCATTTTACCTCGATTTTTAAAAAATGTGATCTCTGGTTTATAAAAGGCTAGTTCATATTTCAAAAGACACATGTGACAACCAGAAAGTCCCTTTGATCTGTGGCCCAAACGCTTAGAAGTCAGGAGCTCTGCCAATCATGGAAATTTCATAAATAGCCGGGCATTGGTTTTACTTGGAAAATTGGACCAGACTGCTTGGCTATTAGCCTAGTTATGTGCTACATGCAAAGGGTCAGACACCTCTAACTCACAATTTCAGTTGAGTGGGGGAAATGAAGCCCCAAAGTCCTAAACTAGTATGTTAAGACAAACCCCCCTAGCCACGCTTTTCCAGTGGGCCCTTGGTGAGGGGCATCTAGTCTTCCCTGTGACAGAAGAGGAGAAAGTGATCACCCCAGATGGTGGTGTGAGGGGCAGAGGGGTGGGAGTCCATGGGCTGGGAATAATCAAGAAGAAAATGGGAAATGGGGTCGTTTGACTTGTGCAAGGTTTTCCTGTTGTGTATCTATTGAATGTCTTCAGGCAGCAGAATTTTTCTGGGTGCTGGGAGAAAAATTAAGTATAATAGTCACCATGGCCCCAGCAATAATAATAACACTAATAATAATAATACCTTTTATGAGGCTGTCACACGTGTCAGCTTATGCAGTAGCTGGTATGACATTGGGCAACCAATGAATCCCTCGGCATCTGCACGTCCACGTCTGTACAACAGGACAAATAATAGTGTTCACCTCGTGATGCTGTCATAAATATTAAACTAAGGCTCAACAACAAATCTTCCATTTTTTAACAAAAGTTTCAACTCACATTGATTGTCAAGCATTAATGTCATCTGGGTCCAGTTCCACAGTGCCGATAGGAGAGACATACGTTACTTTCATATGATACACAATATTTCTAAAGAGTTTCACCTGCATTTCTTAAAGTGATGGTACAATCACTAGTCTTAAGAAGTTTGCAAAGCTATCCAGGAGGTTGGACTGTGTGCATGAACAAAGAGATAATACAAAACAAAATAGTGCAAAACAAAGGAGATAATACCACAAAAATCATAAAATGCTCTAATAAAAATTATGCTGTCTATTTCCAATGTGGTCTTGGGAAGGCCAGTTCTAGATTACTGTCCCACGCTGAATTTAAAATGTCTACTGAAATGAAGATTAGCTAGTGGTTCTAAAGGAAAGATGAAAAGATTCCCACAGGGAATGGCATAATTTTGGAGTGTGAGAGGATAGAAAATCCTAATAAAAGGAAGCGATAACATCAGGAAGCATAAATCCACTTTCTATTATTTCAGCCGTGTGGCTGACAGGGTCTTGGTGCTCCAGGCAGGAGTCAGGCCAGAGCCTCTGTGGTAGGAGAGCCAACTTCAGGGCATTAGGCCGCCAGAGACCTCCCAGCCCCAAATAATATCAATCAGCAAGAGCTCTCACAGGGATCTCCATCTCAATGCTAAGACCCAGCTCCACTCAACGACGAGCAAGCTCCAGTGCTGGATACCCCATGCCAAGCAACTAGCAAGACAGGAACACAACCCCACCCATTAGAAGAGAGGCTGCCTAAAATCATAATAAGTTCACAGACACCCCAAAACACACCACTGGACGTGGTCCTTCCCACCAGAAAGACAAGATCCAGCCTCATCCACCAGAACACAGGCACCAATTCCCCTCCACCAGGAAGCCTACACAACCCACTGAACCAACCTTACCCACTGGGAGCAGAAACCAAAAACAATGGGAACTACGAAACTGCAGTCTGTGAAAAGGAGACCCCCCAAACACAGTAAGTTAAGCAAAATGAGAAGACAGAGAAACACACAGCAGATGAAGGAGCAAGGTAAAAACCCACCAGACCAAACAAATGAAGAAGAAATAGGTAGTGTACCCAAAAAAGGGTTCAGAGTAATGATAGTAAAGATGACTGAAATCTTGGAAATAGAATGGAGAAAATACAAGAAATGTTTAACAAGGATCTAGAAGAACTAAGGAGAAAAAAACAATGATGAACAACACAAAAAATGAAAATAAAAATTCTCTAGAAGGAATCAGTAGCAGAATAACTGAAGCCAAACAACGGATAAGTGACCTGGAAGGTAAAATAGTGGAAATAACTATCACAGAGCAGAATAAAGAAAAAAGAATGAAAAGAATTGAGGACAGTCTCAGAGGCCTCTGGGACAACATTAAATGCACCAACATTCGAATTATAGGGGTCCCAGAAGAAGAAGAGAAAAATAAAGGGACTGAGAAAACATTTGAAGAGATTACAGTTGAAATTTTCCCTAATATGGAAAAGGAAATAGTCAATCCAGGAAGCACAGAGAGTTCCATACAGGATAAATCCAAGGAGAAACACACCAAGACATATTAATCAGACTATCAAAAATTAAATACACAGAAAAATATTAAAAGCAGCAAGGGAAAAGCAACAAATAACATACAAGGGAATCCCTATAAGGTTAACATCTGATCTTTCACTTGCAGAAACTCTGCAAGACAGAAGGGTGTGACAGGACATATTTAAAGTGACAAAAGAGAAAAACCTACAACCAAGACTACTCTACCCAGCAAGGATCTCATTCAGATTCGATGGAGAAATTAAAATCTTTACAGACAAGCAAAAGCTAAGAGAATTCAGCACCACCAAGCCAGCTTTACAACAAAGGCTAAAGGAACTTCTCTAGGCAGGAAACACAAGAGAAGGAAAAGACCTACAATAACAAACCCAAAACAATTAAGAAAATGGTCATAGGAGCATACATATCGATAATTACCTTAAATGTAAATGGATTAAATGCTCCAACCAAAAGACACAGACTGCCTGAATGGATACAAAAACAAGACCCGTATATGTGCTGTCTACAAGAGACCCACTACAGACCGAGGGACACATACAGACTGAAAATGAGGGAATGGAAAAAGATATTCCATACAAATGGAGATCAAAACAAAGCTGGAGTAGCAATTTTCATATCAGAAAAAATAGACTTTAAAATAAAGACTATTATAAGAGACAAAGAAGGACACTACATAATGCTCAAGGAATCAATCCAAGAAGAAGATATAACAATTGTAAATATTTATGCACCCAGCATAGGAGCACCTCAATACATAAGGCAAATGCTAACAGCCATAAAAGGAGAAATCCACAGTAACACAATCATAGTAGGGGATTTTAATATCCCACTTTCACCAATGGACAGATCATCCAAAATGAAAATAAATAAGGAAACACAAGTTTTAAATGACACATTAAACAAGATGGGCTTAATGGATATTTATAGGACATTCCATCCAAAAACAACAGAATACATTTTCTTCTCAAGTGCTCATGGAGCACTCACCAGGATAGATCATATCTTGGGTCACAAATCAAGCCTTGGTAAATTTAAGAAAATTGAAATCATATAAAGTATCTTTTCGCTATGAAGCTAGATATCAATTCCAGGAAAAAAAACTGTAAAAAATACAAACACATGGAAGCTAAACAATACACTAAATAACCAAGAGATCATGAAGAAATCAAAGAGGAAATTTAAAAAATACCTAGGAACAAATGACAATGAAAACACGATGACCCAAAACCTATGGGATGCAGCAAAAGCAGTTCAAAGAGGGAATTTTATAGTAATACAACCCTACTGCAAGGAAGAAGAGAAATCTCATATAAACAACCTAACCTTAAACCTAAAGCAATTAGAGAAAAAGAACAACAACCAAAAAAACCCCCAAAGTTAGCAGAAGGAAAGAAATCATAAAGATCATATCAGAAATAAATGAAGGAAATGATAGAAAAGATCAATAAAGCTAAAAGCTGCTTCTTTGAGAAGATAAACAAAATTGATAAAGCATTATCCAGACTCATCAGGGGAAAAAAGGGAGAACACTCAAATCAATAGATTTAGAAATAAAAAAGGAGAAGTAATAACTGACACTGCAGAAATACAAAGGATCATGAGAGATTACTACAAGCAACTCTATGCCAATAAAATGGACAACCTGGAAGAGATGGACACATTCTTAGAAAAGCACAACCTTCCGAGACTGAACCAGGAAAAAATAGAAAATAAAGAGACCAATCACAAGCACTGAAATTGATACTGTGATTTAAAATCTTCCAACAAACAAAAGCCCAGGACCAGATGCCTTCACAGGCGAATTCTATCAAACATTTAGAGAAGAGCTAACACCTATCCTTCTCAAACTCTTCCAAAATATATCAGAGGGAGGAACACTCCCAAACTCATTCTATGAGGCCAACATCACCCTGATACCAAAACCAGACAAAGATGTCACAAAGAAAGAAAACTACAGGCCAATATCACTGATGAACATAGATGCAAAAACCCTCAACAAAATACTAGCAAACAGAATCCAACAGCACATTAAAAGGATCATACACCATGATCAGGTGGGGTTTATCCCAGGAATGCAAGGATTCTTCAATATATGCAAATCAACAATGTGATACACCATATTAACAAACTGAAGGAGAAAAACCATGCTCATCTCAATAGATGCAGAAAAAGCTTTTGACAAAATTCAACACCCATTTATGATAAAACCCTCCAGAAAGTAGGCATAGAGGGAACTTACCTCAACATAATAAAGGCCATATATGACAAACCCACAGCCAACATTGTTCTCAATGGTAAAAAACTGAAACCGTTTCCACTAAGATCAGGAACAAGACAAGGTTGTCCACTCTCACCCGTATTATTCAACATAGTTTTGTAAGTTTTAGCCACAGCAATCAAAGAAGAAAAGCAAATAAAAGAAATTCAAATCGGAAAACAAGTAAAACTGTCAGTGTTTGCAGATGACATGATACTAAACATAGAGAGTCCCAAAGATGCTACCAGAAAACTACTAGAGCTAATCAATAAATTTGTTAAAATAGCAGAATACAAAATTAATGCACAGAAATCTCTTGCATCCCTATACACTAATGATGAAAAACCTGAAAGAGAAATTAAGGAAACACTGCCATTTACCACTGCAAGAAAAAGAATAAAATACCTAGGAATTAACCTACCTAAGCAGACAAAAGACCTGTATGCAGAAAACTATAAGACACTGATGAAAGAAATTAAAGATGATGCAAACAGATGGAGAGATATACCATGTTCTTGGATTGGAAGAATCAACATTGTGAAAATGACTATACTACCCAAAGCAATCTACAGATTCAGTGAAATCCCTAGCAAATTACCACTGACAATTTTCACAGAGCTAGAACAAAAAATTTCACAATTTGTATAGAAACACAAAAGACCCCGAATAGCTAAAGCAATCTTGAGGAAGAAAAACGGAGCTGGAGGAATCAGGCTCCTGGACTTCAGACTATACTAGAAAGCTACAGTAACCAAGACAGCATGGCACTGGCACAAAAACAGAAATATAGATCAATGGAACAGCATAGAAAGCCCAGAGATAAACCCATACACATATGGTCACCTTATCTTTGATAAAGGAGTCAAGAATATACAGTGGAGAAAGGACAGCCTCTTCAATAAGTGGTGCTGGGAAAACTGGACAGCTACATGTGAAAGAATGAAATTAGAACACACCTTAACACCGTATACAAAAACAGACTCAAAATGGATTAAAGACCTAAATGTAAGGCCAGACACTATAAAACGCTTAGAGGAAAACATATCCAGAACACTCTATGACATAAATCACAGCAAGATCCTTTCTGACCCATCTTCTGGAGAAAGGGAAATAGAAACAAAAATAAACACATGGGACCTAATGAAACTTAAAAGCTTTTGCACAGCAAAGGAAACCATGAACAAGACAAAAAGACAACCCTCAGAATGGGAGAAAATATTTGCAAATGAAACAACTGACAAAGGATTAATTTCCAAAATATACAAGCAGCCCATGCAGCTCAATAACAAAAAAACAAAAACCCAATCCAGAAATGGGCAGAAGATCTAAATAGACATTTTTCCGAAGATATACACATTGCCAACAAACACATGAAAAGAATCTCAACATCACTAATCATTAGAGAAATGCAAATCAAAAGTACAATAAGGTACCACCTTATACTGGTCAGAATGGCCATCATCAAAAAGTCTACAAACAATAACTGCTGGAGAGGGTGTGGAGAAAAGGGAACCCTCTTGCACTGTTGGTGGGAATGTAAATTGATACAGCCACTATGGAGAACAGTGTGGAGGTTCCTTAAAAAACTAAAAATAGAACTACCATACGACCCAACAATCCCACTTTTGGGCATATACCCTGAGAAAACCGCAATTCAGAAAGAGTCATGTACCACAATATTCACTGTAGTACTATTTACAATAGCCAGTACATGGAACAACCTAAGTGTCCATCAACAGATGAATGGATAAAGAAGATGTGGCACATATAGACAATGGAATATTACTCAGCCATAAAAAGAAAGGAAATTGAGTTATTTGTAGTGAGGTGGATGGACCTAGAGTCTGTCATACAGAGTGAAGTAAGTCAAAAAGAGAAAAGGAAATACCGTATGCTAACACATATATATGGAATCTAAAAAAAAAAAAATGTTCTGAAGAACCTAGGGCAAGACAGGAATAAAGACGCAGACGTAGAGAATGGACTTGAGGACACGGGGAGGGGGAAGGGTAAGCTGTGACAAAGTGAGAGAGTGGCATGGACATATATACACTACCAAACGTAAAATAGATAGCTAGTGGGAAGCAGCTGCATAGCACAGGGAGATCAGCTCGGTGCTTTGTGACCACCTAGAGGGGTGGGATAGGGAGGGTGGGAGGGAGACGCAAGAGGGAGGGGATATGGGGATATATGTATATGTATAGCTGACTCACTTTGTTATAAAGCAGAAACTAACACAACATTGTAAAGCAATTATACTCCAATAAAGTTGTTTAAAAAATAAAATAAAATAAAATGTCTCCTGAAAGTAGAAAAGGGAGGGTGGAGGGTGGAGGAAGAAATTTTGGACAGAGACCAGGAGCAGGCCTCTGAAAAGACACAACAAAGGGGAGGATTTTTTTTTTTTTTTTTTTTTTTTTTGCCGTACGCGGGCCTCTCACTGTTGCGGCCCCTCCCGTTGCGGAGCACAGGCTCCGGATGCGCAGGCTCAGCGGCCATGGCTCACGGGCCCAGCCGCTCCGCAGCATGTGGGATCCTCCCGGACCGGGGCACGAACCCGCGTCCCCTGCATCGGCAGGCGGACTCTCAACCACTGCGCCACCAGGGAAGCCCCAAAGGGGAGGATTTGAAGGCTCTCAGGAAGGCTGTAAAACTGTGCACCCTGCAGACCTGGCTGAGGTTATGAAATGCCCTCTGGGCAGAAAGGACCCTAGACAGAGAACTTGCCAGCCTTAACCAGGAGGGAATAGTTAGAGCAGCATGGATAAGAAAGACACATAGGAAAAAGCAAAAAAAAAAAAAAAAAAGTCATCTTCATCACCATCATCACTATCACCACCCTCACCATCAGCGTCATCACCATTAACATCAGCATCGCCAGCAACGTCAGCATTTCCTGAGCACTTGCTTGGTTCCAGACACTGCAAAAATGCTCCATGTGCATTATTTCATTTAATCCTCCCAACAGCCTTATGTTGTAGTTCTACAGTGACCCCATTTAACAGATGAGAAAACTGAGGCTCAGGGAAGCTAACAACTTGCCCAAGATCAGACACTGGGAGTGGCGGGATCAGGATTTGGTAGAAGCTGGGTGTTGTAACCACATGTAGCCACTGTAAGTGTTGAATGATCAAGCCCCGTGCAAGGGAAGCTGGGGTTGTGTCCATGCCTCCTGGCAGGGGGTATGTTTTGCTGGGGATAATTACCATATGTGATTCTGCCAGCTCACTGCATTTTACTAATTCTAAGACACATGTTTTTCATATATTAACATCTTTGAAGTTGGGATGGTATGTCATAGTTTGGTCTTAGATGACATATAATAATGGAATCAGTGGTGTCTTCAACTCAATGAAAAGTGAGGGCTTAAGTTCCTAGAAGGAATATGTTTCGTTTTTATGGCAGACGCTGATTGTGTTGTTGTTACCATTAGAGTTAAACATGAAAAAGAAAAAGCAACTCCTCGATTAGATGTATATGTAAACGATCTGTTGTTGTGTAACAAGTAATCACAGAAGTTAGCAGCTGACAACAACCTTTGTGTTTTACCTTGCAATTCTGTGGGACCAGAATTCCACAGGGCTCATCTGGGTGACTTTCTCTTCCACTCGGCACGGACAGAGTTTCATTGGAGGTATTTACCTATGGGAAGGGCTGTTCCTGAGGGCCCAGATGACATCACTCATTCCTGGACAGGGTTGGCTGTAAGGCTCAGCTAAGCGAGCAGCAGTGACCAGAGCACTGCCTGTGGCCTCTCTAACATGTTGGCCTCAAAGTAGAAGGGCATCTTCCATGGTGGCTGAAAGCATATGTTCCGAGACCCCAAGGCAGAGCTGCAAGGCCTTGGATGGAGTAGCCTTGGAAGGCATGTGGCATCTCTCTGATTCCGCGTGGGAGAGACGTTCATGAGGGCGCGGGTGTTGGGAGGTGAGGATTGGACGCCATCTTGGAAGCTGGCTCCCAACCCAGGCATGAATAAGGCCTCCTTCACCATCCACTCGCTTCACTCGATGGCTGTTATCGGACACCTGCTATCTGTCAGCCACTGTCCTCAGAAACAAATAAACAAGAGGCGCACGGTTCTGTTCTCACAGCAGTGACCCTGCAACAGGGGGTGGGGTGGAGAAGAGGCAGAAATATAGCAAGGAAAACATCAGTAGGGTAGTTGGGAGTAGTGACCCCCATTTTAAAGAAAGACCTAGAGGGAGTTCCCTGGCGGTCCACTGGTTAGGACTCCACATTCTCACTGGCGTGGTCCGGGTTCAATCTCTGGCTGGGGAACTCAGGTCCCACAAGCCATGTGGTGCAGCCTGAAAGAGACAGAAAGACCTAGATAAAGCATGGAAATATGGTTGATCTGAATGATGAACAGGAAGTGATTCTCTGGGGGAAGAGCATTTGGGGTGAAGGGAACAGCACGTGCAAAGGCTGTAGGGTAGAATGGAGCTCAGGTTCTCAAGGGACAGAGGACAGGCCTGTGAGGGGTGGCATGTGGGGAGATGGGGTGAGCAGCTAAAAGAGCTTAAGAGGTAGGGAGGCCAGACCGGGGCGGGAGGGCGTTGGAGACCACGATAGACGGTGTGGGCTTTATTCCAAGTGGGACTGAGACAAGGACTTGCCCCAAGGCAGGAGTCACTGGGTAGCTGGGTTTTGCGTGGCTTGCAACTAGCTGGGTACAAGCAGGGGTGAGGTGATTCAGCAAGACCAGCCTGCCCTTAGCACAACTGCAACACAGGGGAGGCGCGTCTGCTGCACCTACACACCTCCCAGGCCCTCCCTGACGCCTCAGGCGGCTCCCTCCTGGGGCTTGCCACTCCTGCCCACACGTGGGTCATGCATCTCACAGCCATACCAGGAAACCACGTGCAGGGCTTGGCCAGCCAGACAGGGAGAAAAAGGTGCTGATTGAAGTTGATGACAAGAAAGCTTCACCCAAGAGAAGGCTCTAAGGCTCAGCCTAGGAAGGATTCCTCCAGTCTCTCTGTGTTATTTTGCATGTGTCTTTCGAAAAATCAAAGAAGGAGAAAAGTGACTCTTGTTTTGGCTGTCAGCGAGGAGCCCCAGGGTTGCACATAAGTACAGGGGAAGCAGTTCAGTTTTTAGAGTTCTAAACACATCAGACCTTCAATCGTGGGACATCTGAACCTGTTGTTTCACCAAGCTTTCTTGATTTGATTTGATTTTTTTACTTTTTCATAACCCCTTTAGTCCTCCCCAAAGAGTGCAGTATACAATCGGTGCATAATAAATGCTTGAATAATAATTGTGTTAGGCAGAACAATGTCCTCCCCGCCCCACACTCCTGAAAGATGTCCGCATCCAAAACCTTGGAAGCGGTGGCTGTGTTACCTTCCAGGGTAAGAGGGACTCAGCAGATGTGATTAAAGTTAAGGATCTTGAGAGGAAATTGTCCTGGACTATTCAGGTGGGTCCAGTCTAATCATATAGATACTTAAAAATGAAGAACCTTTCCCAGCTGTGATCACAGAGACGTGATGACAGAAGAAGTGTCAGAGAGGTGAGACATCAATGACTTTGAAGATGGAGGAAGGGGCTGTGCGCCAAGGAATGCGGGAGTCTCTAGGAGCTGGAAAAGGGAAGGAATGGATTCTCCCCCTAGAACGTCCAGAAGGAACACAGCTCTACCAACACCTTGATTTTAGTCCAGTGAAACGCATTTTGGACTTCTGACCTTCAGAGCTATAAGAGAATAAAAATTGGGGCTGTTTTAAGCCACTAAATTCGTGGTAATTTGTCAGGGCAGCCATAGAATCTTTTCCAGGAATTCTAACTCACACCTCTTTCTTCTATTCTGTGGCAAGATGCACCTTCTCTTGGAAGGTATATTCTATTATTTTTGAGATGGGGTAGGTTTTAGCCAGGACTTTTTCACTTACGAGCCCCTGAGACCCAATTCAAAATGGCTTAAGAAACAAAAAAAAGGAGTGTATTGACTCACTTAAGTGGAAAGTTAAGAGTCTGAGGCATGGTTAGATTTAAATGCTATCATCAAGAAGATTTGGTGGTATATTTCTACAATGGAATATTACTCAGCCATAAAAAGGAATGAAAGAATGCCATTTGCAGCAACATATGGATGGACCTAGAGATGATCATACCAAGTGAAGTACGTCGGACAGAGAAAGACAAATACCATGTGATGTCACTTATATGTGGAATCTAAAAACAAATGATACAAATGAACTTATTTACAAACCAGAAACAGACTCATAGACGTAGAAAACAAACGTATGGTTACCAAAAGGGAAAGGTGCAGGGAAGGGATAAGTTAGGACGTTAGGATTAACATATATACACTAATGTATATAAAACAGATAATCAGCAAGGACCTACTGTATAGTACAGGAACAATATTTTGTATAAGGGAAAAGAATCTGAAAAAATATATACGTATATGCATAACTGAATCACTTTGCTGTACACCTGAAACTCACACAGCACTGTCCATCAACTCTACTCCAATAAGTAAATGAATAAGCAAATCTCCCAGCCCTGCCCTCTTCCACACGTCCTCACTCTTAGCGTGTAGTTTCCCCACAGCATCCCTAATTTAGAGTCCCCAGCTGACAACCTCTCTGCTTCAAGACCAGTGGAAACAAAACATTCTCTCTCTCACCTGTGTGAACAGAAGTTCTCAGCTTGATGGTTATTGGCCAGGATTGGGTCACATGACTATCCCTGAACCAATCAAACGGCCAAAGAGATACAGTGCTCTGATTGGCCAGGTGTGATACCCACAAGCATCCCAGCAGACAGCGAATGATGGAGGTTGTAAATAAGGAGAGAGGGTTCCTCAAAATTTCGGAGACTGTTACCCAAAGATGGAGAAATGGATGCTGAGTGTCAAAACAATGTCTACTACAGGAATACTGGGCATTCACTGGTTTACTAGAAAACCAACTGGTTCAGCACTGTGGCCCCTTCCATGAAACAGTGTTTGGGGGATATTGGGGCACCGTTTGCAGAAACCATCCTTTCAGTGAACCCTCAGATCCACCCTTCCCGGTCACTCCAGCAAGAGACGAGGACACTGTCATGGACGCTTTATTCCCATGTGAAAGTTTACCTCTGGGTCTGGTCACGGGCACTTAACCTTGGGTCTTTTCCAGTTTCTCTACAGTTTCCCATCCTGCAGCTGCCCTCCTGGAATCCCTTCTGGTTGTCTTCTGTCATGCTGGGACTAGGAATATTCACTCGTGTTTGTTTTCACAGAGTTTTCAAACTTGAGTCTTGGCCTTAAACCAGGGAAATAAGAAGCTTTTTCCATCCGCCCACCACCATCCAAAACTGGCTTCCGGAAAAGCCCTGGGAACATTGTGGGCAGGACTTCTGATGAGCCAGAGAGAAGGGTATCCCAGTTGAAGCTTCCAAACAAGCTAGGCTTCCTTGCCAGCCCTTAGCACCTGCCCACCGTGGTTGGGCTCCATGTCTATTGCCCAGGCGAAATCCTTCTTTCCTGTGAGTGGGGATTTATCCTCTCCTAGCTACCCTGGTACCTTGTCAGACGCTCAGCAATGGCTCCAAATGTGGAGACCCCATGCGGACATAGAGCCCAGGGCCCAGGCCTCTCCTCTTTCCCACAAATCTCTGTGATACCAACCCCACCTTCAAGGCCCGACACTGCAGATCTGAAGGCCAAAGTACATTCACCCCAGGATGTCAGTCCTTCGGTGCAGCAACAGAGAGCGAGTCACAGCTAATTCTGCTTCGGCTACACTCAATTGGCACAGCCAGACCAAAATATTTTGGGCTAATTCATTTGGCAAGAGCATCAAAGCCCAGAGAAGATTGAGTTCAAGTTTTCTTCTCTTTTAAAAATAAAATAAAACAGAAACAAACAAATCCTGGCATGAAGAGTAGCAAAACTCTGATTACCTTTCATCTTCTGCGTTTGCTAGAACAGAGGTGCCATGAGGGTGTGACTCCTATCTGGTTTTCCTCACCAGCATACCCCCTGCACCGAACATCATCCCTGGCACACAGTAGGTGCTCAAGAAGTGTTCGCTGGATGGAGTGCTGGTTACTATTGCTAGATAAGAAACCACTTGAAACTTAACAGCGGAAGACAACCGTGTGACTATACCCATGAGTCTGTGGGTTAAGAATTTGGATAGGGCACAACAGGGATGGCTTGTCTCTGCTCTGCAGCATCTGAGGTCTCAGCTTTGAAGACCCAAGTTTGGGGGTGACTCAATGGCTGGAGCCTGGAGTCACCTGGAGGTCTCTTCACTCATGTACTTGGCATTTGCTTTCCATCAGTTGGGACTTGGCTGGGTTGCCAGACACAACACCTACGTCGGCCTCTCCATGTGGTCTTAACACATGGGTAGCTTGGTCTTCCTCACAGCATGGCAGCATCTTCAAAAGAACCAGGAAGAAGTAGTGTCACCTTATGTGACTTATTCTCAGAAGTCTGGTAGCATCACTTCTGTAGTCACCAGCCTGCTCAAATTCTAGGGGAAGGAACATAGATTTCTCCTCCTGATGTGAGAGTTGGGGTCAACGTCACACTGTGAGAAGAGCACGTGAGATGGATGGTGACGCTGCAGCCATTTTGTGACATACAGTCTGCCACAGACGGTGAATGGGTAAGACTCCGATAGGCTAGTCAATCAAGGTATCTTTGCAGTGACACGCTCCACCCCATTCCAGGTGTTTTAAAGTAGTTGTAGGCACCATAAAATAGCCTTAAACATCACTAAAAGTGGACAGATTGATCTCAGGTTCAGAGTTGGATTAAAAGCATCTTCCTGGAGAAAACAGCATATCAACCTGGGTGGTAACAGTGTTTGGGTTAAAAGTGAAGCCAGACCCATGTCCACATCCCGGTCATGATATTGTGCTGTAGTTTTGTCAGATGTTATCATTATGGAGGAGACTGGGTAAAGATACACCGGCTATCTCTGTGTTATTTTTTATGATGCTCCAATTATTTCAGCAAAAATTTCAGTCAGAAGAATGTAAAGCCAGGCTCTTGGGATTCAAATCCCGATTCTCTCACTAATCGGCTGGGTCCATGCACACCCGCAACTTAATATATCTGTGCCTAGTTTCTCACCTGTAAGATGGGACCAACAACAGTAGAGACTCCCCGTAATAGGATAAAATGCCTTCCTATTGGATCCACAGGCATTCAAGACAACACAAGTATTCTGAACGATTGGAAAGAGAAAGCTAATGACTACCCTGGAAAGATCACCACACCTGCATTTTCGCCCCAGAGACCTGCTGGACAGTTGTCTGTTCGCTGACTGACGTTGGCTGCAGGCGTTGCCTGGGACATCAGTAAAAAGAGCCAGGGCGAAAAAAACATAGCAAGTGTTTAAAATACCTGGTCATTGGCCGAGGAGTCAAGACACACACGACCCCAAAGAGCGACTTGACCGAGAACCTGTGTGCTGATCTTTTCCCAGACGCTGGAAGGCCTGTGCACGGAAAAGGGAAAATCCAAGCTCAGAATCTGGAGGGTCACGCCCTGCACCAAGCTCCGTGGCTCTGGTTTCATGTTTAGTTCTTCGAACAGCCTATAAAACACTATGATGATAGATTGATAGATTAGCTCGTGAAGGCTCAGAGAGGCTGCCATTTGCCTAAGGCCACACAGCTCAGAAGTGGAGCAAACCACGGCTGGAAGCCAGTTGGCTGGCTCCGAAGTCTGTTTTCTTCTGCTACTCCTTCCCCTAGGCCTGCTGCCAGAATCAGAGACAATCCCCTCGGCACTCTGCACACCACGCTCCGCCCCGCTCCCGAGGGGCCTTGTTGTTAACTCCCGTGCCTGCATTTTTGCCCACAGACGTGCTCACGTGGGAGCGTCTCCCCCTGCCAGGTGCAGCAACATAAGCAATGCTGTGACTGACGGCAGCAGAGCTCCTCCAGCCCCACCCCCAGAGCTCCGCCGGGGCCAGCTGTGCCTGACCGTCGCACACGTGCCGGTGAGGGCGACCCCAGAAAAGCAGCCAGGAGGGCTCTGCAGCTAGACCACGTGTATTTAAATCCCAGCGGGACGGCCGTGGTCTCAGCTTCTCCATCTGTAAAACAGGCATCACAAGAATGCCAACATCACGGGACCCTTTGGAGGATGAAATGAGGTGATACCTGCACAGAACTTTGGGCTCCGCAGAGAGACATCTAGATAAAGTGAGCAAAAGAAAGGGACCAAAAGCATCAAATGCAGTGGCACATCTTCCCTGCACCTTCCTGGACTGCCCGTCTTACGTGGGGAGGGGATTCTAAAGCCTTTTCAGGACCCTCCCAAACAAAAGTGGAGGAGTATGTTTGTTCTCAGATCCCATCTGCACCCTCTCCACCCTGCTGGGCATCAAAGCAAGCTTCACGTCCGGGCTCCCTTGCCATCTGGCTTAGGGTAGATTCAAACAGAGGGAGACTGACCAAGGTAGGCAGAAGCGGGGAGCACGGCCAGAGGAGGCAGCGTCTCGCCCGCCCTCCCTCTGCTTTGGTACATGTGGCTTTTCCTCCGTGGCTCCAGCCCCCAATGAGGGTCCCTCCTCCTGGGTCCCGCTCCTGCTGTGCAAGCCCCGGCCTCCGGTTTAGATCTGGTTGGCTTCCCAGGTCAGGCGACACCGTCTTCTCCTGCTGTCCCTGCGGCCCACGCGGGCGGTGGCTCTCTGCCCCTGCTGCTCTCTGGGCGCTGACATGCCCCGTTGGGAAGCTGCAGGATCCTGTGGGGCAGGGATGGAATTTGAAGCCAGGCATCTGTGTGAAGGCAAGACCCGCAGGTCTTGGACCACAGCATCCCTGACCCAACGAGCCTCTGCCCCGCAAACCCCAGATACTCTTGGTAGTGGGTTGAACGGTGTCTCCCCCAAATGCATGTTCACCCCAGAAGGTGACCTCATTTGGAATAAGGGTCTCTGCAGACGTCATGAAGGTAAGGACCGAATGAGATCACACTGGATCAGGGTGGGCCCTCCATTCAATGATGGGTGTCCTTAAAGAAGAGGGCAAACAGAGACACGTGATGACAAAGGTAGAGACCGGGATGAAGATTCTACCAGCCCAGGAACGCCAAGGACCACCGGCCACCCCAGGAGTTGGGGAAACAAGGAACAGACGCCCCCAGAGGCTCCACGAGGAGCCAGCCCTTCTGACACCTCGGTTTCAGACGTCTGGCCTCCAGATCCGTGACACCCGCAGGCCCTTCATCTGGGATTCGACTCCACTGGCCGCTCCCCCAACTGGGCGCCCCTGGGAGGTGGGTTCTCCACGAGGCCCAGGTACAAAGTGCACAGTTGCCCTTTAAATACATTAAAAGAGATCCTGTGAAGAGTAAAAAAAAATAAACCCGATGAACAAGATAAGACTTCAACTTGGACTTGAAAGATGGGGGAAGAACAAGACGAAGCGGGGCCCGGGCAGAATCCACGCAGCTCAGCTCCCGCTGCCTCAGGCCATTAAACCACCGGCGATCCCGGGAAAACAGCTCAGCAAGGCAGGCCCCTCCCGTGTGGACGTCTGGGGCCTGTGCCTGCCCAGGCCCAGCCGTCCCCGTGGCAACGGCAGACACTGGTCAGGGCAGGCAGAGCTGTGGCCCACCGGCAACCCCGGGGCTGAACACACTCACATTGAGGGCTGATGGGGGACGGGCTGGGGTGGCAGGGGTGTGTGTGTGTGTGTCTGTGGGCATATGTGTGTGCAGGTGTGCATGGGTATGTATGTGTGAGCGTGCATGCACGTGTCCATGTGTGCTGTGTGCATGTGTGTGAATATGCGTATATGTGTGTATATGTGCGTGCACGCGTGTGTATACACGCACACATGTGTGATGTGTGCATATGCATGTTTGTGTGTGTCATGTGTGTTTAAGTGTGTGTGTGTGTGTGTGTGTGTATGGGAGGGTCTGTTCCTTCCACCCAGTGGCTCTGCCATCCCCTGGGGCTCTGAGACCCCCGCTGGGTCCTCCATGCCTGGCTCACAGATAAAGAAAGAGAGACGACATCCAGCAGAACTGGAGAGTTTGCAGGGGCCGCCCTGGAAACATGACGTCACCTCCTTCCAATGCCATTGGCCACACTGGGTCATGTGGCCACGTTCAACTACAAGGGGACCAAGAAAGGTCCCATTCTGCATCCCGAGAGGAAGGGGAACGGGCCTGGGGCTCACACGGCACTGCCTCCCCGCCCAGCTCTGACGTGCGCATTCTCAGTGCGTGTTTCATGTGGGGACAGCCTCCTGCCCTCCCTTATCCCACCCCTCTAGGTGGTCACAAAGCACCGAGCTGATCTCCCTGTGCTATGCGGCTGCTTCCCACTAGCTATCTGTTTTACGTTTGGTAGTGTATATATGTCCATGCCTCTCTCTCACTTCGTCCCAGCTTACCCTTCCTCCTCCCCGTGTCCCCAAGTCCATTCTCTACATCTGCGTCTTTATATGTTACAGTCTTGAAGCAGGATTTCTTCCTCAGGAAACCTCAGTGTTTGCTCTTAAGGCTGTCAGCTAATTGGATAAGGACCACCCACATCCCGAAGGATAATTTCCCGAACTTAAATTCACCCGATTGTGGATGCTAACAACAGCCATGAAATACCTTCGCAGCAACACCGCGAGATTAGGGTTTGATGAAACTGCCTCACCGAGTAGACACATAAACCTGACCATCACATGCTGCGGTTTTCAGATGAGAAGTTAGAGGCTCAGAGAGGTCACCACCCTGCCCAAGGTCACAGAGCTAGTGATCAGTGGAGCAGACTGGGCGGCCACATCTTTGGATCTCCGTTGCCTGTGCTTTAAAACCAGCAAAGTGTCAACCACTTCAACTTCTTTATTGTTTCTGGCCACGCCGCGTGGCATGCGGGATCCTAGTTCCCCGACCAGGGATGGAACCTGCGCCCCCTGCAGTGGAAGCGTGGAGTCCCAACCACTGGAGCGCCGGGGATGTCCCTCAACCACCTCAACTTCTGTTGACCTGAGTTGCAGGCGTGGGGCACAAGGGGGGCCCCAATCTTGAGCGGGACCCAGGAAGGCAGAACATCCACCATCAAGCACGCCCTGTTGCCAAGAACTCTGTCCTCCTGCCTGAGAAGTTTTTCTGTGCAAGGGGATGGATGGGATGGTGACCCCTAGGAGATCCCAGCGGTACCCCAGCCCTATCCTAGCTTTGCAGACCACCCAGAAATTTCTCCACTGCCTCTTCTCCTGAGCCCTCCTGCCACACCTAATCCAGCCCAGGCTAATGGAGAAGTTTCCAGCAAAATACCGTCTCATAATCCTTTTAAGAGGGGCCCTCGCAGAAGTAGGCATGCAACAACACTTAGCTCTCAAAAGCAATCCAAGAGGAAAAGCATCTGTCCCTACATATTCCACAGACCCTCCCGCGGGGTCCCAGGGACTGTCATATTGTTTCCAGTTGTGTTTATGGTAAACTCAGGGCCATAAAATGCCTTTGTCGTCCTCGTAAGAGACAGAAGGAGTCTTAGGAGATAAATTTTCATTCCAAAACTTTGAGGTGCATTTTCCAGGTGGTGGCTTGAAACAGAAAAACATGAAGTGGCTCAGGACAGACCATTTTTCCCTCCAAGCCAGAGATTAAAAATTGAAAAGCATTAGGTTAAGATGGAAAGGAAAAGAGATATTTTGCAAATTGAGTGTATACAGCCCGAGGAAAGGGCTGGGGGTTGAGCCCACGGAATGTTGAAAACTCTCCAAACACAGGCAAGAGGGGTGGGTCAGAAAGGCTGATGTGCAGATTCTGGGTTGCAAAGAATACAGCAGAGGCCCTCCTAACTGTCAAAGGGAGATGGAGGTGTTTTTGAGGGGCTGACTCCCAGCCCCGGGGGTAGCTGCCTTGGGGCTCTGGGCATCACTTGGCTCCGTGCCCTTGGGTCAGCGTCTCCACCACTCTGGTGTTACCTCATCTCACCCCTGGAAACCTGTCCATCCAGATAGGGGACTGGGATGGCATGGGGCTCGAGCCCTCCCACATTCTCAGCACAACCCCAAAACTGGGTGAACAGCCAGCTTGCACTCTGCACGGGGAACAGAAACCAGAACCAAGCTTGCCTCGTGTGCACCCCACACCAGAACCCAAAAGTCAACCTCCCGTTGGCCCAGAGCCCCAATCACCAAGCGTTTCAGGGAGAACAAAACCACAGCTAGGTTGAGTTTTCTAAAATGGTGTAAATATGATACTGAAGATAAAATGTTACGTTGAGAAGTAAAAAACTGGAAATGATCTTAACGTCCAATACTGGGGGAATTCATGAAACATTGTGACACAATGGAGTGTGGACTGGCCATCACAGTGATCTTTTAAAGGGATATTTCAAGATAAGGAAAGATTCTCGTGGTATCTTATTGAGTGAACAATAAAGCAGGTTATGAAAAGTAGGTACAGTAAGATTGCACTTACAGAATCATACATAATTGCGGTAGGTAGCCTTTCCAAAAAAAACACCCCACACCAAAAAAGACTGCAAGACTCTGCATGAAACAGCAAAAGCATGGGGGTCTCCAGAGGGTGGATTCCGGTTTTGACTTTAATCTTTTTGCCTGTGTTTTATGTTTTACACACTTTATCTACGAACATGTGCTCATTCTGTGATCAGAAAGTAAGTTTTTATTATTATTTTTAAGACAGCTTTGTAAAAGGGATTTCTGGGAAGGATCAAATTTCAGAGGACAGCGTGGTTGGGACCGGTTTCATGATAGCTCTGTTAGTGACGCCCGGCCCCCTCCCAAGGGCACGGCCAAGGCCACCCGTGGTCTGGATTCCTGCCAACATCATCAAAACCTCATCCTGTCACCCCACTGCTCTGCCTACCACCCCTCCTTCCTGTGACATCAGCACCACCGGGCAGGCAAGGCCGAGGACACAGTGGTTGAGTGACAGGGGGAGGGCTGTATCTGTGTCTTTGCTGGCACTTGTGGACCCAGTGGACCAATGAGGGCCCAAAGCCCTGAGTCCCAGAGGTGGACCAAGCCATTCAGGGCGCCCCTGCTGCCGTGGGTTCTCAGCCACACAGAGGGGGTCATCGGCTTCCACAGCTACATCATGCAAACCGTCCGTGTTCTTCTTCTTAACCTGTAACAGCTCAGAAGTCACACTCCGACTAGCCCCTTCGAGGGCTCTTTCCTCCCACCCAGCACCACGTGAATGATGAAGGTCACAGGCTCTGAGGCAGTGGGCACAGGCTCTGCCCCGTGGCTCTCGGTGACCTCGAGCAGGTTGCTTAACCTCCCCGGCCTCAGTTTTCAGGGCTGTAAAATGGGGATAGTAATGTCTGATCTACCTCTGGCACTGGTGGCGAGGATTAGAGGATGTAAAAACACAAAGGAAGTGCTGGGGCAGTGTTGATATTATCAAAACTCAGGATGATTTCCACATAGAGCCGGCCAAGAGTTCTTCACGCCATCTGTCCATCCATCCAAGCTCTGGCCTGGGCACCACAGAAAGGGGAAAAAATACTGAGAGAGCAAGGAAATTCTTGTCTCCAAGTAGGCAACGTCTTCAGAGGTCCGAGTCAGAGAGAACAGGACAGCGCTGGCCACACTCAACAGTGTGACCCTGATTGGAGGAGAGATGAGGGGGAGGGGACAGTCAGCCAAGGCTGGCAGGACCGGGTGCAGCGGTGTCACTGATGAGACAGCAACGTCTCCGTGCTGGTGTCTGAGGACAGACATTTTTTTGGTTTTGTTTTATGCTTTTTTTTTAACATCTTTATTGGAGTATAATTGCTTTACAATGGTGTGTTAGTTTCTGCTTTATAACAAAGTGAAGCAGTTATACGTATACATATGTTCCCATATCTCTTCCCTCTTGCGTCTCCCTCCTTCCCACCCTATTCCACGCCTCTATGTGGTCAAAAAGCACCGAGCTGCTATGGGGCTGCTTCCCACTAGCTATCTATTTTACGTTTGGTAGTGTATATATGTCCATGCCACTCTCTCACTTTGTCACAGCTTACCCTTCCCCCTCCCCATGTCCTCAAGTCCATTCTCTAGTAGGTCTCTGTCTTTATTCCCGTCTTGCCCTTAGGTTCTTCATGACCATTTTTTTTTCTTAGATTCCATATATATGTGTTAGCATACAGTATTTGTTTTTCCCTTTCTGACTTACTTCACTCTGTATGACAGACTGTAGGTCCATCCACCTCACTACAAATAACTCAATTTCATTTCCTTTTATGGCTGAGTAATGTTCCATTGTATATATGTGCCACATCTTCTTTATCCATTCATCCGATGATGGACACTTAGGTTGTTTCCATCTCCGGGCTATTGTAAATAGAGCTGCAATGAACATTGTGGTACATGACTCTTTCTGAATTATGGTTTTCTCAGGGTATATGCCCAGTAGTGGGATTGCTGGGTCATATGGTAGTTCTATTTGTAGTTTTTGAAAGAATCTCCATACTGTTCTCCATAGTGGCTGTATCAGTTTACATTCCCACCAGCAGTGCAAGAGGGTTCCCTTTTCTCCACACCCTCTCTAGCATTTATTGTTTCTAGATTTTTTGATGATGGCCATTCTGACTGGTGTGAGATGATATCTCATTGTAGTTTTGATTTGCATTTCCCTAATGATTAATGATGTTGAGCATTCTTTCATGTGTTTGTTAGCAGTCTGTATATCTTCTTTGGAGAAATGTCTATTTAGGTCTTCTGCCCATTTTTGGATTGGGTTGTATGTTTTTTTGATATTGAGCTGCATGAGCCGCTTGTAAATTTTGGACATTAATCCTTTGTCAGTTGCTTCATTTGCAAATATTTTCTCCCATTCTGAGGGTTGTCTTTTCATCTTGTTTATGGCTCCCTTTGCTGTGCAAAAGCTTTTAAGTTTCATTAGGTCCCATTTGTTTATTTTTGTTTTTATTTCCATTTCTCTAGGAGGTGGGTCAGAAAGGATCTTGCTGTGATTTATGTCATAAAGTGTTCTGCCTATGTTTTCCTCTAAGAGGTTTATAGTGTCTGGCCTTACATTTAGGTCTTTAATCCACTTTGAGTTTACTTTTGTGTATGGTGTTAGGGAATGTTCTAATTTCATACTTTAACATGTAGCTGTCCAGTTTTCCCAGCATCACTTATTGAAGAGGCTGTCTTTTCTCCACTGTATATTCTTGCCTCCTTTATTAAAGATAAGGTGACCATATGTGCGTGGGTTTATTTCTGGGCTTTCTACGCTGTTCCATTGATCTATATTTCTGTTTTTGTGCCAGTGCCATGCTGTCTTGGTTACTGTAGCTTTCTAGTATAGTCTGAAGTCCAGGAGCCTGATTCCTCCAGCTCCGTTTTTCTTCCTCAAGATTGCTTTAGCTATTCGGGGTCTTTTGTGTTTCTATACAAATTGTGAAATTTTTTGTTCTAGCTCTGTGAAAATTGTCAGTGGTAATTTGCTAGGGATTTCACTGAATCTGTAGATTGCTTTGAGTAGTTTAGTCATTTTCACAATGTTGATTCTTCCAATCCAAGAACATGGTATATCTCTCCATCTATTTGTATCATCTTTAATTTCTTTCATCAGTGTCTTATAATTTTCTGCATACAGGTCTTTTGTCTCCTTAGGTAGGTTTATTCCTAGATATTTTATTCTTTTTGTTGCAATCGTAAATGGGAGTGTTTTCTTAATTTCACTTTCAGATTTTTCATCATTAGTGTATAGGAATGCTAGAGATTTCTGTGCATTAATTTTGTATCCTGCAACTTTACCAAATTCATTGATTAGCTCTAGTAGTTTTCTGGTAGCATCTTTAGGATTCTCTATTTACAGCATCATGTCATCTGCAAACAGTGACAGCCTTACTTCTTCTTTTCCAATTTGGATTCCTTTTATTTCTTTTTCATCTCTGATTGCTGTGGCTAAAACTTCCAAAACTATGTTGAATAATTGTGGTGAGAGTGGCCAACCTTGTCTTGTTCCTGATCTTAGTGGAAATGGTTTCAGTTTTTCACCACTGAGGACGATGTTGGCTGTGGGTTTTTCGTATATGGCCTTTATTATGTTGAGGAAAGTTCCCTCTATGCCTACTTTCTGGAGGGGTTTTATCATAAATGGGTGTTGAATTTTGTCGAAAGCTTTCTCTGCATCTATTGAGATGATCATATGGTTTTTCTCCTTCAGTTTGTTAATATGGTGTATCACATTTATTGATTTGCATAAATTGCAGAAGCCTTGCATTCCTGGGATAAACCCCACTTGATCATGGTGTACGATCCGTTTAATGTGCTGTTGGATTCTGTTTGCTGGTATTTTGTTGAGGATTTTTGCATCTATGTTCATCAGTGATATTGGCCTGTAGTTACCTTTCTTTGTGACATCTTTGTCTGGTTTTGGTATCAGGGTGATAGTGGCCTCTTAGAATGAGTTTGGGAGTGTTCCTCCCTCTGCCATATTTTAGAAGAGTTTGAGAAGGATAGGTGTTAGCTCTTCTCTAAATGTTTGATAGAATTCGCCTGTGAAGCCATCTGGTCCTGGGCTTTTGTTTGTTGGAAGACTTTTAATCACAGTTTCAATATCAGTCCTTGTGATTGGTCTGTTCATTTTTTCTATTTCTTCCTGGCTCAGTCTCGGAAGGTTGTGCATTTCTAAGAATTTGTCCATTTCTCCCAGGTTTTCCATTTTTTTTGGCATAGAGTTTCTTGTAGTAATCTCTCATGATCCTTTGTATTTCTGCAGTGTCAGTTGTTACTTCTCCTTTTTCATTTCTAATTCTATTGATTTGAGTCTTCTCCCTTTTTTTCTTGATGAGTTTGGCTAATGGTTTATCAATTTTGTTTATCTTCTGAAAGAACCAGCTTTTACTTTTATTGATCTTTGCTTTCATTTCTTTTTCATTTATTTCTGATCTAATCTTGATGCCTTCTTTCCTTCTGCTAACTTTGGGGTTTTTTTGTTCTTCTTTCTCTAATTGCTTTAGATGTAAGGTTAGGTTGTTTATTTGAGATGTTTCTTGTTTCATAAGGTAGGATTGTATCGCTATATACTTCCCTCTTAGAACTGCTTTTGCTGCATCCCATAGGTTTTATGTTGTTGTGTGTTCATTGTCATTTGTTTCTATCTATTTTTTGATTTCCTCTTTGATTTCTTCAGTGATCTCTTGGTTATTACGTAGTGTATTGTTTAGCCTCCATGTATTTGTATTTTTTCCAGATTTTTTCCTGTAATTGATATCTACTCTCATAGCATTGTGGTCCGAAAAGATACTTGATACGATTTCAATTTTCCTAAATTTACCAAGGCTTGATTTGTGACCCAAGTTATGATCTATCCTGGTGAATGTTCCATGAGTACTTGAGAAGAATGTGTATTCTGTTGTTTTTGGATGGAATGTCCTATAAAATCAATTAAGTCCATCTTGTTTAATGTGTCATTTAAATCTTGTGTTTCCTTACTTATTTTCATCTTGGATGATCTGTTCATTGGTGAATGTGGGGTGTTAAAGTCCCCTACTATGATTGTGTTACTGTTGATTTCCCCTTTTATGGCTGTTAGCATTTGCTTTATGTATTGAGGTGCTCCTACGTTGGGTGCACAAATATTTACAATTGTTATATCTTCTTCTTGGATCGATCGCTTGATCATTATGTAGTGTCCTTCTTTGTCTCTTGTAATATTCTTTATTTTATAGTCGATTTTGTCTGATATGAGAATTGTTACTCCAGCTTTCTTTTGATTTCCATTTGCATGGAATATCTTTTTCCATCCCCTCACTTTCAGTCTGTATGTGTCCCTAGGTCTGAAGTGGGTCTCTTGTAGACAGCATATATACGGGTCTTGTTTTTGTATCCATTCACCCAGTCTATGTCTTTTGGTTGGAGCATTTAGTCCATTTACATTTAAGGTAATTATCGATATGTATGTTCCTATGACCATTTTCTTAATTGTTTTGGGTTTGTTATTGTAGGTCTTTTCCTCCTCTTGTGTTTCCTGCCTAGAGAAGTTCCTTTAGCCTTTGTTGTAAAGCTGGTTTGGTGGTGCTGAATTCTCTCAGCTTTTGCTTGTCTGTAAAGGTTTTAATTTCTCCATCAAATCTGAATGAGATCTTTGCTGGGTAGAGCAATCTTGGTTGTAGGTTTTTCTCTTTCATCACTTTAAATATGTCCTGCCACTCCCTTCTGGCTTGCAGAGCTTCTGCTGAAATATCAGCTGTTAACCTTGTGGGGATTCCCTTGTGTGTTATTTGTTGTTTTTCCCTTGCTGCTTTTAATAGTTTTTCTTTGTATTTAATTTTTGACAGCTTGATTAGTATGTGTCTTGGCATGCTTCTCCTTGGATTTTCCTGTATGGGACTCTCTGTGCTTCCTGGACTTGATTAACTATTTCCTTTCCCATATTAGGGAAGTTTTCAACTATAATCTCTTCAAATATTTTCTCAGTCCCTTTCTTTTTCTCTTCTTCTTCTGGGACCCCTATAATTCAAACGTTGGTGCGTCTAATGTTGTCCCAGAGGTCTCAGACTGTCCTCAGTTCTTTTCATTCTTTTTTCTTTATTCTGCTCTGCAGTAGTTATTTCCACTATTTTATCTTCCAGGTCACTTACCCGTTCTTCTGCCTCAGTTATTCTGCTATTGATCCCTTCTAGAGTATTTTTAATTTCATTTATTGTGTTGTTTATCATTGTTTGTTTCATCTTAGTTCTTCTAGGTCCCTGTTAAATGTTTCTTGCATTTTGTCTATTCTATTTCCAAGATTCTGGATCATCTTTACTACCATTATTCTGAATTCTTTTTCAGGTAGACTGCCTATTTCCTCTTCATTTGTTAGGTCTGGTGGGTTTTTATCTTGCTCCTTCATCTGCGGTGTGTTTTTCTGCCTTCTCATTTTGCTTATCTTACTGTGTTTGGAGTCTTCTTTTGCAGGCTGCTGGTTCGTAGTTCTCGTTGTTTTTGGTGTCTGTCCCCAGTGGCTAAGGTTGGTTCAGTGGGTTGTGTAGGCTTCCTGGTGGAGGGGACTAGTGCCTCTGTTCAGGTGGATGGGGCTGGATCTTGTCTTTCTGGTGGGCAGGTCCACATCTGGTGGTGTGTTTTGGGGTGTCTGTGGCCTTATTATTATTTTAGGCAGCCTCTGTGCTAATGGATGCAGTTGTGTTCCTGTCTTGCTAGTTGTTTGGCATAGGGTGTCCAGCACTGGAGCTTGCTGGTCGTTGAGTGGGGCTGGGTCTTGACGTTGAGTTGGAGATCTCTGGGAGATTTTCGCCGTTTGATATTACGTGGAGCTGGGAGGTCTCTTGTGGACCAGTGTCCTGAAGTTGGCTCTCCCACCTCAGAGGCACAGCACTGACTCCTGGCTGCAGAACCAAGAGCCTTTCATTCACACAGCTCAGAATAAAAGGGAGAAAAAGTAGAAAGAAAGAAAGAAGGTAAAATAAAATAAAATAATTATTAAGAAAAAAATTTTTTAAGTAAAAAAGAAAACAAACAAAAACGGACAGAACCCTAGGACAAATGGTAAAAGCAAGGCTATACAGACAAAATCTCACACAGAAGCATACACATACACACTCACAAAAAGAGGAAAAAATCATAAATCTTGCTCTCAAAGTCCACCTCCTGAATTTGGGATGACTCGTTGTCTATTCAGGTATTCTACAGATGCAGGTACATCAGGTTGGTTGTGGAGCTTTAATCCGCTGCTCCTGAGGCTGCTGGGAGAGATTTCCCTTTCTCTTCTTTGTTCGCACAGCTCCCGGGGTTCAGCTTTGGATTTGGCCCCGCCTCTGCGTGTAGGTCGCCAGAGGGTGTCTGTTCTGCGCTCAGACAGGACGGGGTTAAAGGAGCTGCTGATTCGGGGGCTCCGGCTCACTCAGGCCGGGGGGGAGGGAGGGGCACGGAGTGCGGGGTGAGCCTGCGGCGGCAGAGGTCGGCGCGACGTTGCACCGGCCTGAGGCGCGCCGTGCGTTCTCCCGGGGAAGTTGTCCCTGGATCCCGGGACCCTGGCAGTGGCGGGCTGCACAGGCTCCCCGGAAGGGTTTGTGGAGAGTGACCTGTGCTCGCACACAGGCTTCTTGGTGGCGACAGCAGCAGCCTTAGCGTCCCATGCCCGTCTCGGGGGTCCGCACTGTTAGCCGCGGCTCCGGCCCGTGAAGCTTTTTAATTAAGTGCAGTCGCCTCTGTGGCACCATCGCTGTGCCCCTTCCCCCATAGGTGACTTAATGGGGACCCGGGCAGTAACCTCCTTATTGAGGTCCTTCGACAACGCCAGCCTGAGGCCCAGGGTCCTGCCTTCTCCTTTGATCTGGGTACAGGGACCAGCAGAGCACAGCCCCCGGGGCCTTAGGGCCCTGCGGAGAGACAGGAAGACCTCACAGCTTGTTCACCAACCAACCTCCCTGTGTCCGTGGGTCCCTCCCTCTTCCACGGACGGGCCTCCTGCTGGCCTTCTCAGCCCCCAAGTCCGAACCCACCACCAGCCCTCCAACAGCCGGCCCCGCGGGACAGGAAGGTCACCCGTCTGGTCCCGTGGCAGCGCTGGGAGCCCTGGCTGGTGAGGGGGGTCGGCTCAGAGGCGGGCTGAGAATTATGGTGCTTCGGGCGAAGTGTCCTGTGGCTCCGTGCGTTTGAGACGTCCATCGCCACGGTGCATCTGAGTTGAAGGTCGGAAGATAACGGGGCATCCGTTTCCCGACACTCAGCAGCCCTGGGCCCACAGCCCTTACAGGGGAAAGGCCTGGAGATTTAGAGAAGCCTCTCAGCCTGTTTGAGTCAGGCCAGGCCAGCCGTCCTCCGAGGCCGCCGCAAAACAGCTGTTTGTGTTGGCAGAGCTGCCTGTATCCATTAGCCCGATGACTCACCTGGCTTTAGCTTGGAGCCTGAACCAAAAGCAAAATCTCAGTGAGAACCCTTCCCACAAGTCCTAAGCCAGCCACCCCGTGGAGCTTCCCAAACAGTCATTAAGCTTCCCAACTCCCGCTCTGTACATATAATTATGCCCACTTCACACGCAGCAAACTGAGGCAGAGACCTCCACTGGCTCAGATTTGGGGACTGGGCTGTCACCCAAGTGATCTTGTCTCATTGTCTAGCCTAGAAGCAGGGGTCATCCTGGATGAACTGGGATGTATTCCCCCAAGCCTTGGATCTGGGTCAGCCGTCGCCTGCCCGTGGCCCCAAGGCCACACCCCAAATGAAAGTGACAGCAGCAGCACGGGGCCCACAGAGAACTGGACCCCAGGGGTCCTGTCGACGGGGACAGTGACCTCTGTCTCCAGCCAGATCTGTGCTCAGATCTGGAGATTTCTTGAGACTCTGAAAGTGCGGTATTTCTGTGAAAATATGGCAATGTTGTAAAGTTACTAATCAATTAAAATTTCTTTAAAACACTGCACAGGCCAAATAAATCATGTGTGTGGAGTGGGTTTAGGAACACATCTGGACCGTTTACCTAGATCAGCATAGTCTGATGGAAATGTGATGTGAGCCACATATGTGATTCTACATGTTCTAGTTGCCACTTTAAAAACGTAAAGGTAGGGAGTTCTCCCTGGTGGCCTAGTGGTTAGGATTCCAGGCTTTCGCTACCGTGGCCCAGGTTCAATCCCTGGTCGGGGAACGAAGATCCTGCAAGTTGCACGGCGAGGCCAAAAAATAAGTTAAAAAAATAAAAATAATAAAACGCAAAGGTAAATTACAGTTAATTGTGATAATATCTTCTGTCTAACCCAATAATCCAAAATATTATCAGCGCAATGTGCATCGGTATAAGGACTACTAATGAGATGCTTAAGTCTTTGAAATTCTGGGTGACTCTTCCCTTAGAGCACGTCTTCATTTGTACTCGAGCTATCTCAAGAGAGGGCAATTCGGACAAGCTCCCATGGGATCTGGGGCTGCCCAGTGGGACAGGGATGCATCTCTGCTCCCCAAACGTGCTACAAAGCTTTGAGACCCCGTGCCTTTGTGTGTGCTGTTCCCTCCACCTCGCATGCCCTTCCCCCTTTCTCAGTCTTTGGGATTCCTACCCACCTTTCTAAGACTGTTGAAATGTTGCCTTTTCTGGAAACCCCTCTCCTATCTTCCAAAACAAAACAAATCATCCTTGCCTTTATCCTACCAGTCCTTCTCTAGAAGACTCGTCATGCAGTCCTGAACTGTCACGTGTGTCCTCTCTTTCCTGCCACTACTAGTTATTAGAGCACTCAGTATGTAGTACCGCAGCCTGCCCAGGGTGGGGTCTAAGTGAACTGCACCCCTGGGGCTGTGTGGTGCACAAGCCGTGTAAGTGATGGAGTGTTCTTTGTATAAGGTACTGCCGTTCGCCTTTACATGTTACCGTTGCCCTGAGTCCTACTATTATTTTGCTGTTAAGAAAACCGGGGCTCGGAGAGGTGAAGCAGCTTGCCCAAGGTCACAGAGCACTTACGCGGTAGAACTAGACTCCAAACCCAGGGATCTGGTCCAACTATGTGAGGCCACTTGGGAATTCCTGAATGGTGACAGGGAGCAGGACTTCGTAATAGTCTAGCACCGTGGCTGGCACTCAGAATGTGTCATGTGCTTACTGAGTAAGAACTGCAGGAAGATGCACTCCGGGTCTCAGTGCCCAGAACTTTGCCTTCCAGGCTTGTTCTTGTCTTCCACATTCAGGACAGATGTCACCTCTTAAGAGACCATCCCTGACCACCCCATCAAAGCAGTCACCCTCCCGCCACTCAGAGGGCTGCAATATATCACAGAGTTAGGGCAATCAAAGTGCAGTAAGACTGGAAAATCTGCCCCATAGACACAGGCAAATAGAATCACGTGTCCCTGTGATGACCCCTCTGCTCTGAGAGGCAGCAAAGGCTTTCTCCAAAGGTCCAGATAATAAATACTTTCCACCTTTCAGTCTGGACAGTCTGTTGCAATGACTCAACCCTCATTGTCTTGGGAAAATAGCCATCTGCAAAATGTCAAGGAGTGGGTGTGTTTCGATAAAACTTTATTTACAAAAGCAGGCATTGGGTGGATCGCAGGACGTCGTTGCCAACTCCTGCTTCGTTTAAGGAAAGAGTTGTCACGTAAATAAAAGAACCAGCAGACAGCTAGCACTGTGTTTAAACATTATCCTGAAATATAGGGCAGAGGCATTTTATGTAGAGGATTTGTTCACGAAGATCTTGCCTTTTGTAAATCTGCTGCATAATTCAAGGCTAATTTTTGCAAAGAAGTACATATCAAGAAGGGCCTTGTCAGTATTTCTAGCTCAAAGGGGACAGAGCTGCAGCCATAAATGCGGTACTATTGACTTAGCCTGCCGGGTTTCACATGATTTGATTTTTTCAATTGAATTTTAAAATTGGGGTGTAGGTACTGCTATGTATAAAATAGATAACCAACGAGGACCTACTGTAGAGCACAGGGAACTCTACTCAATACTCTGTAATAACCTATAAGGGGAAAGAATCTGAAAAAGAATAGCTATATATGTATGTATAACTGAATCACTTTGCTGTACACCTGAAACTAACACAACATTGTAAATCAACTATACTTCAATAAAATAATAAAATAAAATAGAACTGGGGTGTAGGTGACATTTTTTCCAATTTTGTTTTAGTGAAACTCTATTAATATTTGTTGTACCACCTAGTTGAAATTCACATAATGTGAATTTACACAAAAGGCAGCCACCTTTTGGTGGCATCTGCCTCCCCCACTGGCCATAATCTCCCCAAGAGCAAAATGTCATCTTCCCACCCACCCCTTTCCTCCAAGTGGGGGTCCCGTGCTTGCTGCGTGGCAGACACTCAACACACACACACACGCACACACCCATGATCTGAACGGAGGATCTGTTTTACCTCTAAGAGCAAATCAGGAAGGAATAAGCTTCAACTACTGCTGTGGTGATTTCAGGGAGATACCAGTGCTTTCTGATTACAAAGAATGTTAAACGCTGTAGCTTCCGGTGGTTCTGCAGTCTTTTTCTCTGGAAACTCTTTGTGTGTTTGTTTGTTTTGTAACAGCCATTCATGTTGGATGGCATAGAGACCCGACCTGGCAGGAAGCAGAAGGAGGGAGCAGGAAATATTCCCGATATCCTTCCAAACTTAGCATCTAGGATCTGAAAATTCCTTCTCTACAAAGTATGGCCTGTGCCTTTTTTTTCCATACCCTGCACCAAGC
Organism: Delphinapterus leucas; assembly: GCF_059928025.1. NCBI lineage: Eukaryota > Metazoa > Chordata > Mammalia > Artiodactyla > Monodontidae > Delphinapterus > Delphinapterus leucas. Next base: position 2,349,551 of record NC_143142.1, on the reverse strand, counting down.
ACTTAAAATTCACATGTCACCGTGGCCTCGTAGCTTTAATAAACCACATCAAAAGCATTTTGCAATGATGCTTCTTCCTCTATGAAACCTGAAGCCGTAAGTGGACCTGCTATTAGGCTGGTAATTAAGCCGCTCCCTGGGCCCAGTGGATATGCATTCAACCTGCCAAAAGATGATGCAACGCATGCCTTCCTCAGTGGGATCCTCAGGGCCCGACTCCCGTGTTCCCCCAGATACCTCGCTCCAGCTCTGTGTGCAGCCAGGGAGGTACCAGCGTGTGAAACTCGGTTTCAACCACAAAACCCAACTGACCGCAGCAAGCAGCTCACCAAAGAGCCACGGGGTGACCAAAAAGACGGCTTCCCACTGTTCTCCCTGAGGAAAATGCAGCCACTGCAGTCAAAATGCTGTCTCCCTCAGCTCACTGCCTTGGCTGTCCTCGGAGACACCAAAACAGACCCTACAGATGCCTGTCCAACCCCTGTTATTCTCTCCCCTGCCGATGAGGTCTGGCTCTGCTTGGGTACCTGCCCTCCCCAGGGCTCCAGGGCTGCATCCCAGTTGGTCCATGCCAATCACAGGGCTCTTATTGCCCCAGCCTCTGTCAAAGCATTGCCCTTTAAAATCCCAGATAGAGGGAACTTCTCTGGTTTAAGCCAGTTCCAGTTGAGTTTTGTCACTTGCCAATGAGACTCCTAACTAATGCAATGAAAAACAAATGCTCTAATACTAACAGATACTAACGTTGATGGGTGCCCCATGCTAGATACCATGGTAAGCTGTTTTCATACATTCTTTCATGTAACCCTCTCCATAACCTTTTGAGGACATAGCTCTCATATTACAGGTAAGGAGCAGACGTTCAGAAAGATGTAGTAAGCTATCTAAGGCTGTCTACAAGGTAGACATCAGCATTTGTGTGAAGTAGGAAAGGATGACCCCTCTCAGCAGAGGGCACACAATTCGGTGGAATGAGATTTCAGGATGTTTCTGCAAATTGGAAGAAGGGGCAGACACAGGCCCAGGCCAGGGAGCATGGTTTAGGAGTGAGGTAGCGGGGGCTGGATTGCAGCTCCCTTGCCCCCATAGCTAAGTGCCTTTGTGTGGGTCATGTCTGCACACCTGAACAGAGTACAACTGATGACCCCACTCCGATGTCACGCCACCAAGCCTGGAATCTCCATCCATCTGACCCCAAAGCTTCTTGACCAGTGTATTAGTTGGGGGCCAACCAGAGAAACAGAACCTACAGTAGGAGATAGAGAGAGAGGTTTATTGCAAGGTATCAGCCTACGTGATTTTGAGGGCTGCTGGCTGGGCAAACTTGAAATCCACAGAGCAGGCTGGAAACCTTAGTTCTCTTATGATCTTTCACCTCTTTGTACAAGGCCCACTCACATTATTGAGGATAACCTCCTTTACTTAAACTCAACTGATGTGGATGTTAATGACCTCTACTAAATACCTTCCCAGTAATACCTGGATGCAGGTTTCATTGAAAAACCTAAGTGTCCATCATCGGATGAATGCATAAAGAAGATGTGGCACATATATACAATGGAATATTACTCAGCCATAAAAAGAAACAAAATTGAGCTATTTGTAATGAGGTGGGTAGACCTAGAGTCTGTCATACAGAGTGAAGTAAGTCAGAAAGAGAAAGACAAATACCGTATGCTAACACATATATATGGAATTTAAGAAAAAAATGTCATGAAGAACCTAGGCGTAAGACGGGAATAAAGACACAGACCTACTAGAGAACGGACTTGAGGATATGGGGAGGGGGAAGGGTAAGCTGTGACAAAGTGAGAGAGTGGCATGGACATATATACACTATCAAACGTAAGGTAGATAGCTAGTGGGAAGCAGCCACATAGCACAGGGAGATCAGCTCGGTGCTCTGTGACCACCTAGAGGGGGGGATAGGGAGGGTGGGAGGGAGGGAGATGCAAGAGGGAAGAGATATGGGAACATATGTATATGTATAACTGATTCACTTTGTTATAAAGCAGAAACTAACACACCATTGTAAAGCAAGTATACTCCAATAAAGATGTTTAAAAAAAAAAAAGCTGGAGACAATGGCCTGGCCGAATGGACACATCATGCTGACCGTCACAACCACCTGCGATCGCTGCTCTTCTCACCGTGTCACAGGTGTTAGGCTGGAAGGGTCTCTGGTCATCTCTCTCCATCTGTAGGGGTGGCCCAGACCTGCCTGGTTCCCCCTTCGTGTCCCAGCGTGATTAGTTGTATGGTACGTTAATCACATATAAATCAAACCCTGCTAGCTTTTTGACCCTCCTGCAGGATCTGTAAAATCTGCCCTTTCCTTTCTATCCCACCTCCTAAGCTCTGGCATCTTCTGCTTCTACCGTCAGAGGCTGAAGGGCAGCGGAAGGGAGTGGCTTCAGGGTCTGCCTGAGGTCTTCGGGCTGCATGAGTCTTTGAACTTCAGTTTCCTTCTCCGTAGGACGGAGATAACGATAGTCCCAACTAGGTGGGGCTCTAGCAAGGATGAAAAAAATGACAAAATTCCTAAAGGGCTGAGAACAGTGCCTGGCCGGGGGCAAGTGTTCAATAAACGAGATCACCATGGTGATCAGGACGCTGAGGATGCACCTCTGGCTCCCTCACTTCCTCCTGGTCCAGGCAGCATCTCTCCAGCCATAGTCCTTGTGATGTAGCCGCCCAGAGTCTTCCGTCACACAGGGGCATCCTAGGACGGACCCGTCCATCTCGCTGCCTGTATACACGGGACGGAACAGGAGAAGGTTCCTCAACGTCTTGAAATTATTTTCGATTTGTAATTATTACCTAGTCTTTCAGGAATGAAGGGAAATAAATATTTTCTAACATTCAAGGAACAAAAAAAGGATGAGGCTCCTCTTTCAGCTGCAACCTCGGGGATTTTGAGAGGGCACGATCTTTTGTGTAGGATGTCAGTGTGGAAAAAAGTCACCCACAGAATCATTGAAAAGACATGCATTGGGCATGGTTCTTGGTCCTGGGAATGCAGAGAGGATCGAGTTTGGAAGTTCAGCTTGAAAATTAGACTTTGAATACACATATAGATTTATATATCTGTATTTAGATTATATAATTAGATTATGTATTTAATACATGTATATTAGACAGAAAGAGAGAGAGAAGGGGAAAGACATTGTCAGAAGAGAGAATCTTTGTTCTTCAAGTTACCACTCTTAGCTACAAGAACAGTCACAAAGACCTTCCCAAGTGTTATATTATGGAAAAAAAAAGGGTGAAATGCATGCAGGGACAGCAAAACTATCTTCCCTACCCTATTCTGGGCCTTAAAGAAAAATGGGATTTTGCATTTGAATTGTCATTTACAAGGAGGAGAGCGGAGCAGGTGATCTGAAGGAGTTTCTTTTCTGGAAGTGAAATTCACAAGAGAAACGAACTGTTTCTGAAAGCAGCAGAAATTCATCACTGCGTTTCAGATCTAGGCTGGAGGTAAAGGGGAAGCAGCCGTCCTGGAAAGGGATCTGCGGCCGCTGAGAGGGGTTCCAGCAGGAGGATAGGGACTCCGCAGCTGTGTTGCGAGGCCCACCCCCATCTTTGCTTCCAACTTGTCAGCTGCTTATTCCGGGTTAAATTCAAGGAAGAAGAGGGAAGCTATAAGTGTAGCAGTTGGACTGGAAAGAAAAAGACTCGTAAATGATGCTATCGGCAGACTATCTTGCCTTCTAACCAATGAAGATAAATGAAGAAATTAACAAAGAAAAGTCAAAAGGCGACTGACCAGAGTTTATACACTGGTTAATCCCAGTGCCAGACACAGTTCGAAGCACTTTGAGTTGTCTCACTTAATCCTACCCCAGACCTTATAAAGGAGGTGTTGGTATTATCCTCATTTTATAACAAAGTTCAGAGAGGTTAAGTAACTTGCCTGAGATCACACAGCTGAGGCCAGGGGTAAACCAACACAGGAAACTCACACGTGGTGTTTCCTCTACCTTTTCCTCACCATTTGTGACCCTAAAGAATCCCTTCAAACACAAGAAAGCAGAACATCAAAATGATCAGAAAGTGGCAGATGCCTCCCAGTCCAGGAGGAAAGGAAAAAAAGCCATAAACCAGGCCTTTGTCCTTCTACTGGCTGCTGAAATGATGCCAAAACAGGGGCCCTTTCTGAGAGTCTGCACCGAGTTCCTGCACACCTCCTATCCAGGGGCAGGCAGGGCAGTGGAGGGAGCTCGGAGCCCACTGGCTGGTTTTGAATCCTGACTCTGCCCCAACAGCCATGTGGTCTTGGCAAGTTACTCAGACTCCCGAACTTCGGCTCCTCATCTGGGAAGTGGGAATCTCCCCTGGACCTGCTTCACGGGGTCACGTGAAAGGCTTAGAACAGGGCCTGGCATGGGTCAAATGCTCAATCAAGGTTTACTCTGGTTAGCACTTTAATTATTGACTTATAATTATATAAGGCTTATATTATTGGCTTATATTATTTCAGGCCTAACATTGTCATTGCCCAAAACCCCTGCTCACAAATGTCACGCCCTGTTGCATCCTTGATGGTGCTTTTAGCTTCCACAGACACTGTATTGCAACCACCGTGACAGCTGCGGTGAACCCTGCACTTGTTAGCATTGCTCTAAATGCTCCGCGTGTATCACAGCACAATCCTCCCCATGCCCTGTGAGGTTGGAACCCCACTGCTGCCCATTTTTCAGATGAGAAAACTGAGGCATGGAGACAGGAAGGAACTCTCCTTAGGTCATGAGGCTAGAACACGGGGCAGGGGATTAAGACCCGGATCCTACATAGTCACCACCACGGGTTAGAGCTGCCCCTGGTTTTGGCAAAGTGGTTTCAAACTCATCAGGGCAAAACTGGGAGTTTGGTTCTTTTCCCCTTCTTCTTAAGGCAGGACCAGGCTTGTGGGTGTATCCGCTCTGTCCCTGAAGGGAAGGTTTCCCCATCTAATCCGCCCCCCTCACCTGTGCAGGGGCAGTGGCCTCTGGAGGGGGTGGTACTGACCTCTTTCTTAGCATCCCATCTCAGGACAGGCAATGAAAAAGGGTCCCAGGGTGGAGGCGCAAAGCAGAAAGGAAACAGATGGGAAGGTGAGTAATTAAATCAATATACATCCAACAGCCAAGGGGGGGAGGAGGGGGCGGGGAAGAAGCAAAGCAATCCCATCCAAAACTGAAGTCTGAGCTCCTATCATGTGTGTTCATTTCCAAAAGGCTGTTTCTTAAAGCTGTTTGGAATATAAATGCAAAACAAAATAAAACACACACCCCCATCCCTGCAACACACACACGCATGCATACACACAAGGATGCCCTTTTGTTTCATTTTTCTGGAATTCTGATTTTTCTTCCCATAGAGTTCTCCTCCCACCCCCCAAAGCAGCTCCGTACAGAATTACAGGTTTAAGTACTTTGATGGGGCCGGTTCTGTCAGAGGTGAAGGGTCAATTTGTTTGTATTTTAGAGCAGACGTGTGCTAAGCCTTCCTATATTTTAAACAGATAATGTCCTTGTAATTTGGAAGCACTTACATCGAAGGCCGGCTTTGTCCCCTTTTTCAGCGTGTGTGTCGCTCTCGCCCGTCTCTGTTGAGATGAAAAAGAAATACTGTATCTTTAAATTAGGAGGCGCCGGATAATGAATCTTGGGCAGTGAAAAGGCTAATGCCATGTGGAGGAGAAGGAGTTTAATCTAATTTAGTTGGAGGGTGTCTGTCTGCGGTGTTGTTTTTGGAGTGTGGGAATAGAGGGGAAAGCTGTCCCCTTGAATGGTCGCTCCAGCGCCAGAAGCAGTGGGGAGCCGCGTAGACGCCAGTGATCCAAAGCCGGGCCTTGAAAGGGGGATTAGAGACATGCTCTGATTTGCAATTCACACTAATGCACCCCGTGGAACCTTTGGTAATATTTCAAACCACGTTTCAAGGGAAGTGGCCTTAAAATCGCTGTCTAAATTGTGCTGGGGAGACAGAGTGCCCTCCAGTCATCCGTTTTATGATGTGGACGCTTTGCTGTTTGTTTCTCATCGCCCCACCCCCATCTCAACCTCTTCCGACTAGTGTTTTTAGGTGGAATTAAAACTTCTGTGCCCGCTGAATCTGCTGCAGCTTGCTTGGCTTCTCGGGTGGTACACGCTGTGTGTTTTCTTTAGTAAAGCATCCCTTCAGATGACCAAAGGTATTTTCCTTGGAGAAAAATGTGGGGCGGTAGGGGTGGGGGGAAAGGGCACGCTTGCTTGGTTAGAAAGCAGAATTCTCCATGCCTGCTGTTTTTTGTTTTTGTTTTTTTTAAAATCTGATAATAAGTGTCTGCAGAAACGTAACCCAAGAGGAGGTCAGGGAAAATGGCGCCTTTTGGTATCAGAGATCGCTCTGCATGTCGGGCAATTATGAGCATCTCGTTCTTACTTGAAAGGAGAATCGGAACCGCGCTGATGAAATACAAATATTGATGATAGTAGGAGATAAAAGAAGTAACACCACGCTCACTTCATGGGATCATCAAACATCAATGTGCCAAGAGCGATGCTCCAAGCAACTGTTCCTGGAAAACACAGATAGCCTGAACCACTTTCTACCTTCAACTTTATTAATACCCTTCTCCTTTCCTAAACTGCTGATATGCTACAAGTTCACTCTTGCAATTAGCTTGTAACGTGCTAAGTCTATGGTTCAATTTCTTTCTATTGCTGAAAGAGTTAGTACTTTTTATCTGAAAGAGATTACTGTGAGTTTTCTCAAATCTCATTTCAGAAAGATCTCACACAGTGCTTATAATTTCCACTGACTATAACAACGTAAGAGGAGATACAACTTTGATTTTTAGCAATATCTGTGTCAAAGTGTTTTCTACTTCGGACCTCACTAGAACGAGATGAAACTCTGCCTCTCTCTCAATTCCCTTCCATCCAAAAATATTTAGTTTTCCATCAAAATATTGCCTGACTCCTGAAATCATATTCCCATTGAAAAACCTTATACTTTTCTGGGCAAACATTTGCAAGAACTTGAAGGTAGTTAATGTTTAAGAGTGTCTCTCCCATATATATATTTTTAGGCAGTTGGGGTGAAACATATATATATATACAAATATATATATATATATATATATATATATATATATTCCTTGTCCCTGCATGTTATTTGAAATCATGTTTAATTATAAAGTTTCATTAAAAACCTTTGCTCAAAATTTTAGAGACCTAATAAGATTTCCATTAATTTAAACATATCGCTATTCCCACGACAGCCCCAAATGCTTTCTTTTCCCTCTTTCATCCATGGTTAAATATGTAAATAAAATGTCTAAAGTCATTCTTCAAAGAAGACAAAAGAAAAAAGAGCTGAGGGGAGAGACAGCCATAAAATTCCTCCCAATTCTCCATAACATTTGCCAGAGGGGGGCCAGTTGCCAGCCCGGGCTGAGCAGCAGGGAACCCGCTGCTTCTTAGAATCACACATCTCAAATCCCACACACAGGAAAATAAAATAAAATAAAATATCTTTTCAGCTGGAGCCATCAAAAGACCCTTTTCATTTATTAGTTACAGAGTTATCTTGCAGTTGGTGATTTCTCAGAGCCCTCATTTTTCTATCATAATGTCTATTTGTTGGTTTCCATCTCAGCTGGGCAGAGCGAAGCACTTCTGCAGACATTTTTTCTAAAAAAACGAGAGAAGAAAGCAATCTGAAGTGGTTGTAGTGAAAATAATGGGTCTGAACATGGCCAAATTAAAACAGCACAGAAAAGATCAATTAGGAGGCACTTTCTCAAATAGCTAACACCCCACTCCCGGTGTTTGGCACTGCCCCTGACTCTCTCACATTTATATTTTCAGAGCTTCTGAGGGAAGGAAAGGAAAAGGAAAAGAAGGAAAATGATGTCCAAGGAAGGATCTTGGCAAGGAAAATTCTAGAAAAGCCAAGGGATGTCCACTGAATCTTTTTTAATGGAAAGGTTTGGGAAATAGCTCACTAGACTCAAAAAATATATACACACGCACAAAAAAACGCCCATCCCCAAACAAACAAACTATAATAAGAAAACTGGCAGCCTTTGAAAAAGCATCTCGGCAAACAATCCAGTTGAAGGCGGTTGTTCTGACTCTGCCTTAGCGTTTACCTCGACCACCTTTTTCTCCACTTTCTTCCTCACCCGAACCTCTTCCAACACCTCACACTGAGATCCAGGGACACTGATTCAGTGCCCGGTGCAATTCCCAGCCTCATTCGTCTCAGTGTTTGCTGGATGGATGGATGCATGGATGCATGGATGCATGGATGAATGGAAAGAAGGAAGGAAGGAAGGAAGGAAAGAAGGAAGGAAGGAAGGAAAGAAGGAAGGAAGGAAGGAAGGAAGGTGGATATGTGAGTTCTCCCAAGTTTACTAGATGTAAAATCCTACGACTTGTTTCAAATAAAAGCCAATACTCTAAAAAGCCTTCTCAGAGGAAGTGCCCCACTTCTGCCCCCGCCGACAAGAAGCTTCCTAGCAGTAGTGTTTCCTTCTTCGGCGCTTCCTAGAAATAGCCGGGGACCCGCAGCGCCCGCCGCTCCTGCAAAGCCCCGGGGGTGGGGGCGGCAAGACCGGGGGCCCCCCGCACCGACTCTCAGGGATGTCTGGACACACGGTACACCCCTGCAGAGGGCTAACCCCAGAAAGGCAGGAGGACAAAGGAGGCCCCGGTCCGCAGGGCCCGCTCCTCTGACCTCTCCTCCCGCCCGGGAAAGTCCTCCAACTGCCCCCGCTATGCGTGATCCTGGGAGTTTCCGAAAAACTTTAAGAGATCTTGATCTCGAGAGCGGCTAAGAGGAGAGAGGCCCGGCCACCCCCTAGGGATCCTGTTTACTGAAGGGTTAATACGGGCAGCCAGGTGACGCGACGGGCAAGTTGTCTGGAGGTGGGGCGTGGGCGTGCGTGACCGAAGTGACTTCGTCCCCAATTGGCGCCCCCCATCCGAGGGGGGTGATCTAAGGGCACTGGGCCAGGGCGCTCCCTCCGCACCTTTTAAGAGAACTGAGAGGCACGGGTGCCTCCCCTTGCCCGGGGAGTTGGGGACCCTCGGAGTGAGCTGACTCAGCGCCCGCCCACCTCCCACCCTCAACGCCGCAGCATCCCGCGGGTCTGCAGCCCAGGAGGGAGCAGTCGGGCAAATCACTGGCCAAATAATATAAATACCCGACGAGCGAATGACTTCCTATAATAAATAAACCCAGCCGCCTAGAAGAAATCAGCAGCCCTGCCTGGCGCGAGGCCCCTCAACTCCGCGGCGCTGTCGGGGGCGGGGGTCCCTCGGCTACACGCCAAGCCCCCCACGGCCCGAGGCGGGGGGGTGGGACCTAAAGAGCCCCAGGAAGCTGCCCGCCCCTCCCCCTCCTCCTCCCCCTCCCCGCCTTCTCCGCGGAGACCGCGGAGGAGCGGCCCTAAAATCTGGATTCCCAGAGCCCTTCCCGCCCCCCCCCCCGGCCCTTAGCTCTACTCTTTGAAATTTCAAAGAGACCCCTCCCCGGAGCCGGAGACCCGACGCAGGCCTGGTAACTCCGCAGCCTCGGGAAGATGCGAGCAGGTTTACAAGCTAAGGGGCCACTTTATGGCCGAGGCCATAAAACGCAAATCCCACCTCGCTTTGAAAGCGCCCTCCGCCCGGGACCCACCATAAAAACCAGGGGCGACGCGCCCCCAGCCTCGGCCGCGGACCAGCCCGCCCCTCCTCCGGCCAGGCTCCAAACTCCCAGTCACCCCGGCGTCCTTGGGCTGCGGGGGACGAGGCCGGGGGCTCCCCGGGAAAGGGGGCGCAGGCGGGGAGGCGACGGGAGGCCAAGTTGGAGGCCGGCGCAGAGGGCGAAGGAGCGGCGGGAGGGACGCACGGGAGGGCGGCGGAGCGGGGCCGGGGGCCGGGGGCCGGGGGCCGGGGGCCGGGGGCCGGGGGGCGGCGGCGGGAGCGGGCGGCCCGGAGCTGCGCTTTCTCATGCAAAGCAGCGGCGGGGCGGGGCGGGGCGCGCGGCCCGGGGGCGGGGCCTGTCACCGCACGGCTGTTTCCCCCTTTGCCTTTTCGCTCGTCGGCTCCGGCCGGGACCAGATCTCCGAAAGGCTGCGGGCCGGGCCGGGCAGAGGCCGGCGCGGGGAGGGCGGAGCTGCCGCCAGCCGCCGGCCCCCGTGCGCCCGCGCCGCCCGCCCTCTCCGCGCGCTCCCACGAGAGGCCAAAGTTGGCGGCGGCGGCGGCCCGCGCGCCGAGAGCTCCGGGGGTCCTGTCGCTTCCCGGTATTGTTCGCAAACTTTGCTCGTCTCCTCCGCGGCCTCACCTCGGCGGAGGCGGCGCGCGGAGAGCGGGGCCGGGGGCGCTCCGTGCGCATCGCTCGGGCTGAGCTGGGCGGGCATGGGCGGGGGCCCGAGCGGGGACGAGGAGCCGGAGCCGGCATCCCGAGCCCCGGAGCGGCGGCTCTGAGGGCGGCCGACCTCCCCGCGGGGACACCTCCGACGCCACCATGCAGCGCCCGGGCCCCCGCCTGTGGCTGGTCCTTCAGGTGATGGGCTCGTGCGCCGCCATCAGCTCCATGGACATGGAGCGTCCGGGCGACGGCAAGTGCCAGCCCATCGAGATCCCGATGTGCAAGGACATTGGCTACAACATGACCCGCATGCCCAACCTGATGGGCCACGAGAACCAGCGCGAGGCCGCCATCCAGCTGCACGAGTTCGCGCCGCTGGTGGAGTACGGCTGCCACGGCCACCTCCGCTTCTTCCTGTGCTCCCTGTACGCGCCCATGTGCACCGAGCAAGTCTCCACCCCCATCCCCGCCTGCCGGGTCATGTGCGAGCAGGCCCGGCTCAAGTGCTCCCCGATCATGGAGCAGTTCAACTTCAAGTGGCCCGACTCGCTGGACTGCAGCAAACTCCCCAACAAGAACGACCCCAATTACCTGTGCATGGAGGCGCCCAACAACGGCTCGGACGAGCCCGCGCGGGGCTCGGGCATGTTCCCGCCGCTCTTCCGGCCGCAGCGGCCGCACAGCGCGCAGGAGAACCAGCTGAAGGACGGGGGGCCCGGGCGCGCCGGCTGCGACAACCCGGGCAAGTTCCGCCACGTGGAGAAGAGCGCGTCGTGCGCGCCGCTCTGCACGCCGGGCGTGGACGTCTACTGGAGCCGCGACGACAAGCACTTCGCCGTGGTCTGGCTGGCCGTGTGGTCCGTGCTCTGCTTCTTCTCCAGCGCCTTCACCGTGCTCACCTTCCTCATCGACCCGGCGCGCTTCAGATACCCCGAGCGCCCCGTCATCTTCCTCTCCATGTGCTACTGCGTCTACTCGGTGGGCTACATCATCCGCCTCTTCGCGGGCGCCGAGAGCGTCGCCTGCGACCGGGACAGCGGGCAGCTGTACGTCATCCAGGAGGGGCTTGAGAGCACGGGCTGCACCCTGGTCTTCCTGGTTCTCTACTACTTCGGCATGGCCAGCTCCCTGTGGTGGGTGATTCTCACGCTCACCTGGTTTCTGGCTGCGGGCAAGAAGTGGGGCCACGAGGCCATCGAGGCCAACAGCAGCTACTTCCACCTGGCCGCCTGGGCCATCCCGGCCGTGAAGACCATCCTAATCCTGGTGATGCGCAGGGTCGCGGGGGACGAGCTGACCGGCGTCTGCTACGTGGGGAGCATGGACGGCAACGCCCTCACCGGCTTTGTCCTCCTCCCGCTGGCCTGTTACCTCATCATCGGAACTTCCTTTATCCTCTCGGGCTTCGTGGCCCTTTTCCACATCCGGAGGGTGATGAAAACGGGCGGGGAGAACACGGACAAACTGGAAAAGCTCATGGTGAGGATAGGGGTCTTCTCCGTGCTCTACACGGTGCCGGCCACCTGTGTGATTGCCTGTTACTTTTACGAACGCCTCAACGTGGAGTATTGGAAAATCCTGGCCACGCAGCACAAGTGCAAAATGAACAACCAGACTAAAAACCTGGACTGTCTGATGGCCGCCTCCATCCCCGCGGTGGAGATCTTCATGGTGAAGATTTTCATGCTGTTGGTGGTGGGCATCACCAGTGGCATGTGGGTCTGGACATCCAAGACTCTGCAGTCCTGGCAGAACGTTTGCAGCCGCAGGTTCAAGAAAAAGAGCCGAAGAAAACCGGCCAGCGTGATCACCAGCAGTGGAATTTACAAAAAAGCCCAGCATCCCCCAAAAACCCATCTCGGGAAATATGAAATCCCTGCCCAGCCTCCCACCTGCGTGTGAATGGCACTTGGAGGGAAGGCCAGAGCGGAAAACTTTCCCAGGGAGGATACAGTGGCAGAGTCAGAGCCAAAACATGGTGCTTTTCTCCGTTGGTTGGTTGGTTGCTTGTTTTGTTTTGTTTTTTCTTTTTTTTTTAAATAAAAGTAAAAGGAAAAAAATAAAAAGCTTTTACCCTGAAATTCAGGATGCTGTGATAACACTGAAAGTCAAAATGTACTTAAAGGGTTTTGTTTTGTTTTTGTTTTCAGTGAAGGAGAACCCTCCCAGTTAAGTAGCCTCTTGTGTAACTAATTTGTGGTAACATAGTTGATTCAGGCCCCCAGAAGAAAACTTTTGTTTAGAACCTTCCATAAATATACATCTGTGTGTTTGAGTTGGCTTTGCTATCCATTTACAAATCAGAGAAGAGATAACTTCTTTGCAAATTAAAGAGCCTCTGCTGAGTTTCAAAAAGGGAGAAAGAGAGAGAGTCACTGTCCGGCAGGGGAGCCCAGGGCCACCCTCAGGAAGGCTGCGTGTAGACAGCAACTTCTGTGCCAACAGGAAGAAAGAGAAAGCCTGACAACTCAGCACCCTCCAGTGGATTTGGAGTCACTTAAAAGAGACTCCAACCTCCACAAATGGTCTTTCTCCGACATAGAAACTTCCACCAGACCTAATATTGGTCAATGCCAACGATGTGCAATACATTTTTTTTTCTCTTTACGTGAAAATCAAAAGAGAAACAAGTATTTTGCTGTACATAAAGACAACAAAAGAAATCTCCTAACAAAAGAACTAAGAGGCCCAGCCCTCAGAACCCCTTTAGTTTTACAGTTCGTGGCTTTTTAATGGAAACCAAGCCAATGTGACACACGTTTGGACTGATTTGCGGAAGGGTGGGTGGAGAGGGGGGAAGGATCCTTCAAAAGTGCCCAAAGGGCTCATTGACTCTTTCTATTGTTAAACAAATGGTCTCCATGAATAGACCCGGGAAGCCATCTACCAACCTTGGAGTTTATTCTCCTCACCAGGAAACGCCAGGAAAGAGTGGTCCTGCTGGTGTCTATCTGTAATATATGATATTTTTCATGCTTCACTATTTTATTAAAAATAAAAGATGTTCTTTAGTTTGGCGCTGGTCCCTTGTGCGTTGTTAGGTGACCCTTCTCAGTGCGTGGAGAGAACAGAGAAAACTTTCTCCCTCTGTTTGCTTTTCAAGCAAATCCTGCGTGTGCATCTCTCTCTAGAGGTCATTGGTTATCTATGTGAAATGGCAAATGGACGGATTCCAAAGTGGGTATAGGATGATTTAATTTCAGGCTTCCTCCATGCAGGAAGCGGCTATGGTTGGAAGTTGTCTCTGAGTGGCAGGATACAAGGGCCCGGTTTTAGCGCAGTTCATTAAGGAGCATCTTGGGCACCAAGCGTGGATACACTCGTACCCCTGGACTAGGGTCCGGAGAATGGTTCCAGCCAATTAGGAGAATTAAGTCAGAGTAGGGCTCAGTTGACCTGCTGGGGTCAAATTGTACTGAGATAGAATGGTATACAACCGTCCAAAGGATGCTGGCTTTACAGCAACTCCTGGACACATTTACAAATCAGACTGTAGATCTGGACAGGATGGACTACCTGCTGAGGGTGCTGAGTCATCAAGGAGAAGCTCATCAGCTTTACACACCCTCGTACTCGCTGCTTCTCCCATGTTTGCTGTCTGAGTTGTGTAGCTGTAGACCTGAAGTGGGCCTGGGTTCCTCTTGTCAGAGGCACCGCTAAACTCAACTTCTAACCCAAGGGCACCGTTCAGACCAACTGCCCTGCGGACCTGATAGCACAAGCCGAGCCATCTGTGGGTCATCCTGATGCCAAGGTCCAGGTTGAACAAAGAGCTCTTAAGAATTTTGAGCATTGATTAAACACTTATTAAGGATGGACAGAAGCCTGAAGGACAGGGCAGCCTGTTTCCTGCAGATGGTGTTCAGGAATTAAGCCCGAGGACCCAGGCTACCCTTGCATCAGTGACGCTAGAATTGAACAATGGTATCAATCTTTTTTTTTTTTTTTTAGGGGGGTTTGCTGTAGCATACAGGAGCAGGGAACTTGGATGATTTGGAACCAAGTTTGAGAAACAGCAACTAGGTAGGTCAGGTAATTTAAGGTTAAATCCAGAATAGCCTTCAGTGCATTAAAAAAGAAAAACCGTTTAAAACAAAAATGCCCACAAATAGAAACCTATTTGTCGATTGTTCCCATCTAGCCCCCGAAAAGACTAAAGATATTTACGTACATGTGTATGTATGTCACGTACCCTTTCTGTAACTCCTAGGAAAAATAAAAAGGACATTTTGGAATGGAGCTTGGAGAAGTCGAGGAAGGTAACCGTCAGAGCACTGCGGTGAGAGCCCAAGCTGGGTACGAGCTTAGAATACTCAGTTCTAAAACCATTAGACTAATGGCGGTTTCGGGTCTGCCCGTGTTCAGGTACGTAGGCTTTCGACGGTGGTTCCAAGGGAAATCAAGGCATCCGTGAGAGCCTTTGCTGTCGTTTAGAACAGCGGTCCCCAACCTTTTTGGCACCAGGGACAGGTTTTGTGGAAGACAATTTTCCACGCACGGGGTAGGGGGCAGGGGCACGCTTCAGGCGGTCATGCGTGTGAGTGACGGGGAGCTGCTCACCTCCTGCTGTGTGGCCCGGTTCCTAACAGGCCACGGAGCCCTGGTTTAGAATGTGCAGGATTTCCAAAAGGACTGTTGACTTCCTTCGTTTGGAGATTTCCCCGCACCAAAGGCTGCGTGCGGCCTTTAGCTCCAGAAAAATGGAAACCTGCCTTGGGTGACAGATCGGAGGGTTGAGGTCCTGGTAAGAAGAAGCTCAAGGTGATGGGCCAAGGTCACGCTGCTGTCCACAGCTGTCCGTTCATTCTTTGATTCATTCCGTTATCCACACACAGGTATCCACCACCCAGTATATATGCCAGGGCCTGGGAAACAGAGAAGCAGGCTTTGGCTTCAAGAAGGTCACAGCCTGGTAGAGGAAACCTGCATAGCTATAACGGGCGCTTGGGCACGACACATCTTATATGTACTTATATTCTGAGTCAGGGACGCATCCCAGGGGTGGCTCGAAATTCACAGAAGGCAAAAGACTCCACGCGAATAATTTCACTGCAGGGTGAAATTGAAGCTACGTGTTGATGGTTGAGTTATACCAGGGAATAGAAAACTGCATGAGGACCTAGACTATGCCCAGCACCTCAGAGTCGTAATAATAACTACAACAATAACAATGATAGTCATAGTGTAGCAGACCTTTCAGAACACTTCCTGTGTGCTGAGTGCTTGACGGTGTTGTGTCATTTAATTATCAGGACAATCCATTCAGGTAGGTACTCTTATCAGCCCCACTTTATATATGAAGACCCGGAGGCACAGAGAGGTTACGTAAACTCCCAGCGTCATACAGCAAGTAATTAGAGCCGAAATAGGAACCTGGTAGTATGATAATAGATCGCAGTTCCGTACGTAATTGTTGAATGAATGAATGATAGCTTAGCCCTTTTTTTTTTTTAGCTTAGCACTTTGTACCAGCTACTACGCTAAACACTTTACATGCATTCATTCAATTCTCTAGCAAATTTTGGTAGAGCTATTCTTATCCCCCGTATTATAGATGAGGAAATTAGAGCACAGAGAAGTGAAGTCACTTGCCCAAGGCCACAGGGTAGCAGGCAGGGAGCCCAGAATGTGAACCCTGGCTCTGTGCCTCCAAACCTGCCTCTCTGACCACTAGGCCCTCCTGCCTCTCTCGGTGGTTCTGAGGACTTTACGTGGATCAAATCATTTCGTCTTCACAGCAGCCCTCCGTGCCTTTGCTGCAAGCAAAAGAGGCTCAGGATCACGTTGGCAAAGTACAAAGCTCCCTTCGCCAGCATGGGAGAATGGAAAAGCAGGGAGTGTGACAAACCGCCTTTCTGCACCAGTCCTGAAAGTGAGCTGAGGACATAGCAGTGGGGATGAGGAGAGGGTAGATCGAGAGGCACTTAGAAGGGAGAAGCAGCAGGGCTTCGCTTTACGCAGAGAAGGAGCAAGAGGAAGTGGATGGTCAGGGAGGACCGTGTTTCTGACGTGGGTGGTCAGGGGACCAGCGTGAATGTCACCGGGACAGGAGGAGATAAACAGAAGAGAATGGAGCGAGGCGTGTGATGAAGGAGGAAAGATGAACGCAGTGTAGACACTTTGCGTTTGAGCGTATCTGATACCTCCATGTGGACAAGGCTGTGATGGGGGTGTCACACAGGTGGGTGTCCAGAGATGGTCAGGGCTGCAGGGGAGATTAGTCAGGTGGGTGGGGGTCTCTCCAGGGACAGAGGAGGGAGGAGGACAGAGTGCAGTCAAGCCTTGACTTAACCACTCAGGCTCCAATTCATTTTTATAGTAAAAGGATTGTAGGAGATGATGGAAATGGTCTCATCCAGAGTCAGAATATGTGATCCAAGTAGAGATAAGGGGGAGTTAGGGAGCTGAGGCCTGAGACCCCTCCTCTCTTACCCGCCCGTGCCAGGGGCACTGCCTCTTTCTCTTTAACCCTTGGGCCACCCAAGCAAAATGAACGTGAGCCCCACAGGCTGGCATTCTTTAATCCTCGCACCTACTGAGCTGCTGCTCCGAGGCCGAAAACCAGAAAACAAAAATCAAGAAGTATTATCGAGGCAATAAATATGATCCTATTTACCGTATTATTTTTTAGAAGAGAGAGAGAGAAACGCAGAAAGGAATAACAGATCGGAGTGCAAATTGGCATCTTACACTTAAAGGATGTGGAGCTATAACACAGTTTAGGATTGAACATTATCTGGCTCCAACTATGCCCTGGTGTCCAGTCTGACTCAGCCCCTTGGGAAGTTGCTTTACCCTGGGCAAAGCTGCTGCAACTTTAATCCATAAAATGGAGGTGATAGTGGACCCCCTCCCTGGGCTGTCACTCCCCAGGTGCCCAATGGTTTTAATAGCTCTCTATGCATTAATCCGTCCATTCCTCACCACGGTCCAGGAGATACGAGACTCAATAAAATCATATGCGTAAAGTGCTTCGAAGATCGTTGGCATTGAGTTCGTCTCAATAAACACTATTATTATGTTTATTTCCCCTCCCCCAGAAAGTTCAACCCGGCGCGCTAATAAGTAATGATCTTTAAAGAGAATGAGTTTTTGTTTTGTTTTTCTTAGAGAAACACTTTTTCCAATGCCCGTGTTCAGGTTCCACAGAATACCCGCTGATCTTTCAAGTTTAAAAGGCAGGCACAGTGCCTCTGCAGCGGTGGAAAATATTCTCTTTCTCTTTGAACACATTCACATCATAGCCGACTTCCCAGGAAATCAGACCTCACGCGCGGACGACGCCTCTGTACGCAAATGGATAAGATGGCTGTAATGTGGAGATGGAGAAAAACGGCCAGACTTCAGGGAAACTCGCTGAACACACTCTGGCAACATAGGTGGAGTGTTTTTTAATGTTTTATTAAGAGTGTGAAGGCCAAGCTGGAGGGAGGAGGGAAGGAGATGCGTTTGAAATCTGCAAAGAATAAGTTTCAGTTGCCGAGGTTGTAATTGGGGACTTAAACAGTCCCACCCCTACGAAGATGATGCTGTTAGATCCTGCCCAATGGCCACAGCCCAGTCGGACTTTTCCAGAGTCACTGAGCTTCACTTTGTTATTTTAAGACTTTTTGGAGGGGGGGGGCGGGGTACCAGGCTGGCATTCAGGGGGCTTCGGATTATAGGAAGGGATTCATTAAAATCCATGCTTGGAACACACCCACCTCCATCCCACCCAAAGGAAGTTTTGCAGTCGGTGGCTTCAGGGGTTCTGTAATGGTGGGAGAGGATGTTCTCAGGGGGTCTCTGACGACAGGTGGTGTCTCAAAACAGATGTCCCCAAAGGGAGCAATTTGTGGCATTTTAGGGACTATTTGCACTAAAAAAACAAAAACAAAAAAACCCCTTAAAAACCTATTCTAACAAAGTTTTCAAGAGTTTAGGCAGAACTACAAAGTCATCAACCTGACAGATGGTAAATCAGTGTCTGCTTTAAAAGGTGGGAGCCGGTGATTATGAGGTGCAGGTGCCGACTTTGATCAGAAGTGACAAGCCCTGGGGTTGGGGCCACTCTTCTCCCCTTCTCACCCCAGGGCAAAGCAGCCCCTGTGTACCTTCCAGGGCCACCCCTCTCCTAAAACAGTTGGATTTTGTTGGCTTTGAGTAAGATACTTCATTTGCAAGGTGATTTTCTTCCTGCAGCTCATCTGAAGCCATATTCCTGAAGCTGTGTCAATATCACGTAGGTTTCATTGGCTTCCAGGCCCATAGCAGATGGCTTCAATTTGAACTAAATTCAGAAATAGTTTTGGCCAACTGAAATATTGTTGTTGTTGTTGTTGTTGTTTTCTGAAAGGGACTTTCTTTAAAAATTGAGAAAATAAAATCCACACACGGCATAAAGAGAACATGAGAGATTTGTGAGGAGTTTGTACTTCCGATTTTGCTATAATGGTGACACAGGTCGATGCGGACCAAACAAAAACAAGATGGAGGATAGAAAAAACCAATTATAGAGTTTGCCATTCTTTTATGGGTGTCATGATTGCAACCCTTTTTTCAGTCAACAAAACCCAATATGCAGCAATGCTCAGAGTATTGGGTCACATCTCTTGCGTAAACAGAGGATATTAGAAAAAACAGGAGAGCATCAAACAAAGTTAGATGTATCATTTTTACGTTCAACCCACCTCTCCCTTCTAAAGGTTTTATTCTTACCAAGGCAAAATTTTCCCACGTGTCCCAGGGGATGAACCAAAATTATCAATACTAAATCAGGTAAAATAATCCCACTGGATTAGGGGTGTGCATGTCACTCAGACCAGTAAGTGAGATGTAAGATAAGTTCTCCTGGTGGGATAGAAGAATGGGAATGTGCAGGTGGAAGTCAGGGAAGATTCAAGGAAAGATTTTCCTAGATGATAAAAAGACAGATGTTGAGGAAGCCTGTCGTTTTCCTCACAGAATGTGGAGTGTGAAAGCCGTATGTGGAGCTACTGCAATCATTTTGTGACCATGAGGCAATAAACTCAATATTCAAGCCCACACTCCGAGGACGGTAGGTGCAAAACAAGAGCCAACTTTTTGATGACTCATTGAGCTACTGCACTTCCAGGCTTCTTGTTATTCAAGGTAATTAACTGCCTATATCCTCTGAATGTCAGCAAGTTTGGTGTTCTGTGACCTGCAGGAAAATATATCTGTTAGAACCAAATAGTCCAGTGCTTCCCAAACCTTAATGTGCATACAAATCACCTGGAGCTTTCACTAAAATGCAGATCCTGATTCCATAGGTCTGGGTGGGACCCAAGATTCTGCATGTGTAATAAGCTCCCAGGTGAGGCTGACGTTGCTGACTTTCCTGACCCTACTATGATCTACTAATAACCACCACTTGGGTGTCCTATCTTGGACTAGCTCTCAGTTTTGTTTTGTTTTTTAAATGGCAGTGCCACACTTCTTTTTTAAAAAAATTAATTTATTTTTGCCTGCATTGGGTCTTCGTTGCTGCGCGCGGGCTCTCTCTAGTTGCAGCCAGCGGGGGCTACTCCTTGTTGAGGTGTGCAGGCTTCTCACTGAGGTGGCTTCTCATGTTGCAGAGCACGGGCTCTAGGCATGCGGGCTTCAGTAGCTGTGGCTCACGGGCTCTAGAGCTCAGGCTCAGTACTTGTGGCACACGGGCTTAGTTGCTCCACGGCATGTGGGAACTTCCCGGACCAGGGCTCGAACC
Organism: Delphinapterus leucas; assembly: GCF_059928025.1. Lineage (NCBI taxonomy): Eukaryota > Metazoa > Chordata > Mammalia > Artiodactyla > Monodontidae > Delphinapterus > Delphinapterus leucas. The sequence continues at coordinate 2,329,513 of NC_143142.1, read as the reverse complement.
CATGTCCCCTGCATTGGCAGGCGGATTCTTAACCACTACACCACCAGGGAAGCCCTAGCTCTCAGTTTTAAGACATGTCTTATATTGAGTCAAAATCTGCTTCCTTATGACTATTTCCTACTAGTTCTACTTTTATGACAGTGGTCCTCCTATAACACATCTGATGCATTTTCCATATGAAAGCACCTTATATCTTTGAAGTTGGGTGTTATGTGCTCTCTGCATCTATTTGGATTCTTAAAACTGCTGCCCAAATAACTTGGTTCTCCCTTTGCTGACTGTCCTCAGAGTCCTTGGTCTAAGCCCTTGCTAAGGAAGATGCCCACAAGTGGATGCAATTCTCCAGGAATTGTTTGACAAGGATACGATAGAGTGGGATCATTGGACACCCACAGCAAATATTATACATAATAATGGGGCACTAGACGCATTTTCATCAAAGCTGGAACAGAACAAGGCTGTCAACTATGATTCGATGTTACCCTGGCCGTGCTAGACCATGCAGTAAGGCAAGAAGAGGTGAGACAAGGTAAAATCATTGGAAAGTGATTGAAAGGAGAATTAGCCAAAAGTGGAATTGATGAGAATTGATAAGGAGACTTAGACAAAACAGATCTACAAAAATCAGTAGCTTCCTTATATACCATCAGTAGCCAGTTGAAAATAGAAACAAAATAAAAGACCACCTTTACAATAGCTACAAAAACCATAGGTACTATATATAAAATAGGTAACCAACAAAGACCTATTGTATAGCACAGGGAACTATGCTCAATATTCTGTAAGAACCTATAAGGGAAAAGAATCTGAAAAAAATATATATATATATATTTCACTTTGCTGTACACCTGAAACTAAGACAACATTGTAAATCAACACTTAAATTTTTGAAAAAAGTGTAGGCAGACTACCTAGAAATAAACTTAACAACATGCAAACTTTTTGAAAAAACTGTTGCTATCTTACTAAAAAGCATAAGTAATTGGAAAAATTATGCCATGTACCTGGTAATATGTCAATTATCTGCCAAATTAATTCCTAAATATAATGCAATTCCAATTTTAAAAGCTGTAATTTTTGGAACTCTACAAAATGGTAGGATAATCCATCGTATTTGAACAAATACCCAAGGGGGGAAAAACTGTAAAAGTGATGAGCAAGGGCAAAATCTATTAGATAGTGAAGTGCACTATAAATCTACAGTAACTAAAAGAGCATGGGACAGGCATTAAAACAGACAAATTAATGGAACAAAATATGGTGACCAGAAAGAATTGCAACTGAATTTGGAACTTTATTTCAAATAAATAAGAAAGAATGGATTATTCAATCACTAGTGTTGAGCCTTGTTTTAGATTTGGGGATGTTTTTATGTTAAACCTTTACCTCATGCCTTTTATCAAAATACATTTTGGATTGTTAAAAGATTTACATTTATAAGATTTAAATGTAAAAATAAGACTACCAGTAGGGGGAAAAAAATGTTCTCTAAAATCTTCATTCAGTAGAAAGGAAAGGCAGGTGAATACTTTTATAAACTTATCAAGAAGCAGTTTCCTGGGCTTCCCTGGTGGTGCAGTGGTTGAGAGTCCGCCTGCTAATGCAGGGGACGTGGGTTCGTGTCCCGGTCCGCGAGGATCCCGCACGTCGCGGAGCGGCTCAGCCCGTGAGCCATGGCCGCTGAGCCTGCGCGTCCGGAGCCTGTGCTCAGCAACGGGAGAGACCACAACAGTGAGAAGCCCGCATACCGAAAAAAAAAAAAAAAAAAAAAAGAAGCAGTTTTCTTAGCATGACATCATAGCCAAAACTATTTTTAAAATTCATGATTTGGCTACATAAAAATATTAAAATTCTGTATGGCAAAAAGTTAATAAAAAATTTAAAGATGCAAAATCTCCATTACAAAAAAAGCAAAAACTGTAGTTTCCTGTCTGGGTCTGTGCATCACCAATTCAAATTACAAGAAATACTACTCACCCGTAAATCTGTGGAAAGATATTTAACCTCACTCACGATAATCACAGGATACATGTGTAAAAACAAGATTTTTGCCTAACAGATTGGTACTTTTTTTAAAGGCTGTTAATATCTAGATTTGGCTTGGGTGTGGAGAAACGGGCTCCTCATACCATGCTAGTGGGAATATAAAATGGATCATCCTTTCTAGAGAGCAAATGCAACATGTAGCCAACATTTAAAAAAAAATATATATATATATATCTTCTGACCCAGCAATTCTACTTCTATTAAATGTGTTGAAACTCAGGAACAGCCTAAATGTACACCAGCAGGCTGACTGTTCAATTACAGTAAATTCTTAGAAAATTGTGTAGTCATTAAAGCAATTACGTAGAACCATGTTATTAACGTGGGAAAACGGCGACCACATTTTACTAAGGCTGCTAACGTCAGCCAGGATGGACCAGCACAGCCCTCTGGTTGTTTACGTTCGGCATGTTTTTGGATTTGTTCATACCTCTGCCATATCAGTTCTTAAACCTTTAGAATATTACCCCTGTTGTAAGCTGACAAAGCAGGTTATATAATGCATTCTGTTCAGTAGCATTTCAGTTTTTGGAAAATGTGTGTATGTACCTGGAAAGGCATAAAACGTTTACAAAGGATGTTTGGTGCAATTTATGGATAATCTTTACCTTCTTCTTTATACTTTCTCAATTTCAGTTTTTGTCAATAAACATGTATTAGATAGATAGGTAGATAGGTGATAGACAGATAGATAGATATTGTAGATAGATTAGATAGATACCTAGATAGATAGAATGTTAGATGAGAGATGGATGGATGGAGAGAAAGATGAGAGAGAGATTGCAGAGCAATAAAAAATAGTGGAATAGGGCTTCCCTGGTGGCGCAGTGGTTGAGAGTCCGCCTGCCGATGCAGGGGACGCGCGTTCGTGCCCGGGTCCAGGAAGATCCCACGTGCCGCGGAGCGGCTGCGCCCGTGAGCCATGGCCGCTGGGCCTGCGCGTCCGGAGCCTGTGCTCCGCAACGGGAGAGGCCACGGCAGTGAGAGGCCCGCATGCCGCAAAAAAAAAAAAAAAAAAAAAAAATAGTGGAATAACAAGGTCCGACTGTATAGCACAGGGAACTATATTTAATATCCTGTGATAAACAATAATGGAAAAGAATATTTGAAAAAAGAATGTATATAAATATATATATATATATATATCTGAATGGCTTTGCTGTACACCAGAAATTAACACAACATTGTAAATCAAATATACTTCAATAAAATAAATTTTAAAAAGTAAATAATATTTTTGATGCAAAAAAGTGGGATAATCGCCTACTTTCTTCTAGATCAGGGGATGCAGATTAAAATATCTATAGGGGCTATAGGAAGACAGTGCGTGAAACAGTTAGTATCAGACAATAGACAAGGAGTGTTATAGGGACTATGGGATCTATGTCTAAAAGGGAACCTACAGCTAAGTTCCAGACCATTGTTGCCATTGAAGATTTGAGAGCTTGGTGTTAATAGAAATTCCGATTTTTCTTTTTTTTTTTTTATTAAAAATTTTTTTTTTATTTGCGGTACGCGGGCTTCTCACTGTTGTGGCCTCTCCCGTTGCGGAGCACAGACTCCGGACGTGCAGGATCAGCGGCCATGGCTCACGGGCCCAGCCGCTCCGCGGCACATGGGACCTTCCCGGACCGGGGCACGAACCCACGTCCTCTGCATCGGCAGGCGGACTCTCAACCACTGCGCCACCAGGGAAGCCCTAGCATGCTGATTTTTAACTCAAGATTTTATCCTTGAAAGAGGAAGCTTAGGAGCGATTTTGTCAACCGTGCTGACAGGTTTGGACCCCAGGTCTGTTCACCAGGCCGGTGAGGGACATTTTTTGTGGGCTGAGTTTGTTTACTTCTGGAAAAACTTGGCTTCCTGTTTCTAAGGGGGAACAGGTTTAAAAGGCCTCATAAAGAAGGGCTCTGAGCCTCTAAACATCCAATGGCTCTTAGAGAGCAACACTTGATGAGTTAAGTGTAAAGGAATCAGCAACATAAGGGTTGAATTTCCTCGCAGATACACAAAGGTTATAAATTAAGGGGGGAAGAGTCATGTCAAAACATGTTCCAGCTCGGAGCCAGAACTGAAAACATTTGGAAATTGATTTGGAGATGGTGGAGGGACCCGTGTCCTATCTCAGGACATCCTTCCTGGTTTGTAAGATTTATTTATTTTTGACAGAAACTGCAGAGGAGTTTCAGACACAGGGGTGGTTCTCGTGTAAATCACCAAGGTTTTTTGTTTTGTTTTGTTTTTTCTTCCTGAAAGATAGTCCTGCATGGGGACGCTAAGCATTCTTGATTTGTGTTGGTTTTAATTGAGGTTTCAAAGAAAGGACTGTAGCTTTTATAGCTTTCAGTGTGTTTCTTATTTAGATTAAGACCTCAGGAAGCATAAGGCTCATTAAATTCAGGGCTCTATCAGAGTGACTACGTGGCCTTTCTTTCACCTGTTGTCAGGAGATTTATTCATCGACAACCTTTACATTTGATTGTGGGTAGAGGAGATTCTCTCACTTGGCACATGAACGAAGTAGAAGTAGAAACCCCAAGACTGAGGGGGCAGATGCACATGAAAAGAGAGATGTGGGAATTTCTGCTTGAGACAATATTCCTGGGAAATGTTTAATGATCTAGGACTGCAAAGACATGAACACACTATTTTTTTCTTTTAAGATTTTTATTTTTAAAAAAACTTTGAAAATCTCACTGTTATGAAAAATGGATATGCTGCTGCTGTCCAAAGTGGACTTTTTAAGCACATACATGTCTAGCGTGCTTACATAATTTCTTGAATTCATTTACAAAGGGTGGTGAGCTCTGAGCAGATGAAAACAAAGCCAGGATACCAAGGGGTCCACAGCAGAGACATTTGTTTCCCTCTCATCTTTAAAAAATAAAATTGGCAAGAAGAATGTTTTCCTAAGCCACTCCACCTACTAATTATGTCGCACCACCAGCTCCGCTCAGCAGAGACCAGAAAGACTGGTCACCAGGACCTGAAAAACAGCATAGACTTGTCCTCCTAAACCACCTTCGGCCAAGGTGCCGGCCGGCAAGATGCTCGCAATTCCTAGAACTGCCTGTTAGTTCCTATTCACAGGGATGCCTAGCAAGGATGACACAGGGGCACAGACGTCGTCGCGAGTGCAGCTGAGTTCCTTAAAGTGGCAGGTAAATATTTGTCACCGGCTGGATACCTTTGTCCATGCTTGGTGCTGTAAATATAGGAAGACTAGGGACTTCCCTGCCAGTCCAGTGGTTAAGGCAGTGCACTTGCACTGCAGGGGGCATGGGTTCAATCCCTGGTCGGGGAAATAAGATCCTGCATGCCTCGTAGCACAGCCAAAAAAACACACACAAAAACACAAAAACCAAGAAGAATGGAAGGAACCACAGATGATGTATGCATCCATCACTAACTCTATCTGGGTTATTTGGGAGGGTCCAAGTCCCTCTAAGGACCCCTCCCACACATACACATTCTCTGCTGCTTCTCCATTTGCTCCTTCAGATTCAGTCTCCTCCCTCTCTGTTCCCTGGGAGGCTGACCCCTGCTCTCTGTGTCTCCCAAGGCTCCTTGACCTCTGGGTTGGGTCACTTTTGGCCAATGGGAGAGCGGAGGATGGGAGACGGGTGTGCCTAGGTCCAGGGTATTTCCTCCTGATCCTGGCAGTGGAGGGATTCCTTGCCCTACAGCCCCACTCCTGTCTGGCTGCGGGTCCTCTTCAGGGCTCCATCCATTGCAGGGTCCCCTTGCTCACCTCTCCTCTGCCCCATCAGACCAGAGGCTTCATGGAACCCCTCTTGGTGGTTCTAGGGCCCTGCCATTCACTTTTGGTTCTTTTAAGCGTTGCCACACTTCCATCAAGAATCCCTCCTTGGGCTTCCCTGGTGGCGAGGTGGCTGAGAGTCCGCCTGCTGATGCAGGGGACACGGGTTCGTGCCCCGGTCTGGGAAGATCCCATATGCCGCGGAGCAGCTGGGCCCGTGAGCCATGGCCGCTGAGCCTGCGTGTCCGGAGTCTGTGCTCCGCAGTGGGAGAGGCCACAACAGTGAGAGGCCCGCGTGCTGCAAAAAAAAAAAAAAAAAGAATCCCTCCTTTAAATTCTCCCCAGGTAAACCCTCTCTTAGCTCAGGCTGCTATAACAAAATACCATAAATTGGCTGGCTTCAACCACAGACGTTTATTTCTCACAGTTCCGGAGGCTGGAAGTCCATGGTCAGGATGCCAGTGGATTTAGATGCAGGTGACGACCCTCGTCCTGGCTTATGGATGGCTGCCCTCTGGCTGTATCCTCACACAGCCTTTCCTCTGTGTGTGCAGAAATCTCTCTGTTTTCTCTTCTCATAAAGGCACTCATCCCATCCTGGGGGCTCCACCTTCATGACCTCATCTCAACTGAATCACCTCCCAAAGGGCCCTCCTCCAAATACCATCACATTGGGGATTAGGGCTTTAACATGTGTATTTTGGGGCGACACGAACATTCAGCTCATAACATCCTCTGAGTGCCATCCGTTTTCTTCAGAAGCTTTACTGAACCACGTCTCCTTGCCATGTAAGAATTTAATTCATTTCCACATTCATTGAATATCTATCTGTGGGTAGGCATGGGAGAAAAAAGGCAAAGCTTACAACTGAATATGCATTAGGGTTATAAAGTGTTTGAAAACCATGATCTCCTTCCGTTCCCACAGATGTACGGTGTTATCCCCATTTTACAGAAGGGGAAAATGAGGATTCAAGAAAAGAAGGAGAAAGAAAGGACACAAATAACAGAGCAGTCACTGGTCGCCTAAGAGCTCCTGGCATGGGCTAAATCGGCTCAGTCAATACGCAGAATTTTTTGAGACTGCAAATACACAGTAGAAAACAGTGAGTGGCGAGAACTGGGGAGCCCTTCCCAGAAGTCAAGAGAGAACAAGCATTTGGTTCAGGCAGTAAATGGATCTGCAGTGTCATCTCCTAAATACAGCGCCGGCAGCCAGTTGCGTTGGGGCTGCCTGCAGTTTGCAACCTGATGATTTCAAGGCTTGTGCCCTGGAGGTGGAGACGGTACTCCTGCCAGGAGGGGTCTGTGTTTCCCCTGAGGTTTCACCTATCAGAGGGGTCTGCAGCCATCCGCACCTGCCCTGCAGAGCCCCAGGTATGTGACTGCAGAGGTCAGGCTCTCCCCAGCTCTGCAGCTCGGGGGGGGGGGACACCTGGTCACAGTGGTGGTCGCGTTGATGGATCTCCTGGAATTCCTGGGTGACCCGATTTGTCCCACTGCACACTTGCTTCCCTCCTTGCTTCACTTTTAGGTGGATTTTTCTTTAAATAATTATTGAGGTGAAATTCACAGAACAGAAAATGAAGCATTGGAAGGGTACACGTCAGTGGCATGTAGGGCATTCACTGCGTTGTGCAGCCATCACCTCTATCAAGTTCCAAAACATTTCCGCCACCCCCCAAAGAAAAGCCTTTCTATAAAGCAGTCGTCCCCATTCCTCCCCACCACCCCCGCCTCCTGGCAACCACCCATCTACTTCCCGTCTCTGTGGTTTTATCAGTCCCCGATATTTCACATAAATGTAATCGTATAACATGGGGCCTTTTGTGCCTGGCTTCTTTCACTTAGCATTATGTTTCCATGGTTCATCCATGGCGATCAGAATTTCCTTCCTTTTCAAGGCTGAATAATGTTCCAAGTATGGACGGGCCACCTCTGTGTATCCGTTCACCCGTTGGTGGACACTTGTGTTGCTTCCACTTTGGGGATACTGTGAATAGTGTGGCTGTGAGCATTTGCGTACGAGTTTCTGTGTGGACGTGTGTTTTCGTTTCTCGTTAGGTTGATATTTTAATCCAGTTGGGTGGTAGGTTTGTTTCGTGTAGAGATTAGATGGTTCCAGGGAGAAAGTTTGCAAAGAGGAGGGAAACATTTCTCTTACTTTGGGACAGATGGGCTATAATAGAAAACCACGCTCTCCCACACTGGCTGGGCCCCTTCTGCTCCTCTGGGGTCTTTCTAGCCCCTCTGATTGGCAGCCCCGTGTCATGGAGTGTCATTCTCCCCAGACCCTGAGCTCCACCGGGTGCTCACACGCTCATCGAGACCAGCCACACTCCTCCCTGCAGAGCTCGAGGGCATGAGGCCGCCATGGGTCCCAATACGTGACAACTGTCATCACCCTTCTCTCGCTCCTGCCTTAAACCCAAGTCTGTGCCCTTGCCTAAGGTGGATCCCCCATGTGTTCCCTCAATCCCAGCCCCTCCTGTGTTTCTCACGGTTCATTTCTTTCATTTCCCCGTCCCAAACGTAATGAATAAACTCCCCTGTAATGTTTTGAATTGGATCCTTCAGAAGACACGTCTGAGTCCTGACCTCTGGTTCTGGGAACGTGGCCTTATTGAGAAAAAAGGTCTTCTCAGATGTAATCAAGTTAAGGATCTTGGGATGTGATCATTCTGAATTTAAGATGTGCGCTCAGTCCAATGACAGGCGTCTTTATAAGAGAAAGGAGGGGACTTCCCGGGCGGTCCAGTGGTTAGGACTCTGCGCTCTCACCGCCGAGGTTCCTGGCTTGATCCCTGGTCGGGGAACTAAGATCCCGCAAGTCACCTCCCCCGCCAAAAAAAAAAGAGAAAAGAGTGGGAGATTTGAGACGCAGAAACACGGGGCCGAGGACCAGGTGAAGATGGAGGCTGAGACTGGAGTGATGTGGGCACCAGCCGAGGAGCCTGGCATCACCAGGAGCCGGAGGAGGGAGGAAGGAGGTCCGTGGACAGAGCACAGCCCCTCCCACACCTTGGCCTCAAACTTCTGGCCCCCTGAACAGTGAGAGAACAAACTTCTGTTATTTTAAGCCATCGACTTGGCGCTCATTTGTTACGGTAGCCCCGGGAGGCGAAAAACAAAGTATGTTTAACGAGTGGCTGTGACGACACAGATGCTCGAGTCGCCCGGGCTGAGTCCAGACCCCGCCTCCTGGTATCCACGGGCTGCATGGCCTCGGGCGAGTCATCGCACGTTCGCCGGGCTCACTGGAAAATGAGGACCCGTGGCCGTGCTTCTCGGGGCAGTGAGGACCGCAGTCCGTGCACCTGTCCAGAGCATCGCCTGTGACTCAGGGCCAGGGAGACTGGCAGCTGCGGTCCACCCCTGCCGTCTCAATCCGTGAATGGCACATCCTTCTCCAAACCCAAACCCTTGGCCACCATTTTTAAAATTCGAGTATCATTGATTTACGATGTTGTTGTTAGTTTCTGCTGTACAGCAAAGCGATTCTGTTATACATACATACATATATGTATATACATGTTCTTTTTCATGTTCTTTCCATGACGGTCTATCACAGGATACTGAATGTAGTTCCCTGTGCTCTACAGGAGCGCCTTGTTGTTTACCCATCCTACATATACTAGTTTGCATCTGCTGACCCCAACCTCCCACTCCATCCCTCCCCTAACCTCCTCCCCCTTGGCAACCACCAGTCTGTTCTCTACATCCGTGAGTCTGTTTCTGTTTCATAGACAGGTTCATTTGTGTCGTATTTTAGATTCCACAGATAGGTGATAACACACGGTGTTTGTCTTCCTCTGTCTGACTTACTTCACTTAGTGTGGTCGTCTCTAGGTCCATCCATGTGGCTGCACGTGGCATTGTTTCGTTCTTTTTTATTGCTGAGTAGTGTCCCGTTGTACACACGTACCACATCTTCTTTATCCTTGGCACCATCTTGAATCCCTCCTTCCCTGTCCCTGTATCCAAGGAATATCTGTTCGGCACTGGTCTGTAAGAGCGCTCTCCTGCTCTGCTTTTCCGTGATCCACGAGCCGATTTTTCCACCCCCACCCTCCCGTCTGGACCAGTGTAGTTGCCTCCAGATTGGTCTGGTCGCCAGCATTCTCTCCCGCCCCAGTGCGTGCAATAGAATTTGCCCCTCAGGGATTTCTGTAAAGGCAGTGAGTGTGGCTTTCTCCCAAGTTCTGCTCCCATGGGAGGCACGACCCCATGTCTTCTTTTGGCTTAAGAAATGTGAAATCTGGGCTTCCCTGGTGGCGCAGTGGTTGAGAGTCCGCCTGCCGATGCAGGGGACACGGGTTCGTGCCCCGGTCCGGGAAGATCCCACATGCCGCGGAGCGGCTGGGCCCGTGAGCCATGGCCGCTGAGCCTGCGCGTCCGGAGCCTGTGCTCCGCAACGGGAGAGGCCACAACAGCGAGAGGCCCGCGTACGGCAAAAAAAAAAGAAATGTGAAATCTGTGGGTACAATGATCTGAACAGGGTGAAGAGTGGGGCTCAGAGAAGCACCCTGGGGTGGGCACAGAGCCTCCAGGCGGTGCCCAGTGCACCTGGGACGGTCCCAGGGGACACCTTTCCTGTCTTCCCCCCCAGCCCTCCCAATGGCAAGTCACTCTGGGGACGAAGGGCTTTCGCTGTGTCAGCCAGTTGTAGCCACTTCAGAGACACAGCAGAAGCAGGACAGCGTCAGGAGGTAATGGGTGATGATGACCTGCTCCCAGGCCGGCCACCCTAAACCCTCTCTCCACGCCGCAGTCCCTCTGGGAGCAGAGCGTGGAGTCTTGTCACGTGACATCAAACAAAACAGTCACCAGGGTCCTGTGGCTTCAGGATTTAGGCTCTGAAATGCAGGGCATGTACCGCCATGTGCCGCCTGTGTTTGTCTCAGGGTTATCACGTGTCTGCATCTTCTGGAGAGATCTCAGGGGGCTCTGCCTGCCTGGTCCCGCCCTGGCTGTCTGCAGTCTGGGGGGGAGCGGGCTAGAGGGGGGGCTGCACCTGCTGAGGGTCCGTTGATGGATGTGGTCCACCCCGCTCCTCCCTTTTTCCTGGACACAGGGGGCAACCTTGCTGATTGAAGGCACGTAACACGGAGGTTCGGTTGCTCCAGAATCAAGGAGGCAGAGCTGTTTCTCCAGTGACGTCATCTTCCAATGGACTGCGTCCCGAATTCCAGATGAAACGCAGCAGACAGAGCCGGGCCCTTCCCCCTCCCCACCCCGGTCCACCCCTCGTGCTGACTCAGGCGTTTGGGGACAAACAGGCAGAAACAACTGCCCCCGGGCCTGGAATGAAGCACCGGCTTCAAAAGGCTCAACAGATGTTTGCTGGAACCTGGCTGCTCAACCCCACCCCCCTCCGAGCTCGTCCAGGGTCGTCCCGGCCAATGCCTGGCCCGCTGGCCACGGAGCAGAGTCTGGGGGACATCTGACCATCCTGCGTCCAGGGAAGCAGAGACGGCGACCTTAGGTCATTTGTCATGATTTTCAAAAATCCCATTCTGCTGGCCAAGCCTACCCGGCTGCCATCCCCAGGCTGAGCCGGGTCAGAAAGGACAGGAAGCTCTTTGGGCTTCTGCAGTGGGAAGTAGGTCTCCAAGACAAGCTCTTAAGAAGGCTGAGGGATGCTTTCTCAGGAAAAGAGGGCTGGATGGTGGTAACCCCTCCCCACGAGAGGGCAAACCTCAGCAGTGCGGCACAGCACGTCCTGGGAGACACGTAGGCGTGGGCTGGCCCTAATTGGGCCACGGTGGTATTTTCCTCTCTCTGTGATGCCAGGCTCCACCTGAGAAGCCCTGTATGATCCATGCGTCTATGGGTGTCTCCCCTCCCCCTCCACACCTCCCCTGCCTGGCCTGCCTTCAGGGGTCTCTGCAGAGGGCAGCCCGAGTTCAAGCAGCTGGGGCCTGGGGTGGGTCCATATCTGGTAAGAGTCGGGGCCTCGACACAGGCTGGCCTGACATCCTGAGAATAGGCAAGCCAGTCCCCTAAGAGAGCGATGGGAGCCCTCTCCCCTGCTCCGGCTCAGACTGCAGCCCAGCAAAAGACACCAACCTGGGGACTCTGACCTTGACGCAGCCTTCCCAAGTGCAGGAAGCCGGGCACCAGACACCCGATCCAGCTTCAGGCAGACAAGCAATGCTACGTCCTGAGCACGCGCTTCTCTCCCCAGTGGCATAAGTCACCGCAGAGATTTCCTCTCTGACCGGTGCCGGGATACCTAATAGGCCGACTAATGACGTGTCTGAGATGCCAAAAAAGTAAGGCCGCCAAAAATGCAACTTTAAGACTCTGATATTTCAAAGGGAGCAGTAAAGACCAGTCTGCATGGGAAATCCTGGACATTTGCTGGACCTTTACTTACCTTTTGTTTTGAACTGTGTCCGGGGGCAGGGGGTTACTGTAATGTTTCCCAGCAGTAGACATCTCTGAAAACCTATCCAGCCTGGCTCACCAAGAGAAGGGCCAGTGAGACTTCACAGCATGACACTTGAAGCTGATACCAAACTTCTTCTGTTCTCCCCTCGTTGGGGCAAAATTAGAAATTACTTTGTTGTGGTTCTTTGCTTTCCGCTGGTGAAAATTCGTTGGGGTAAGTTTCCACTGATGTTTAGTTTTCCTGCAGCTGAGACCGTCCACTGACTTAGACCCCTGGTTCTCAAAGTGTGGTCACTGGGCTGGCAGCATCAGCATTGCCCAGGGAATTGGGTGGAAATATAGAACAAGCCTCACCCCAGACCCACCAAATCAAAGTATTGGGAATCACTGACTTAAGTAAAATAAATCGAGAAATCAGACCACTGTATCTCACAAGGATAGCATTCCTCCAGTACACACAGGCCACTCACTTCTTCCTAGGAGGATCCCAACCACCCTGGTAGAGGGGCTGGTAAAAGAGGAAGCCGATAATAATTGCATGGAAAGTTTTTATTAAAATGTGTTACAGTTTTTAATGAATTTGGCTAGTACTGAGAGCTTTACTTTATTCTTCCTGAAGAACCTGTACATTTATTGAGGTCGTTTTTAGATGAGCCTCAGAAAAATATTTTAGTTTTCTTCCTGGTTTTATACATTATTCCTGGAAAACAAAATAAGAACAACAAATATATAAAGGGTGTGTATGTGTTGTGTATTTTTAAGTATATTTAGAAATGTTTGGGTTTCTTGTATCATCGATTTGTTTCTTTTACTTCGATTTATTTCACCTTTTTACTTTAATTATTTTTCATATTTACATTTATTCGTCATTTTATTGTATTATATTCCTTGGAGATATGTGTGTGTGTATAAATCATTTTGATATATTATTTGCTACCTTTGTTAGATTCTTGATTTAAATGGGTGCCTCTGTTTTGCTCTTTTTCTCTGAAGTATTCTTTCTTTTTGAAAATATTGAACTAATTGGGGATTAGTAAAACTTCCCGTGAGATCAGCTTTGGACATATCCAATACATTTTAATATTTCATGTTTTTGTCATTATTCTTCTTATGTCTCTAATTGAAACGCTGTTTCCTCTATTCCTCAAGAGACTTTTAGAAGGTACATTTTTATTGTTAGAAAACTGGGTTTCTTATTTAAACCTTTATAATTCCTCTTGCATTCTGGTCAGAAAACATGGCCAATGTCAACACTTTTTGAATGTATTAAAGCTTCTTTGTGCCCAGTTGTTGTTTCATCATTGGTCTACAGGTACATGAGTAAAGGGTCTATTTCCTGGGGGACGTAGATTTATGGCAGTGAGTCGTGGTCAGTCTTAGCATTAAGTGTTGGGTGTTTCCTCTTTTCCCCGTCTTCTAGAATTTAATTGGGAAGTCTGGGGGAGTCACAGGGGGTTACTGCCAGTGCTATTTTGAACAAGAGGGTCAGCAGAAGGAAGACGAAGGGCCTTGCTGCTGGGATGGGTTGATGCATCTAAGCAACACCTTAATTGGAAAATGGGGAGAGGAGGAAAAAAATACTATTAATAGTCACATATTTTTCTCATCAGTGTAGCTATTGTTACTTAAATACCTACAGCCATGCCATGTTGTCATCTGAGGCAGTGACTTTATGTACTAGGTGGGCAGGAACTGTCTTCATTCAAGGAGGCATTTCACGGGGAAGCTGTGGGCGGAGAAATCTCCACCTGCTCTAAAGGAGAAAGTCAGACACGACTGATCGTGTGTGTGTGCGCGTGTGTGGGCTGTGTATGTGTATACATGGGCTGTGATATAGTGAACAGAGAAAAGCAAATCCAAGGAGTTTCTGGAGACTCTTGACTTACAGTAACACTTCTCAAACTTTGGGTCTCAAGACCTGTTTATACACTTAATAATTACTGAGGACCCCAGAGAGCTTTTGTGCATGTAGGCTATATTGTATACCTTGTTGGAAATTAAAACTGACAGTTGTTAAAATAATTATTTATTCATTTAAAAATAACAATAATAAAACCATTGCATGCTAACAAAAATAACATTTTGTTTTACAAAAAAACATTTTTTTACAAAAAATGTCATGTCAACCCTTCTCTACCATGTGTGTGTCATGAACACATTGTGTGGTTTCAGAAATAAAGCAAGACGCGGCCAGAGGCCCCAGATCATATGCATCCAACCAACAAGTGCCTGCTGACTATACTTTCCTGGGAGTAAAGCAGAATTATCCAGGGCCGTTCTTAGTTTTTTCTATATTTTAGTTAGGATGCAGGCAAAGCTGCAATAAGAGGCAGAAGTATACTGACTGATGAACATTTAATTTATTTCTGCCACTTGTAGAGTCACAGAGGTGGATGGCCCAGGGTGGGCAGGTCTGTCTGCTCCATGAGCTTATCCAGTGACCCAGGTTCCTTCCGTCTCATGGCTCTTCCAATCCCTAGAGCCTCACCCACACCTGCCCAGTAGCAGCTGTTTCACCAGCACCCCATGGGCGCTCAGCCCGCCGGAAGGGGAAGAGGCATAAAGGATGAGCAGTTAGAGCCCTTCCTCAATACCGGATGGCTCCAGAGCTGCACACGCCACCCCATGTGCAGACTCTCCCTAAGTGTTCACTTCAAACCCAGTAGGATCTATTTCTACAAAGAAATAGGGAATCAGGGAAGAACGGATTCTTGGGAGCCTCTGCCACATCCTGAGGCCTTTGCAATTTTAGTCATTCTGCCTTTGGCCTTTTGCCCTGGGTCCCAGGAACCCATCCCAGTGGTAGGCAAGGTTTAATCAATATGGGCATTTGTTTCTGAGAGAGGCAACTCATTTACTGAGTGCCTTAGTGGGTTCAGGCTGCTACAACTAATTACCATGGGCTGTGTAGGTTAAACTAGAAATATTTATTTCTCACAGTTCTAGAGTCTGGGAGCCCAAGATCAGGGTGCCGGTACCGTTGGGTTCTGGGTGAGAGCCATGTCTCACTGTGTCCTCACTTGACAGAGAAAGCAAGCTGGCTCTTCTTTCAGGGCACTAATCCCATTCATGGGGGCTACACCCGCATGACCTGATCGTCTCCTGAAGGCCCCTTCTCCTAATACCATCTCACTGGGGATTAGATTTCAACACCGAGTGTTGGGGGGACACAAAGCTGTGCTTAGCAACATTCCTCTTGAGGTGGCTTTCTTGATCAAGAAAGGTGGCTTCTGGTGGAACAAGGCTCTTTTAGAAGATTTTCCCCATTTGGTCTGGTTTGGTTGGACTTTTTTTGGTTTCCATATTTGGTCTCTGAGACCTTTGACCTGCCGTGCCTAAAATCTCCATTCTCGTGTGGTCGCCTCGTTGTGAACCAACACAATATGCCATCTCCAAACAGGGCAAAGCAAAAACAGAACAAGACAATAACCCAACCCCTGCATAATCACATCAGAGAACACCGAGCGTGGTCTCGGTTAGCTCATGTTCTGATTTGTCGTGTGGCCTAACCAGTATTTCATTGCCAGGAGCCGCCTCGGAGTGTCTGAATGGACAGGCAACTGCACACAATGAAAGCGGCTCCTTAGAGCTATTTTTGTCACAAGGAGTCTGCAGGAGGCAGCAGTGCGTTCATCCTGACCCACTTCCCTGGGTCCCCTCCCAGGTGCACGCACAGCCAGAAGACATCATTGGAAAGGATTTCCCATCAGCACCTCACCGGCTTCCCCTCTTCCCCTGACTGCCTGGGATGGAGAGGCTGCCTGGCTTCTATTAGGTTATTAGACAGCCTTCCTAAAAGTAAGGAACGGGACATAGGGACACTGGGTGCTTTAGTCTTGCTAACCCTGCTGGCTCCTGCAGACGTATATCTCCATTTACGTCTGAATCACATTTCCCCGTCTCACATCTATGACCTCAGCTCAACACCTTCACTGAAAGGCTAGTTTTAGGAAGGAAGATGCAGAATAATTTTGGGCAATGAGTTAAAGTGCTGAGAAGGAGGGAAGAGGAGAGAAAAGCATGAGAAGAAAGAAATAGTGCTCAGGAAATAGTTCCACACTCTTTTCTAGAAACAGAGGCAACCTCAGAGGATTTAGAGCATGAAACTTAGGCATGCAGCACAAAAACTAACAATCTCTTAGAAAATCCGTTGTTTAGGAAGTCGGATAAAGTACAGAGCCTCCGAAAACCAAAGGAGCATTAAGATGTTACATAGCTCATGCCGCCGTCTTTGAACAAAAACTTGTCCCTCCTCAAAATACAGCTGCTTCCAGGAAATACTCCAAGGGCAGGAGTCCATAACTTATCTCGGTCAGGTGCTCATTTCTTGAGACCATATTGTTGATAAGCTCTTCCAAATGTATATTTCCCCTGTTCTGATTATAGTTTGTGATGATAACAAAGGACCACTCCTAATCCGTTATTTCACCAGCTTTAAGGTGGTTAATTAGGTCTCCAGACGCACCCTGTTAGATACTTCCCAAACTTTTCCAATCAAAGGGCTACTTTAGTACAGCAAAAGATGCCTCCCTGCCTCACACTGCCATAAAATAATAATCATTAATTGGAAATCTATTGCTCTTGATAAATGAGTACTTTATTAAATATCATAAATTTGATATTTGATATGACATTTATTAGAAATTATAAATAAAATGTTATTTCATGCCAGCACTGGAGTGTAGAAATTACTGTAAACATTATCTTGTCAAAGGAGCTAACATAGTAAGATGATAAATTGGGTTGATTCACACTCCGTCTGAAGGACGGTCCCACTGCTATGTCACCCACGCCTTTAGTTATCCCACTGGAAATTTTATTTCAGAACCACACACCAACCCCTTCATAATCATGTCGGAGACCACCGAGCGTGGTCTCGGCAGTAATTCCTAGAAAACTGTTCTCCAAAAGTACTTGCATAAGGGCACATAGGTGTAAGGACAAAGATGTTCATTGCATTATTTTTGTAATTGCAAATAAAATAAAATAAAAAAGAAACCAGATGTTCACACGTGGTTAACGAACGTATTTCATATTTCGGGTGAGTATGGAGCCATGAAAAGAACAGCTAAGGTTTACAGAACCTCACAGAAAAGTCTCCAAGACATATATTTAGTGGAAAAAAGCACGGAGCTGACAAGCAAGTAAACCATGATCGTACTAGTACAAAAATAGACGTGTGTGTTCATTTACTTGCGTGAATATTGGGTTGAGGAAATGACAGCACACACAGAAATCTTAATACTGGTAACTTTATGGCACAGGGAGTAACAGTGAATCTGTGTGGGCATAAGCTGTGTAAAGAGGGGCTTTGTGTCTTTTCCTCTGTATTTTCTTCTGTTTTTGTTTTTGGTTTCATATTAATGATACAAAAATACAAATTTATAAATGGTGGGAAAACCAATAGTCTTTAACAACAACAAAAAAACCTTCAGCAATAATTGAGGAAATTGAACACAGTCTGGGTATTATATTAATGAATTACTGATCATTTTGTTGAATATGACAGTGGTATTGTGGTATATTTCCAAAAAAAAAATTCTTATCTCTTAGAAATACATAAGTATGTGCAGATAAAGTGGTACATGTGGCTTTAAAAACTCTCTCTGAAAAGGAGCCCTCCTACACTGTTGGTGGGAATGTAAACTGGTGCAGCCACTGTGGAGGACAGTATGGAGGTTCCTCAAAAAACAAAAAATAGAACTACCATATGATCCAGCAATCCCACTCCTGGGCATATATCCAGAGAAAACTATAATTCAAAAAGATACATGCACCCCTATGTTCACTGCAGCACTATTCACAATAGCCAAGACATGGAAGCAACCTGAATGTCCATCAACAGATGGACAAGAATGAAATAATGCCACTTGCAGCAACATGGATGGACCCAGGGGTTACATACTAAGTGAAGTGAGTCAGACAGAGAAAGACAAATATCATATACTGTTTATATGTAGAATCTAAAAAAAAAAAAGATACAAATGAACTTATATACAAAATGGAAATAGACTCACAGATGTAGAAAACAAACTTACGGTTACCAAAGGGGAAAAGGGGGGAGGGATGAATTAGGAGTTTGGGATTAACATATACACACTGCTATATATAAAAGAGATAAACAACAAGGACTTACTGTATAGCACAGGGAACTCGGCTCAATATTCTGTGATAACCTATATGAGAAAAGAAGCTGAAAAAGAATATATATGTATAACTGAATCACTTTGCTATACACCTGAAACTAACACAACACTGTAAATCAACTATACTTCAAAAAAAAGTGAAAAAACATAAAAACTCTCTCTATATATATACATACATATATACATATGTAACATGTATATAATCTACAAAATGTACATAAAATATATATTATATAAAATTTGCAACTATTAAATAAGTATTTTCAAGATGACCAAATAAAGAAACAAAGAGAACGCTATGCAATTTTATCCTGAGAAGGGGCAGAATTACAAAAGCCTCCAGGAGCCAGGCGGGTGATGACAAAGAGGAACTATCAGGTATGAGGTCACAGCGGGTGGAGGGGTCTCCGCTCCATTTCCAGGGCCAGGTCCACCTCAGAGCCAGCCTCCGGGTCCACCTGGGAATTCCGGCCCCATGTGGTCAAACCTTCTGAGTTCTCAAAAGAAAGTCGACGTCCAGACACTGGGGTCTGACTCAGGGGAGGCTGCGAGGGGCTTGGGCTGCCAAACTGAAGGCGGCATCACTCTGGGGGCTACCCCACCCTCGCAGACCTCAGACTGAGCCCCACTCAATGATGTTCCAGGCTTCCGCTCGCCCCCAAATCAGGCCCTGTCCAGGCAGGGTATTTACTTCCTAATACGTGAATACTGAAGATGAATACAATTCTGTGCGTGCGTGTGTGTGTGTGTGTGAGTGTGTATATGTGTGTGTGTATATGTATATGTGTGTGTGCCTGTGTATGTATATGCGTGTATGTGTGTATGTGTGCGTATGTGTGTATATGTATATGCGTGTATGTGTGTATATTTACATGAGTGTATCTGTGTATGTGTGCATCTGTGTATGTGTATCTATGTGTGTATATGTGTGTATGTGTATATGTGTGTAGGCGTGTGTATATGCGTACGTGAGTACATGTATATGTGCGTATGCATGTGTATATGTATGTATATGTACATGTGTGCATATGCACGTATATGTATATGTGCATATGCGTGTGTACGTGTGCATATGTATGTGTGTATATGTGTTTATGTGGGTGTATATGTATATGTGTGCTTATGCGGGTGTATATGTGCGTATGTGTGTGTATATGTATGTGTGTGTGTGACTTGTGTGGTGAAGGAGACCGTCTCTGAGGGCAGTAGAAGACCAGAGTGACTCCTCAGCTAAAAGAGTCCCTGTGAAGGGGCCCTTCCCTCCCACAGGGAATGAGACCCAACAGCAAGTGGCCGGGTACTCAGAACCAAGCAGGTGGTTAAAATTTTGCCCAGAGCTCCTATAACCAGTGGCCAGAGGGAAAGGTCACTTCCGACCACTTCAAGGTTGGTCTGCACTCATCTCGTCTCTCTAAATGTGTCCTTTGCAAATATTCTGTTCAACAGAAGTGTTTCTTACCCCAGAGACAGCTACCCCATCCAAGTCACTCATGTTTGAACCCCCTTACCTGGTATAAATGCCTTTATAATTTTTTTTTTAATATAAACTGGGGACATGGTCCCAACACTTGAAACACTTTCTGTTACCTCTTCTACAATCTGAAACCTGAACCATCTAGGCCTTGTCGGATAAACCTCAGAGGAGAAAGGCACCTTCAGTTTGGAAAGAGACGTGGCCTTCAAGTGGACCCAGTGGGAAATTACAACCCAGGATGAGGGCAGGCATGTGGGGCTGTGGGTCCTGCGGGGGGCAGAGGTGCACTGGGACCATGATACAGGAATACCACATCCCATGCTGGCCAAGGGGCTGGTTTGCCATCGTTCAAGACTCAGTTTCCTGAGTGCACGGGACAGGCACCGTTCTAGGCACGGAAGATGCCACTGTGAACAAGACAGAAAAGGTCGTCTTTTTATCATGGGGATCTTAATCTAATAGGGCTGCAGAAGATACACGTGGAAAATACAAGTCCACAAGGAAATAAGCTAGATCATCCCAGGAGGCACTCAAAGAAACTGAAACAGTCTCGCGTGAGGGGAAGTGATGAAAGGCTGGACCCAGGGCAGAGTCAGAGATCTGGGGGTGGAGGGGAGAAACGGTCCAGTGCTCGGCCCTTCTTAGTGACTCCAGGCTGAATCCCCGCTCATCTGGGTCACTGCCACGTACGTCATCGACAAGGAAAGTTTCTCTAGTGCACGGGGTGCAGGATCCATAACAAAAATCCCCTTTGCACTCACCCCTTCTTCCCTTTGCTCTCTGATTTTTTATTTCCACCCTCATTTCTCTCCTTAACTTGCTCAGCTAACGTGCTTCCGTGCTTGTCTTCTGCATGAAAAAGATTCGGGCTTATGTTGCTTTGCTGTGTTTGGGGCAAAGCGGTGAGAACAACGTACCTTGGGATGGATGCCCACTAAGTTGAGCAGGTGATTGTGTTCCATTCTGTAACACTGGAGCAATAAAAAAACTGCCTCATGCAAAACGAAGGGGCTTTTAGAGGCTCAAGCAGGTGGCTTCCCTTTTTCTTTAACTTTAGGCTTGGAAAATGCTGGGGGAGGGGCGCCTTTGGAAAGGTGGGGAAGCCTTTTACCTCAGGTTTGCCTGAGTAAGAGGTTCCCGCGGAGACACTTGAAAGCCCGACAGACACGTCTGAATTTATAATACACCCTTGAAGTGTTCATTCATAATCCTGAAGGGATTTTCAAAGCCAGGAAGAGGATGGATGACTTTTGACCGGCTCACGTGTTGGGGAGTGTGTCTACGAGGCTCTCAGTGCAATGGTATTAAACAGATTTGGGGGAAAAGGGCAGCCCTAGCTATGAATACTGAAAACTCCCTGGCACTTAATTTGATTCAGATACTTAGGGTGTGCCGTCTGTGGGGTACAGATTTAAAGAGGGCAAGAAATACTCCAAGGCGCATGTGACTCAGTTCCTTATCTGAGTTGGAAGGAGCATCGGATAATCTTTGCACTCTCTCTGTATGTGTATGTGGCCCCTGCTATGTCCAGAGCTCTCTGCTGAGCGCTGGCGTCCAAGAGCTTCCCGCCCGGGGAGTGGAGAGGAAGATGCGTACTAGTAAGAATGCTGATAACTGCCTCTTACAAGGGCTGCCATGTGGCAGGCTCCGCTGGAAGTGGCTTACTTACGTTACGTCATATAAACAGATCATTACAAAAGAACAAGGTGTGTGAATGGTAGGAATATGAGTGAGGTATTATGGAAACATCAAAGAGGAATTCCAGGGCTTCCCTGGTGGCGCAGGGGTCGAGAGTCCGCCTGCCGATGCAGGGGTCGCGGGGTCGTGCCCCGGTCTGGGAAGATCCCACGTGCCCCGGAGCGGCTGGGCCCGTGAGTCATGGCCGCTGAGCCTGCGCGTCCGGAGTCTGTGCTCCGCAACGGGAGAGGCCACAACAGTGAGAGGCCCGCGTACCGCAAAAAAAAAAAAAAAAAAAAGAGGAATTCCAGGTTGGGGTGAGTGTGGGCTGGGCTGGGGTCAGGGAAGGCTGCTTGGAGGAGCCGATTCTTGAGGGAAAAGGAAAAGGATGGAAAGAAGTAAGTAATGCTAAGAGGAAATTCATTCCACAAACATTCACTCAAAAGGTTATTGAGCCTCTATTATGTGCCATGTGCAGTTGTAGATCCTGGGGATAAACGAGCGAACAAAACCTGCTATCATGAAGCTTACATTTGTGGACGGGTGGCATCAATGACCAGATGGTACGTAAACTACAGAATTTGTTACTGATGAGTGCTAAAATGACAAGGAAAAAACAGGAAAAACAAGGCTGGGGTGTCCCCTTTTTAAATAAGGTTGCAAGGAGAGTTGTCACTGAGCAGGTGGGATTGGAGTAAAACCCTAGAGGAGGTGATGAGGTGAATCGTAGGAATGTCAGGGAGAGGAGTGCTGCAGATAGCAGACCAGACAGTGCAAAGGTCCTGATGCAGGGACTGCCTGGTGAATCCAACAAAAACAGGCAAGAATGCAGAATGAACGTGGGAAGAGGGATGGAAGAGGGAGTTATAGACAGGATGGGGGGTCCACTATACTGAGCCGTAGTGACCACTGAAAATTCTTTGGTCTGCTTTGAGGGAGGTGGGAATTGTTGAGGTTCCATGAGCAGATATTCCTGGCGGGATTGGCTGGCCAATTAGATGTAGGATTTGAGAGAATGAGAGATGTGGAGAATGATTCCAGGGTTTGGGGGGGTGAGCCAACAGAAGGCTGGGATTGCCTTATGTTGCCATGGGGGAGACTGAAGGAGTGACGGGTCTGAGGGTCAGGGCAGGCACTTAAGAGAGTTCATTCTGTACAGACCAAGCCACGGGGATAAAGCAAAGCAGCCAGGAGTCATGCAGTGTGTGCGTGGAGGGCCACAGCCCCTGGAAATCACAAGAGCAGCCGTGGGATGGGTGAGGTCAGAGGTGCTATTCCATCCCTCCCAGCTTTGAGTGTTGCTGGGCAGGTCTGGCAGGTCTGGCAAGGACTCAGGGACGCTGCTGAGAATCTGTGTGTCATCCCATCTACGACGGCATCAGTGGTAAGACCTGTCACTATTTTAGGTTCCTTTAAGAAAGAAATGATGCCAACACTTAAATTATGGTCTGAATCCTGTGCTATCACGTAGAATGTGCATTTTGTGTATAATACATGCATATTAAAGGCACTCTTTCAGACTTATTTACATGTAGAGATTCATATCATCCCTCTCCATGTGCATGCAGAAAAGGAAAACACAGACAAAGTTGGCGAGGGTGTTTGCGCACTTTGTCACATTCAGAGTTCAGCTCCACTTCGTCACATTCAGAGTTCAGCTCCACCGAAACGTTTTGAGACCAAATCATCAATTTCCAGGTTTTCCCACACACCTGGTAACCACGTGTGATTGGGGGCAGTGGATGAGGCTGCCTTTCTGGAAAGAGTTCTCGACGATGGTTTCTGCTTTTTCCCCAAACCGCTGATAGCCATTCTGCAAGTGTTAAAGCTTTGTAAGTACTTGCTTCTCTAGGACAGATCAGGAATAGCAAATACATCACTGTTGCAGCTGGACACAATCAACTGTAAGATATCCTGAGATCGGAGTTGTTAAAATACAAAAAGTACACATTATGGAACCAATGGCATATGGTTGGATCCAATGCCTGATGAGAGGTGACCAGCAAGCGTTTGTGGCTCACACATCTGGGGTGGTCCGTGGCCAAGTGACTCTGGGGGGTTCTGCCAGTCTGGCTCACGTGGGTGGGCTGGGTGTTGGCTGATGTGGGCTGGCCTTGGTTCCACGTGTTTTTCACTGTCCGGCAGCCTAGCTCAGGCTTGTGCCCTCATGGTCAGGACCACCAGGGAGACCCAGTGGAGACGCACAAGGTCTCCTGAGGCTTGGAAGTAACACACTATCACTTGTACCACATTCTATGGTCCAAAGCAAGTCCTGGGGCCAGCCTAGACTCAAGAGGCAGAGAAATCGACTCTGCCTATTTCATGAGAGGCACTGAACATTCACATGACAAAGGGAGTGGATACAAAGCTGAAGAAGATTGGGAGCCATCATTCCCATATATCACTATAAGGTTGAAGAGAACTTGTACTTGGAATAACATTGTGACAAGTGCAGGGTAGAAGGACGCAGTCAGACTCAACAAGGTTCTGGGGTGAGATTATTCCAGGTGCTGCTAAGATGAGGGTGTGTCCCTTGGTGTGGGTGACTGAAGCAAAGTGGACTTAAAGGGGAGTCAAAAATCTCTAGCTGTGACTGTTGGAAGGGTTGTCTTCTTGGAAGGTTAAGTCTCCTGGGATTGTGGTAGGATACAGGATGGAGAGTGTATTAGTGTATTAGTTTCCTGCAGCTGCTGTAACAAAGTACTACATGCTGGGTGGCTTAGAACAAGAGAAATTTATTCTCTCACAGTTCTGGAGCCCAGAAGTCCCAAATCAAGGCATCCGCAGTGCCATGCTTCCTCTGAAGGCTCACAAAAAGGGTCTGTTCCGTGCCTTTCTCCTGGCTTTTGGTGGTGGCCGGAAATCCTTGGCTTGTAGATGTATCACTCTAATCTCTGTCTCCATCTTTACATGCTGTTATCCTCTCTGTGTCGTGGTGCCTCTGTCCTCTTCTCATAAGGACACCTGTCACACTGAATTTAGGTCCCGCCCTAATGCACTAACTCATCATAACAAATTATATCTGCAAAACATTATTTCCAAATAAGACTGCATTCTAAGATTCTGGCTGGACGTGAATTGGGCGGGGGGGGGGACATTATCCAACCCAGTGCAGAGAGGAAGACTGAGTCAGTTCTCCAAATCATCAGTGAGAGGGAGGGATGGAACAGGAGGTTGGTAGATGACAGAGATGTGAGAGGAAGAAAGTAGTACGGCCAGATGGTGTAGGCCAGATGCTAGGGGGCCTCGGGCTTGGTGATGTCACAGATCCCCTCTAGTCACTGGCTCAGCCTGAACATCCAATTAAAATGCTCCATTCCCTCCATCCCATCACCTTGGTAAGCTCAAGATGCTCCAGGGCACTGGGGCTGGCTGGGTCTCTGCTGCCACCCCTCTGTGTCCACTCCAATCCTTGCTCTCCGAACACTCATAGGATCGTTGCTTCTGACCTTCCCTTGATTCTGGACCATCCTTGCCCAGATACAGGATCTAGCCCAGCATCCCTTGGCAGAGCCCCAGGCACACTTACTGCTCAGGAGAGAATATTACACATCAAAGGAGTAAGAAATTTCACACGAGAGGAGAGGAGAAATGGTCCGGAATTGACGATGGAGACCAGGGAGATGTTCATTCCCAGCTGTCCCTGGATCGAGAGTCGGAACAAATGATGACATCTGAGGACACAGCTCCCTCATCTGTGAATGCTACGGTCTGGTTTAGAAGACCGACCATTAAGGGTACTTTTATAGCTAACATTCTATCAGTTTAAAAGCAGAAGCGGGCAAGGGAGGCATTGGACAGGCATTTCTGATTCCTTGTCTGTCTTTACAAAGAGTATTTTTCCCACGACGGCTTTAATTACTCACCTCTTCTGTGGAAGTAGCTCTCAAATCTACAATCTGCAGGCAGTAACTCAGTTTAATGAATTCTACTGGAAAGAGAAAACAGCTAGTATAGCATAGATGTTTTAAATTCCTCTGTAATTCAGTTTCCATTTTATTGGCACGCTAGTATCACTAGTTTTGTATATACAGGTTGTGGGCAGAATAATGAAATTATGGCCCCCTCCCAAAGACGTCCATGTCTTAACCACAGAACCTGTGGATATGTTAGGTTATGTGACAAAGGGGAATTATGGTAGCAGATGGAATTAAGGTAGAAAGCATCTGACCTGAAATAGAGCATTCTGTATTCTCCAGGTGAGACCAGTGTGATCACTCAGGGCCAATCTGACTCTATGTACACCTCCATCCACTTTTCCCAACCCTCTATTCTTTTATTCATAAATATTTCAGAGCGTATCTCTAACAGATAAGGATCCTTTCTTTGACATAACTATGATACCACTGTCTTAAGATAACAATAAGTCCTTGATATCATCAAAAATCCACTCAGTGTTCAAATCTCCACCTGCCTCCCCTATATCATGCATCGTCCAACCACATCTCTATGGTTTTATTTTTTAATATTATGTGTTTTGGTTTGAATAAGCAGCTGAAATATCTCCCCACATGGCTGCTGGTGCCAGTATCTCTAAAGTGTCTTTTAATCCCTACAGCCTCCCTCCATCTTTTTTTTTTTCCTTTAATATTTATGGAAATACTGTTTTGTTCCTTTTTATGGCTGAGTAATATTCCATTGTATATATGTGCCACATCTTCTTTATCCATTCATCTGCTGATGGACACTTAGGTTGCTTCCATCTCCGGGCTATTGTAAATAGAGCTGCAATGAACATTTTCATACATGACTCTTTTTGAATTATGGTTTTCTCAGGGTATATGCCCAGTTGAGTTATTTGTAGTGAGGTGGATGAACCTAGGGTCTGTCATACAGAGTGAAGTAAGTCAGAAAGAGAAAAACAAATACCGTATGCTAACACATATATATGGAATCTAAGAAAAAAAAAAAAGGTCATGAAGAACCTAGGGGTAAGACGGGAACAAAGACACAAACCTACTAGAGAATGGACTTGAAGATATGGGGAGGGGGAAGGGTAAGCTGTGACAAAGGGAGAGAGTGGCATGGACATATATACACTACCAAACGTAAAATAGATAGCTAGTGGGAAGCAGCCGCATAGCACAGGGAGATCAGCTTGGTGCTTTGTGACCACCTAGAGGGGTGGGATAGGGAGGGTGGGAGGGAGGGAGATGCAAGAGGGAAGAGATATGGGAACATATGTATATGTATAACGGATTCACTTTGTTATGAAGCAGAAACCAACACACCATTGTAAAGCAGTTATACTCCAATAAAGATGTTAAAAAAAAAAAGATAAACTAGTTTCTTTCATCCCACAGTGCTTCCTAGTTTGGCTTTTACCAATTACGTCTTCGTGGTACCCGTTTAATAATTTTCTCTGTCTTTTGTGTTTTCTGTAAACTGGGAGTCAGATCGACAGGCTCGATCAGTTCTGATTTGAATTTTTGGCAAGAAAACGACCCAGGGCATGTTGTTCCAGCAGGAGATCAAAGTCCAGCTGTCCTTCCTTGAATGATGTCAGGAGACACCATGTGCGATGCTGGGTCCATTATTTCAACAGGGGTTGTGGAATGTTAATAATCTGTTCTTTCTTCTTCCTCTGTTTGGCAGAATAGCTCTACAAAGAGAAGATTCCCTTCAACTGCTCTTTGGTTATTCATGGCCAACCTTCTTAGAATTGTTTTTTCATGAACAGACATCACCAACAAACTTAAGATTTGCTGTATGTGTGGAGACTGAGGGCTCCATGTGTTGAAGACTCATAGCGCTGGCTTCCTGACGAATTCCACCAATACGTCGCTCATCGTCATTGGGTCATTGGTTGGGGACTGGGAGATAGCGGATAAGGGGGTGACCACTGTCCCTTTGAAAGGTCCTCTGCCTCCAGAGTTTTTCTTCCTTAAGACTCCTCAACTTTTCCATATCGGCTTGTGTTGAAGTGTGTCCCTCCTCCCCCCAAATTCATGTGTTGAAGTCCTGCCAGATGAGGTCACATGGGTGAGGCTTAACCCAATATGTCTGTCCTCCTTATGAAGAGGAGACATTTGGACACAGACACACACATGAGGAAGGTCACGTGACAGGAAGGCAGAGTTTGGAATGATGTATCTACAAGCCAAGGAATGCCAAAGATTGCCAGCAACCACCTGGAGCTGTGACAAAGGCAAGGGACAGATTCTCCCTCAGAGTCCTAAGGGACCGGACCCCAGCACAGTTAATTCATGGCAGTGTTTATGGACAAGATAAGCTATACCTACATCTCTCTGCCCACTTCTCCTCACGCACCCTTGTTGCATCTCCTGCTTATATAGCATTTTGCATCTACACAGCATTCACTCAACAGTATTAATCCAACAAATATTTATGGAGATCTTAGGTGATGCTACTGAATGATGAAGTCAAGCATGTCCCCTGCCTCCATGCTGCTCACAGAATGCTTGGGAAAATAGGCACATAAATAAGTATATGCCATGGGCACTCATGACTCACGCATTTTCATGTGAGCGTGAGGAAAGGACAATGCACCGGGTCTGGGATGCAGGGTTTGGAGATTTGAATGGGGGAAGGCTGAGAAGAGGGAGGGGTTGAGACTCCAGGGTCTGCAGCCCAGGTGCTTGGAGAGACAGAGGTACCAGCCCCCAAGATGGAACTACAAGAGGAAGAGGGGTTCAGATTCAGACTTGTTGGGCTGTAGTGCCTGAAGGATCTCCAGGTGGAGAGCTCTAGCAGACACCTCCATAAATGAATCCGCAACTCCAGGGAACAGGCTGGGTGAAGCTCTGGAATGAGGCCCCTTGAGCCAAGGATGGAACCCTGGGGACAAAAACCTCTTAAGAGCATTCTTTTAACTTCAGAATATATTAAGGCCGGGGGTGGGGGGATGGTATTCAGATGATTCAAAGACTTCCCTGTGGTTTCATGTGTCAACTTGTAATCCGTTAAGGGAGAGAATATTAAGTAAAACCCCCGTAGTCTCAACAGAGCTCCTGAAATTGGAAGAGGAGCCAGCAGTGATTACTTTTCCTGCACGAGCTGCCTAGTTTTGCTTTTTGTTTCTCCCGTATTCCTTTCCAATACTGGGATAGGAGTAAATTTGGTAGCAGCCGTGGGCACACCACCAAGCCAAAACCACCAGCAGGAGAGCAGTGGAGGAAGAAAGAACATGGGCTTTGCAAGTAAACAGGACTGAATTATCATTCCATTCCCATCACTTACGAGCTCAGTTTCCACATTTGCGAAATGGAAATAATCACAGGGACTTCATGGCCTCATAAAGAGCGTTACATTAGACTAGGTTATGCCTAGCTCCAAATCATTCCTTCTTCTCCTATTTATATAACCACCCTTACCACATTATATATATATTTTTTCCTTTACCAAAATTGGGAATAAGAATACAAGGGTCTGTGAAGACGAAAAGTGGTCTGAGGTATTTGCTGACGTCCAAAATACCAAGCTCCCAAATGAAAGAGCAAAAGGAACCCTCTTCATCTTGTGTCAATCAGAAAAAAAAAACCTAAATTTTCATCAGAGGACATCATCTTGCTTTGTGGCTCAAAAGTCCCAGATTGTGTGGATGGCGTTTGTGTCCATATCGTAGTTTCTAGATCCACTTAGAAATGCTTCAGATAAAGTTCTCAGGAAGCAAGGAAAGTGGAGGCGTAGTTTCTATTCTCACAGCTAAATATATTGTGCCTACTAGGAGAAATATGTTTAACATATGCGAGCTGAAGCATGGCTCCCCATTTGTCCACTTAGCTCTTTTGCGGAAATCCCTGAATTCTAGCAAATTCTCCAGGAAAGACTGGTCATGGTGGAGGAGAAAGCACGTTCCTGGCTTTGGGTTTTTGTGGGGGATTTTTTGGTGGTGGCAGAATGAGACGTGTTGGAGAAACACAGCACATGTGAGTGTGTA
Organism: Delphinapterus leucas; assembly: GCF_059928025.1. Classification (NCBI taxonomy): domain Eukaryota; kingdom Metazoa; phylum Chordata; class Mammalia; order Artiodactyla; family Monodontidae; genus Delphinapterus; species Delphinapterus leucas. The sequence continues at coordinate 2,300,117 of NC_143142.1, read as the reverse complement.
ATAGGGAAGAACAGCTCTGACTCCATATTAGATCCGCTCTGTTGCCTGTGCTGAGTCGTGCTGGCTCTGCCCCTTTTGTAAAAGAATGTTGCCTTTAGCCCGAAATATACAGGAGAGCCCATTCTCAGGGCTCTGACCTTTAAGAGTTGATTCATATAGAGATAAAAAGTTGCAGAACAGAGAAGAATACTTGTTTTATTGGAGGTTTACAGGAACATCATGACATGACCTACGTGCACAGCTGAGAGAACAAAGGATTCCCGACACCAAGAAGTTAGCAGCAACCAACCACAGCCCTGCCCTCACCTGGCCTTGAAAAGTGTTTTGCTGAAACCCTTCGAGGAGTTTGAGATTTTTTTAGGCATGAGCCACCGGTCTCCTTGCAGGGCCCTGCAATAAACCTTTCTCTGCTCCAAACTCTGACGTTTCGGTTTGTTTGCCCTCACTGTGTGTCGGGCACACGAACTTGGGTTTGTTGACAAGCGTAGTTGGGAGAGGGGATGAAAGGGCTGAGATGGCCCGAGCAGCGCAGCTTGGTTGATAGGAAGGCAAAAGGCCCCGTAAAAGTCCAGTTGCCTGAAAATAGTTGATAAAACTCTGTAGTACGTGATGTCATGCTGTAAACATGCAGACCTCTGTAAACATTCAACACGGATAGGAGAAAAGTCCAACGTTTTATTTGGAGCCTGCTAATTAAATTTAACCCTCCTTCAGGACTGGAATATGTGGGAGGGGTCCTGCTTTGTCAGAATCAAAGCAGGTGTCCCGAGTTTGAAGGCTGTCTCTGCTTCCTGCACACTTGCAGTGATGGGCAGGCAGTGAGGCTCTTGATGGAGTCCAGGGAGGATATACGGAGTAGAGCATCCCACAGCCGGTAAATAGAGCATCTGAAGAGAGGTGCAGTCTGGGACTGGCCCAGTGGGCCCGTGGCTGCCGGGAGGGACACGGGGAGAGAATTCTGTGGGCAGAGTCTGCATATATTGGACGTCCCTTCCAGACTCCCAGCATTCAGCTGGCTGAACCCTCTCTGGGAAGGACTCCTTCCAAGGTGGGAACCACAGGGCTGTATCATAAATGGTGCCTGTTTAAAATAAAATGCAACCTCCACCAAGGGGTTCCTACCTGAGCTGGCATGTGCAGCGAGGGTGACCATTCACCCTGGTTTGCCTGGAACACGGGACCTTTGGTACCCGAACCTGGCAAGTCACCCTACCTGGGACCACCTCTCCTGTGTGCTGCCCTCACACACTGGGGGCTTTGGGCATGTTTCTGGAACACTGGCCCTTGCTCCTCCCTCTGTCTAGAACACTCTCGCCCCCAAGTCTTCGAGTAGCAACCTGATTGTTGTCATCCAGGTCTCAGTTCAAAAGTCACCTCCTCTGTGAAACCCTCCTGGATGCCCCCACCCCCTCCTCACTCTGCTTTACTTTTATCATAGCAGTTGGTTATCTCTACCGGGAACGACTTCATTTAGGTGTTTGTTTACTTGTTTAATGTCTCTGTAATCCTCTAGGAGGTGAGCTCTTTGAATATTCAATGAATGAAGGAAAAGAATAAATGAAAACATAAATCGGAAGTAGTATTTTGGCTGGACGAGGGGAAGAAAGAATCGAAGAAACCCCAAGCCCTCAAAAGCACAGGTTTCCTTCGTCCCCACTGGTACCCTGCACACGCAGGCACGCCCACAAGTGTAATTGCACGAAAGCGGGCTGGCAGTCATGCATGGGGCGTGGGGGGATGGTGTTTTTAAGTGTGTGCATTTCCTGTTTGTGCCAGGGCAGCTCTTCTTCTGACTGCAGGCTCTCGGTTTACAGTTTCACCGTCTTCCTAGCTGTTAATGCTATTACATCTTTATTTCACAACCGGGCTTTTTGAGATTTATATCCACCCGATGGCATTTTTCACCACCACCACCATCCCCTTTCTGTTCTGCTCCCTCCTGCTGGCAAACCCATCCCTGCCCCCCCTGGTCTCTCCCACTCTGCCCATCTGACCCATCCCCTCTTCATTTGCTCGATTTCCTCCTTTTCTCCAAAGATAACTTGGGCTCTAAAATGTAGGTCTCAGACCCAAAATTTGCTTAGGTTTAAAAAATTTTATCAGTATTTCTTTTTCCTTTTTAAATAGGCTTTTTTTTTTTTTTAAGAGCAGTTTTATGTTCACAGCGAAATTGAAGGGAGGATCCACAGATTTCCCGTATCCTCCCTGCCCCACCGATGCGCAGCCTCCCATTATCAACATCCCCACTGGAGTGGCGTTTGTTACAACTGATGAACCTACAGTGAGACGTCATCATGGCCCAGAGTCGTAGTTTACATCAGAGCTCACGCTTGGTGTTGGTTGCTCTGTGGGCTTCGAAAAAATGTGTAATGACATGTATCCACCATTATAATATCACACAGATTAGTTTCACTGCCCTAAGAATCCACTCCTCTCTGCCTATTCATTCCTCCCCTCTAACCCCCGGCAACCACAGATGTTTTTACTGTCTCCGTAGCTCTGCCTTTCCCAGCATGCTGTATAGTTGGAATCATACAGTACATAGTAGTCTTTTCAGATTGGCTTCTCACACTTTGTAACATGCATTTAAGGATTCCCCATGGTTTTTCATGGATTGGTCCTTTCTTTTCTGTTTTTTTTTTTTTCTCGGTACGCGGGCCTCTCACTGCTGTGGCCTCTCCCGTTGCGGAGCACAGGCTCCGGACGCACAGGCCCAGCGGCCATGGCTCACGGGCCCAGCCGCTCTGCGGCATGTGGAATCTTCCCAGACCGGGGCACGAACCCGTGTCCCCTGCATCGACAGGCGGACTCTCAACCACTGCGCCACCAGGGAAGCCCGGATTGGTCCTTTTTGATTTTCTCCCTATACCGTTTGTCCTCTCATAGAGCATCTAGATAACTCAGCAACCCGGATGGGGTACAAACAGACTGCTCAATCCAAAGAAGTGAAGGAAGAATCCTGGAGCTTCAGAGTCTGAACCAAAAGGATGTTTTGGGAACTTCCATCCTCTCCCAGGTCCTCACTGGATGAGCCTCCGTCCCCAGATTCTCGTTTCGCTCAGTCACCCCCCAGCAACCCATCAAGTCCCATAAAAATATCAAACGAGAAAGTAAAATTTCTCTCTGTTTTTCAAAAGCAAATCTTTAACGAATGGTCTTTGATCCACAAATGTAATTAGCATTAGAATTGGAGATGGAAAGGATATTTGTCTAAAAGCATTAATTTAATTCCTGGCCCAGTTTTTTTTGCTTTTTTGTCTTATCAGTGCTCTAATTCTAGCAGTGCCTGTGGCAGAATCAGAAATCAGAGGGAACGGACAAGTGGGCCTTCACACAGCAAGAACACAAATAAAAATTACATTGAAAATATTTTCCAGATCAAGACAGATGGGGGGACCCAGGGAAGTGAGTTGATCTTGCATATTGTCACCCCCAACTTGCTCCCAACATATGAGTGACTGAGCCGTGTAACTGTCTTCATACTCCCTGCTCATATTCAACAAGTTCGAAAATAGAGCAAGGAGGATGCTAAGGACAGAAACTTCAAGCTATTGTCCGTTGGCCCCCAAAACCATGTGCCCCCAGGTTTCTTTGGCTGGAATTTTAGGAGTCACTTTGATTTATCATCTAGAGTTTACAGGCCATTATCTTACAGCCCAGGTTGTAAAGTTCCAATGAGGATTGGGGGGATGGAAGATGCTTTATATTATTTAAAGTGGAAATACACATGTGAATTTAAAATTCAATTCTTCTAGTCACCTGCTGTATCACAAAATATCACAGACATTTATTTTTTACTTTTGGCTGCGTTGGGTCTTCGTTGCTGCACGCAGGCTTTCTCTAGTTGCGGCGAGCGGGGGCTACTCTTCGTTGCGGTGCGTGGGCTTCTCATTGTGGTGGCTTCTCTTGTTGTGGAGCATGGGCTCTAGGCGCTCGGCTTCCGTAGTTGTGGCTCACGGGCTCTAGAGCGCAGCAGGCTCAGTAGTTGTGGTGCACAGTTGCTCCATGGCATGTGGGATCTTCCCGGACCAGGGCTCGAACCCGTGTCCCCTGCATCGGCAGGTGGATTCTTAACCACTGCACCACCAGGGAAGTCCTCACAGACGTTTATTGTCTCACAGTTCTAGGAAGTCCAAGGTCGAGGTGTGGGCAGGGCTGTTTCCTCTGAGGCCTCTCCCCTGGGCTTGCGTGGCAGCCTTCTTGCTGTGTCCTCCCATGGTGGTTCCTCTGTGATCACCCACCCCTCCTGCCTCCCCCTCTCATAGGGACACCAAGGACATTGGATTAGGGTCCAGCTTAACAACCTCCTTTTAACTTAATCACCTCTTTAAAGAACCTCTCTCCAAATACGGCTGCATTCTGGGCTCCTGGGGGTTGGGACAAATGAATTTTCAGCCCATAACATCCGCCCAGCCGAGCATCCTTCAAGGCCCAAGTACGCGTCTCACCAGTAGGAAAACCCATTTCTGTCTCTGACTCATGAGTCCTCTTTGTGAACCTAAGTTCATACAGTATAGGGGGAAATGCAGAGTGTTCACAGCCAGCAGAGAAGCCAGAAGCCACCCAAATTAAGCCACCCATCCTCTGCCCATTTCAGATAACCGACCGCTCCCTAGAAGCTGGAGTATGTGAACTATCCCATGTATTTACACCCAGTTTTCCTTTGCTCCTTAGAATGTACTGCAAAGCCTGCAGTTCAGCCCTCATCATCCTGATGTCTCTCTCCTTTGGCTAGAGGATTAACGGTTTTTTAAAGGTTAATAACTTGTAGGTGTTTCTCCACTCCCTTGATGGTGTTGTGTCATCCTCCATCTTTTTTCATTTCCTAAGGAGGAAAATAACTTTGGCGGAACAAAGGCTGAGTGGCTGAGCCAAAGGCGGCCCTCAGAACTGTATCAAAGCCCCACCGAGTGGGAATAATTACTCAGGCTCAGCTGGGGGTGCCAGTGACACCATCTGAGCACGAGGATCTCTCACGCCTTTCAACGAGGAGAAATTAAAAAGAAAACACAGGAGAAATTCTGGGGAGCGGCCAGCTATTCAGAGACAACCGAGGCTGGTGGCGGTCACCTTCCCCCGAGAGCTCCCCACGGGCCCTGTCGCATCAGCTCTAAATGGTGTTTTTTAAAAATTGTAATATGAGAAAGAAAAAGGGCAAAATCTTCCTCTATCTTCCATCTTGAAATCAGAAAATCCAAAAGGTTGACTGAGAGGACATTGTGGGTTAGTTGGAAAACTTTCCTTTCTTTAATAATTGGTCAGGCAGCTCTTCAGAAAAGTCGGCTCTGATTCAACTTTTATTTCAAAAAATGTATAAACTTCTGTAAGAGGACAGCTTGAAGCCCTCTCTGGAAGTCATGGGGTCCAACTCCAGCCCCCGGCTAGACCCTGTATTAATTTGCCGGCACTTCGACCAGAGGATGTGTTATGTAAGTCCCCACATCAGGTCGTGCTCGAAGGCAAATGATGTCACATCCCTCCATCCTTTGAAATCTCTGTCCGAGGGGCTGCACCCTTAGAAGAGCACAAGATGTGAGCAGGGACCCTTAGATAGAGACCTGGGGTGTCACACTGGGTGAGGGCGAGGGCCAGAGTGTCTGTGTGCATGAGTGTTTGTATGAGCAAGTGAGTGTGTGCACGTGTGCACACAGTGTGTGGGAGTGAATGTGTGCGTGTGTGTGCATGTGTGTATGAGTAAAGTGTGTGTGTCTGAGTGTGTGCACACGTGTGTGCATGTGTGAACATGCATGTGTCTGAGAGTGTGGCACACATGCATATATGTGTGTGTCTGAGAGTGTACGCACACATGTGTGTATATGCATGTGTGTGTGAGAGCGTGTGCATAGGCATGTGTGTATGCATGCATGTGTGTATATGAGTGTGTGTGAGAGCATGTGCACGCATGCGCGTGTGTGAACGCATGCATGTGTGTGTGTGAGAGAGCGTGTGCACGTAAGTGTGCATAGGCATGTGTGTGAGAGAGTGTGTGTGTACGGTGTGCCTTCCACCTCCACAATCACTCTGGACCTGACGGTCTCAGCGCGGGTGGACCCGACGGCCTTGTCCGCAGTGACAGCTCATCTCCTCTTCCGGGGGCTGGTGATGAGCAGCTAGCGAGCAGAGGCCGGTCTCTCTTCCTCGTGCTTTGTTCATGTGGATAATGACCCTACCGCTCATGGAAATGAGTCCCACCCGCCTCTCGGATTCCCACTCCTCTGGAGATCAAAAGCCCCGCGTAGTGGGCTGCACAAAATGGCAGGGGAACTGGGATGAAAGTCACAGGGAAGAGCCTGGGAAACGGCTGGACGGCGGACCTGCTCTGGGGCAGCGACGTAACGCCTTGCTAAAGGTGTCCCTGGTCACTGCCCTTAGAGATCTGGTCAAACAGCCGACTGCCAGCATGACGAGAGAGGGCTCGCAAGCTTGAAGGGTGGACGGTCTGACCTGCACGCAGAGAGAGGGAAAGGCGTTTCCCTCCCAGGAGGAGGCACCCCGTTCTGCAGGAGGGGCGCCCCCTGGGGTTGCGCATCCCCAACCTGGGGGCCACGCAGTCGCCAACGTCCAGCATCTCCATTCAAAGCTGAGCAGCGAGCGCCCTCTATCGCACGGCTATCTGAACTGCCAGAATACAAAAATAGAGCTCTCTGGATATTTCGTAATCCCTAAAGAATAACAAAATACGGTCCTCGTTCTGATAAAGACAGGTGAGGGGCAGTCAGGGAATACGTGGAACGAAGCATCTTTTCCTTTTCACACGCAGCCTTTGTAGCCAATGTAGACAAACCCAAGGCAACTAGAGAAATGGTGGATTACGTGGGCAGGAGAAAATGAAGCGAGAATTCCTTCAACCAACGCTTCTAGCCTTTGCCTACTTGTGGAAGGCGCTGGATGAGCCCCTGTGGCCCATCCTAGGTTCTGCTTTCTGCCTTTTGAAGTGATCTAATGGCAAGGCTCACCGCACGAAGGCAGGCCTCAGGTGGTACTTCAGAAGGGGGCTTCCTGCGGAGGTCGGGGTCGTGATAAAGAGCAAAGCCCACGCAATTGTGAGCTTAGGACCTGCGCGGGATGAAGACTTCCTTTCTGGAATAAACAAGTTGATGGCTCTCCTCCCGCGTCCCGTCGGCTGCCAGTCTGCTTAGATTTTCTGTAACAGAAATAGTCCGTGCAGGGCACGTGTTCGGTAAGGCTGGTAGAACCGTTTTCCAAATGAGTTGAGTAGCAGGGGAAAAAGTGCTCTCCATTGTCGAAAAGAAATGGTTGGTAGGGCTTTCATTTTTTTTTTTTTCCTTCAAAAAAAGCAGTAGCTACTTTCAAAGTCAGGAGAGGCAATTTTTTTTTAACACAAAGAAAGAAATAGTCACAGCGGGGTGTTGCCTCACTCTGTCCCTTTAACATTCCAGCTTCAGGAGATGCTATTAATTTTCTCCTTTCTCTTCTGGCACGAGGTTGTGACAAAGGCCCATGGAGCTTGCAAATCTCCAGGCAAATTATCTTAAGAGGGCTTCCCACGCTGGATAGGGAAGGGGGAGGAATTCCTTCACCAGCTGCCCCCTGCCCCAGGCGCTGGGCACCCCAGTTCCACCCCAGGGTGACTGGTGACCACATGGCCCGAATCCTGCTGACTCCCCCCTACAAGAGCAAATGATAAGTTCTGTGTCTGCTTTGCCCCAAGAGGCAGGGATGTGCCACGCGGAAGCAGGTCAAAGTGCCGAACATCAAGTCACCATCCTGCCTAGCTACCCGCCCTCTGCCAGGAATGTAAACTGCTGTAATGCACTGCTCACCTTTGCCCCCTGCCAGCCTCATGGCTCCTCCCTTCAAAGGATGCTCTTCACGGGGAAAACGCTTTATGGAGAAAACAATGGCCATCGCTCCACAATTATTTTAGAAGCTCGGCATTGTATTTTAACGGAGGGCAGACGGCCTGGCTGAAGTCTGGAGGGCTTTCAAGATTGAGATCTAAATCCCGAGGTTTAGAAATACGCACGTCAGAAGTACAATCAGCCCAACATACGAAGCCTATTCTTTGCTCCTTGAAATATATTAAATTAAAGACTGAGTCGCGGTTTGACAACTCGCCTCACCGTTTTCGGATAAAGATGACAAAATCCCAGTGCTAATGAAGCCTTTTTTTTTTTGAGAGTTGGATTACACTAATGATTATTTTATAGCTCCTTGAGCCTTCAAACAACAGGCACTTTGAAATGTCGGCTGTGCCAGGAGAGAAGGCTGTTGACCTCTCTGTACAGGGATTTCTCTTCTGAATTTCACATCCTAACCCTTTCCTTGGTGAAGTATAATATGAAGATGCTACATGTCAGCCTTGCAAAGAGGAACATGGAGGACAGCCCAGAGCAGGGAAAGTGAACGGTGCAGAATCAGAGGTACCAGTGGGCTCAGTCCCGACATCACCTGAAGCTCAAACACGTCATTGGGGAAAATGTTAATTCAACAGGAGGGTTACAACAATAACCACAGTAGCACACCGTACAAAATGGGATCCCACAACTCAAAGAACCCACTTGTCACCTAAAAGAAAGCATCCAAGGCTAGCCTCCAAAGAGAGATTTTGAATGATTGAGTAAAAGAATGAAGGAATGCATAGAAAACACAAGTGAAACCAGGGATCTTCTCCCTTGAAGCCAGAAAGAAGCACATTTTAGATCAAACCTTTTGAAGGAGTTTGCTCTCCCAGTTCTATTTTAAAAGATTATCTATAGAAGTTGAAACAAATGCTTCTTTTTCTCTTAAAAATCTCCATCAGAATTCTGGAATGGGAAGTGGCATGGCACTGTTTTTAACTCTCAGAAGTTCCTCACGAAAATATACAGAGAGATAGGAGAACCAAAGGCTCATGGTAAAACCTACAATAAAACCTATGATGAGAAAAGCCCCACGAACCTCAGAATACACACGGGAAGCACGCATGGGAGGGGGCAGACCACCAAGAACTACTATACGTGTCAGCCGCCGTGCAGGAGACAGAGAAAGAATGGGACATCTGATGGACCTGAGGGTTTCCAAAGAAACTGGAAATCTTGGAGGACTAACTAAGACAAGAAGCTGAAACTGAGAGGGATTTTGCTCCAAGAGTAGGTGAGTTCAAGGGGTCCAAGTGTTACCGAACTCAGGTCCGGCTGCTAACTGCTCAAAAGCCAATCATTTGAGAGGCAAATGTCAATACAAAGGAAAGGTGCTTTAAAACTTGGCAGCCTGGGGAGAAGGTGGACTCGTGTCCTGAGACCAACTCTGAAGATTCTGCTCAGCCATGACAGTTTTTAAAAGGAAAAAGGGGGCTTCCCTGGTGGCGCAGTGGTTGAGAGTCCGCCTGCCGATGCAGGGGACACGGGTTCGTGCCCCGGTCCGGGAGGATCCCACATGCCGCGGAGCGGCTGGGCCCGTGAGCCATGGCTGCTGAGCCTGCGCGTCCGGAGCCTGTGCTCTGCAATGGGAGAGGCCACAGCAGTGAGAGGCCCGCTTACGGGGAAAAAAAAAAAAAAAAAAAAGGAAAACGGGAGGAAAATCTCAGGGAATCGTAGAGGCAGGAGGGTGGGTTCTGCATCCTCTTCTGTTGTGTGCAGACTGGCTGACTCTTTCTTCAGATGTTATTTTGCCCACGTGGTCCCCTGCAGGATTACCAAGGGAACTGCTGCGGGTAGAGAGCTAGTCTTGTTTAACTACTTAATTCTTCATTCTGACTTCTTTTAATCTAGGAAAAGAATCAACAGGTTAGTCAAGGCACGGTGTGCATTCAGGAGAGAACACGTCAGAGTTCGGTTAAATTGCCTAGTGATCTCATTCCTATAATTAGGTTCTTTTAAGGTCAAAGGGGAACAGAAATGCACAGACAGCAAAGAGGCAAACGAGCTGCTTTTACAAGGAAGGTCGGAAGGGACAGAATCACACTGGACCCCACGAGCTCTTGGAACTTAGAACTCCCCTACCGGGCAAAGCTTTACACCAAGAAGAAACTTCTGGAAATAGAATCCAAACTGGGGGCACTGGGACACTAGAGAGAAAATGAAGAGGGATCCAACAAAAAGTGTGCTGGAGAACAGGAGGCATGTCATCTCAGAAAGTAGGCTGCCATATAGTTAAAAACAGAAAAAAGAGCTCAGTAACTTGGCGCTCAGAAGAGGGGCTCCCAAACATGCCTCCTCAAATTTTAAGAAAACTATGTTCCCATGACACTGAGCAATAGAAGGGATTGGGATTAAATCCTATACACCGTTAATATAAACAAAGACAGAAGAGGCAGAAAAGCAACCCTACGGACGGTGAAAGCACAGCGTAAGTCAGAAGAGAATGTGGCTCTTTTAAAATCAAATGACACAAGACTTTTAAAAAAGAACAGTATAACTCAGAATAACTCAGAAATGAGATGAGAGAATTTAGGAAAGAATTATAAATAAAAGGCAATATTATTTTAGTAATGAAAACTGTACTAGAAGGAACACAGGGTGAATAAATACATCAGAATGCCTTAACGGATATGGAAGTGGAAAGGAGGACATTTTTGAAAATTAAAACGGAATGAAAGAATATTTAAGCAAAAAAGATTTTCGAGAAAGTGACAAATTTAGAAGACAGGTAAAGCAGGTGCAATCAACATAAAATTTAAGTCCCCAAAGAAGAAAATCCAAGCAAGGGAAGAGGGTCAACACTAAAATTATGAGGCAACAAAAACATTCATGAGATAAAAACAAATAAACGAAGTGATGTATTGAGAGCACACATCCCTTATTTGAGAAATTTGCCCCAGAACATGAAGTCACTTGTAAAGAAAAGTTAAATTGTCATCAAATTTTTAAATGCCAACATTCCTTATTCAAGAAGAGGAAATGTAATCCAAGGGTTTTATATCTCACCCGTCGACTTTTCAGGAATAAAGGTTGCCATCAAATTGTTGTCACCCTGTAAGAACTCAGGGAATATCACTCCGCTGAGTCCTTCTTGAGAATCTATAAGAGTACAGCTTCAGACAACCAAAATGATTAGAGAGATGTCAGTATAACTGGTGTGACCTAGAAATATGTGTTTATTTGTAGGTGAGGCTAATTAAGGGTCATAAGAAAGTATAGTGTGTAATCACTGCTGGTGCTGACAAAGTTAACAGAGGACACCTGTGCAAATCAGGAAGTGGATGGGAGAGCAAAGACAAAAGGGTTTTACTCTCTTCAGTGGAGGCGATGTTTGCTTCGTTTTTCTGAGACTCGTGTGTGATGTGGGATAAAACAAATAATTACGTGATACGCTTATCTGGGATTGAGAACCAGGGTCATCTCTGTGGAAGGTAAGTGAGACAATGTAAAATAGAACATGTTAAGTTAAAAACCTATAGTCCTGAATTTGAACTGGACGGATCAGTATGAACGCAGGAGAGAGTTTTTTTCTTTGCAGAGCTAGATATGGAAACGTACAGTTCCTAACTCTGTCCATTGAAAAGGACTAGAATTAATGAACAGACTCATAGAAATGAGCCTAGAATTAATGAACAAACTCATAGAAATGAGCACCCTTAGTGTTCAGATTGTGGTTTCCAGGATGGGGGCAAGATAAGTAAGAATGAGCCTGGAAGGTCTTGTCATTCTAGTCGGCAATGAAGGTATGAAAGTCTTCTAGAGTTAAGTAAAAATATCTCAAAAACCAACCTGAAGAAATCCCCACTAACTAAAGGTGAGAGAAGTTGAACATTAATAAGAAAAATAAGTGCAATGAATTGAAACCTATTATGCATGTTTAAATCCATGAGTTCATAACGATGCTCTGAAAATAGAATTGGTTGTCTTTGAATGTTAAACTAACTCATTATTTTGAAAATAAGTAGCAAAAGAGGAAGAAGACAGTACTATATGAATTGTCCTGTAGGAGACGTATCACTAGATAATCAAATAATAGATGAGGAAAATTGCCTTCTTATGAAATGATTCCTGCTAATAAAGAAAAAATAATAGAATTAAAATATCATCATTGTGCTACTTCTAATAAATGAATGGTTCTCGGCACTGAGGATCCATGTCTGCTAACATCAAAAAAAGGAGACAATCCGTTATCACGTTTCCTGATGGATAACCACCACACCACCTCTGAAGTAGTCTTACTGGAAAAAAAAAAAATTGAACCGGAACCTTATTACGTTTATATATTCAACTACTCACTTACAGGAAATACAAAGAACAGGAGAACGTGTTAGGTCACACCACAGGGGTGCTTTCAGGAATATTCCAACCATGGGAGTAAAACATGTCAAACAACTTGGTTTCTTCCACAGATAAATTACATTGAAAAGAAAAAAGGAATAAAAGAGAAATCTATAGGTTTTTTAAAAAAGACTTAAAAGACATATTAAAACGGACAAAACCAAGCTACGGTGTTTAGAGATGCACACTAGGGTGATAAAATTATAAAGGGAAATCAGGAAGTGATTATCACGTGATCAAGGTGGTGGTGGTTTCCAGAGTGGAAGAAAGGGCTGTGAGTGGGCCAGTGCGTACAGACCCTCGTGGGATGGGTGGGGGACAGGGGAAGGGGGAGGCAGCAAAGTTCTATTTCTTGTCCTGCATGGTAGCTACAAGGCTTCAGTTATAATATTTTATTAGGCTACATGTTTTCTTCATGTAATGTTCTGTGTCTATTCTATATTGTATACTACACTGTAGACAATAAAAAGAAAAAAAATTCACATAACAAACAAACATGTTCAAATTTATTCTGCAAATTCTAAAGCTGCACTTGAAAAACATCCTGTGATTCTCTATTGATAATACCCTTGGGATGTGTTTAAAAAGAGACCATTTTGCTAGTGAAGATGGTGAAAAAGGAAATCTAAATGAAGAAATATAGCGTGAATAGTGCTGTAAGTTGTGAAGTGGTAAAAGGTAAGGAGTGAGTGTGTGTGTGTGTGTGTGTGTGTGTGATCAGTCTGGTGAAAGCCCCCAGTAAGAAAGAACAATTAAGTACTCTGCTGCACGTATGTCTAGTCTCAAGGCAATTTATTTATTTAAGGTGCTTTGATCAGAAGTATTATCGCACGAGCATACCTGAGGAGCCTGGCTTCCTGATGTACAGGGCAAGAGCTGTTATTGTCAAATACAAATGTAAAGGTCGGGCGGCTTCATTTACTAAAGGAAGAACTCTTTATTTAAGTCAATATATAAACAGCTTTGGGAATAAAAGTATAAATAGAAATAAAATCTGTGAATGTAGATGAATAAGAGTGAATAAGTGCTATGAATATTAATCAGGGCATTTCCAAGACTAGCTATGGGACCTTCAGCCAGTTTTTTCCTTCGTCTTAGCTGTAAAATGGGACAAGAGTACCAACCGTGAAAGGACATTTTGAGCATTCAATGAGATGGTACATTTCCAGATGCATGGTAGATATTCTTTGAAAAAGCCTCCTAGTGATTCTGAGGCATGTTACTGGAAAAAAAGATGAGCTGGAGGGAAAATAAATTTCTACCTGGAGATAGATTCAGGGCTGTTGTATTAGTGCAGGCAACAGAGTGGTCCAGGTGCAGGAGGTGAAAGAGACAAGACTTGACATCCAAGCAGATAGGATTGGGAGCCACTGACATCAAAAATGACCCAAGAGGAATCAGACTTGGGTCATGGGAGAGTGAATTTGATAGTAGACTTGTTACATTTGACATACCTAAATACCACTTAGAATGTGACATTCAGGAAGCGCTTGGGAAATAGCATTGGCTCAGAAGACAGGCTGGGGTGCAGTAACAGAGTTCACAGTGTGGTAGCAACTCCAGGAGCAGATGCGATCCTCAGGAGTGGTCTGCAGAAGAAAGATGCAGCAGACTGACCAAGAATGGGACTCAGGGCAAATGTGTCTGGGGACAGGAGGGACGGAAAAGGAGTAGCAGCCAGATGGGCAGAAGGATAATCTCCCAGAAATCAAAGAAAGGAAGAATTTTAAGAGGTGGGTCATCACAGTGTCAAAAGCTCCTAGGAGATCCTATAGGATGAGAAATGAAGTTACACATGACATTTGATCATCGGAAGGTCAAAGGGGACCTTCAAAACGTGCATTTAAGAAAACTCTAATTTGAAAGGATACATGCGCCCCTATATTCACAGCAGCACTATTCACAATAGCCAAGACATGGAAGCAACCTAAGTGTCCATCGGCAGATGAATGATAAAGAGGATGTAGGAAAAAAAAGAAAAAGAAGATGTGGTACATATATACAATGGAATATTACTCAGCCAAAAAAAGAACAAAACATTGCCATTTGCAGCAACATGGATGGACCCAGAGATGATCATACTAAGTGAAGTAAATCAGACAGAGGAAGACAAATACCAGATGACGTCATTGATACGTGGAATCTAAAATACGATGCAAATGAACTTAGTTACAAAGCAGAAACAGACTCACAGACATAGAAAAACTATGGTTACCAAAGGCAGGTGGGGAAATAAATTAGGAGTTTGAGATTAGCAGATACAAGCTACTATATATAAAATAGATAAACCACAAGGTCCTGCTGTATAGACAGGGAACTATATTCAATATCTTGTAATAAACTATAATGAAAAAGAATATATATATGTACAACTGAATCACTTTGCTGTATACCAGAAACTAACACAACATTGTAAATCAACTATACTTCAATAAAAAAATTTAAAAGTCCTGCAAAATCTCAAAAAGAAAAAAAACAAACCCACATCAATTTAATTAGAGGACACTGGGGATGGAAACCAGGCTTGTTATGGGTTGAGGAGTGAACAGGAGAATGGGCATTTGGGCTGCCCTAGGTGGAGGGTAGTACCAGCTTGAAAGGAAGCAGCAAGGAGGGAAGAGTTTATTTAGCTCAGAAGCAGGTGGAGGTACATTCGGTGCCTGAAGGGAAGCAAGGGCGTAAACATAAGAGCATCAGTGGGGGGATAACACGAGGAAGGAAGAGGTATCTTGTTTTTCTCCGAAGAAGAGATGGGTACCACTGTCGAAGTGTTTATAACCAGAGGATGGGGAAGTAGGGGGGCATTTTGGCTTGATGATCTGTATTTTCCCTGCGAAGGAGAAAGTAGAAATAATGGATTTTCTGGGTGGCCAATTTGTACAAATTGGGAGCAGCCACCCGGAAACACACAGAGAAATGGTGTCTTATGAATCCATCTTTAGGGTGAGCTATATGTGTTCTTTCTTAGAAGATGGGGGTGGGTATTTTGGCCCCTGAGGTCCATTTTTACCTGCTGATTTGGAGAAATGCCTTTTAAGAACTCTGGAGAAAACAGGATTAAAGAAAATGGGGCTGGTACTGTGAGGGCCTATGGCCCTGGGGTGTTTGGCGCTTTATGGACGTAACTAAAAATTCCACTTCTGAAAATATGCCAACGCTAAACTCAGGAAAAAGAAAACGCATTTGTTGACAAAACTGACTGTTAGACACTTTAATTTGGAAAATATTTTGGAGTAGGGATTTCCTTTCTGGTCCCTTAAGAGGTAATAGAGACAGATCTGAAACATCTTCCCCCATGTTCTGAAACAAGGCTGAAATGCTTTCATCATTAATTGGATTGTGGTTGGGTTAACAAAGAATGCATTTTGGTTTTCTCTCTCTCTCTCTCTCTCTCTCTCTCTCAGTGTGTGTGTGTGTGTGTGTGTGTGTGTGTGTGTGTGTGTGTTTGCGTGCATGCACACGCACGCTTTCTTCTCTCTTCTCTCTCTTTCGAAAAGGCATATGGCCCAACTTTATTATTCATTAGACATTTTGCTTCATCCATTAACTTTGCTCATAGAATGTTTCTGAGATTCTAAAATGAGACGAACACATGCATTCTCCCCATTCCCCTCCCCTACCTCCTTTTCTTCCTTTCCGGGATCACAGCTTCCTTTCACTTCAGTCCTGTTTGCAATCCTTCCTCCGTTTGACACTGCACATCTTTGCAGCTACGGTGTCTAGAAAAGGGAAAGCATTCCAAGCTGAATTCAACTCAGCCTACAGATTTTAGCGTTTAACCGCTTCTGGGAAAGCAAAAAAAAAGAGTCAGGAGAGGGTAAAAGATGAGTGAGATGAGAAATAGATGGTCCCACAGCAAAGAGGAGAAGGAAGGTTGAAGGAGGACCATACTCTGGTTTTGACTCTTTTCTGCTGGAGAAACAGGTGGGTCTAAGGGCCAGAGACAAACACCTACTACGTTCTGGGGGAATCTAAATAGGGCAGGTGGAGGAGGTGGCAGAAACAGAGTCGTGAAGGTGATGAGCTTTTTCATTTCAGAGCACTAAGCAGAAAAGAACCATTCAGACAGGTAACATCCACCTATGAAGATATCTTATTGATAGGATTGTCCTGGAGGGATGCGAAAGGACAGGTCATCCCCACCAAACCTGAAGTCTATTATGAAATCAGGACTCTTCCAGTCCAGGCTGTGGTCTGGCCATATTTTATATTTCATCTGCACCAAATCATCTTTGTGTGTATAGAATTTCTGCCCCCAAAACATTCCCATGAAAACCTAGAGATCAGACCGAATCAAGTGACAAAGTGTAAAGTGAAAGTCACCTGCCCAGCCAACTGTCACCTTGGTGCCTTTATTTCTACTCCCTAGTGGTCACTCCTCTGAACAGATTGCACATATGTTTCCAGAAACTTCCTATGCATGTGCGAGAATGTATATAATATGGATATCCTTTCTTTTTTTAAATTAAAGTGTTGTTGATTTACAATATTGTGTTAATTTCTGCTGTACAGCAAAGTGACTCAGTTATACATATGTATGTATAACTGATCCACTTGGGAGTTATTATCAAGAGTCCAGAAGAAAAAGAAAATAATATATTATTTTAAATTACAAAGTTTTACCTACATATGTAGGTAAAACTTATCCAATATCCATCCATCCATTGACACATCTATCAATCATCTATCTATCCATCCATCCATCCCTCCATCCGTCAGTCATCTATCTATTCGTCCATCCATCCATCAACACATCTATCAATCATCTATCTATCTATCCATCCATCCATCCATCCATCCGTCAGTCATCTATCTATTCGTCCATCCATCCATCAACACATCTATCAATCATCTATCTATCCATCCATCCATCCCTCCATCCGTCAGTCATCTATCTATTCGTCCATCCATCCATCAACACATCTATCAATCATCTATCTATCCATCCATCCCTCCATCCGTCAGTCATCTATCTATTCGTCCATCCATCCATCAACACATCTATCAATCATCTATCTATCCATCCATCCATCCATCCATCCATCCGTCAGTCATCTATCTATTCGTCCATCCATCCATCAACACATCTATCAATCATCTATCTATCCATCCATCCATCCATCCATCCATCACCTATCTATATAATTGAAATGACATAGAATTCAACAGTGCTCACTTCCACTGCCACCCACTGGTCCAGACTGCCTTTATCTCTCACCTGAATTATTACAGAAACTCTCTGACTGGTTTCGCTGCTTCTGCTCTTACTAACTCCCTCAGTTTATTGCCCATACAGCAGCCAGAGTGACCCCATAAAAGCCAAAGTCATCACTCCTCTCCTCTGACCCTTCTAGGAATTTCTCACCTCACTGGGAATAGAAGCTGAAGTCCCTAAGACTTCTCCGAGGCCTTTTGTGGTCCTGGTCCTCTTACCTCTTCAACTTCATCTCCTGCTCTAGTCTCCACACATCCTCAATGGTCCATGTTTGCCCTACCTCGGGGCCTTTGAATTTGCTGTTCCCTCAGCCTGGGATGCTCTTCCTTCTGATAGCCACTTAGCTCCTTCCCTTTCCTCCTAAACTCTCTGCTCAAATGCACTAGGTCTCTTCTGGAATCACTGTCCAAAGTTCCAGCCTGTAACCCCAGCACTCCCTATCTTCCTTCATTGCTTTATTCTTTCCATACCCTTGTCACCATCTAACACACTGTATATGTTAACTATTGATCTTATTTAACCCCTGTGTCCACCCACTAGAAGGTTAGCTTAGGAAGGCAGCCCTTTTTGGTGTGTCTTGTTCACCACTGTGTCCTCAGCATTGGCAACAGTGTTGGCACATAGTAGGTGCACAGTAAATAGTTTTTGAATGAAATGAATGGATGAAATTATAATTTATAAATTGGGTTTATAAACAAAGTGAAGTCATGATAATAGATTAGAAGTTTCTCTTTTTAGGATAAAATAGACACGGTGCATTCAATGGACTTTTGTGAGCTTAGCACCCCAGTGTGCTGAAAAACCAAATAAAGAAATGTCCTATTCCTTTACGTACTGTCTTCTTTTAAAATGTCATCAAGAATCCTGTTATTTGGGGAAGGTGGAAAGTTCAAACACTTTGATCGTGATCCGTTCATTGATTTTTCAGGAAGAACTTTAGGTGGGATTTTGACTGTGTTTTATGTACCTGATTAGAAAGCAAAGGCTCTCCCACCTAAATTTCTGTTTTAAAAGCCTAGATCTCTATGTAGATGCTCACAGAGGTGTATCCTGCAGACTTCAGTGGGTTCATCCAAGGATCAGGTTTTGTTCATTTGGAAGGGAACAGCATCTAAAGGATTTTGAGATTCACTCCCACTTCTTGGCTAAATTAATTTTAGAGTCAGCCCTCTCTAGTCTTGAAGGTGGGAGATGTCTTCCTGCATCTTGACTTAAGAGCTATTCTTAGCTGGGGCATAGTATGGGTACCTTTGAGCAGAATCCTATATTTTTCACTCTGCAGATTGCTGTGGTCATGGGGTAATGACCCAGGTTTTCTCATCCTCTTTGGGCTCTTTCCTCTTCCTGGGAAATTGTCAAACAATCCCTGAGAGTCAATTACTATTATTATTCCCAACCTACAGATAAAGACAATAAAGTTCAGGGAGTGTAAGTAACATGCACAAGGTCATATGCTAAAAAGTACTGGAGATATTGAGGTGTGTGTGTGTTTCTTTTTAACGCATAGTCATATTTTAAAAGAAACTGGCGAAATCACCATTTGGCAAACACTGCAGTAATAATCGTTTCAGACAAGAATCATCAACGGATGCTAAAATTAGTGGGTGAAAGTTTGATGAGAAACAGCATTATTCACGTAGTTTCAAAGTACCCTCCTCATAAGATACTTATTCCTTACAAAGGGAAAAATAGTAACTTTACAGGAGAGAAATCTGGTCGACCCCATCTTAGAGTTGCATTATTCATTCATCCAGCATTTACTCCCTGCCTCAGAGGATGCAAAGTTGAATAAACCACTATCCTTGACTGAGAAGTCACCGAGAGTAACAATCAATCATCTCTATCTTTCTTCTGCTGTAAAGGATGTTTGAGGTCAAGGCAACTTTTATTACTTGTTGAAAAGATTAAAAGAGTAAGTGTGAAGGGTGGGGGCCAATGCTTATAGGATGAGGTTGCATAATGAACATGTTGTATGTCTCTACTCCCACCAGGCACAAGTCAGTAACCTGGAGAGAAAATCCAGTGAAGTCGTGTTTATGTCAAGTCCTTTTTCTGTGAAGAGTTAAGCAAACAGTGCTTCTCCATTAAGCCAAGAACTGTCCTTCCACAGAATGCACACATTCACAAAGAATTCCATATTTCTCCCACCTATAAAATGTAAAGATTAATAACAAGGACTACATTTTAATTATCTCTGTGTCTTGACGAAATTGCACATGGTATTTGGTGTACTATAGACTCCATGACTATTTTTGAATGAATTGATTGATAAAATCATAGGTGTTCCCTTAATTTTGAATCTCAGCTTCTTAATAACAACTCTTGTTGTGGTGGGAATGTAGATATCAGCCATTATTTAGGATAATCAAATGATGTAGTAAAGTTGAATCCAAGTAATCGATTTTTATTTAAAAATGCACAGAAAGGGGCTTCCTTATACTAGATAGTTAAAATAGAGCAAGACGCTTTTCAACTGTGTTCTATGAAACCAAAAGATGTTTTGGAGGACACCAAGTCATCCTGTCTGGGCATTTCACTAGTGGAATTAAGTCTCCATACTTTAAGTGTTTTGAAAGCCTAGTTTCCAGCCCAGTTTCTTCCCGCCTTCTATCTTCAGGTTACCTTCTCAGGCTTAGAATGCTCCTCTGCAGCATTCATTTGTAAACACCTCCTAAGCGCTGACTCACTTATTTATTGAGTTAATGCTTACCGAATGCCCACTCTGTCTCAGGCGTGTACTGGGCTCCGGGGGAAACCTTAGGAAAACCAGGTGAACCTGCTCACGGGAAGCTTAAAGTCAAGAGGAGGAAACAGACGTTGGATAAGCGATGGCAAATGTGGGCATCGGGCCAGGCAGGAGGCACAGGAAACGCCTGGGGAGACATCCAGTCACTGCTCCCCAAGGGACTCAGGGATTCCTCCTGGGTAAAGAAATGAACAATAATCATGACAATAGGAGGAGATACCCAGCTATATGCCATTTACAAGCGACACATTATAGATATAAAATGTGTGAAAATAAAAGAATATAATAAGAGTGTAATATTAATATTAGACAAGTAAATTCTCAGGGAGAGTCCAGAGAAGAAAACGGTAACCTTAGATTATCAAAGGTATAATTAGTAAGAAAATGTGACAACCACAAAATCTTAAGCCCCAGAAGTTATGGGCCAATCTTGCACGTGAATATAAATACAAATTTCCTAGGTAAGTGTTAGCCTCCTGGGTCAGCAACACATTAAAAGGGTAACACATCATGCCAAAGTTGAGTTTATCCCAGAAGTCTTTAAAATGGTGAAAGAAATAAAAGAAGGAACTAGAAAACCGAAACGAATAGGACACTTTTTGTTTGTTTTTCAGAAAAGTATAGATTTGCAAAAGAAGCCCATGGAGATTCTAAGGTGAAAAAATACAGTGATTGAACCAAAACACTTCATGGATGGATTGAAGAGCAGATCGGATTCAGCTGAAGAAGGAATTATGGAACTGGAAGATAAAGCTGAGGACATACCCACAATACACCATGGAGATAAAGGGATGGGAAATGTAAGAGAGAAGTAGAGTTGTAGGATCTGCAGGCACATATACAAATCTGGTACTTAGTCTGATGTGACTTTCCATTCTTTTATATTGCTCGGATCTCCCATCTGCCCTTTTTCTCATTCCAACCTCTTTGCACCTCATAGCTTTCTATGTGCTGTTCCCTGTGCCTGGGTCTCTTCTCTCCTGACTCTTCACAGGAATCATTTCCATTCTGCAGGCGTCTGCTCAAATACCACTTAATTCACCCAAAATATATCTGCTGTGTACCTACTGTGGTCCAGGCACTATGGGTACAGATCCAGAGAGCGTCCTTGTTCTCATGAAGCTTGCATTGAAGATCTGGAGGTGGGGTGGGGAACACATAATACACAGGATGTAAATTAAGAAGTACAGTTCAATTTGTGATGAGTGGATGAAGCAAATAAAACAGGGCCTTTTCAGGGAGGCTTTCCTTGCCCATCTGATCTAATGTGGCCCTACTACTCTCTAAAACATTAGCCAATTTACTGCATCTATTGAATAATATCTTAATACCTGATAATTCAGCTCCCTGAGAGCAGAGACCTCAGCCCTCTGTCCGTGGCTGTATCCCCAGTACTAAGAATGCACTATGTGCTGGTCCAACAAAGGAACTTTCAAACCAGTAAATGACTTTCTGGCTCTCAGATGCAAGTGCTGGCTTCATGTGGCTACATTTTAGCCCAAGCATCTCTTGAGTCATCCATCTCCCACCACCGGCCCCCAACATGGCCAGTGTGGTGCTGGTAAATGTTTACCAACCAACTCTTCAGAGAAACAAAGCAACAGCAAAAATAAGTAAATTTTAAAATAACCTTGATTTACAACGTTTGCCAATTTCCATGGTTTAAACACTCCCACCTTGGTCCATTTCAAGACACCAACGGGACATCACCAATTAGAGTTAGAAAGAGATACACTGCAGCCCTGCATCAGGTAGCACTCCCTCCCTAGGGATAAACCAGATGTAATTAACCTCAAGAACATAGGTCATAGTAAAATACAGCAAAATAACTAGGAACTGATAAACGTTGAGGATTTATCACCTTTGTTTCTAATATACTTTATGTAATTGTATATATAAAATTAAGTTTTTAATAATGGCTACATTTAACAACTGGCTTACAAAATTCCTGAAAAGTAACGATCAGTTCTCACGAGCCAGCATGAACTGATTCCATCACACCACTGCCTAATGCTGAGAATTCCCAGAAATTTAAGAGAGTTGAAGAGAAGAAGCCAGGTTGTTAACCCTCGTATGGCCTAATATCAAACCACACGAAGCATCTCCATTCACTGACACAAGGAAGGGCAAAGACATGTTTTAGTACAGAGGAGGGGTGCAATATGCCATTTGATTGTATTAATGGAACCCAAATGGAACCCAATGGAACCCAAAACCTCCTTTGGTGAGCCCCATTCTTGCAGAATCTGAAATAAATGGCTTCCGTGCTCCAGAATCCCAGCTAATTCAGCTAATAGGAATGCAAACATTGATCTAAACTGAGGCCCAAGAATGGTCTCTTACATCTTCCTCGCCCCGGGGGTGGGGGTGGGGGTGAATGGGAAAGATTACTTGCGGATTATAATTGCTTAAAATAGGTTGTGATGTAAAAATCTAATCCCGTCTCCTCTTCAGTAGTAAAGTTCTACAGACAGAGAAATTATGCTTAATGCCAGTGTCTTGAAGGTAAAAAGAAAATTCTGTTCTCCCTTTGGGGGATGAGAAAGGACATCTTTTTAGAGCTGTCAGAATTCACAAGCCATGATAAATTATTCATTTTCATTACTGATTTATTAAGCAGGCTGCTTGGTGTAAAGGCAGAAAATTTCTGTTTAATTTTCAGAGTATCAGACTACTGTGATTCCTGATCTGAAACCAACTTGAGTTATTAAAATAAGGGAATGTACTGAACATCATGAATTAGGGTTTGTCTTTACTAAATTCTTCCAAGTGCAGGGTTTAAGCATTTATGTAATATGGTCATTGTTTGGCTGGACGCAACGCATCAGCCGTGTTCTTGGGACAGTCTCTATCAGGTGTGAACACCTCAAGGCTCTGCTCTTACAATGACTGGCAGGTAGATCACCTCTAAAATACTAAAAGTGTGTCTGGAAATCCCAAGCCAAAGAGTTCTAGGAGCCAAAGAATTCTCATTTTCACTGGAATTAGAATTGTTTTTAATGACAGGCGATCGACGAAAACTTTAGAATCATGTAGCTAGAATTTGGGTAAATGTAGGATGTTTCAGAAAACTATCAAATGCATGCATAAAATTATAATTATGTGAGCAATGTGTGAAACCATGGGAATCAAAATTTATTCTGTTTCCGTGTATACATCGCCTCTGCTGATGAGATGGTCTCAGACTGAATTTTCTTCCTTCCACTCACAGATCTTATATAAAACAGCATTCACCAAGCTCTTACTAAGGAATGCTCCAGCCCACCAGGAGGTTTTGAAATATCCTGGGGAAGACAGCTGTGTATAGGAGGTCCAGATGACATACGAGCTGTACAGGGCAGGTGTGGGGAGGCGTTGAGGAATCAGTGACCCATACCCCCCGGGAGCATCTGCTGATTCTCACTCACCAGGTGCATCGCAGTTGTCTTTATGGATTTTGTGGAATTTACCTGAAGTGGAAATTATAAATAAATCTGGTAGCTTATTGCCTTTTTTTTTTTTTTTTTTTTTTGCGGTGTGTGGGCCTCTCACCGTTGTGGCCTCTCCCGTTGCGGAGCACAGGCTCCGGACGCGCAGGTTCAGCGGCCATGGCTCACGGGCCCAGCCGCTCCGCAGCATGTGGGGTCTTCCCGGACCGGGGCACGAACCCGTGTCCCCTACATCGGCAGGCGGACTCCCAACCACTGCGCCACCAGGGAAGCCCTGGTAGCTTATTGCCTTTTACAATGAGATATAACTGTATTTTCCTGAACTGGCAGAATGACTGAGTAAAAGGGTACTCTCCTATTCCAGATAGTATAATTTCTAGATTGTTCTACCAGGGCTCATTTTGTAATCCACCTCTAAATTTGCAGAAACTGGTCAGGTATAAACTAAGTGTATGATTGTATCCAACTGAATGAACTTGGGACTTTTAACCACATTTTAAATATTTCCTTTGGGTATGCACGAGAATATTCACCTTTCCCTGATTTAGTTGGCCAAATTGTAGAGACCATTCCTGGCATCCTCTATGGTGCTCTGCTCTTGAAACAAACTTTAAACATGATGCTTTTTTAAAATTGAAGTACAGTTGATTTACAATGTTGTGTTAATTTCTGCTGTACAGCCAAGTGATTCTGTTATATGATAAAGAAGATGTGGCAAGGGCCACACTGAAGACAAATAACACTCATTCTCTATGAATAGGGGGACTCTGTCTCGATCACTGTGGATCACTCACCACCTAGAAGCATGCCTGGCACACAGGGAACATTCAAGAAGTAAACACTGGGCTCCCCTGGTGGCACAGTGGTTAAGAATCTGCCTGCCAATACAGGGGACACGGTTTCGATCCCTGGTCCGGAAAGATCCCACATGCCGCAGAGCAACTAAGCCCGTGCGCCACAACTACTGAGCCTGCGTGTCACAACTACTGAAGCCCGTGTGCCTAGAGCCCGTGCTCCGCAACAAGAGAAGCCACCGCAACGAGAAGGCCGCGCACCGCAACGAAGAGTAGCCCCCGCTCGCCGCAATTAGAGAAAGCCCGCACGCAGCAACAAAGACCTAACACAGCCAAAAAAAAAAAAAAAAGTAAACACTGAGTGAACAAGGCCATCTGGGCGCCCAGTTTCCTGCAACGTGCACTCAGCAGAAGGAATTGGCTCATCCACAAATAAATTAATTCAGGTAAAGATAAATGCTTTGAAAAGAATAAAATAGGGATGAAGAGAGGAACATCATGCCAGACGATTGGGTGAGTGAGGAGGTGCGTACATGGATCCTTGAGGGCTGCGCTTGGCCGAGGCCCAGCTGTCCAAAAGGGCCGGTCTTTGAAGAGGGATAGAGACAGCAACCAACATGGCGCCCGGGGGAGAGTGATGGTCCAGCAGAGTGCATGAGAGCTGGGCAGGGGCCAGGCCGTGCAGGGCTCTGCAGCCACCCACTAAGGAGTTTGGATTTCCTTCTAAGAGAACTAAGGAGCCACTGAGGGCTTAAGCAAGACAGTGACGTGAGCTTAATTTTAGAAGGATCCCACCGGCGGCAGAGTTAGGAGGGCCAGAGGATAGGAAAGGGAAGGCAGGAGACCCTGAGACTCAGACTGTCCTCCAGGCAAGAGATGAGCCAGCCAGAACTTGAGCGGGAGTGGACAGGAAGAGCAGTGGTGTCCTTGGGACATATTTTGGAGGTTGAAACAACACATCTTCCCGACTGGCTGGATATGGGTGAGAGGGAGGGGAAGAGTTAGTGTCAAGAATGACCCCTACATTTTGGGGACATAACACGTGGATGGACTTGCCATGCCATCGCATGAGGAAGACAGAGAAAAGAGCAAGGTTCGGGAAGGGGTGGATAAGGACGGAGGAATCCCCTGCCTATGGGATGATTCCGTGCTTGTACTTTTCTGCCTCTGACCAGCACGATTCCCTGGGCCCGGGACGTGTAACCACCGCATCAGTCCGTGGCCGGCCTCCCAAGATGGTGCCAAGAAACACAACACTGACTCTCCAAGGAAAGAGAGAAGTTCCCTGCCAAGGAATTCCAGGCCATTTCAGAGGAGGTGAGGTTTGTTTGAATAAAACCCAGTCCTCCTGGGTTGCCACCATCTGTCTGTTCCCCAGGAGCTCCGCCTCCGTGGACACCTGGATGCTTTGGTCTTGGAGTAGGTGGTCCAGTTTGCAGATGGCGGAGAAGGGGTAGGAGTTGTATTCACAAAACCCAGCGATCCAGAAAACCATTGTGAGGCAGGATTTTCAGTTTCAACAAGGGTGGGGGGGAATTAAAGGTCGGTGAGGGGGGTGGGAGAAGAAGCAGAAACAAAAATAACAAGGCCATTAATCTTTCATTAAGTTAAAGGGATGAAAAGGAACTGCTTTAAAGTATCATTCTTCCCTTGCACCACAAGCATGTTGCCCCCTGCTGACTTCAAAGGCCCTGACGAGAAGTTGGTTAATGTTGTTGGCACAGTATCAGGCCGTGGTTTACTTTTGCTTAAGTATGATCTTTTTTTTTTCCTTTTCAACAAAGAAAGCGTCAGGGTCGGGCACTCTGATGGGAGGAGGCCCACCACGTAAAAGATGCCTTTGTGCTGCGTGCAGAGGCCTTCCGAGGTTGGCTCTGCCGACACGTGCTGTTTGCACACTGTCTGTCACAGACCCGAAAAACTACCACACACATACACACAAAGGACTGCCAGAAAGAGCACAGAGAATAAGACCATTGTCCTTGTTCATTCTCTGCTTCCTGCCTCTGGAGAGTCAGGCCTGTTCCCCAACTCGGCATCTGGGCTCCTGGTGGCCTTGATGGAGATGCAGTCTGCAAGAAAGCAAGCCAACGAGCCCCACTGCTTTTCAGCCCAGCGTCTCTCACCTGTTCGGGGGCTGCGGGGAGGGATCTTTGCTGCTTTGGGAGGCTGTATTTTTCTCCAAGGTAGCGCTGTTTATACTGAAAACGAAGCTAATTGGCGGTGAGTGGCAGGGTTTCGTGGTCAGGTCCTGGCTCTGTGCTGGTAGTTGCTGAGTGTTTAGGGCAAGCTGTCCTGCCTGGCAAGTGCGAATGCCCTGGAGCAGCAAGAGAATGAGGAGGGGGTGTCGGGAGGGTCTGATGACCTGCTTGAAGACTCCATTGCTGGAAGCCCACCAGAGGGCTCCTGCGATGTGAGGAAGTTGTTTCCAGGCCCTTTTCTTTTTGTTTTCATGGGAAAGGCAGGGAGGGCATGAAGGAAACCAGTTGCTTGTCTTTTTTTTTTTTTTTTTTTTTTTTGCGGTACGCGGGCCTCTCACCGCTGTGGCCTCTTCCGCTGCGGAGCACAGGCTCCGGACACGCAGGCTCAGTGGCCATGGCTCACGGGCCCAGCCGCTCCGCGGCATGTGGGATCTTCCCGGACCTGGGCACGAACCCGTGTCCCCTGCATCGGCAGGCGGACTCTCAACCACTGCGCCACCAGGGAAGCCCATTTTTTTTGTTGTTGTTGTTGGCTTGTCTTTTAAGAAAGATTCTGCAAATTTGATTCGCTAAGTGCAATGTTTGTTGGGTGCCATCGCAGGTAAGCGTTAAGTCTTTCAGTCCCAGAGAGGGAGAGGTGACCAGTGGTCCCAGTTTTCCCAGAACTGTCTGGAATACACAGAATTAACAGTCTCTGCAATCCTCAACTTTTGCTTTTTGAAGCACCTTCCCCCCAGGCAATGGATCTCTTGGAGTCAGATTAAGCCGGGTGGGATCCTGGCTCTGTCCTCACTCCTTGTGAGCTGCCGAGCAGGCTCCCCACACTCCAGCCCTGCTCTCCACTTGGTAAAGGGACAGTAACTGTCCCCAGCGTGACCGTGAGGGTGGATGAGGACAGAGTGCATGAAAACAGCTGGCACCCACACGGGGTTCAGTGAGTGTGGCTGGTTCCCGCCATCAGCACAAACATCGACTGCACCTGCTGAAGGCCCACGCGAAAGGGCACAGCCCGTGTTAGCTCTGCCCCCAAATATTGACTTTAGAAAAGGGAGGGAGGGGATGGTTTGTTCTTTAAAAATACCACACATAGAGGCTTAAATAGGATTTCATAACAGCTCCCCTCTGCATAGAGAACCAAAGAGGGCACCGTGGGGAAGCAGAAATAAGCTATGGGGGAAGGGAGGGGTGGAACAAAGGTCGATCCCACCACGCGGGCTAGGGATGCAGCATCGGAGCCCTCGGCCACTTGGGAACCACATGCGGCAGGCTCCGAGCAGGGCTTTTGTGAACAACAGAGGCCAGGGCGCCTGCGCCCAGCACCCACTCAGGGTGAGCGGTTCACGTCATCAGCACTTTTAATAAGAGAGCTGACCCAACTCAGGCCCTTTGGAGCAGAGAGCTCCTAATTTGGAGTTATACGGGAGGTCTGGATTATTATCATTAAAAAAAAATTTAAAACTTTTTTAATTTAAATTTTTTTTAATTTTAAAAAAAATTTTAAAAAATTGTAAAATTTTTATTGGGGGGATTATTAACAGCAGCATGGTGAGGAGTCCTGATCTGCTAGGTCCCTTTTTTCCCACTGGCATCCCTGACCAGCGTATCCTCACATGTACGGCTTTGCCGTTGGGATTTTCAGGGCAGAATCAGAAGCTGAATGGGGTCTCTCTGCCCCGGTGAATTCTGACCCGCTGCTAACTTTCTGCACCGGGTCGAGCCCTGGTTGGCCTTTAAAGGCACTCCAGCTGTCCTTGTGTCTTTGCCTGGTGTCTTCCTCCTTCAGCTGTGTCCGAGTGCTGTGTCCTCACCTAGATCAGATGGTCAGTAAACATTTGATGTATCGGGCTTCAGCAGGACAGTCTACCTGGGGCAGAATGCAAACAACCAACACCAATAGGCAGGTGGGTAGAAAAATGGATATGGGTGTGGGTATGGGCATTGGCATGAGTATAGATATGAGTATGGGTATTGATATGGATATGGTTATGGGTGTAGATATGGGTCTGTCTACAGATGCAGGTATGTGTATTGATAAGGGTATGTGTATTGGGTACGTGTATGAGTATGGATGTCGATACAGATATAGAGATATAGGCATAGGTACAGATACAGATATATGGATAGAGATAGAGAGACAGATGTAGATATAGCATGTTTTTTTTCAAAACAGGCCACTGGTGGAGAGTCAATAGCATTCCAAAGCTCGGGGGATGCTGACGAGAAAGGCATTTGGAAAGCACTGAGCATTTGAGCATTTTATAAATAAGCGATTCTAACGCTGCTAGTAAAATAGGCATTTTTTAAAAACCAACTTTCTTAACTGCCGGTTAACTTCTCTTCCTTTCAGTTTGGAGAATGGAAGTATTTCCCAGCCCATAGTGTCTGTAAAATAATCACCGAAATACCTAATTCCCCACCCCTAATCCCGGACACTATAATTCAAACATGAGCATCTAGATCTATATTCACATCTGTGTGTCTGTCGGGATAGGCTAGGTCAATTGCACTAATAAACAACTGCAAGACCAAAGTGATGAAAGAAACCAGGTTTCTGTGTCGCTCAGGCTCCGAGCCCATCATGGATCTCTGGGGGTCCTGCTTGTGTTGTCCCCAGTCGGGGTGCAGGTTAGCAGAGCAGCTGAAGCATCCATCACACAGAAAAAGGCGATGTGATGGGACCTGAAGGTGACCCAAGGCCTGGGAATGACCCACACTGTTTCTATTCAACACTCAAAGGTCAGAACTAGACACGGTCCCACCCAGCTGCCAGGATAGGGGGGGTCAGGAAGTGCAGTCATACCCATATGTAGCATCCGGTGTACCAGCCTCAAGATTCGGAATACTACCAATATCCAAACACCACCAGCACTCCTAAATTCATCCAAAGTCATTTCTCCAGGCTGAACCTCTTCCCCGAACTCCAGACTCACATATCCAACTGCCTTCTTAACGTCTCCATTTGGATATCTAAAAAAGATCTCAAGGGTAACATTCCAAAACCCAAACCTCTGGTATTTCTCTCCAAACATGCTCCTCCCACAATATTCCTCCATTCAGCGGATGGTAATTCTATTCTTCTAGTTAGTTGTTCAGACCAAAACTCTTCAGCTCATCCTCGACACATCCCTTTCTCTCAAAACCCACACCTAAACGATCAGCAAGTCCTGTAAGCTCTCTCCTCAAAATACCCAGGACCTGGCCTTCCACTGCCCCTGGCCTACTCTGAGACACCATCTCTCTTGCCCAGATTATTGCAATAGCCTCCAAACCAATCTCTCTGTCTCCATCCTTGTAAATCTTCAGTCTAATTCCTGACATGGCAACAAGATGGTCCTTTAAAAGATAAGTCAGTCCAACACCTCTGCTCCAGCCTGCCAAAGGCTTCCCATGATAAATCAGAGTGAAGGATTTTGTGTTGACAATGCCCTTCGAGGCTCTCCATATTCTGGTCGCCTGTTACCTTCATAACATTATGTGCTCTGTCCCCCACCACTCACTCCTCTGCAGCCACACTCTTCTTTACACCCAGCAGACACTCGTCCACCCAGAGGCTCTGCGTGTCCTGTTTCCTTTGCCTGGGGTCTTCCTCCTTCAGCTGTGTCTGAGTGCTGTGTCCTCACCTAGATCAGATGGCCAGTAAACATTTGATGAATCCAAGAATGAATGAATGAGCGAAGGTTTATATTCGCTGGTAGTTGAAGCCTGGGCCATAGAAGGTGCAATTTAAGAGTCAGCGTTAAAACTACTAAATCTTTCGAGAAGCAGTATGTATTCGCCACCATCCCCTAGAAGGGGGACAAGCGATTGTACCACATGAGGGCAAACTCTGATGGAGAGGAGATGAGTGAGCTTGACACACAGTATGGAGCACAGGCGGCTCAGGGGCTGTGCACAGACTGCTAAACGATTTTATCCCCAACTATCCCCCAGTTTTACGTGGGCACGTGACCACCCACCTAGAGACGCTATTTTGCGGCTCTTCCTGCAGCTTCGTGTGGCCAGAAGCTAAATTCAGATCGATGGATGTGAGCAGAAGAGGTGGAGGCAATGTCCGGGTTCTAACCTTCCAAGGAGAGCCGGCCGACAGGAGGCTAGTGCAACCAGCTTGGCCCCGGGATAGAAGGCATGTGTCCAGGTCAGCAGAGCCCCGTCCACCCCAGACTGCCTCTCTGCACTGAATGGTGAGAGAAAGAAGCTTTGTTCTTGTCCCTCGTTTGAACCGGTCTATCTTGCGGTCCCTTTGTGATTTTGCAGTTAAACCTATACCCTTAACTGTATTAATACAGAGCTAGGGGTAGGGCCAAGGTTGGCCTTTTAATGACAGTGGCAGATAAAGAATGAGGGTCACCAAGGGGGAAATCATGGCCTAGGAAAGTGGACATTGTCCCCTAAAGCGTGCTGAGAGATATTTTATCAAGCACACATATTTTCGGAACAATTAAGAGACCATGGTCTTTATGTCAGCAGAAAATAAGGCGGCAATACATTGAAATTTGGGGGAAGATAGCCTTATAAGAGTTTTAGCACAAGCTTTCCTTCACCTAGTTTCCTCGACTGGCCCCAGGTTTTACATGAGAAAGGCCTTTGGAAGGCAGAACAAAGGAACTGTATGCCTTTAACCTGTGCATTTACGTATTTATATACTTATACATTTTCCCCTTTACCCCATAGCCCATGTTACTAACTTCAGATGTTTGTCCATTTCAGAATTTCATAGATCTGAAAATTGAAAATCCTACATATCTTTGTTTCCTGGTCTGGTCACTATATTCTAGAATAATATCTTCCCCGTTATCGAAAAAGCATTTCTTTGAAACTGTCTCCTTGGAGAGTTGGCTTACACATGAAGGACTGTGCTCATACCTACCGGGCTGGGAGAGGCATTAGGGTACAGAAGTGATATTGCATTAAAGTAGTACAGGAGAGTGGGGTGTCCTGAAAATCACAGAATCAAAGGAAAATGATCCAATATTTCAAACAAAATCATGTCTCGTGTATTTCTGCTCCATTACAATAGAGTAAGTTAGATCTAGTCTTACAGAGGCTGCTATCTTAGACGTGGAACTCTGTAAGTGCTTGAAATGTCTTCTATTTTATTACATATACAAAGGAGCTCTTTAATACAGCTACTGTCTGTGACACGGAAGTCATATCTCAATTTTCTTTTTCAACTAAAACCACTCTAAACTGGAAAGCTACCCCACTACTGAAGAAGTTATCTCCCCGGTATTCCCCACAGGCGAATAGGCAATACACCTTATCCTTTTTTAAAAAGGAAACTGTTCATTGGCTAAATTACCCAAATAGTCATATGTGAGTTGCATATTTTTATGAGTTTTAATATCTTCAAAATATTTTTTGGTCAAAACTTAAATCTGCAAAGTAAGCGTTTTCTCTAAAATTAAAAAGTAAGCCCTTTGTAATTATAAATAGTTTTTCCCCTCTCTTTGTTAAGCTTTGAAGAAATTTAAATGATTAATGGTTTTAGAAAGTAAACTTTCTGGGATGTAATTGCTTTTTAATAATTTATCAATAAGCAGACCATCATAAAGGCGCACTACCTGCTCCATGAAAACAAATCTAAAGTTAATGAACCAAAAAAATGTTGCAAATCTAAGACCAAGTTTATAAGACACGTGACAAATTTATCCTTATAAATGACTAGTTTTATGCCCACACTCTGATGATCATGGCTTTGGTAGTCCTCAAGTATATCAGTACAGGAAGTAACATGCAACAGCTTTCGAGAGCTGGCTATAAAAACATGGTGTGGAGTCTCAGTCTTTTCATATTCATTCAACGTATGCTTGTTGAGAATCTGCTATGTGTTGGCAATAACACTGTCTCTGTTCCCATGAAATTAACAATCAAATGAGACCGACCATGAATAAACATGTATAAGAGATCTGACGGTCCTGCACTAGATCCTTTTTTACTGGAGGAAGCACAGGGCATCATGGGACTGTATAAAAGGGTACCTTGATTGTGATGTTGGGAAGATTTACCACAGAAATGACATCTAAACAGATTCCTGAAGAATACGTATGAATTTCCCGAACTAAAAGTAGAAGTTACTTTCACCACACTGAGCAGGGGAAACAGCTTGAGAAGCAAGAGAGAAGAGCAATTTCCAGGGACTGAAAAAATCTCGGTGTGGCTGGAGTGTAGACCATGAGCCAGGGATGATGTTAGAGAAACCAGCAGGGGACAGGCGATAAAAAACTGAGCACGCCCATGGGGATGGAGGAGCAACTGCTGTGAGAGGTATTTGGGTGTTGGGATAGATAGAACTAGATGCTTGGTTAGACAGACGGGGGGTTAGGGGAAGAACAGAGAATGACACAGATTTCTGGATGGACGAAGACAGGGAACCCAGGGGAGGGAGGGCTGGTAGGGAGAAAGTGAGTTCCAGTTTGGATCTGTTGAGTTAAGGTGTCTGGAGATCTCTAAGAGAAGATATACAGTTCCCAACTGGACACATGACTCTATAGCTCAGAGACCTAAAAGTCAGTGAATTGAGTGCCATCGCCAGATGGGATGGCGCCCGATGTGATGAGAGACGAGCTTGCTTCATTTGCTAGCCAGGGAACCCAAGAGGATCCTTTGTCATCTCATCATTTAAAGGCTCAAAAGATTCTGAGATGCGAGACTGTAAAATGAGACAAGACAAAATGATGGAACCACGAAGGTAGACACAACCTCTAGCAGATGCGCAAAGAAAAATGAGTCAGCAGAAGGAACTTGGAAGGTAACCAAAATCTAGGAAGCGGCACCTAGAAAGAAGGGATAGATTGGACACCAGGGAGCAGGAGGAACAGGGACCAAGGGTCATCCATCAGGTAAGAACAGGGACAGGACAGCAGGGAGGAAGGAAAGCAGGTGGGATGAAAAAGGAGGAGGAAAATCTACCTTGCTTCTCGAGGAGTTTGCTGTGTGGGGAGAAGAGACTGTGCAAAAGGGAAACTGTATCGCAGGAGTGTTTTGTTTTTTATTGCTTTGTTTCATTGTGTTTTAAGACAGGAGGGACTATAAGTCTTTCAACTTACGTCTGTGAGATTCCACAGGTGAAGGTATTTTACACATGCATTTCCTGTCCACTGCATTTTAGATCATAGTTACTCTACAGAGCCCCCCAGTGAACTTACACCTCTCAGTATGGAAACTCACCTTTAACCATCCAGGTTAAGTTACTACAAAACCCTACCCAGGAATATCCAGGCAGACAAGGCATCAACTCACTCACCCTCGTCCCTGTGCGTGTTGCCGCTGTTCAGTTTTTCTTGCTTTTTACCTGTATTTTGTTAGAAACAGGCTTTGTCGACGCCCCATTAGAACCATAGAAAACAAGCTTTGTAAGAAATCTTGAAAGTTAATCTTCTCCGACCTGTATATCCTTCATGTAACCCCATCAAGGAGCCCCCCAACCTCAGCCTGAAAATCTCTGGCGACTAGCTAGTCACAATTTCCAGAAGCAGCCTGGTCTGTCTTGGAGCACTTATGACTTCCAGAAAGTTCTCCATTACATGGAGTTCAAACTGGTCTCCTGACAAGTTTCTTCTGCTTGGGAATGATGAGTAGAAATTTTCATGTCAAACTTGATAGGTTCCAATTCCTGCTCTGCCAGTAACGAGTCATGTGACTTGGGCAAGAAACTTGACGTCAGCTGCCTCAGTCCATTCATCTGTAGAATGGGCATGAATGTCAGAACCAGCATCACAGGGCTTTTGCTCAGAGGAATTCAGGTGGTCCACGCAAAGAGTCTGGACCTGAGCTCAATAAATGTTAACCATTTAACATTTAGTTTAAATGTTAATTAAATTTTTTTTTAATCAAATAGTCTTGATTTGCCCTAACCTTTGAAATACTTCAAGGAGACTTATGTCAACTCTGCATGTTTCACTTTTAAATTCCGTGAGTTTCTTCACATCTTCTCATCTGACACAGCTTGACATGCCTTCACCATCCTGCTGCCTTTCCTCCGGACACCGGTTTATTTATATCCCCTAAATCCAGTTTATTTATACCCCTCCCCTCAGAGAGAGCAAGGGCCTGGAATAGGATCAAATACTCCAGGATGGTATGTCCTGAGCAAAATGGAGAGAGCTTATCACTTCCTTTTTTCTTTATGCTGAAGTACTAGGAAGGGCACCCGAGGTGCCGTTAGCTTTCGTTGTTGTTATGGTCACGGCACACAGCTGATGCCTGTGGGACTCGGTACTGAGTACACTGTAATCCCCGAGCATTCGCACACGTGCTGTGCCTGTCCCAGGTGGAATACAGAGCAAACTGAGGCAAGTCCTAGCTCCATCCCGCCAGCTGTGTGATGGTGAGCGTACTTTCTGTGCCTTAACTTCGTCACGTATAAAATGGTATAATTATAGTTTTCTCCGTATATATGCCCAGGAGTGGGATTTCAGGATCATATGGTAAGTCTATGATGATGCAATCCCACTCCTGGGCATATATCCAGAGAAAACTATAATTCGAAACGATGCATGCACCCCAATGTTCATTGCAGCGCTATTTACAATAGCCAGGACATGAAAGCAACCTAAGTGCCCATCGACAGACGAATGGATAAAGGTGTGGTACATATATACACAATGGAATATTACTCAGCCATAAAAAAGAATGAAATAAAAATAATGCCATTTGCAGCAACAGGGATGGACCCAGAGATGATCATACTAAGCGAAGTAAGCCAGAAAGAGAAAGACAGATACCACATGATGTCACTTACATGTGGAATCTAAAATATGATACAAATGAACTTCTTTACGAAACAGAATGAGACTCACAGACACAGAAAACAAACTATGGTTACTAAAGGGGGGTGGGCAGATAAACTAGGAGTTTCAGATTAGCAGATACACACTGCTATCTATAAGACAGGTAAACAACAAGGACCTACTCGATAGCACAGGGAACTCTACTCAATATGTTGTGATAACCTATAAGGGAAAAGAGCCTGAAAAAGAATTTATGTATATAAATATATACACGCTGTACACCTGAAACTAGCACGACATTGTAAATCAACTCTACTTCAATAAAACTTTTTTTAAATGGCATGATGATAACTACACCGACATCACAGAGGCCGTTGAGATTGAGAAGGGCTAATACATGCCAGTTCTTGGCAGTGTGCCCAGCAAACAGTAAGCCCGGCACAAATGTTAGCTCTTATTGTTGCCCTTTAAATTAGGTTTTCTATCCCACGTGTGGGATGTTACAGAATTCTGCCCTAACGCGTGTTTCAAAAATACAAATTTGTTCCCACGCAACTGGTGTGTTCGGGGACAATTTGAACATAACACAGAACTCGTATTTGCTCAGGGGCGATCTCATCTTTGAGAAATGCTAGGGGAACACAGAAAACTGCAGGCAGCTGAATCAGGCATGGAGAAGACACACAACGCACACACGCACACACATCAAACACCCACCGGCGACCCCAGCTCTCTGAGGTTTCGTGAGGCACTCCTGACCTACCGGCTGACATCTCTTCCTTCGATTTCAGGGAACCCTTTCCACCATTTCATGATAACTCACCAGTTACCATGCTTCCGAGGCCACAGGCAAACGTCAGTTCTTTTACCAGGTAAAGTGCCACAGTCATTGTAGTATTGATGTATTTTTTAACCATTTAACATGCATAAAACCATGCTGGCATTTTTACTCTGTTCTTATTTTTTTTAAAGTGTCACTGACGAAGTTTTTGAGTGTTGTGTCCCAACCCCATTTTTCTAGTAAACCGTGTGATTTTTCATAGCACCGTGATTTCTCGCCAGGCATATGACACATTTACAGCAGAACTGCCTATAATTCTCTCTGCTAAGTTTTGCAAACTCTCAAAATCTTTAGAACCCGATTCTGCTATTCATGACATTTGCTATTTCCAATCTTCGTGTTATGCATGAATTTGATGTGAATATAACACAAAATATCTGTAAACCATCGAAGGGAGAGGCTCTATGCTGGGGGAGAACCTGACAAAAAAGTGAAACAGGCATTTCCTGCGGGAGAAAGTATCTTCAGGATAATAATGAAGCTTAAAGAATGTTATCAATCACACAAGCTATTCTCCAATTTAGCTTTAAGAAGGAAAATCTGAAATCCTCAAGCCCTGTGGGACTGGGGACTCTGGATGGCTCATGGGGAAACATCTAGTCCAAATCTCTTTGCTCGAGGTGAGTCAGCGTGGCTCTGGGAAACGTATGCCTTGCCAAGTTTGCCCAACTTTACTGGTAGTGATGGAGCCAAGTTTCACGGCTGTTCTTACGATCCCAGGCTGACTCCCAGTTACATGTTGTACAACTTTATGTCCTTGTAATAACGCGACAGCTTATCCCAAACCAGACCTACCCATTACCGCAAGGATGGCTTCGTATAGTAGGCAGCTTCTCAGACTCTATGGGGAGCAAGAGAGGTGACAGCCTTCAGAAGAGGACAGACAGCCTGATGCTGCTAACTGGGCAGCCGCATCCCTGCCCACGCCATCTGCCGGGGGTGGGGCAGTCGCCCCAAGACGGAGCAAATGCTGGCATTATAACCTCAAACCGATAAAATGAGGACAAACCCAGCTCCTCCAAGTAAATCTCCTCAATTTCTTCCCCTGTAAAATGGGTTCATGCTTTTTTTTTTTTTTTTTTTTGTGGTACGCGGGCCTCTCACTGCTGTGGCCTCTCCCGTTGCGGAGCACAGGCTCCGGACGCGCAGGCTCAGCGACCATGGCTCACGGGCCCAGCCGCTCCACGGCATGCGGGATCTTCCCGGACCGGGGCACGAACCCGTGTCCCCTACATCGGCAGGCGGACTTCCAGCCACTGCACCACCAGGGAACCCCTGGGTTCGTTCTTTTTGAATCACTGGCTTGAATTGTTCATTCATTCGCTTGTTTGTTTGCTTAGAAGAGGTAATGCCTGCACAAGGCACAGATTTTAAAGGTATTAAAGCATATACAAGGAAAAACAGATTACCTTTCATTTGTCAGCTGGAAAAAAGAGAGTACGCATGCTCTATTGGTGTTGCTTATAAAACAGTAGAATAAAATCAGACACAATGACCTCAGTCACTTTCTATAAGCATACTCTTGTTGTTACTGGAATAATTCGGATTAATGCTATGTTTATACCATCAGAGTTAGTTAATTGATTAATCTGTTTATAAATCTATTAATAGAACTTGTAGGGGGCCTCAGCATAATATCTTAGCCATTCATGTACTTGTTTACTGATTCATTAATTTAGCTCTTCACTTATCTCTGGGAAAGCTCCTGGCGTGAATTATCCATTCATTCATTCGTTTGTTTGATTACAAGAGGTAGCGTACACACAAAGCATATGATTTAAAAGGCATTAAAGGGTGCACAGTGCATAATAGATCAGTTTTCCTCCCCTGTTTCCCCTTCATAATTTTTACCAGATGAGAATTTTGTGTTCCTTTCAGGATGGTTCCTGCATTCACAGCTGTGTGTGTGTGTGTGTGTGTGTGTATTAGAGAGAGAGATGCAATGTACTATATATACATGTCCCAGTGGTCTCACCTGGGGTGGCTCTGCCTCTCAGTGACATTTGACAATGTATGGAGACATTGTTCATTGTCACAACAGTAAGTGGGCTGTCGTTGGCATCTGATGGGTAAGAGACCCGGATGACGCTCAGCACCTACAATGCACAGGACTCCCCCCAACAAAGGATGGTCTGACCCAACATGGCAGGAGTGCTGAGGTTAAGAATATCCAGCTTTTCTCACACCGGTCAGCATGGCCGTCATCAAAAAATCTACAAACAGTAAATGCTGGAGAGGGTGTGGAGACAAGGGAACCCTCTTGCACTGTCGGTGGGAATGTAAATTGGTGCAGCCACTATGGAGAACTGTATGGAGGTTCCTTTAAAAACTAAAAATAGAACCACCATACGACCCAGCAATCCCACTCCTGGGCATATACCCTGAGAAAACCATAATTCAGAAAGAGTCATGTACCACAATGTTCATTGCAGCTCTATTTACAATAGCCAGGAGATGGAAACAACCTAAGCGCCCATCATCGGATGAATGGATAACGAAGATGTGGCACATATATACAATGGAATATTACTCAGCCTTAAAAAGAAATGAAATTGAGCTATTTGTAATGAGATGGATAGACCTAGAGTCTGTCATACAGAGTGAAGTAAGTCAGAAAGAAAAAGACAAATACCGTATGCTAACACATATATATGGAATCTAAAAAAAAGAAAAAAAGTGGTCAGAAGAACCTAGGGGTAAGATGGGAATAAAGACACAGATCTACTAGAGCATGGACTTGAGGATTTGGGGAGGGGGAAGGGTAAGCTGTGACAAAGTGAGAGAGTGGCATGGACATATATACACTACCAAACGTAAAACAGATAGCTAGTGGGAAGCAGCCACATAGCACAGGGAGATCAGCTCGGTGCTTTGTGACCACCTGGAGGGGTGGGATAGGGAGGGTGGGAGGGAGACGCAGGAGGGAGGGGATATGGGGATATACGTATATGTATAACTGATTCACTTTGTTATAAAGCAGAAACTAACACACCATTGTAAAGCAATTATACTCCAAAAAAGATGTAAAAAAAAAGAATATCCAGCTTTTATTATTATTTTTTATTTTTATTTTTACTTCCCAAGCTATTTTGACTATTGTTCCTCAAGCAATTTAGCCACAGATTTCCTTGGAGTGTGGAGAGAAGCAAGTTTTAAAGTCGCAGGAGAAGAGAAGCTTAATTTTGTTTTTGGACACCCAGCATCTGGCAGAGAGCACGGCTGTCAGTGAGTATAATTTGAATGCATAGATGATTAATTTGCTGTGGGTGGAGACGTTTGAAATAAAATAAAATAAAATATAAAATAAAAAAGTATCCCGTAAGCTGCGCTTTCTTCAAATCTGAAATACCCACTTGCTCCGGAGCATTGATTAGAATTTGACCGAAGTGCCACAGAGGAGGTTACAGCTCTAGAATTCTTTGGACCCTGAGAAAACAATGTGGGTTCCAAAGGAAAATTTCTATTTTGGAAGCAAAGTTTGGAGAAATTAGCTGCCTCATTGAAGCCCCTGTTCCTTCACCCGTCCTCATTTACAAAGACAAGTTAGTAAAATAAACAGAAAGCTTGCCTGACTTTTTAAATGATGAGGCCAGCCACCCTCCATAAAAACGTTAGAACATACATCACTGAGAAGGTAGAAGGTGTTTCAACTTCATCAAAAGCCTTGGAAAGGAGGACATCTTTTGTATCTGTGCTTTCGAAAGTTTTTCAGGGCTGATATTTATTTTAAATCAGAACAACTTACAAAGCGAGCCTCCTTTACAAACGGCGTTGGATGGAGCCATCCTAGAGGTGACCTCTATCATTCGAGGCTGGACGGAAATATTATTTTTATAGAAAAAAAGAAGGATCTCTTTAATCAGCTTTAAAAAAACATTGTGAACAGTCACTTCTCTTATTTAAAAGTTTAACTTTACTTTCATCAATTTATAATCAGAGTTCCTCTGGTATGTTTGATTCCTGACAAACAAGGATAAAAGTCTCGTGCCCCCATTGCTAATGAGATGATAAAACAGCAGGGATCAAGTTTTTAATTACTACAGGCAATGCACTGGAGAGGTACCGATGATATTTTCTATTGCATGTCTAAGTTGTAACTTCAGGCTTATGACAGTCCTGCTGTGCTCCACTGCCTTTGATGATCACTCGTTTTTGTCTCCTGAGAGCACATAAAAATTTCTGAGCTAGGATCCTGGGGGGCTGGTAATTATTGGTGTAACCTGGTGCAGGTTCCCCTCTTCAACCAGGATGCTCAGTAAGGATCCAGGATCTTAATGCAGGCCTTTATCCCGAAAGGGAAATTGGACATTTGAAATATCTGTGAACTTTCCTACTCAAATGATACCCATTCTCATTCTACCAGCATGGGCTTTCCATTAATAATAAAATGTTTAATTGAATTGGGAGATTTCTAGTACGTACATTTTCCTTTCTTTTCAAAGTCATGCTTGAAATTTTTTCAAAAACCTTATTTTCATACACTTTTGTAGACGTGTATTTGTCACCGTAAGCTCTTTCAACACCTTTCTGACAATGTTCTCTTTGTTACTGCAGACAGTTGATAATTGACATTTT
Organism: Delphinapterus leucas; assembly: GCF_059928025.1. Taxonomy (NCBI): domain Eukaryota; kingdom Metazoa; phylum Chordata; class Mammalia; order Artiodactyla; family Monodontidae; genus Delphinapterus; species Delphinapterus leucas. The sequence goes on along the minus strand of NC_143142.1, from coordinate 2,259,388 downwards.
TAATGGTGTCATTTGGGATCAAGTGTGTGTCACACCAAGGTCACATGCTCTTATCCTGATGGAAATGGATTCCATTAATTCTCAGTTTCACAAGACACACACACACACACACACACACATCCCTCTGAATGGCCATAGTACTTGACAAATAAAGTTTGCTTTATTTTTAGCTATAAAAACTAGAGCAGAGAATTCATCTGACTTGGGGATAATCACGAACCCAATCTGAATCCAACTAACCAGCTTATCAATCAGCTACTCAGATGGTCAAATAACTAATCTCTGATCACTCAAGTCATTTCTAAATTGTAAAGTAAGACTGAGTGTCAGAATCACAAGCACTGACTGAATCTACCAAGTGGTTTAAACTTCTAAGATTTTGAACCATAAAGATAAACATGCAGCCTCAGCTCCTACATTGGGAAAAGCCCACAAATGAAAAGAGATTTACAAATAATAAAAGTAAATGGACCTTATTTTGGTCCAACACCTCTCAGAATCAAAATGAACCATATCCATTAGAATTCCTATTTTTATCAATATGACTTACTTTGGCCTTTAAAACTATCATATATGTGAAACGTAAAGGCCAGATACTTGCAGTTTATTTTCTTCTCGACAAAGAGCAGTTTAAAATGTTCTGATTGTGTAATTTATATGGAATACAGTATTCATCTTGCTTGTATGAGTCAGGATGGACCAAGTGTTGAAACGAACAGTGCAGAGCCTCAGGGGCTGAACACAGTAGATGTTTGTTTGTTTTTCTTTTTTTTCTGGAGTTTGTAATTCAAAAATTTTTATTGGAATATAGTTGATTTACAATGTGTTAGCTTCAGGTGTACAGCAAAGTGAATCAGTTGTACATATGCATATATCCACTCTTTTTAAAATTCTTTTCCCGTATAGGTCATTCCAGAGGACTGAGTAGGGTTCCCTGTATTATACAGTAGGTCCTTACTAGTTATCTATTTTATATATAGTAGTGTGTATATGTCAATCCCAATCTCCCAATTTATCCCTCCTCCCCTTTCCCCCTGGTAACCATAGATTGTTTTCTACATCTGTGACTCTCTGTTTTGAAAATAACCCATTTGTACCCTTTTTTTAGATTCCACATATGAGCGATACCATACGATCTTTGTCCTTCTCTGTCTGACTTGCTTAGTATGACAATCTCTAGTATGACAACCATCCATGTTGCTGCAAATGGTATTGTTTTGTTCTTTTTTATGGCTGAGTAATCTTTCATCGTGTATTTGTACAAAGACGTTTGCTTCTTGTTTGTGGACGTCCATGTGGACGGGCCTGGCTGGGCAGTGTTCCTGGGCTGTTGTCCCCAGGACCAGTTCCTCCCATCCAGTAATGTTCCCATCTTCTCAGAGGGCAGAGCGCGATGCTGGAATCTTTGTACTGGCTGGCAACAGAGGAGGGGCCAGTTTGAAGACGTCCCGTGGGCCTTAGGAGCCATGCCAAGAAGTGGTGGTTTTACTTTGCCTCCCTTCCATGGATCAGAAGGGGTAGCAAGGTGTCACTCAGGCGTAAATGGGCCCAGCAAGAAAATGAATTGGTTTGGCAAGCAAACTTAAGGGACTTTTCTGCATTAATTATGGTGATACTTTACCTGTGGTAGGATGCTTCATAGCTGTTGAGAGTTTGATACTAACTCATTTCATCTTCAGAGTCTTGGAAATTAGCCTTGGAAATTATCTATTATTACTTACAGATAAGAAAACTGAGGTTCAAAAATATTCATTTTCTTGCTAGAGGTCAGACAGCTGCTAAGAGCTAGAACCAAACGCTGGTTTTCTTATTTCTCTTCTCCTTTGATATTTGGTATAACATTTGCTCACCTTGATTTAGGAAGTCTATTGTTCTTTAGAAATAGTTATTATAAGGCAATCAAAGATTCAGATAAACAGTATCAAAAGACATTTAATCCCCTGCATAACATAGCTTGTTGTGAAATTGACCATAAAATTCTAGTAACCTAAGCTACAGGAATCATTCTCGTTTTTAATGTGCTCCTCATTCACGTAATATGAAGACTACACAATTTGGTAAAATGTGTACACAGAGAAAATAAGTAACCCCAGCTATCGAAGTGATGTATCTTGAAATTTTGTTTACAGATCTTATACTATTTAGGACCATATCAGTCTTAACTAGTGCGTGGCTAACCTTTGCATAATTCTAGAGACTGTGGTGTAGTTAAACCTTCATATTCCTTTCATGATGTTAGGCGGACCAGAGAACAAGGGGTAGATATGTAAAGTAAAATAATGATCTAACATCATGGTCAGAATTATTCGTACAGCTGACTAAGGTGGTAAAAACATGAGTGGAGACTCTGTCTGAGAATTTTTTCCTTTGGAAACTCATAGGTCAGAGCCCTGTAATTAGTCAAACTGCTCAGCTATGACAGTATTTTTAGCAAAACCGTTTATGAAACAATTTAGCTTTGGGGCAGGTAGGAAGGTTAAAGCAGATCATTGCTGGGATCGTTCAAAACCGGGGTTGAAACCGTGAATGCCCCAGGGTGTAGTTGTGGCGTCAGTAATCGTAGACATTGACTGACTGTTGAAGAACGCCAGCCACCATACTCAGAATCCCATGCCCGTTATCTCGAGAACACACAACAAAAAGGCAAGGTAATAGTATTATTCCTCTCCTCTTTCTTTGCATCAAACACACACGAAGGGAAAATGACAGGTAGAGCCTTATTTCAGGTCAGATCTGGCTGGTTCCAAAGGCTCTATTTGGCTTATCGAAATTTACAGTACACCTCTCAGCAGGAGAGACAACCCTGCCACGTGTCTCTGCTGCAGAGTGGCCGTACGGCCCAGTGGTTAGGGGTGTTGGCAATGGTGCCAGACCCCTGGGTTCAATTCCCCTCAGCCTCCTGGCCGGATTACTTAACTCTTCAGTGCGTCAGTTTGCCTGTTTGCAGAGTGGGGGTGATACTATCACGTTGTGTGGATTAAATGGGGAAGATGCACATGCCAGGTACAGAGGAACCGGGCTGGCTGTTACTATTATGCCTCCCAGCTCACCAAAGTTCACCAGGAGATCATGAGTCACTTCAGGGGCGTGTTCAAAGCACCAACACCAGCTTGCACGTCGGTCCTTGGAAATCTGAGGAAATCGCATCATCATTTATGGACTCAGATTTTCAGCAGCAGGCAGTGTCCTCATCCATCCTCTAAATAAAGATCAACTTTGTTCACAGCGACAGATACAAGCAGTCCACTCCTATCGAGATGTCGGTCGGGACCAAAGTCGACCTATGACGTCAGAAAGGAAAGCTCTTCCCAGCAGGGTTCACATTCACTTATCTGGGCAGGTTCTCTTGAGCCCCTTCCTGTGTACCAGACCCTGTACTCGTCATCAGGAGCCTGGTGACCTCACACCCAGCAGAGATGGCAGAAGCAATTGGAAAGATGTCTGCCTCACATACGTGGATTTGGGTAGAAGCTCACTTCGTATACAGTTAGTGCCGAGACACCCATACCTGGTCCCCGTCACCCTTCTGTGCATTTAATCCACGCAGGGCTCGATTTGAACAGGAGTGAATTCAGGGCAATGGTTCTGAACTTGCCGAATTTGAGGCACGGGAGAGAATCACATCCTTGGTGTAATTTCCTGATTCCGTCTTCCCACCCTGACTATAAAGGTTGCTGTCTGGCCCACATGCTAAGTCCCCTCCTCTATAACCCACCTCCATCCCCTCCACTGGAAGGTGGTTGAGGCTGTAACGTGGGACTTGGGCATGAAACCATTTCCAAGCCAGGAGGCCATCGGTTTAAAAATGTTAAAAAGTACTGATTTCCATGAAATATGAGCTATGAAATTGAAGGTATCAATAAGCCGCTTAGTACATACAAATTACTATACCTGGCTACATTATAAAGTTCTCTACTATCTCTAAGGATGACAGGGAAACATCTTCTTTATTTGATTTCTTTTTGTAACACAAAGTTGACTAAGTAGGTACTCCCAACAATCATATTTGTCCCGAATACTATACACTCAAGAGGAAACCGTTTAAAATATCTTTTGAAATACCGTCAATGGTGTGATGGCTAATGTTGCCAGCCAGTTGACTGGGCTAAAGGATGCCCAGAGAGCTGGTAAAACATTATTTCTGAATGTGTCTGAGAAGCGCTTTTGGAAGACATTAGCAGTTGAATGGTAGACTGAGTAGAGATCCCTCACCCACATGGGCAGGCATCATCCAATCCTTTGGGGGCTTGAATAGAACCCCCCCCCCGAAAAAAAGGCGAAGGAAAGATGAATTCTTGCTCTCACTTCTTGAGCTGGGATGTCCATCTTCTCCTGCCCTTGAACTTCGGAGTTCCTGGGTCTTGGGCCTTGGACTCTAGGACTTAAACCAGCATCCTTCCGCCCACCCCCAACCGGCTTCTCAGGTCTTCATTCTCAGACTGGAAGAGACACCATAGGCTCCTCTTATCCCCAGGTCTTTGGACTCGGACTGAATAATACCACCAGATTTCCTGGGTCTCCAGCTTGCAGACAGCTAATTGTGGGACTTCTCAGCCTCCATAACCACATAAGCCATTTCCTATTTTATATATACCTCCTATCAGTTCTGTTTCTCTGGAAAAACCTGACTAACATTTATGGTTTACAACATAGCCAGCCCAATGTCCTACATTTGGTCAAAGCTGCATTATGACTCACGGGTGCTAAGCACTTTTGCCTTCATGGCCTCTTTCTTCCATTAAAAAACTGATAATATTTATGATTGTACTGGTTTAAAGACTAATGTAATCCAGGCCAGATTATATTCATTTTTTCCTTCTGATTTTAAAAGAAATTAAAATATTTCTGTGGGCTTCTAAAGGAGTCAGGGGTCTTGTGCTTACTGTACATATGGCTCAGTCCACTCTGTATCTGGCCCTAAAATATTAGATAGTAAACATTGTCACTGAAAGTAATAGCCCTCCAGAACTAGAATGTTTAATAGTTAAAGACCTGAGTTATTCATTACCTGCACGTAATAAAATAAATGCTTTTCTAAAGCTTACTGGTCGCCAGGCATTTTTCTAAGTGCTTTTATATTTGCAAAGCCTTTTAACGGTTGGAGCTACGTTATGAGGTGGTTGCCATCAGCATCACGATCACCATCACCACCACCAGCCTCACCACTGCCACCATCAACACCATCATCACCACCACCACCATCACCACCACCATCAGCACCACCACCACCATCATCTTCATTTCTATCATCATCTCCATTTTACAGGGATGTAGAGTGACTTGTCCAGGGTCACACGCCCATTAGTGGCAATGAGATGGTTTAAGCACAGGCCACGTGACTGCAAAGTTCACACTTTGAACCTCTCTGCCACACCGCCTCTCACTCGCTTACTACTTGGTAGAAACAGCCAAAGTAGACTTATTATTAATATCTTCCTACTGTAAAGTGTGAATATTTAACAGAAAGACATTGCATGCAAAAATAAACCAGGAAAATTCTTCAGTCATTGGGTTATGATCAAGAATTTTTCACTTTAGTGAGAAGTTTAAAATGTATGCAGAACATTTTGTAGAAAATATTATTTTAATAAATATCAACTTTATCTGTGTTCTCTTTTCGTACTATCTTGCTAGACTTACAGCAAAATATAGACATAATTTTTCCTGCTTTTTACTCCTTAAGGTTATTTTTATGCAGTGTTCTCCTATAATAATATAGCTGCTCTACAAGAAAATCTGAATATTTATATCGTTTTCAATCTTTTAAAACTATTTTATTGAAGCATAGTTGATTTACAGTGTTGTGTTAATTACTGCTGTACAGCAAAGTGATTCAGTTGTGCATATACGTTCTTTTTCATGTTCTTTTCCGTTGTGGTTTATCACAGGGTGTTGAATAGACTTCCCTGTGCTCTACAGCAGGACTTTGTTGTTCATATTCAATCGTATGGATAAGCCATAATTTCCCTGAGCTTTCCCCAGTTCTTTTCCAATTGATCACCATTATAAATACTCAGGATAAAATATTTTGAGATGAGTGGTTTCCTGGGTTATATTCCACAGAGTGGGATTTTTAGGTCAAACATTTTTAGGTCAGATTTTTAGCTGCTTTCACATATTTCCTTCCGAGGGTGTTGATTTAAGTTTTCTAGCATATGGAATATACAATTTAAAATGACTTTTAAAATGTAATTATATCAGTTAGGATGCCTTCAGCTACAAGTAACAGAAGACTATTCAAGATGACTTAACAAGACATCTGAAGGAAAAAATGGTGTCAGATATCCATTGGAACCCCACTTTTTCCCACCTCTCCCTCTGCCATCCTTTACATGATGGTTTGTCCTTTTAAACTGACTCTCATCGGGGTCCCAAGATGGCTGCCAGAGATCCAAAAGCAGAGCAAGGGGTTGGGGGGGAAGCATGGCATCTGGTTGTCATCACCAGCAGCCTCTATAGCAACAGTTTAGGTGGAAGATCGTTGGTGCTCAGGCCAGAGTGGGAGCAGTGAAGAAGTAGTCCAATGCCAGAAATTTTATTTTTTTGACCACACCGTGCAGCATGCGGGGTCTTAGTTCCCCGACCAGGGATGGAACCCGCGCCCCCTGCAGTGGAAGCGTGGAGTCCTAACCACTGGACCACCAGGGAATTCCCTCTAGAAATATTTTGCAGACAAAACGGAGAGAATTTTCTGATGGTTGGATGTGGGTTGTACGGGGGAGGCATTGAGTAGGATTCCGAGATGGAGTTGGTCAACCCGGGCCCCTAAGGAAAGACCAGCAGGGCAGATTGTTGCATGAGAAAACAAAAGTCCCAGACAGCACCTCTCTATGGATGTGTTTACACAGATCTAGGCAAAGAGATAGAAACAAATATGGAGGCAGATGACTGAGCAATGACTGCCATTACCCTTGGGAAGAAAACTTGGACGTGGGTGTGGGAGGAGGGAGGGAGATGAAGGACTTAGAGTTTTTACACGGTATATTTTGCTCACATGTTTTGCTGCAAACATTAATTCTTCTGCTACCTATGTAATGTTTTAAAATGTTTGAAACAATTTCCAGAAATTAAAATTTCAGAGTATGCATAATAAAAAAATAGAGAGCAATTCTAGGGTGAAGATGAGCTTTATACTATGATGCTATTGGAGTACTTATTTAAAGGACACATCTGCAGAGACAGACAGATATATGGCCAGAGATGATCTCTGGGAAAGCCCAGAAGAAACTGGTAAGAGGACAGCCTCAAGGCAGGGGAAGCAGAAAGTTCCAGGTCTGGGGTGAAATGAAAACTTCCTTATACTTGGTACCATTTGAGTGTGCACATATTAGCTATTTAAAGTTAATTACTTAAATGTTAAAATAAAAGATAGAAAAATGTACATGCCCAAGTAATAAATTAACACACATGAAACAAAAATGAAACCATCCCAAGAAAGGTTAAGTTCCTGTGGTCACTATCATTTCTTGAGATTGGTTTTAGGTGAAGTCTGAGTGAAAAGGTGAATAGAATAAGTAGTTGGGGAAAGTTTCCATGAACCTAAGAGATTCTATAATCTCTCTCTCTTTTTTTTTTAAGCTGTACACAGGCCTTTCACTATCGTGGCCTCTCCTGTTGCAGAGCGCAGGCTCCGGACGCGCAGGTCCAGCGGCCATGGCTCACGGGCCCAGCTGCTCTGCGGCATGTGGGATCTTCCCAGACCGGGGCACGAATCCGTGTCCCTTGCATCGGCAGGCGGACTCTCAACCACTGCGCCACCAGGGAAGCCCTATAATCTCTCATTTCAAGGCATGGTAGAAATTGATTTGGATAGCTCAATTCCTAAGTTAAAAGAGGAAATGGACTAATTCAAAAAGCATCCACTCAACAAAGATCAGTAGATATTTACTGAGCTATGGTGCTGAGTTAGGCATTTGATTGCTTTCTAAGGGGAAAGATGTAACACTAAGTTATTTTGGTCGAAAATAGAAAGAAAACACTTCAAGTAACAACAGTGACAACAAAAACACCAATGGTTTCCATAACTTGGAAAACAATTTGTGTTGTTCAGGATACAACTCTTTCCCTGCAAAAGGACAGCAGAGGATCTAGTAATCGTTATTACTTGGTGGGCTTGTAATTTCCGAATATGTTTAAATGTTTGCCTCTTTGACTGGTTAGAAGCGCTGCCGTCGGTCTACTTGCATTTGGTTTCTCTTCTTATGAAATCACAGATTAATCCTCCCGTTTCCCTTCAGCATTACTGAGAGCAGCTATGTAAGAGATGAGAAGGAAAACTATGGTTTGCTAAGAATTGCCACAGAACTACAGTGGTGCTGGTGAATGAAGGAATCGGGGCGAACACCAAATGATTCACATTTCAACAGTCTGAGATCCTTTAGAAGCAAACTTGTGTGCCAACGGCCCAAAAGCAAACATGGAAAAATCCATCTCACGATAAGGGGAGGGAAAGGGTTAAGCTGTTGACAAGATCTTGGCTTTCCTTCCAGATTGGACTGCGGTTTGTATGACATCAACACCTTCTGAATGGCAGATTAGTCAACAATTTCAAAAAAATATTAAATTATCTAGTTAGCAAAAGGTCTGGTGTACAGACACGGGTCAATCTACCCCAGGGCTAGGAAGATGAAAGCGCTTTTCCCAGCCATTTGCAGTGGAGTTAGCACATTACTCCTATCTCTCCATACCCGCCCGATATTCACACACAGTGATGCTCTGGAGACAAGCGCGAAGCCATGTGATTTCCCCCTGCTATGTTAAAAATGCTTTTCTATTTTTTCAAGCGTGCTTCCGTGAAAGAGGGCACATCTGTTTTAAGTCCTCTTTTATGAAAATTACTAAGCTTCCTCAGTGTGCTTATCTTTTAATTTTGAAATTCTTTGTAGCAATAACTTGAGAAAATAACCAACCATATTTCTGGTCCCTTTACAAAATAAAGGGTTGGAGGCGGGGAGGAAAAAAAGAAAGCACGAACGAGCCATTTTAGAGCTTTGAACTCCCTCTTCTAATCCTTCCCCTTTAGGCCTGGGTGGAAAGGGCCCCCTCATTTGCGTTTAGAATGGCTGAGTCCCGCCTTGATGGCTGTTGGCTCGGTCCCCCAGCCAGACCCAGGCTTATTCATCAACTCCCCGGCAGGGGGGAGCGCTTCTCACGCCAGCGCTTAGCCGCCAAAGTTCAGCTTCCCTTTATAAGCTTCTTTATTCCTCCCTTCGTCCACCCAAAACCATTTTTTACAAAGTTTCTCACCCTTTCCCTCCCTCCGGAGGGGTTCCTTGAATGGACAGGACGCTGGGTCACTGTTTAATACCTCAGCCTCCCACCCCCAGCATTTCTGTTTTGAATAGCACATAATAGACAGGGGTTTATTGACCATATGGCTTTCTGCTTTTAAACTGGGGTTTAAGGCTCAGACATAATCAGCGATGGAGCAGAGGGTTGGATCCAAAACCTTGAGACTCCTCCTCTGGACTTCAGGTACCAATTCTTTTCCTTGCTTTTGCTCTAAGCAGTGATTCAAGGAGAGGTTGGAGCGCACGGTGGGAAATAGGACAGGACATGAGTCAGGCAATTAAAGAAGAGATGGGGCATCCTGTAGGTGTCTGTTCTGTGGCTGACCCACTTCTCGGCTTCAGTTTGATGACTCTCTGCAAGAGGCACAGTGAAATTCTCGGTTTTCCTCCCTGTCAAGTGAGGCTGATGACATGATAATACATCCAACAGTCTTATAACAGTCTTATCATCCAAAGCAAGGGATTCCTGAACAGCCAGAAAGTTTTCCTGCATGCTCTGTTGAGAGGCTGAAGATAAAACAAGAGGAAATAAGAGGTAATTGAGCGCTTCTTGTCCGCCCACTTAGCAAGCCCAAACACCTCCGTCCCGGAAGCCCTGGATCGCGTTGCAATATTCACGTCCACGACATTGACTTGGAAGTTTCCTGGCTCCTTGACCACGTAGGGCAGGAGATGTTGGTCCCATTTAGAGAAATTCTATGGCGTTTGATGTTTTCCTCCTCCCATACAATGTCAGGGTCTTTCCATCCTTATCTTGGCGGAAAGGGTCAAAAATAGAAATGAAATCTAAAATTATTAGTTCTGCTGGGTGAGCAGCTCTGATGACCAGTATTGGAACGTGACTGGTGGTAACTTGTGGCTTCCGCTCACAGCACTTACTTTGCTTCATCATAGGATGTCGGATGTTAAATTTATACACTATTTAGAAAATGAACTGAGTCAAAAAACCTTGCTCACCATAAATAGCTATTTATTGTGCACCTACTATATACAAGAAACCTCTAGGCTAGGCACTCAGGAGAAATGCAAATCAATAGAGAGATGGTTTCTGAAGGCTCCAAATCTAACAAGGACCTACTGTAAAGCACAGGGAACTCTATTCAATATCTTGTAATAACCTATAATGGAAAACAATCTGAAAAAGAATACATATATAACTGAATCACTCTGCTGTACACCTAAAACGTTGTAAATCAACTGTATTTAAATGAAAAAAGACTCCAAATCTAGTTGGAGAGAGGAGGTCTGTAAAAAGAAAAAGTACAAGCCCTAATTCAGGATATTATTTGATCAATGTCAAAAAGAGGTTCAGGAGGGCTTCCCTGGTGGCGCAGTGGTTGAGAGTCCGCCTGCCGATGCAAGGGACACGGGTTCGTGCCCCGGTCCGGGAAGATCCCACATGCCGTGGAGCGGCTGGGCCCGTGAGCCATGGCCGCTGAGCCTGCGCGTCCGGAGCCTGTGCTCCGCGACGGGAGAGGCCACAACAGTGAGAGGCCCGCGTACCGCAAAAAAAAAAAAAGAGGTTCAGGAGCATTTATTTGGAAAATAATGCACAATGTTTTTCTTGGTTCTGGGAATATAATAATAAATAAGACATGCAACATTTCTGGTGTCATGCAGGCTACATACTAACTGGGGAGGAGACTGAGGATAGACAGTAAACATGCAAATAAATAAAACAATAGTTTCAGACAGGGATACAAACGATGAAGGAAATAGAGCGGTGTAATGAGCTGGGGGGTGGTAGGTGATACTGCCGCCACCTCCGGGAAGGTAACACTGAAGCTGGGGTCAGCCAGATGAGGAAGGAGAGCCAGCAAGGTAGGAAAGTCAGCCAGCCAGGTGAGGAAGGTAAAGCTGGGAACAAGCTAGAAGAAGAGAAGAGGCAAGGAGGTTGGAGAGAGGCAAGGGCTGGATCGTCTAAGGCTGGGTTTTGCATGCTTTGCTGTGCGTATGAATTGCTTGGAGACCTTGACCAAATGTGGATCCTGATTCAGGAGACGTGTGTTTCAGGGAGGGTGAGATTCTGCATTTCTAGGAAAGTGATGTGATGTTCCCCCCCCAACCATACTCAGAGTAGCAAGGACCAGAGCCTTGGCCTTCCACCTGGACAGAGAGCGTTCACAAGCCACGGGTGACTGTGATGAGCATCCCGGCTGGGCTAAGTGTGAGGGTTTTATTGTCTCTGCCACTGGAAGGGCTAAGAGCCACCCACTGGCCTCCAGAGAAGGTTTTCAGTGGTAGACCAGAAGTCTAGTTTGAGCTAGACCATGACAGGTATCACGTTCAAAGATGTCCATTTGAAATGGATAGAATGCATAACCCAGGTTTCTCAACTTATGCATTATTAACATTTTGGACCACATGATGCTTTGCCTTGGGGGCTATCTTTGTATGGTAGGATGTTCTCAGCATCCCTGACCTCTGTCCACTAGATGCTAGTAGAACGTCCCCTCTAGTCCAGAAATAAGTAGAAATGTCTCCAGACATTGCCAAATGTCCCCTGGTGGGGAGATAGACCCCAGTTGAGACTGGCATGAACAAAGATGAAGAGTCAAAGGTACACCCACCATCTGACCGATGTTCAATAAATATTTGTGGTTAACTGTTCTGGAAAGCAGTGAGCTTTGGGAGTTAGTCCCCCTCTCTGAAGGCAGGTGAAACACATGTTTAGGGCATCAGCAAAAGCAAAAAATTTTAAAAGAAAAAAAATTGACATTGAAAAAGGAAAAAAGCCTCCCAAGTAGACAACGTGGGAAGAATCAGAATTCTGCTAGTCTTCTTTATACTGATTTTATGCTTTCATAGTTCCTTATTTGAAAGAATGAGCTACACGCAACAACAGGGGTTCATTCAACAATGTTGAGGCCAGACACAGAAGTAAATCATGTTCGAATCCATGTACGTGAAGTTGGAGAACAGGCAAAAGGAATCTAGGGTTTTTGAAGTCGGATCCGTGATTCCCCCGGTGGGGAGGGGGTACTGACTGGGATGGGGCCCAAGGGAGTCTTCTGGGTGCTGGAAATATTTGCTGTCTGGAGCTGGGTGGAGGTTATATGAAAGCATACAGATGTAAAATTCACTGAGTTGAATCCTTGAGATCTGTGCCCGTGATGTATGGTATATGTACATAGAAGACCTCCTTTTTACTGAGCTTGGAACTCCTCAAGGTATTTCCCAATCTGACCTAGGGAACACCTGGTTTATTTCTGGCTGGATGAAAAGAGCTATGCCGTGTGGTTGTCAGCTGGGTGCAGAGCTTGGTGGAGGAACCTTATGATGAAAAGGCAAGTGTCAAGACAGGCAAAACTGTCCAACGCATGAGGGTGGCTGGACTTCTGCTGGGGAAATACAATGCACTCTTCCAGCCACTGGGATGTCTTGCCCCAAACAGGCTCGAAGGAGATATGTCCTCAAATCCTCTCCCTGGCAGAGAGCAGCTGACAGCAAAAATTAGGTTCTTGGCATCAAAAAAATAGAGATGGATTGATGGATAAATAGAGACATGGAAAGACAGGGAGACTGAGGATTTTGCAGATTGAGCCTTAATGTTAACTGTAGCATCTAGGACATAGGCATTGGGTGTCCACTCTACAATTCTTCCCATTATTCTACATGTTTGAAACGTTTCATAATGAAATTTTGGAGAAAAAAGTCAGACCCCTTGTCTTTCTGTTTCTGCCAAGCTAAAACAGCCTGAGAGCTTATATAATGGAGCAAATATCATTTTAAGGCTCCATTATCATTTTTAAGCCGTTGTTAAAATCATTAGCAATGAGGTTATTTAGGGACGTAATCTAGAACAAAATATCCAAATACATTTCTGGAAGTACATTTTTTTTTCATGTGGACATGCTTTCTCAAGAAAAGACTTTTTCTATCTCCTTGGGGGCAATATATATAATTCTTTGAAACTCAGTTGTCTAGAAGAAACAGCGTCTCCTTCCTAAAGATGCCCAATTAAGGATGAAATGAACTGCTGTTTTCTTTCCTTGCACAACTTTGTTATAAATAACTGAGTTGGGATGAGACCCCTGTGCTGTAGCCGCTGGGAGCCTGTGAGGTCATTGGTGAGAGTGAAAAGAATCTGACTGCCCTCAGGTGTTGGGGGACTCTGTCCTCTTGGGAGGGGGATTTAACAAAGGAATACATTTCAAAGGAGACACTGTGTTTTCCACTCTTTTTCTGAAGTGTTTTCAAACACATTCCCAGCTCAAAATTCTTAGAAGTAAGAAAAGGAGGAAGCTATCAGACGATCCCTGAAGCAGCTGACAATTCAGAGAGAAAGAAATAGGGTCAGATTTGAGAGACGAGAATCCCAGTACATTCCCACCGTAGGAGGGCTTGATTTATTTTTGCTCCACCCACTGGGGTCTCAACTTTGAAATGCTCAGTACAAAAGGTTTTTACTAATGCCTTACTTGCATGCATTCTCTTCTAAAATGTGACACGTCTTACTTCCATCTTATCCCAAGCCGGCGCACAGCATCTTTATTATAAAAGGATGTTGCATCCGCTTAAACTCACACACCTCTGGAAGGTGACAGAGAAGGTAAATTATAAAACAGATTTGTTTCTTTTTCAATGGGTGTGTGTGACGTGTAAAGCAGTACACACATCTCTATTAAAAGAAATCAAACATTTTTAAGGTAAAAAGTAAGATTTCCCCCACCTCTGATCTTTTCTCCCTTCTGTCTCTTTCTCTGGAGATAGCGGTTGGGTGTGAATATTTTAGGATGTGTAGGAAGAGAAATTAGCTAAACTGGATTTTATGCATGTGCATGTGACTATTTTAAAAGAAAGTTTATAGGGCTAATGTAATGGAAAGCATTTTTTAAATTTTATTTATTTATTTTTGGCTGCTTTGGGTCTTCGCTGCTGCGTGCGGGCTTTCTCTCTAGTTGCGGTGAGTGGGGGCTACTCTTCGTTGCGGTGCGCGGGCCTCTCATTGCGGTGGCTTCTCTCCTTGCAGAGCACAGGCTCTAGGCGCGCAGGCTTGAGTAGTTTTAGCACTCGGGCTCAGTAGTTGCGGTGCATGGGCTTAGTTGCTCCGTGGCATGTGGGATCTTCCTGGACCAGGGCTCAAACCTGTGTCCCCTGCATTGGCAGGCGGATTCTTAACCACTGCACCACCATTGAAGTCCCAATGTAAAGGAATGCATTTAAATTAGGTTTTGGCATGAAAAATACCTCTTGTTCATGATTCATCCTCAGACTCCTGGGTCTTACAAAGGGGTAGAAATGATGCCTGATAGGTTTTCAATTTAACTGGTCTTTACTCGCTTACATTTTGTTAATCAGTTAAATTTTTCATAATTTAAATATATTTCAATCTTATTTTCATTTATAATATTTAAAATCATATGTACAGTTTATACAGTCTATATAATATAGGTTTTACATGGTATAGTATGTAACATTAATCTATACTATATATAAGAGTACTATTATATTATTAAATAATCTATTATTATATATAGTAAAGATGATTTGTGATGCTACTAACATTATCAAGCCAAAAAATAACCTAAACTATTCAGACTTAGGATTTCTAATTACCGATGTTTGTAGCCACCAAGGTGAGGCAATCTTTTTTGACAATGAGATGACCTCAAACTTTTATTTTGAAAAAACCCAAATAATACTCCTCCAGCGTGAAAGTTTTTGCATCAGCAAGATGTCCACTTGCAGGACAGGTGTAGCTCGGTCACTAGTGTTTCCCAGACGCCACCACCCGGCGTGGCTGCCCATTTTCCTAGAATAATTGGAACAGAGACTTATGCTTGACCCGGCGCCTTGAATTTCCACCAAGTGTCCAAAGCCTCCACCCCAGTTTGTCAGTCATGGGAGCTCGGACTTCATTTCTGGAAATCCTCTGTCAGAGAATCAGACGCTCAGATTAGCAGTAGTGTGAAAGCCAGCATCACCTGTTATCCTTTCTGTTGTCCTGGAGAAAACTGAAACGGAATAGTTTTGATTCTTGCACGGTGTTTGGCTGAGATGGGAAGCACACTGCCAGGAAGATGAACACTGACATGCGTGTGTTACGGTTTATTAAAAAAATCTACCTAGTTTGAGGCTCCCTATGTTTCTGTATTTTTCCACTAGTCCACTCCAGCTAGCATTTCTGTGGCATTCACTATATAGTCGTGCTTGACATTGATGGTACCTTGACCCTTATCCAAACTCCTTAGATATGTATTGAGACTGGGGTAGCATATTGTAATAACAGTAATATCTCTACTGTGGCATTCTGTATGTTCACACTGTGTAATATCCGTAAGGCTATAGAGAGCCTCAGTTCTTGTTGCCAATGTAGGGTTTCTATTTGGATTTAGGCAAAGAAAGAATTATGGGTTTGGATTAACTCATTTAACTCTTAGAACAGCCCTATGCGATAGATACCATTTCCACTCAGTGGATAAAGAAATTGAGGCACTAAGAGAGTAAGCTATTTGCCTGAGGGCACATGACTGATAAGTGGTAAGGCTGGGATGTGAACCCAGGCGGCCAGTTCCAGGCTACATGGTCTTAACCACTATACCACACTGCCCGGCACTTTACATATATTGTTATCTGTGAAAAAAACAGAAAACAAAAAAAAAAAACAGAGAATTACCATATGACCCAGCAATGCCACTCCTGGGCATATATCTGGACAAAACTATAATTCAAGAAGATACACACACCCCTATGTTCATAGCAGCACTATTCACAACAGCCAAGACATGGAAACAACCTAAATGTCCATCGACAGATGAATGGATAAAGAAGATGTGGTGCATATATACAATGGAATACTACTCAGCCATTGAAAAGAATGAAATAATGCCATTTGCAGCAACGTGGATGCAACTAGAGATTATCATACTAAGTCAGACAGAGAAAGACAAATACCATATGATATCACTTATATGTAGAATCTAAAATATGACACAAATGAACCTATCTATGAAAGAGGAACAGACTCACAGACCTAGAGAACAGACTTGTGATTGCCAAGGTGGAGGGGGTTGGGGGAGGGATGGACTGGGAGTTTGGGGTTAGCAGATGCAAACTATTACATGTAGAATGGATAAACAACAAGGTCCTATCATATAGCACAGGGAACTATATTCAATATCCTGGGATAAACCACAATGGAAAAGAATATGAAATATATATATATATATATATATATATATACACACACAACATTGTAAATCAACTGTACTTCAATAAAAAAAAAATAACAAAAGCACAACAACAACAAAAAAACCCCTGCGTCTTCAGGTCTTTATTTTAATGAGCATCACATTACCTTGTTCTGTGCAGTTTTTGTCAAGCTGTTACATTCACCCAGACATACATGAATGTAAATGTCATGTAATGTGAATATAGTGGAAAGAAAAACTTGATGGCGAAATGACATATTAGACTTTAGAATCTCTCACCTCAATGTGTATGAACGTCAATCAATCTGTCCTTTGAATTCAAAAGTACATTCATGGCAGCGTTGTTGTAGATGAGTTACAGACACGCCTGGGCGACAACCATGTCCGGGTAACTAAAAGTATTTTGTAACACACACACACACACACACACACACACACACACACACGCACACACAAGCTATTCTCTTCAGATTCCTAAACGAGAGAGCCTGGGTCCAAATTCTGCTCTAAGGTGAACCCACATGTTCTTGAGTTATCTATACAGTATTTCTATGCCTCAGTTTTCTCATCTGTGAAATTGGACTAGTACATGTATCTAGATCATTGTTATAATAATCACACAGCGTTTTCTCCATGGCTTTGACGTCGGCACCTCAGCCACTTTCGGAGAACTGACTACAGCCGTATGCCTGGCTTCATGGGAATGTGCCTTCCTCCAGTTTATTCAACCCTGGAAGCAGGACCATGGGAAGTGAGACAGAGATTTCCTGTCCAGGTGCAGGCTGCCCTTTCACCTCCAAGCTCACACTGCCAGACCACAGCCAGTGGGCAGTCAAGGACCCCTCCTGCCATCCTCTCATTGTTTCTTTTTGTCCTTCTCTCTTGAGATAAGGACTCTGGGGGCATAGGAAACATGCCACATTCGAGGGTAAGTGAGGAAATTCTGTAAACCTCCCCAGGACCCTAATGATGAATCCTAAAACCAATAATCTGCTTTTAAAAGTGTTCCCCTAAGAACAAACAATGCCTGACCTGTAAGAGCCAGGTCACTGCCAGCAGACTAGCCGACAACACTATCACCCAGTTCAGACAGACAACTTGCGTTCCACGAACTTGGAGCAAGTTCTTACTGAAAACAGTTTAACAATTTCAAAATCTTCTGCATTCTAATTTGGGGAGGAGGGTCATTAAAATACTAGTATTACTGCTCCTGCTAACACTCATATTGGACACTGAATTAATCATTTGGAATAAGTAGAAATGACATTGCTCAACTAACATTTCTTTACCAGGAAAAGCTTATTTTTAGCAGTTTTCTGTACCACTGGAAGCTTACACTATTCATTTGTGATTCCTTTGGGCTCCTGTATCAGTCAGGATGGTCTAGGTTATGCTGCAGTAACAAATAAGCCCCGATTCTTAGTGCCATAAAAGAACAAGAGTTTATGTCTTATTCTTGTTGTGAGTCCATTGGGAGTTGGCTGCAGCCATACCAGAACCTGGTAGCGCAGCCCTCATCTGCGTTGGAGAGGGGTCTCTAAATCAGAGAGGAAGAGGAAAAACACAGGGGACCAAGCCTGATTTGAACGCTCTCTGCAGGAAGTTTCATGTGTCTCTTCCACACTTCATTGATGAAAGCCTGTCACAGGGCTGCTCTCGATCTCTAAGGAGTGAAGAAGTACCTCCTACCACATGCAGAAGAAGGAACGTGAAAGCATGGGGTGAATAGCACAGATCGTCACATAGTTATCCTGCATCTTCAGAACCCCTGGCTGAGGTCTGAGGAATACCCCACTTGATGCAGCAAGGACCCACCTCCCACTATGGATGCCAACAATGGCAGATACACGTGTCCCCAGACTCTCCTGCAGGTAGGTGACCCAGGCTCTGACAATCAGGGATATCCACCAGAGATTTGGGATCTGCTGCTAGTGTTGCAGAGAAGGAGAGATTGCGTGCAATCCACACTGACAGATAGGGACAGGGCAGCAGTAGGATCCAGCCTCCAGAGGCCGTACTGGTGATGATATCATCAGGACACACGGCAGCATCCATGCCTAGTGATGGCTTCAGCTCTGCAACGGAACCTGCACTGTGCCCCTGCCCATGGACCTCTATGCCTCATGCTTTGGCTGTCCTAGAAATTCTAGTTGCTATCAATATCCTTTTTTAAAAACTGGGGTAAGATACAAATAACATATACCATCTAAACCACTCAGTGGCATTAAGTACATTCACATTGTCATGCAACTATCACCACCATCCATCTCCAGAACTCTTTTCATCTCGCAAAACTCTATACCTATTAAACAATGACTCTCCGTTCTCCATTCCTCTAGCCCCTGGCAACCACCATTCTCCTTTCTGTCTCTGTGGATTTGCCAATATCCTTTTAGTAAATCCCTTTTCTGCTTAAATTATCCCACGTGACTTCTGGCACTTAGAGTGAAGAACTTGAGTGGTATTGACTGTAAGTGCCCAGAGGGCAGTGGTTATATCCCTGTCCTGTTGGTTTCCGCACTGCCTGGTAGACAATTGTTGAGCTGAACAGTCGAAATGATTAGAAGCCCATCATTTCAAAATGAGGCTGCTCAAACAGGACGCTGGATAATCCACTTCAATGCTGAACACATAGCTTTTATGTTCTGCCTGTAGGATTAAAAAGAAAAATCCTTTTTTTTTTTTTAAATCAAGAAAGGCAAAGTGAACAGTTAATAAGCATTTGGTTTTCTGAAGAGATGATACATGAGAAATAGAGAATGTATGTCCTTGTGATGTATTGATGCTTTTAAGGGACTTCAAAATAAATCTATTTGGCATAATAATCAGGAATGTGGGTATGAACAGCTGGTGTATTGCCTCATTCGAGCTATTGCTGTCAGATTCCACACTGGCTTCACAACTATTGAATCTGCAGGGAAATGTCATTTGATCTGAGATGCATTCTTTTTTAAAGAGGTTCAAACATCCAATAGAATCAATCCAACAGCTAAAGAAAAAATGGGAAGGAATACTGAATGTGCCATTCAACAGAAATCCCTAAAAAGAAAGAGGGAGAGAGAAAGAACCTGCTGTAGATTGAAATATGTCCCCCCAAATTCATATGTTGAAGCCCTACTTCCCAACGTGATGGTATTTAGAGTTGGGGTCTTTGGGAAGTAATTAGGGTTGGATTAGGTCATGAGGGTGGGGCCCTCATGATGGGATTAATGCCCTTGGAAGAAGAAGAAACACCAGAGAACTTGCTCACTCTCTCTCTCCACCATGTGAAGAACCAGCAAGAAACTGGCCATCTGCAAGCTAGGAAGAGAGTTCTCACCAGAAACTGACCATGCTGGCACCTTGGTCTTGGACTTCCAGCTTCCAGAACTATTGTTTACAACCCCCAGCCTCTCGTATTTTGTTATGGCAGCTTGAGCTAAGAACCTCTATATATATGTTTTCTGATAATGAATCAGAAGCCTAACCATGGGGGCCATACATGACATTGAAGGAGTTCTACACCTTGGTCTATTGATACCTTGGGCAGGACAGTTGGTGGCCGTGGACGAGAGTCAACCCAACCTGTAGACTAGCTCTTGTCCAGGGAGTGTCTCCAGAACAGTGTAGCTGTTGGAGGATTTCTTTCCTTCCTGATCACCTGAGAAGGTAGCATTTTTCTCATAGGTGGAAATCATTTGTCCATTCAAGATACACTTATTGTGCCAAGCATTGCCCTAAGGGCTAGGCGTGTAGCAGCGAACAAATCAAAGCAGGTTCCTACTCAGGAAGCTTGCACGTATGTATTTGGGTTGCCCAAAAAGTGCCTTTGGTTTTTAAGTAAAAATAAAAGACACATTTTTCATTTTCACCAAGAACTTTATTGAAAAACATATTCACCCTTTTGTTCCACTACCTTCTGACATTTTTCAGGCAACTTCATAATTCCATCTTCCCAAAACTTTTTATCTTTTTGAGCAAAGAACTGTTCCAGGCGCCTTTTACAGTCTTCCAGTGAATTGAAAATTTTTCCATTAAGAGAATTTTATAAAGACCTAAATAAATGGAAATCCAAAGGTGCAACGTCTGGTGAATACAGCAGATGAATCAGAACTTCCCGGCCAAGCTGTAACTGTTTTTACCTGGTCATCAAAGAAACATGCGGTCTTGCGTTATCCCGATGGAAGATTATGCGTTTTCTGTTGATTAATTCCGGACGCTTTCCGTCGAGTGCTGCTTTCAGTTGGTCTAATTGGAAGCAGTACTTGTTGGAATTAACCGTTTGGTTTTCTGGAAGGAACTCATAATAGAGGACTCCCTTCCGATCCCACCATATACACAACATGACCTTCTTTGGTTGAAGACCGGCCTTTGGTGTGGTGCCTGTTTGTTCATTTCACTTGCCCCACGATCTCTTCCATTCCACATTATTGTACAGTATCCACTTTTCATTGCCTGTCACCACTTGTTTTAAAATGGAATGTTTTCATTACATTTAAGTAGATAATCACATGCAGAAATACGGTCAAGAAGGTTTTTTTCGCTTAAATTATGTGGAACCCAAACATCAAAGTGATGAACATAACCAAGCTGGTGCAAATGATTTTCAATGCTTGATTTGGACATTTTGAGTATGTTGGCTATCTCCCACGTGGTATAACGTTGATTGTTCTCAGTTTAATGTCTCAATTTGATCGCTATCAATTTCAACTTGTCTACCCGACCATGGAGCATCGTCCAGCGAGAAATCTCAAGCACGAAACTTTGCAAACCACTTTTGACACGTTCGCTCAGTCACAGCACCTTCTCCATACACTGCACAAACCTTTTTTTTTGCAATTCGGTTGTGTTTTTGCCTTTCTTGAAATAGTAAAGCATAATATGCCAAAAATGTTGCTTTTTCCCTTCCATCTTCAATATTAAAATGGCTACAAAAAATTCACCAATTTTGATAAGTCTTTTATTAAATGCACACTGACATGACAGCTGTCACATACAACCTAACAAAATTGTTTCAAATTGGACTTCCCTGGTGGTGCAGTGGTTAAGAATCTGCCTGCCAATGCAGGGGACATGGGTTCGATCCCTGGTCTGGGAAGATCCCACATGCCGCCCATTCACCACAACTACTGAGCCTGCGCTTTGCAGCCTGAGAGCCACAACTACTGAAGCCGAGCGCCTAGGGCCCGTGCTCTGCAACAAAGAGTAGTCCCCACTTGGCCGCAACTAGGGAAAGCCTGCGTGCAGCAACGAAGACCCAATGCAGCCAAAAATAAATAAATAAAAATTGCTTCAAATGAAGTTAAAGACAACTGAGTGCTATTAGAGCCATATTACGGACAAAACCGCATGAACCTTTTGGCCAACCCAAGTGAAAAGTCGAGATACGTGTTATGGAAAATATTTAGCTGCGAGGGGAAAGAGAAGGACAGAAGGACGTTATTTTAACTGGGCCGTCAGGGAGGCCACTCTGTGGAGGCATCACTTGAGTGATGTATCAGTGTAGGTCCAGTCAAGCCACAGAAACTGCAGCAGGCACTTCCACAGGTGGGATTCGATACAGGAAATGGGTAACATAGCAGGGGTTGGGGGCTGACAAAAGTCAAAGGCACATGGAGGAACCCAGCAGTTGCAACTGCAGAAGCCACTGCCATCCTAGGACTGGGGACCAAGAGAGCAAGATTGGGGTGATCAGCACCCAGAAACTCAGAAGAGGGGGCGCTGCCCAGCTGGTGCAGGTATATCAGGAGCCTGCAGGAGGGACTCTGCTGCTGGAACACGTGGGGCCGCCTCTGGGAGTACAGAAGAATTTCCGGTAAACCAACTGCTTCTGTGGGGATGAAGGGTCCCCAGCTGGATGAAGTGCCATGGCTGGGGGAGTCTGACCATGACAGCAAGCAAGCAGGGAGGAACAGGCTCGTCTTCCTCCTGGCCACCTCCCTCTAGCGCTGACCCCCTCCCCCTCACTGGCTGAACCAGCCGGCAAAGGAGAAACACGCTCGAAAGGGTCCCAGCCCTGGTATCACTGGGCAGAGCGTGGCAGGAGTGCTGGCAGCTGCTTGAGGATGGCTCCGTAACCGGCATGAGCAGAGATCTAGATGAAGTGAGAGAATGGGCCATGTTGATGCCTGGGGATAAAATATTTCAGACGGTGCAAGACCCAGAGAGGGGAGTACACCTGGTGCCTTCAAGGAACGGCTCGTGTGGCGTGACCAGGGGTTACTTCTCTATTTTCCTCATATGATGGCTCACGTTTGCCAGGTAGAAATGCAAAGTCATATTTCCTTCTTTATTCCCCAAGTAAATTAGCTGAGTCCTGCTATTGTCTGATTCTCTAAAGAGTTTCTTAGAACCTGTCATTAAGCAATTATTATACTAGTCGCCTACATTTTATGGCCCTCCTGAAGATGCTAAACACTAGGTGTGGGTTATTATTTTTTTTTAATGTCAAAAAGTTATAGAGACTGATACTGCCATAAGCGCTCAGTTTCTAATTTATCTGTCATCTGGGATCTTCTTTCTCCTGCCTGGTACAGATGCAAGTCCAGACCAGTGGCAGCCATCTTGCAACCATGAGGTAACCGTGGAGATGAAAGTCACCCTCGAAGGATGAAGGAGCCGGAAGATGAACAAAGGCTCAGGAGCAAGTTAAACCATGGAGTTGAAGCACCACTTTGGCTTTCCTCTCTCTTGACTTCTTGCTATCTGACCAAATAGATGATTGTTGATATTTTAACTCAGTAAAGTTTGAAACTGGTTTGTTAGCTACTAAGAAAGAAAAGTCCTGCCAGATAAAGTAAGGCACAAAGAGTTCATGATAATCTCCTGTGACACATGAAATGGTTGTATCATCTCCTCTTGGCTGTGAAACTCCTGTCATCTCTTCAGACAGATTTGCAATCCCTTTTGCCACAAGCTGCACTGCTTGGCATGTGGTAGCCAAGCCTTTTGCTCTTATCTCCGCTTCATCTCTGTGTGGGTGTCTTCTTTACTTGGATCCCTGCAAGCACTTGGATGTTGCTTGGGAAGAAAAATGTGGACCTGGAGTCCTTCCTCTAAGACAAATATTTGTGATATCATATCTAGTCTCACTTTCCAAAGCCAAATCACAGTGTTTTGTCGATAGCATTTCTACCACCGCTAAACTCAACACAGGGCGAGTGCTGACAACGTGCGGTAGTCAATGCAGTAGTAAAAGGATGAACAGCTGCAACCATGTTTGAGCCCAGGCAGGAATAATGACAACTATGTCACAACTGCCATCTGCCCCCCTCCCCTCCCCTCAATTCCAAGACACCCTTGAGAACAGAGCAAGTGTAGATTTCATGGATGACAAATGTGTCTTAGAATCAATGAAATACAGACCAAGTCCTTAATAAAGGTTGCTGTAATCATTGAAATCGTTATTTTACCGCCACTGAGGGCAGTTTTGTGAATATTTCATGACTGAATTTGAGATATGCTTGAAAAGGAAAAGCCAAGAGTGGGTGGGTCTTTAAAAATCTAACGGTTAGATTAATTTGGTTTTTTTCTTTGTAGAGGTACTTTGTTATTTTTTTAAACTGAAGTATAGTTGATTTACAATGTTGTGTTAATTTCAGGTGTACAGCAAAGTGAATCAGTTATACATGTATCTGTTCTTTTTCAGATTCTTTTCCCTTATAGGTTATTACAAAATACTGAGTAGAGTTCCCTGTGCTATACAGTAGGTCCTTGTTATTTCTCTATTTTATAGATAGTAATGTGTGTATGTTGATCCCAAACTCCTAATTTATCCCTCCCTCCCTTTCCCCTTTGGTAACCATAAGTTTGTTTTCTTTTTTTATATAAAATTATTTTTTTATTGGAGTATAGTTGATTTACAATGTTGTGTTAGTTTCAGGTGTACAGCAAAGTGAATCAGTTATACATACACATAGATCCACTCTTTTTTAGATTCTTCTCCCGTATAGCTCATTACAGAGTATTGAGTAGAGTTCCCTGTGCTCTACAGTACGTCCTCATAAGTCTGTTTTCTATGTCTGTGGGTCTAATTCATTTTAAATTAGCATTCATACCCCCAAAATTGGGCGTGGGGGTATTTGAGTAGGGTAAACAATGTAACCATGGGTAAACCAATCGACGAAATTACCAAACACATGAGAAAACATTTCAGCTGGTTACATGGATTCTGTGGAATTTGGTTTTGAGGACAGGGCCAGGGCCACCTGCATCTCCATCCTATGACCCTGTCACTCATCTCTTGTTCACTTCTGCCCCCGCGTGCTCAGCGACCAGCTCTGAGGTCCCTCCGCCGAGACCCTGACTGTCCATCCAGGCTTTCCCTCCTGTCCCCCTCCTTTGTGTTGCTGCCCAGGTCTTCCTCCATCCACGTCGTCTTCCCTGAATCACACACCCTGCGTGGCTGTCTGCTGCTCCCAGCACCACCACTCCACACCCGCGTGGGATGAGCAGTTCAACCCTGCCCAGCACCCCCACTGTATCCTGGCCCCCCCGCTCTGGGCCCTGCCCACCTGCCTCCCTCTAGCTCCTCTGTGGACTGTGGCCCGTCCGCTCCCATACGTGCGGTGCCCTCGGGGGACCTGCGCTGCTTCTCCCCCTCCCCCTGGGGCCATGCTTATTCATCCTTGAAATCAGCGTTTTTCAAACATTTCTGACCACAGGTTTTGGTCAGAGAAGCACTTGATGTCATAATTGTATAGCATTTGACCTATACATATATCACTCTGACATGCCCTCTGATATTATGATATTTTTCATTCTGTTTTATTTATCTTGATAAAAAGTGCGCGTTGCAACCCACGAAATTCACTTCCTGAGTCACTGTGAGTCACAAGGGGCAGCCGTAGATGGTGTGTCTCACAGCCCAGGCGACATTTCCCAGCGAAGTCCTGCCCGGTTCCTCAGGCTTGGCTGTGCTTCTGTCACGTTGATTCTCATTCCTCTGGAAAGTTTCCCTTTATATCGCCTGTCACAGGGCCTGGTTACATGTGAGTGTGTGTGTGTGTGTGTGTGTACTTGTGCATGTCTGTGTGTCTATGTGTGCATGTATGTATGTATACACATGTGTGTATGTGTGTGCCAATGCAGGTGTGTGTGCTTGTATGCATGCATGTGTGTTTATACATGTGTGTGTGATTATTTCATGGATGTCTATACTCCCCACTTAGACAATAGTCTCTGTCAAAGCAGAGATGGTGCCTACTTTTTCCATCATCTATTAGGAGAGACCCCCGTGGAAGTCCCTTCACGGGGACTTCCACCCCACGCCCCTTTCATTCACTGATCTTCCTATCATCAGAGGCAGGGGACATCAGCAGACTGAGACTTTGGTCCCTTTTTCCTGGGTCACTTAGAGCAAGTTCTGTGTGTCCCTGTCCGCTGTAAACTGCGTGTCTAGGTGAAGGAGGAGGACAGAGGACAGGGGACAATTCCCAGGTCATTGCTCCCAAGAGAGTCAGCAGCTAGACTGAGCCAGCGCCTACCCCAGTGCCAGCACAGCCTGAGACACCGTTCAGTCCGGTGACTTCCAGAGCGCCTGGCACAGAGAAAACATTCAAGAAATACCGTCTAACTTGCTCTCTGATTTTTATCATTTCCTTCCTTCTGCAGACTTTAGGTTTTGTTTGTTCTTTTTCTCATTCTTTTAAGTAGTAGGTTAGGTTGTTTATTTGATATTTTTCTTACTTTTTGGAGGAAGGTCTATATCCTATTCAACATGCTATGATAAACCATAATGGAAAAGAATGTAAAAAAAAGAATGTATATATATGTATCACTGAATCACTTTGCTGTACAGCACTAATGAACACAACATTGTAAATCAACTCGACTTCAGTAAAAAATAATAGGGACTTCCCTGGTGGTCCAGTGGTTAAGACTTTGCCTTCCAGTGCAGGGGTTGCAGGTTCGATCCCTGGTCGGGGAGCTAAGATTCCTCGCGGCCAAAAAACCAAAACAGAGAACAGAAGCAGTATTGTAACAAATTCAATAGAGACTTTAAAAATGGTCCACATCAAAAAAAAATTTTTTTTCAAAAAACAGAAAAGAAATTAAAAAAAAAGAAATAATGTCCAAGAGTTGCATAACTGGTGTGTGTTAAATGCTACATCAGGAATATCACTGCTGTGAATGGATACTCCAAAAAAAGGTAATTTAAAAAAATGTATTAATTAAAAAAAAAAAGACTTCTGGGAGGACGGCTGACTATGGCATGGAGTTAGCATGAGAGGTTTTTTGAACCCACTGGATACTGGTCCAAGCCACCTGCAATCCCCACCTGGACAGTAACAATGGCCTCCCCTCCTGACTGGCCTCCCTGCATCCCTGCCCTCCCCCCAACCCTCACTCACTCTCTTCTCGGTACAGTGGCCCTCTGTGCTCTTGCTTTCACTGAGCTTCGGAGCCAAAGTCCCCACTCAGCCGCAAGGCCCTGCCGGCTCTGTCTTCCCCTTCTGAGGGCAGCACCCACACTCCCTCGTCCCCTCCACTCATCCCCAGTGCCCGCTGGGGTGGCTCCAAACCCCCTTCTGCCTGGAGTTTTTTGCATTTGCTCTGCCCTCTGGCAACCGCGTGGCTGGATTTGAAAGCTATTTAAGGAGGTTCCGTAGCTAGGACTTGGCTATGAGGTGAGAGTGAAAAGCTGCTCTGCCCCACGCGTGGGGTGGAGGGTGCAGGGCCTTTTTCTGCAGTGGCACCACTGGACGAGGCCCAGGTTGGGCGGGGTAAGACCGTGACTTCAGTTCTGAACATGTTGAAGTTGAGATACCTGTGAGTCACCCAAAAAGAGACAGCAAGGAAGCAGACAGATATTCAACGACCTGACAATCAGAGGAGTGGTCTGGAGGAGAGATGTGAATTCACATCTGTTTACTTACGTTACCTCCATGTGGGCGTTAAGTGAAGCCAGGTGGGTGGATGAGATGAGAAAGAGTGTAGTGAGGTGGCCAAGGACCAGCCTTGAAGAACTGTGACAGAGAGTGACCTTGAAGAACAGGATGAGCTTACAGAGGAGTGGGGAGAGAGGCCCGGGCTGGGGTGCCGAATCAGAGTGGAGGGTGGATGAAGGAGGACGTGGCCAGGGGGAGGGAAGCAGCAGACCTGTTTCACAAGCTTCCCCATCTTAGGTGGAGATGGACAGTGCCCAGTTCCTAAGGTTGTCTCAGGAAGTAAATGAAACATGACATACGCTAAGGGTTAGCATCACGTGTGGCACATATCAGAGGCTCTTACATGGAGATGGTTCTTCTGATGGGGATGTTCCCTAGGAATAGTGTAGCTATTCATCCCAGTTTGCCCAGAACAGTCCTGGCTGACACCTGCGGTCCTGGTGTCATTGCGAACAGTACCAAAGATCCCCATTTGGCCTGTAAATGATATGTTCACCCCACCTATGATGTGGACCGTTAGAAGCACAGGGATAGCACAGCTTAGATGAGCTACAAAATAACCCCCAACAGGAGGATCCCATAGAGAGCCTGCTTCAGGACCAAGAGTATCAAGTCAGGCTCCCAAATGAGACATTCCCAGTTATTCACGCAATAAAATAAATAGAATCCAATGTCAAATAAAATCCAATGTCAAGGTTTTAAAAACAGATGACATTTTTTAGCCTAAAACCACCTACAGGTATTTTCACATCTAAATAGCCTTGTAAATGAAATTCCATTGTGAAATGCAGCTTTAATAGTCTAGCCTTGAAGAAAAAATATCCTATCATGGAGATTTCTTTCCACTCGTAAATGAGACATGCATTTATGGAGCATGCAGACTTTTTATTTTTAATTTATATTCCTTTGATAAATAGCTATCTATGGTGACGAATATTCTATCCCTTTCTCCAGAGCCTCAGAGATCACATCCTTTTCACAGGATGCGATGTTATAGATCATCTTACACTGATTGATTAATTCTCAACCAGAGGTATTAAAAAAGATTTATAGTATGTGAGAAGCATAAAATTGTTTAAAAAGAGCTTTTGATGTTTACAAACAAAAATACTTTATTTCATCGCTGAGAGGTAATTTTTTTTTTTTTTTTTTTTGGAGACACCCCCCCCCCCCGCTGAGGACAGCCCACCGGAAAATAAACACAACTGACCCAACTTAGAAGGATATAAATTGTGTGGTAAAGTGACAGTAATATGGGTTGATTCTCAAGGGAAATTCCAAGACGGCCAAATAATTTTGTTAAAATATAGATTTTTTGTTTTACAAAGATCTTGGCAAGATCTGAAGAAAATAAACTATTCTCAAGGATCTAGAATCTTAAAAATAAATTTATTGAGCTATCACTCACAGGCAATAAAATTCAGCCTTTTTAAGTTTACGATTCAGTGGGGTTTAGTATACTCACAGAGCTGTGCAACCATCACCACTATCTAATTTTAGAACATTTTCATCAGCACCGAGAGAATTCGTATAACCATTAGCAGCCACACGCCCTTCTATGTCTCCCCAGGCCTAGGTATCCATTAACTTACTTTCCGTCTTTATGATTTTGCCTAGTCAAGACATTTCATATAAGTGGAATCATATACTATGTGGTCTTTTACTCCTGGCTTCTCTCACTTAGTGGAATATTTTCAAGGTTCATCCATATTGTAACAGGTATCAGTATTCCCTTCCTCTTTTTTTTTTTTTAGTTTTGTGTAGTTTATTTCTTTCATATCATGTCTTAACTTTCAAAACTTAAAGAGACAATACTTTAAAGAATATTCTTTGATTTAATTATTTTTTTGAATTTCATTTTATTTTTTATACAGCAGGTTCTTATTAGTTATCTATTTTATACATATTAGTGTATACATGTCAATCCCAATCTCCCAATTCATCTTCCCCCCCACCCCCGGTTTCCCGCCTTGGTGTCCATATGTTTGTTCTCTACATCTGTGTCTCTATTTCTGCCTTGAAAACCGGGTCATCTGTACCATTCTTCTAGATTCCATATATGTGCGTTAATATATGATATTTGTTTTTCTCTTTCTGAGTTACTTCACTCTGTATGACAGTCTCTAGGTCCATCCACATTTCTACAAATGACCCATTTTCGTTCCTTTTTATGGCTGAGTAATATTCCATTGTACATATGGGCCACATCGTCTTTATCCATTCATCTGTTGATGGGTATTTAGGTTGTTTCCATGACCTGGCTATTGTAGATAGTGCTGTGATGAACATAGGGGTGCATGTGTCTTTTTGAATTATGGTTTTCTCAGGGTATATGCCCAGTAGTGGGATTGCTGGGTCATATGGTAATTCTGTTTTTAGATTTTTTTTTTTTTCTTGCAGTACGCAGGCCCCTCACTGCCATGGCCTCTCCTGCCGCAGAGCACAGGCTCCAGAAGCACAGGCCCAAGGGCCACAGCTCACAGGCCCAGCTGCTCTGCGGCACGTGCGATCCTCCCAGACCAGGGCATGAACCCACGTCCCCTGCATCGGCAGGCGGACTCCCAACAACTGCGCCACCAGGGAAGCCCTAATTTTAGTTTTTTAAGGAACCTCCATACTGTTCTCCATAGTGGCTGTATCGATTTACATTCCCACCAACAGTGCAAGAGGGTTCCCTTTGTTTATAGATTTTCTGATGGTGCCATTATGTTGAGGTAGTTTCCCTCTATGCACACTTTCTGGAGAGTTTTTATCATAAATGGGTGTTGAATTTTGTCAAAAGCTTTTTCTGCATCTATTGAGATGATCATATGGTTTTTATTCTTCAGTTTGTTAACAAGGTTTATCACATTGATTGATTTGCATATATTGAAGAATCCTTGCATCCCTGGGATAAATCCCACTTGATCATGGTGTATGATCCTTTTAATGTGTTGTTGGATTCTGTTTTCTAGTATTTTGTTGAGGATTTTTGCATCTATATTCATCAGTGATAGTGGTCTGTAATTTTCTTTTTTTTGTAGTATCTTTGTCTGGTTTTGGTATCAGGGTGATGGTGGCCTTGTAGAATGAGTTTGGGAGTGTTCCTTCCTCTGCAGTTTTTTGGAAGAGTTTGAGAAGGTGTTAGCTCTTCTGTAAATGTTTGATAGAATTCACCTGTGAAGCCATCTGGTCCTGGAATTTTGTTTGTTGGAAGATTTTTAATCAGTTTCAATTTCATTACTTGTGGTTCATCTGTTCATATCTTCTATTTCTTCCTGGTTCAGTCTTGGAAGGTTAGACCTTTCTAAGAATTTGTCCATTTCTTCCAGGTTGTCCATTTCATTGGCATAGGGTTGCTTGTAGTAGTCTCTGAGAATGCTTTGTATTTCTGTGGTGTCCATTGTAACTTCTTTCTCATTTCTAATTTTATTGATTTGAGTCCTCTCTCTCTCTTTTTCTTGATGAGTCTGGCTAACGGTTTATCAATTTTATTTATCTTCTCAAAGAGCCAGCTTTTAGTTTTATTGACCTTTGCTATTGTTTTCTTGGTTTCTATTTCATTTATTTCTGCTCTGATCTTAATGATTTCTTTCCTTCTACTAACTTTGGGTTTTCTTTATTCTTTCTCTAGATCCTTTAGGTGTAAGGTTAGATTGAGATTTTTCTTATTTCTTGAGGTAGGATTGTATTGCTATAAACCTGCCTCTTAGAACTGCTTTTGCTGTATTGCATAGGTTTTGGATCTTCGTGTTTTCCTTATCATTTGTCTCTAGGTACTTTATGACTTCCTCTTTGATTTCTTCAGTGATCTCTTGGTTACTTAGTAACATACTGTTTAGCCTCCATGTGTTTGTGTTTTTTATGATTTTTTTCCCTGTAATTAATTTCTAATCTCATAGTCTTGTGGTCAGAAAAGATGCTTGATATGCTTTCAATTTTCTTAAATTTACCAAGGCTTGATTTAGGACCCATGACGTGATCTATCCTGGAGAATGTTCTGTGTGCACTTGAAAAGAAAGTGTAATCTGCTCTTTTCGGATGGAATGTCCTATAAATATCAATTAAATCTATCTGGTCTGTTGTGTCATTTAAAGCTTCTGTTTCCTTATTTATTTTCATTTTGGATGATCTGTCCATTGGTGTAAGTGAGGTGTTAAAGTCCCCCACTATTATTGTCTTACTGTGGATTTCCTCTTTTATAGCTGTTAGCAGTTGCCTTATGTATTCAGGTGCTCCTATGTTGGGTGCATAAATATTTATAATTGTTATATCTTCTTCTTGGGTTGATCCCTTGATCATTATGTAGTGTCCTTCCTTGTCTCTTGTAACGTTCTTTATTTTAAAGTCTATTTTATCTGATATGAGTATTGCTACTCCAGCTTTCTATTGATTTCCATTTGCATGGAAAAACTTTTTCTATCCCCTCAATTTAAGTCTGTATGTGTCCCTAGGTCTGAAGTGAGTCTCTTGTAGACAGCATATATATGGGTCTTTTTTTTTTATCCATTCAGCGAGCCTGTGTCTTTTGGTTGGAGCATTTAATCCATTTACATTTAAGGTAGTTATTGATATGTGTGTTCCTATTACCATTTTCTTAATTATTTTGGGTTTGTTTTTGTAGGTCCTTTTCTTGTCTTGTGTTTCCCACTTAGAGAAGTTCCTTTAACATTTGTTGTAGAGCTGTAGAGTTTGGCGATGCTGAATTCTCTTAGTTTTTGCTTATCTGTAAAGCTTTTGATTTCTCCATGGAATCTGAATGAGATCCTTGGTGGGTAGAGTAATCTTGGTGGTAGGTTCTTCCCTTTCATCACTTTAAATATATCACGCCACTCCCTTCTGGCTTGTAGAGTTTCTGCTGAGAAATCAGCTGTTAACCTTATGGGAGTTCCCTTGTATGTTATTTGTCGTTTTTCCCTTGCTGCTTTCAATAATTTTTCTTTGTCTTTAATTTTTGCCAATTTGATTACTATGTGTCTTGGTGTCTTTCTCCTTGGGTTTATCCTGCCTGGGACTCTCTGTGCTTCCTGGACTTGGGTAGCTATTTCCCTTCCCATGTTAGGGAAGTTTTCGACTGTAAGCTCTTCAAATATTTTCTTGGGTCCTTTCTCTCTCTCTTCTCCTTCTGGGACCCCTATAAAGTGAATGTTGGTGTGTTTAATGTTGTCCCAGAGGTCTCTTAGGCTGTCTCCATTTCTTTTCATTCTTTTTTCTATTCCACAACAGTGAATTCCACCATTCTGTCTTTCAGGTCACTTATCCGTTCTTCTGCCTCAGTTATTCTGCTATTGATTCCTTCTAGTGTAGTTTTCATTTCAGTAATTGTATTGTCATTTTTGTTTGTTTGTTCTTTAACTCTTCTAGGTCTTTTTAAACATTTCTTGCATCTTCTCGATCTTTGCCTCCATTCTTTTTCCGAGGTCCTGGATCATCTTCACTATCATTATGCTGAATTCATTTTCTGGGAGGTTGTCTATCTCCACTTCATTTAGTTGTTTTTCTGGGGTTTTATCTTGTTCCTTCATCTGGTACATTGCCCTCTGCCTTTTAATTTTGTCTATCTTTCTGTGAATGTGGTTTTTGTTCCACAGGCTGCAGGATTGTAGTTCTTCTTGCTTCTGCTGTCTGCCCTCTGGTGGATCTCCCTTCCTTTTTATGACTGAGTAATACTCCATTTTATAGATATACCACATTTTGTTTATTCATTTGTCCATTGATGAACATTTGGGTTGTTTCCACTTTTGGGCTATTTGGTACAAGTTTTGAACTGAACATAAATTTTCAATTCTCTTTCAGAATGTATCCTCTCACAATTCAGGAGTCCGGAAGTCTGAAATCAAGGTGTCGGCAGGGCCAGGGTCCCTCCAGAGGCTCTAGGGGAGGACCCTTCCTTGCCTTTTCCAGAGGCTGGTGGCCACCAGCATCCTGTGTTCCTTGGCTCATGACTGTATCCCTCCAATCTCTGCCTCTCTCTTCCCACAGCTTTTCTTTCTGTGTGTCTCTCTGTTCTCTCTTCCTGTGATAAGGACACCAGTCCCCACCACCACCCCCAAATCTAGGAAGATTTCATCTCAAGATCTTCAACTGTGTAAATCTGCAAAGACTCTATTTCCAAATAAGGTCACATTCTGAGATTGTGTGTGGATACAAATTGTGTGTGTGTGTGGGGGGGCGGATATTACTTGATCCACTAGGTGGCATCACCCAGGCCTCCTGTCTGACTGCTTTTGAGTTGGGTTCAGTCAATGGGGCACTGGCCAGAAACCAGCGGGCAGGAGGAGATTAGGGTGGGGTGTTTCTTTCTACAGCCTCTCATCTCTGCATCCTAGGGGTTTGGCAGTGGCTGTGTCCCTGCCCACCTGCACTTCCTCCGACCAAGCCCACCTCAAAGGCTCTAGGCCCCAGTGGACACTGCCTCTCTCCCCCTCTTGCCCCTGAAGGTCTGGGGTGGTAACACTCTGTACTGTTTTGTGCCCCTCGGTGGCCCCCTCTCTTCTGCTGTTTCCCTTAACCCTAGGAACCTTTGTAGGAACTCCCTTTGCTAAAATATCCTCCAATGAACATCTGAACCAAAGAAATTCTTTTCCTGCTGAGACCCTGACTGATACAAACATTATATTTACTTACTTTTCCCAGAGGAAGAGATAAAGTGACTTTTTTCACTTTATCTACAAAATAGCAAAACGTGAGTGAGCTGTGCTCAGCTCTGCACTCTAGCAATACTTCTAAATTAGAGTTAGCTCTAAAAAAGGGGAGTCTTTTTTAAATTTTTATTTTATATTGGAGTATAGTTGATTAAAAATGTTGTGTTAGTTTCAGGTGTACAGAAAAGTGATTCCGTTATACATATACATGTATCTATTCTTTTTCAAATTTTTTCCCATTTAGGTTAACACAGAATATTCAGCAGAGTTCCCTGTGCTATACGATAGGTCCTTATTGATTATCCGCTTTAAATATAGCAATGTGTATATGTCAATCCCAAACTCCCAATCTATCCCTCCACCCACCATTCCCCCCTGATAACCATAAGTTTGTTCTCTATGTCTGTGAGTTTGTTTCATTTGTATCATATTTTTAGATTCCACATATAAGTGATATCACACAGTGTTTGTCTTTCTCTGTCTGACTTACTTCACTTAGTATGATCATCTCCACGTCCATCGATGTTGCTGCAAATGGCATCATTTCATTCTTTTTTATGGCTGAGTAATATTCCATTGTATATACGTACCACATCTTCTTTATCCATTCCTCTGTCAATGGATGCTTAGGTTGCTTCCATGTCTTGGCTATTGTAAATAGAGCTGCAATGAACACTGGGGTGCATGTATATTTTCAAACCATGTTTTTCTCTGGGTATATGCCCAAGAGTGGAATCGCTGGATCATATGGTAGCTCTATTTTCAGTTTTTTTAAGAAGCCTCCATACGATTCTCCATCATGGCTGCACCAATTTACATTCCCACCAACAGTGTAGGAGCATTCTAAAGAAAGGGGTCTTAAAGGACAGATGTTTTAGTTAAATCAGCTATGATTTTCACTCTCTTCCCAAGCTGTTTAGTTCTTCGGTGTCTCTCCCATCCTGGGCACTATCTTCCCCATCAATCCTTTTGGTTTGCTTACCAAGCACTGTTGGTGTCCTGTTTGATAATATCCCTCTGAGGAACCAATCCTACAAACCGTCCCTTTACTGCCACTTTCTGCCATGCTCACTGGGCCTGGAAAAGGGAAGGAGCCCTATGATTCCAGTTGTGAGGCCTGGCTGCCAGAGACCGGAGCACACCCATCTGGGAGACACGGATTCATTTCTGAAGGAAGAGGGTCTTATAGTTATAACCCCCTATGGAAGTTAAGTGAGGAAATAACCTTGCCTGAACCAACAGACCGACAGATACCATCTCTCCCAGAAAAGTCATTTCAGAAAAACACAGCTGAGAACAAGGACCTCTAGAAAGGGGGCTGTTCATTACATGTAGACAGTATGATACTGGCCAGACAGTTCCTCAGAATGATTGGGTAAATAATTCATATGTATGCTGTTTGCTCTTATATGCCACTTTTTTTTTCATTTAAAATGTACTCTGACCTTTTCACAAGCCAGTAAGGATCCTTTTGTGACTTATAGATAATTATTGCACAGATTTCCATTCAATGTCTGTTATTAATTAGCCAGTCACTTCTCATTGGGCATCTGACTTGTTTGCAGATTTTCAATACTATGGGTAGTGCTGTAACATCTTTGTTACCTGTACATCTTTGAGCTTATTTTTGGCTGTTTCCTTAAGCCAAGTTTCTCATGGTAGAATTCATATGTCAAAGGTTTGCATGCTTTTGATTTTGATATGCTTTGCCTAAATACCCTCTGGAAATACTGTGCTAATGTAGATTCTCACTAATGGACTATTATCTTTCTAGACTTTGCAGTGTGATGAGTATAAAATGAAATACCTTTGTTTTTGCATTTCTTTGATTGCTAGTGAAAGTTACTATTTTTTAATATTATTATTAGGCATCTGAGTGAATATCTATTCTTTTTTTTTTTTTTTTTTTTTGTGGTACGCGGGCGTCTCACTGTTGCGGCCTCTCCCGTTGCGGAGCACAGGCTCCGGATGCGCAGGCTCAGCGGCCATGGCCCACGGGCCCAGCCGCTCCGCGGCATGTGGGATCTTCCCGGACCGGGGCACGAACCCGTGTCCCCTGCATCGGCAGGCGGACTCTCAACCACTGTGCCACCAGGGAAGCCCTGAGTGAATATCTATCCTTTACCCAGCTTTTCTATCGGGCATATCAGCTATACTTTGTTGATTAATAAGAAGTGTTTATGTTTTCAAAATTTTAAACCTTGATCAGAAATATTTTTCCTTGTGAGTCATTTGAGTTTTCAGTTTGCTCTTAAAATTCTTTAATTTTATGGAAAAGTTTAAATGTTTATGTGATCATGTATATCAATTTTTTCTTGATATCCTTTGAGAGAATTGCCTTTTTTATCCTTGGAAAAGTATTCTTCCCCATGGAAACACAGATACATTCATGTAATATTGTGTCCTAGTATTTCCTCGGCTTCATTTTTTACATTTAAATATTCAGACCATCTAAAATGTGTTTAGAGAAAATTATAAATTGGGGATTTCCATGAATTAATGTTGTTCTAGATGGTTATCTAATTGTGCCAAAACAAGTTATTAAGTAATTCACCCCTTACCTCTGATTTGAAATGCTATCTTTATCCTTATTTGGTCTTGATCTTGTGCTTAACTTTGTATCCTGTTCCAATGACTATTCATAACCTTGCCAGCCCCCCTCTATCTTAGTTACTAAAATTAAAAAAAAAATCTCTATCTCCATCTATCTATCTATCTATCTATCTACCTATCTATCTATCTATCTATAAAATCAGTGACGTAAGTTCTTCCTTGTTATACTTTTGCAAAACACACTTAACTTTGTAACAGTCTGTAAGTAATATGGACCTACTGTATAGCACAGGGAACTCTACTCAATACTCTGTAATGGCCTATAAGGGAAAAGAATCTAAAAACAGAGTGGGTATATGTATATGTATAATTGATTCACTTTGCTGTACACCTGAAACTAACACAACATTGTAAATCAACTATACTCCAATAAAAATTAAAAGAAATAGAATAAATAAATAATTTTGTATCAGTCTGGGTATAATCAGGAGACAGAAACTGCACCATGATTTAAAGAAGGAAAGTTTAATATGAAGAATCATGTAATTATGATAAAAGATTGACTCTAAGATACAGAGTACCTTAGCACTGCAAGAGAAAGGGCAAGGAAGGGCACATCAGAAGTTCCCCCTTAGCCTGGGCTCAGACCTCACCGGAGAGAGTGCAGGGGGAGCTCTTTGGATGACAGAGAGGTTGCCTGGTTTGCAGAAGTTGCGAGGCCAGTCACTGGGGTGGCAGGAAGTCCCCTGCTGAGGCACAGGTGAGTCCCAGCCAGTGCCCAGGTACACGGCATGCAGAGAGAGGGAGATGCCAGTACAGGCAGGAGACTGGAGCCCACAGTGTCTATGCCAATGGTTGTGGGAGCTGATTGCTAGGTTGGGCCAGGGTTCATGGGTGCTGAGGAACCATGTGTTCTGGGGGCATGGCCGAAGCAGAATGTCACTACCCATTACGCCTTGTGGCATGTTATTCTTCTATATGCAGGTTAGAATCATTTTTATCTAGTCCCCAAATTTATCCCATTGGAATTGAATTAAATATTTTCATTATTTTAGAGAAATTGATGTCCTTGTAATTCTCAGTATTCTTGTCCCGGAATACATATTTCTCTCCATTATTTTTATAGCCATCAGCAAAAATTCAGGGTTTCTTCTTGTATATTGTTTATTCCTTTTAGTCTCTTCCTTTTTGCTACTTATATCTCATTTCTATTTCTTGTCTTCTTGCATTAGCTAAAGCATGATCAAATATGAATAGTGATATTTAAAATCTTTGATTCTGATCCTATGGGAATGTCTTCACCTTAGTTTAAGGTTAATATTCATTATCATGTCAAGGACGTATCTCGCTGTTCCTATAGCTTCCTCTGTGTTCTATCAAATGCCTCTCTAACATTTATCGAGCTGATCAAGTGGTTTTCCTTCTTTTACCCATTTCATGTGATGAATTACATTAATAAGTTTCTAAATAATGAGCTGTCCTTGTTTCATCAAATTCAGACTTAATCGGCCATGGGGCATTATCTTTCAGCTTAGTACTGATTTTGATTTTCTAATATTTTGTTTGGGATTTAGAGATCTTTCCCTGTAAAGGGGAATAATCTCTATTTTCTTTCTTGAACTGTTAGGTTTGGGAATTGGGATTAGGCTGGTTTGTGAAACAATCTGGGAAGGAGTCCATCTTTTTCTACGTGTATAGATGAATGAGTTTTCAAGTTTTGGAATCTGAACTCAACAGTCTTTCCTATCATTCCCTCTTCCCAATCCCTGTGCACCATCGTGCTTCTGGTCCATGTCACCTCAGATTCCTAAGCAGTGTCTCTCAGCCTCCAGTCTCTGCCCCTGCAAAACTCACCGTAGGTGTTACGCTTCAAAACCTGGCCCCAGATCCCATGCCTTCAGTCACCAACCTGCACGAGGATCCTGTGTCCAACAGTGAGTTTCAACTGCCTGACCACAAACCTTGGCCCTACCACTTGCTGCGTGACCAAAAGCAAGTTATATAACCTCTCTGTGCCTCTTTCCCGATTTGTAAAAGAGAAAGATAGTAACCCCTTTGTGTTCATTTCCTGTGGGTTTATTGCGGAGAGATGAACACAGAAATTACAAGTAAGCATCACTGCTGTTGGACAGTGTTGCTTGCTGACTCTAATTTTTTAAATTGAGCTTGTATTTTGTATATCTTTGTTTTTCCCATTTCACTTTTCTGGGAATTTATTTTTATCCTGTTTCACAAAAGTGGCAGTCTGTTGCACATTGGAAGTAAACACTTACACAATGTTCCCCCACTATTGATAGTGTGGGAAGACTACTTTAAAGAGCCTGGGCACTTCACCTCTCCGGAAACTCCAGAGTCCTACGGATCACGCCTGAGACAAAGTCAAGACCAGCAGGGCTGTGCTCACACTGCTCGCCCATCGTATGTGAAATACATCACATTTAAAGGATCTTTTTAGGTATCTAACATCCTCAACACCAAACTGAGGCTTAGAAATTTATTTGCATAAACCACATGAGGGCTCAGATCTGCGAAGCAGCAAAGACAATTCAAATGTGGAGCTCTCAAGTGCTGAAACACACACTCTTGCCATGTGACTGGTGAACTTGGCAGGGGGGCAGTGGAGGAGGGACAGGAAACAGGGTGGAGATGGGACATGATCTGTCTTGATGACGGATGAGCAGATGCCGCTCTCTCCATCGCCAGCCTTCTTCTCCAGGCACAATTAGATAGATTCCTAATCTAGGCACAGTGAACCCACAAGTGCCCTTTTTTACAAAACCAGGGCACTATCTCAAATATTAAGTAAGAATCAAGAGGTGTTGAGCCATTCCGTCAGCCCATAACCAAAGAACCAGAATGATGGTAGTTAGAAAAAGCAACCTTTCAAACCTTATCCAGGGTGCCAGTCATCTTTTTATATATATATTTTTTAAAATGACAAAATGTAGCTCCAAGATCCAATATTTCAGATGCTCTGATTCATCCTGGCTGCAAGACAATATTTTCTCCAGCATAAGCCTGTCTGCGGATTAAAGGCAAACATTTCAAAAATTATTCTGTAGCTTAAGAAAACATACTTCAACAATTACTGTTTCCTTTTCCATGTAACCAAATTCACTGTACATTACAACTTTAAAGCTGAGATCTAAGGTTTTGATCAGCCCTTTAATCCTGCCTGTGGCTTCGAGTCCTTCCTGCTCTTTATGAGAAGGGCTCCAGGCCAGCAGCTCTCTGTGAACTAAAAAAAAAAAAAAAGGAGAAAAAGAGGGGA
This sequence comes from Delphinapterus leucas, assembly GCF_059928025.1. NCBI lineage: Eukaryota > Metazoa > Chordata > Mammalia > Artiodactyla > Monodontidae > Delphinapterus > Delphinapterus leucas. Next base: position 2,219,629 of record NC_143142.1, on the reverse strand, counting down.
AAAAAAGAGGAAGAACTTAGCTGACTGGGAACAAAGTTCTAAGGCATTAAAAAAGGTTAAGCCATGGCATTTAAAAATCTGACACTTGAAGAAGACGTAACTTAATGACATGACTCCACCTCTGTGCTCTTCAGAGGGCTTTAGGTCAAATGAAATCACTAAAGAGAGAAGTGGCATTGAATCTCCTTCTTGTCCAGTAAGTTGAAAACATTTTCCATACCAGGACCACCTAACAACGTTTTCAGAAATTGAATCTGCTTTTGTCTTTATTTGGCATGCCACGTTCCAGATTTACCAACTTTTCTCTTTTTTCTTCATTCATTGCTCTTCCTCTAGGTCAGCTTAGTTTCACTCCTGTATATTAAGACGATGCCATCATGGGGGGCGGGGCGGGGGATGGAACCCAACAAGATTGCTGACATCGTAGCTCATGATTCAATACAGATGCTTCATAAAACACGGGTTCGTGCACCGGCATTTGAATTACGACTCATAACTTACTAGTACATGACCTTGAGCAAGTTGATTTATCTCTCTGGGCTCTCCACGCTACCATCAGTAAACTGGTCCCAGGAATATCTACCTTGCAGGATGACTAGGAAAACGAAGTGAGATGAGAAAGGTCCAGTGCCTACGCCACCACCTAGCACTCAGGTTTTGCTCATGACACGTGTTGTGTAGACCAGGGCTCCATGCTTCAAAGTGCAGCTGCCAAGTTTATTGTCACTCAGGCAAAAAGTTGCCTTAGAAGTTCCATAGAGAAGGAGACTTACAGAGCCAGACCCTCTTAGAAAAAAAGAAAATGCCCTGATTCTACATCTGTCCCTCAAAATCTACCTTAGGGAGTCAGGAGACTTTAGTGTCAATTGTACCAGCTGAAAGAGGAAGTTCAGGTTCAAGGGTGTCCTGAGAATTCTCTCCCTTTCCTTTTCCTTATTCCCCTCCCACTTTCACACCACTTGCATATTCATCAGAAATGTTGATTTCCTGCTCAGGATCTTCGAGAATGGATTTAACACAAAATCTGAGACCCTGCTGTCTCCCAATAAAAATCAAGTGAGTAACAGGATTACGGTTCTGAAACAACTCCTGACATCCTAATGCCAGCCTGGTCCTGTTATATGTTCCAGATTTTCTTAAATAGGTCCAGGCCGTGTCAAAACACGGCAGCATGTAAAGATTCTCAAATGAAGGTCAACCTGACCCTTAGAGGCTTGGGAAGGTCTTCCATTCCTGCGCCTTCAGCTCAAGTCATCATATCTTACAAATCACACAAAGAGGTGGTGTTCAGACCCGTTCAAAAGTCCATTTCTATTTACCTGAGCTAACGCCTCCTGGTAAAGCTGAATAAACCAGATGCTCGCTGGATTCTGCTAATATAGATGTAACTTAAAATAGAAAAAAGAAAAGGCAGAGTTTTCCTCTCACCCTCTCCTGCCCTGTAAGTCCTTCCTGTACAAATCCACTGACGGCCCCATCTCCCCAGAGCTCCCGACTACACGCGTTAACAGCTGTCTACCCAAGCTATTCCGGTCTCCCCAGGCATCTCTTTTCCTGTTTATACTTGTACATCAAATGTGCCTTTGGAAAATTCCCTGATTTCTTTTGTCCTGTTTTCTTTGTTCTGTTTCCATTTGGAAATGACATGTAAGGGAAATGGTTTATTTCAACAACTGGAGATGATGGAAAAAGCCATAAGAGTAGGCAAAAGAAAACACACACACATACACATACAGACACACACACACACACATACAAACACACACACATACACACACATACATACACGCACACAGAGGCTATGAGAAAGCAAATCTCCAGTTCAAGGTTTCCTAAGTAAGTACTGTCTGCTTCTCCTTATATAGGATCAGGTATGATAAGGTGTGGACTCCTTTTGGAGGAAGTTTGTACAAAATGACATACGAGCACAAGCTTCTCTGGAACTTTCAGCTTCAGAGCTACTTTGTTTCTGCAGATAAACAAGGTCCTACTTTATAGCACAGGGAACTACATTCCCTGTGATTACAGGGATTGTGATGTGATTACAGAATATTGAGCCTAAATGGGAAAAGAACTTGAAAAAGAATAGATACATGTGTATGTATAACTGAATCACTTTGTTGTACACCTGAAACGGACACAACTTTGTTAATCAACTATACTCCAATATAAAACATAAATTAAAAAAATAAAAGGTGAAAGAAACATTTAAAAAATCCTGTAATGGAAAAGAATATGAAAACGAATGTATATGTATATGTAACTAAAGCACTTTGCTGTATACCAGAAACTAACACAACCTTGTAAATCAACAATACTTCAATCAATCAATCAATCAATAAAAATAACCGCAGTTAATTATTTAGCATTTAACCTTTAAGACCTTAATATTTTAACAATGTTTTATCCTTATAAAAATATACCCTTTTGTTTTGTGAAAAAAAACTAGTTTGTTTCTGATTATCACCAGGCGAACCTAAATACCAGGCTGTTGGATGCTTCCAAATACCCCTTGACTTCCGGTCTCTTTGTCCCACAAGAAGACCTGGGTTCACAGCATGCAGCCAGTAGTGATGTTAAAAGATGAACAACTTGGCAGTGGAGGGAGGGGTTCATCCCCATCAAAGTCACCCCAGGGACTTCCCTGGTGGCGCAGTGATTAAGACTCCGTGCTCCCAAAGCAGGGGGCCTGGCTGGGTTCGATCCCCTGTCAGGGAACTCGATCCTGCATGCATTCCACAACCAAGAGTTCACATGCCACAACTAAGGAGCCCACATATGGCAACTAAGGAGCCCGTCTGCTGCAGCTAAGACAGGGCGCAACCAGATAAACAAATAAATAAATAAATATTTTTAAAGAAAAAGTCACCCCAAATGAGCACTAACACTGAAGTTTTTACTTTTAAGGGCTTTTGCTTCCTATGCACAGGGGCAGCCCTGCTGCTCCCAAACATGTGGCCATCCCTGATCCCAAGGAAAACGGGGAGCTGTCACCTTTTGCTCCAGCGCTGTGACAGTTGAAATCCCTAAGAACATTTGCAGACATTTATTTTAATTGGTAGAGTTTAACAGATTAGGGAGAGGCCAGGAGAAGACAACCTGGAACACTTCCAAACTAAAGATAATCCATATTGTAAATGTAACTTTGGGGAGTGGCGTTTAAAATCCTTAATATTTCATGAAAGTGATACTGGTGCTTACAGGTTTGGTTTTGATTAAACTTCCCAGCCCTGCACCTCTCTTCCCTCTCCCATGGCAGGGCACTTAAAGAATATTGTAAAGAAGGCTTTGATAATCTTTCTGTTTATCTTTGCGACAAAGCTGAGCTCAGATGATTCACAAATCATATTTCTGCGGCTTTAGCCCCCTGACCCCCGCGAGAGCTCGGCAGGCTACTATATAATAAAATTCCCCACTGTGAGGAGAAGAGCCCAGTGCAAGTTCAGTGCTAATCAGGAGAGGGCATGCCTTGCATAACTGTGCTCTGTTTTGATGAAATATTCATCTATATTGATATTGAAGCAATAAAAATTAGGGTTGAAAAGTTCCATAACCTCTTTGTGAGCTCAGTCCCGACATGTTAAACGTCATCCTTTCCAAGGGTCACCGAGATCGTGATTTGGTGGGATCGGTTCCTGACCTTGACAATGAAAACTAACCCACAATTGAAACCTTTAGATCCATTAGGGTAACGTCAGTTGCATATGCAGTCTGATTTTCTTTTTAATGGAAAGAAGCTGCTGTTTTTATCATTTTCAAAGGAATGTATGTCCACAAAAACTCAAATGATGCAAGAAAATGTGCATGGTAGAAAATAAAAATGGTGCATGCTGCCAGGACCCAGAGGATCTAACCTTCCAGACTTAGAGACTCACATGCAACACACACACACACACACACACTCACAGGATATAGTTCTAAACATATGGAGAGAAAGAGAAAGAGATAAAGGAGAGTAAAGAGCAGAAGGGAGATATACTAAAGAGAGGTCATCTTACACGGAACTAGCTTTTACCAGTAACGATGAATTGTGTACATTTTTTGCAAGCCAGTGAACATGGGCCTGCACATAATTTTTAACAACTCTGTAGATTACTACCCTCCATGCCGTAACTTATTCAAGCATCCTCCACTAAAGGCCATTTCTGTTAGCTGTCGCTTGTTCTCTTCATGGAGCCTGCATTTCAAGGACGTTTGTTCCTTATGGTTTTTAGGTAGAGGTGGCTCACACCAAACTCTTCTCGGAGCACATGAGGAAAAGTCATGTTTGAACAGAACGATCTGTTATCTCATTCTCAGCTGTTACCAGCTTCGTGTGTAGGAATCGTTCCCTTAGTTTTTTAGGTCAGATCTTCTCAAGGAACCAAAAGGATTGGCATAGAGAAGAAATGAGCCTGATCTAAAAGAGAAGAATAATGACAAGAATGAATGAGGCCAGATTTGGGAACCACTCTCAGAGCCTAACAGGAGTTGTATGCATAAGTACTGTAAATATATCGATAGAATGTACATCTATAAAATCGGTGTATTTTGTATATGTTAATAACATTGTCAACCATCTTCTTCATTACGGTCTCATATACCTCTAAAGTGTTTCATTTTTTAAAACTGTGCCAAACCCCAAATCCAGCCATTTGTCTTGGGAAGCAAGGAACACACAAGCAACATTAATTACTTTATGTGAATCTACAAATGTCTTTTCTTTGTATTAATAGAATCATGCAGAACTTAATGCCCATCAACTATTACACTGAGAATTGTGTCAACATGGTTGTAATGTCTTGCTATGCTGTGCACTGAAATATGCGTGTATTTATTTAAGCAGATAAATACAAACACATGTTCGAGCTCTTTGTGCTCAAAAGGATGTATCGCTTAGCAATTGAGAGCATGCGCTTTAGGCTCAAAGAGACACAGACTCAAACATCTCCAGTTGCTAAATATGTGTCTTTGGACACATTATTTCTTGGTCTGTAAAGCAGAGATAGTAACAGTGCTTACCTGGCAGAGGACTGCTGAGAAGTAAATGAATAATGTTCTTAAGCCACTTAGCATAGTGCCTGATGCAAAGCAAACATCCAATAAAAAATACCATATGGTAGGGCTTCCCCGGTGGCGCAGTGGTTGCGAGTCCGCCTGCCGATGCAGGGGACGCGGGTTCGTGCCCCGGTCCGGGAAGATCCCACATGCCGCGGAGCGGCTGGGCCCGTGAGCCATGGCCGCTGAGCCCGCGCGTCCGGAGCCTGTGCTCCGCAGCGGGAGAGGCCACAGCAGTGAGAGGCCCACGTACCGCAAAAAAACAAAACAAAACCAAAAAAAATACCACATGATCACGATGGTGATGATGAAAACGATGAAAGCATATTTTAAGTGGAAGCCAATGATCATAAATTCTGGACACGCCGAAAGATTTTCAGGTGAGCAGTGACATGGGCCATCATGTATGATCTTAAATGAACTAAAGTATAACATGTATTGGAGCGACACGCCCTTCTTTCAGATGGAAAAATTAAACCTTATAAAGATGTCAGTTTCCCCCAAATGAACATGTAGGTTTCTTCCATCACCAATCACAGTAGGACTTTTCCAGGAGCTTGATGGTGGTAGTAGCATCTTCACTAGTCATGGCTGTCCTTTAATGAGAGTTCAGGGTATACCAGATACCGTACATTTCTCTACATTATCTCATTTTATCTCCACCACAGCTTTGTTGGGGTACCATACAATTTGCCCATTTAAAGTGTAAAATTCAATGGTTTTTAGTGTATTCAGAGTTGCGAGATCCCCACAAGTTTAGAACATTTTCATTATCCCCAAAACGAACCTTGCATACATTAATGGTCGCTCCCAATTTTACCTCGACCTATTGAGCCCTAATAGATAATCTCATTTCTGTCTCTATAGAGTTGCATATTCTGGACATTAATATAAATAGAATCCTATGATTTGTTGTCCTTTGTGATTGGCTTCCTTCATTTAGCATCATGTTTTCAAGGTACATCCACAAAGTAACATGTGTCTACGCTTCATTCTTCATATTCCCAGATAATATTACATTGTCTGGATAGACCACATTTTGTTTATCCATGCATCAATTGATGGACAGTTAGGTTGTTTCCACTTTTTGAGTTTTGTAAATAATGCTGTTATGAGTATTCCCATACATGTTTTTGTGTGGACATTTTTTTATTTCTCCTAGGTTTAAATCTAAGAGTAGGATTGCTGGGCCATGGATCCCTCCATGTTTGGCCTATTGAGGGAATTTCAGACTCTTCCAAAGCACCTGCACAATTTACATTCCTGTCAGCAGTGTATGAGGGGACCTATCTCTTCACATCCTCATGAACACTTGTCTTGTCTATTATAATCATCCCAGCAACTGTGAAGTGGTATCTATATCTCATGGTGAATTTGATTTGAATTTTCTTGATGACTAGTAATACTGAGTATCTTTCATATGCTTATTGGCCATTTCTAAGTGTTTTCTCTGTATCTTCTTTGTCCATTTTTCACTAGATTATTTGTCTTTTTATTACTGAGTTGTAGGAGTTCTTTATATATTCTAGATACCACTCCTTTATCAAAAATACAATTTATAAATATTTTCTTTCATTCCGTGAGCTGGTTTTTTTTAACTTTCTTGATGGTGTCCTTTTTTACATAAATTAATTTTATTTATTTATTTTTGGCTGCATTAGGTCTTCGTTGCTGCACGTGGGCTTTCTCTAGTTGTGGCAAGCGAGGGCTACTGTTTGTTGCAGTACACGGGCTTCTCATTGCGGTGGCTTCTCTTGTTGTGGAGCATGGGATCTAGGTACATGGGCTTCAGTAGTTGCAGCACGTGGGCTCAGTAGTTGTGACTCGTGGGCTCTAGAGCGCAGCAGGCTCAGAAGTTGTGGTGCACGGGCTTAGCTGCTCCGCAGCATGTGGGATCTTTCTGGACCAGGGTTCGAACCTGTGTCCCCTGCGTTGGCAGGCGGATTCTTAACCACTGCGCCACCAGGGAAGCCCTTGATGGTGTCCTCTGAAGCGAATTTTTTAAAAAAAATTTTGATGAAATTCAATTTGTCTATTTTTAATTGTATTTGTGTTTTTGGTGTCATAGCTAAGAAACCATGGCTTACTCCAAAGTCAGGAAGATTTACTCCTATGTTTTTTTCTTAGATTTTATAGTTTTAGCTCTTACATTTAGGTCTTTAATCCAATTTGAGTTAACTTTTGTAAGCTGTGTGAGATAGGGGTCTAATTTCATTCTTTTGCATGTGGCTATCCAATTATCCTAGCATCATTTGTTGAAAAAACTATGCTTTCCTCATTGTATTGTCTTGTTAACCTTCTCAAAAATCAGCTGACTATATATGTAAGCGTTTATTGCTGAATTCTCAATTCTATTTCATTGGTCAATGTCTATCCTAGCATCAGTAAAACAATGTCTTGATTATTGCAGCTTTGTAGTAAAATTCAAAATCAGGAATTATAAATGCACCAACTTTGTTCTACATTCTCAAGACTGTTTTGCCTATTTGGGGTCTCTTGCATTTTCATGAAAGTTTTAGGGTTAGCTTGTCAATTTGTGCAAAGAAGACAGTTGGGATCTTAATGGGGATGGTGTTGAATCTGTAGATCAATCGGGGGGTATTTTCATCTTAACAATATAAGTCTTCTGATCCATGAACATTGCACGCCCTTCCATTTTCTTTTAGATCTTCTTTCAAAAACTATAATACTTTTTAGTTTTCAGAGTATGTATTTTGTACTTCTTTTGTTAAGTTATTCCTAATTATTTTACCCTTTTTGATGCTGGTGTAAACAGAATTGTTTTTTAAATTTCATTTTTGGTTTGTTCATTGCTGGTATATAGAAATACAACTGTTTTTTTTGTATATTGATATTGTATCCCATCACTGTGCTGAACTTGTTTACTAGTTCTAATAGTTTTTGCTGGATTTTCTATATACAAGATCATGTCATTTGCAAATAGAGATAGTCTTACTACTTTCTTTCCAATCTGGAGCTTTTTGTTTCCTTTTATTGCCTCATTACCCTGACTAGAACTTCTACTACATTGCTGAACAGAAATCGTGAGAGCAGAATTCCTATCTTTTCCTGATCCTAGAAGGAAAGCAGTCTTTCACCATTAAATCTCATATTAAATTCCCTTTATCAGATTAAAGAAGTTCCTTTCCATTGCTAGTTTGTTGAGTGTTCTATCATGAAAGAATATTGAATTCTGTCAAATGCTTTTTCTCCATATATTAAGATGACCCTGTGTTTTTGGTTCTTTAATCTATGGATGTGGTATATGACATTAATTGATTTGTGGACGTTAAATCTGCCTTGCATCCCTGGAATAAATCCCACTTGGTCGTGGCATATAATCTTTCTTTTGTGCCCTGGATTCAGTTTGCTAGTATTGAGGATTTTTATACCTATTTCATAAAGAATATTGGTCTATATTTTTCTTGTGATAGCTCTGATTGATTTTGCTATCAAGGTAATGCTGGCTTCATTAAAAACACACACACACACAAAAACCTCGGCAAATGTTCCTTCCTATTTTGTTTCAAGTTTGTGAAGAATTTATATTAATTCTTCTTTAGGTGTGTGGTTAAATTAACCAGTAAGGAAAATAAAGCAAGTGGGTAAAATGTTTCATCAGATATTAAAATACATTAGAAAACAATAGTAATTAAAACAGTTTAGAACTGACACAGTTTTATATACAGCTTATTGGAAGAGATTCAATAACCTGGAATACACACTGACATATATTTACTAATATATGATTGTAGTGGTTGGAGCAGATACTGTCCCTGGCCTAACCAGCATCCCCAATACCCTTTTCCCCCTGCCTAACAGAACCTGAATTTGTTCAAGACTGTACCCACCTCCACCCCACCCCCATTGGGCTATGGACCTCAGACTGGCCTGATCTTAGGGAAATGTCACATCCTTGCTACCAATCTGTTCATAAAAGCATGTGTCACACATTTCTGGCCAATGAGACATGAAGAAAGGTTGCCACTACCTCTGAACCAATGGGTCTTCAAGATTACACAACCACTGTGTCTCAAGACCTCCTTGAATTATCATCCTGGAATTTCCCTTAACTATTATCCTATCTGGAACTGTCTCTTTCTTGGTTCATCCCTTTATTGTTTTGGTGAAACGCGTTCTGCAGTGGCTTCCTGAGAAAGGGAAGTGAATTATTAATTCCCTGCATTTCTCAAATGTCTTCATTTTATCCTTAAACTTGATCCATGGAGAGAATTAGTAGAACATTCTAGGCTGGAAATCACTCTCCCTTGGGATGTGGAAGACATTCTTCCCTGACTTCTAGCTTTCAGCGTTGCTATTAAATAGTCTGATGTTATTTTGATAAAAGCAGTCCTTGATTTGTGATCTCTTTTTCTTCCCTATAGATACTTTCTTTTTATCCCTGATGCTACTGTCTTTTGCATCTTACTAGTTGAGAGATTTAACATCTTATTGGCCATTTTGATGCTCCTTTCTGAAATATCTATTCATATCCTTTTCTTGCTGTTCTAATGGATTGAAGAGTTCTTCATATGTTATAGCTGTGAACACTTTATCTGTCATCTGTGTTCCAGATTGTTGTCCCGAAATGTCATTTGTTCATGTGCTTTATTCATGGTACCCTTTGCTGTACAAAATCTTACATTCTTAAATATATATATATATATACACACACACACACACGCATGCTTATACATACATAGTCTCTGGGTTTTCTAAGTTATAAAGACCTCCTTAACCCATAGGCTGTAACTCGCAGTCTCGCAAGTTTTCTTCAAATATTTGTATTGTTTATTTTTTGCGTGTAAATCTTTAGTCCATCAGTAATTTGGTTTTGTATACACTGTATGCTAGAAAGGCAATGGGGTTTCCTCTGGAATCTGTGTTGGTTGTGTCAACCATTTATTTAAAAACCTTCTTCTTACCAAATTAAAAAATCACCTTTGCTCTATCAAATTCCATTTATACTGGGATCTATTTCTTATCACCCATTATTCTCACGGGTCTATTCGTCAATTCCAATGTCAATACCATATTGTTTGGAATCAAGTCTTCATACTTGGTAAGAAAAGCTACTGCCTTTTTTTTATGAGAGCTATTCTAATTTATCCTCCCATACAAATAATAAGACATTAAAAAAATCTCCCCAATACAAGATTTAATTTGAATACTTTCAATTTATAAATTAATTTAGAGGAAATGACATTTTAAATTTTCTTCCCATCCTAGAACGTGATATGGCCTTCTAGTTATTCAGATCTTTTTTTTTTTTATGCCCTTCAATGTGACTTTATAGTTTCTGCATGTAGATCCTACATTTTTTGCTGAATGATAAAACCCAGCACTGGAGAGGATGCAGTGAAACTTACATCTACTTGGCTAGTGGCAATGAAAAGTAGCCCAATCAACTCTTTTTGAAAGGCAATTTTACAATATACAAAGGGCCCTAAAAAAAATGAACATTTGATTGGGAGAGAATACATGGATTAGAGAATTTATCCTAAAGGTATTTCTAAAAGAAAGAAAAAACTACATGTGGGGTGAGACATTGTTTACAATGTTGAAAATTTAGAATCAATATAAAAATTAAGTCAAAAGGAGATAGTTTTTCAACTTATGACAAGCCCACTTAATAGCATGTCATTAAAATGGCATGTGGAATTTATATAACAGGATCGTTATATGATAAGAGGGAAATGGGATATAAAATTCAATGCATAGCTACAACTGAAAGAAACATACATATAATCATAGGGGAAAGCACAGATTAGAATACACCAAAATGTTAAACGCATTATTGGTTTCTTGAGATGATAGATGAGCTTTTCCTACTATTTTCCAAACTTCCAAAACATTTTATTTTTAAAAACATTAAGTGTTACAAATCAGGATTCAATGGAAGAGTAACAGGTTTGATTGGAGGGGGGAAGGAATTTTGGAATGTTTTCTTTAAAAGGCAATTTGACTAATTTTAAACATAATAGCAACAAGGATAAACTGCTAACGATGAGTTTACAAATAGAGGTTCACCTTAAACAGATAAAAGTAATGTACTAGAAGCAGTTTATATGCGATACATGATGCAGTTTGAGAACAGTTTTCGCTCTTAAGCAGGTTAAATCTGCCTCTGTAACCTTGCTCACACCATTGCTTTGCATCTGACACCCTCCTTGAAGTTCAAAGATAAACTTCAACCCAATTAAGACTACCTTATCCCTGGTTCTTATTAACAAAATTTAACATAGCAAAAATTTCTCATGCATCATCACTTATCACATGAATAAGGTTTTGTGTTCATTAAAGCAAAACCAAAGTACTGTAACTTTGTCTACCTGTAACTCTGATTTACAGGTCCCCATTCTCAGCCCAGCACTAAGATCTATTGTGCACCTGCACTATACGAGGAATGGTTTTAGGCGTTTTAAGTATATTATCTCATTTAATTTTCATGATGATCCTATGAGGCTGGAATTGTTGGTTCTAATATAATAATGAGACACTGGGTATCAGAGAGCTGTGATTTCCCCAGGGTCACACACCCGTAGATATGTATTCCATCATTTATTCATTCAACAGTTGTAAACTGAGCCACTATTATTTTTTATTGAAGTATAATTGATTTACAATGTTGTGTTAGTTTCAGGTATACAGCAAAGTGATTCAGTTATACATATATATATATATATATATATATATATCTTCATCAGATTAATTTCCATTATAAGTTATTACAAATACTGGATATAGTTCCCTGGCTATACAGTTGGTCCTTCTTTTTTTATCTTTTTTACATAGAGTAGTCTGTATCTATTAATTCCTAATTTAGCCCTCCTCTCCCCATTTCCCCTTTGGTAACCATAAGTTTGTTTTCTACTTCTGTGAGTCTATTTCCGTTTTGTAAATAAGCTCATTTGCGTCATTTTTTTTAGATTCCACATATCAGTGATATCATATGATGTTTGTCTTTCTCTGTCTGACTCACTTCACTTAGTATGTTAATCTCTATGTCCATCCATGTTACTGCAAATGGCATGATTTCACTCTTTTGTATTGAACCACTAGTTTTGTGAGGTTCTAACGGTGGCAGCAAATGGTGGCGGTAAGGGAGGGCTTAGCTACCCCCATAATCTATCAAGCATGACCCAAGCCAGCTCGTGTACATCTAAAACTTAATCGCAGCAGTGTGCTTGCCATGCAGACGAGCTTCCAGACAAGGGCCCCAGTCCCCTTCCCCTCCATGTGTCCCATTGCCCCTCCTAAATAGAAATGCTATTGGTGTCACTAGTATAGGCTGGGCACTTAGGATGCAAAAATACCCAGTGTATTTGGGCTTCCCTGGTGGTGCAGTGGTTGGGAGTCCGCCTGCCGATGCAGGGGACACGGGTTCGTGCCCCGGTCCGGGAAGATCCCACATGCCGCGGAGCGGCTGGGCCCGTGAGCCATGGCCGCTGAGCCTGTGCATCCGGAGCCTGTGCTCCGCAACGGGAGAGGCCACAACAGTGAGAGCCCCACGTACCGCAAAAACAACAACAACAACAAAAAAACCCAGTGTGGTCAGCCTAGCCCACAGCCAGAGTAGAGCTAGGGATTCATTAGGGTCCCAAACATCCTGAAAATGTGTGGGAAATTGCATGCACATTCACGTATATACATGTGTGTTTCTAAAACCAGGTCCACAACTTCCGGATTTCCAAAGGTTTACAACCACTGATCTCATATACTCGATGCAAGGTCTGTCTACTGCCAGAGTCCAAGCTCTGCTCAACGTATGGTACAAATCGCCCCTAACTTACACTTTCAGTGTAATTCTCTATGATCCTTCTGACCAATGTAAGAAGAAATCCTCACCACGTACATTTCTTCACAATAGATCAGTGACGCCTCAGGTCACAGAGCTCCAGCTAACTGATCATGATTGTGTAGCAAGCAAAACTGTAAGTGTTTGGTTTTTGCTCTTTGAATTGAAGAGAAGATGGATGAAATGAAGAGAAGATGGATGCAATTTCAAAGGCACCAATATGTAAATAATTAATAGTATAGATTGGGTTGGCCCATCATGACCCATATCATTTCTGCCTCTGCTACTGGTCAGTTCATATGCTGGACCATTTCCAAGAGAGATGTATTTATACTCGTTAGAAACGCAGGGAGAAACATAGGGAGAACCTGAAATTTCTACCAACAAATTTAATTATGTGTATGTAATTTTATTATTGTTATTCAAGACAATCTGAAGCTTTTTCTGAATGATGTTTTTCAAAGTATTCTCTCACGCGTGGGCTCCACATACTACAGATGCTGAAACGTGACAATTTTTACTAACATACAAAGTAACCTGGATATCAGTGGAGGTGGACGTTCAGCTTTATTCGGAATAGAGATTAATGAGCAATGGATGAATATAACAAGAGCATATATTTTAGGGTAGTTGTTTACTTCAAAATAGTCACCCTTGAGGTTTACCAAGATAGGCAACATGTTTGTCAAAATGGGATGTTTTCCCAACTAAATTCTAAATTTCATTTCTGCTTCAAAATTTACTCAAAAACATAACTTGGATCCCAAAATTTGATCTTATCTACTGACATGAGAATCAATTAGAAAGCCTTCTAAAATTTGAAATCCCTGCAATCTACAGGCGCAGTTCAATTCTATAGGATCATTGTTCAGGCTTGGAGCTGGGACTGCTCACATGTAAGTTCCTTGGGAGCAATGACCCACGTTTTGGGGTGGGAACATCTTGACTTAGGGTGTCTTGGGCGGCAAGATCAGCTTGAAATCCCTGATTCAACTGGCTTCAGCCCTGAAGAAGAGCTCTCTCGCGTTATGTTGCTTGGAGTCACAGCAGCTCTGGACATCATCTACTTCAAAGTCTGGAGCCAGGATGGATCATCTCTTTGTTATGCCTTCTTTTTATTTCTTTTTTTTAGTGACCCCAGCTGACAGCCTCTCATGGGTCTTTGGCCAGTATTGTTTCACATGCCAACGTCCAAAAGCATTCACTGGCAAAGGTTTGGGAGCCATCATAAGTAGTTGAGACTAATATAAAACGAAACCCAAGTTGCTGGGGGAGGGGTTATGAGAGCAAGGAGGTGGGAAATGGCCCTTGGGAGCCCCAGGTATGAGGAAATTGCGCTTAATCTAATTTGAGAGTAACACAGCCAGTTGTTACTGCCACTTCCAAACAAAACAGCACAGCCCAAAACAAAAAACCCACAGCTATTAGCAAAAGGAAAGAAAAAAAAAAAGTTTAGAGAGAAGGACACGTTATTTGAAGGAGAAATAAACACACGTGTTAGAGAACTTAGAAGCCAACAGCAAGTGACTTACACCCTCCGGCTGACTTCTGAAAGGCACATGACAATGGAAACGAGTAAGGTGTCTAAAGGCTTTCAGTAAAGCCAAACATTGTCAGCTGTGCTCATTTATTCAAGAAACATTTCCTGAGTTCCTACGCTTGCGGGAACTGGGCGACGTGAAGTTGAGCGACTCGGGGATTCCGTCATCAGTGAGCGTTCAAAATAATGAAGGAAACTAACATCCACGCACTTCATTGACAGTACTGAGTGGTGAGCGTGATCCTGGATACATCACAGAGACGAAGGGCTCCGGGTAGGAAGATGCTAATCCACAGCGGAGAAAAATTAGGAAAAGACATCTGGGAGGCGCGCCTCAGAGCTGTTTTGAAGTTCATTGCCACAGGAAGTCAGAGTTGGGTCGTGGGAGAGCAGTGGGAAGGGACAGAGCTGGACAAGCAGCCAGAGGGCAGGTACACCAGGCTGCAGATGTGGACCTCAGCTTGCAGCTCAGTGGCCTCCAAACACGCAGCCATAACAGCAAAACTTGGAGCATGTGTTTATTTATAATATACCATTACACATGTTTACAATATACCACTATATTAGGCACATGATAAAATACACTCCAAAATAAAGATCAAAAATTAAAATCTGGATAAAATATACTCCAAAATAAAGATCACCTTTCATCTTAAAGATGAAATTTTTATTTAATAAAAGCATTTTATCACTGAAATAATTATTATTAATAATAATATTTTTCAGGAGAGCAATGTGATTGTCACATCTGAATAATTCAGCATTTAGGACTGCCAAGAGCTTGCACCATGAATAGAAGTATTAGCTCTACGACGCTCTTGTTGTTTCCTTATGTTTGCATTTTTTTTCTATTGTTGTTTTTGGCTTCTTTTATTCAACATCATTTTTTTAAACAACTTTATTGGAGTATAATTGTTTTACAATGGTGTGTTAGTTTCTGCTTTATAACAAAGTGAATCAGCTATACATATACATATATCCCCATATCTCCTCCCTCTTGCTTCTCCCTCCCACCCTCCCTATCCCACCCCTCTAGGTGGTCACAAAGCACCCAGCTGATCTTCCTGTGCTATGCGGCTGCTTCCCACTAGCTATCTATTTTACGTTTGGTAGTGTATATATGTCAATGCCACTGTCTCACTTCGTCCCAGCTTACCCATCCCCCTCCCTGTGTCCTCAAGTCCATTCTCTACATCTGCATCTTTATTCCTGTCCTGCCTCTAGGTTCATCAGAACCTTTTTTTTTTTAGATTCCATATATATGTTTTAGCATACGGTATTTGTTTTTCTCTTTCTGACTTACTTCACTCTGTATGGCAGACTCTAGGTCCATCCACCTCACTACGAATAGTTCAATTTCATTTCTTTTTATGGCTGAGTAATATTCCATTGTATATATGTGCCACATCTTCTTTATCCATTCATCTGTCAATGGACACTTAGGATGTTCCCATGTCCTGGCTATTGTAAACAGAGCTGCAATGAACATTTTGGTACATGACTCTTTTTGAATTATGGTTTTCTCAGGGTATATGCCCAGTAGTGGGATTGCTGGGTCATATGGTAGTTCTAGTTTTAGTTTTTTAAGGAACCTCCA
Source organism: Delphinapterus leucas (assembly GCF_059928025.1). Taxonomy (NCBI): domain Eukaryota; kingdom Metazoa; phylum Chordata; class Mammalia; order Artiodactyla; family Monodontidae; genus Delphinapterus; species Delphinapterus leucas. The sequence continues at coordinate 2,203,657 of NC_143142.1, read as the reverse complement.
TACTGTTCTCCATAGTGGCTGTATCAATTTACATTCCCACCAACAGTGCAAGAGGGTTCCCTTTTCTCCATACCCTCTCCAGCATTTATTGTTTGTAGATTTTTTGATGATGGCCATTGTGATCGGTGTGAGATGATATCTCATTGTAGTTTTGATTTGCATTTCTCTAATGATTAGTGATGTTAGCATCCTTTCATGTGTGTGTTGGAAGTCTGTATATCTTCTTTGGAGAAATGTCTATTTAGGTCTTCTGCCCATTTTTGGATTGGGCTGTATGTTTCTTTGATATTGAGCTGCATGAGCTGCTTGTATATTTTGGAAATTAATCCTTTGTCAGCTGCTTCATTTTCAAATATCTTCTTCCATTCTGAGGGCTGTCTTTTCATCTTTTTTATGGTTTCCTTTGCTGTGCAAAAGCTTTTAAGTGTCATTAGGTCCCATTTGTTTATTTTTGTTTTTATTTCCATTTCTCTAGGAAGTGGGTCAAAAAGGATCTTGCTGTGATTTATGTCATGGAGTGTTCTGCCTGTTTTCTTTCTTTGTGATATCTTTGGTTTTGGTATCAGGGTGATGGTGGCCTCGTAGAATGAGTTTGGGAGTGTTCCCCCCTCTGCTATATTTTGGAAGAGTTTGAGAAGGATAGGTGTTAGCTCTTCTCTAAATGTTTGATAGAATTTGCCTGTGAAGCCATCTGGTCCTGGGCTTTTGTTTGCCGGAAGATTTTTAATCACAGTCTCAATTTCAATGCTTGTAATTGGTCTGTTTATATTTTCTATTTCTTCCTGGTTCAGTCTCGGAAGGTTGTGCTTTTCTAAGAATTTTTCCGTTTCTTCCAGATTTCCATTTTATTGGCATATAGTTTTGCTCTAAGAGTTTGATAGTGTCTGGCCTTACACTTAGGTCTTTAATCCATTTTGAGGTTATTTTTGTGTATGGCGTTAGGGAGTGTTCTAATTTCATTCTTTTACGTGTAGCTGTCCAGTTCTCCCAGCACCACTTATTGAAGAGGCTGTCTTTTCTCCATTGTATATTCTTGCCTCCTTTATCTAAAATGAGGTGACCATATGTGCATGGGTTTATCTCTGGGCTTTCTATCCTGTTCCATTGATCTATATTTCTGTTTTTGTGCCAGTACCATACTGTCTTGATTACTGTAGCTTTGTAGTATAGTCTGAAGTCAGGGAGCCTGATTCCTCCAGCTCCATTTTTCGTTCTCAAGATTGCTTTGGCTATTCGGGGTCTTTTGTGTTTCCATACAAATTGTGAAATTTTTTGTTCTAGTTCTGTGAAAAATGCCATTGGTAGTTTGATAGGGATTGCATTGAATCTGTAGATTGCTTTTGGTAGTAGAGTCATTTTCACAATGTGGATTCTTCCAATCCAAAAACATGGTATATCTCTCCATCTGTTTGCATCATCTTTAATTTATTTCATCAGCGTCTTACAGTTTTCTGCGTACAGGTCTTTTGTCTCCTTACATAGGTTTATTCCTAGGTATTTTATTCTTTTTGTTGCAGTGGTAAATGGAAGTGTTTCTTTAATTTCTCTTTCAGGTTTTTCATCAGTAGTGTATAGGAATGTAAGAGATTTCTGTGCATTAATTTTGTATCCTGCTACTTTAACAAATTTATTGATTAGCTCTAGTAGTTTTCTGGTAGCATCTTTAGGATTCTCTATGTATAGTATCATGTCATCTGCAAACAGTGACAGCTTTACTTCTTCTTTTCCGATTTGGATTCCTTTTATTTCCTTTTCTTCTCTGATTGCTGTGGCTAAAACTTCCAAAACTCTGTTGAATAAGAGTGGTGAGAGTGGGCAACCTTGTCTTGTTCCTGATCTTAGTGGAAATGCTTTCCGTTTTTCACCATTGAGGACAATGTTGGCTGTGGGTTTGTCATATATGGCCTTTATTATGTTGAGGTAAGTTCCCTCTATGCCTACTTTCCGGAGGATTTTATAATAAATGGGTGTTGAATTTTGTAGAAAAATTTTTCTGCATCTATTGAGATGATCATATGGTTTTTCTCCTTCAATTTGTTAATATGGTGTACCACATTGATTGATTTTCGTATATTGAAGAATCCTTGCATTCCTGGGATAAACCCCACTTGATCATGGTGTGTGATCTTTTTAATGTGCTGTTGGATTCTGTTTGCTAGTATTTTGTTGAGGATTTTTGCATCTATGTTCATCAGTGATATTGGCCTATAGTTTTCTTTCTTTGTGACATCCTTGTCTGGTTTTGGTGTCAGGGTGGTGGTGGCCTCGTAGAATGAGTTTGGGAGTGTTCCTCCCTCTGCTATTTTTTGGAAGAGTTTGAGAAGGGTAAGTGTTAGCTCTTCTCTAAATGTTTGATAGAATTCGCCTGTGAAGCCATCTGGTGCTGAGCTTTTGTTTTTTGGAAGATTTTAAATCACAGTCTCAATTTTAGTGCTTGTGATTGGTCTCTTTATATTTTCTATTTCTTGCTGGTTCAGTCTCGGAAGGTTGGGCTTCTCTAAGAATGTGTCCATTTCTTCCAGGTTGTCCATTTTATTGGCATATAGTTGCTTATAGTAATCTCTCATGATCCTTCATGTTTGCATTTTTCATTGGGTTTTTTTTTTACCACCCATGGTTTCTTTGCAGTAATCTTTTCAAGCTGCTTTCGCAATTCGTGAGGGTTGGTTCAGAGAGAGTTGGAAAATGTAACCCGAGCCGCTGCCCGCCAGGCCACACACAAGCTGCAGCCCATCAAAATAGTCTGACAACAGGCGGGAGATGGGATGTCTGTCACCCCCTGCATATGGTGCCTCACGTAGAGATACAGGCACCCCAGAGGGCACCAGTGTCATCTACATCTTAAACATTATTAAAGTTTAATTTCTCTTTTTATTAAAAAAAATTAGTTATAAGTAGAAGCTCTTTCCTTACCTCCTACAGCTGTCCTGCACATCCTGCTTACAAGACCACTGCCAAAGCAACTGAAGACAGGATTAGTTCAGATAGAGTAACTGCTACTAGAATATACTAATACAAAGCTCAGGAGCTGAACACAGGCTTGACACAGACTTCATGAAGCTGAAGAGGTCATTTGATGTCATGGTACCCCAAAAGAGTGAGACACCCCAAAACACTGAGGAAGGTGGTAAGCTTAACCCCTTAGCCCACTGGTTAGTCCAATGGTTCTCAAACTATGTGGTGAATTGGAATCAACTGGCAGCCTGGTTAAACATAAATTTCTGGCCCCCCACCCAGCATTCCTGATTCAACAGATGTAGGGCGAGATCCAAGAACTTGCGTTTCTAACAGGTTCCAGGTGAGGCTGATACTGCTGACCTGGGGGCCATATGTTGAGAATCTTGGTCCTCATTGATATTTAGGAGACGGGCAGAAGAAGAAACTCGCATGAATCATACAAAGAAAGACCAGCCAGGGCTTCCCTGGTGGCGTAGTTCTTAAGAATCCGCCTGCCAACACAGGAGACACAGGTTCGAACCCTGGTCCGGGAAGATCGCACAAGCCGTGGAACAACTAAGCCCGTGCGCCACAAGTACTGAGCCTGTGCTCTAGAGCCTGTGAGCCACAACTACCAAGCCCGTGTGCCACAACTACTGAAGCCCGCGTGCCTAAAGCCCATGTTGCGCAACAAGAGAAGCCACCGCAATGAGAAGCCTGCACACCACAACGAAGAGTAGCCCCCGCTCGCCATAACTAGAGAAAGCCCGCGCGCAGCCACGAAGACCCAACGTAGCCAAAAATAAAATAAAAAATAAATAAATTTATTAAAAAAAAAAAAAAAAGAAAGACCAGCCAGAGTGGAGGAAGAGAACCCAGATCAGAGGTGGGATGTTGTCAGGATAGATGGAGCCAGCATCCCTCTCAAAAGGTACCGGAGAAGACAGGTTGGTCTGACAGGTGTCCACTGGATTCGGAAACAAGGTCTCTTAGAGAATCTAAATCATACTGTGGGAGGGTAAGAAGTGGACGGGAGGCGATGGGCCAGAAAGAACAGTTCTTTCAAGGAGTCGGACTAGGAAAAGGGGAGAGAGAAAGGAGCAGCGATAGGGGTTTCTTTTGTTTTGCTTTTTTTTTTTTTTTTTTTTTTGCGGTACGCGGGCCTCTCACTGTTGTGGCCTCTCCCGTTGCGGAGCACAGGCTCCGGACACGCAGGCTCAGCGGCCATGGCTCACGGGCCCAGCCGCTCCGCGGCATGTGGGATCTTCCCGGACCGGGGCACGAACCCGTGTCCCCTGCATCGGCAGGCGGACTCTCAACCACTGCACCACCAGGGAAGCCCTGTTTTGCTTTGCTCTTAAGATGAGGAAGACTCACGCCAAGGAGAAAGCCCCAGTAGAGAGGAGAGCTGAGGATAAAAGTGAGGACTTGTGATAGAAAGAAATCTTAGAGACAGCAGGAAGGGGGATCCAGAGCACAGACGAAAGGGTTCAGCTGGATGAGGCTGATGGAAGTCTGACACTCAGCATTCATGGCAATGACCTCACCTTCCTTGGAGCAGCAGAAAGGCCAGTGGGGTAAGGACTGTGTGGGGGCTTGTGGAGACTGTGAAGGTTCGTGACAGCCCAGAGTGGGGAGGCAGGTGGAATTAACCAGGAGGAAGGGGAACACGATGGTCAGTGACGATGCCAAGCTGAAATCCCTACTGTTGGAAGAAGGACCACAGAGCAGAGATGCTGAGGGCATGGGGGCAACAGTGGGAGGAGTGATTGTACCAGGGTCTGGCTAATGTTGGAGTAAAGGGCGGGACTGTGGATTGAACTCATTCATTCATTTATTCATTCATTCATTATTTAGTTAACGGAGATTCTTACAAAGCTTGTTGGGTGCTAAGCACCGCTGTGGAAATTGTGAATATCCATGTGGATGCACCACATTCCCTGATCTCATGGAGATTTTATTCTATCAGGCTAGACAATAATAAATAAGCTGGTAATGTCAGGTAACAAATGACCTTGACAACCAATAGAGCAGGGTGTAGTGGGTAGGATAATGTGCCCTAAAAATCCGGGGCCATCAGGAACCTCAGAATGTGACCTTATTTGGAAATAGGATCTTTAATTAATGTGTTAAGCATCTCGAGATGAAATCATCCTGGATTTAGGGTGAGCTCTAAATCCAGTGACTGGTATCCTTCTAACAAGAGGAGAGGACACAGGGACACAATCAAGGAAGTCAAATGAAGACAGAGAGCAGAGACTGGAGCAAGGTAGCCAGAAGCCAGGGAGCATGTGGGGCCACCAGATGCTGGAAGAGGCAAAGACGGATTCCTCCCTAGAGCCTTCAGAGAGCATGGCCCTGACAACCAACACCTTGATTTCAGACTTATGGCCTCCAGAACTGGGAGACAATAAATTTCTCTGTTTTTAAGCCACCAAGTCCGTGGTAATTTGTTACAGAGTCCTCGGACCTGATATGCAGCGTGAGGGTTAGAGTGATGGGAGGTGGGTAGAGGGACACTCAGGGAAGGGCCCTGGGAGTAGGGGACATTTGTATGGAAAGCAGTGACAATCTAGGGGAGAGAGCTTCCAAACAGAGAAATAGGAAGTGCAAAGGCCCTGTGGTAGCAGATGAAGGAATGGACTGGAGAGTGTCCATGTGGGGAGGGGGGCCCTGTGGATGGGTATTCAGGGAAGGGCCCTCTGAGGATGGGGCATGTGAACAAAGACCTGGATGGGAGAGGAAGCCAGTCCCTCCTGGAGGCAGGTGCCCCTAACAGAAGGAAGAACCAGTTTAGAGCCCCAAGCAAGACTGAGCTCGGCATGTCTGACCCAAAGGCCAGTGTGGCTGGGTGAGGTTGTTTGCAGAGGTAAGTGGGGGACGTCTTGCGGGCTGGGGGCTACTGGTACTGACTCTGACAGAGAAACTTGCTGGGGTTTAAAGCTGGGCAGTTAGAAAATTTTTTAACCATTTGGGGGGAGCCTGGAAGCAAAGATGAGACCACCGAGGGCACGGTTCCCACGCCAGCACCTCTCAGCCGTAAGTGGCAACAGAATCACGAGGAAGGCTTGTTAATGCAGAGCCCCGGGCACCATCCCAAGAGATCCCGGTTCAGCAGGTCTGTGCAGGGCATGCCTGAAAATCTGCATTTTGTACAAACTCACAGGTGGAGCTGCTAGTCCACAGACAGCACTGTGAGAAGGGCTGGTCCAGGCCAACGCCCCCTTTTCTAGAGTGGAGGAAACTCAGAGAGCTTAAGTGGTGCCCAGGGCCACTCCTTACAACAGAATCGGGCCAGTTTTGTAGACCCAGGTCAGTGCTCTCTTTTCCCGACCCCAAAACATCCCACCTGTGGCCAGACTGTGATATTCAGAGTTTCGCTAAAAATTTGAATTTAGAAAACAGATAAACTCTGGCCTCACCCATCACCCTCCCTTACAGTAAATATCCCCAGGTATTCAGTGTGTGTGTGTGTGTATGTGTGTGTGTGTGTGCGCACGCACACGCGCATGTGTGCATGTGTGTGCATGCGTGTGTGCATGCGTGTGCTTGTACGTATGTGCTCGTTGTGTGTACATGTGTGTGTGTGCACGTGTGTGTGTGTACCTTGGGGCACACACCCACCTTTCCATTCTGCTCCTCTGGGTAGGTCAGGTACCTAAGGAGGTGAGAAGCTGGACAGTTCTGTAATTCAACAGAACCAGATCAGAACCAAGATAAATATGAAGGGAGGGGACAATTGCTTTAGAAAATTACAGTTGAAGAATTCACGGTAACTTGCTCTGAGTATTTTTTCTTTTTCAAAGGCTTCATCTATCACTTTACCTACAAAATCTGGATTATGATTTTAAAGAGGTTTTGCCATCTTGGAATGAAAGGAACTAGGTCAAAAAGTGCTCGATTATGTGGTTTTCAGCTTTAAAAATTTCAGAAGCTGATGGGTTACAGAATACGGTCGACGAAACTCCTGCATGTGGCGCTCAGGACTCACAATGATTGACCAGCTTTCTTTTGACCCAGCAGTTTCTGACGTACCTGCCACCATCAACCAAGACCATATTTACCAATTTGTACCTAAACTAACTTGGGATTTTTCTGTCTGTTTCTCTCATTGTGTTTCCTTCTACTGGAAAGCTCTTCAGAGCAGCTGTCATAAACTTAATGGCCGTGGGCTGAATAGGAATCCACAAAGGTTTCTGCTTCTCCGTAAAAACATTAGACCCATCCTCTGGTGGATGAATGGATAAACAAAAGGTGGTCTATCTATACCATGTAATATTATTCAGCCATAAAAAGGAATGAAGCGCTGACACGTTCTACTACACGGATGAACCTTGAAAACATGATGCTGAGTGAAAGAAGCCAGACACGAAAGGACCACATGTGATTCCATTTATATGGAATGAACTGACTGGATGAATCCATAGAGACGGTAAGTAGATTTATGCTGGCCAGGGGCTGGAAAGGTGCGGGGGGTGGGATGGGGAGTGACGACGTAATAGGAACGGGGTTTTATTTTGGGGTGATGAGAATACTCTGGAACTAGATAGAGGTGTGGTTGCCCAGCACTGCAAATGTACTAAATGCCAATGAATTCTTCACTGTGAAATGGTTAATGTTATGTTATGTGAATTTCCCCTCAACGAAACAAAACAAACAACCACAATGAAATCTCATTAGACCCAGCAAATCTGGCACCTCATTCCTCTTGGTAAGGACGGCCTGGGACCCAGAAGTCACTGACCTTTTCAGGTACTGTTGTTTAGGCTCTTGTTTGCTACAGCTGCTGCTTCTGCTCCTATTCGGTGACCGGCCCACCTCTGATGTGTATTCCAGATGGTCTGGCCTTAGCATCATCAACAAGAAGACAGAGTGTATTTTATTCACAGCAGCTAGCAGGGTGCATCCAGCAGTCAGGATGTTCAGTTTTTGTTACTCAACTTCTAGAACCTGGCCTGTCCCTTCAGTGGCATCACCTGTCACTCCCCTACATGTCCCATCACTCCTGCTGGACCAACTGCAATTCCCTGACCACACTCTGTCCGTTCTTTCCCCATGGCTCCCTGCAAACCCCATTCAACACTTTAACAGCATCGTTTCCACGAAGCATCTTCCAACCCACCCTCCCTCCAAGCACTCAGAACATTTTTTGTACTCTGCTCACTTTCAGTGTTGATTCGCCCCCTTGACCCAGCTCCTGGGAGGAGAACCTACATCCGTTCCGTTTCCGGTTTCCAGAAGCAGACACGTACATCGCTGTTCCCCAAACTGATGCCACTGGGGTCCTGGTCGTGCTGTCAACATAGAAACTTAAAAGAAACAAGATTTCCCAAGCCTTCTCTCTCTGGGCTTTTCTTTTTAAGTTTTAGGTGAGCTTTGTGAGATGTGATGTTTGCAGCATCAGAAGAATGATGGGCTTTGCCTCCATCTGCTGTCTCACTTCTTTAGAAAACAGTTTCATACATTGCACACACCAAGACGCTCAGTGGTATTTCAGACAAGCACTGTGTCTTCAGCAGTTCCAAGAAGTATCAGGCATATAGAGAAAATAAACAGAGGGAAAATGTGTCAATTCTACCCTCTAACGTCCATTTGCGATATTTTTCTCCCTTACTTTGAGTTGAGGCTGTAAAGATATATTTCTTGTTCTACTGCGCCATCTGCTGGCAAAACTTCACAGAACATCTTTCTACTAAGATTTTACGTCCTCCCTGGGAAAGTTAAAGTTCATATTGTATTCCAAACTGAGCCCTTAAAAAACAAAAAAAAGGTGAAAACCTTTGTGAGGCCATTTCTCCCTCCAAACTACTCCTCGCTTCAAGCGTCTTGCCTTTTCTCATGAATTCTTTTTTTTTTACATCTTTATTGGAGTATAATTGCTTTACAATGGTGTGTTCGTTTCTGCTTTAAAACAAAGTGAATCAGTTATACATATACATATATCCCCATATCACCTCCCTCTTGCGTCTCCCTCCCACCCTCCCTATCCCACCCCTCTAGGTGGTCATAAAGCACCGAGCTGATCTCCCTGTGCTATGCGGCTGCTTCCCACTAGCTATCTATTTTACGTTTGGTAGTGTATATATGTCCACGCCACTCTCTCGCTTTGTCCCAGCTTCCCCTTCCCCCTCCCCATTCTTTAAGCATCGGAGGTGTGAGGATCACAGAGCTTGCCCCACATTTCTCAAACTTCTCTGAACAGAAGAATCACTTGGTGTTACTTGTTGAAAGAAAATTCCTTGCTGCCAGCCCAAACCTACAGAATCAGGGTTACCTGGGAATGTGTGTGTTTTCAGAAGTTCCCCCAGTGGGTTTTTTAATAATCAAGCTACTGTGGGAAACACTGAAATCTAGCCTGTTCCTTTCAGCTCACGGATGAGACTGCAGCCCTCTCCAACCCCCACCTCCACCGAAGTATACCCTCTTAATGAATAAGAAACAATATTTTTGCTGTATAAACGCCCCATTAAAGCCAGTCCCTAGACGCACTACCCCTACCCCCCATTATAAAGAAGTTATGGAATTATTACTGGACTTCACTAGTCACCTGGTCACCAACCGTCCCACTTCCCAGCCTGACAAATAATTCCGTTCTATTTTACAATATTTACAGTAGCTTTAACTGTGTTGATTTTTGCCCAGTGAGGAAATGAACTCCTGTTAAGGGCATCTAGCTAGCTCAGTGCCTCTGCTATCAGCGCAGACGCTGGACCACCTGCATCAGCGCCTTCTGCAGTTTGTCAGGGATGCAAATTAGTGGGTCCCACCTATGGAACCTGCTGACTCAGAGTCTCTAGCGGAGGCAGCGGCGCGATCTGTGGTTTAACCAGCCCTCCAGGTGACCCTGATGCAGGGCAAGTTTGAGAACCACTGTCATCCACAGGAACACGCATGCCCTCAGCACCCAGATTTGTTGATGTGGAAAGTTAAATGCGTAGGTACACACCCGCTGGCATTCTGGCTCTAGAATGCAGTTTTACTTCTTTGGGGGCAAAATTCAAATCTCATTTTCTTATTTGGTAAATGAGGTACCTTATCTTTTAAGGGGTCAGCCCAAAATTGAGTCCTTTTTTTTTTTTTTTTTAAAGAGTAGGCCTCAAAACACACACTTGGTCACAATTTCACGGTTTACCGAGGGCATGCTGCGTGCACAGACCTGCTCCACGAGCAGGAACGAGCCGAGCACACCTCAATCCTCGTCCACACCTTGTCATAGATGCTTCAGGTACAGCGGGAGGCTCGGGCAAGGAGTGGGCGGGGCCTGGCGAGGAAGGGGCGGAGCCTGGGCGGGGCTCATCTGGCCCTCCCTCTGCCTGTGCCCCACTGAAACCGCCATTGGCGCAGCAGCCAATCAGCGCGCAGCGCGGGCCGCCACCCGCCTCGCCGTTAGCTGGGTGTCACGTGCAGGGCAGTTTACCCCTTGAAGTCAGTGTCCATCCGCCCAGAAAAAGAGGACCCCGCCCACTTCCGTCGGCTCCCGCGCCACGCAATCGCCCACAGCGGACGGCGAGGTGAGAGCGGGCGGCGCGGCTCCGTGGTGCCGAGAGGCGCCGGGGTCCGTTTGGTCCCGCGTCGGGGCGCCAAGTCTCAAGTCCCGGCGCGGAGGGATCCGGCGTGAGATAACCGTTGGCAGCGCGGCGACAACTGTTAGTGCGGCTGGGGCGTTGGCGAGGCGGCGCGTCCTGTGAGGGCCTTGCTGCGGACTGGCACGGCGGTTCCTCTCCCGCTCCAGCCTGTGGGCCTGGTGAGGCCGCGGCCCTGCGGAGGGGTGGCCTCCACCGTGCGGTCGCTCAGCCCATCGGCGGCCCGGACTGCGGTGGCCTCTGCCCTCCTTGGGCGTGGGTGGGGGCGGGGTGGCCGGGCGGGCTGGGGGGCAGCGGCGAGCGGCTGCGCTTTTGGGGTGGACGCTAGTGTCCTTGCCCCCGGGGTGGACGTCGACTTGACCCGGACGTCCTTTGTAGCTGGTGCGGTACCTTTGAGCACCAGCTGGGTTTCTCGCTTCCAGGTGGTGGGGTAGCTTGTGGTCCAGCCTGGGGGATGCTGAAGTGGGGAGGACGCAGCTGAGCCCCGCACCTGTGCAGCGGGTGGCATGGGGTGGTCCTGCCCGTCCCGGCTTTGATGCCGTGGGTAGCGTCCTCCGGGGTCCTCGGGCTCAGCGATCATCAGAAGCCCCTGCAGCCTGCTGAGCACGAGCTTCTGGCTCAGGGCGGGGCGTGGGGCCCCCGTCCCGTTCGCGTTGGCATCACGTTCCAGGTGTTGCCCGTCAGGGATCACGCTTTGAGAACACTGCTGCCCTGGTTAAAAAGAACTCGCTCTTGGGGCGGCAGTTGAGCTCATTACTCGGTTTTTCACACACACCCAGTCACTGCTGGGTTGCCAGCTCTGGGCTTAGGTGCGAGGGACTGCCCTGATGAGCCGCCAGGTGTGGAGGAGCTCTTGAAGTGTGTGTGAGGGAGGGAGGGGGAGGCCGATCACCCGTGCCGTGCGGTTGGTGTAATCCGCGTGCACACAGCTTGGTCCTTAAAGGATAAGCTGGATCCTTCCATTTTAGAGAGGAGGGTAAGGCGCTTCAGCAAAGGATGTGCCGGGGGACAAAGTGAACCGTGGAATTTATCATGGCTGCTGAGTGGAGGAAAGCCACGTTTGCTAGAGTCTAAGGCAGAGGCCTCCGACTTTGATTCTGTCCCCCAGTAAGAGACCAGCATGTATGCCAGTGTGCTCAGCGTGTAAGTTATGTATGTATAGCCGTGGTCATGGTCTACATAGTACAAATACAGAATACTTTATAATGGTATGAAAAAATCGAATATGCTGGCGCCTCCGCAGGCCATATCGTGGAACCTTCTTGGGGAGTTGCTTGACTTGGGTTGGTTTTTACAGTGCGGTGAGCTAATGTATTTTTAGTCCTTTAGAACATGCTAGGAAGTCAGAGAGGTCTTTGAAGAGACAAAGTGGAGAGTGTCGTTAGATTTGTGTTTCTAGGAAGCTTGCCGTGGAACAAAAACTTGCAGAAGCTGAGAAAACAGACAAAAAAGATATCCTGACTTAAAGCAGAGTGATCTCAACTGTAAATAACGTCATACTCCGCCCCTCTTTGGAAGCTGCAGTCGTCTCACCTTGAATTGAACATCAAATCCAAGCTCATTACACTTCAGTCACACTAGGCGTCTTTCCTTTCTGCAGACAAGCCGAGCTGTCAGCCCTTAGTCACGGGTTGTTCCCTCTTTCCGAAGAGTGGAACCACCTACCTTCCAGTTCCTAGTCCTCCAGTGTTAGCTTCATCGCAGACAGACCTCTTCAGTGTGTAACTTAGCTTCTGCTTTCCTCTCTGTAAGAACATGCTTCTTAGTTCCTTTGTTAGACTTGAGAATTTGTAGTTTATCTGCCTTTTCCACCGGGGCTCACATGGGTGGAATTCTCATGGTGTGCCAGGTATTTTGTGAGCCTTTATGTGTGTTCTCATTGAGCCGCACAATTGACCTGTGTGGTGTAGGTTATTACAACTGTTTTACAAATAAAGATGTGAGTTTTGGGTTATGGGATTTGCTCAAGGTCACTTACATGAAGGAGTAGCGTTCAGACAGTCTAGCTCTGAGGTCTCTCCCGGTGATAACCTGATGATACTGCTTTCTAGCCTGTGGTTGGAGGTGACTGGGTGGGGAACCTCTATACATAGTACTAACAACCTATTTGATGCCTGACACAGATCCTGGCTCACGTTAGGTACTCACTCATTACACATGGTGGTGTTGGGTGTTGAAGAAATGGAGAGAATTGTTGATCAGATGTGGTAGGCGTAGTAAAGGAGTAGTCTAGAGACGAATGACTCAGTCGATTTTCTTTAGAGACGAAGTGGATGCCCCTCACCAAGAATGAAATTATGGGACATAAATGATGTGGTAGAAAAGATTAAGCTACACATGGAATTGTGGGAAGATCCTGGAAGATACAGTAACGTATGTATAAGAATTATGTAAAGAGCCTGGCATAAAACTGGCCATTGGTGCCCTCTTTCATAGTAGGTTACACATCCAGATGTGAAAGAAAGAACTAGTCACCAGCACCTTCAGCCTCTTAACAGTTTTATCCTCCTAAATCTCTTTATAATAAATAATCCCTTTGAAAAATGAAATAGGTCTTCCACTTCAGTGCCACCACCCAGCACAGGAGCACTTAAGTTTATCGAAGGTGGGGATATTGCCTTTGACTGTATGTTAAGAGGTTAGAAAAGTATGGGATTACCCAGGAGCTTATTTTAGAATCTCAACCAAATCCCTTTAAAGGTAACGCTGTAGAAACACTCAAATATAACAGTGAACATTGAGTATTGTCTTCATGATTATTTCCTCTCAAGAAAAAGAAGAATGACTGGGAGAGCCAGAGCGAGAGCAAGAGGAAGGGCTCGTGGTCAGGAGGCGGTGCAGTGCGTGGGCGCCGCTGCAGTGAGTGCTTTCCCCTGTCCACGGCCGAGGCGTCTTAGAACACAGTGTTCTTAATCCCTCCTCAGCTTGCACTGGCAAAAAGGAGGCTAGGAACCGTGTCCTGTGAAGGGATAAGGGCTCCAACCAGGAAGCTGACGTTCTGTGTCCTGTGGATATTGGAAGCTGGTGCTTGCCTTCAGTTGGCGACCCTTCTTGAAGAAATTTCTTTCTGAGGATAAAATATTTGATTACTAATTTAGATCGGTTTTGGTTAAATGCCCTGGACTTGTTTGAGTAGTTATTGCCTCTGATACCTGTGACCTTTTGACGTGAAAAGAATGCTGTTCTTCATTTGCATATAACTGCAGAGTCAGCAGCCTGGTTATATTCAGCCTAGACTGCAGCCGCCACCAGACGAGGGGGAGTTAGTTGCACGCGGACGACAGAGAGGAACAGTAGGAGCGACAGCCAAGCCACAAGGTGAAGGGAGAGTGAAGGGGCTGCGTGCGTGCGTGCGTGTGTGTGTGCGCGCGCGCGTGCGCACTGGCAGCGTTCGATGTGCATGGCGACCAAAGCTCTGTACAAGGAGAAAGGACCCCCAGCAGTCCTTGAAAGTGTAGCCGCATCTCCCGCAAACCGTGCAGCCTGCCCTTGAGTGCAGGGCCACAGGATTGCTTTCCTCCTTGGAAATGAACTCCAGCCTACCAGAGCCCCACACTTGCTGTTCCAAAGCAAATTCTAAACTGATTATAATTTGCTTATTATGCATTAATCATTTTAGAACATTCCCTTGGCATCTTTAGTGACTTCATCAAAGCTGTACCAACTTTTACATTTGTAACTTTGACTTAGAAAACATTTTCACATGTGTTGTTTTGGTTCATCCTGTTTCTCAGTTGGCAAAAACTGAGGTCAAAGTTGTGACAGCCAGTAGAGTCAGAACACCGGTTCTGATTCCAAAACTTGTGCTTTTTCACTGCATTGTTGCGAAAAGTAATTAATTGGATGCTTGGTGTAAGATTCTTCTACAGTTATTAAGTTTGGTTTTGGTATAGGAAAAGCAGACCCATGTATACATAGGGAGAATTAATATAGTCACATTGGCTTTTAAACCCTGGGATGGGTGTGGGAAATGGGCAATAAAATAGTGTTGACGCAAAGGGAAAACTAGAAAACAAACCTGGTTCCTTGCTTTATGCGTTGCACTACATTTCCATGTACTCCGAATATTTAGTCATAACCAATGAAATCCATAAAATTAGAAGAAAACATGAATGAATCTAAAATGAACTTGAAGTGGTGTGAATCAAGCTATGACAAATAACGTCAGTGTCAGAAGACAACCTGGGAACTTAACTGAAATGATGGAAGAGCTCATTTCTCTGATACACAGAGCAGTCTTATGAATCTGTGATATTAACAAGCTGCTGGCCAAGTGGACAAAGGAAAGGGCAAAGCAGTGAAAGATACAAAGGCCAGTAAAATGTTAAGCCTTATCATTAAGTTTAAATTAAACTGAAACATTTTTTTAAACAGAATAAACATCTGTTTATTCTCCATTTTACTTTTTGCCAATGTTGGCAATTGTGAAACTGGAATTTGTGCTCCCCGTGGGATTGTACTAGCTTTCGGATGGCATTTTGTAATGTGTAGCAGCAGCACACTTTTATTAGCAGTACATTCAGGGTAGTGCACCCAGACCCTGGAAACCCCTACCCAATAAGAGGTAAAGCCCACTGTGCTTTAACAATAGAGTACCATTTAGCCATTTTCAAGAATGTAAAGACTTGACTGAAATGAAAGCAGCTTGTAAAACAGCTTTGTGTTTTTAGTAAATACGTGTTATGTGTGTGTATATATTTTCTGTATAGAAAATTTTGGGGAAGAATACATCAGTGGTTAATAGTGCTTCATTTGAAGAATCTATTAGAAGACAAGGGGCCTTTTATTTGTTGCTTTATGTATCTAATTACGTCTGTTGCTTTTGTGGTACTACAGGATGTTTCAAACTTCAAAGTGCCTGATGACAATTCTTTTATGGGAATTAATCTCCTTAAATTTATAGGATTTTATCCAGTCACTTTGTCTAGATGCCTCAGTTCTTTCTTTTTTAAATTACCCATTGAATCCAAAAAGTGAACAGGGGGGTACAATCTGTTCTATTAGAATAAATATATCACAGTAAATTACAAATGTTTCTAATAATAGAAACTTGCATGCGTTTTAAATATACAAGCCAAGTGAGAATTCTGTATCCAGCATTATAGCAGGCTAGATATCCTCCAACTAAATACCTTTAATGTGCTAAATTTTAAAATATCTTTTTAAAATTCGTCTGATCTGGCTAGAGAGTTGGAAAATCTTCAGAGGCCAGAAATGACAAGAATAAATCCAGAGTGGGAGTCAAGTGCTGAAACCAGCGACTCCAAAAATCACCTCTAGGTCACTTGCTTTTATTATTTTTACCCAGTTTTATTGAGGAAATAATTGACACACATCACTGTCTAAGTTTAAGGCATACAGCATGATGGTTTGATTTACATGTATTGTGAAATGATTACCACATTAGGTTCACCTAACACCCACCTTCTGATGAAGATACCATCAAAAGAAAAGAGGAAAAGAATGTTCTCCTTGTATGAGAACTCTTTGGATTCACTCCCATAATAAGTTTCCTGTATATCATTACAGCAGTGTTAGCTATAGTCATCATGTTGTGTATTTTATCTCTAGTACTTATTTATCTTATGACTGCAGGTTTGTACTTTCAGACACTTTCCTCCAATTCTCCCTTCCCTACCCTCTGCCTCTGGTAGCAAGTCTGATCTCTGTTTCTGTGAGTTTGGTTTGGGGTTGTTTTTTGTTTGTTTGTTTTTAGGTTCCACATGTAAGCAAGATAATACAGTATTTGTCTTTCTCTGTCTGACTGATTTCACTTAGGATAATGCCCTCAGGGCCCATCCATGTTGTCACAAGTGGTCGGGTTTCCTGTTTTTATTATTTCCTGAATAATAATCCATTATATATATGCACCACAAACCCTTTTATCCATTCATCCATCAATGGACAACTGAAGTTGTTTCCATGTCCTGGCTATTGTCAGTAATGCTGCTACCAACATGGGGGTGCAGATATCTTTTTGAGTGAGTATTTTCATTTCATTTGGATATATTTCCAGAAGTGGGATTGCTGGATCATATGGTGGTCCTATTTTTAATTTTTTAAGGAGCCTCCATACTGTTTTCCATAGTGGCTGCACCAATTTAAAATGCCACCAGCAGTGCACAGGGATTCTCTTTTCTCCTCATCCACGCCAGCCTTTGTTATGTTGTCCTTTTGATGGTGGCCATTCCGACAGGCGTGAGGTGACAGCTCATTGTGGGTTTAATTTGCATTTCCCTAATGACTAGTGCTGTTGAGCATCTTTTCCTGTGCCTGTTAGTCTTTCATGTGTCGTCTTTGGAGAAATGTCTGTTCAGGTCTTTTGCCTGTTTTTTAAATTGGCTTATTTGGTTTTTTGCTATTGAGTTGTATGAGTTCTTCGTATATTTTGGATATTAACCCCTTATCATATGTAAAGTTTGCAAATATTTTTCCCATTCTGCAGGTTGTATTTTCACCTTGTTGACGATTTCTTTTGCTGTCCAGAAGTTTTTTATAGTCCCACCTGTTTATCAACTATTCTGTTGCTTGTGCTTTAGGTGTCATGTCTTAAAAAAAAAAAAAAAAAAAATCATTACCAAGATCCCGTGTCAGGAGCTTTTCGTTTTGTTTGTTTTGTTCTAGGAGTTTAATGGTTTCAGGTCTTACATTTAAGTCTTTAATGTATTTCAAGTTAATTTTTGTAAGTGGTGTAAGATAGGGGTCCAGTTTCATTCTTTTACATGTGAATATCCAATTATCCCAGCACCCTTCATTGAAGAGGCTGTCTTTTTTTTTTAACATCTTTATTGGAGTATAATTGCTTTACAGTGTTGTGTTAGTTTCTGCTCTGCAACAAAGTGAATCAGCTATACATATACATATATCCCCATATCCCCATATCCCCTCCCTCTTGCGTCTCCCTCCCTCACACCAGTCAGAATGGTCATCATCAAAAAATCTACAAACAGTAAATGCTGGAGAGGGTGTGGAGAAAAGGGAACCCTCTTGCACTGTTGGTGGGAATGTAAATTGATATAGACACTATGGAGAACAGTATGGAGGTTCCTTAAAAAACTAAAAATAGAACTACCATACAACCCAGCAATCCCACTCCTGGGCATATACCCTGAGAAAACCATAATTCAAAGAGACTGTCTTTTTTTCCATTGAATATTATTGGTTCCTTTGTCAGATACGAGTTGACCACGTATTCCTGGGCTCTTGATTCTGTTCCATTGGTCTATGTGTCTGCTTTTGTGCCGGTATCATACTGTTTTGATTACTGTACCTTTACAGTATAGCTTGAAATCAGGAAGTGTGATGCCTCTTGCTTTGTTCTTCACAGTTCTTTTGAAACTTAGAATATTTGACATGTTCAGCTGTGTTCAACAGAGCAAAATTTCATTGAATTAAAACTCTGGGCAAAAAGATGCGCTGAAGCTGTTTTTTAAAAAAACATATCTTTATTATTGTAGCATTAAAATGCAAATAAAATTTCTGGAAACACTTAAATCTAAACATTCTTTGTATTGATCTTCACTAATACTTTTTTAACAGTTCTCATGAATTTAAATTTAATTCTGTGAAACTTAGTTCCCTACCTATGAAAAGGTATATATTGCATCTTTATAGATGAGGGCCACTGTGAAGATCAAGAGATACTCAGGGTCACAAATACAAGGCCTGACTTTACCGCCTTTCACTGGTCTTGTAAGTATCATATCTGAGAAGTGCTTCTCACAGTAAATGTTCAAGTATCTACTATGTTTTAGAAATTAAAATGCCGACCTTAACAGATTTACCGTTAATGAGCCCTTGTTTAAGACCTCGATTTTTCACTGTGTGAAGGGGGATAGGGTTCCATTGCAGGACTCTTAAATGGAACAGCAGCATGATCGATGGGATTCGTGTTTTTAATAAAGCGCTCTGGCAGCTGTCTGGAAGGGGAATTAGCAAGGTTTCCAGTTGTATCCATTTTGAAATGTGCCATCTTTCTAGATTGACAGTTAATCAAGTTTTGGCTAAAATGTTAATAATAGCGGTGCTATATGTAGAGAGGGGAGCAAACTTCATCATTGTTTATATTCAGAAACTTGCAATCAGGTTTTCACATCCAAAACTGATACTTTTTTAAGAGAAACTCAATACCTGACCTTTGTTAATGTAATTAATCCATGGATACCTTAAGCTGAAAGACTTTGGGATAAAAAGTTCACTAAGGGAGACAAATATAAACAGTTGCATATTAAGACTTTTAATATAGAGCCCCTGAAAATCATGAGGCACAAGAACCAACATATTTAGCAGGACCTTTAAAGCGCCTTATAAACGAAGTTCTCATTTAAAACTTACTACATCCTGTAAAATTTATTATAATCAATTTTTCAGGTGAAGAAATTGAAGCTCACATTAAAATAACATATGTTTTGTTGAAGCTGTGTTACTTCTCCTCCAGAAGCTGGCAGTTCTGGGCTAGTTCTGGCATTTGTGGTCAGAAGAGGACTGGGCTCTCATCTTTTTGTTCTCTCCTCCCAAGTCCATGACCTCCGTCATTAAGACTTATGTTTTGTTCAGAATGTCTGCTTGAGCTCCCTCCTGCCATCACATCCAGATTCCAGGCAAGATTGGCAGCTAGGGGCCTGGACAACAGAAAAGCCAGCTGTTGACTCCCCTATGGCGCTTTCCCAGACATTTCATCCAGTAATTTCTGCATAAGTCTCTTAGGCCCTCCTTACCTGCAAGGAAGGTGGAAATTCTAGTCTTTTAGCTGTATTACTCCCCAAATAAACTTTTAAAATAAGAATGAAAGATTGGTTATTGGGTAGTCAATAGTCTCTGCTACACAAGATAACGTGCCTATTAACTAAAAGCTAGAACTTAACACTTGACTACAAAGCCCATGTTCATTCTTTGGCCCACATCATACTATTGATATGAGATACTTCATAATATATTTCATGCATATTAAAGGACTTAATAATTTAGGATATTTTAGCCACAGCTTTTACAAGTAAGCATGAACTGATGGTTAACCTATCCCAGTAGATGTGTATCATGGCCACGGAATATACACAGGCCCATCCCATCTGCTCTGCTGGTCCGTAAGGGAAATTACATTTTAGACTTAACGTTTTCTAATTCAGGTTGCACATTTAAATCATATGAACTACCAATTCCTACAGCTATAATTACATCATAAAAATTGTGAAAAATACTGATATTAAGGTCCACGGGTGGTTATCAGACCTAGAGACAGAAAAATAATTACCCAGTCAATACACATGTGCTCCTGAGTTCTTGAATCACTCCAGTTGTCTTGATCTTGTAAAGGTATACATGTCTTGTGAAGGAGCTGAGTTTGCCTAGGGCAGTGACAAGAAGGGCTTCACAGAAGAGGTTATGGCTGAGAAGTTGTTCTCTCCTTTGGCTGGCAGCTACCTGAAGCATTCTGATGGGATTGTTATACTCTAGCACCTCAGGAGCCTTTGGGTTTCAGGTAGTAGAGTACTTTGGGAATCGTCATTCTTTATTTCATGCTGCATATTACTTAGATGTATAATTTTCTTCTTTTTTTCCTTTTTTTTTTTTTTTTTTTTTTTAAGAACTCCAGATATCTGCTGGATTTCACGAGTTATCATTAGCAGACAGAGGAGGTCGTCGTAGAGACTTTCATGATCTTGGTGTGAATACAAGACAGAACCTAGATCATGTTAAAGAATCAAAAACAGGTAGGTTAATTATTAAAAGTACAGTTTTCAAGTACGCAGGACAGTGAATTGAAGCACTTTAATTTTGGTATTTATTTGTACGATGCATTACTAGGGTGAAGGAGCACATTTGGTCCAGGATTTTGCATGGATGGCTTTTCCATTTTCCTCTCTCCCTTTTGGTTTTGAAATAGGTTATAGATGTCATTAGCTGCACTGAAATGTTGTTTTACTACATAGATCACTTTTTTCTTTTAAAGCTTTTTGCTGTAAAGAGATTTCATTGGTTCGGTTGTAAATTACTCAGTCTAGGGAGGATTTATTTCTAAATGGATGCTTTTGGTAATTTACCTAAGTGGAATAGTCTCCAGCGTCAGATGTCTGAGGACTTTTGTGTTGCCTGCTGCTTTTAACCCCTTGCTTACAGAACTGTGTCTGCCTTGTCATGGCAGTGAGGATTTCAAGGAGGAATAAACTTGGTATTTCATTAATTGAATGTGACTTACTTTTACAGGTTCTTCAGGTACTACAGTAAGGCTGAGCACTAACCATTTTCGATTGACATCCCGTCCCCAATGGGCCTTATATCAGTATCACGTTGACTATAACCCGTTGATGGAAGCCAGAAGACTCCGCTCAGCTCTTCTTTTTCAACATGAAGATTTAATTGGAAGGTGTCATGCTTTTGATGGAACGATATTATTTTTACCTAAAAGACTACAGCACAAGGTTATTTCCGTTGTCGGGTTGGGGAGAGGGAGATGGGGAGTTCTACCTCAAAGCTAAACTGCCACAGTCTGGGGTAGCTTTAGAGAAACCCCAGTGGTCTCCTGTCTCTTAGGACTTGTAATACACCCATGGGTGTATTTGGCATTATTATACCATTCTCAGATCCACCTGAGTGACTTAACGATTACAATCAAGTAATAAGAAGGCACTTAATCACTCTTGTCTCATGCCCATCCTGTTACTCTTTTCTCATAGTCATTCTTTTTTTTTTTTTTAATCTAAAACTTTTCCATACTTTTCACTGTTGCCTTATTCAATAGGCTTATGTGATTGGCCCTATTTTAACAAAATTAAAAGTTTGGTTTTCCACCACTCTGGCTTCAGGTTACCGAAGTTTTTAGTCAGACCCGAAATGGAGAGCATGTGAGGATAACTGTCACCTTGACAAATGAGCTCCCGCCCACATCACCAACTTGTTTGCAGTTCTATAATATTATTTTCAGGAGGTATGTTGGCATTTTTTAACATTGTATTAAGAAATCTTAAACATAATCAGAAGTTGAAAGACATGTACAATAAGTACCTGTATACTTAGTACCTAGATTTTACAATGGTTGGCTAGGATCATTGGGTTACCCTGAGTTTTAATCGTTTTTAGGTGCGGTGTACTGGTATAAGTCTCATTTATTTGCTTTAAGCGAGCGTCATGTCTTTCACTTCCCTATTTGTGTTGAGATTAGATCTTTCAGATCCCATTTGAGCTTATGTTAAGAGCACACGTTCTCTCAGCACTTTAACTTTATATTCCTTCTGTCCCACAGGGGGCGCCAGTTCAGGAAGCGGGACAGAGGTTAGGTCCGTTCCGATTTACTTCTTCCATCGTAGGACACGTATAGTGCGTGCTCTGTGATTGGCTTTCAGTGTGGGTGCTGTGTTTTCCAAGCCCAAAGTTGTTGGACACAAGTTCTGTGAAGGCCCCCGCCCCTGCCGTCCCCCTGCTGAGTGGGAAGCAATCTGGATGAGCCTGAGCTTGGCATGAGCATAGTGAGACCTAATTCTTGGATTTGTAATTTACCTAAGTTGGTCATGAGTTAACTTGTCACTGACTCATTTTGGTGGATACTTGTTTGAATAAATGTAATGGAAGATTTATTTTTCTGTAAATGATGGGTTGGCAGACTTTTTTTTGCAAAGGACCAGATAGTAAACATGTGAGGTTTTGCAGGCCATGTGGTCTGTGTCCCAACTGTTCAACCCTGCTGTTGGATCGCAGAAACAGTCATTGGACGTGTATGATCATGGCTGTGTGCCAGTAAAGCTCTGCTGATGGACACTGAAATTTGAATGTCACATGATTCATGCATCATTAGTCTTTTGATTTTTTTTCCAGACCTTTAAAAAAATGTAAAAAGAAAAAATAGTTCCTAGGCCATACAGCAGGTAGGCTGGATGTGGCCCCCCTATGAGCCATAGTTTGCCAACTCCTGCTCTAAACAACATGCCATTGTGATTGTAGTATTAGAGATACTTATCAATACTCATTTCTCTATTCTGACCTTTCAAATTCTAGGCTTTTAAAGATGATGAATTTGCAGCAGATTGGACGGAATTATTATAACCCAAGTGACCCGATTGATATTCCAAATCATAGGTTTGTATGAAGTGGAAAGTTTCTGTTCCTTAGGTTTAATCACAGACTTGGATAGTGATGCTCTGTTTTGAAATGATCAGATTCACTCTGGCCGCTAGTGGTACCCATCACATTAAGTGAACATTTAACCTGGCTTAAATAATAAAGGAGACATCCCAGAATTTTTGGATTTAAAAAAATCATGTGATATTTATCTGTCATGGGGGAAAAGCATAAAGACTTATCCAACACAAAGTTTGTATTTGCTCTTAGGTAACAAAATTCATCAGCTAGTGACGATTGCTTCAAAAGTCACTGCAGTGTATCAGGATTGCAGCTCAGGTGGTTTAGGTTTATTATAATAAATGTAGATGCTTTCAATTAGATTTTTCAAGTCTTAGATCAATATAAGTAATAAAATTTAATAAATTTAGTGTATTTAAAATGGAACTTATAAAGTTATTATATTATTATAAACATTCATTGTTGAAGATCTTAAAAAGATCAGTCTTTATCTGGAACCCTGTAAAACCTGAAGCTAAGTAAATGTACTCAAAGACTTGTACTATTGACCCAGTTAATAAATGTAAAAACCATAACTTGATATATACAAAACATGTTTGGATATTCATAGAGGTTACTTCATGGCATTCATTGTCTTTGACAGGTTGGTGATTTGGCCTGGCTTCACTACTTCTATTCTTCAGTATGAAAATAACATCATGCTTTGCACTGATGTCAGTCATAAAGTCCTTCGAAGTGAAACTGTTTTAGATTTCATGTTCAACTTGTTTCATCAAACTGAAGAACATAAATTTCAAGAACAAGTTTCTAAAGAGCTGATAGGTTTAATTGTTCTCACCAAGTAAGGCTTTTAATAATGCACAATAATTTTACAAGTCTGAAGATATTGAGGCTTTCTAGTCCTATAATGTTAGATGGAGAGAAAGTAGGGTTTAAAGTTGAGAGGTGGGAATAGCACAAAAACAGGGGAGGGATATTTATAACCTTTTTCTCAAGAGCAAAAGTTTTGGGGGAATATACTCATCTTAAAAGGAGAAATAGCCAATGATTTCTGTTCTTTTTAGTTTTAACTTTATTTTCTAATAGTTTAGTTAACTTCCCCATCTAGTGTATAGCATAGTCTTTAAGAAATTATTTTCCCTTTATCTTTCCATAATATTGTATATTACCAAATGAGTTGAAATTTTATTTTTTAGAGAGTATATAGTGTCTAGCCCCGCTTTTTAACAACATTTCTACATATTTTAATCAAATACCAATAAAATCTCAACTCCATAGGTATAACAATAAAACATACAGAATAGACGATATTGACTGGGACCAGAATCCAAAGAGCACCTTCAGGAAAGCTGACGGCTCTGAAGTCAGCTTCTTAGAGTACTACAGGAAGGTAAGGTGCTACTGTGGACTCTTATCTTCGTACTGGGAAGGGCTGAGACCTTAGGGGAAATCTCTACAGGAAGGTAAGGTGCTACTGTGGACTCTTATCTTTGTACTGGGAAGGGCTGAGACCTTAGGGGAAATCTGAAGCGTCTTCAGTAGAATTTTCTAACAGGTGTGCATGTGGAACACGTTGCTTTTGAAGCTGTCTATAAATGTGTTTGTTAAGGCGGTCACGGCATAATTAGCTCATTAGCAAATGAGCTGTGCCCGGTCCTGGTTCCTTTTCTGCAGTAGAATACAAGGTTACATTTGAACTTCAGCACGTGGAGGACCAGTAGGAAAACAGTGCAAGTTAACAGTTTAGCATATACTGTCTCTTACTCTGTAGCCAGCACTTTTTGTAAACTTCATCTGGCGGCGTGGGCTAGAGATCTTTGAACCCTTAGCATCCGTTGTGATAAATCTGCAGATGGGTTAACTCTTACTTTTGTTTTACATGCTGACAGAGTGAGACAGACTTGTCTCATGTGGGCTAGATCAGGTTATTGGGTGGCCCCCAGCCCCAGTTTTATAAAGATGATTCTAGCTGTTGGCACAGTGATCACTAAACTGACAAAGACACGAGAGACAAATAGCAAGAAAGAGCAGCCACTGACTAGAAGAGAATAAAATGTTTCTCCAGGAAGGCATCAGAACATTGCTGTAGTGTTCAGAGAGAAGCAGATCTGCCCCTATATTCTTAGAAGGTCTCGTTCCATTTGATGTGCTCTGTTAAAAGTGCAGAAAAAGTATTTAAAGAAAACACATTAATTAAAATCTTAAAACCTGTCTTTGAAGGGCTAAAATTTATTTCATTTTTTCCTACTTTCTCTAGATTATTTCCTTTTTCTAAAAAGTGGAGTAAATGAACTATTATGTGTTTATATTTTGTGTCAAAAGTACACATCCGACTAGTGACCTTTGAAATCTCTTTTTCCTGAATATCTACTGTTGCCTGATCTTCAGCTGCTCTCCTGTGAGTGAGAAGATCAGATACCACTCTGGAGGAAAAGGATTCTCTGAGAAGTCCCATTAAGAACTGGTCTTATTCTGGGCAAAATGAAAACAGGCCAAGGGTCATTTCAGCTTGATTTCCCTACTGCCGTTTTCAGCCTCTGAAAACCCCTTGAGGAGTCCAACCATGTTTAACCTAGATTCTTCTGGGCGCCAGAGGTTTCTGTGAGAAATGAGTTTTGGCATTTTTCTGTAGTTCATTTTAATAATCATGATCAGAGACGGGAATAATTGGTATATACCAACAGCAGATATAAAGAGGACACAGTTGAAAGTTTGATTTAAACCTGAAGCGACGTCAGGGAAGATTCTCCCCTCCTCTGACCAGTATTGAATCTTACATGCCTGCTTATTCTCCCTTAAGGAACCTTCTAAATGCTGGCATACTTAAAGGTTCTGCGTCACGTCCCTAGTTACTGTATGCTTATACTCTCCAGGTGATCTCCAGTCTATGCGAAGACTTCACATATGATGTGTTAACAATTCTCAGGTTTCTATCTCTAGCCCTAGGCATGTCTAAACCTACTTGTTCTGAATATTTGGATGTCTCAGGGATGCCTTACCTGTGACCAACACTGAACATGTGATATCCCCCTAACCTGGCCCTGTGCGGCGCTCTTCATCAGAGCAGGGAACGCCACTTCCACCAAGTCAGGGACTTTATAGTTTATATACGCCCCAGTGCCTAAGTAGGCACTCAGGTATTTGCATGAACAGGTGAATGATGGATAATTCAAACCTCAGATCACCATGCTTTGTATAACTTACCTTGTATAACTAATTGTCAGATCGTATCACCCTACCTTGCTTATCTGAAGTACCTTCGTTTTCCTCCTTTTCTAAGTGAGTGCCACCTCCTGTCTAGGCCCCATTTCTCTCTCTCACTCAACTGGCCTCGTAGTTTTCATTTCTTATACTTCTGATCCATTTCAAAACTCATACAAATCTGATGTTACACTTTCTACCCAAAGTAATTAAGTGGCTTCCTGTTGCTCCTGTGTCTTGTTATGAAGCCCATTTTTCCTTATCCGGTGAAACCCTGAATGATGTAGCCGCTATGTGTCCTCATCTTGTCACTTGCCCAGCCGCCTTACCCAGCCACGGGGCTCCCTCTGCCTGCCAGCGCTGGCTCTGCACGCTTGACTCTTAGGCTGACATCTCAGCTTAGGTTAACTTCCTCAGGGAAGATGTCTGTCACAACCAGGGGTAAAGGTGTCTAGTAGATCTAATTAATCCAAAGAGGTGGGCTTGAAATATTTGAAAGAATCAAGGTATTCTTAGAACTTCCTAGCAGAAATGGAGTTTGAGTAATAAGTGATGGCTTAGTTCTTGTATATTGAAGATAATGTCTAGGAAGCCCTCAGTGGGAGAGAAGGGGCTTTGGAAGGGAAGACCGTGGTCCATCACTTTTAAAAAGAAAAGGTTTAACAGTAGTATTGAACAGATGAAAGTGCTAGTTTTTCATATGTAGGGGGAATGTTAAAAGAACTGGCGGGAAATCCCACAGCTCTGTAATTAAGAACTGCATTGAAAGCCCTTTGGTGAAGCAGGGAATAGGAACACTCCTGAAGTTACTACCACGTTTCTACCTGTGTATGTACCCAAGTGAACGACGTGTAAGCAGGGTGACTGTTAATAGACCCGTAATAAAGTAGTGTGATAAATACGTAGTATAGATAAGTGGAGCAGAGGTCAGATATGCATGTTCTACTTGCAACTTTCTTGTCTGAAATGAAAGCATTTCTGTGGGTGGTTGGTAAAGAGTTGAAGGTAGGACAAAGTCAGTGACAAGCTAGAATTCATGGTCTCTTAATTCATGATGATAGATGGCCAGGACCTTGACTGTACGATAGGAATAAGGAACGGTCAGGTACCGTAGTCTCTTGAGAGACCAGGACTCATGAAATGGCCATGATGGTATTACTCTCCTGTATGCCTAGTGGAGATGTGGTTGTTTTAAAGATAAAAAGTTAGAACTAAATTAACCAGGTTAGTAAAAGATGGTAGGAGAGGATACAAGAGATGATGGAAACAGGGTCTTTAAGACACAGGGCCAGGAGCTCTAGGGAAGATAACTTGTGAGAAGTCTGCGCGGTCTCGAATTGCAGAGCTGAACTGGAGGCGGGAGAGCTGGTCTCGCACGTTTGTTAGATACGAAGCGTCAACATTTTTGGTCTCTTTACGGGTTGTAAAAACTTACCCTAGATAGTGATTACCTGTGGGGAATCTTAATACCACTAAATGGAAGTTCAGCTTCAAAGGAGAAACTTTCCCTAATTAAAAATGTCCCGTCGTGTGCAAACCCCCTCCTTCCACCATTTATTCTTACAGTGAGGTGACTCTCACAAGCTAGTCCTCACTATAATAAGAGGAGTTTTAGAGGAATTACACTGTGGTGAAGACTTGGAGTTACACAGACTGCTGTTTCTAAACCAAGAGGTCAAACATGAAGTAAATAGAACTGTGACTGAAAGTCAAAACTTAGAGCCTTACTGTCCTCGACCATCTAAGTTTTTAGGAGAAAAGATGAGGTACTCAGCAGAGCATATAAATCACAACCGGGTTTAGTAGGATTAAAAAGACAATTTTTATACTTGGAAACTGATACTAGCCTTGCTGTTGGCATGAGTTCTTAATTTAAAAAAAAGAACTTTTATCGTCCATTACAAAATGACTTGTGACTAAAGGCATTTACTGTGAACAGTGATACTTTCTTCCCTTGAATAGCAATATAACCAAGAAATCACTGACTTGAAGCAACCAGTTTTGGTCAGTCAGCCGAAGAGAAGGAGAGGCCCCGGAGGCACGTCACCAGGCCCTGCGATGCTTATCCCTGAGCTCTGCTACCTCACAGGTACTGCTGACTTTTCTTTACTGGAATGAAACCACAAAGCTTATTTTCCCCGTCTGTTCTAGAAGTCACTAAACATTCCTTCACACCCTCCGTCCCCTCAAAAGCCCTTAAAGCTGCTTTGTCTCCTCAGAATTCTTTCACTCACCACCACCTGACACTCCAGATACTTAGACACGATTCTTGTTTCTTTAACCGTATCCCTTTAAACATTTTGTTTAAAGGTCTAACTGATAAAATGCGTAATGATTTTAATGTGATGAAAGACTTGGCTGTTCATACAAGACTAACTCCAGAACAAAGGCAGCGTGAAGTAGGAAGACTGATTGATTACATTCATAAGTAAGTCATCTCTGCTCCACTGGGGTACGGCTTCAGTTCCGTTCTTTATTTTACGTGGGTTTGGAGGAGTGACAGAAGGTAACTTTGTTTCGCTTTGTATTTGCAGTATTCAGGGTGGGTTCTTCATGTTTCTAAGTGAGGCTGCTGTTTGTCAGGGAATAATTAAACCTTGTAGCCTGTGGTATTTCTAATTCTTCTGTTAGAAAAAGAATAGAGTAGAAAGCAAAATTGTTTGGGACAAATCTATGTTTTTCTCTTCGTTATAACATTTTGTTTACTTTGAGGAGGAGATAGTTTGGGCATCAGGAATTTTAAATGAAAGGATATCATGAAGGGAAACATAGCTGGGAGGAGAGAAAAATAGATTGTACGTCTGGGTTTCCTAGCATTCTCGGCGGGGTTTTAGTCCTGAGAGCAATCTGTTGTAGGTTGCAGCGGGTCTCTATTTGCATGCGTGCGCTAGTTTTCATTCTGTCTCTTTACACTTAGTGGCATATGTAAATATGTTAAATTCACAGAGATGATAACGTGCAGAGGGAGCTTCGAGACTGGGGTCTGAGCTTCGACTCCAACTTACTGACCTTCTCAGGAAGAATTCTGCAAGCAGAAAAGATCCATCAAGGTGGAAGAACAGTAAGGCAGTTCTTAAAGTTGTCCGTCCAATCAGATTTGGGTTAGACTCCCAGTAGAGTGAGCAGGGGTGCATACCCTAGTTCCATGCCAGGGCAGCCCTCTCCTCCCCGAGCACCTCCACTGTCCACTGATGTGAGCACAGAGGGGGCGAAGCTTGCAGCTTGGTCCTCAGGCCGTCCGTGAGACTTAGCTAAAAGGTGGCTTAATTTTTTAAAATGAGCTAAGTTACTTAAATTAAGGGACAGTAGAAGTCTAAGTATCTGAATGGGTTGGTATTTCGTCTGCCACTGAAGTGATCTTTTTACAGGGAAAGCTCCCAATTTATTTGGCTTCATTTTTGCGTGGACCGCTTGTTTGTTAGGGATCTATATTAAATATTGTGATGTCTTTTATATTCTGTCTTCAGAAAAGGAAAGCAAGTATTCAAAAATATGTTTTGGTGTAACTGAAGCACTACAAGTGCCCAAGTTGTGAACAGCTGTGCTCTTCTGTCTTCTAAGTGTTCTATGGATCACAGCCTAATCATGTAGCTTAATACTTCAATTGCATTGTTTTTATTACCCTTTGTAGTTAATATATATTCCTGTATAAGGGGTGTTGCGGAGGTGAGTAGGACATGTAAAAAGCACTGGGTTTTTTTCCTCTATGGTAAATATTTATAGGGTCACTGTGCTTTGAGTCTGTTCGCTTTCTGCCTTGCCGTCAGGTGTTTTCACAGCTTGCTTTCGGTATCTGACACCTCAGTCATAAAGTTGCTTAACTTATAAGGCCTCATTTTTTAATATCTTTGTCATGAGGGAAATAACACTTATCCCTGTAAGAGTTTAGAAAGGTTAAGAAGAGACCGCAGCCCGAGACAGAGTAGTTGGCGCAGGCAGGTGGGCACTTGAGTGGCAGCTGTTAATATGAATGTATTTTAAATAGGATTGACATAACCCTTTGGATACATTTTTGTATCTTTTTCCCCCTCACTAAGGGCATTTCGTCTGTCACTGCAGTTCAAATTTAAGAGTAGTACTCTGAGGTTTAGAATATGCCATGGTAGAATTATTGAAGACTTTCTGGCTTTATCACCGAGAACTTACAATGGAATTTACAGTGTCTCTGAACTTTCTTCTAGTTTGATTACAGTCCACAGTTTGCAGATTGGTCAAAGGAAACAAGAGGTGCACCATTAATTAGTGTTAAGCCACTAAATAACTGGCTATTGATCTATACTCGAAGAAATTATGAAGCAGCCAATGCGTTGATACAAAATCTATTTAAAGTTACACCAGCCATGGGCATACAAATGAAAAAAGCAGTAATGTAAGTTTATCAAGTCATTTCTACTCTGAAAATGGATTAGCAGTCATTTGGAGGGTGTGGGAACTCAAACTGTTAATAAAACTGTCAAAAACATGAGATGATCTTAAAGGTCTGATACAGCTCCCTGTAAGGTGGATGCAGAAATGTATCTGAGTCACTAAGGGTGGAGGGAGGATGGGCCGGACTGTCGCTCAGACTCGTGCTGCTGCGGGCTAGAAGCAGCCTTTTGACTGCATGGCTGCGCCTGGTGTTTTATTTCACGTTTTATACAGAAGTGTTTTGTGTGTTATAATCTGTAGGAACCTTTTACCACACAGTACAGTTTTTGTTCCTTTTTCTGAACGTTGGATCACGTATTTCCATTCTAGGATTGAAGTGGATGATAGAACTGAAGCCTATTTAAGAGTCTTACAGCAGAAGGTCACATCAGATACCCAGATAGTAAGTAGCTACTTGATGTGGAGGCAGTTGACCTGGAATCAGTTGTTGTAAATCTTAGAACTTGAGTCCATTGTTGTAAATGTGATAATTAGGTTCCCAAACCGGTCACGAAATACGTGCTTGACCTAAGATAGCTGAGTTAATGCGGCTCTACTTGTGCACCTAGGAGCTTGTTGTTGTGCACTGTGAACAGTGAGCAGGGGGTGGAGAACAGCAAAGCCATCTTGAATTTACCGGGACTCAGACGCTTCAGTTATTCTAGAAAATCTGGGGGGAGAAAAGGCACAAGAATGAAAAACAGTACCTAGCTGTTCAGCACACACAGTATAGTTAGGGTATCTGTGGTTACACTTAAGTATAATGAATGAGGTGGCAAAGACAAATTTAATGATAAACAGCATATCTGTGTTGCTTTAAACCCAAGAAATGAATTGGCTTCTTCTAATGGATTCCTTTTAGTCCTTTATCTCATACTTAAACGCCACAGGCCAATTACTATCAGGTTGCCTGGAATAATAGAGACACCTAGGGTAGGAAAATGATTTTATTGGGGGCCATGGAAAGAAAGATAAGAATCTGAGAATATAAATTGGAGAAGACAGCCATGAGTTAAAGAGCTGGATTCAGCTCCAAAACTTAAACTTGAATCCTCAGAATTTGGGCAGGTGTGGGTGGCTTGGTTGGTTGGTCGGTTGATTTTCCAGCTGTTTTGCGATGTACTTGACATGTAACATTGTGTGAGTTTTAAGTGTACAGTGTGATGACTTGATACGTGTACGTATTGTGAAATGATGACCACACAGGGTTAGTTAACACCTCCATCACCTCACATAATTACAGTTCTTTTTGTGTATGTGGTGATAACAGTCCAGATCCACTTTCTTAGCAACCTTCAAGTATATAATACAGTACTGTTAACTGTGATCACCATGCTGTACAGTAGATCCTCAGAACTTAGCTTTTAGCTGGAAGTTTGTGCCCTTTGACTAACATCTTCCCATTTGGGGCAGGGGTCTGCTTAGATCAGGTGCTTCAGCTTCCCCAGCAGTGCCCATGGACTTCCTAGGAAATTTCATAGTTTGATCATATTCTCAAGCCAGAGCTTTAGAAGTTTAAAAGCCGTGATTCTAGGTGGGTCATGAGTAAGAAAATTGTGAGCATTTTAGAAAATCTTTTATTTGGCCACCTATAGGTTATCACTAACTTGTTTTGCCCTATTCCCTACCTCCGAAGTATTCCAAGCTGGCAATAGAGCATTTTTAACTAAGTTCTCAAGTTTTGAATTATTTGCTTAACGTGCTTTCTTTATTAGTATCTATTACCTAGTTGAATGTAATGGGCATTAGCTAAAAGTTAATGTCATACTTACTAGCTACATGGCAGAGATGAATAGTAAAGTCAATGATTTTGTGGGTTTGGTTTCCTGTCTTCTTCCTTGAACTTAATTATCAGTTTCCTAATTCTTTGTAATGAGGGCGTTTTGTTCATTTTTAGGTTGTTTGTCTGTTGTCAAGCAGTCGGAAGGACAAATATGATGCTATTAAAAAATACTTATGTACAGATTGCCCTACTCCAAGTCAGTGTGTGGTGGCCCGAACCTTAGGCAGACAACAGACTGTCATGGCCATTGCTACAAAGATCGCCCTGCAGATGAACTGCAAGATGGGAGGAGAGCTTTGGAGCGTTGATATGCCTGTAAGTTTGATTTAATTGGTGGATAAAAGTTTTCATTGTTATTTAAGAAAAAATGGATTTTTAAAATACTGCTGGTATTCTGTTGTATCTAACATTACGATGTTTTTGTTGAAGCTAAAGCTAGCCATGAT
Source organism: Delphinapterus leucas (assembly GCF_059928025.1). Classification (NCBI taxonomy): domain Eukaryota; kingdom Metazoa; phylum Chordata; class Mammalia; order Artiodactyla; family Monodontidae; genus Delphinapterus; species Delphinapterus leucas. The sequence goes on along the minus strand of NC_143142.1, from coordinate 2,171,228 downwards.
AGTTGGCATTGATTGTTACCATGACACCACAGCTGGACGGAGGTCAATTGCAGGCTTTGTAGCAAGCATCAATGAAGGGATGACCCGGTGAGTGGGCTTTGGTAGCCTCAGATTAACTGCTAGACATACGCAACACAGCCCACGAGCCCAGGGGCCAGTGTCTGGGGAGGACAGGGGTTGTGTTAATTCTTTACCTTGATTTCTCCTACGTTAGATCCAGTAAAAGAGAAAAGTTAGAAAAGGAAACCAGTTATTAGCTACCCTACCATTTGTAATGTCCTTCACTGGCCCTTAACCTGATGTAGCGGTCAGATTGCGTTTCAGGTTATTTTATTATTTGTATTTGCGGGGAGGATGCATCTCTTTAAATGTGACTGTCTCTAAAAACTTCTTTAATAATTTTATTGACCACTGAATGTAATTTCAAGTTGTCATGTTAACTTTATTTTGGAAAACCCACTTGAGTTTACCCAGTCACCTGTATTTCAACATAGTGAAGTTATTTTTCAGTGCTTTTCTTAGAACTAATAGAATTGCCAAGAATAGGAAGAATGAAAATTGAAGCATTGATGTGTTAGCGTTACTAATGGGCATATTTCAAGGTGTTTTATCTTTTAGAAAAGTATCTTTTATCAAGAGTATAGTAGTAAGAGTGTGCTTCTGTGTGGTTTTTTTTATAATATTCTTTTTTTTTTTAAACCCCACATTTGTTTATTTATTTATTTTTGGCTGTGTTGGGTCTTCGTTTCTGTGTGAGGACTTTCTCTAGTTGTGGCAAGCGGGGGCCACTCTTCATCGCGGCGTGCGGGCCTCTCACTATCGCGGCCTCTCTTGTTGCGGAGCACAGGCTCCAGACGCGCAGGCTCAGTAGTTGTGGCGCACGGGCCTAGTTGCTCCGCGGCATGTGGGATCTTCCCAGACCAGGGCTCGAACCCGTGTCCCCTGCAGTAGCAGGCAGACTCTCAACCACTGCGCCACCAGGGAAGCCTGTTCTGTGTGTTCTGAGGTGTAAACCTAGGAGGCATCTCTGGCTTAAATTTTATTTTCTTCTCAGTGATGGAATTATGGGACTGATTTATAATGAAAGAAAGCTTTATGAAGATTTCCTGTATCTTGTAACCCTTCTGCTTAAGATTTCAAAAAGGAAGTTAAAGAACATGAATGGCTAAGGGTAACATAGATATAGAATGATTCAAAAGTGAAGAACTTCTGGACAGTTGCATTCTCACCACGGCCATGTTTTTTCTCTGAATAGCTGGTTCTCTCGCTGTGTATTTCAAGATAGAGGGCAAGAGCTAGTAGATGGGCTCAAAGTCTGCTTGCAAGGTGAGTCTCCTGTTGTGGTTTCCATCTGCCCTGTGAATTAGAGTCTTCAAGAAATTGTCTTAAAGCTATGTTTCTGATAAAATCCTGTGCCCAGAATTTGGTAGAAGCACATTTTTGTTCTGTGTTAATGTCGTTAACACTTGTCTGGCTTTCTTTCAGCTGCTCTGAGGGCTTGGAATAGCTGCAATGAATACATGCCTAGTCGAATTATCGTGTATCGGGATGGCGTAGGAGACGGTCAGCTTAAAACATTGGTGAACTATGAAGTACCACAGTTTCTGGATTGCCTAAGATCTGTTGGTAGAGGTTACAAGTAAGCATGCGAAATGTAATCATTTTCTCTTTATAAAATTACACTTTTGTATCTTTGAAAATAATGTCACAGGGTGAACCGGTGAGAATCTAACCTTACAGGTGCGGTCAGGCTTGAGGTAATGGAAGAGGTTTGGGTTGGGGGGGTGTCTTGTGGAGAATTTTTCGTGGAGGAGGGGCAGGCTGGAAATGTAGAGCGGGAGCTCCTTCAAGGAATGACGCATGGAGATGCCTTTACCAGTCGTCTGCTGCCGCCTTTTCTCTCCTAGAGCCTTGAAGTACGAGGGTCTGACTATCCCAGTACAGCCGTAGGCATCCACAGAACTGGTTATTGGAATATGTATTCCAGATAGTCTTAACTTTTGTTTCTACCTCATTGTACCGTGAATACTTGTTTGATTTCTGTGTGAACTCAGCTGGACTGGCGCTTGGTGGGTAAGATGTTGGGCGTGTGTTTGGTGTCACAGGGGAGATGGTTCCACTTCGCCCTGTTAGGCGGCCTGCAGAACCCAGGGCAGCTAGTGCTCCTCGCAACTGAGCACTGCCCACGTCCTTCTTTGAAAGCGGTACTGGGCTTCGCCTTCCTCTGCTCTCCTACAGAGGTCATTGCTCGTGCTATTTGGCAGTAAACTGCGTACCATCTCAAGATAGCTGTTTTAATAAGTTACGTTGTTTAACTTTTGCTGTTTTCTTTATCAGATTGTAAGGAAGTCCAGATCAGGGACTGTTTAGTAAGAGCTGAGCGCATAATGTATTAAAGATTTGTGGATTTGATTTTTAAGGATACTTAGAAAATCCAGGAGACCTGTTTATTTATATGTGCTTGCACGTGCATATTTAAACACTGATTATTTTTGCCAGACTTTTTCAGCCGGTATTTGTTATCATTATAAAAAATGAGGGATTTTGAAAGTCATTTGACTGTGCTTGGGCTCGCTGTGATTTATAGGCCCATGGGATGAGCATTAAGAGCTTATTTCTAGCTAAATTGCGGAGTGCTTCCAAGTCTTCTTTGGCCAGATTCTGAAAGACCCCTTCTAAGTGTTGATTCTACACATTTCTTAAAATGAGATCATGATGCCAGTAAGTTCTCAGAGCATGTCGGGGGTGTTTTTTTATCTCTTGTGAAGTAATTGTGTTTCAGATTAAAATGCTAATAGGCATTTTTTAATACTTTGTAAATGAAGGTTAATATTCTTTCCTGTCCTCTTAAAATCCCTAGTGCTTGTATTTTCTCATTAAAATAATGGTATTTATTTTATTTTGGTTTTTGAAGTTTTGTAAGCCTTAACTTGTGTTTTTTCCCTTAGATTTTCTGTCCTTCTGGGGAGGGGTGATGTGGTGGAAGGGAGTAGAGGAAGGGCTCAGATGGACCGCTGCTTTCTTAGGTTTTTTTTTAGTTGTTTACTACTTTAGCACTCAGAATTTTCTAGTCTTAGCTGCTTTTTTCTCATATCTAGAGAAAAAGAAAATTTCAAGAAGTGAAGAGTAGAGGTAATAGTGCAAGTTCATCTTATTTCCTTAGGCTGAATATTTGGGATACTGGGAACATAACACTGTTGTCCCTGCTGGGACCTGCATATCTGGTTCTTTGAGTCTTTTGAGCCCTTTGGGTTGGGTCCCAGAAGGACTGGCAGCAATAGTTCTCAAAGAGGAGACTCTAGCCCTATAAGTGAGTATCTGTGAACAGGGTCCTCCTCTACAACGGGGTGGAACTGGGCCTGAGGAGGCTGGTGGGATTTCTTGCTCAGCTTCCCTTTAGCGAATAGGAACACACGTTGCAGGGAAGGAGGGTTTAAATCGATCGCTTGGACTAGTGTATGACAGACCGTTGCACGAAGTAGGTTTCACGTCGTGAATCGTGCCGTTGTTTGGCGGCTGCAGAGATCAGCGGTCAGGAGCCATATGTCTTAAATCAGAGTCGGGTTAATCCCAGCTTTGCCTTCGCCTGTGAAACAGGGGCGGCAGCTTAACCAAGGTTGATGAAAGGAATAAGTCAGGGTGTTTAATGTACTTCACACAGTGCCCAGTAAGCACTCAGTAAATAGTAGGTGATGCATCTAGAAACAAGTTTGGAGTTGTCTGTAAAGTAAAACAATACCCAGGAATTACTCCTCACTTTGAAGAAATGCAGAGTTTGGACTGTAATGTTTGTAGTTATCTTTTTGTTTTTTATCCTTTCTGTTTTGTCCTATTTGTTTTTTAATTGAAATGTTGATGTTAACTTTTTATAAAGATGCGTCATGGATTAGTTGATTTAGAACGTTTGGTATAAGAACAAATCAAAGAGTCACTTTAGTATACTTGTGACTTGTCTTTATGTCACCACATTTGCTAAATCATTTCTTGTGATGTCAGAGGACTAAAATCCACTCTGTCTTTTTTTTTTTTTTTTTTTGGCTGTGTTGGGTCTTTGTTGCTGCGCGCAGGCTTTCTCTAGCTGCGGTGAGTGGGGGCTACTCTTCGCTGCGGTGCGCGGGCTTCTCATTGCGGTGGCTTCTCTTGTTGCGGAGCACGGGCTCCAGGCACGCGGGCTTCAGTAGTTGTGGCTCGCGGGCTCTAGAGCGAAGGCTCAGTAGTTGTGGCGCACGGGCTTAGTTGCTCCGCGGCATGTGGGATCTTCCCAGAGCAGGGCTCGAACCCGTGTCCCCTGCATTGGCAGGCGGATTCTCAACCACTGCGCCACCAGGGAAGCCCCACTTTGTCTTTTGATTCCTGAGACTGTGGCTCTGTTATATCCAGATCTGCTGTAGCTGGGCAGTGAGAGGTCTATTGTACATGGGTAGACAGTGATATTCCTAAAAAGTTCTTCCATTTACTTAAGTAGAATCACCTTCCTGCCCCTCGTATATTTGGTTACTTCTACCGTGAAGGAGCACATTAAGTTTATGATTGAACAGAAGTTCCCATTTGGGGATCTTTCAGACCATCAGTCTAGACAGTGTGTTGTGAACTACCTACCCAAGTCAAACATTACCAGCAAGGTCCATACTGCATGTGAAGCCCTCTGCTTCCCAGGGTTTAGAATAAAGTATATTTATGCTCTTAAGGAACTAATGTTCTAGCTGGAAAAAGAGCACAGGAAACTTGAGGTATTGAAAACCATAATAATCAAGGTTTATTACATGCCAGCACCGATCTAAGTGCTTAACGTGTTCTAATTCATTTATTCCCAAATGGATGTGTGTATACAGTGTGACTGTGTCAGACAGTGAATTTGAAATGAACCTTTAAGAGATGGATAGAAAGGGTGTTCAGGCTGAAGGCATACTGGCAGTTACAGGGCTGCCCTCAGGAGAGTCAAAAGGCATGTAGAGGCAGTGGATCGAACGTGACACAGAGCTGGAAAGCTCCCTAGGCCAGAGGAGTTCAGTCTTGACATGGGAAACCACCTGCAGAATGGGGCTGGGGAGGGAGGGGGGAAACGGCAGTATTCTGGTACTGCTGTGTGGCGGGCTGAGGAGTGGCTGAGCCGGGAGAGACAAGAGATCCCCGATATGTTGTCAGCCAGTCATTTTGAAAGGCAGGAAATTAGACTTTGAGACTGCTCAAATTAGCTTACCTGTCAAAGATTTGAGAGTTAATATCTTACTTTCTACATAGAAGAAAATGCCCACTGAAAAGGCTTTCAAACTGTTACTCTAAAAACGTGCTGGGTTTAACATTTTCGTGAGACAGGTATGTCATATGCTTGGTTTAATGGTTAAACATCCACATGACCTTGAGTCACAGGGCCCAAATATGCCATTTCATTTTCTACTCACGGTGTTTTACTGGCCCTAACTCCACGCCCTTACAAGTTGTGGAATCTTCCTTCACAACTGGGATAGCTAGTATGCCCCAAGAGGGATGTGCGTTTCCTTTTAAATGGAGTGTATGAATGTATGAATGCTTCAGTGCCCTGAAAATATGACTGACTAAATGCAGTTACATTCATCACCGTCTTAAGCCCAAGACTAACGGTCATTGTGGTGAAGAAACGAGTGAACGCCAGATTTTTTGCTCAGTCTGGAGGAAGACTTCAAAATCCACTTCCTGGAACAGTTATTGATGTAGAGGTTACCAGACCAGAATGGTAAGTTCTGTATTAGAATGGAGATTGGTTTCCGTTTTGTTTTTTAGCATAGCCTCTGTACTTTATCACCTTTAACACATTTACTTGATAGTTCTTATACTTTATTTCTTATAAATACTAAAGTCTTTCATTAGTTTGATCAGATAATGCCCATGATTTGCTAACTTAGTCTCTGAAATGGTGAACAGAGGTTTCTGTGCCATCTCTCTCTGGGGGAAGCGGGTTATTGTTTGTGGTATTAGTTATACTTCCTGAGTTTAGGAACAGCTGCTCTAGATTGCGTTTGCTTTTTTTTTTTTTACGTATGTAACCTCATCCATAGATTGTTATTTTCCAATCAAAATTTTTAGATCTGTAATGCACTTAGTTACCCACAGGTCAGAAAGTGTCATCTGAAACACAGCTGCAGGTAGAAAAGTGGCTTTTGAGCAAACGCTTTTTATGTAACCGGGAGCTGCACTCTGCCGTAAGAAAGCCAGCTAGAACCTTCAGGGGCACACGGTAATGATCTTACTGGCACACGAGGGTTCAACTGTAAACTCACGAAATTTGCTTCCTCGAAAACCCCTTTGTGGGGACTGGAGTACAAGGCAGCAAGTCATGTTCACGAAGGCGAGTCATTGGTCAGTCCACATGAACGCCCTCTTCATGAGAGTGAACAGCTGTGGTGCTTCTGTCTTCATATATACATTTTTGGAGCTCTTTTTAAAAAGGGCAACTTTAATCAGGGTAGAGTGTCAGCCTAGGGGCAAAGTTTAAATGTGGAATGCTTCTCCTGTATGAACCTTAGGTAAATGAGGCATTACGGTACTAAATTTATGTAGACAAATGATAATACAGATTTTAGTTCTGTTTAGTCCTGTTATCTGACAATGTATAGAAATTTCTATTTCAAGATGCATTATCTTGGATTGTGTCTTTCTCTCAGGCAGGTGTTAGTTATCAGAAGGATTCTAACCAGTTGGGGAAAATCATTGAAGGAGGAAGACAGAATGGCTAAGATAGTAACTAAGATATTACAATTTCATTTCCTGTAGGATCTCTTTAATGATTCAGAGTGACCTCATGATACTTCTAACATTACTACTACTCTAATAACCAAAGCTCAGGTGTAACATTGACCTAAAGACATAATTTTTTTTTTAACAATTTGGGTAAAATCCAAGTTGAACTATAAAGTATAAAAAAATTTGATTACTTTTTACTAGATTTTTTTTTTTTTTTTTGCGATACGCGGGCCTCTCACTGTTGTGGCCTCTCCCGTTGTGGAGCACAGGCTCCAGACGCGCAGGCTCAGCGGCCATGGCTCACGGGCCCAGCCACTCCGCGGCATGTGGTATTCCCCCGGACCGGGGCACGAACCCGTGTCCCCTGCATCGGCAGGCGGACTCTCAACCACTGTGCCACCAGGGAAGCCCTAGATATTCTTTAAAACTTAACAGCTGCCGTTACTACTCAAATACTTGGAGAAGCCCACTTTGAACGATAATAACGTGCTTAAACTGGGAACAGAGGTTTTGATTCTAGCTCTTTTGTGATTTCTCTGTTCTTTTGGGCAAGTCATTTAACATTTCTGAAACCCTCATTTTGCTAAATAACAGTAATCTGTTGTAGATCAATTCTGATTTTAAAATTTGTCTAGTTTCAGTGGACATAATAAATTACAGTTAATTTCTTAATATCTGTATCAGGTCAGATTACAATATCTCTGGATTGATGTTTAATTGGTACCAAAAAATGAAAAAACAAAACAAACAAACAAAAACCCTGGTGTTCCTTTACGTTTGCACTACTTGGTTCTTGATTCTAGAGCCTGTTGCTGTGCAGTCATCTCCCTCAGATGTGGAGTGGAAACAGTGACCCGGTACAGTGGCACCGTCATAATTAGCAGCCGTGTCAAATGTTTGTCAGTGCCCTGAGGCATCAATGATAGATATTTAAAAATATAAATAATAGTAGTATCTTACACCTCTTTCACACACAAGCATTCCAAAATGGTTCATGAATAACAAGTTCTGAATTCAAGGAAGCACATTATGTTTTGAGAAGATTAGGTCACATTTTAGTATACCGGATCTTTTCACTGTAAGAAACTTGAATCATCTTAATTTTAGCTTTCAAAAAGATGAGCCTTACACCCATGTGTTTCTTTCTTTTGTAATTTCCAGGTATGATTTCTTTATCGTGAGCCAGGCAGTGAGAAGCGGCAGTGTTGCTCCCACACATTACAACGTCATCTATGACAGCAGTGGCCTGAAGCCAGACCACATACAGAGGTTAACTTACAAGCTATGTCATATCTATTATAACTGGCCAGTAAGTATTTTTTTAATCAATGTTTATTCACGTCAATGAGATTCACTTTTCAAAATGGAATTGCTATGTTGTCTAAGGCTTTTACAGTTTAATACCGAGGTTTCAGTTTAGAGAGCTAGATTCAGAGTAACAGAACCTTTTCTTTTCCCGCTGAAGGGCATCATCCGTGTTCCTGCCCCTTGCCAGTATGCCCACAAACTGGCTTTCCTCGTTGGCCAGAGCGTTCACAGAGAGCCCAGCCTGTCACTGTCAAATCACCTTTACTACCTCTAACCTACAGGAAGAAGACAAGATGTAGCGGTTTGTTTTCTTTGTGAAATTACAACTTTGGGATTTTTTGAAGCTTTTATTTTTTAACTGTTATCTTTCCAGGTGAAACTTGGGAAGGAAATTAGGAGATCTAGAGTCTTATTTCTAACAGTGCTATTAACTGACTTATTTTTATTTTATAGGTAAAAATTAGGATTTTATATTTTATCTTGTTTGATTCTCATAAATAGGTTGTGAGGATTTTTTGTTTTGAAAAAAAATGTGGATAAGGTGCTTTGTATTATAAACAGACTCTTAAAGTATTGGAAAAGTTGGGATTTACTTGAAAGTGCTTTCAGGAGTGAGCAAGTCCTACTTGTAAGGCTATATTAACCTTATTTTTGAAATATTTATTTGGAATTTAAAGGAGAGAAAAGGCATAAAGTGGAGGCTCAGTACAGTCGTACGGCAGGATTTTATTTGAGCGTCTGAGGATCTCATTTTAAAGAAGAAGCTGCCATTAAGTAACCTATACGAGGTATAGGAAAGGTGTGAGACTGTGGAGAAATAGGCTTATTTTTATTTCATTTTTGGGGTTAGGTGTTATGGGGGTTAAAAAAGAAGATAGTTGAGGGCTTCCCTGGTGGCGCAGTGGTTGAGAGTCCGCCTGCCGATGCAGGGGACACGGGTTCGTGCCCCGGTCCGGGAGGATCCCGCGTGCCGCGGAGCGGTTGGGCCCGTGAGCCATGGCCGCTGAGCCTGCGCGTCCGGAGCCTGTGCTCCGCAACGGGAGAGGCCACGATAGTGAGAGGCCTGCGTACCGCAAAAAAAAAAAAAAGAAGGTAGTTGAAAGTTTTAAATTTCTGTCCAAAGATACATTTTAAGACTCCTTAATAAAAGAGGCCAGTAGTCTATATAAACATTACTTTTTTTTTTTGCAACTGGGACATCACTCCATTTGTTATAAAATAAAATTGCAGTGATTGTCATCTTATTTGAATATAGCAGTGTAGTTTTTGTTCTTACTGAAAGCACGTGCATTTTCTTTCCATTTATTATATTTTTTAAAACTGCTGGAGAGTACACTCAAAGGACACAATTCCGTTTATAAAAGCTAAGTTTGTGTTACTTATGAACTTCAGAGTAAAACTGTCAGGAAATGCTGCAACCTCAAAATTAACAGTATAAGACTGGAAATCCTTAACTTGTAAGAAAATGCAGACTAAGAAGTCTGTGTTTTTGTGAAGTTGATAATTGTAATAATTCACATCTACACACTTGTAGGACTTTTCAGGGAATTTTGCAAAGAGCAGGCTCGAAGTTAATGAGTGATTGTATGTCATGAGAACACCTTTAAACATTGCTTGCAAGTGTAATGAGTGTAAACCTTAACGATCGTACACGAGCTACAGGAACTCTGATTTCAAGTGATGCCGCTCAGTAAAGTCACTTGTCTTACCATTATTGTGCTTGTTCTTATCAAATAACTGCCTTTTGGGTTTAGCCTTGTTAACATATTATGAGTGAAAACCATTTTATTTTCCCTTTAGTTCTTGGAGCTAATAACTGTTGTTAACATTGTTTTTGGCTATTAGCCGAGGTTCCTTAACCTATTTGATTTCTAGACGTTAGAAGGAATGAAACACAGGAGATTGTGACGTTTCAGAAGAATGCCAAATAAAGACAATAAAATCGATGAAAGTTGCCAAATGTTGTCATAGTATTAAGGAACGTAAGGAAGTCTAATTATACAACTGTAAAAGATTGATTTGGGGCATCTTTTATTTATGGATTTTTAGGGCTAGTCAGTAACTTAAGTCTTTAAAGTCTCATACTTGGCAGGTTTTAAACTATCCTTTAAAGTTGAAAGGCTTTAATATCTTTAAAACTATGAAAAATTGATAAATGTGGTAATTCCAGGAAAGGTGCAGTATTCAAAAGACCCTCACTATATCATAAAGACTTTTGTCTGCAAGGGACCAAAACAGCCTCAAATTAATTTCAGCCAAAAAGGGCTATTGACTGGCTTTCTCAAGTCATCCTAGGCAGTGGTTCCCAAACGGAATGTTAAACGTGACCTTCTTTGCTTTGAAATAACATAGACCACTGGGCTCCGGACCAGATCCAGGAAGCAGAACTTGTAGGGGAGGGGCCAGGTGCGCTACTCAACGCATCCCAGGTGGTTTGTCCGGGAATTCGGGCAAATGCCGGTTGAGAAGGTGTATAGAACCTACAGCTGATGGAATGCTTTCGGGGATCTGTCTCTCGCTCTGCTTCCTTCTGGGTTGGTTCTAATCAGATAGGATTACAAAGATGGTCACAAAGCCTAGGTTTATGTCTCAGCCTCACTGCAATGAAAGGAACACCTCGTCCACAATGGTTGCAGCAAAACTCGGGCTGTCTACACATCCTTGAACCTGAGGGACACACTGCCCTGATAGGGACTTAATAATAGCTGTTGGGTCAGATGAGGCCCATTTAGGAGTGGGTAGAGGAATGGTTCCCCAAAGGAAAACTTAGGTGCTAAAACCAGAAGATGGAACAGACAAGTGAACACAGTGGATGCCTACTGGGTGTCTGCTTGTTTAACAGCAAGTCAGCTTGTGATGATGGAAGTAGGAGTTGCCCTCGTCGCTAGAGGGACAATTACAACCGAGCACCTGTCAGGGAATTGATTGCAGTGCTTCCAAAGAACAAAGCCAAAACTCTGAAATCCAGGTTTCTTCCTTAAAAGAGAAATATGCACACCCGAGTTCTACTTCTGAAGGCCTTAGCATTAAGGACACTTCAGGTTCTCCCTTCTCAGTGCCTGGTCTGACCCATCAAACCTGGCAGTTCCTTAGGTGATGAAGCAGTTTGTTGGGGGTGGTTCCTCAAGTGCATTACAACGGGTAATCTGCCTAGTTTTTTCTGGGTACACGGGGTTTCTTTCCCCTCAAAACTCCAAAAATGTGCCCCTCACTGAAGCTTTCTGTTAGTTTTACATGCTGTTCCTTAGAGCTCATAGAAATCTTGTTTAGGATTCCGGAATTTCTGTTGGGAAATAGCGTCTTTGTTGTCTCTGGGTTGCATAGAAAGTCTGTTTCAACATCAGTTTCAGCCTGATGCTATGATATGAATCTTCAGAAGTTTGTGGATTTTTAAGGTGTAATTCTTTCATGTAGCCATAATATTGTCATTCAGATACAGTATTTCAAGGGCTTGGTTTAGGTCTGTTTGCATTCATCATTCCAACCCAGTTAAATCGTTTAAAAATCCAGGGTGAAAAAGAGAGAAATGTTAAAATTCGGAAGTGGTGAAGTCAGTGGAGAGGCCACGTGCTGCTGCCTTGTAGCACGGTGGTGGCTCCCTGGGCCACAGCGCCTCTGCTCCAGGTCACGCTGCCCCTCCCAGCACTGCCTGCGGCCGAAGTCCCGTGGGAGCCCCAGCCCGCAGCCTCTGTCTGAGACCCCCCTCCTGCCTCCCGGGGTTCTCAGTCTCTCGCTGCTTCTTCCTGGTTTCCCTGACTTGAGAATGTTGGAGTGCCTGCAGGCTCAGAAGCAGGATCTCTGAGAAGCAGTAAGAAAAGAGTTTCTTTCTACTCTTCCTCCCTCGGTAATTCCATTCAGTCTCATAACTCATTTCTGTGAAAATGCTGCCAATTTACATCTCCAGCCCTGGCCTCCTACAGTCAGATGTGTCCGAGTGTCTGATACAGTGGTTCTCAAACTCTTTGGTCTAAGAACTTCCTTACCCTCTTAAATTGCTGAGGACCCAGAGAGATTTTGTTTATGTGGGTTATATTTATTAATTGTATATTAGAAATTATATTTTAAAAACGATACGGAAACCAACATTCCATTAACTGTTAAGAGTGATGCTGTCGTCATGTCATGAAGCCTCTAGAAAATACTGTACACTCGTGAGAGAATACGAATGAAAAAGGCAGATGGCCTCAGTGTTAACAAATTAGGTCCTGTGGTCCCCTACTCTGGTCCTAGCCCAGCCAAGACCCTCTGCCTTGGCAGGGAAGGTGCTTTTCCGTTAGGGTTCACACAGCCAAAACCAAAACTGAACCTGAGATCGGTGCAATGCAAGCTTTATTCAATGGCCAAAGAATGGAGAAGTGGGAATTTAGTTCACAGGTCAACCTCTCACTCACGCTCACGTGGCGAGAGGGATTTGATTTTAAAGAATAAGGACAGTGCGGGGAGGAGCGAGGCTGATGGTGGGGAGGCATTTGCATTGTTCTTCTGGGGGAAGGGGCGGGGTTTCCCCGAAATGGGATGCCACCCTTTTTCTGTCCTTTTTTGGTCGGCAACTTCCGGTCATGGCCGCTGGTAGGTATGTCACTTAGTAGCTGATGCAGTAAAAACAACGTAGATGAGACTCCGGGTCTGTTGAAGGTCAGATTCGTTGCCATCTTGGTTCTAGCTTGTTCTAGCTGGGTTTTGTTTTTCTCTTCATGTTGCTTCGTTCCTTTGTCTTGGGACCCTGTGACTCAAAGAGACATGTTAGTTCCTGTTCAAGGGAGGGGCTGGCAGCTTTTGAGCAAGAATCTGGAGTCAGCTCTGGCCGCAGCAGGAAAAGAGTTTCGACCACAGAACCCTGGAGGAGTCGCAGGGTACCCCAGGGGTCCCCAGGCCACACTGTGGGAACCTCTGGTTGAATCATTCAGTATGCCTGGAACTGAACTGTGATTTCTCTCAGACCTGCTCCAGTTCAGTTAATTGGAGCTCCATTTTCCCAGATGTTCAGACCAAAACCCTTGGCATCTTTCCTTGAGTCCTGTCTTTCTCGTGTCACACTTTGGGTTCCTCGGTAAGTGTTATAAGCTCTGCCTTCAAAAGATCATGAATATCCAGCCACTGTTCCTGTCCCCTCTTCCAAGCCACCACTGTCTCTGAATCACTACCACAGCCTCCTAAAGTGGTCCTTTTGCAACAAAGTGATCAAGTCGCACACCTGCTCGTCGTGCGGTGGGTTCCCACCTCAGGAAGACAGTCGTTGCCAGGGTGTGGTGTCGTGCCGCCCAGGTGCCCGCATCCTGCCCCGGGACCTCTGCTGCTGCTCCGGGCCCAGACTTCCACATGCTCCTTCAGGTCAGCTAAGATGTCACCAGCAGAGGGACCACTTTCTAAGTTTTCAGCATCCCACAGGCATAGAGACATAGCCTTTCTGCTCTCTCCAGCTTTGCTGGTATCAGTAGTATATTACTTGTTGTGCTTTTTCTATTCTGCTCCCCCACTAGAATGCAAATGATTCTAGGTATCCAGGAGGGCAGGAATCTTTGTATCTTGTCCACTGTTGTCTCCGAGTGTCTTGATCAATGTCTGGCACGTAACAGCTTCTCAAATATTTATTGAAAGGACAAATAACTAATGTAACCCTTAACTCAGTCAACCAGCCCCTGTATTTCTTATGCATGTTAATGTCAAGGGGCCCCTGTATACTCCGCAGTGGTTCTGGTCCTGGGCTGTATGTTCTGGTCACCAGAGGGCTTTAAAAGCTCCTAATGGCAAGCCCCCACCCAGTTCTCATAAGTGAGACTCTTGGCTTGGGACTTGGACATAGGAACACTCAGAAGTCTTAGCAACAGCTGGAAAGATATTATACGAGGCAAAGAAGTGAAATCATCCATGTGGGTAGCAACCAGTCAGGCTTCCGAGAAACCTGGATCCTAAGTCCCAGCTTCTGGCCACACCTCAGGACCAGATGTTCTGCCACTGGATTCTTTTCTTCGTGGGTACCTGGAAAAGGAGGTCCTGCCCAGTCCGTCTTTGCCCATATGCTCCCCACCCACCTGACCTAAGTCCAGTGCGAGGCTTGGTCAGGTGTGGCAGGAGGGAGCCCTTTGGAGGGGGTAAGGCCTCAGCTGTGGTGCGGCAGGGCTGCCCTAGCACAGGCAGGCACTTGGCTCCTGGCCCTGCGGTGAGCAGAGACTGCACCTGCCCAGGAAGCAGCCAGCCCGTAGGGGATCGTTCCTGGGCTACGAGGCACCTGACTGAGGAGTTGCATGCTTTCACCCTTTCTGTTGGGGGTCAGCCTCTTCCCGTCTGGCCTCAGGGGCCTGTGAGGCTGGGGGATAGGGGCGGTATAGATGCCTTCTTTCTGGACAACACACGAGCCTTTGAGCACTCGAATCCTGTTCCCTCCTATCCAGCTTACATGCCATTGTTCTGAATCAACTTCATTGTGATTTACATGTAGGTGAATGCAACTTGATGAGCTTTTGACCATTTTATACACTCCAGTGTCTCTGCCACCATCGAGATTTAGAAAAATGTCCATTCCCTCCCACAGAAGGTTCCTTCTTGCTTCTTTGCAAACAGCCCTTCCCACCTTGCCCCCAAGCAGCCACTGGTCTGCCTTTGACCTCCTCTGGGCTTGATCCTACGGTGCATGAACTCCTCTGTGCCTGGCTGCTTCTGCCCTGAGGGCTTCAGAGGTTAACCTGTTTCATTGTCTGGTTGGCTGGTTTGCTTAAGCAGGGTTCCATTGTAAGGTTGTACTTCACATTGTTTATTCACTGTGGACAGATGGGTATTTTGGATGTTTCCTATTTGGGGCCATTATAAACTCTAGAAAAGTTCTGTTCAGGCCTTTGTATGGACATAGCTTTTATTTCTTTTGGGTAAATACATAGAAGTAGAATTGCTGGATCTACATGCTAAGTGTCTCTGATTTTATAATAAGCTGACAAGTGACTGGACCGAGAGTTCCAGTTGCTCCACATCCTCGCCAATCTTTGATGATGTCAGTCTTTCCATTTTAGTGGGTGTGTAATGTTATCTCGTTTGGATTATTAATTGCATTTCCCTGCTGACTAATGATACTGAGCATTTTTTGTGTGCATATTAGCCGTTCTTATAGCTTCCATGAAGTAGCTGTTCAGACCTTTTGCATATTATCTTTTAAATTGGTTGGTCTTATTGAATTGTAAAATTTCTTTGTGTATTCTGGGTAAAAGTCTTTTGTCAGATATAATACGCACTATGAATGTTTCCTGTTTCTGGCTTCCTGTTTTGCTTTCTTAAGTATCAAAGAGAAGATATTTTTAAATTTGATGGAGTCCAGTTATCAGGGGTTTTTTCTCTTATAATTTGTGCTTTTTGTGTCCTGTATAAGACATCTTTCTAGCCAAATTTCTCCTGTGTTTTCTTCTAGAAGTTTTATAGTTTTAACATTTTCATTTAGGGCTGTGTTCTGAGTTAAATTTTGTGTATCATATGAGGTAAGAGTCAGTTTTCCCTATGAATCCCCCTTCTTTCTGCAGAATTTCTGGAAAATACCATATTTCCCCTATTGAATTGCTTTGGCACCTTTGTTGAAAGTGAACTTACTATATAGGTAAGCATCTATTTGTTCCATTGATTTATATATATCTTTATTTATATATAGCTATATTTTACATACAAACAACACTGCCTTGATTACTGTAGCTTTATAGTAAGTCTCAAAATTAGGCAACGTTAGTCTTTCCACCTTGTTCATCTTTTTCAAAAGGGGTTTGACTATTCTAGGTCGTTTGCATTTCTGTATAATTTTTTAATCAGTTTATCAATTTCTGGAATAAGCCTGCTGGAATCTTGACTGCCATTTCACAGAATCAGTAGATTTACCGGGAGGGAAATTGGCATTTAACAATACAGAATCTTCCAAGCCATTAACATCTTTTATATCTCTATTTAGGAGCTTTTTCATAGTCTTTAGGCAATGTTTTCACATTTTTCAGTATGTAAGTCTTGTATGTATTTTGTTAAATTTGTCCCTAAGAATTTCATGTTTTTGATGCTACTATAACTGCTTACGTTGATTTCTTTCTTTATTTTATATCAGTTATATCTATATTTTAACTTCTGTCTCATTGTTCCCTGCTGGGGAGATTGATACAAAATATGCAATTTATATAAAAATACAGTTGACTTTTGTATGTCGACCTTGTACCCTGTCACCTTGCCAAATTCACTTATTAGTACTAACCGCGTTTTGTAGATACCCCTTAACATTTTCTGCATAAACAGTCACGTCATCTGCAAATAAAGACTGTTTTACTTCTTCCTTTCAAAAGTGTATGACTTTTCTTTCCTTATTGCAAGGCTAGAAACTCCAGTATAGTGTTGAATACAAGTAGTCAAGCGGACGTCCTTGTGTTGTTTTAGACAGAAGGGGCAAGTGGTCAGTCTTTCATCCTTATGTATGTTGACTGTTAACTTTACCAAGTTGAGGTAAATTCCTTTCTTTTCCTGGTTTCCTGAACAGCTGTTGATTGTGTCCAGTGCTTTCCTTGCGTTTATTGAGATGACTGGGTGGCTTTTCTCTTTTGTTCTGTTAATACAGTAAAACACCTTGATTTTTCTTCAGCGTGTTCAACCAACCTTCATTCCTGGGTTGAACCACAGTTAAATATAGTGTATCATCCTTATATATTGTTGGATTCAATCTGCTAATGTTTGGTCAAGGATTTTTTTTTTTAATCTACATTCATGATGCTATTGGTCTGTAGTTTTCTTACAATGTCTTTGCCTAGTTTTGGTATCAGGATAATGCTGGCCTCATGAGTTTGGGCATTTTTCTTTCTTCTCTCTTCTCTGGAAGAATTTGTGTACAGTGGGCTGTATGTATTCCTTAAATGTTTCGTAGTATTCACCAAAGCTAATAAGTCCAGTTCATTATCACTTTGGGCTTGCCTACATTTTCATATTTTAGGAAATTTGTAAATGTGTTCAAAACATTTAATCCTGGCTACTTTTACTGATTTTATTTTATTTTATGTTTTTGGAGAAACTGTCATTAATTTCTTTTTACTGTGGTGAAGTATATGTAACATAAAGCTTACCATTTCAACCATTTTTAAGTGTGTAGTTGCGTTAAGTACATTCACACTGTGGTGTGGACTTCGGTTTCTTTTACTGGTATTTCTTAAACGGGAATATTTTTAAATTAAAGACATTCCATTTAATCTAGCATTTCAGCTTTTTTTTTTTTTTTTTTAACTTAAGATCTCCAGCATTGATATCATCTTGTGTAACTGAAACTTTGTGCCCTTTGACCCACATCTCCCCATTTCCCCCACCCTCAGCCCCTGGCAACCACCATCCTACCCTCTGCTTCTAAGTGTTTTTGACTGTTTTAGGTTCCACATATGAGTGAGCTCATGCAGTATTTCTCCATCATCAATTATTCAAACATAACCTTTTTTGTAAATGCGTTAGGTGAAAACATAGTTCGACGTGAATGACATTATGATAGCAGTTATTTTTTATACTTGTATACAGTTTCATAAAGTTATGCATTTGAATTATATTTTCACCTTGCACGTTGGTTTCACCTCTTAATGATAATAAACCCTGTTACTGGGAGAATTTTAAAATAATTAAGGATTTCAGGAAAATGCTTTGTATTTGAAAAATTAAGTTGTGTTTTATTATATTTAGCTGGTGTAGCTCTTTATTCAGATCATTTGAATTCTGGAGTTGCCAAAGGGAGATGTTATGAATATGGTTTGAACTCACCCTCGACATCTTTGTTGCACGTGAGTATTTCACAAGAAATACTCAGTGCGAATCACCTTTCTTTTGCCACTGGGTGGATTGTCACCAACAATGCGAGAGTGACAGCACTTTGTAAATGACTCCCAAAACACAGGTCAGAATTACTTTAGGAAAACAGTAGTGCCAGAAAAGGTAATGTTATAGAGTTTTTCTTGTACGTATAGGAGAAAGGAATTCAGTTATGCTGCTATGATTTAAAAGAAAAAGAAGTGTTCAAAACAAACATACAGAATAAATGGCATTGTATAAAATAACAAATTTTATTTCTATAAAATATTTTACACTAGCTGTACACATGCACACACCCACACAGAACTTAACCACACATTGAGTAATTTCCTTTTAATAAATCTACCACATACTATTGTATTACAATTTACAATACAGTTTTTGAAGACACAGTGGGGAAAGCTTCATCATTCATTTATAAACCTCCCATAAATTACAAAAGAAAGGCAGTCTGAAAAGTATGTATAAAGAGTAAAAACAATTTACAAGTGGACAAGAATTACAAAATAGTATAACCATCAAATACATCTGCCAGCAACTTTGTAAATCTTTGTTGTTGTTGTTCAGGTGCCAATGGTGAAGACTGGTGTGGAATCATTTTGAACAGACTTAGTATGTTTTCGGTGTGGCTTATGCATTATGTGGATTGCTTTACGTGTAGGCTGTTCATTGTCGATTATCTGTGTATGGCATTTTGACAAATAATGAAAGTAACGTAAATCCATATGCCACAAAATGTAACACTGAAAGCAATGAATATTACCAGCTTTTTGGCAGGTTGGAGTAGTGGTACTTTACCAAAGTTACTTCCTCTCCTCTTTTTTAAATGATTTGAATAAGTAAACATTTCCTGTGTGTCGCCTGGCTTGCTTCGAAAGACAGAAAACCAGGATCTTATCATTGCACAGCCTGTGCAACTTGGTCTCAAAGCACTGTGTCTGTGGGGGTGGAGGGCACTGAATGCACAACACATACAACGTGTACACTGTAGCTTTTATTGGACAGTACAGATCATTGTGCACTTATAAGGCAGGACATCAAGGCGGTTAAACTAGGAATTTCAAGACCGGAGTTCAAGTGAGAGTTAGTTATGCGTCATGAGGCAAGCATGTTTGAAAAGGGAGCGAGGTTGGAATCATTCCTTCAAGGGCAGATGACAAATGCACAAAGGCTGGGGCCCCAGGTAGGGAGTGAGCTACAAAGAGCTACTGGCCGCCCTGCGTGCTCACGAGACAGCCCAGCTCCCGCCAGGGCCCCGCAATAACAAGAGCGATGGGCGCGGAGGCCCGGCGGGAGTACCAGAAGCTCTGTGTCCTGGCGCTGGGTTTAAAGTGGACGGTAGTGCAAAGAGCATTTCTCTACTGGTGTCAGGGGAGAAGATTGGTTTTTTAGGAAGTACTTGAGTCATGAAAGCCCTAGTTTGGAATTAAAGAAAATTACATAGATTTGGAAGTTGTCCGGAAGCACGTGAATCATTTCACTGCACCCAGCTTTTTCAGCAGTTTCTTGCCTTTGGAAAGCAGCCCCTTTTTCTTTCTCGAGGACATTTCCCTGCCTCTCCCAGGACTACCAGTACCCATAGATGACGTAGGTGACCCAGAATGGAGATGGGCTGTGGGAGATGGCACTCTCCTTGCTGTACCTGAACCCTCAGGAGGAACCTAGTAGGCACATTGGTACAGGTCATTGAGTGCGTGAGCGCCGGCAGCACCCCTCCGCTCGCCGCGCAGCATCAGTAACGCCACACGGCCCCGTTTCCCACCAGGCAAGGTGAGGGTGGTTCGTTTCTTCTCTGAAGGGTTGAAGTATCCCGTGAGAGGCACACGGCCCCTCCCACGGCATAGCTCAGGGCGGGGGGGGGGGGGGGGGGGGGGGGGTCTGAGGGCCCCCAGAGAGAGGGCCAGCAGGGTGGGGTTTTCGGTTTCTTTGTGTTCGGGGGAGGGAGTGGCCATTGCTCTGGCAACACAGAGCTGGGTAATCATTGACTTTGTAAATTAAGACCAGAAGCAGGAAGAAGGAGTCATTTTGAATTAGGTTGAGACTAAGACTGGCTGAGTACCCGTCAGTAATCTTAAAGGCAAACGTTCTTAAGGGGAATTTCGAATTTGAAAACTACTTGGGCGTATGAGATCCTGACGTTGAGTACATTCCTGGGTTAGTATACTAGAGAAATACTGGAGATGGCACACCGGTTGAAAGAAAAATAAATAAATAAATAAAATAAAATGAACCTTAATTTCAATCAAAGAAAGCTTAAAGGCCCTTATTGTACGCTCTCATTATTTCCAAGGTATTAAAGGTGAGTTTTTGTCGATACAGAGCACATGGTAGGGTTTCCGTGCACTCGAGTGCTTCCTGGCGCCTCACAGGAGCGGAACTGTATTCTAACGCGGGCATGACGACGTGGGCTCACCCGCGTTTACGGTCGCATGCATGCCTGCGATTATAATACCACCACCTTTCCTCTCGCTCCCTTACCCCACCAGAGCAAAGCGCTTTCTAATGCGAGTACTCGTTATTCATCAGGCAAACAGGAGCCCAGGGGCTTCAAGCTTCCTTGGATTTAAAATCAGGGTCTAATTCTAATGGAGAACACCTACTAAATCATCCCAAAGTACACCTGAAGATACCATCTATTCCATCTAATGCAATCATTTGAGCTGCACGTTTCATTAAACTTGGTATTGCATTGGTATACCAACAAAGCAGTCTTCCAGCCAAACGCCTGCGTGTTCAGGACACTTGCTTGTGCTTTGAGGAGGCGCATCAGCTCTCCCCGTAAGGTAGGGGGACGGTCACTTAAGAAAAAGCCGCCTGCATTCCAGGCAGCATGGGGAGTGTTCAGAGCCAGCTCTAGATCACCTCGTGTTCACTACTCATCCACTCGATCTTGAGTTGCGGGTTTTTTTTTTTTTTTACGTAAAATTTCCAGAGGAAACATTTTATTAGCTTGTGCTTTTTCCAAGAGTGGCTAACAATGCAATATGCAGCTTGAATTATGACTAGACATTGGAACACTGTGTAAACAAACAATTAGCCTGTTAAGAAATATGTTCCCAATGTTGGCCTCTTCCAAATATTCTTAACGTAAATCGTAGGAAATGATTATCAAAGATGATTTACTTCACTACAAATTCAGTTGCTTTACAACTGAGACCAATAACACTTTAGGTCCAGTGAGTTTTTGAGACATATTTCTTCTTTTTTTTAGCCCCCCCAGTGAAGCCTTAAGTCTACCGCATTGGTCCACTGCAGGTAGCTTAGGTTGCTATGTTTACAGGTATCTTCAGTTGCTCACTTACGTGAAGGCTACATTGCCTGATTAAGGGGTGAAATGCACACTCTTCTTCTGTTTCCAAGCAGATGAGCAAAGAAATAAAATATATATAAAAATATAATATATAAAAACTCGCAGTGATGAAATAAAATAAAAATGAGACACCAAACAAATGTAATCTGACAGTTATATATGGCTGAGAAGTTCTTTGACCTTTGCTGAGAAGATCTGTTAAAACCCTGACAGGGCAAATAACCATTACTGCCCACCGAGTCTAAGGACTGTAGCCATCCCCGTTTCACTCTTAAACTGGACTGTGCGTCTGTGACGTAGGATGGCAAGTTCCTTTGTGAGCAAAGCAGACTGATTAGATTGAAAGGGGCATTTTGGTGAAACAAGTAAACTTGGTTTAGAATTAGGAATCTTTAGGCACAACCCCCATGGAAGGGCAGAGGAAAAATTCAGGGTATATGCTTTTCGACCTAAGACATAAAAAGCAATGCAAAGACTGCAGTAGACCGTCTGTGGCGGAGTGGGACAGGGGTTAAAAGTGCTGAACACACGTGCTTACCCTTTTCGTCTTCGAGCGTGTCGGCGTGTCCTGCGGGTAGTGGGACGGCGCGTCAGAAAGATAGACTTCTACATCATCAGGCACTTCTTCTAGGAAGTTGGAGGGTACGAGGCCTTTCTGCCCACTAAGCTCCCCCTAAAAACACAGGGATGAGAGGAACAGTTGACTCTTATTTTTCCAGAAACCTGCTTCTTGCTTTAGGTAAAGGAACACAGCTCAGAGTAGCGAGTTTATTCTGGCTCAAAAGTGGCAGACAGGCCGGGACTCCAGTGTTTCCGGACTCCCCTGATCACAAGAGTGAGCTCGGCCACGTGCTCGAAGTGCAGGGTCCCGGCGCCCGCCCTGAGGTCCCGACCTGGCCTGTCTGGAGCGGAGCTGAGGACCTGTTTCGGCCAAGGGGCCTGGGTGGTTCTCAGGGTCAGGCACGCTTAGGGACAGTCCTGGGGAGCACCTCACTTAGAGGTTCTCGGCCCTGACCAACCTCTGAGTCCCACGGGAGCTTGCACAAATAGCGTTGCTTGGGTGCACTGAGAGAGGGGAGCGGGGGGCGGGTGTCACATGCGGGGGCAGGATTGAGGGGGCCGACCAGTTCCACCTGGTATCTTTCATCCTGTGCGTCGCTACAGCCTCGCTGTAAGAATGCACCCAAGAGGGGACGGTGAAAGTGTTGGCACCTCCTCGAGGTGACTGCTTCAGGTTGGTATATATCCTTCCGGACCTTTCTACGCAGTCACGTGTCCATGCATGGAACACAGTTCCAACTGCCCACTGGACGTCAGTCCCGAGCAGCTCACAGCCCACCACATCAACCCCCCCCCCCAGTGCCACCTTGCCCCACAGAACCCAAAACCAAGCTCAAAACTGGCCCCAGACAACCTGGTAGTGTGTTTCTCTGTCCAGTAGGTGTAGGAGATGGTGGCAACTTGAAAGAGACAGCCTACAGCATCAAAATGAAAACTCTGCATCCAGGAACGTGATGAACAGAGTGAATGGGAGAAAATGCCTGCAAGTCATATATCTAGTAAGGGGTTATAAAGGATATATAAAGAACTTCTACAACTTAACAAAATAAACAACCCAATTAAGAAGTGGGCGAAGGACTTGAACAGATAATTTCTCAAAAAAAAAAAAAAAAAGACAGATGGCTAAGTAGCACATACAAGATGCTCAGCATCACTACTCATTAGGGAAATGTAAATCAAAACCTCAAGATACCACCTCACATCCATTAGGATGGCTACTATAAACATATTTTAATGTTGGTGTAGATACGGAAAAATTGGAACCCTTGTGCACTGTTGGTGGGACTGTGAAACGGTACAGCCACTATGGAGGAAACAGTACGGTGGTTCCTCAAAAAATTAAAAATAGAATTACCATATGATATGATCCAACAATTCCACTTCTGGGTGTTTACCCAGAAGAACTGAAAGCAGAATTTTGAAGAGAGAATCGTGTACCTATATTCATAGCAGCATTCTTCACAATAGCCAAAGGATGGAAGCAACCTAGCTGTGCACCAGCGGGTGAATGGATAAACAAAATGTGGTACAGTGGAGTGTTATTCAGCCTTAAGAAAGGAAGGATATTCTGACCTATGCTACTACAGAGACGAACCTTGAGGACGTTATGCTAAGTGAAGGGTCATAAGCAGACGTATACTGTGTGATTCCACTTACATAGGTCCGGAGAGCAGTCAGAGTCTAGAGACAGAAAGAAGAAGGGTGGGCGCCAGGGGGAGGGGACAGTGGGGACTTGGTGTTTGATGGGGACAGAGTTAATCTTGCAAGATGGAAAGAGTTCTGGAGATGGATGGTGGTGACGGTTGCACGACAGTGTGAGTGTACTTAACGCTGTTGAACTGTACACTTATAAGTGATTACGATGGTAAATTATGTGTATTTTCTCACAATTAAAAATTAAAATTAATTTTTTTAAAAGAGGCAGGTCCAGGTACCCCCCCCCCCGTCTTCCTGTGCGGTAATCCCTCCTGAGCCCAACAGCCACGTGCCCAGTCGCCCACCAGCTCCTTCTGCCTAGACCCTGAAGATCCCACCCTCCTGTTTACCTGTGGCCGCTTCAACCCTTCTTCCTCAGGCTCCACCGTTAGCTTGTCTTTCTCCGTTGGTGTTACTTAGGCACTCTTTCTAGGACAGCTTTGCTTTTTGCTGTACACGTCTCCCTGGTGATTTCTTCCACGCCAGCGCTTGCAGACAACACGTATATATGCAAAGGCGCTGGAACGTCTGTCCAGTCCAGACCTCTCAGTAGGTCCACCAGCCAGATTTTCCCTCCAGCACCAGAGGTAAGCACCGGATGGAGTAGCTGGCTCGTGGTGGGGGCTACATTCTATGAAAAGGCACAGCTCTACACACACATCCCCATCAGCACCATGTTCACATCTCAAGAGGCACCTGTGTGAACCACGTGTTCAGGCTCCCGGGCTGAGCCCTGCCCTGGGCTCCCCGATACAGCGGTGGAGGGAACTAACTGCGCTCTTCATTGTTTCCTCTCTTCTCTTGAGCCTCCCGGCACAGTTCTGCTAAATCACACGTCAAAAGTGCACACGACACGACTTCACCGTTGGCGTCCATCGCCACGTACCCCGGCACAGGACGTGGTCGCTAGAATCACGCACCTGCGTGAGTCCCCCTCCACGTTGGAGAGGCTCTGTAGCCCCAAGCTCAATAGTTTCTAAGCCGTGTTTTCCTCGCTACCGTGTCCTCATTTCTGTGTTCCCAAGGGCCCCCATCGGCTGTGGCAGAATCTGCAGACCCTCCTGGAAGATGTCACAGCTACAGATCTGAGCCCTGCGCGGCCTCGAGCCTATCTCTGTCAGCCTCCCCCGTCACCATCTCAGTGCAGGCCCTTGCCCGTCACCTGGGCCGTTCCATCGCTCGTCGCCTGGCCTCGGGACTCGCACCTCCCTTAAACGGTCCACTCGCGAAGCCCTTGACCATAATAACATCTCCCCCACTTGCAGACCCTTCACAGTCTGATCTCTGCTCCTCCTCGAGCCTCATTTCTACCGCTTTTGTGTTTGAGGCCGGATACGAACCGTGTGAAGACCTTACAGTTAGAACTGGAATCCGCTGGGCTGGGCTGAGGAGCAGAAAGCGTTACGGTCTACCCCGGGCCCTTTTTCCCCACGCCCAGTCAGCACGAGGCCCCATCACGCTTGCACACGTCTCCTCCTTTGCTTCCTTTAATACTTCAGAATGCTACTGTACGGCCTGTTTCCCTCTGACCTATCGAAGTACATGATTTAAGAGTTTGGGTGTTGAAACACTGGGCAGTGCAAGCATCTGGCTAACACAGCGCGAGGGTTAAAGCATTGCGGGGTGCTGGGAGTCTCAAATGACTGGAGACCAGGCGGGGACTTCACTGGGGATGCTGTGAGTTGTGGAGGGGAAGGTCCAGGTAGACAGCAGAGGCCCCTCTGTCTACACTCTGTTCACTGTGGGATGTGGTGGGACCGAGGAGAGAGTAGGAAGACATGGCAGGACTAGGTCCCGTGAAATAGCTGCAAGTTAGCTCCCTTGAGAGCTTTTACGATCGCACGTGATGTGAGACAATGCAAGTGTGGCGAAATTTAAGATTTTTGGTATTAAGTGAGGTATCCGCGGTTCTTGTTTACCAAATAAAAAAGAATAAGTGCACTGGACAGTCTACTCAGCAAATCTGACCAACAAAATAACACTAAAGCCATCTGGTGGGAAGAGAACTAAAACGTGTACATATCAATTTAGATCTGATTCCTACTATCATATAAAATTTAGGCAGGCTGTTCGAGAAAATAAAGTAGATAAAACAATGTAGGAACGGGAACATGCAGATCATATTAGAAAACTATGTTTAAATTACCAGAAAATACTATGTCCAGTTTTGTCTATATGTTTGAAAATCTAAATGAAAGGCGTGGCTTTTCTAAATATGTTTAAATTACCAGAAAATACTATGTCCAGTTTTGTCTATATGTTTGAAAATCTAAATGAAAGGCGTGGCTTTTCTAAATATGTTTACATTACCAGAAAATACTATGTCCAGTTTTGTCTATATGTTTGAAAATCTAAATGAAAGGCGTGGCTTTTCTAAATATATAAAGTATCAAAAATTGACTCAATAAGAAGGTAATTATTTAAGCAAGTGAAAACTTTTGTACAACTGCATCCTAAAAGGACACTGAACCTAAAAGATTTTTAGGCAGGTTGTAAAATAACCTTCATGTAACTGTAGGACCTTAACTATGTCATTTAATCTGTTCGGAGCATGAAAAATACTGGAAGCTTACCAGTTCATTCATAATTCTAGCATAATCCTGATACCAGAAGCCACAAAAAAAGATACTCCAATAAATATAAATCCATATAATTTCTGGAATATAAATATAACTTCTGAATAAAATGTTAGCAAATCAAATCCAGTGCTTTAAAAGTAATTGTAAAAAAAATAGTTGTACACCATGGTCAGTAATTTACTGACAAAAAAATAAGTTCAGCAAATGAAAAACAGGATGCTTAACATGATAAAGACTACCTATCTTTATCGATAACCTAGCCTAACACATAACAGTGTAAAGATTAGTGATATTCCTACTAAAATACAGACTGTCAGGGATCCCCCGTCCCTGTCATTCAGAATTGTTTTCAATGATGCAATAAGACAATAAAAAGAGATGACTGATAAATACTGAAGAAAAGACAAAATGTCATGATTTGGGGAACCCGAGAGAACCAACTGATGACAATGGATATAAGTGCATTCAGAAAAAAGATTTGTAGGGGAACATAAACACACATGCGCATAAATGGGCACACAGTGCATACATATGCACACACGTAAACATGCACACACACGCACACACACAGGCACACGATATATACACATACATGCACACGCACATAAATAGGTACACAGCACACATACATGCACACACATGCATACTCGCGCACATAAACACACATGCACATAAATGGGCACACAGTACATACACATAAACATACACACACGCACACACATATGCGTGCACACGCAATATACACGCGCACATACAATTCATGTACACATATATGCACACACGTGTACATTGCATACACACACACACACACATTTCCAACATATTTTCTAAATAACCAGTAAAATATATACCAGAAAAAAATCATAATAGCAAGAACATAAGAATGAACTTTGAAAGATATATAAAAGGATGTGTAAGAAGAAATTCATGAACCTTCTGACAGATGAAAGGGAAAACTTAAAAAATGTCAGACACACCATGTGTCCAAATCAGAAGACAATATTATGTCAAGTCCCCCCCAGTTTAACCTAAAAACTAAAAGCACCTCTAAACAAAATACTATGGGTTTGTTGTAGAGCAGGCTCTTTACAAAAACGGTTCCTCCCAAATATGAAAATGAATTATAAAAATACAATAACTGAGATAGTGTCAAGTAGCATTGAAGTCCAGAAACCCTCTAGGTAGGAATGCAGTTCATAGGAGACAGATGGGATCTTTAGCCAGCAGAGAAAGGACGGATTATTTAATAAGTGGTGTGGGGACATTAGTTTCTCTAATTAGAAATCAAAAATAAAGTTAAACACTTGAGATTTACATGTGAAAATGAAGCTATAAAAGTGAAGAACCAAAGTAAGATAACTTCTATCAATCGCCTTGAAGGACTTTTTAAGCATGACTCCCAGGGGCAGACGAAACTGACTACGGACACATTTAGAACTCCTGCTTCATAAAGGAAAACAAAGCAACAAAACCACACACACACAAGGAAAAGCTAAAAAGCAGACAATGACCTAGAAAAAGAACGATTTGCAACATACGGGACAAAGTATTGAGACAGGCTGGGACCTGGGACCTGGGACCCTTTGCTGCAGTGCTTGTACCCGGACAGATGTCATCTCCTCAAGCAACAAAATACAAAGAAACTATAAGGGACTAAGAATAACCGCATGCATGCACAGTTGGGGCAAATTATGGACAACAAGGTACAAAAAGACCAAAAAAAAAAACCCAACTGCCCCTTCTGAAGAGCTGGGAGCAAAAACAGGGTGTCAGGAGCAAAAGCAGGGCACTGCACATGCCCCCTGCACTCAGCACCACCAAAGGGGTGGGCAGACCTCCTAAGCCACGCCTCCAGCCCGACCCCTGGACCCACCCCTACCCTCACCCCACAGAAGGAACAAGCTCGCACCCCCTCAGGGAGCGATCAAGGGAACCTGTTACTGGTTCTTGCTCCCCCTGCTGCAGCAGGGGCCCCAGTAAAGCCTTGCCTGAATTTCTTGTCTGGCCTCTGATCAATTTCTATTGATTAAGGGGGCCAAGAACCCTGGTCGGTAACGGTATGAATAGTCTCACTAAAAACTGTACTTTTAAAACTCAGAAACTGCGCAGAGGAGAGAGCTTTGAAAGGCCACGTGTGCCTGAGTTTGTAAAATCCCTTTGACCCCAAGAGAAACCTGCCATATCAGTACCTGAGAGTTTCTCAGCTACTTTGATTTTTTTAGAAAAAGAAAAGAAAAAGGAGGAAGGTTGGACTCTGATGCAAGATGGTGACCCCACTCCCAAGGCAGGGGACAGCGGTGGGTGTCTGGCCGGGCAGGAGCCGCCAAGATGACCACCTTCTCTTCCTCGGGGATTATCGCGAGACTGGCTCCTCCACGGGAAGGGGAATGAGAAGGAAGGAGGCTGGCGCCGGCGTAGAGCCAGGACTGCCCCCCAGAGACTAGGTCCACAGGGCTGCGCGAAGGAGGTCAGTGAGGAGGCTTTTAGTTAATTAATTATGCTTCTTTGTATTTCTTCCTTTTCCTATTTGAAAATGTATTTATTACCTACGCAGTAAGTAATCCAGAACATTAAACTGTTTGGTAAAGGTCTGGATGGAGGAAATTTTAAGTGTAAACATGTAAATACCCTTCCTTTGCTGACAGCTTGTATACGTCGAAAATACCCCTATTAGAAAAGAAGGAACCGTGAAGATTACACGACTGCCGTCCCATAGTATGTCCTCAGGAAGGAAGACAATCAAATTAGCCAACCCGTCAGCAAGCCATACAGAGTTCATACATGATTTCAGGGGAAAGAAGAGACAAGCAAAATTATATATATATATACTTGATGCTTCAAAACTTACATAATAAAATCCATCTTCATCAATTTCACCAAAAACAGTAATAATATCTCCAGTGCAAAATGTAAGTTCAGCCTGTAGAGATAGAACATAAAGTTAAAAGTGTTCTCCTGGAGACAGAAGTTGCTTTTTTAAAAAAAAAAAAAAAAAAAAAAAAAAGTTCTTCATGATTTCTGGTATGATTTCTCTTTTTTTCTTATTATTTTGGTATGAACCTATTCTTTCAGTCAAATAAGGAGGAAAGGTATAAATCTGATGAATGTCTCTGTCCCTAGCCTCTTAGAAAGTAAGGATATGTCATGATGACTCCAGCCTACGAGAAAAGGGCTGCCGGGCTCTGATTCTCGGCCAGAATTCAAGGTCGTCCCCACGTTCTGCTGGCGGCACGTCTTTAGAACCAGTCAAATAGTCAACTTAAAAAACCCGGAGCCTCAAGGAGATGGCCTCTGCAGCGTAGGGACCATTGCACAAACAGCCTTTCACCGAGTGTAAAAAAAAATCTGTAATTAAATGTCTGTTTATTAAGTGTCTATGCCAGGCTCCAGGCTAGAGGTGGGTGCATAGAATCCAGCAGAGGATACCAGAAAAAACTGCATTTGTATCTCTCGACGTGAAAAGAGGGACTAAAGTTCATACCTAAGAGCCATCAGGCATCATACACAAATCAAGCCTGTACAGAACTTTGAACATACCTGAGCTCTGAATCAGAGCCACGAGCTGCTCGCCCGTCAGGTGTAACAGAAATACCGAGGACCAGGGGTCGGTACACATCTTGTCATCTAAGAAAGCAGCCCCACAGACTGGAAACCTAATCTTTCATTTCTGAAGGCAATTCCTTTTCAGTTTTCACAAGGTTCCTAGGACCCCAAAACTACATGCACAGAGAACACCAATCCTTTCTTCTCTATCTTCCTTGAATGTGTGTGTGGCGGCCATGAGGGTCAGTGGCCACATGCAGGGGGCTTTGCTTTCTCTCTCCAGGACGACCCATCACCACCAGGTGTGGGTCACAGGGCTTGCCCAGCGCTGGTCCAGGGAAACCCTATGTCAGTGGCTGCCATGTCCTGAGCGTGTCACCAGGCTCACGACCTCTCTCCTGCCTGCCTGGGTCCCTATTTACTGGTCGGGTAGCCCTGCCCTCGGACAGGTCCAGAGAAGGCAGGGAGGGAGCAGTGCTGTCAGCAGAGGTGTGGGGCGCTTGGCCGGTACCTCAACATCGATGTTGGGCGAGCTCTCCCTCGGGTCGTAGTCGTACAGGGCAACCATCCTCCGTGTCGCCACCGAGGGCTGCCTGATGCTCCTTCTGTTTCTCTCTGTTCCCGTCACAGGAGAAGAAGAAAGACACCATGAAGTGATTTCAGAGCCGGGTCACAGATGGCCAGTGTGGCCGAGGCGACCACTGGGCACTACTGCCAGCAAAGCCAGGGCAGCTCCCACCCCTTTCTCCAGCACATCCGTGAACAAGGGAGCCTTAGACTGATCCTCTGCAACAGTCGATCTAAACCGTTTGGGCCGGCACCGGGTGGGTGTAGCATGGGTAGGACCACTGGGCCAGCTGGAGGTTGGCACCTCGCTCGCAGGAAGCCCCGCAAACGCCGGGTCAAAACTGCTGCCCGTGTTATCTGCCGTGAAGCCACAGAATCAAGTCATTCTCGCTCAGACCAGAGGCACGGCCACCAGCCTGGCATCAAGAGAAGCAAGAGTCCGTAGAGAGCGGCGCCCTCTCTACCCATCTCAAGGGTCCCTCCCACCGCTTTCTCCTCCAGTGCCCTGCCACTGTGCTTTTAACAGCTGTCCCCGAAACGATGCCACCTGTGGAGAAGGCTCTGGGGAGGCCCCCTCCCCTTGCCTGGCTGTGATATGCCATAGACGGAGCCCCAGGGCACTATCCCAGCACACGCGGCAGCACAAGCCGGGAGGGAAGAGGAAGCCCCGTGCAGAGCAGAGGCGAAAACTCTGAAAACAGCCGTCTATAAGAAGGGTCCGTGGAGAACCGTGGGATCTGGCCCAGATTGTCGAACTCCCTGGCAAACCCACTGTTGTTTGCATTTCTAAATGATATTTCTCCTGGAGAAAGCCGGCATTGAAGCATTTCTTCTAAACACAGCTGCTTTTCACCTACAACGAATTTTTGGAATTCAAAAAATAGAAATGAAAACTCTCAAAGGCAGGTGTTTTGAAAGCAACTAACGTTAGTTACGTGACTTTGCAGTGGTTTGTGGCAGGTATAGGGCCTGCAGTGGGTGTGCAAAATTCAACCCTCAGCTCCTGGTCAAGAATCACTGCTTTTGGGGCTTCCCTGGTGGCGCAGTGGTTGAGAATCTCCCTGCCAATGCAGGGGACATGGGTTCACGCCCTGGTCCGGGAAGGTCCCACATGCCGCGGAGCAACTGGGCCCGTGCACCACAACTACTGAACCTGCGCGTCCGGAGCCTGTGCTCCGCAACAAGAGAGGCCGCGATAGTGAGAGGCCCGCGCACCGCGATGAAGAGTGGCCCCCGCTTGCCACAACTAGAGAAAGCCCTCGCACAAAAACGAAGACCCAACACAGCCCAAAATAAATAAATAAATTAAAAAACAAAAACAAAAAACCACAGAAGAATCACTGCTTTCATTTAAAATAAGCAAGCACACCTTTGCAGGACCTGCAGGACATATGTTTCCTTGAAGCGAAGTATAGTGGTAACCAGAGGTCAAGTACGGTGCTGCTAAATATTGCTGATTTCACGGGGCACGTTTTCTGCAGGGATGAATTTCTGAAGGGGCCAATAACAATACGCATGTTCCATACTGAGGCGTAGTTTACATACAATACGATTCACTCTTTCTAGTGTCCACTTCAGCAAGTTTTGATAAGCTCACGCGGTCTTATAACCACCACAGCCGTCAAGATATTGAAGCTCCGTCACCCCCGCAAAATTCCTTTATGCCCCCTTGTTGTCACCTCCAGCCTGGGTAACCGCTGGCCTGTTTTCTGTCCCAATAGTTTTGCCTTTTTCAGAATATCGTTTAAATGGCATCACACAGATGTAGCTTTTGGAGACTGGCTTCTTTCCTTTGGACAATGCATCTGAGATCCATTCATGTTACTGCACGGATCAATAGTTTGTTCTACTTTTATCGGTGAGTAGTATCCCGTTGTACGGATGCACCATAGTTATTTTATCCATTTACCAGCTGGAAGACATTTGAGTTGTTTCCCCTTATCAGTGATTATTAGTCAAACCACCATAAATACTCACGTACAGCCTTTTGTGTGAACGTGTTTTCATGCCTCTTGGGTAAGTATACAGGAGTGGATAGGATTGGATTGTAAGTGTAGGTTTAACTTTAGAGGAACCCATACCTGTTTTGCAAAGTGAAAAACAGGGAAACCGAGCAGAACCCTACAGGGCCTTCCTGGGGACAGATCCCACCCCCTGCCACACGGTGTCCCCTGCCTCTTGTTTGTAGAAAAGCTATAGCCTCCTAGGCCTTCCCCAAGTTCCGAAGAGCAAATGTAATCAGAAATGTGAGAAAATGTGGAAACAAGGGGAAAAGGTCAAGCAACACAAAATAACAATAGTTTAGCCAGAAAACAATGTCAAGGATCCTTAGTTCCTCCTCAAGGGCTATAGGTACTATTCTGAGAGCTGTTTTACAGATACTAAAACCTCCACCAGGTGGAAGTAGTTAACTGCCGACCACCAGCACGTAGACGCCAGACTGGTTGGAACCAGAAGATTGATGATGTTGATTCCCAATTAGCTCACCACCAACCAATCAGAAGAAGGTCCACAAGCTGACCAGGCACCCTGAAGCCCCCTCCCTCACCTTGCTTTAGAGACCCTTCCCTGAAAGCCACTGGGAGTTTGGTTCATTTGAGCATGAGTTGCCTGTTCCCCTCGCTTGGCGCCTGCAATAAATGCTGTGCTTTCCTTCACCACAACGTGATGTCAATAAATTGTCTTTGCTGCACATCAGGTGAGTGGACCCAAGTCTGGTTCAGTAACACCGCAAGCAAACGAGAGTTCCAGTTGCTCCACACTTGCCAACACTTGGTATGAGCAGTCTTTTTCATTTTAGCCATTCTAGTGGGTGTGTTGGTTTCTCATCATGGCTTTATTCGCTAATGATGTTAAGCATTTTTCCATATGTTTATTTACCATCCAAATATCTTCTTTGGTAAGGGATCTCTTCAGATCTTTTGTCAACATTTTTACTGGGCTATTTTTTTATTTGTTAATTGATGGTTTTATTTATTTTTTATGATAAAATTTTTTAAAAATTTTTATTGGGGTATTAGTTGATTTACAACGTTGCATTATTTTCAGGTGTACAGCAAAGTGAATCAGTTAGACATATACATATATCCACTCTTTTCTTTTTCTTAAGATTCTTTTCCCATATAGGCCGTTACAGAGTATTGAGTAGGGTTCCCTGTGCTATACGGCAGGTTCTTATTAGTTATCTATTTTATATATAGTAGTGTGTCTATGTCAATCCCAATCTCCCAATTTATCCCTCTCTCCCCATCCCCTGGTGACCATAAGTTTGTTTTCTACATCCGTGACTCAACTTCTGTGTATGGGTTTTTTTTTTTATTGTCAAGTTTTGAAAGTTTTCTCTGTATTCTAAATATAAATCCCTTTCTGCCGAGTTACTCGCAAATATTTTCTGCCAGCTTGTGGCTTCTCTTTTCATCCTCTTAACGGTGTCTTTCTAAGCTGAGAAGTATTTGATTTTGATGACGTCTAACACAATTTTAAAAATATATCATATCAAAGAAATTGTTGCCCTATCATCACGGTTTTTCTCCTATGTTTTCTTCTACAAGTTTTATAGTCTTTGTTTTTATATTTAAGACAGTGTTCCACCTTAAGTTTTTTAATATGGTGAGACTATGGCTTGAGATTGATTTTTGGCCCGTGGATGTCCAATAATTCCAGCACCTATTATTGAATAGACTCTCCTTTCTCCACTGAACTGCATTTTTACCTTTGTTGAAAATCAACTGACTGTGTATGTGTTGATCTGTTTCTGGGCTCCATTCTGTTCTGTTGATCTGTGTGTCTGCCGTTCTCCAATACCACATGATCTTGATCAGTTTGCCTTTATAGTGAGTCCTAAAGTCAAGTTACGTTGAGTCTTCCACTTCTGTTCTTCTAAAAAATTGTTTTAGCGATTTTAGTTCCTTTGACTTTTCATATGCATGAAAGATTTAGCTTATGGATTCTACATAAACCTTTGCGCAGACCTTCATTGCAGTTGCGATGAAATCTATAGGTCAGTTTGGGGATATCTGACATCTTAATATCTTAGCAGTATTAAGTCTATGAGCATTCTGTCTCTATTCACTCAGGGACTCTTTGATTTCTTTCATCAGTGTTTTATAGTTTTCAGCATACAGATCCTGCACATATTTTGTTAGATTTAACCGTGTTTCACATCTGCATTGTGTTACTGTTAAGTGGTATTACTTTTTAAATTTAAATCTCAAATTTTTCATTGCTAACCTATGGAAATACCATTGCTTTTGTATCCATTGGCCTTGCTAATCTCACTTGTGAGTTCTAGGAGCTTTATTTATAGATATGTGAGATTTTTAAAGTAAAGTTTCATGTCACCTTTTCCTTCTGTGTACCGCTGCTTCCTGGCTCTCCCCGTACTGCATGCTCTGCATGATGCTGGAAGGAAGAGGTGAGGGCAGACATCGCAGCCTTACTCCCAGTCTTGGGAGGAAAGCATTCGGTCTTTCACCATGAAGAAGGCTATCTCCTAATAATAGAGGGGCAAGCAGATATCTCAGCTTGGTTCCCTCAACTAGTCATATTTAGAAAACTAGAATGGAATAAAAAGACATTTAACCTAACTGATCACGTAAATCAAGTTTCTGTTTTTTAGCAGATCACTCCTAGGCTCCCTGGGTCTGTGGTGCACAGAGCCCGCTCCCTCTATGAACACTCACTGTCCACTTCAGGAAAGAAGACAGCAGTGCAAGGGAGTGGATGGTGTGAGGGGCTCAGAGAGCTGCAGTCTCGTGGATTTAATCTGGGCAATTTAATCATATGAAACCTCGACTATTCGACGTGGATCGTAACTTGAGACCATGAGCTCATTAACACCAAAAAGTCTGAGGCATTTTATTTGATTTTGTGTTTATCCTTAAAACCATGCATATTCTTTGACCACTGAATTTTGTCTTTGGAGTGTCATTTAGAAGTGAATCTAATGTTTTGAAGTATTAAAACTTTAAATATGAATGACATAAAACAGGTATATCTGTCTCCAGCTATTTAGAAAAAGTAGAGGCCTTTTGAATGAGTAGATTTTCCTTGCACGGGGGAACTTTAAAGATCGTAAGTGTAATGTTGCTGAAAACAGTTTTGCTGTTGGTTGGCTCACTGGTGCTGCAGAGTGGTTCAAGATAAACGAAGGCATTTAGTATCCAAATTAAAGGGTAACAATCTTTTATGCCTTTTGGATAAGCAAAATTCACCTGAAGGATGGAAGGCATAACACTACCCCATCATCCTTTGAAATTTATCATCGACATGCAATGTTCAAAGTATATTACCAGTGTCTTAGTCCATTCAGGCTGATATAACAAAGTGCCACAGACTGGGTGGCTTAGACAACAAATAGCTATTTCTCACAGTCCTGGAGGCTGGGGGTCCAAGACCAAGGTGCTGGCTGACTTGGTGTCTGGTGAGGACCTTCTTCCCTCCTTCCTGGCATACAGACGGCTTACTTCTCACAGTGTCCCCACATGAGGGAAGGGGTGAGGGGCCTCTCTGCGGTCTCTTCTATAAGGGCACTAATCCCATCCGGGGGGCTCCACCCTCATGACCTCATCACCTCCTAATCACACTGGGGGTCAGGATTTCAATGAATGAATTTTGGGGGGACACAGTCAGTCCAGAACAACCCAAAAGCAGTGGTTTATTTTCTAGATGTGATAGACCTTTAGTAAGCAAGGCTGTACTTCATCTTCCCTGAGAAGACCATCTGTGGTTTCATAAATATTTAGATGCCTATACGTCCGTATCGCAGCAAGACTATTACAAGCCTGGTTTACCGAGTGGGTTTTGCCCAAGAAAAGCCGATGGTTAACACTCGGATTTCCCTTGACGCATTCAGATGGTGCAGGTGGGATCCTGCGCAGCGCTGTCTCCTGCTCTGAGCTGGTGTTTTTGCTATGAAACCCTCAGGAGGGCAGGAGCCTCGCAGCCTACAGGTTCACGGGTGAGCAGGGGGTTGCCTCTTACCTATTTTCTCCACAGGTGTGTTCAGGGGGAGGAAGCCTTGTCTGAGGAGCTGCTCCATCACCTCTTCATCGTCTGCCTGGATTTCAGACACCATGTTACAAGGAATAAGGCCAAGCCGAGCGCAGGTTTCCCCGCGGTAGAATCCATCAGCATCTTTATCCCCGTAAACCTGGAGCCGTGGGAAGAAGTTAAGGCATTGGGATGGGCTGGTTCAGAAATACATCAGCTCTACTCACGGTAGAGTCACACCTAGTCAGAAACAGACCTGAAGGACACTAAAACGACCGGCACGTGGGTGTAAATGTGTACACGTAGCCCTCGCCCTATACATCTCTACCTCTAAGAACCTGTTTCTCCTCCAGGGTTTGGACAGCCCCTGGGCCTCCCATCAGGGAGGGGGGCTGCTAGCTGAGGCCAGGTGATGAGACCCCACCCCACTTAGAAGTGCAAATGGTTCTTCCTTAAGAAGACAGTGCCACTGTCGGATATTCTGGAAGTGAAAAAATCTCAACTAGCAAAGAGATTCTGTGGGTACCATTCTGTGGGGTAAGCATCACCATCCTTTAAAGGCCCCGTTTTATCAGACAAACATTAGGACCACTTTCAAAGGCGAGTTGTCAGTGTCCTTTTGGAAATTTGCAAACTTAGGACTCAAGGCTCTTTCCCCTCTCCCGGGGAGCATCCTGCTTCTTCGTTCCGACTGCAGACTCAGGCCCCCCTCCTCTGCTGAGAGGAAGGGTGAACGTCGAATGCAAAAGAAAGCAGCTTGTCGTGTGATGTGTGAAGGAACTTGGGTCTGGCGAGAGCCCCTCCCCATCCTTCCCCCTTACTCCCCCCCCCCCACCGTGCCCTCCCCATCGCCCCCAGCCATGCCCCCACCTTGATGATCTGCCCTTCTTTAAAGGGAAGCTCCTCTTCCGCAGCATCTGGGTTCGGGGACATGGTGAGGGGATCGTAGTCAAAAAGAGCCACAAAGATCCGAGGCGGGAGCTCTTCCGCCCCAGGGTCCGTCTCCGACTCTTCGTAGAAGTCTGGAGAAAGCCGGTTCCGCCCACCGTACTCATCTGGGAGCATGTGGGATAAAGGACAGGGTGCTAAGCAATTCCCGCGGCCACCCCCCAGCTTTACCCAGAAACGTGAGCTGTTACAGGAAGTGTGGTTTTAGAAACGCCCACACTTTGGGAGGCTGTGGCACTTTAACTTTCGTCTTTTTAAAAAAATGGGTAGCTTGGTATGCAGGCAGAAATGGATCATCTCAACAGAGGTGGGTTTGACAAGCAAATAACTAGCACACAACACAGGCACCAGCATGACCCTAGGTGTGCTGCGCGTGAAGACAGGGGGAGAGATAAAGGACTTTGTATCAAAGACCTCCCTGCAGGGCAGGCCTGAGCGCCAGGGGCGGCAGGCAGGTGGGCGAGCCCTTGGGATTAGGACGCGGCCGCACAGGCCTGTTCAGGGGCCAGAGACCCGGAGCCCCTCTGTGTGTTTCCATAACAGCCAAGCCAGAGTACCTGGACGCTGAAATGCATCTGTGTATTAGTCGAAGTTTGATATAGGTGACCAAGCTGCTCACTTAGCCCCAAATAGCTAAGTGGCAACAAATGCATTACAGCAAATTAATGACTTCCTAGCGGGATTGAGTTTCAAGTCTACCTACCATTGAGCTTCTAAAGAGAATTCTTTTTGAAATCCTAATATATATGCATACGTATTATTAGATATCATGATACATATGCATATATCTCCCTATACATGCATACATTTAAATATAGAGAGAGAATGAACACCTGCTAGTAAATTATACTGTTCTGACCACACAACAGGGGCTCAGAACGCCAGCGTCTTTCCATGAGTGGCTGTGATGTCACGGCACTGTTTCCTCCAGAGAACGTACACTAGAGGCTGTATGAGAATCAGACCTCACGGGGAGAGAACAGTGGGCTCCATGGAATGTGTCCATGGAAATCTGTCTTCGCAGGGACCAAAGTGGGCGACCGAGAGGTCCTTCTCTTTCTTGGTGGCAGGCTAGGCTCAAGGAAGAACTTATCTCCAGCTGCTGGTCTGACCTGGGAGTGGGCGCTCCCCCCTCTGCCCTGATGTGGAATGTCCTGGCCCGGGGTGGGAGGGGGTCTTTGTCAGGAAGGAGGAAGGGTCCGCACGCCATGTGCAAAGCCGGGGCTCATGACTGGCCCCTGTCGGCTCCCGAGGCCACCTGTGCTGCGAATAAGCATCGTCCTTTACAGGTGAACTACTTCCCTCACTACCTGACCAAGGGCACCACTTCCACTGTCACTTCTACGGAGGAAAAGGGGGGTCACCTATGGAACATACTTCATAGCTGCTCATCTTCTCCTTGCAGGGAGACCAGGGAGAAGAGTCTCCTCTCTAGAGGGCCAAGTTTTGTTTCTTTAGTTATTCATTCTCATCTGGACACAGAGAAAATGCGTTCCATTTCCTTTTGCTCTACAAGGTCAGTAGCCAAAATAACGGGAAAATGGGGCGGGGAGGGGGGGGTGGAGACCTGCACAGTCGGTCAGCGAGAACAGAGTCCTCCTGAATGTGGCACTTCGTGTTTAGAATGGTATATGCCCTCGGGCCTTTTCACCTGACAGGTAAATAACTAGATAAATGCAAAGACCAAACATTATAGAGGAAGAAACCAAACCCAGTGAAATCCTCCTTTGGGGTCACTGATCAATGTTATGAGGGCTTCCTTAAGCTAATTATATGATTTAGAACTTATTAGATGTGGAGCCACATAATTTTTATCTTTGTCAATCAGAAGGGGCATTGTAGGAAACCCAGGGTATATTAAAAGTACAGTATATGCTAACTGTGAACGCACTGCTTATTAAAAAATACATTTAGGAAGCATATGGTCTATAGACTTAAGTTCCTCTGAAAAAGAGAATGGATGCTCTTGGAGCACGGCAGGTTTCTAAAGTATTAATCGCTGACATTTGCACAAGAAAAATATAACTGAACAGGTGAAACAGAGCAGGACCCTATGGTCCTTGCCCGCCCCGCCACGTCCTCCGCCTGCCTCCTGTCTGCGGAAAAGCTTTAGCCGAAGAATGAGTTTAATCAGAGAAGTGAGAAAATGCGGAAGCAAAGGAAAACAAAGGAGACCGAATAATAATAGTTCAGTCATTAAGCATAACCGGGGACCTTCAGTTCCTCCTCAAGGGCTATAGATCATATCCCGGGCCGTGTCCTGGGAGCCGTCTTGTAGACACGGAAACCCACACCAGGTGGAGAAGTGAACTACACGATGAGCAGGCTGTAGCCATGACACGAGCTGCCACCATTCCAGGACTGGCCTCGAGGAAATGGGAGCAAACCGACCCTGGAACTGAAGATTAACTGTACCTAAAACCATCAAGATGACGCTGGTCAGACGACCGATGACCAAGTTCAAGATGCCTGTCGGGGCTGCCTGTGCCGGTTCTGCACGGAGCCCCCTCCCCCCGTCTATAAAAGCGCTTGCCCCCGACTGTCGGGGGAGGGGGGAGTCGGCCTTTGGACAGGTGTCCCCCGCCACCACCTGGTTGCCAGCTTCCAAAATAAAGCAAACTTTCCTTTCCACCAACCTGGCCTTTTTATTGGCTTTTGAGCAGCGAGCGGCCAGACCCCACTGCTGGTTACACAGGGACTAGATCTAGGAAAATAGTCTGTTCACACGTCACTGACTGTTCACTTCCTAGGGTTTGGGGCATGAGTCTCTTCTTTTTTGGTAGCTGCTGAACACGATTCACTTTTTTTCTTTTTAAATATATAAATTAATTTATTTTTGGCTGCGTTAGGTCTTCATTGCTGTGCATGGGCTTTCTCTAGTTGCAGCGAGCGGGGGCTACTCTTCGTTGAGGTGTGCAGGCTTCTCATCGCGGTGGCTTCCCTTGTTGTGGAACACGGGCTCTAGGCGTGCGGGCTTCAGTAGCTGTGGCTTGCGGGCTCAGTAGTTGTGGCTCGCGGGCTCTAGAGCGCAGGCTCGGTAGTTGTGGCGCACGGGCTTAGTTGCTCCGCGGCATGTGGGATCTTCCCGGACCAGGGCTCGAACCCGTGTCCCCTGCATCGGCAGGCAGATTCCTAACCACTGCGCCACCAGGGAAGTCCCACCATTCACTTTTGTCTTCTGAAATTATAATAGGTTCTTCAGTCTGTGTATGTATATATGTGTATGAATATATAAAGTATTTGATATTAATTACGCCTTTTACATGATTTCTTGCATGTCTCCATGATGAGAAATCAGGTACAATGAAAGCAACTGTATCACGGATTTATTTAACATGTTTTGAATTCTATTATTAACAAGACTTTTTGGTTAAGCTGTTACCGCAGCACTACTCTGTTTTTGCCAACGTAGCTAGTGTGTTACCGAAATTAAGACACGTGTGCAGTTTTCTGCATTCTCCACCTTAAGACAACACTGACTGAGTGATTGTTAGAGACTCCGATGGGGAGGCTGTGGGTCCGCCGAGGTTTTCCTTTACTCCCTGCCCAGCTGGGAATTTGCAGCACCGTTATTTTCAGCCCTGTAGACTCTCCTTCTCCACCCTAGGAGACCGGAGTAGGAGACCCACGAGACGTCCTGCAGGGCACACCCCTGCTTGGTGCCACGGCATTAACCTGCAGCCATGGGAAGGGTGGCAGTTCACGTGATGAGCATTCACTCATTAAAGTCACAGTCGAACGAGGACTCAGGCACCAAGCTCAACAGGAAGAACAGTCTTGAACTGGTCCCCACCTCGTTCCTCAAGACAGTCAGTCTCGACAAGTCATTTACTCTACAAGCCAGGAGCACCTACCTGACCTCCGTAATTGCTACAGGGGGAATTATACACACATCAAATGAAGCTCTGAGCGATGTGGCAGCGGTTCACAACACTCGAAACCAGGGTGAGCTCAGCACACACAGAACGCTGCTGGTGCGTCTGCATAAGTGAAACCGGCGTTTTCCAGCTGATTTTGTTTATATTTCGGCCTATTTTGCTATTTTTCAGCTAAATGAATACGCTCCATGTTTTCAAAGGTCGGTTAACAGTCTGAAATTTTTTACTGATAAAAATAAAAACATTCTAGGGCTTCCCTGGTGGCGCAGTGGTTGAGAGTCCACCTGCCGATGCAGAGGACGCGGGTTCGTGCCCCGGTCCGGGAAGATCCCACATGCCGCGGAGCGGCTGGGCCCATGAGCCGTGGCCGCTGAGCCTGCGCATCCAGAGCCTGTGCTCCGCAACGGGAGAGGCCACAACGGTGAGAGGCCCGTATACCGCAAAAAAAAAAAAAAAAGAAAAAAAAACAAAAGAAAAACATTCTAAAAACTGTAAAGATGGAAAAGGAAACTTTTGCTTCCCTATTGTTTGGACTCTATGAGGAAGAAACGCCTGAAAGAAGGACAAAACTTCAGGGGATCTGTATTGCTGTATAAAGTCCTTAATTATTTTTGGCTGATGTGAACGATTGTCTTTTAAATCTTAGCTATTTAAATGTGATTGGGGCTGTGTTTTCAGGTGTCTGGACCTCCATGGGTGGTTTTCCTTGAGCCCTGTCTCGCCAGATCAAGATGTTTTGCTCTCATCTACTTCTGTTCCATGAGTGGGTCTCTTGCTTTGTTTCGTGTGTGTGTGTGTGTGTGTGTTTTCACAGAAAGCTAGTTTATTTGTGCTGATTACCAGATTCCATTATCTTGTGCATAATGCTTTTTGGAATTGTTTTGCCGGGGTTCATTCCAGTAGTAGAAAGATTCCCATCTGACCTTCAGCCACATTCCCCTCTTAGCGGATTGATTAGAATGACTACAATGACAGCTTTCAGCACGGCTGGCTGAATTCCAAAAAGTAATTAAGAGGATGGAATTGGATGCCAGAGGATGACTCATGCACAAGGAGGTGACCAGATGGATGGGGTCAACACACAGGTCAGGGCACACATTCAGGCCTCCTGGCGTTTTTCGTAACTTTCAACCCCAGTTGTCCAAGGGTTTCACGCATACAGATAACTCCCCATTGACTCAGGGCTTGTTTAGATATCTGGAGTTCGGCCACCATCCCCGCCTCTGCTGCTTTGACCATGAGCAACTCACGAGAGCATGACCTAGGAGGTGGGGAGGTGGCCCGTCACCATCTCTTCAGTGAAAAAAGAAAAACTGGTAGGGAGAAGACTGCTGTCAAAAGTCAATATATTTTGAGAATACTTGAATTTCGGTTATATTTATCTTGTGCTGTTTCTGCCTTCTTCTGCCATAAATAACCGAGGGTGTTCTGTATTTAGTTGAAAATGCTATTCCTAATGACTTTTTTTTTTTTTTTTTTTTGCGGTACGCAGGCCTCTCACTGTTGTGGCCTCTCCCGTTGCGGAGCACAGGCTCTGGATGGGCAGGCTCAGCGGCCACGGCCCACGGGCCCAGCCGCTCCGCGGCACGTGGGATCTTCCCGGACGGGAGCACGAACAGGCGCCCAGGGCATCGGCAGGCGGACTCTCAACCACTGCGCCACTAATGACTTTTTAAAAATATTTATATGGAGGACCAAGCAGCCACGTGCTCTGTGCTTAAAAGAAAGAGGGAGGCCTCCATCAGGCCCACTAACCGGCAGACGGGACCATCATTGGCCGGGACCTGTGGCGGCTGGCACTGCCGTGGGGAAACCTCCGGCCCACGTGATCCACCCGATCAGCCCGTCCAGCAGTCACCGGGTTTCCTAAAATCTAAAGACAAAACAACAACACGGTCATAAGGCTTGCCAGCCGTGGGAAGGAAAGAATTGTCAGCCAAATCAACTCAACTTAGAAGCAGAAGCTCTAAAGGCAACTAAACTTAGCTTTTAACTGAAAGGTTAGCTGAATAACCTGGAAGAGGAAAAAGGGCTCACCCCAGGCACCCCGTCTTCTACAGCACAGGTGCTTTGCCGCACACAGGTAGGGGCGAGAGAGCATCCCTCGGGAGGCACCTTTCTGTTGCTGCTACTGCCGCCGAAGCCAAATCTTTTGAACCACA
This sequence comes from Delphinapterus leucas, assembly GCF_059928025.1. Classification (NCBI taxonomy): domain Eukaryota; kingdom Metazoa; phylum Chordata; class Mammalia; order Artiodactyla; family Monodontidae; genus Delphinapterus; species Delphinapterus leucas. The sequence continues at coordinate 2,128,174 of NC_143142.1, read as the reverse complement.
GTGAGAGTGGCTTAAAGACGACTCGTCACACCTTCGGCCCCTCTTTCCTAGTCTCAGCACAGCCCCTCCAGAGACCACAAAAGCGGGGGGGCGGGGGGGGAAACACTGCGTTTCCAAATGTCCCGCTTGGGCAAAGGTGCATGTGAGGTTACCGAAAACTCAAAGACAGAAGTTTCTGCGTGTGATCAGCTTGGACGCTCATGGCAACGTCTTGGCCCTGATCCAAAGACACCAATCACATTCCAGGGCCAACCGGAACGGCCCTCCTTGACGGGTAGGTCTGCCTCCGATTCACACTACAGGTGTGCATCGCATCATATATGAGAATCAAAGCAAAACCTCCAGCTCACTGGTAATTTGAGTCAGGAAGTTTTCAGGGACACAGGGAAGGAACCGGGGTTGGGAGTGACGGAAATTAGTCTGTTACAGGCGGGGGAACAGGGAGTGAGCTGCAGTTTGCTGGTGTCAGTGGGCTGTGGATCGGCGCCCTCTAGTGGACATATCACAAACTGCACCGGCTCAGACCCAGGGCCTGGAGCCCTGGGATGTCTCACCTGTGTTTTCATGGAAAAGTTCAGCGTGACAGGAGCAAGTGTTCTGAAAAGAGGACACAATATAGAGATGAATGAAGCCTTGAAGGAATCCCTACTCTTGAAAACCACTCACAAGCCTGGAAGACAAGGCAGGGGGACGGGTCTAGAGCTGATGATGGAAAAGTCATTCTGAAAACTGGTCGCAGGAAAGAAACGGGGGAAAAAAAAAAAAAGAAAACCTTTGGAAACAGATGCAAAAATGGATCTCTTCAATCACTGTTCCCTATTTTTTTTCAGTTATAGATGAAGGCCCAAACCAACCACAACCAAAAACCAAAACCACAACTAGAGAAAAACCTTCAGTAATACCGGTAAGTCATAAGTAAGTCACCACGGTTCACTTTGCAAAGTATGTGTTGCCAAACTTTTGGAGAATCGTAGTTCAGCTAACCCTTAATTAAAATTTAGATTCAGTTGTCCTTTAATTAAAGCAGCCACACTCATCACTGATTTGGGGGTAGGCGGTCATCATTCTAAAGCAAAGTAAAGAAATCACCAGCGTGCTCCAGACTGGGAAGCTGCACAGATCAAAGATGCATGGAAAATGCAAGAGAGCCAGCAGAGAGCGTGCCCGGGATGGACACCAAAATAAAAGAAGGTGAAAAAATGAAAACGGATTGGTTTGGCAAGCGGATGTGAGCGGGAGGTTTACTTCACACACCAAAGGACCGTCTGCAACCCGGGGAGGAGGCTGGGCGTGTCGGGCACTGGCCCTACTGTCGGACATTTTTATGCTTTTCTTCCAGACATCCCGGAAGTCCTCCTGGCCCGCGGGCTCGCCCCAGCTGCACTTGCTGGGGGTGGACCGCTCCGGGCTCGGGCGGGCCTCACTGCTGCTGACGACATGGCCGGGCTCCGCTGGCTCCCCGACATCTTCTTCGACGCTTATCTGCCGGGTCAGCGTCCGGCGCCGGGCCAGCAGGGGCCTCAGGCTCCTCCTACAGGGACAGTGCCCGAGGCCGGGGCTGCACTGGGCAGCGGGGCTTCTGAAACTAAACCGTATCTCCTCCTCTTCGCTCCCACAGTCCAGGCCGCTGTCCGGGCTCCTGGTGGCCGAGCGGCTGAACCGACAGCCTCTGTCTTCGAACACGAAGTCCTCGGCCTGGGGGCCCCTGGGTCTGGCAGGGACCCGGGAGCCAAGCGGGGCCCCGTGCCCCCTGCAGGGCCTGGCGGGCTTGGGCTCTCTGGCCAGCCGGGTCCGGGCCCTGAAGCCCTGCTTGTACAAGAGCTCACAGGGCTCTCCATCCTCCTCGGCTACTTCGGGGACACTGAAAAGCTCCTTACCGCGCTGGGCCTGCTGGGGACACTCGGGCAGCTCCAAGAAAGCACGTTCAGTGGTCCTATTCCCAGAGCACTCCTTAAGGGGGTGGTGTGTTAGAAGGTGCCGGGAGTCAGGGTGTGATCAGATATGAAGTGGGGCAGAGGGACGGAAAGAAAATACAGACAGAATTAGTCTCCGAGGCCGTGAGGGACAGAAAGCATGCTTGTAGTCGTGGCGGGAGGGGAGCGGGGGAGAGGGCAGATGGCATGCTCTGGCCAGGGCTCTGGAATGAGAACAGAACGGGTTAGACGGACGGGGCCGGAGCAGGTGGGGGTGGGCAGAGCGCACGCAGAGCGGCCTGACGCCCTCAGGACCAGCCATGCAGCCCCAACAAGGGAAGAGTGGCAACTGGGCCGCGGGCGCAGGGAGGATGGTGGCAGGAGGCCTCATGCTGACCGAGGCACTAGGATCTGTGACGCGGCTACACCCAGAGGCAGGGACGTCTGAGCCCGCTGGCTGCACCTTCAGAAACTCGGAAGGCAGCTGCCGTGGGCCGCCGGCAACTGGAGATGCTTCACAAAACGGGGACCCCAACCCGGCCACGCCACTGGACTCTGCACGTTCATCTAAGCTCTCAGCAGCCTCTGAAATCTGTCCTCGTGCGCGGTCACCTACGGCCTCTCTCCCTGGCTCAGATCTCAGGCTGTGAACGCGGGGACCTCGGCACCGGGCACCCCGAAGTCACGGCTCTGGGGACGGTCTTGCTCTGTCCGTGTCTGCAAAGGCTGCCTGTCTCTCTGCCAGACCCCGGACCTCGAGGCCCCCAGCGAGGAGCCGCGTCCCCGCCAGTATGGTGGCTGGCCCACCCAGAGGGGCCTAATGGACATCGAGGGGCGGACACCCCACGGCCCCCGTCCCGGATATGGGTCTCTCTCCGGATTTGCCCTCAGCCCCCTCCTCTGGTCCCGCTGAACCGGCCCGCTGGGCGCCCCTCCCGGGACACTCCAGCGACTCCACGAAGCCGTAAGCCCACCGTCTGCCCCGCCACGGGCCTCCGGGGGTGCGCGTTAAAGACGCCTCCGCGGGGGAGCATCGGATTTGCTTCCCTGCCCCCTAGCCCACCGGCCTGTGCGCCCCTCGCGCACGGGGACCTGGCGGGGTCGACCCAGGGCCGCGTCTGCCGCGGGTCTGGAGCCCACGAGGGCCAGGCGAGGAGGGCGTGGCACACGCTTCGCTCATTTGCTCACGAGCACCCCACGGAGGCCGTCTACTCCGGGGAACACGGAGGTGGAGAGGGAGAGCGAGGAAGCAGCGACCCAGCCCCGGGCGCCAAGCGGGGCGCACGTGAGCCAACGGGGCTGCCACGTGGGAAGGTGAGCCCGCGGGCCGGATCCCCAAGCTAAGTCTTGGAATTTCTGAAAAGAAACCAGAAGTCCAGATCGCTGAACTTGCCCTCTGGGCCTCCTCCCCGGGAGACACGGTGACCTTTGGTTTCTCTGCTAACGCGGCGCAGGAAGTACCATCCCAGAAGCGTCATGGGGGAGGAAGGGGAGGGGAAGCAGACACGCTTCGCCGGCCCAGCTCGTGGGGAAGCATGGGGAGCGGGTCAGGCTGCACCGCGGGCAGCCTGGGACCTTCCTCCGCCAAGAAAGGTCACGGTGAATCCTGCTGGACGGCGGCCCGGGGCGGGGAGGAGGGGGGCCGGTGGGGGGAGCAGGAGCTGCAGCCGCGCGGGGTTTGCACAGGCATCTTTAGGTTCTCCAGCGACAGCGTCTCCGGGGCCCTGCGGGGGGCCTCTGCGGGGAGCTCGTCAGGCAGCCTGGTCTATGCAAGCGGGCACTGAGCGGGCCGTCAGATCTGGGTGTTGCCTTCCGTCCACCATTCAAAATGCGTGGCTCTGTGTTCCCAGAGGAAGGCCGGGGTCGGGCGCGGTTTTTCTCTCCGAGGCCTTTTTCACGTGAAAACCCCACAGCGGCCCGACCAGCTCTCCGGCCCTTTGTGTGTCTCCCGCGCTGGGCTGGGAGCAGCTGGAGGTCGGAGGTCACGTCCATCCTCATACCCCAGCCTGGCGGAGGGCCTGGCGCACAGGGGCGACCAGCTCTTGCCGAGTGAACAGATGCTCGTCTGGAACGGGCTGCGGCAGCAGCAGGACGGCTCCTGGTGCGTCCTGGGGCCTGGAGCGCGATCTCGGTCAAGGTGACCCCCCGTCAAACCCTTGGCTGACGGCTACGCCAGAGGCAGAAGCAGAGGGTGCCGGGGCCCCAGGTGGGGGGTGTCTGAGAAGGGGCTGGTGTGTGGACCCCGCTGTCCTCCAGGAGGGAGGACCCTCGTCTGACCTCCTCTGACAGCCCCTCTCCCTGGCCCTCCCGCGGTCCAGCAGCGTCCACCTCGGTTGAGAATCTTTGCGCGACTCGCTCCCAGTCTCCAGTCTGCCTCGGAGGCGGACTCGCGCCCTCCCAGCCCCTGCCCCTCTGCGGATGGCCACGGAAGCCAGGGCTTTGGCAGGGCGGGAATCTTCCTTGTTCTCTTCTTTCCGATTCAGTTCTTGGTGCAGAGCTGGGTGCCCCTGGGGGTGCCCAGTGGATTCTCCCAGACTCCTTCACCCAGAATTTGGGGAAAGAGGAGGGACAGGAGACCCCGAGCGCAGACTCAACAGTGAGCGAAGCCCGTGCGAACCTGTGGGCTCTGCTTGCAGGGCCAGGTGCTGCCTCTGGAGCCAGCCTCGTGGCCTGGCAAAGGGACAGGGATGGGGCGGCTGTGGGGACGGCGGGGAGGGGCCCGGCGCCCCGGCACTGACCTTGAGGGCACTGCGGGCCGCGCCGCCGGGCCGCCTCCGGGCCGTGTCCTCCAGCTGCATCTCCGAGCAGAGTTCTTCCTCGTCTTCCTCCATGATGTCCGAGAGGTCGGACCCCCGGCTGCTCTCCGTGTGGTACTCGTCTCCATGGCAACAGTGCGGCTGGGCAGGAGAAGGGGATGCAGATGGAGGGGCAGCTCCAGCACGTGGGAGTACCCAGGGCCCCTCCTGGCTGGCCCTCCCCTGCTCTGTCCAGTTCTGAGCTCAGAGTCGTGTCTGGGTGTCTGGGTGAGAGGCGCTCACCCCAGAGGTGAGGGAACCACAGTCCCCAAGCCCGCGGCGAGCCGGGATGGCAGACAGAGGACCAGCCCAGGCCCTCCAACTCTAAATCCGGATGGGGGCAGGCAGAGACCCCTTGGGCTCTTGGCAGGACAGAATGCCAGGGGGCTCACAAGACACACAGGAAAACATTGCTTTTCTGGGTACTGTCAGCCTCTCTAACTTAGTGGCTGGACAAAGGCTCAAGCGACAGGTCGTAAACTCAGGTGGCAGCATGACTCGAGGCCCCCCGTGAGCGTGTACGTTGCATCTAGGGTCAGGGAGCAGAGAGTCCTGGGTGGCAGGCAAGTGGGTGCAAATGCACCATTAAGGGCGCCTAAGAGTTTTAAGAAAATCGTGCCGTCTGAAATTCACACACGTGCACACACTGGGTTGTGAAAGAACAGCCCAGCCCGGGCGGGGATGGGACCCCCTGCTGTGTGGTATGACCACTCTGTACCCAGTTTGGCCACTGGCACCGGAGAAGGCCCGCTGCTGGGGGTGCTTGGGGAGGAGTCTGGGGACGGCGGAGAAGGGCCAACAGAAAAGCCAGGAAAAGTAGCTTGCTAACATGTAAACTGAACCACCAGCAGCCCTGATGGGGTCTGGGGATTTGGGGGCTGGTCCAATTCAGCGGTCCCGTTCCCACCCTCAAAGCAAGCGCCCCATTATTCAGCGTCTCGAGTATTTGCAGCAACTCAAACTGCACACCCTACGAGCTCAGATTTATGAGCCCCAAACATGCATAAAGCTATTTTGTTTCTGCTGGATGGCGTCCATTAAGAGCAATTTCTTTATTCTCCTGGTGGGCGACCACACAAGTGCCTTTAATAGCATCTCGAGACGTTTATTAAAAATACCCCAGTTTCAATCACTCCTCTAGATAAAGACGTGTCAGCACCTGAGTGGCACTAAGTTCCTGGCCCGCTGATGGGAGGGCAGCGTGAGTGCCCAGGCTGGGGGTCCCGACCCAGCCGAGCCCTCAGAGAAGTGGCCCAGATGCTCTGAGCCTGAGAAGTCTGTGTGTCAGCATTTGAGCTGCTCCAGCCCTAATTCTTTCAATCAGGCACTGCAGAGAGGACGTAAAAGTGAACTGATTTTAAATGAATAAACAAAGATCAGGTTGGTTTGAAACAGGTCTCCCCAAGGCAAATGGGAAGGAACTCTCCTCGAGAACACAATCTCACTGGATTCAAACCCAATGATGAGTTAGTAATAAACCCATGGGATGGAAGGAGGTGTCTGCTGTTTGCCAAATACATCATGGATAAGCCATTCATAGGACTCCTATTCCTCTCTTCTGCCCAGTGAGATGTCACGGGGAGTCTTGATGGAGCTTCTGGAAAAGATTTTTCTACCAGTTAAAAGAGATGTGCCTGAGAAGAAAGCCCCCCTCCTTTTTCCCTTCCCTCCCTCCCTCCCTTCCTCCCTTCATTCCTTCCTTCTTGGGGTGCTGTCATATGAAAGTGTGATGACTGGAGCAATGGCAGCCACTTTGTAACCATGAGAGAAAGGCTAAAAGAATGGAAGATTCAGAACCTAGAGCCAGGACACCACTGAGCAGCTGAATCAACCTTGCAGCCTCCTACCTGAGACTTCCTGCGATGTGGGAGAATGAAATGTCTTTGTTATCTTAGTCACTATTAGTTGGGCATTCTATTTCTTGTGTTTAAATGAATGCAGACAGAATTACTTTAATCTTTTAGATAAAGAACCTGATGGTTGGAGAAGCTGAGTCACTTGCCTCCTACTAGCAGTGACAGAGCCAGGAAATGAGTCCAAGTCTGTGAGATTCCAAGGCCTCTTCCTGGCTAGGTTGTGACACTGCCTTGCTGCAGAGCTGTGTGTTGAGGGGGCTGGAGGATCTGACATCTGAGGGGTCTTCAAGCTCTGACATCTCAAGATCTCAGGACTCTCCAGGCCCCACTCTTCCTGTTGCCCAGACTTAGGTCTTGACACCATTAAAGGACATAATCGGAAATTGGAGACCAAACCCACATTGGATGGATTTGTCACTTGTGAGCCCGGTCTGGGACAAGAAGCCCTGACATTTTTGTCCCTCCAAGGGTGGGATGCTGACCGTTTAATTTCTGAATCTCCCATGATGCTTAGCACTTAGCAGACGCTCATCACACATCTGCCTGACGAACGAAAGTAAAGAAACGAACGGTAGGTTTTGCCTAAACTGAGACCAGGCGGTTACCTGGAGACTCACCTGAAACACAAAATCAGCCCATGAACGGATACTCACACAGGGCAGTCAGGGAGGGCAAAAACCTCACATTCCGACTTTTGAAACTGTCCCCCAGTGAGGTCACAAATGCGCAGGCACTGTGCAATCTAAACTTTCCAATGGACTGTGACTGTTGTCACCCGGGACTTGGGGCCGTGCACCCAGGAGCTGCACTCACCGGCTTGCCTAGCTCCGAGCCTTTCAGAAACTCGTCCACCGACGCGCCCCTCCTCTTGGCGTCGGGGGACTCGTAGCTGTCTTCCTCGTCCGAGTTTGCGTACTGCCCACTGCTCCTGTCCAGGAAGACGCTCCTTTTCTCTAGCTTGGAAGAGAAGAGGGGAGGTGTCAGGGCAGAGGCCGCCTGGCCCTGGGGGCCAGGCCCCACAGGGCTCCATCCTTTCCTCTGCCTCCTCGGAGCCACTGTGTGAAGGGACTTGGGGTGAGTGACCCGCACAGGCTGGCGGGCGTTTTCTGATGCTGCCCTGGGTGCCCGCCGCCCCTCCCATGCCCACCACAACTAGCTCCTGCCTTTGCAGGACGTAATGCGTGGGTGCTGAGGAAAGGCTCCTCTCCCTCTGTTTGCCACCCTGGCCCGGCTGTTAATGTGATCAGTTAACCTTTTCTTGAGTATGGAAGCTCAGAGGTTTGCTTTCTCTCCACACCTTCTGAAAAGGGAAGGCAGGCCGGGGGGAGGTGGGGAGGTGGCGGCTGTCCCAGGCATTCCTGGGCCCAGCCTCTGGCTCCAGCCCGCTCTCGGGGGTCCTGTCTGGGAGCTCAGGGTGGTGGGATGCGTGGCTGCTACCCGAGAAGGCGGGGAGTGGGGTGCAGAGCTCCCCCCCCCAGCCCCTTCCTACACCAAAGCACCTGGGCTTCTGCTTTGCGGGACATCAGGGCGGAGTGCCAGGGTGCCCGTAATAAATGTCCACATTCTGAGGCATTTCCTTTAGTCAAGGGTACAAACTGCTGTGTAACTATTAACAAATCGGGAGATTCCACAAAAAGCCTGGATTTCCAGTTTCTCAACAGGCACTGAAGTGCTGTCACGGTACCTCTTACCCCTCCCTGTTGCCTGGCCGTGGCCCGCCTACCTCAGCTCTGACCTCTAGGGGTCTGGCCTCTCCTCAAGTTCCTGACCCAGCCTCCAGCCCGGAGGGGGCCTGGCCCAGACCCTGGGATGCCCAGGAAGTGAGGGTCTCCCGGCATCGGCATGGATGTCTCCACCTGCATCTCAGAGAAGGCACTGCCAGGGGCTGCCGTCCTGGAGAGACCCCCGTGGGCTGACTGGGCAGAGGTGAGAAGACCACCGACCACCACTGTCCCCTCTGCCAGGGCCCTAACCTCGGGCTTGCAGCGGACAAGCTGGGCGCCCTGGTAGACAAACGCGCCCAAGGGAGAAAGACGGGGCTTTGGCCCAGGCAGGGAGGGGCCCGCGGCCTAGCCCAGGTCCACACCGTCCTCTCCGGCATCACCTCACGGCTGCTTCTTACAATGTCTCGGCTCATTGCACGTTTCCTCTGGGCCGTGGCCACACGGTCATGCGAGTACTCATCCCCACGGCCCAGGCGATTTCTAGCGATAGGCATGCAAATATATTTACGTGCATGCATTTCTATGTGTAGGTATCTATGTATACATACGTGTATATAAATGTGTGCGTGCATGTATGTATGTACACACACGTACGTACATATGTCTATCCGTGTGTATACACACACACACAGGCACATACCCACACACGCAAACACACACACACACAGCTAGGAGTCTGAAGTGAGCCAGCCAGGAGGTGACCCTCGTTTAGGAAGATGTGCCCCAAGCCCACTCCCAGGAGGCACCTCTCAGATCCCTGGACACAGACCAGTGCCTGGTTAGCGGGTTGTTAGCTCGTCTGCTAAGCCAGGCTGGCGGATAACCCTTTCCTCTGGTTATCTGGGTCTGTATCTACGCAATGGAAACACACGTTGATTCCGACAGGCTCAGGCCTGGAATGCCCTGGAATGCAGCCCTAGGGGAAAACTGGCGGATGAACACGGCATCCTTCTCCTCACGTCAAGGCCCCCACTCTGGGTGCTGAGTGTTCGGGGCGCGTCTCCCCGCCGACTCGGGGTGCCGATGGAAGGTCCCATCCCCGCTGGGCAGCAGGGACGGACCGCAGGGCACGGGCAGCGGTACCGGCGAGGAAACGCCCAGCCTTACCCTGCTGCTCTCAGCCACCCTCTGCGCGGCTTCCCGGGCCATGGCCTTGGCGACGGAGGTGGAGACCGGGGCGCCCTGCGGCTGCGGAAGGATGCGGCTGGGCGAGGGCGACCGCCGCCCCGGGCCCGAGCCCTGCAGGCCGGGCGGCTCCAGCAGGTGCCCGTGGGCCGGAGCAGGCGCCCGGCCGAGCTCCCAGGCCTCGTGCGCCGCGGCGTGCGGACCCAGGTGTTCATCTTTGGTATCGGGGGCTCCGGCACTTGCTAATGGCTTCGGTGTGGGAGCAGTTCTCAGGTGGGGGGCAGGAGGCACCAGGAGGTCGGGGGGGATGGCAGCGGCGGCAGAGTCTACGGACTCGCCCTGGGCGGAGAGGGTCCGCACGGTCACACCCTTGGCTTCGAGGCTCCGCAGCCGCACCAGCTCCACGGCCGTGCTGTCCGCCGTGGGAGAGATGATCTCAGCCACCTGCGCGCAGAGAGAGCGGGGTCAGGGGTCAGGGGTCAGGGGTCGCCCGGGCGCCTCTCCAGCAGCCAGGGCTCTGGGCCCCGCCTACATCCAGCTCAAACCACACCGCCCGGCCCGGAAACCTCACTAGGCGGCAGCCCCGCCTCCCGCCCGCCGGTGGAGGCCTGCGGGCACCGCTGAGCACACCCTCTTCTTCCGCGTCCACAGCCAATCCGGGAGCAGACGCGGGGGCCGTAGAGCAATCAGAACGCCGGGCGTGTTACTGCCAAAGCGTGGCCCCAGGGAGGTGCCGGCAGAGGCCAAAACGGGCTTCCGGCCGTGGTGGACACGTGGCTGCGGCCCCTCCGGGCCCTGCCTGCTGGGCTTCTGCGGGGAGCGGGGAGGAGAGAGGGCCGTGCAGCGGCCGCTCTCACGGGGCGAGCTGGGACACCGCCCCGCGTCTGATGCAGCAGCCCTGGCCCTGGGGCTGCGGGGAACACGGTGGGGAGTGGAGGGCAGGCAGAAGCTTGCTCCAGCCCCGCCTCCCAAGGGCAGCCGTGTCTGCTTCCTGTGCCCGGACCTGCTGGGGCTTGAGAGTGCGGGCTCCCCTACAGCGGGCATTAACACTTCCCTGCAGCGTTTCCGGGGCATTTGGACCACCGTCTCGCCAAGAATCGGTTTGGTGGAATCTACTGAGTGGGCCCTGATATCGTGGGGCTCGAAAGATGTGAATTTTTGGTACCCAGGGGAGAACAAGAAAGGTCCGGGGCAGGACAGGTAGTCACTGCGGGAGGAGAGCAGAGAGCACTCTGGGAAGGAGGACGGCGCAAAAAGGATGGAATTCTCCGTGTCCCGCAGCCGAGCCCGGGATGGCGGCGCAGGGGGTGCTTAAGTAGCTGCTGGTGGGTCTTGGGGGCTGAGGAGAGAGGGAGAGTCGCGCGTCACTGAGCGGACAGTGCTGGGGTCTCTGGGGCGAGCACCGCCGCCGCAAGGACTCACCCTCTGCCCTTTGGCATACACGCCGTAGCCGGTGACGTTGGCTCCATTGGACAGCCCCGTGGCCGTCAGCACGGGCGGCTTCCAGGAGACCTGGACAGTGGCTGGGGTGGCCGCGGCCTGGACGGCAATGTCCTGGGGAGGGGCGGGAGGACCTGGGGGACAGAGCAGAGGAGCTTTCAGGACGCGGCCCTCTGGCAGAAGAGCTGCTACCACGCCCGGCTGGGGGCGCCCGGAAACGAGATCTTCTGTCAAAGCCTCCAGGGGTCGCGGGCAGAATATGAAGCGTGAAAGCAGGGCAGGAGGGTGAGGAGGTGGCAGCTACCGGACACGCGCGGTGCCCTCCTGGAACCCCGCTCACGGGTGCCCCGTCCCCAGGGGAGCCCGTGACCCGGGCCAGGCCAGCCGGCCACGAGGACCCAGCGTTTGGCAGAGGAAAGAAATCCCTGCCGCCTCTCCATCCTCTTCCGCGCCCCTCCTCCCTCCGCCTTCCCTCTGTCCCTCCGTCTCTCTCTTCATCAGACTTGGGGGCAGTGAGCTGGACCGCACATCCCCCGTCTCACCGCCTTGCGGGACAGGACGGAACCAGAAGCTGGAGAGAGACGGTTCTGATGAAGCCACCCGGCCCTGGACACTGGCTCTGCACACACACTGCCCGGCTGACCAGCTGGGCCGCTTCCTTTGCCCCCGAACCCGTTTGAATCGCGCTCACCATGGAAGTCTTGAGCAGCTACTTCAACCAACAAGGAGGCCAGGGTCATGTCGCTGGTCCTTCCAGGTGGCTCTTGGGGACAGCAGGACCGCCTGTCTGCCCTGTAACCCACAGGCAGCTCCTTTTCCCCCGGGTCTGTCTGGTGCAAAACCCCCATAACTAGCGTTCTATTTGGAAAGGAACGTGTAACTTTCCGGAGGAAGGTATGAGCTTCATCCTCCAAGATGCGGCTCCGGCCCGTGGATTTCTGTGTGGGGGGCAGTGGCTGTTTGCTGAGGGTTTTCTACGCGCAGCTCATTCTGCTACTCACTTTGGACTCTTTACATCACTTGATCCGCACAACAGTCCTGTGAATTCAGCGCATCCTTGTTTTGCAAATGAGGAAGGTAAGGTTCGAGGGCAGCTGCTCGGCTATTGTGTGTTGGAAGCGCGGGCCTGCAGCTCAGTGCAGCTCCTGAGTAGGGCTGATGCAAGCCACCCTCAACACACTGCAATATGGGGCTTCTGAACTTCCCTACAACCGGCTTCAGAAGTTAAATTCTACCTGGACGGTCCATTCAAACATGACAGATGGGTCATTATTCTTAAGGGCGAAGGTCAAGAACTGAAACTGGCTTGGGAGTCTGCTGGGTGCTCACTTCTACCACGAGAGCAATGACAGCGGAGGGCCGGGGTTTTGTGGGTGGGGAAGACTTGTGTAGCTGTGATCTGCCAGCTCCAGCCCATCCCTCCAGTGGCTGAGAGGTGAGGGGGGTCACACTGACGTCCATCACGTGGGGACACCTGGTCCAGCCACGTGCCCGACGACGAGCTCACGCTGAACGAGGTTCAGGGGCTGCCCTCCCCATGCCTCTCACTTGTGACATTTCCACAGTCCAAATTCTCCTCTGCCCGGACAGGCAAAGGCACTAGTCCGCTGTGGACTGCACGTCCCCCCCAAATTCGTATCTTGTACTCCTAACCCCCAAGGTGATGGTGCTTGGAGGAGGGGCCTGTGGGAGGTGATCAGGTCATGAGGGGGGAGCCCCCATGAGCGGGATTCGTGCCCTTATCAACAAGGCCCCAGAGAGCTCCCTCACCCCATCCTCCAGGTGAGGACACAGTGTCTTCACCGTCTAGGAGCCAGGAAGTGGGCCTCGCCAGACACTGAGTCTGCCCACGCCTTATCTTGGACTTCCAGCCTCCAGGACTGTGAGAAATAAATGCGTGTTGTTCATAGGCCGCTCAGTTTACGGCATTTCGTTACATCAGCCGGAGCTGACTAAGACAGCCAGGAATTGGGCGTGAACCTATGGGAACAGGCCCTGGGCTCAGCGTCTTCTCCTGGTCCCTCTCCATCTCAACGTGAGCTTCTCCACGAAGACTCTCCCGGCGGTCCCAACGTACGTGCTCTTGCCTCTCCTCGGAGGCCCTGGGGTCTCTGGGTTTGGTGTCTCTGGTTTCTTCACCCCCCCAGCACTGACCACAAGACTTCACGGCAGGAACCAATGAAAAGCTCAAGTCCTCACTCGCCCAATAGCCACGATTTGACATCCCGATAGGCAGGCAGGAAACCCAGCATCACCTTACGAGATGAATGAACCGACCCTTCATAAATCAGTTCCTACTCAGACCTGCTTCCTCCTCGAAGTAATGTCTGTCCCGCCTGCCCCTGACCTCGCTGCTTTGTAGGTCAGACTCTAGTTGATGATGGAGTTCAAAAAGACTGGAGAGCACCATGGAATAAAAAGCAAATCCAATTAGATGGAGATGGAAGGCTTTCTGCAGTTAGTAGAAATGATCCTGGAGAACCACTGAACTGTTTGTCAACTTGCTGACAAATGAGGTTGGGCAGAGCTGGATTAATTAATCACAGAAGACAAATCCGAGGAGAGTGACAGGCATTTTCAGGGAATTCTGTGAACATCACAGGACTAAAATAAGCCCTCGAGGTATCAAAATATGCCCTCACATATCTTTGCAGACACAACCTTCTTTGCTCCAGGAAGGCTGCTCTTCCCCAGGTGTTCGGGCTCCCATCCTGCGCACAGCTGCCTTACTCAGAAGGGCTGCCCTGTACGTGAGCCCCAGGCGAGATCAGCATGACGGAACCTCATGGAGACGGCAGTGGCGGCTGCCCCGTAGATGATTCGGAGGATGTCCATCTCAACCCATCTCTTTACAGTTTCCTGGGAGAGAGTGGGGGGGCGGATGGGAGAGGGGTGCATTCCTCCTCCTGTTACAGCTGGGAGTGCAGGGAAGGAAGCAGACGGGTGCCTGGAACCCAAGATAGCATCCACAATGGAACTTCATGTCTTCGCAGATTCACCCGTATGTGTGAGATATATATGCGTACATGTGTGTATATCAAAAGGAGACATGAGAAGAGAGAACAATTTTGAGAGCGCTGTGGGCACCCCCTCCATGGTTCCTCTCTGTGAGCGCACGTCCAGGAGTGGGTGACACGGGGAAGACGGAACCCTCCAATTGCCCAGGGTGCTCTCGTTTCCTCCGGTCTTCTGTAGGACGAGCCTCTTACAGACGCAAGCGTTAAATATTTCCAACAACACGGCCCCTGAACAGAATCCAAGTTTTCTCTTTCCCTCTCTCTCACACGCACAGGCGTGCGTGGGTGTATTCCGTGGTCCCCGGCTGATCGAAGGATGCTCCGGGACGGCGCCGGCTGTCGGCAGCGGCTCCCCTTCCGCTCCCCCCGCCCCTCCCCTTGCACAGGGTGACATCCCGGTGTCCCCTCCCTTGGGGACTACCTCCTCCCCGACCCCCCACCCCGGGAGGACAGCTCACCTGCCGGCAGCGTGGAGAACTCCACAAAGGCCTCCTTCCTCTCCCTCTGCTCCAGGGGCAGTTGCCAGGGCACCTGGTGGGGCTTGGCCAGGACCTTCACCTTGTAAGCCGCATTGGGCCTGAGGTTGCAGAACTGGTACTTGTAGCTGGCGGCCCGGACGACGTCCAGCTCCTGCTCGTTGAGGAAGATGACATGGCTGTAGTTGCTGTTGGTGGGCATCCAGGAGAGCTGGGCGGAGACCTGCGTGATGTTGTCCACACGCAGGTGGGACGGTGCCACCACCACGTCCTTGCCCACCAGCAGCGTGCAGCGCAGCTCGTCCGAGCTGCCCCGGCTGGTGACGCACTGCACGGAGATGCGGTAGGTGCAGGCTGCCATGTTCAGCTTCTCCACCAGGGCCTTGGTCCTGCCACCCAGCGCCAGGCTCAGGCGCGTCTCTGCGTCCACCAGCACATTGTAGGTGCCCACAGTCCCCCAGCCCGGGGGCACCGCCGGGGGCTCCCAGCCCACAATGACACTTTTGGCAAGTTGTTTGATGAGGGTGATTTTCCGAGGGTAAGGCACGATGTCTTCTCCGATGTCATCGATGTTCGTGTCCAGCGTCCCCGCCCCGTGGTCGGAGGGGCCGGAGTCCGTGTGCGTCGGGGAGTGGAGGTCCAGGATGCGCTCCCCCTCCGAGCCGACGCCGGCATGGTTGATGAAGTTCTGATCCTGGTCTTTCCCCAGAGTGCCTGCCAGTCGAGACTCGTCCTGGACAAAATCCACGAAGTTGGAGGGCACCAGGCCCCTCTGCCCGTCCAGTAGCTCGCCTGTGGGGTACGAGGACAGGGTTACTGCCCAACTGTCCCATGGGGGCCCAAGGGCCTGCAGTGGAGTCTGCGCCTCCCCGCAAGGGGACTGCTGTACGGAAAGCAGCAGGGTCACAGTGGATTCCTCAGCCCTTTACAGGAATCGCTCCAGCATCACCTCTTCGGGACCCCCGCCCCTGCGTCAGCACCCCCCAACCTGCCATCTGCCACCCCACCAGTGAGGCTGGCTTCCCCCATAGCGCCCAGCACACCGCGGCCAGCCACCCGCCTATGTGTGTCAACGCCCCCCTTCCAACAGGGACGAAGCTCTGGGAGGACGGGGAACTCTGTTCCCTGCTAGACCTACAGGGACGCCTGGTACAGAGTAGGTGCTCAGTAAGAGTCTGTCAGAAGGACAAACAACATGCAAACTGCATGGGTTTGGAGGCTAAGAAAATTACACACCTTACTCTGATTTTTGATTAGGTGATCGCACAAACAGGAATTAAAAGGTGAATTTCCTCCCCCCCCCCCCCTTGCCGAGCAATGTGTCTGTCTTGGCGAAATTCCCGACATGTGTCCGTTTGGTGAGAGACGATCAATTTGGTCCCAGAATCACCTGGAGGCTGAGTGGCCCAAAAAATGCCACCAAACTAGCTCTCGTGGCTGCGGGCAGTCACAGCGGGGACCATTTTTTATTTCATGAAATGGTCTAATTTCTTTGCGTTCTCTTTATTCGTGGGGCTCAGAAGCCTGCTGAGAGCAGAGCCGTGGAAAACTGAGAAGCGTTCGGAGGAGCTTCAGAGATGACACAGTTTGGGTGATCTCGCGACGCCAGCGGGAAAGGGCTGTTTCCCCTGGCGCGTCGCAGAAAGGGCTTGACTGGGGGTCCGGGGACCCGGGAGGCTGGGCAGCGTGGAACGAAGGATGGGGTCTGTTCCCAGTAGACACACGCACACGTCAAGGGACGTGCGACGGGCCCGGGCGAGAGGGATGCTGACCACTGAGTCAGTCCCGAGTCTCCCAGGATCAATGAGGATCTCTGTTTCTGCTCCTGTCCCCACCTAGGGGGCAGGTCTTGAGATGTCAGTCTTTGCCTCGAGGATGCTCAGAAAACACAGTGTCATTTGACACAGGGAACGCCGAGAAGGAGGAGGATGGGAGTGACAGCAAGTCCTATGTCCCAGGCCGCATCCTCAGACCCCACGTCTGCTTCCTCATTTATCGCCACAGCCGCCCCTTAAGGTGGCCACCGCGACCATCTGCATAGAGAGGGGAGGTGAGCTTGCCACTGTCACGTGGACAACGGAATGCTGAACTCTGCCGCCTGCCTTTCATCCGGCCTCTGGAAAGTCTATGTGGGCACGGTGCCTGGCACAAATACTCTAGAGAATTCCAACGAGGGTTACCTGGCAGCCGCCTTGGACACACAGTTCTCCCCTGGTGCGCACATCGGTGACGGCAATGTGGATTTGTGTTAAGAGTTCAAGCAGCTTTGCCACCAGTTGTGGTGAAATTTCTCGGGAGGCCTACCCACAGCTGTGCCACTGTTTTTCCGGTAACTAATGGAAGCCAAGAATTTCAATGACCCCAGGCTTTGGCACCTTCAGAAAAACAGCCCAGGCTGGGCTGCCGCTCACTGACCTCAGCGGAGGCCACCTGATCTCGGGGCCCATCAACCCTAGGACAGGAGTCAAGAGTGTGGCCATCAGCTCCAGGGAAACTCCAGGTGGTCACGCAAGAGAAACTTGCTAGTTTAGCAAGAAACAATTTTTTTCTGCTCAGAAGGACTGGAGGAAACCGAGACCCTTCTGTTAGGGCAATGGGAGAGTTTAGGCAACCGAGGAATCTGGATTTATGAAGCTCCTGGGGATGTCCCGTGTTCATCCTCTAGCTACAAAAGTGACCAAGGTTATGAGTTTTGGGCAGAGGAATTCCCGTTTCCTGATCTCACACTGCCCAAGGTGCAGGAAGTGGTCAGGCAGGACACGGGGCTGGACCACCCTAGGCTAACAACAGAGGCTGAAGGTCAGTGGGATCGCTGTGAACCAGACGGGGTCCCCTGAAAGGGTCCCCGGCCCTGCCTCGGAGGAGGTGCTGGGCTGTAAGAGAGGCGGGGAGGAGAGACCCTCATCTGTCAGCCCCACGTGTCTGCAGGAGCTCCTGGGAAGCTCTGTGGACGTGAACATGAGAAGGTATCCACCCCGTGTCAGAGGGCTGCTTGGGGTTAAAAATAGGAAACCCCACTGAATCAGACAAAAGGGGAACAAACACCTCGTAACTCCCGAGGGCGGGAGGGTCAGAGCAGAGGCTGGGGCGGCCGGGAGTGATGGGCGGCCCGGCCCTGGCCTGGCCTGTGTGCGCCCCCTGCCCGCCACGCTCTCACTGACCTTCATAGAAGCCATCCTCGTCCATGTCTCCATAGACGTAGAGGTACTTCCCCGCCGTGAGGGGCAGCTCAGCCTCTGGGTTCTCATTTGGCCCGTCGAAGGGGTTGTAACTAGAGAGAGAGAGAAAACCCATTCAGTAATGCTCTGGATGGAGACCGGCCCCAGCCCGTCCCTTGCAGAGCTCGGGGCCTCCTCCCTGCTGTCGCCAGGACATTTTAGACCCACACGATGGTTCGGTGCTCGTGGATTGTCAATGCACTGAAAACTCAGGCTATCGGTAGCTCAACTCACACAGATTTCATGCTAAACGGTAGTTCTGGAAGCAAGCCGTACACTGAGTCCTTTGTATCAGATGACATCTAAATGACTCCAAATTATATTTTTAAATAAATTTCCAAATCAGCAAGCAAATAAAGAAGTAATTAATCCTATAATCGTTCAATATATATTATCGATCACAGGTAGAATCACACGACTTATACTCTTTAGTCACCTGCTTACTTTTTACACTTTGCAATATGACATGATTATCTTTCCCCTCATGAAATATTCCATCATATCCTTTTTGATGGCTGTATAATACTCCACTGAAGAGATTAACATGCTTTATTTAACCAATTTCCTATGTTGGGCATTGATATTCCTTCCTAAAGATAAGTCCCTAGGTAGTATATTTGTTTGGCCAAAGACCTGCACATTTTAGAGGTCTTGGGTATGTACAGCCAAAATGTTCTAAAAATGGATGCACATTTTATCTTCCCCTCCCCACTAGGACTGTAAAATGCCCACTTCTCAAATCCTCAAAATATTGGAATTAACATTTTTTTAAAGTCATGTCCAACTTGCAGATAAAACACGTGAGATGAATTTTTGATTTTCTAAGTAAAGGGTCAGTTAATTTAAAATAACAGGAAAGGACTCAACAAGAAAGTCAAAGTGACATCAGTGATCGTGGGAGATGATCACGTAAACAAAAAGAACAAAGGGTGTCACTCAGTGTCCTGTCACACAAAGGGCGAAGCCGCAGCAGCTCCCCTGGGGGCCAGCAGCCCCGTGAGGTACCAGCAATTTCCTCTGTGTGTTTTATCTGATCCCCACCGACGCTCAGTGAGGAGAGCAGAGATGATATTATTCTCATTCCCAATTCTCATGGCCAGCTGAAGTGCAGTGACTTGTCCAAAGCCACACGCTCATTAGGAGGTGTGGGTGGGAGCAGAACGAAGGTCTCCTGACCCTCACCCTGCGTGGGTTTAACCACACCACGTCGCCCTGTTCCTCGGAGTCCAGAGGTCCAGGGACGCCGTCCAGCGCCCTGAGGGTTTTACTGAGTCAGTGACTGCTGGGGCATCTGCATTGGGATGGAAAGCCAAGCAGACGGATGTAGGATGTGAAAGCCCAGCGGCTGGAGTGAAGCCAAACGTGGTTTCTGGCAGAGGGAATGGCATGTGCAAAGGCCAGGAGGATGGGAGCGGGGTCCCCTCAGCTGCTGGAGAAGGACGGGTGAGGGTAGGAGCGCTGGGGGCCGTGGGTTGGAGGGGCCACATCACTGTGGATTTAACCTCCAGAGCTAATAGCTATCGGGAAGGAGTCGTCACCTACGGAGTGACATGATCGCATTTGCGTTTTGCAGAGGGGTCCCTCTGATGCCGTGTGGATGGGGTCTAGCTGGGCAGGGAGTGTCCTTAGAGGAGATGGAAGGGGGGCTGCCTGGGTATGAGGGCAGGGGAGCAGGGTCCCGGAGGACTCGAAGCTTTCTGGCCTCAGGAGGTGCAGATGTGGGTGCAATTACTGGGCAGGCGCTGGCGGGAGCGGGGCTGGATGCGGGGAGACGGGAGGCCCAGGGGCCAGTTCCAGGCGCCTTACGCTGCCTAGGCTCAGAGAGGCTGTGGCTGCAGGTGGAGCCTGGAGTGGTCCACGTGCAGAAGAGGTCGCCCAAGGGGGGAGGATGGAGCAGGAAGACAGGGGACGGGGCCCAGGCTTCAGGAGGCCGCACATCACTCTCAGGAAGAGAAGTCTCAGCTGGTGGGAAAGAGGGTGGAAGAGGCCAGCATGGGGAGGGGACCGTGGGCACCGAGGGGAACTGTGCACCGACGACGGGGTCCACATCCATCGGGGGTTGACGGATAAAATGCAGTCTCCCCGGGCTTCCCCGGTGGCGCAGTGGTTGAGAGTCCGTCTGCCGATGCAGGGGACGCGGGTTCGTGCCCCGGTCCGGGAGGGTCCCACATGCCGCGGAGCGGCTGGGCCCGTGAGCCATGGCCGCTGAGCCTGCGCGTCCGGAGCCTGTGCTCCGCAACGGGAGAGGCCACAACGGTGAGAGGCCCGCGTACCGCAAAACAAACAAACAAACAAACAAACAAAAAATGCCGTCTCCCCGAAGTCCGCTGTGATCCGGGTATAGAAGGGGACAGAGCTGCAGCGGGTGAGCCTTGATGACACAATGCTAAGACGGGAAGGAAATGTCCAGAACGGGGAACCCACAGTGACTGAAACGTTAGTGGTTATTTGGGGTGGGGATGGAGGGGATGGGCTGACACCTGAAAGGAACGGGGGTCTTGGTAAGCAGACAGGAATGTTCTCAACTTGACAGTGGCAAGGATGGCACGTACTGTGCGTTGCATCTAGAGACCGTCATACAGAGTGAAGTAAGCCAGAAAGAGGAAAACAAATACGGTGTAATGTCGCTTATAAGCGGAATCTAGAAAAACGGTCCAGATGAACTTACTGGCAAAGCAGAAAGAGAGTCACAGATGTAGAGAACAAACTGACGTTGACCAAGGGGGGTCGGGGGGTGGGACGAACTGGGAGATTGGGATGGACGCAGACACACTACGTAAAACAGAGAACTAACAAGGAGCTACTGCAGGGCACGGGGAACTCTGCTCAGTACTCTGTAATGGTCTAATGGGAAAAGATTCTAAAAAAGAGTGGGTACATGTATATGTACAACAGATGCACTTTGCTGGGCAGCAGAAACTAACACAGCATCGCAAATCAACTGCACTCCAATTTAGAAAAATGGGGGGACTGTAAGGTATGTGACTGACCCCTCAGTAAAGCTGTTTAAAAGGAAGGGTGCGGGAGGCCTGCATCGGGTGCCTGCCGCACTTCTGGAAAGGGGCCCCCTGGAGCCTCAGCGAGGCTCGTCCTGCTGTTGGGGGAGGGGACACCGGGCTGAAGAGGGGGCAAGAGATGGGGAAGCAAGGCCGCTCCACAGGCGGCTCCTAGAGCAGAGGTGGGAGGAGGGGACGGGGCCATGGGGAGCAGGGCTTCTCCTGTTTCCAGTTTGGGGAAACTTCAAAGCAGGGTGCTGAGTAAGGACAGTGTTTAGCTCCGGGGGGGAAACGCCCCCAAACTCCCCTTACCTTGGAGCCAGTCCTCCAAGGGTCCGCAGGGTGTTTGGGGAACTCAGATCCGCGCGACTCTGTCTGGGACTATTGTCTGCGCTGCTCACGATGTGGTTTGATTTGGCCGGGCGTCAGGTGGAAAACACCCAGAGCTCCAGCAGAGGATGGCGGTGGGGCTCACCGAGCGCCCTGGCCGCGGCTGGGGACCGCGGTGTCGGCTATACACCGGCTGACCGCCCAGGCTCTCTCTCTGCCTGCTTTCACGCTGGCTGTGGATCCAGACTCTGGGTGCCTCTGCTCTTGGGCACCTTCCCCAGAATAAGGTCTGGTCTCCCCACGAGAGCGGAGGGAGGGCGTGCCCAGGGAGCAGGGGGCCACCGCAGCCTCGAGGGACCAGGCTCATTGCTGGGAAGGGCCCAGCTGGCAAGGGAGACAAACCTGGAAGGCAGATCGGCATCCCGGCCGCGGCCCCAACTGGCCGGCCCGGAGGGCTCTGCCTGAACAGGTGTGCCAGCCCAGCTCCACACACACAAAGGCAGAACCGCCCTCCTACGAGACATGGGGCGGGGCTGAGCTCTCCTTCCTGGGCCCCAGGACTGGCGTCCTCAATGCTCTCTCCAGTGATATGGCGATGTCCCCACGGACCCTATGAAGGATGCAGGCGGGGGCATGGGGGGCGCCCTCCTCAGGGGCCGGCTGGCATCCTCATCCAGCACGCCCCAGCCCAGGGCGGCTACTCCACGGGCTTCCATTATCTGGACGTCAGAAGTGGGTTTGCATTGGTGAAATTAGTGGATCAGCGGAAAATGATCCACGGACAGGCAGCATAGTTATTAGAAACAGTTCTCACTGGAGGAGGCACAAGGCACTGAAGGTGTGCAGACGGGCTCAGAGGAAGCTCACCCCACCTCCTCCACGCGGACAGATTTTAAGGATCTAGTGAGGGAGGCATCCACCCTTGGTGACGGCTCCTGAGGTCTGATTCCTCAACAGCTCTGTGCACAGTCCAGTCCCCTTACGGGGGACTCTGGTTGCCCGTCGCCCACTAAGAGGGCAGTGGCGTCTGCCCCCAGAACACTGCCCTTCCTGCCCGGCCAACCCAGGAGGCAAAGGGTCACTGGGGCATCTGGAAACACAAGAGCCCAGAGGTCCTCACTGAGCATAAAATACAGGAGGTCTGACTGTTTTATGTCTGCTTTTGGTGACTATTTGATTCATCCGTGTCTGCACACCCGGCAAACTCTGGGCATTATAACGCCTGTTGCATTATAACCAGGCAGGGAAGTTGCAGGGAGGCGGCTAACCCTCATCCATCTCAAAGTTTTCAGTGGTAACCACAAAGAATCTGAGGGCCGTGCATGAGCAGCCTGGCTCACGTTGGTGGACACAGACACCCAGGTCCTCCAATGGGAGCTCAGCTCTGCAGCTGTAACAGCTACGTGATGTGGCCCAGGCACCGGGCAGACAGGGACGATGCCGGAAAGGCACCAAGCAGGAGGCTCTGGGCAAGGGGGCCCCTCTTTGAGTTTCAGCTTGCTGCCTGTCATGGAGTGAACTGTGTCCCCCAAAAGAGACGTTCAGGTCCTGGCCCCTGTGGAGGTGAGCTTATTTGGAAATAGGGTCTTTGCAGGTGGGATCAAGTTAAGATGAGGTCATACTGGAGTAGGGTGGGCCCTAATCCAAGGACAGGGGTCCTTATAAAAAGAAGAGGGAACACACAGAGAAGAAGGGCACATGAAGACGGAAGCAGAGATTGGAGCAGGCAGCCTACAGCTGAGGGACGTCAGGGATGCTGACAGTCAGCAGAAGCTGGTCGTCCCCACACCTTGATTTCCCACTTCGGCCTTCCAGAACTGGGAGAGCACGGGTTTTTGCTGTTTTTAAGCCACCCAGTTGGTGACAGTTTTGAATGGCAGCCCTGGGAAACTAACACGCTATCCAAACTCTTTCTATCAGAACAGACAAACCCTTGCCACCCTCCAAAGCCTGGATGAACTGGCTGCTTTCTCTCGGCACCTGGGAAGGGTCCCCTCAGCTCACGGAGCGTTCCCACCCCCATCACCCCACCTGCCCAGAGGCTGCCCGCGCTTCCGGATGCTCAGAGGACGTGGAGAGGACCGTTGCTCTTACCTATAGCGGGCGACACACAAGTGGACCTTCCCCGAGTATCTCTGCTTGGCGGTATTGGAATTCCATTCATTATCCATCTATTGGAGACACAATGGACGTGCAGGTCACTGAAGCTGTAGGCGTCACATTTCATGCCGGAAGCACGCAGGAGATCCCTTCCACGGTCCCCCTGGGCTTTTCAGCCTCAGATGGTGGGACCCCCGTGAGATGCTGCCACACCCGGGCTCTTGGTCTTGGGCGTGACCCAGAGATGGGGGCGGGGTCCCTCCCTTCGGGCTTCTTGGTCACACAGAGGACAGTTATAAAGAACTTGTCTCCCCCAATACTGTATGATACCACTTCTATGTGGAGTCTAAAAAATAACACAAATGGAGGTATACGCACTACAGAAATAGACTCACAGACATAGACGACAATTTTGTGGTTACCAGAATGGGGGAAGAGTTAGGAGTATGGGATCAGCAGATACAAACTACTCTATATAAAATAGATAAGCAACAGGATTTACTGTACAGCAGTAAATTGAACTACAGCCATTGCCTTGTAATAACTTATAATGGAGTATAATCTGCAAAAATACTGAATCACTATGCTGACACTGACACAGTATGGTAAATCAACTATACTTCAATAAAAATTGATTAATTAAAAGCTACTTTTAAAAAGACCTCATCTTCCCACACCCAGATTGGACTCAAGGTAAGGACCATCCCCCAACATAATTTAAGGCCTGAGACGTCACTGCCCCAGACCCTGCCAGGCTCCTCGGAGGACACATTTAGGTAATGCTTTGTGCCCTCAGCCCTCAAGGGCTCAGTGCAGGGAGGGGAGCACGCACGCGTGGATGGTGCCCGGTGCCCCCGGGAATCCTGATCAGAAAAAGGGACACGGGGGCTGCTTCCTCCCGATACCCCCCCCGCCCCGCCCCGCTCCTCTCTGGGGCCCGAGTCTGCCGCCACCGGGACGCTGCCTATAGGGGTTTCCTTACACCGGCTACAACTGTCTTGGGGTTGGGGAGGGAGGAAAGGGCACCAGGGGAGGGTGGGAGTGACCATGAACCCCGCCCACCCCGGGAGAAGAGGGCCCGGTCCCTCCTGACACTCCCGCACCGGGGAGAGGGCTCTCCTGGGGGTTACAGCACGGCACTCCCCGTCTCAGGGCCTTCAGTGGTTCCCCCTGGACTTGGACCAAAAGTCGAGAGCTTCCCTGAGGCCTCAAGCCCCCTCCCCAGCTCCCAGATCCTCTCCAGCCCCTGGGCTCCTTCTCACGGATAAACAGACCACGAGTGGCCAAGAAGGGCCGCCCTGTCCTTCACCTCATCCCTCCGGGTCACCGGCTTGTTGGGTACACGACACTCGCTGTTACCCGACTTTTGGTGTTGACTTACTTATGGTCATTCAGCCCATGAGAGCAGGGACACTCCCGCCCCCGTCTGTAAACTGGGGCCACACGTCCTGGCACATAGTAGGTGCTCAATGAATGGGGGTGAAGGCAAGAGCAAGGGGGGCTGGGGAGAGAGGGGGAGGGCTGCCAACACCCACAGCCCGCATCACGGCGCAGTGGGGCAGCTGCCTCAGCCAGGACAGGACTCACGTCGGATTCAAATCTGCATCTTGGGCCACCAGACCTTGACAGAAAGGTGGGCTTGATGGACAGAGGTTCTGGCTTGTCACCCGGGAGCGGGAGGGGCCGGATAGATTCACCGATCACAGTGCGGCTTCCAGTGGAGCTTTCCTGACCTGGACACCAACATCGGAGCAATTTGAGAGGAGACACCAAGGAAATAATCAAAGTGCACTGGTCATTTGCCCTCCCTGTGGGTCTTTCCCTGTCTTTGGCATCAGTCTTGGACTTTTATTTTGGGACCCACCCATCTCCCACTCTTCATCTACACCCCCGGCTCTGGGCTGTCCATCCAGCAGAGTCCACGCCTGGCTACACCAATTGTTTGGTGGAGATGGTGGTGTTACACAGGAGATGGGAAGGTCCAATCAGAGAGAACTTCGTGGGAGTCATGGGCAAAGAGGCTCTCCTTTTCTCTGGCTTAAAATGGAGAGGAGATGAGACTCAGTGATACTGCAGCCACATTGCCACCAGGAGGAGGAAAGTCTGTCTGAGAATGGAGACTGCTTGTAGAAAGAGGAGCTGGAAGACGGAGAGGGAGGAACTGGATCCAGGTGGCATGGCTGGAGCCCCTGAATCCAGCTGTACCTGAGGCTAAACCTAGGCTCTTCACCTACTCTATGGGATAAATAAATTCCTTTTTGCTCACACCAGTTTAGTCTGGCTTTGCTGTCACTTACGACTGAAAGAGACCTGACTTATACACAAAGTGGCCAAATGGTCAGGTTTATGGCTAAAAACTATTCTTGAGACTCACTAGGACCAAAGCAGATCTGCCCATCCTGTCCTCATGGGGCCGCTGAGCCCCAGCCCAGTGACATGTGGCAGGGCGGGGAGAACTGAGCACCTTGACCAATGCTGGCCCGGACTGTCGGATTAAGTCAGGCGTGTTTCTTTAGGATCAGATGTGAATGACAGAAGCAACCATTTCCCTTCCCCACGTTCTCACTGCCTGGTGGCCTGTGGATGTTCCTTTCTGGCTTTGTCTAGTCTCTGGCTGGCTGTGGCTCTCCCATCACGGGGACAGCTCCACTGAGGAAGATGACGCGCTGAGCCCAAATCAGGAAAAACATACAGGGTGAGAAGTGCTCCCACAAAGGCTGTGTAGAAGTCACCCCCAGAGAACCCCCACTCCCCTAGCTGATTAAGAGAACTGAGAACCTCGGGGGACCATCACTGCAACAAAGAATTGATGCTGAAGTGGATCCGGGGTCCCTGCTAGGAGGCCATATACCAGAGCGCAGCAGCCTGGCTCTGGTCACTGCCCAGGACCCCTAATGACCACAGCAGCCAGTGCTTGGCATACAGCAGGTGCAAAGTCAATATTTACTGAATTAATTGACTCCCTCAGAAAGCCGGCGGAGGGTGTGGCCTGGCTGCAGGGTGCTTCAGTGCTGCAGGGGAGGTGTTTCACCCCGACACAGGACTCGCCCAGGCCAACGAACTGTGAGTGGAAGAGACGTGTCCTGCTTTGGGGCAGAAGCCTTTTTGAGCCAGTGTCTAATTTGTTATGCTTCCTTTCCCTTGCAATGGAGCATTCCAGATGGGAGAGGCTCAGCATTCCCGAGTGAAGAGAGTGTGGAACCCATTCCCTGAGCCAAACTGAGATGGATGTGCAGTGTGATCGAGAACGAGACTTGTGCTGTTTCAAGCCCCTGAGATTTGGGGATGTTTGTTACTACAGCTGAACCCAGCCCATCCTGACTGATACACTGCTGCCGGGAATAGCAGGGGGTGACACCACCAGCAAAGGTGAAATGAGTATAGTAGAGTCACCTCATATTCACATTTTAACTCAAACAAATCCAGTTGTCTAGAGAAAAATATTTTGTTGCATGTGGCATTTTACCTGCCCTTCTGCTCTCTGAGTGAATGTGAGATTAGAGACAAAATCATGCAGTGCCCTCAACTGCACACCCCTTCATGCTCCGCGTGTTTCAAGATATGCATTTTCTGGAAAATATGGCCACTAAGGTCAAATCAATGACTTTATCCAGTGTCTCACCAAAACCCAGCTCCAATACTGGAAGGAAACTGGCTGTGTAGCGGCAGCCCTGGGAGATGACATGCCCCCTTCCTAGGAGACTTCTAGGGATGATTCTGTCCCTGTGTGATTTCTGCCTTGCTGGTTGCAGATGTGACTCTACTGCACAGAAGGTGAGTCCCTTAGGGACTCATGGTCAAGCGGTCCTTGTCTTCCTCAACCTTGGGCGGACCCAGCCTCAGGCAGGAGGCCCCCAGGGGATGCACAGCACACCTGCCGGGTCCTGCTCTGATCCTGCACTGGCCCTGCTTGCTCCTCTGCCCACCCCCCCCACCCTCCCCTCCTGCGTAAGGAGGAAAGGCCAGCCCAGCGGCGAGTTCCCTGTCACTCTCACCCTTAAAGGGGCCCCTGCCATCTGCCGTCAAAGAATGACTTTGAGGGGGACTTCAGGCCTACCAGGCATTCCTCCCACGACCAAGTGATTCTGGCACACCAAGGATGCGGCAAGGGTGATGCCAAGCCTGTCTGGCTTTGCCAGCAGGGGGCCCCCGTGGGCGAGGTAGCGTTTATTAAATGAGCTGGTCTGTTATCACGATGGCTCTTCCAAGTGGCTGAACGGAAGCCTTGGTGCAAACCTATTCTTCTACCGGGATCGGAGACAGCGTCCTGTTTGGGTTTTGTTGGTTTTGTTCTTAGCATCCATTTTCCTCCGTCGTGAATTAGATCCTTTTTTCCAGATCATCTCAACACCGACTGAACCAGGTCAATCACTGCTCTCCTCCCCACCCCCACTGACCCACGAGCTCGTCCTGGACTAACACATTCTCATGCTGTACTGCAAGGAATTCGCGTAGCGCCCCCCCCCCCCCCCCCCCCCCGGCTGCTACTTCTAGAAGGGCCTGCTTGCAAGTTGGGCTGGGCTGTATCCGGGAACACAGCTTCTAAAGTGTTCCTGCACCAATAGGAAAGGCTCCCTAAGTGACAGGGGTGCTTCCCTGTAACCAGCCTGTATGCGCGGCCTGGTGTGTGCCAAGCGCCTGCCTCGCTCTGGGGGGCCTGGGGTTCTGGTGTGTGCCAGGCAGAGGTGCCCACGTGACCGGCCCCCGGTGGACCCTGGACGCTGCATCTCTACTGGGCGTCCCTGGGCCTCACCACCGCACGCGGGTGGCTGCTCGTTGGGCGCTCTGGGTGGTCCTCCCAGAGGAAAAAGGTACAGGCTGTCTGCACGTGGATCCCTCCGGGCGCCCATCTCTGCGGGCCCACCGTGTGTCTGTCCTGTGTCGCCGGAACAGTTCTGAGCCAGGAGGACACAACGTTATGCTGAGTCCCGGGACTTACCGACTGCTCGCGACCCGGGGACCCTGAAAAACGTGCATGGCCGAGATCACGTGAACCTGCAGCCCCAAAGCTTCTCACCCAGTGGGAGCTGGAGAAACGGGCTTCATTTCTGGGAGGCAACCTTCTCTGACCACCCCGTCTAAGTGGCCCTGGGTCACTTGCTCTCTTGTCACCTGACCTCCCACGTCTGTCTGAGTGGGAAGCTGCCTAGTCACTCATCTGTCCCCTTGTTTCTTGTCTGTGCTCCCCCCACCCAGAGGGGCTCCACCCAGGGCCTGGCCATCTGCTCAGCATCGCGGCCTGGGGGGGTACCCTGTGCTCAGAACTTGTCTGTTGGGGGGGGTGTCCAGACCCCCTTCTCCCCCTGTCTTGTGTTTCGTGGCCACTTAGCATTCTCCTAACGCATGAGCAGCGCCGGAAGGGAGCAGGAAGCCAGGAAACATGATTTATCAAGACACAGGCAGCATCACCTTGTTTTCCAAATGAAAAGCGTCCAGAGAACTTACCCTACGTTCTGACAAGACCCAGGAGAGATGCGGGAATTCTCTCTCTTTTATGGAATTCCAGAGTGAGTATGTGACACTCATCTCCAGTAAACTTGAAAACATCGACTGTTTTACAGGAGGATAAAACTGGGCCTGCGACCCGTTCAGCCTTCAGTGGAGAGAAAGCTCCCTGACTGAGCAGGGTACTCTGTTGCCTACACTGGGAACCTTCCATGACGATAAATTCAATGCCTCTGGGATCAAAATTCCCCTCAACCACTCAAATTCAAACCTCCCTGACCCCCACCTCTGCATCCTAAACACAAATGTGATGGGAGGGCATTGAAATTCACCGCTGTTAGTACCGCTGCCTTTGTCAGAAGGGAAGTTCCAAGTACATCACAATGTCAACAAGAGGTCACTGGATGAAAAGAGGGGAAACAAGGGCCTGGCAGACCCCAGCGTAGACCCCAGAGCCAGACCCCTGGGGCCGAGTCCCGGCTCACCGCCCGGCTGGGTGACCCACTAAGCCCCTCCACCCGTGTTGTCTGTAGAACGGGGCTCAGAACGTGTGCGAAGCCACGCTGGTCGGCACCCGTCAAGGGCTTAGGACGAGGTCTGGCGTGTGGGGTGGACGTGGGAGACGCCGGCTGGCCTGTACCGCCCCAAGGCCTGCTAGGCTGGTCACCGCCCTGGGTGTGGTGAGATGCTCTGTCACACACCTCCACCCCCGACCCTTGCCAGCGCCCCTTCTCCATCCCGCTGCCGTGCGAGGGAGGGAGCGAGGGAGGGAGGAGGTCGGTCGGCCCAGGCGCTTACCTTTGCCAACGGAGGGAGCCAGTCCGTTCATGAAGCTCCGGAAGGGCTTGCCGGGGGACGAGGGTGCGTCCAGGGAGCTGCCTCCCTGCAGGTCGATCTCGCCCGCGTGCTCCCGGAGCCGACCCAGGTCCCGGGACAGCAGGCTGAACTGCTCACTCTGCGTGCGGCATTTCTCCTCTAGCTCCCGTGCCCTGCGCTGCGCGCGGAGACCCGGACCCGCGGTCAGCAGGCGGCCGGGCCTGCCGGGGCCCCGCGCGTCTGCGCACAGGCGTGCGTGTGTGTGTGTGCACGCGTGTGCACAAGAATGCATGCCACGTGTGCATGGGGGGACGGCAGTGCGTGTGTACTGTGTGCACGTGTGTTGCATGGGTGTGCGCAGGACTGAGTGCCGTGTGTGCATGTGTTAATGACAGTGTGTGTTTGTGTGTGCAGGAGGGCTGCCTCTTTGCTCCACGGGAGAACGGTGTCTGAACAAACTAAGCTTCCTGTGCACCCTGGCCGTCGGCCAGGTTTCCTCTCAGGGCGAACGTGGGAAAGCACAGGAGCCGAGAAACCTTGCAAACACTCAGATCCCAGCAGCCAACAGCGGGTTGTTCTGGGCTCTGTGTACAGCCCGGGCGCTTTGCGGTTGGCACGCCTCACTGTAGCTGCTTGAAATTTGGAGCGTGAGGCGGTGACACAGCCCAGCTTTGCGGACAGCTCCGTTGCTAACCCCTGGATGCAGTTTTCTCGTAAGCTGCAGAACCCCAAAGCACCCCGCTTTGGCATTAAAGGGAAGTGCTGTTTGCTGGACTGGCTTAGCAACATCGCTGCCATTTGCAGACATCGGAGACATCTCGGGAGCACCAGGGAGCTGGGAGCGTCCCCTGGGCACACGCGGCAGGGAAGGGTGCCCTGGGCAGCTCCCCCCATTAACCCCCAGGGAGCTGGGAGTGTCCCCTGGGCACACGCGGCAGAAAAGGGTGCCATGGGCAGCTCCCCCCATTAACCCCCATCTCTGCCTGCTCTGGGTTCTCAGCTGGGTGGGCGTGACCCAGCCACTCTCCTCTCCCTGGGGAACCGTGGTGCACACTCCCTACACCTCCTCCCCTGGCGCCCTTTCTCCTGCTGTCAGAACTCCCTGCCCTGGGCCACGGGAGGAGGGGCACAGGGAGGATCCGCTCTGCCCCCTCCCCTGCAAGCTCCCTTCCTGGCACATTCCAGTAGCTCCCTGATTACTTCTCATCTGGCCCCGTGACTAGATCATTTATGCGCCAAGCTTGTGCTTTCTGGTTCCCTGAGACACCCACAACGCGCTGCATAGCACTGGCACATGGCAGGTGCTCTGTAACTGTTTGCTGAAGCAGAGAAGAGGGGACCCCCTGATTTGCAGGCATCACGTTCCTACAGGCAGCAGCTTCTTTCATCTGCATGGAGGTCCTGCCTCGTCTCCCTTCCTCAGTCTGTGATAAGTGGAAAATCCCATCTGCTGTATTATTAACCGTGGGCACCGTCTGGCTTCCTCCACTAAAATGTCAACTCCACAAGGGCAGGAATTTTTGTCCGCTTCTCTACCGCTGTGTCCTCAGCACTCGGACTAGAGCTTGGTACCAAGTCGGGGCTTGAGAGATGTTTGGTCTCATGGCGGTGTGCACGCAGGGATGCAGACAGCGGTAGACCGATGCTCTCTTCCTCTTCCCGCCCCCCCGCCCTTCCCTGTCCCTCCTCCACTGGTGCTAAGCTTTTCAGCTCCTTAGGCCAGAATGAAGTGCTGTTTATGTCTGAGATCATGGAATTCTAAAAATAGACCTAACAAATCCCAAACCAATAATTAATTTCTTTGATGCATTTAACAAAATCAGCAGGATTCTTCTCTTAAAAGGCTGAATGAGCTTGGCTACGATTGCTGTCACCACCGAGGAAGGCACAGAAGTGACGCCGGGCGCCCCTGGGCACAGGTGGGGACGTGGCGAGATCCGCCTCCCGCCCGGGCACCCCCCATCGGGGAGACGCGGCACCCGCCCAGGAGCAGCGGTGACCCCAGGAGGGCGGCATCAGATGCCTCAAGGCCAAGGGTTCTGGCTCTCCCTGCTCAGCCCTGAAGACTTTGCTCCAGGGCTGAGCGACAGGTCCTCAGGCAGGGAACAGTCGCCAACAACCCAGCCTCAGGCAAGAAGGGCATTAGAAGAGGCCTGAGCTCACCTGTTCATCCAGGTGTGCCGCCAGGTGCCCTGGTGGCGTGTGTGGGAGGGTGTCAGGTGAACGTGGAAGAACACAAATGCCATTTAGATGGCCACATCCTCATTGTAATGTGCACAAGAAAAAGACAACTGGTAATCAGGTCCTTCATGTCACGCGTGTGTGAAAAGTGAACCAACCCAAAAAGCAGATAGATTTTTCATTGATGTAACATTCGTGAAACGACAAGACTAAAGCAGTGGAGAGCTGATCAATGGTTGTCAGGGTCTGGGGTTGGGGGGAAGGTCCGAGTACTAGGAATTAAGATGAGGGCGTGTCTTTGGGGGGTGGAGCCGTCTGTATTCCCGGTTGCGGTTCATGAATCTATATGTACCATCAAATTCCGTAGAATTAAGCATCAAAGGAAGGGCGAAGAGTGAGTCTCTGTAGTTTGGTTACTGATAACTGTGCCTGTGTCAGCTTCCCGGTTTCAACAATGTACTCTGGTCACCTACGACGCTGTCCTTGGGGAGGTGGGTGAAGGTACACAGCGACCATCTGTGCTATTTTTGTAACTTCTCGGGAGTCTCAAAATTATTTCAAAATAGAGAGTTTTAGAAAGTGAACGGATTTAAAGAAAATACGAAATAATCACGGAGAAAATCTCAAAGGCGTTACACGAAAAGCTGGCGTTGTGGGAACATCAGATCAGGAGCCTTGAGCGTTAGAGCGGCCGAGGTCTCAGGAGCCCACATGGAGGTCGAGCATCCGAGGTGCCTGGAAACAGGCCCCTGGCGGGGGCTCTTGATTTGCTGGGACCGGGGGCGGGTCGCACAGAATGGAAGGAGGGCAGGCTGTGTGCTCCCGGCAGCCCCTGTGGGACTCAGGCCAAACCAGAGAGAAAGGTCGGGGCTCACGCAGGGGTGCTGAATTGCACGTTTTAGGTGCTACAGTGAACTCCATCTCCTGGGCACCACTGCCGGCCGGCCAGGACCCCAACTCCTGGAGGGCCTCCTTCCAGGGAGCGTTTCTTTGTTCAGGGTCCCCTTCACTGATGGGGACTGTGGCAGGCGGTTCTCCCCGGCAGCTGGCACAGGACAGCCTGTAGAAAGGGGGCCGGCTCTGATGTGACTGATGAGGGGAGGGTCCTGGAAGCAGGTGGATCGGAGCTGACGTCAAACCATCTTTGTAAATTGAACATCCCCGGAGGTGGTGGGAGATGCCCATGAGAGGAGGAGCGAGGCAAACCCCCAGGATCTTGGGGACCAGGGGGCTGGTGGAGGAAGCTCCTAAGGGGCAGAGAAGAGGGATGTGCCACTTCGTGCCTTCTTGTCAACAAGCGTTTCATAATACACGTCTGCACACGTGCGATAATTTGGTTTGAGACTTGCTTCCATTGTGACTCGGGAGTGAAGTTGTGGGGCTAAGCCTCTCCCACCTGGCATTTCTACCCCAAAGATTCTAAGAGTCCTGCGTGATCACACCTAATTCTTTGCCCCTCTCTTATCAATT
Organism: Delphinapterus leucas; assembly: GCF_059928025.1. Classification (NCBI taxonomy): domain Eukaryota; kingdom Metazoa; phylum Chordata; class Mammalia; order Artiodactyla; family Monodontidae; genus Delphinapterus; species Delphinapterus leucas. Next base: position 2,095,272 of record NC_143142.1, on the reverse strand, counting down.
CCTTGCTTTGTTTCTCCTCTGGGTATCCGAGGACACGGCTTCAAGACAGCAGGATGACGATTCCCAAAAGTCAGGCAGCTTCCAGATGCCTTTTCTCACTAATTTCGGGGGGAAACGGTCTGAACAACTAGGAGATGAGGCGTAGGGACCCGTTAAACCGGAAGAACATCCCACAGGTGAGCGCTCCCTCTGGAAAGTTCACCAAGCTTCCCTGCTGTTTCCCGCTTCCAGGAAGGAAGCAGGTGTCCCTTCCAGAGCCTCCGTGGACACCCTCCCCGGGCCTGGCTGTAGCTGGCGGCGGCTGGGTCTCTGATGCTGAGCCCGACCGCTGGGGCTAAGTGCCTCCGATGGTCCCCAGGCTGCTACCAGAAGGAACTGCTTCCAAGTGATGCAGAAAGCAAACAGCAAGCCCACTGTTGGGTCCGGCCGGCTTACTGGGGTGTCAAGATTGATTTCAGGATTCAGGGCACCATCAGCTCCTGGCTGGGTGGCGACACCGGTGGGGCGGAACCACGCTCGCTTGAATTAACCAGTCTGCTTGAGTGTCCCCATCCTGGTTTGTCCCGGCCCCGCTTCTCCTCACCCTAACCCGCCACCTGAGCATCGAGAGCGGAGGGCGGCTGCATTCGGACCACAGCGGGGACAGACGGCACCGTCATCCGGCAAGTAAACTCCAACTGGAATCAACAGCAGAGACTTGCAGGTGTGGCTGTGGGTATTTATAAAGACGAAGGAAAACACATTCAAAGATGCACCTGCCAGCATTCCCAAGGTCCTCCACTCTGTATGCTTCATCTGTTTTCGTTTCTGTTTTGCGGTACGCGGGCCTCTCACTGTTGTGGCCTCTCCCGTTGCGGAGCACAGGCTCCGCACGCGCAGGCTCAGCCGCCACGGCTCACGGGCCCAGCCGCTCCGCGGCACGTGGGATCTTCCCGGACCGGGGCACGAACCCACGTCCCCTGCATCGGCAGGCGGACTCTCGACCACTGCGCCACGGGGGAAGCCCTGCATGTTTCATCTGACTTCCAGGCTTCATAAAGGGCAGCAGACGAGTAGGGCACTGTGCCCTGTAGTTAGTGTCCAAACCAGGACCATTTTGAGGGTCCAGGGGTGCTGTGAACACTCACGCCAGCACAGCCAAGCCAGGGGCGTCCTAGGCAGTGCGGGAGTGATTTGGGAGTAAGTTGTTCTGTGCGGTGTCTTTAGGGGTAAACAAGATTTGTGGTGCTATTCATTGCTTAGTGAGTACCTACTGTGTGCCAGGGCCCACCGGGGGCTCTCTATGCCTGAGTGCTGATGGCCAGAGAGATTCCCTGGGGTAAGTTGGTGTGAGCCCGTTGCATGGGTAAGGAAGACAAGGCCAGATGGACTCAAGACCAAGGTCACACACCCAGTAAGTGGCAGGACACACCCAATCCTCTCTGACTCCAGGATCTGGGCTGTGTCTAGATCCCAGAACCCCCACTCCCTCATTCACTCAGAGGGTGTGGAGGAAAGTCACATAAGCTCACTGGGCCTCAGTTTCTTCATCTATAAAATGGGAGAGAAGCTTGCCTTCCAGAACTATGGCAAATTGTAAGTCCAGACTCTGGCGGGCACGGTAGGGGCCCCATAAGCAGAAACTAAGATCTTTTGTCCCTGTGGGCAAAGGACAGAGCCAGAGGGATGGCTAACTAGTGACCCAATCACCCTTGTCTCTCAGACGGCCGAACTTCTGCTTTCAGCAAAGGTGATGGTGCATTTCAGCCCATGCAGGTATATTAGAATTTCCCCACTTTTTATCATCAGCGGGAGACATGGAGGGTCTCTCCATACTCGTCCACGGTGATGCCCAGTTAAGAAACAGCCTCCACTGCCAGGTTAATACCCACACCCGCGCCCAGCTCTTGCCTGCAACTATAATATACACAGAAAAACCCCATCAATTCATCTGAACCGGCTCTGAATTCCAGGACCTTGACAAATAATTGCTCTGAATTCTAGAATCTTTACAGGACAATGCCATCTTGATACTAAAATGTAACAAAGTAATAACCAAGGGGAGACTTGGGTGAAGATGACTTTTTAATTAATGTTTCGCATCCTTTAATGTGTGTGGAGTCAGCACTATTAAAACACAAGTGTCTTAAACGTTTGCTTTGGTTCACGCGATTAATGCCTTTATCAAACTGTCCAACTAAAGCACAGTGAATTCTGCTGCTGGTGGGTATCTGGATCATTTGAGTCTTTTGTTTCTGTATAGACAAGCATTAGTCACAGAGGCACCCTGTGCACAGATAAACACCTTTCACTGATAAGACTTCAAAACCTGGGGCTTCCCATTGACTGTAGCTTTTGTCCTCCCAACTGCGGTTGGGAAGGGGAGCGTTAGGGAGATAAAGCTGGAGCCAGAGGTAGTCCTGGTCATCCCCAAATACCTGCCCCAGTTTCTTTGTCCCTAACAACCTCGTCCTCCAGCTAAGACTCATGGGCACGGGGTAGCCAAGTCTACCCTAGGGAGGCAGAGACCCCATCCCCACAATTCCCGGAGGACAGAGAATTCTTAAGAGATTTAAAGGCAAAGCATTAAGTATAAACTTCTTTATCTGTGCACGTCTCAGATTCTCAACTTAGCTAATATTCTGTCTGTCCACTTTAGTACCAAAATTGCATTGCCCTGTAAAGATTCAAGAATTCAGATGTGGCAGAGCCATGCCACCAGGCCCCCACCCAGGGAGACTGCACTTCCCAGCCTCCCCTGCAGTGAAGCGGGGCTGGGTCACTAGCTCTGGCCAGCGGCCTGTAAGCAGAGGTGACACCTGTGCCTTCTGTAGCTGAGACACGGAAGAGGTCTCCCTGCCATGGTGACCAGGAAGCCGTACGCTCTGGATGGCACAGCCTCAAGATGCAGGGAGCCTGGATCCCTGAGTCACCATGTGGAGTGGAGCTTCGTGGAGTGTTCCTATATCTGCAGTGGCAAGAAATGAACCTTTATGCATTGAGTGTGAGACTTTGGTGTTTGTTACTGCAGCACACCGTGGCCTAACCTAACACATGCACCAGAGACCAAGTTCATCTGTTTGATGGGACCAAACGTATTCATTTACTCACAAGCACGCTCCCTTGCCAGACGGTCACTGAGCATCTTAACACAAGCCAGGGAGCAGAGGGCACCTGAGGCCTTGTTTAGGGACCCGCAGAAATGGTTTCATTTTAATTTCCTTTAAAATCAGAGGAAAACTGAATATAACAATAATGAATCCAACCTGGATTATATTCGTCTTTGCACCTAAGCAGATGTAAAATATAATTTTAATGTTTTTATGGAAGAAGGGACCCATGAAAGCAAAAGGAGCCCAGGGACCAGGAGAGTCACCGTGCAACTCAGGTGCTGGACCCTTGCCTCCAGATGAGCCCTGTCTCCTTTCGAATGAGACTCAGGGATGAATGGAGCCTGTTCAGGCTCGTCCTGGCATCGCCCGCAGGTGGATGCCTTGGTCCAGGAGGACGGCAACAAGTGCTGGGAGCGAGGCCATAAATACCTAGGAAGGAGCCCTGGAGAATTAGCCACAAAGCATGCGAGACGCACATGCGAAGCACTCAGCACTGACACACTGGCGGGAAGCAGCTCACCCTGGGTGAAAGTCCCCTGGCAACGGACCCCAGAACTCGCTGCCTCCTAACCCAACAGGATTTAGGGTTTACGGGCCCCACAGTCATGGGCCATCTCTTCTCTGCACACTCTTTTCTCAGTGACTTGAGATGGTGTTACCCGTGGACCCTCAGGGCCTAGGCTCTGCTCTTAGAAGCTGTGTGTCCTTGGCAGGTGGCTCAGCGTCTCTGTGCCTTGGTTTTTGATCAGCGAAATGAGGAGGGTGATATCAACCTCCCTGGGTGGTATTAAAAGGATTAAATTCCATCACTCTTGTCACTTGTGGCCGCGTGGCGTGCGTTCCTGTCTCTGCTGCTGCTGGGGAAGGGCAGCTGGGCTGCTCGGCCAGCGTTTCCAAGTCTGGCTGCTGCGGGAGCTGATCCACCTTTTGGTACGGCTTTGCTGGCAGGAGACCTGACCCCACCTCGCAGGGAGGTCAGGATTCCGAGGTCAGAAGGTGCTGCCGTGCAGTGGTGGAGGGTTTGGATTCTGACGCCAAACTCCTGGGGCTTTTGAGTCCAGATTCTGCTCCTGACTAGCTCCGAGGCTTTGCGGAAGTCATTTCTCCTGCCTCGGTTCCCCTGGTTGTCATGGAGACTGAGAGGGACGATACGTCCGTTATCTCCTAGGTAACCTGCAGATGCACCCTTAGAACAGTGCCCGGCTCAGAGGAGGGTTCAATAAACATTGCTGTTGGCACCGTTGCTGTTGTTATAACTATTTTCTTTTGCTCCTTTGTCTTAAACTCACTCCCTCATAAAGTGCCAAGGAAGCTACGTAGCTAGTACCTGCTCTTAGGCTGTTAGGTTTGCAAACAGCAAACCTGGATCCTGATTCTGGATTCTGAAAAGCTCTGTTCTATTTTCAGTTGACTCCTGACCCCTGTCTTTGCTCAGCCCCCAAGCCAGCCCGGATCGGTCCTTGGGTGTCCTGACCAGGAATAAAGACACCCCACTCCCCCATCTCCAAACATCCTGGCCAATCATTCATCAGCAAACAGCACTGAGAAACGTCCACAGAACCGGATGTGCGCGTGTAGGTGTTTTGAGGGGTTCACCTAACACGTCTCCCGGGGCAGCCCTTCTCCGTCACTGCGTTCTCTCTAGCTGCGCAAGGAGGTGGGTTGTTCTGCTCGGTAGAATATCTGACTAAAGGAAGTCACCAGCCTGCCAAGTAGGAGGCACAGAGAACGTGAACTTCCAAACGAAGACTACACTGCCCGCTAGGGATGCTCGGAGGGTCGGCGGGCGGGGTCGCACTCGGGTTACTCTTGGTCAACAATTCTGGTTACTAAGGTGCTGAACCAGGGTTGGCCAAGATTCCCAGGGGGCTTACCCCTTCAGATATAGTTCTCCTTCCTGTAACCAGCCTGGCACTCTCCAAACAACGCTTCTCGAAGTACCCGGAGGGCTGGCTAAAACTCAGATTTCAGTCCCCCACTCCGGGTTTCTGACTCAGTGGGTCTGACAAGCTCCCCAGTGATGCCGATACTGCGGGTCCCAGAACGCCGCTTTGGAAACCACCCAAGAGTGAGAAAAGTCGTTGGTTCTACAAATTCACGGCCAAACTCAGAGTTTTGGAAAAGGCTCAAAACCCTGTTTGGAGGGACAGCTCATTTCTCTTCTTCCCCAGGCGGACGCCTGTGAGAACAAGCAAGGGTCCCCAACTGCTGGGAGGGTCGCCGCCCTCACTCGACACAGAATGGGAATGGGACCGCTCAGGTGCAAGGCTTGAATTCCGATGACGGACCCACCAAATTCTGGGCTCTTGGCCGGGCTCGAAAGCACGTGGCTGACCCAAGGGTAAAATCATCCCGACAATTCTCCTCCCCGAGGTCATCTGAATTCACAGAACGTTCTTCCAGCCTGAGAATGGAAGCCGGCTTTGCTGGCCCCGCTCATCACTTCCGAGGACAGAGACCCGGGCCTCAATGCCCAGAATAAAGCATCTCCCTGGGGTGGAGCCCCCAGGGGCAGCTCCTCGGCTGCCCTGGCCCCAGGGAGCCCCAGGCACCCACGACCGCATCAGAAAGCTGCCCATTTTCGGAAGAAGGGGCGGATGGAGCGGGCCCAGGGGTGCGCGGCTGGTCCACGAACGGGGAAAGCATCACCAAGCACACGGGGAGGGGGAGGGGCAGACATCATTCCCTAAAATACCTGCATGCTCTCCAGCGTGTTCTGGGTGAAAAGCAAAGCGAGACACAATGACAGGAAGATGTTGTGAATAAAAGAAGCCACAGATTCTCAGTGCATCTGCACTGCCTTTTCCGTTTTTCCAACCGAAGCACGTTACGCCCATCCCCACGTGCCGGGGCACGCACGGCCGCCAGCGCCGGGTGACATGACCTCGGCGGGGCTGTCACAGAGCGGCAGCTCAGAAGGCGGATAAAAACAACACGGACGATCAGATGGATGGGCTTGGGGTGACGGGAACACAGAAACTGCACTTCCAGCCAGGAGACTATGTAAATCAAAGCGCGGTGAGTGACTCTGGCGGGGGGAGTGAAGTGGTTTTTCAGGGAGGTGTATGGCCGTTTGCAGGCCTGTCTCCAGTCTCCCGGGTTATGTATTTTCCCACTTTGCTATTTATTACTCCCAGCTCTCCAGATATTCATTAGCTAATGGACGCTTTCAAAAAATCAATTTTAATACATATGACCATAACGATGAAACCTTTTCCTGGGGGAGGAATAGATTCTAAAAGGCAATGTAAGAGATGAATATATTCTGTTTTAAGTGGCCGCTGGTCCCCTGGGGACGAGGGACAAGGTCATCTTAAAGAGGACAGGTGCTTCCCATGTGCGGAGGTGGCCGGCCCGGCGGAAAGGCCCTTTTGGCCTTCTTGATGGAACGGAACTAGGGGAGGAGGCCTCGTGGGGCCACCCCAAGCTGTGCAGCCACAGCCCGCTGCTGTGTCTGTAGTGAGGAGTCAGTAACTGGGTGATCTCTGTCTTCGGCAGGGAGACTCCTTACGTCCATTTATCATATGCATGAGGAACGCAGACGGCAAAGGCCCCGGGGTGATCCCAGGAGTTCCCCCTGCTCCCGAGGATGCTGGCAGCAGGCCATCAGCCAGGGACAGAAGAGTGGTCCAGACATGCCCCCCACTTCCGGCCAAGCCCCCACCATCAGGGCCAGTGAGAAAGGCCTCTGGGCAGCTGGGGAGGGTCACTCCCGCTGTGCTCATGGGGACGGTGCCCGTGGCAGCACCTTGATCGTGTTCACTGCTGTGATTCCTGCCAACGCCCCCCTCAGATGCCAAGTGCTTCCTTGGGCTTAGTGCTGTCACTTACAACTCCCCCATTCATCTGTCACCCATAGGAATGGCCCATCCCCCGACCTCTCTCCTCGAGGAAATCATGCCCCCAAGTGAGCGGGCTCGCCCTCCTTGCTTTCCATCCAGGAGCAGCCAGCAGAGGAGAGCAGACCACCTCTGAGGCCCACAGTTCTGATGCTGGCTGTGTGGCCATAGGAAAATTGCTTAACTTCTCTGTGCCTCACTTCCTCACGTGTAAAATGGGAACCATAATGGCGCCTATCATATAGGCTGCTTGAGTAACCGGTACCCAGTGGGCACTCAGTAAAGGTTAGCTATTGCTTCCGTGAGGCATTAACGCAATATCCCCTGACCTCGCCCGCGCCCAGGAAGAAAGCCGTCACGGCCGGTTCGCTTACCTCTAGCAGCTGCACTGCGCCTTCGTGTTCTTTCTTAGCTTCAACCTGAGCCTTTTTTGATGATAAAAAAACAGAAGAGTGAACGTTTAAAGGGAGAAAAAGAGAATTAAAGATTAATGTCTAAATTATCAGGGAGTGTGGGCCATTGATTTTTATTCGTCTAATAAACCCCTAAATTCTAAGGGTCTAAATGAGTTCTCATTTTTCCCTCCCTTTGGGCAAGAGGAATGGATTCGGGTTTGATGCTCTTTGTAAAAACTGGAAAGCGCCCCCTGATCTGGCAGAGAACAGGGAGGCTGGGGGGATTCAGCTGGTGCATGAGGGTAGGAGCCGAGTTCTACTCTTGAGAAGGGGCCACACACACGGTCGGAGGCTGAACCCAGACGGCAGGGTAATTCTTCCCAAAGCCTCAGGGAGCACCATAATTTTCTCAAATGTCCTTAACTGCTTGAGAAATAAAACACAATCATGCGAACTTGACCCCTAGATAAACGAAGGTCTGCTGAAATCCCACCAGGTCCTGAGAAGGAGCTGCCCGGGTGGTCCTGAGCGCCCAGGCTCTCAGCTGTAGCAGAGGGGCTGCCTTCTTCAAATCATCTGACACAAAGCCATCAGCTCCACAGAATAAGAAATTGTACAAGTTTCACCACAGAAATTTCTCAGGATGGCTGCTGCCCAGGCCACATGGTAAGTTCACACAAACCTGAGATGCAACATTATTGTTTCCTGTCCTCGCGGACCCTGAAGTTCTAACACTGTGATGACAGTAAATGTCTGTTGTGTTTGCCTGCCTGGAACTATGTCCTGGGAAGAGGTCCTGACTTTGCTGGGGATCCACTGAACACATGAGCAAGGTTCTAGACTCACAGTGATTGGTTAGTGGGTGAGTGCATGATCCAGTTAGAACAAAGAGACTTTGCCTGGGAATGCTGGGAAGAAGGGAGGCCCCTTGCCTTTGGAACTTGAGGCTGAGTGGAGGAGAGTCTGGAGCAGCTGCAGCCACCTTGCCACCATGAGGGGCAAACTTGGAGCAGCCAGGGGCCTTGACGTGGAAACCAGAAATGAAGCCACGGCAAGGGAGAGCAGAGGCAGGAGAGCCACGGAGGTCTGATGGGATTTGGGAGGTGCTGGGTTCAACCATGCCTGAAGCCAGCTTGATCTGGGCCCTGGACCCTGGACCCAGCCGCATCTGAAGCTAGATTTTCAGTTGCGTGTACAACTGAAAGTCTCTTTTTGTGTTTTTTGTCACTTGAAACCAAGAGTCCTAATGAGCACAACCGTCAATTGTTGAAGGCATGACACCTCCCATTTTAAAGTTAGAGACACCAAAATTTAGTGAGAGGGTGCGGGTGTCATAAGACGGAGGAGGAAGGCCTGTCCCCACATCACCTTGATGCCTCCCATCAAACTGGTCTCCCAGGTCTCACAAACATTTAGAGATGTTCTCCTGATGCTATAGGGTAGCTGCCTCTAAAAACTGAGCACTAAGGAAGAATCCATGTATTAAACTGAGATTTACATTTAGAATTCTCATTTCTGGAGGTATATTTTTCTCCAGGTGCCTGGAGAATAATGAGGAGAAGAGTTCACATCATAAATACGCCAGTGAGAGCTATCTTAACAGCTTCTGCTTCTCACTTGAAAACTTCCGTGAGTCGGAAAGAGGGAAGGGCTTGGCTTCCCCAGCACAGACTAAAAGCGAAAAGTAGCCTGAGATTTCCATATAGAGTTCATTCATATGCATTTCATTCTCACATATTTCCAATGAGGCTGTTAAGAGCTGGGAAGTGAATAGAACCCAGCAAATTAACTAGACCATTCTTGAATTCAGCTCCATCTTCAAAGGCTCAAAATTACTCCTTTCAAAGCAAAAACAACAAGAGGGACAATAAATCACAAAACAGGAAAAAAAGACAACCAACCAGAGAACATACAAGGATTATATAAATAACACCATCATTGAGCCACTTGAGTCAAAGATAGTTTTCAAATGGCAGAATGAAAAACAACTAAAGACTCCACCCCAGGCTGTTAAAACACAGCCAAGCTGGCAGTAACAACTTCGTTTCTGGCTTCAAGTGAAAGTCAGGAGTTCGTTTTTGTAGGCTACTTGCAAGCTGGGCCATTTGGGCAATCAGAATAGATGGTTAAAATTAACAGTTAAAATTGGCAGCACTGAATCCTTGCAGAATCTAAGCAACAGCTTAAGCAAGGCTCACTTCGGGGGCCACTGCCAGCGCATGGGGGAAGCTGAGATCTTCACGCAGACACGATTTCCTACAGAACACGGTGAATTTGAGAGGGACCATGACTCCTAGGGAGGCCCACAGTCCTGCTGTCAGAAGAAGGGGCCTGTCATCCAGGGGATCAAATGTCCAGGGGGTGGGTTGACACCGCAGCGAACACATTTGTTTCAGGGGAGGCATAGCTGTGTAGAGGGGATGTAGCTTTCCCGCTGCCAAAGCTCTGGACATGTGGCTCAGACAGACTGGACACGTAATACTCAGAATAATAAGGACCCAAGCACCTTGGTGATGGGGTTGGGAGTATGCATGCTGGTTGGTATGAGCAGGGGGGCGGTCATTTGTGGGTGCTGTTCATCTCAGCTCCACAGAAAAGTGAACACGATTCATGGACTCAAGACTGAGGGCTATACAGACCCTCACCTCAGGTCCCTGAGTTCCATAGAGCTGAGGAAGCCATGAACCAATATTCCGGGCATGTGTCATAGGAGAAAACAAGAACTGAATGAACTCGGAGGGTCAGCCTGCGATCCCCCCTCCCACCATCCACGTACAACAACTAAATCCAACACATCCAAGGCGAGCACTTGCCATGGAGGCAAAGCGCTCTTATGAGATGTGGGGTGAGTTTGGCTTCTTTTAGCAACCCACGTGTCAGTAATGGCCTTTAACCTGGAGCCTTCATTTCCCACACGGGAGGAATTTGAAAGGACAGTCACATCGATCAAATCTGCAGACGAATTTTAAATGTGGAAAAACTCTTTTGCTCATACATCTGGATTATTATAGCTGCTAATTGTAATAAGACAAAGATGTAACCCGCACGAGAAACTGGAAATCCGAAGCAGCTAAAGCAGCTGGACTCCGGTCGCCGTTTCCCTAGAGACACCGGGGTCAGAGTCAGGCCTCCAGGGCCTGCATGTAAGGGGACCCGCATCCCACAGGTTCCGGGTGACGGCTGACCGCTGCCGCCACTCATGCATTCAACAGACATTCATAGAGGATTGCCTAGAACTTAACCATCAGCTATCCTGGTAATTTCATATGACCATGAACTACATCAGTGGATGGAATCTTACTAGGTCTCCCATTCGTTCATCCATTCATTCATTCAAAGTTGCCAAGCATCTCCATTTATTCATTCATTCATTCCCCTACTAATTCATCCATCCATTCATTCATTCATTCAAAGTTGCCAAGCATCTCCATTTATTCATTCATTCATTCCCCCACTAATTCATCCATTCATTCATTCAAAGTTGCCAAGCATCTCCATTTATTCATTCATTCATTCCCCCACTAATTCATCCATTCATCCATTCATTCATTCAAAGTTCCCAAGCATCTCCATTTATTCATTCATTCATTCCCCCAGTAATTCATCCATTCATTCATCCATTCATTCAAAGCTGCCAAGCATCACTTGTTGAGTACCTGCTCTGTGGAAGGCAATGTTCTGGGAGTGCAGACAACAGGCAAATAGGTACATCAAAGAGCAAGTGGCATCACTAAACGGGGTGAGGTGGCAGAGGGCAGCAGCGCTGGCAGGTTGAGGCCACTCAGGCAGGGAGGCCAGGTGGAGACTTCAGTGAAAGCAATAAACCAGCTCTGCCGTTATCTGGGGACCAGGCATTCTGGGCGGAGAGATACAGGACAGGAGGAGACAGAGGCAGGCGGGGACTTCAAGACGGTGACACGTGCATTCCGGGTACTGGGCCCAGAGCGTGCTGCACTTAGAGCAAATGTTCACGGCGTAGCTTTTAGTATTATCGCCATGGTCCACAGCCTACGTGCACAGCCTCGCGCACGCTCACGGCTGTGCCTTAGCCCCTACGCGTGGCTGACACAGGATGCTCAGGAGCTGCTTTCTGAATGAATGGAACTGAGGATTCTTGGCTCAGCCCCTGGCACCCTGATCTCCACGAGCAGGCGTCCCGTGGAGAAGTCCTCGTAGATGGGACTCGCTCTGCTTGGACTTTTAATTTTTAAGCTATGCCTCCACCAGCTACCAGAGATAAGGGGTGGCTGATGGTCCTATCTTACCTTGATTCCCATTAGAATAGCCTCGGGCAGTTTGATCATTCGTTCATTCTTTAACTGAACAAGGGTTTCCACTCGCACATTACTTCACCTGCTTCTGCCAACCACCGTATTGAGCAGAGGGATGAGCTGAGCCTCCGGGGGGAGAGGCTCCCTGGGGAAGGTTCCGGGCCCCTGGCCTTCCAGCTGGCTGAATGCCCAGACCTTCCTTAGGGTGGCCAGGTCCAGAGGTGAGGCTGAAACCACAAAGGGATCTCCAAGGAGTGTAAAATGTCAAAAAAATCCACCTACATTTCGTGGGAAAATAGCTTCCTTAGATACATCCTGTACATCAAGAAAAGAATATATTATGGGATCCAGGAAGCAGCGGATCCAACAAAGTACAGAAAGGTGTAAAGGGAATTCCCAAGATGATGGTGAAGGGCATTTCCAGGCCCAGCTCGGATTTGGCCTCCGGAGCCACCAGCCTGCACAGGAAGAAGAGGCCGGGCTCCAGGCAGGACGTCTCAGGGGAAATGGAATTAGAACATCCCCCAGAGCAGGACGTGTCGAGAGGAATTCTACAGCTCTGGCAGAAGGTTTAGGCACAGGGGAGTGATGGGCACACAGAGGACTGAGCAAACACACAGAAGGAGGCAATTCACTCCAGGGAAAAGGAAAAGCGGTACAAAAAGGGAAATGCTGCCCTTTGCAGAGCCTGACAGGTCGTGTGCGGAGCACGCGTTGCGGAGGATGGAACAGAATTCAACTGGGGACATGACGTTTGAGATCGTCCAAGCTGGATGTCTAGTTGGACAAAAGAAGTGGGGTTCAGAGGCAGAATGTGACTTGGAGAACCAAATCTGGCAGCTGGCACACAGGTGGCATTCAAACCCACGGGGACCTAGCGAGTGTAGGTCAAGAAGAGACGTGGCTTGCGGACTGATTCTTGGGGATGTTTAGAGGGCGTCTGTGGGGAAGGAGGAAAGCTGGAAGAGGGTGGGGCCCTGGAAGCCTGGGGGGTGGGGAGGTGGACCCCCTCAAACTGTGCCTCTGGGTCAAAGAGGATGAGGGCAGGGCACTAACCACTGAGCAGGACGTCTCGGGTGACTTAACAAGAGCCACGGCACTGGGGAGATGAAGGTGGGTCCCATGGGAGTGGGTTCAAGAAATATTGGGATTTGCAGCAGCACGGATGCAACTAGAGGTGATCATACTAAGTGAAGTAAGTCAGACAGAGAAAGACAAAAAGCATGTGACATCACTTACACGTGGAATCTAAAATACGACACAAATGAACGTATCTGCACAACAGAAACGGACTCACAGACCTACAGAACAGACTGGCGGTTGCCAAGGGGGAGGGCGTTGGGGGAGGGATGGAGTGGGAGGTTGGGATTAGCAGAGGCAGGCTCATATATGGCGTGGGTAAACAACAAGGTCCTACTGTATAGCACAGAGAGCTAAATCCAGTATCCTGTGATAAACCATAATGGGAAAGAATATTAAAAACAAGAATGTGAAAAAAAAACACAACAAGAATGTGTATATGTGTGTAACTGAGTCACTTTGCTGTGCAACAGGAATTAACCCAACACTGCATATCAACTATTCTTAAATTAAAAAAAAAAGAAATAATGGGAGTTGCAGTCAGAGAGAATAGGCGGCCCCTTGGAGATATCTCACACTGTGGTTTCATGAGAATCAAATTGGAACTCAGAGAGCTCTGGTGACTTTTATTGAGGTAGGGGGACAAGGGCTAGGCTGTCCTTCCATAGGACATGAGCACTTGCATAATGGGTGTCAGCCACGCCTTTCAACTTCACCCCATCTAAAGCCGTTGCCCTCATCAATCTCTCACTTCATTCATTCTCTCATTCATGGGTTTTCCTTTTCTTGATCTGAACTTATTGAATTCTTCATGTACTTGTTCATTTACTCTCACTCTGTAAGGCAGAGGTCTTGTCCTACCCTGCACTGCATTCCCAGTTTTCAGAACAATGGCTGAGCAGCCAACACATAGGTGGCAGCCAGCAAACATTTGCGGAAGGAAGGAAGGAAGGAAGGAAGGAAGGAAGGAGGGAAGAAGGAGGGAAGGAAGGAAGGAAGGAAGGAGGGAAGGAAGGAAGGAAGGAAGGAGGGATCAGGGCAGCAGGTGCAGCACAAGGGCCATCCGTGCTGTAAATCAAACGGACGCGCAAATGCTGGAAAGAACTCATCGGTCTTTGCTCCATTCAAGTCTCAACCTTTCTCTTCTAACACTTAAAAAAAAAAAAATCAGAGCTCTAAGAAATTACGAAGTTGACACATTCATCCATCATTAATTTTTCTTCCTGTGCTCCCCCACTGACGAAGCATCCGTGTGTCCAAAATAGAGACAAGGATGAACACAGGGGAAAAACGAAGCAAAAGAAGGTGGACGGTGCTCAGGGGACACTGGGAGCTGAATGACGGACCTGGCTCTACTGCACTTTCCCCAGCATCAAGTGCTTCGTAAATAAAACTCCAAGCTCGTGGAAAATGATGCTCTGCTGAGGAAATCCGACCTGTCTCTCTTGCTGGACAATGCTTGTATTTCTGTCGGCTTATTGTCTGTCCTGGAAATTCCCAGCCTGGGGGCATGGCTTCTGGGGAGGCAGTGAAGGAGCGCGCATACCAGGCAGGTATCTCCAGGCACCGAAAGGTCCCTCACACACGGCAGGAGAAGATAAGAGTAACATCACTGTCTGCATCTCCCAGCAATATCCTTTCTGGATAGCATCTAATGAAACAGCGCTGCTCAGCGGGCCAGCCAACTCACTACGACAGGTCACAAGGACTGCAACCGTGTCCATCGCACCCGCCCGATGAAATCTATCCTTAGCACGAGGTCTCCATAAATGATAACAGAAACAGCATCAGAAGTTATCTGCCCGATGCCACACGCTCCACTAATAAACTCGGGAGCAGTAAAACCACTCTGACAGATAGGGGTCACCACCCAGGCAGGGTAAGCCATCGTGTCCTTTATTTGAGATCAAAGACCTGGAGGGACTGTCGGGGGATGGAAGGACCCACCGACTGGAGGAAGAGGTGTCTGCTGTGCATCCCAGCTGGCGCCGGGTGGCGTCTGGGACCAGCACCTGTGCCAACGGTCACAGTGTGCCCTGGCTGGAAAGGCCGGCTGCCCTCCCACGGGTGGGGGGCACCGGGCTTTGGGAAAGAAACGCAGTGAGAGATAGACACAGGGACCCAAGACCCATGGCTCTGAAAGAGGAATCCTCAGACGCATTTGGAGAGGGCCAAGAGGACCGAGGCCTGTGACTAAGGATGGGGCAGGAATGAACTTTCCTGGTCCCCAAACCATCACAAGTGACGTGGGGATACACATTCTGAACCACTCAGTGCCCCAATCCCCTCCCCGCCTCCCTCCCTCTGGTTTCTGTTCTTTCGTCTTCCTCCCCTCTTTTCTCTCCTTATTTCTCTCCTTTTCTTTCTTCTTTCTGTGTTCCCTGTCTCTCTCTTTCTCTCCCTGTCTCTATCTTTCTCTCCCTGTCTCTTTCTCTCCATCTCTCTTTCTCTCCATTTCTCTCTCTCTCCCTGTCTCTCTCTTTCTCTCCCTGTCTCTCTCTCTCTCCCTCTCTCTTTCTCTCCCCGTCTCTCTCTCTCCCTTTCTCTCTCTTTCTCTCCCTGTCTCTTCTCTTTCTCTCCCCGTCTCTCTCTATTTCTCTCCCTGTCTCTCTCTTTCTCTCCCCGTCTCTCTCTTTCTCTCCCTGTCTCTTCTCTTTCTCTCCCCGTCTCTCTCTCTTTCTCTCCCTGTCTCTCTCCTTCTCTCCCCGTCTCTCTCTCTTTCTCTCCCTGTCTCTTTCTCTCCCCGTCTCTCTCTTTCTCTCCCCATCTCTCTCTCTCTCTCCCTGTCTCTCTCTCTCTCTCCCTGTCTCTCTTTCTCTCCCCGTCTCTCTCTCTTTCTCTCCCTGTCTCTTTCTCTCCCCGTCTCTCTCTTTCTCTCCCCATCTCTCTCTTTCTCTCCCTGTCTCTCTCTTTCTCTCCCCATCTCTCTTTCTCTCCCTGTCTCTCTCTCTCTCTCCCTGTCTCTCTTTCTCTCCCCGTCTCTCTCTCTTTCTCTCCCTGTCTCTTTCTCTCCCCGTCTCTCTCTTTCTCTCCCCATCTCTCTCTTTCTCTCCCTGTCTCTCTCTTTCTCTCCCCATCTCTCTTTCTCTCCCTGTCTCTCTCTCTCTCTCCCTGTCTCTCTTTCTCTCCCCGTCTCTCTCTCTTTCTCTCCCTGTCTCTTTCTCTCCCCGTCTCTCTCTTTCTCTCCCCATCTCTCTCTTTCTCTCCCCGTCTCTTTCTCTCCCCATCTCTCTTTCTCTCCCTCTCTCTCTCTCTCCCTGTCTCTCTCTCTCTCCCCATCTCTCTCTTTCTCTCCCCGTCTCTCTCTCTCTCTCCCTGTCTCTCTCTCTCTCTCTCCCTGTCTCTCTCTTTCTCTCCCTCTTGTCCTTCGTTCATGGGATCACGCTGCACATATTTCTCTGAAATTTGATTTGCTCACTTAGCAAACCGTCACGTAAACCTCCCCAAGAGAGCAGCTGCAAACCAAAATGATTCCTCCCAAGGCTGTCGCGCTGCTCTGTGGTATGGATGCCCCGCGATTCACACAACCACATCCCGGGGTGAGCATTCGATTTAACCCCGTTTCCTGTGCCCACACCACAGGACTGCAAACCAAAGCAAACCATCATTGTGAACGGGTTCCTGTGTTTCTTACAGGGCATATTCGGCATATCCCCAGAATGGAAGGTTGCAGGGTCAAAATAGACCTGTGTTTTTAGCTTTCATTGATGCTGTCAGGTTGCTTGCCCCCAGAGCTGAAGCAATTCATACCCTTTTCCATAATCCACAGGCGTGTCATTTTCCCTACAATCTCGCCAGCATCGGCTGTTAGAGCTTTTCCTTTGATTTTTTTTGCAGTTTAGAACATAATCGCAAGTCAACCTAGGAGAAACTAGAGAGCACGGGGACTCGTTCCGCGCCAGGAAGGAGAGGCAGGCGCTCCCTAGCCCGTGGGCAAGGGCTCAGGAGAGCAGCCAGCCAGCCGCACCCAGGTCCCCTCCGCCGCCCGCGTCCGCCCAGCCGCCAGCCTCAGCCCGGCTCACCTTGTGCAGGAGGTCGATTTCCTGCTGCTTGGCGCTGAGGACGGCCAGGGCTTGCTCATGCTCCAACTGCAGCTGCCGCCGCCGTTCCGCGGCCTCTCGCATGTGCTGCGTCGGGGGGAGGGCAGGTCAGGTCAGCCCAGCGCCCGGCAGGGAGCTGCGTCCTGGGTCCCCGCGGCCGGCTCCCCGCTCTGACTCACCGCCTGCATCCCGGGCTTCTCCCGAGGGCAGCAGGGACCAGCCGGGGAAACCCTCACACCCACGAGCCTCCCTCCCCCGTTTTCACATTTTCTAGTTTACATGCCAGGAGCACGTGAGCAGAGCTGCAGGTTCCCGTGCTGTGGAGGTGAAGCTCTCTTCTTCCTGTTTGGAAAAAATCCTCCCTTCTCTCCGTGTTTTTCCCCCAGGTCTTCTGCAAATACCAGCCAAGACCTATGGACTTTTCCCTACATAGGGGTACTGTTCCAAGCTGTTTACTACCATTTAACTCATGTCATCCACAATAATCGTAGGAGGGAGGTACTGTAACTAGCCCCATTCTACAGATGGGAAAACTGACATACCAAGTTTTCCTTGTTTGTCACACATGGTGAGTGGCCGTCTGGGATTCAAATCGGACGCCTCCGTGGAGCCTCTGAATCTCAGGGTTTGGTCCTGTCCGCTCACCCTGGTGAAGTGGGGTGCTCAGCCCCAACAAGTCCAAATGCCCCCTCATTTGTCCCTCTGCAAAGGTCCCACCGAGGCAGGGAGTCCCAGGGCTGGACCCTTCCTCTGACCAGAGCATCTTCTCCCCACCTCTGATGATTTCTCGTCACCCAAAGTCATCCCCCAGGAGAACCCACCAGCAAGCATCCCAGGACACCAGGACCTCCCCGGCCCTAACAGTGACCACCTGTGAACCCTGGTGGGGAGGAAACATGAGGAATGACACCATGTAGAAATAAGGCGTGGGTGGAATAGACTTTCACACAGGCAGAATCACAGGGAATGTTTCATGGCAAACCAGATGCACAACATTTGAATTCAGCTTCCTCCCCTCCCCTCCCCTCCCTCCCTTCCTTCTTCTTTCTTTCCTATTTCTTTTTTATAACGAGATCTATGCCAAAGGTGGCTTAGCAATCAACATTTTAAAAATCTGGATCTTTTCACAAAATTTTTAGCTATGTGTCCCACCCGGAGGGGCTGGCAGAGGCTGAGTCAGAGCTGTTCCCTTCCCGAGCACACGCCTCCTTTTTTGCCGCTGTCCCTGCAGACCCAGTCTCACCTTCCTGTGACCTGACATCCGAGGGCATGACCCATGTTATACAGACAGGAGATACCTTGATATAATGGGGAAGGGACCCTAACATACCTTCCTCCTTAGCTTGAATTTGTTGATGACTTATTATTATTACTTTTAAATTTTGTTTTAATTCTTTTACTTATTTTTATCCCCCAGGCTGGGGAAGGGGTCTCGGAGAGATAAGGGCAGAGAGGCAAATTTATTCTCTTCACCATTTTCCCAAGTCCATCCTACCCTCTGACACCAAAAGCTCTTTCCTTCTGGGAAAGACCTTGGCACTCAACAATTTTACCTGCAGATGGGGAAGCTTTGCGGGTTCACATCCCAAAGTTCTACTTCTTTTTTTTTTTTTTTTTTTGCATTAAAACGTGAAGTCTTCCTGCAGCCCGTGTTGCACGTGTTACATGCGTGGCGACATCACGCTCTGGCTTTGTCTCCAGTTTGGGGCTAAACAACCTTGCAGCCCCTCTGCTGTCTCACCTCCCTGGGAAGTTGCAATTTCTTAGCCCCTCGGTGGACGAGTGCTGGTTTCACTGTTGCTATGGAAACTCTCACCAGAACCCAGGATCCTGGAAAGTTAGAAGCCCTCAAACATGAACCAAATCCCCTGAAAAGGTGGAAATGGGTGTGTTTGTGGATGACTATAACCTGCCCCGAGTTGGGACTGGAATGGGTCGTTTGTGTCTGTATGTGGGCGGGAGGAGAAACAGCACACATGCATCTTCTTGCATCCGCTCCAGTCTCCAGCCTTCCTGGTCTGACTGCGCCTCGCCTTCCTGGACAGGAGAGGGGTTATTGCTATGTAGCTTCCCAAGGAGCCAGTCTTGAACACAGCTCTCCTGGCCCTGCGGAGCTCTGATTACCAATTTGGGCCTAGCAATTTCTAATGACCTCTTGTGACAGATTCGACTCCCCCCTGCCGACCACAACCCACCCTGATTCCCCGACCAGTGGCCCAAGGCACCAGGCATTTTCAGGAACACTAAGACGAACCCCCAGAGCCTCTAAAGGTGTCAGGAATTCTCTGAGCTTCCAAGAAGCTTTGGAAATTCTTCCACAAACACTTCTCACTGACTCAGAGGGATATTACTTTTGTCTGGTATTGGGTTTCTTCTTAAGAGCACTAGAGTTCATTAATACTTATCCTCCACCATCTTTCATGGGGTTGTCAGAGGGTCGATGGGACCGTGTGTGTGAGGCTTTTTGTTCTAGAGAGGAGTATTTCTGTTCCATTCCTTCATTCATTTACTTCTGTACATTTATTCATTCAACCAACATTTACTGGGTACCTGTCATGTGCCACGACACTGGGCATCAAGAACAACAGGGTCCTGCCTCCACGGACAGACATTCTAATTGGGCAAGCGGGTAAGAAAGGACATAGCAAAGCAAATAAACAAGGAAATATCAATTGCAACAAGAAGCGTTAGGTTGAACCAGTAAAGTTGATATTCAATCATTTTGACCTATAAGGCTGGCTGTTTCACATAGCCTAATCCCGTGGTGAAACGCCAATCCAATACTGTAATGAAGACTCACTCGTTCACCCGCTCGCTCATTCATTCATTCAACAAACAATTACCAAGTACTTGTCATGTGCTAGTCACCACCCTGGGTTCTGAAGGTGACGGCAGTGAAGACAAACACACACAAAACCAAGTCTCTTGGAGTTTACACTCGAGAGGGAGAGACAGACCCTACCCACGTATATTCAACAATATGGAGTGTGTCAGGTGGTCCTAAGTGTTAAGGAGAAAAATACGGCGTGGGACGGGGGGCTATGGAGCTGCAGGTGTAGCAGAGGCTGGCGGTATTCACTGAAGTGGCCGGAGCCTCCCCAAGAAGAAGCGGAGACCAGAGGCTGGTGACGGAGCTCCGCCCCCACCACCACCGAGGAAGGGCTGTGGGTGGAGTCCAGGCGTGGGAACAGCATGGCGCCTGGATGCCGCCCGTTCCCACCGAGCCGAGGCACTGAGCCAGGCTGCTAACAGGACTGTGGGGCACGGGGGCTGCACTGAGCTCCTAGGAAACTTCCAGAAGGTTCCCTGCTCCAGACACCGCTCTCTGGTGCGGACAATGTCCCACAGGAGGGAAAGGGAGCCTTTATCCTCCATCACTTCAAGGAGGAACGTCTTTCCAGAGTGTGCCTGATTTCCCCTTTGGTCTTGTTGGCCCGAACTGGCCAGATGCCCACCCTGAGGCCAACCCCCGGCCGCCCGCAGGCTGAGGGGTCTTTGCACCCGGAAGGTAGGTGGGTCGTGCCCCTCCTCTGCTCAGAGCCCCTCAGTGGTCGTCATCACACAGAGTAAGACCGCAGTGCTGCCGTGGCGGTGAGGCTGCACTCTGTCCGCCTCTCCCGCTCTGCTACACACACCCGGGCTTTCTTACTCTTTCCAAAGACCAGGCAAACTTCCACCTCAGGGCCTTTGCACGTGCTGTTCCCTCTGCCAGTCACACTCTTCCCCCATCCCCAATACTGGAAGCGCTTGTTCTCTCAAAGTCCAGGCTTTGCCCAAATACCACCTTCTCAGTGAAGCCATTTTTAAAACTATAACCAGCCCCCCTGCAGCATCCTTTTCTCCACCCTGCTTTATTTCACTCCAGAGCACTTCTCACCATCTAATATATTTCACACTTTACTAGCCCACTGTCTCCTTCCCCTCTCTAGGATGTAAACAGGCTCCTTGTCTCAGGCTGTGGTCCCTGCCCTGGACAGGTCACTCAGTAAATAAGCCATCCGTTGTGATCTTCCCTCATGACTCCTTGGACTCAGCTCCGACCACCCAGTCTGTTCCAGCCACACTGGCCTCGGCCCAGCTCCAGGAATTTTCTGAACATTCCCCAGCAGGTGCTTTTGCAGGTGCTTTTGCAGGGACAGTGATGGTGGAGGTGTGTTTCCGGTATCTCAGGTCAATAAAAGGGCAGGGTGAGGTGATCAAGATCAAGACTGCCTGGGTTCAAATCCCAGCTCTGCTGCCTCTAGCTAGTGACTTAACCTCTCTGGGCTTCATTTCCTTCTTCGGGATGAACTGTTTACTAGCATATGGATCAACTTTTCGATGGGTAATTAATTAACAATGTTGATTAGTTAATTAGGAATGAACACCTGCTTCGAAAAGGGGTTTTGAATATTACATGACTTAGGGTAGTACCTGGCATCTATGAAGCCTATTACCTTTTACTCTGAA
The DNA here is from genome assembly GCF_059928025.1 of Delphinapterus leucas. Classification (NCBI taxonomy): domain Eukaryota; kingdom Metazoa; phylum Chordata; class Mammalia; order Artiodactyla; family Monodontidae; genus Delphinapterus; species Delphinapterus leucas. The sequence continues at coordinate 2,074,106 of NC_143142.1, read as the reverse complement.
TATAAGAAAACCCCTTCCCACGGACCTTGTGCAGTATCATGTAAGGCAGGACCCTGTAACGCAGCTTCGTGTAATAAAGTGTCATGTGATACAGTACCATGAGGTACAGCATCATGTAATTTGGCATCGTGTAACAGAGCATGATGTTATAAAGTATCACGCAATCCAGTATAAAACTCAAGGTGCACGGGGCAGGGGCTCGGGGCAGAAGGTATTCGGTGACCGGGGACTCTACCAGCAAGGCAGTGAGTGACCAGCATGATGGCACTGGTAAGATGGTGCGGTTAAACAAAATGTGCCACCATTCAGTAAGCACTTACTGAGTACCAGGCCCCGTCTCACCCAGTGCCGAGAGCTGTGTGCTGTGCTCACTGTTCCAACAGGCCACAGACTCAGGGAAGCTGAGCGCCTTGCTTAAGGCCACAGAGGGTGCTGCGGCAGAGCCTGGAAGCCATCCGAAGAACGGCAAACCACAGAGCCAGGGTCCGCCCCACCACTGACCCTTTGCTGGCCTTAGGCCACTTCTCCTCCATGGCCGTCTTCACCGTGAAACTCTACCGGGGGCAGATCCACTTTTTCAGGCTCCCAAAGAGCCAACCTGGTTGGGGTGAACAATTGGGCAGCTGTTTAATGACACTGTTGCTCCAGCTAATCTTTGCGCTTCTGTTTATTTCGGAAGCGGTCACTGCCAAATGCAGCCTGTGTAATCTTTATTTAGCTTTGTGAGGGGAGTTATTAATGGAAAGAAGGAAACCATCTTCCCTACAAGGATTCATTAGAAAGACTAACTGAATACAAAATTGCTCCAGGTGTGCTGTCGCGGGCATCGGGGTCACTGAAGGATAGAGGGGCCACAGACACTTAGTGGGCTCCTTGCTTAGAGGCAAAAGGGGGACGGGGGTGTGTAGGTCAGGTGCATGGGAACAGCTGGGATGGAAATAGCTGTCCTCGGGCTGAGGAACCAAGTCAATATAAAGTAGTTTTCAGGAAAGGAAAATGTGTAAAAATCTATGCCCCTGGGGGTGTTACTGACCAGGGTTCTTGGCCCTCCTTAATCAACAGAAATTGATAGAAGGCCTGACAAGAAATTCCCACAAGGCTCTAGCGGGACCTCTGCTGCAGCAGCCGGGAGCGAAAAACAAACAACAGGTTCCCCTGCTGGCTCCTTATCCGGGGTGAGGGTAGGCGTGGGTCCAGGTGGCTGGGCAGAGGAGTAGCTTAGGTGGTGTTGAGGGCAGGGGGCCTGCGCAGTGCCCTGCCTTTGCTCCTGACACCCTGTTTTTCCTCCGGGCTCTTCAGAAGTAGCAGTTGGATTTTTTTGGGGGGGTGTCTTTTTGTATCTTTTTATCCATAATTTGCCCCAACTGCAGATGCACGCGGTTATTTTTAGTCCCTTGTAGCTTCTTTGTATTTTATTGCTTGAGGAGACATTTGTCCAGGTGCAGGCACTGCAGCAAAGGGGCCAGGTCTCAGCCTGTCTCAGAGGGACGTGGTGTTTGAGGTTAATTATGATGAGCGTCGCAGCTCGGGGGACAAGATTAGCTGGGAACTTTTTTAGCTTCTTTTGCATCTTCCCACATCCTACCTGTCCCTTCAAAGCCATGTTCCCCTCCAGCAGCTGCCCATGTATCTGCTTCTTTTCTCAACACACTGCTTATGGGGTGTCTCTACTCACTGTCTCCACGACCTCACACCCCACTCGCCCTTCAAAGCTTCTTCACCTTGGCTCCCCTACCACCACTCAGCCGGCAGCCTCCTGCCAAGATGACCAAGGGGCTCCCTGCTGTCCAAGCCAGCGGTCACTTCTCTGCCCAGGGACCCCATGTCTCAGCAGCATGTAACATGTAACATGTAACATGGCGGAGGGTCATGAAACACCCTCCGCTCCTGGCCCGGGGATCTCCACGCTGGCCCGGTGTCCCCTCTTCCTCTCCACTCCTGTCTGATCTCTGAACACTGGAGTGGCCGCTGCTCTGCTGACATTCTTTCTTTACGGGATCTTATCCCACATCACAGTTTAACTGCCATTTACAAACTCACGCTGCCAAATGAAAAGTTTATGTCTACACTCATATCCAACTGTCCACCCCTCACCTCCACGTGGACGTACAGGAGGAAGCTCAGATTCAGCCTGTCCAAAATAGACTTTGACCTTTTCTCCAGCCACTTGTGTCCCCAGCTGCCCCGTTCCAGCAAGGACCCCACCAGCCACTCAGTTCCTACAGCCCAAAAGCCAGGAGTCATTCTTGCCCCACTTCTCTCCTTGCTCAGCATCCAAGGCTTTAGAAAATCTTGCATTTGCACCAAAACCCTTCCTGGATTGGCTCCTTTCTCCGTGTCCACTGCCGTCACTGCCCGACCGGCCGCTATCACCCCTCGGCCAGACCATAAGCAGACTTGGAGTTGGTCTTCCTGCCATCGGTCCTGCTACCCGACAGGTCCCCAAGAGAGGCCAGGGTGCTCTCTCCCAAACACGGCCATCTGTGATGGCTAATTCTGTGTCAACTCACCTGGGCTGAGGGATGCCCGGAGAGCTGGGAAAGCATGACCTCTGGGTGTGTCTGGGAGGGCGCTTCTGGAAGAGACTAGCATTTGAATTGGGGAACTGAGGACAGCAGATGGTCCCCCCCCACCCCGTGTGAGAGGACACCATCCCATCTGCCTAGGACCCGAACGGAATGAGAGGCAGAGGGAAGGAGGGATTCACGCTCTCTGCTTGAGCCAGGACATCTATTTTTCCTGCCCTAGGACATGAGCTTCCTGAATCTCGTGCTTTGGGGGTCAGATTGGGACTTACGGCATCAGCCCCTGAATTCTCAGGCCTCTGAACTTGGACTGAATCTACACCACCAGCTCTCCCGGGTCTCCAGCCTGCAGCCGGCAGGCAGATCGTGGGATTTCTCGGCGGCCTCCATCATTGCACGAGCCGATTCCTAGAATAAACCTCCTCTTGTATCTACATGTCTCCCTCTGTACATCCGACTGGTTCTGTTTCTCTGGAGAACCCTGACTAATACACTGTCTTCTGCTTACGGCACTCAATGGTTGCCACTGCACTGGGAACAAAATTCAAAGTCTTTGCTGTAGCTGATGGGCTCCTCCGTGACGGGGCCTGCTTCTCTGCCTAATCTCTTGCTTGCCCCCTTCACTACGCCTTAGCCGTGCTGGCCTCTGATCAGCTCCACTGTTACGTCAAGATCATCCCCACCCCCATGCCTTAGCATATGCCATTCCGCTGCCTAAAATGCTGGTCCCTGCATCTTCACATGGCTGGCCCTTCACAGCATTTATCCCCTCCAGAGATTATCTTGTTTATTTACATGTTTATTTATTCTATGTCTTCCCTCCCCCTGCTAATCTGTGAGATCCACGCGATTAGAGAACTCATCTCCATCTGCCGATACGCCCCAGGGTCTAACACAGTCTCTGGCACACAGTGGGATGGCACAAATGACAGGACAATGAAGTCCCTTATGCAGAGCATCTTCCCCATGGCTCCAGCCCACCCTCACCTCTGGTCTCTCCATCACTGATGGTAGCTACCATTATTCTGCATATAACAGATGTATTGTCATCATTATTATACGCATTACTATTATCCTGCATATAATATATGCATTATTATTATATGTGCATTATTATTATTATTCTGCATATAGACTATAATAGGCTTTGTACTGTTCTGATTCATTTTGTGTAGCTCTCACTTTCTCAATTGGACTCTAAATGTCTCTTCCATGCCCATACTCCACAGGCAGTAGAAGCCTGATTCACATTTGCCAAATGGAATTCAACCAATGCTTATGGATGGAAGATCCACCCTGTGGCTGTCAGGAAACTAGATTTCTGCCTTCGGAGAGACTAGAGGAGATACAATTCTCACCACATTTTAACCAAACTGTGAACCAGATACATCAACTAACTCTCCCGGAGGGAAACCATGCTGGTAGGGTGAGTGTCATCCGTTTGTCCAATGTCCTCTAGGAGGTGGGCTTTGAAGACTGAGGAAGAGTAGAGTTAAATGGATGCTGAGAAAGAGTGTAAACTAAAAATAAGAGAGAGACTGGTTTTTAAGGCTGAAATCTGTGGAGTTAGGTGGATGGTGGGGAGAAAAAGTTAACTCAGGCGACGGATGGGGTTGGACCTGCGAGCTGAACATTAGTAAGATCTGTGAACCAGCTAAAGCGGAGAAACAGACAAGCCTCAAAAACACACGCACGTACTCAACACACTCATATGTCCTGGCATAAGGATATGCTGTTGATTCGTCCAGTACAGCACTGATTTTCCAAATAGAGCCAGCAGATACGCCTATGTTGAAACACACATAGAAAACCACAGTGTTACAAGGTTAATATTTTTGAGATATTAATCAATATTTCTTTCTGTCTCTCCTTCCATTTCTCCTCCACTCCTCCCCCACGTCCCATTCAGATGGCAGGTCCATTCTGCACTCATTGCCTCAGGGAGGGTGCACAGGGTGAAGGGCAGAAAAAAGGACTCTCCCGGGCTTTGGTGCACAAACCCTACACCGATGAACTACTTGTGAGAACTACCTGAGACTAGAACTTCCCTCCTCACCTGCAGAAAGATATTGCTTCATCAGAGGTTGACAGACAGGCTCACACGTGCATAGACACTGGTGAATTCCGGAGAGAAGGGCTTTGGCTCTGCTTTCTGGAAAGTTCCAGAGAGGTGAGACCCTAGAGAACTTATGGCTAACAGGTGAGTCCAGAAGACAAAGCTTTGAACCACCCTGCACTACACTGGCACAACCAAGAGTCAATATGAACTCATACGACTAAACAATTAATCTTTAGTCCTTTTGTTAATTATACCTTGCAAGTTGCTAAGAGAGTAGATCTTAAAAGTTCTCATCACAAGAAAAAAAATTCTGTAACTATAGGTACAGTGATGGATGTTAACTAGACTTACGGCGGTGATCGTTTTGCAACATAGACAAATATCAGATCATAATGTTACACCTGAAACTGATACAATCCTTTGGTCTTGTATTTTACAATGATGTCATGTAACTTTAAGCCTTGTCTCCAAAATGATGGGAAAAAACTGTTAGACTGTGGCTTGTGGATTTTTAAAGCCTAGATGTAAATAATAAGAATTGGACAGAATGGTGGAAATCTCAGCATATGCATGCATGGGTGGGTGGGAGATGAAATCCTCCACCTTTTGTTATCATGTGGCCCCAACCCCAACTTAGGTATAACCCTGGTGTGTGCCGGTAAACTGTCCTAATGCTCTCAGATCCATTTCTCCCCCTTCCCTGCTTTGCTCACAGAGAACTACATTTCCCAGACGGCCCTGCCCCTGCTTCTTGGGGACTGGCCAATTGGAGGCACCAGAAGGTGGGAAGAAGAGAGAAGCCAGGTATTTCACCCTCTCTCTGCTTCCCGTGTTGTCTCCAGAGGTGGCTCTTCCTCCCCTGGGGCTCTAGCTCCTGCTGGGCAGCCCTGACCCATGGCTTCAGCCTCCGGCCCTTGGGAAGACCATCACCCCGCCCCCATCTCCGCAGCCTTAGAGGTGATATATCTCCAAGTGCATATTTGACTTCTCAGCTCCTCTACTGCCTGTGTAACTAATCCCCTGCATTAAAGTCCCTCCACCTGAAGACACCTAGATTGCTGTCTGCCTTTCAACTGAAATCTGGCTGAGAGACTGAAGGAAAAGGATGAAGCCAACTCCAAATTGACATTACATTTCTAGCAGTCTTTCAAAATAAGCGTCTTAAGGGAATTAAGTAACTTCGGGGGAAAATGTTATATTTCTTTCACTTGAGTTTTTACAGTTAGAAATCTGCTTTATAGATTTACTGTGACAACTGGAAGAAAAAAATGAAAACCCATTGAAATCTGAACTCTGCTGACACCCTGCAAAGTAAAGATTAATCAGTCCAGGAACATTTACAGCCTGAGAATGGCTTCATTTACCTTACCCACAATTTCACTGGTTTGTCTTAATATTCCTTCGTTACGTTGCTTGAAACTTTTCCTACCCAAAAAAAAAAAAAAAAAAAGATGGTTTTGATGCTTCTTCCCAACTAGGAAAAGTTGTTCCTTTCATTCTCAGTGTAGCTGATCTTGGACTGAGAGCTGCTTTAATGAGTCTGTATTATCTCCTCCCCTGGAAGGTAGGGCACAGACATGCAATCTCAGTGAGCCCTGAAGCCTGTGGCTTATGCAGAGTGGTGGAAAAAGTTCAAGGATGACACTCCCTGGGTCCAGGCCCCAGCCTTCTGTCTAGGAAGTCTTCTCGCCCAAACACCAAAGGCTGAAAGTCCAGCGGGCTGAGAGCTTACTAGAAATGGGACAAGACACAAACACCTTTCCATTTTATTTCTGACATACACCCATCTGCTGAATACTGGAAACTTTAGAAATGATGAAAAATGGAAACAAATACATCCTTCTGTCCCATTTTTCACCTTCCCTTCACAGTTACTGTGAAGATGTCCAGTAGATGGATGGATGGATGGATGGATGGACGGATCGATGGAAGGATGGACGGATGGACGGATGGATCCATGGACGGACGGATGGGTGACTTTGACAGCTGTAGCTGTCCCCACTTCCCTCACTGTCCAAGCTTGCCCCTTAGCAGGCCACCAAGTACCCCAATGTTGGGCCAGCTTTCATGTCCCAGTAACGTTTCAAGGTCATTTCTGCCTCCCTGACTTCAGTTAGGAGGTTCCCTCTTCCCTTAATGGTCTGATTTCCTCCTAAATATTCACGAATCCCCCTGTGCCCCAAGCCTAACTCAAACTTCACTTTCTCTAATTTGTCCCAATTACGCTCATCCTATTGACTTCCTGTTCTGCAATGGACAGCTGCTAATCTTCTCTGCCCAGCATGTATTTCCTGTTCAAATGAGAGCAGTATCCTGAATTATCCCAAGGACATCAGCCTTTCCCTACGCTCAGCCTCACGTTTTGCAGGGAGTAACCCCAACCCTTGGCTCCAGGGTTTGCATGTGATCTACACTCTTCTAGGTACACGAGCCCAAAGCTAGACCAAAGGGACAAATTTTGGTTTCATGAGACATTTACTGGAAATATTAGAAGAGAAAGAGACATTCTCTTCCGTGGTGACTAAATTGGTAGGATGCAAGCCAGGAGATGTTGGGTACCATCTTTGACATGACTTGGTGAGAGCCTGCCTGTGAACTGGACTGACAGAAAAAAAGCAGAGATAAAAGATGAAGAGAGACTATTCTTGGTGACATCACCTGAGTACCTTGATTCAACCTTGCCTGAAGCCTAACCTCGCTCATATTTCCCACTTTATAAACCAATTATTTCTGTCTCTTAAAACCATTTGACATAGGTTTGCATGAACTTGATCCCAAATGGTCCTCACTAAAATATTTTTCAACAGCATTTATGACTGCCACAAAACTTACTTAATTCTATAACGTCTCATTATTATGCACTGAACCTTCATAACTTTTTAGTCTTGTTTCTCAAAATAAAGAGACAGCTGGTGGATCGTGACAGTTTTGGAGTCCTTTCAATTCCCTGTTTTGGGGAAGAAACAGCCAGAGACCCAAAGGAGCTTTCCAGAAGTAGAATGACAACTTCTCAGCAGCAGAAAGAGGATAAACTGGGGTGCAAGGGCACGGGGGTGGAGTGGGGTGCAATGAGGTGGGGCTGGGGCAGGTGCTGGGTGCCCTCTCTCCTGGGGCCAGGAAACAAAGTCCTAAGATCAAAGTCACTGGCAGCAGGTTTCGCTATTCAAGGAAATCACTCTTACCCACGGGGTACCTGTGGTGTGTATAGGTTGAAACCCATGAGTCCAGCATCTGAACCACCCAAGGGGGTTTCAGTGAAACTCTGGGCTGGATGGTGGCCAGGCTGGAGGATTGAAACAGAGACCACAATTAAACCCGCACCGGAGCTCTGCCACCCTGGGAAAGGGTTCGGGTGGAAGGAGGGAGAGACGTGGGCAGCCGTGAGCCTTCACGGGAGCTCCTGATACTGTGTGTGTGGCCCCCGCGGTCAAAGCCTCCTTGGTGTTTATTGCAGGTGGTACAACTGGTGGACATCGACGTCCTTCTTGTTTCTATAAGCAGACTGCTGGCATGGCTTTCCCAGAGTGCCCTGCCCGAGGTCCTAGCCCCAGGCATCACCATCTTCCTTCTCATCTAAGCGTGTAACCTTTACTAAGTTCTCGAGTACCGTTGTGCTAAGCGTTTAACACGTATAACATATTGAATCTTCACAACAACACTTGAAGCAGGAAATATTTTATTCCCATTTACAGCGAAGGAAACCGAGGCCCAGAGAGGTTAAGTAACTTGCCCAAGGTTGCCCAGCTAGTAAATGATGAGGCCACATTTGAACACAGATCTGTGCTCACATTCTCTCTACTCATCTGTCTGCTCTACGGGAGATTTCCGGCAGGACCCCACCCTTATTTGTGGGATGTGCTGACATCCAGCAGACTTTGCAAGAAAGTCAATGCAAGAACATTTCCTGGAGTTACTTCAGGTCCCTCTGGGGTTCTCAGGCCACTGAAGACACGCTGCCCTTGGCCACGTGACCAGTGCGCAGAGCACTCGGCGTTTCTCCAGGGAGGAAATTTACATCATCATCACTGGTATCAATTCCACAAGCCGTCATGATCCAGGCTGTCCCTGGGAGCACGAGGGGCCCATGGGTCCTTGCAGAGAGTCTGGAAACCCCCGGCTTTCATTCCAAGACAAACTCCCACCAAATTCCTAAGGTTTGGCTTCTGCTTCCTTTTACAAACCTCTTCCCAATTCCAAGGGCACAGGCCACGTTCCACGGGAACATTTCACATCTGAAAAGTCCTGAAGATCGTCGCCCCAGCGAGAAGTGCCCGTTTGATATGCTTTGCCTGTGGCAGGATGTATTTTTAAAGCGGTGATATTTATAGCCGGATGTCAGCATTAACACGAGTGCTTAAGTAGCCTCCAAATGTCAAGATGCTGCTTCCCCGGGAAAGCTCAGATGTGACACGGTGGGAACGAGTGTGGAGCAAACGGAGTCATCTCAGCCACGTTAGAGCAAAGGGGGGTTTGTTTTCTGCTTTGGCTCCTGCCCTGCCTGGTCACGAAATTCAGGAAAGAGTCACTTCCCTTCAACAGGAGTTAACAGCGATGCTCCTAATGTCACATTCATGGGATCTGGTACTCCTGGTGGAAGTAATGAAGCATTTCCGTGCCCATGATTCCCTTTTACGAGACACCCGGTGAAAAGAACACAGCTCTTACTGAGTTCATGTCTTCAAAACCAAGGAAGAAGGCATTTAAAGCTGTGTGTTTTCTATGCCTTATGACTCCCTGTCCCGTCTGTGGAAGTCAGACTCATTCATAATGAGGATCAGTGTGGAAAAGAGCCATGGAAGCCGAAATATATTTTAGCCGAAGTATCTTAGTTTCTCAAACTGGAAAAAATTAGGAAGTCAGGAGCCCCCTTATCAAACACTGGAGCTCTCCTGATTCCTGATTTGTCCTTAAGCCTCCAGACAAGCCTCTGTCTTGCGCATCTGACCCTGACGGATTCTGGAGACATGGGGACAGTGGCACTCAGAGTTATTAAGATCATCTTTCCGAAGCACGGTTTTCGTCATGTGCCAGTGGTCCCTGCCTGCCAGGCCTGGGGATTGAGGCCAGCCAGGTGCAGGGCATACAGTCAGCCAGACCTGCATTCAAATGTCGTTTCGACCACTTATAAGCTGTGTGTTCTGAGGTGAGGTGTGTACCTCTTTGAGCCTCAGTTTCTTCACTTATCGAGTGAAGGAGAAGAATCCAACCTTCCCAAGGTCATTGCAAGGACCAGATGAAATATGAGCTTCAAAGTGACCTGCACAGTAATGACCTTTAATGCAATTATGGGTCAGTGTTGATTCTGGTTTTGCCATTTTTTTTTGTTTTCTGTTTGTTCCCTCTCCTTTCATCGCTCTGTTTCGCCTTTCCTGCTTTCTTTCCAATGATCTGAATGCTTTGTAGTATATCCCATTTCAGGTATTTATTGGGTGTTTGACTATATATTTTTATATACCTTTTAGTGGTTGTTCCAGGGGTCTCAGTATACGTGTTTAAATTAAAATAATCTATTCAGAATTAAATTTTGCCACTCCAAGTGGAATGTAGAAACACTACCATCTTTACTTTCTCTATATGTCACGGTCTTCCCATGGATTATTACATCCACACACACTGAAAACCCTCAGTGTTATAATTTTTCTTTGAACTGTCATACATATTTTAAAGGACCTAAGAGGAGAAAAATAGCCTATTACATCTCCCCAGCTACTTACCATTTCTGTTTCTCTCATCCACCCAGGACTTATTGAGCGCCAAGTATGTGACAAGTGCTAGCAACACCGTAAAGACAAAAACGGAAGTGGTCCTGGCTTGTGTGGAATTCACCTTCTAGTGGTAAGGATAAGGGTTAATCAAATAAGGATATAAAAATGCAAACTTGTGACAAGTGTCATGAAAGAGAAGTGCTGAATGCTGAGAGTCTTCCATCACTAAAAGATGAGCCCTGGGGACGTCAGCTTCCCTGGGGAGGTGACAGACGAGTAGATTTTTGAGGATGCATAGGAGTTGGTTAGAAGAGGGAAGAGCAAAGCGTTCTCTGCAGAGGGAGCAGTATGTGCAAAGGCCCTGTGGCAGAAGGGATCAAAGTGAGGTCAAGGGTGAAGGAAGGCTGGTGTGACTGGCATGGGGGGAGAGATGCAGAATGTTGGAGGGGAAGCCAAGGGGGCCGACAGGGACCAGACCATCAGGGCCTTGAAGGAATGTCATCCTCATTCTCAGAGCGATGGGCAGCCAGGCAAGGAAGCAAGGATGTGGATCAGGGTATAACATGAGGGGATTTGTGTTTGCAAAGACTGTGGTATGGAGAAAAGATCAGAGGGGAGCCAGAGCAGAGGAGAGGAAGAGGCAGGATGTTAGGAAACATTTAATATAACCTGAGCAAGAGAGGAGCTGTGTGGTCTCAGGCAGCAGGAGTAGAAATTGAGGACAGTTAGGTTGGCTCAGGAGGTTTTTGGATGGCTTGCTTTAAATCTATAGGACTTTCCATGAACTGCACGGCCAGGACGAGGGACAGGGAATTGCACACCTCTGGATGGAGCAGCTGGGTAGATGGTGAGACAGGGAAACAGAATCCGATCGGGCTTCTCATTTCAGGGCCTGTGGGTTTGTGCTGAAATGGAGTTTACCTCCTGGACACGTGCTTTCGTTCATGCAAAAATAATTAACAATTATTAAATTATTAATTATTTAATAATTGTGAAATTATTCTTTTAATAATTATTACATTAGTAAAAATAACAATCTAACTCTAACCCTAACTGAACACTTAACTTTGTGCCAGATACTTGAATGTCTGGGATAGAATAACGAGTAAGTCAAAGGTCACCTCTGTTCTTACGAAGTTTACATTCTGCTGGGGAGGGGTATGCAGAAACTAAACAAGGAAGCTGGCAAGTAATAAGAATTTCAGAGATTGATAGAGGAGAGAAAGCGAGGTGATGTGCAGGGGAGAGAGGCAGGTGTACCGATTCTACTCTAGCCGGTCAGGGAGGTGACATTTTAGCCGAGACCTACATGATGACAAGCAACGTTTTGAGGAAAGCTCTGGAGGCAAGAACCAGCTTGGCGTGTGTCCACTGGCCGCAGGGTTGCGAGGGGCTGGGGGTGGTGAGAGGTGAGGCAGAGGGGCAGATCTGGGAACAGATGAGGTGATCGCCCTGCTGTGGGTTCAGTTCTGGACAGTTCTGGACAGCAGGGGTCCAACTGCTGTGGGTCCAAATGGACGTGTTGAAGCCCTCACTTGACTACATGTCTTGGTCACTAGATACGGACGTGACTCACTTTTAAATTATTGCACGAACGGTCTGCTTTTGGTGAACATCACGGTTGTATGGCTAATGCTACAATAAAGATCTGGGGCACACAGTGGGAGCTTTATGTCTCTGTACGCTCCCAGAAGGGAGACTGAGGGAGAAGAGTATGCTGAAGCTGAATATGGACAGTTCCAGAAGCCAGAAAGACTTCACCTTCGGCCGGCATCGTGTAAGCATGCCTGCGCCCCACTCCTCGCTGGCCCTGGGCACTGTCACTCCTAAGAGTTTCTTCATCTGATGAAGAGATCAGCATCTCGCTGTCTTTTTAATTTGCATTTTCCTGATGATCAGTGAAGTTGAACACTTTATATGCTTAGTAGCTCAGAATTTTGAAGGGCTGGGTGGGGATCCCAGCAGAGGACAAAGAACTGGGCTGCCTGCTGCACGGAGAAAATCGTCAACTCCGTGGTGGGGTCCGGTGGGGGGGGGGGTCCGAGCCTCAGAAGGAGATCTGGTCCCATCCTTTTGCTGGATGCAAAGAAGGCACGTGTGTGTCCCACGGCACCAGCCGATGAACTGGCGGTGCCTCTTACCTAAATCTCTCCCCATGGAGACAGGAGCGGAGAATGAAGATCCAGAGGCAATACATTTCCTGTTTCTTGCCCGTCTCTGAACATCTAGATAAAACTATCATCTATTCGGATCAAGGGTTTTGCTGGAGATGGAGCCCTAAACATTATTCTCATGTTCAGGGAACCCTGGAGGGTTTTATTGGCATTTGAGTATCAGCACACAGAAAATGAACTCCAAAACCTTAATTAAACCTGACAATGACGGCAGGCAGGTTTGTGTTCGTAGGTATAAGGATGAATCTCCGTGCACAGATGCAAAGTAATGGGAGGGGAAGAGGGAAGGAGCTGGAGATAAGGGAAGATTGTCACCTCCAGAGTTACTTATTCATCCCAGATAATCAGCTGTTCATTAACACAAAATAAGCATGAGATTATCGTCGCTGAGACTGACGAATCTGTTGACCGTGAGAACAAAATCTGGTCCAGAATACTTTGTCCCTTGTCTTTGAATCATAAACTATAATGGGTTAAGTTTAATTAATCAAACATGTTTTTATAGCCCCTGGTCAGATTTCTAGAATTTGCACTGCGTGCTGGTCAGATAGCCGGAAAGGGGGCTGCAAAGGTTCCCTTGTAAACCTGCTGCCAGCACGGCCGGTCGACAAAGTGCTCAGGGGTCCTTGAAGTCAAGGAAAAGGATGGTCCTGATTAACTCATGGTTTTTTAAAATTAAGTGAAAGTCCGTGTTGAAATACCTCACTCCACGGTCTTACTGAAGATGTCCAAAAACTTAAATGATTTGGGGCTTCCCAGTGGATCAGTAGGGATGGGAGGGAAAAACACAGTCTCTCTCTCTCTCCAGGAACTTTTTTCCAAAAAAGGTGACACTCACAGCTTCTGGGTGGATGTGAATTTGGGGGACGCTCTTCATCCCCACACAGAGCCATCCAGTAGCTTCTCCACGACTGCGGTTCCCACTGAGCTCCAGGAACTGCCCGCAGGCCCAGGGAAGGGGGGGAACAGCTGCCCGCTCTGCTGGTCTCTCTCTGCCTTCCCACCCCTGTCGGTTCCCCCGGCCCACGCCTCTCGAAATGGTCTCTGTGTTGAGCTCTCTTAAGTTAAGCGCTTGGAGTGTGGCATCGTTCCCTGCCGGGATGCTAATGCTGTCCTAAAATAGAGACACACGTCTCTGTTGCATCTGACAAATGCAGCCATCTTTCGGGTCCTGAGTAAGAAGACACAGGGAAGAGAGGCAGGATGCGCTCCGATCATACACAAAACCCAGAGCTTTGCACGTTCCTCTTCCATTTCAGTGGAGCTGGTGAGATGCTGAGGATCTAGACTATCCTAAATACCTGGCAACAGGAAATTCACATGAAAAACACCAGGCTTTTTTTTTTTTTGGCAGAATCCTTGAGTCCGAGAAGCCGGAGGGAAAAATCGCTTGGTTTACTCCGTTTATCACAAGGTTAGACACTTGTGCCAAGACCTAACCCAGGGGTTGCTGGGCCTGAAGGTGGGGAGCTCCGTGGGGGGACACCCTTGCCAGACAGTCACCTGGGCCGAGCAGAGGCTGGACATCACCAACTCTCCTGTGGTTTGTCCTCTTGGAGAATCTCAGTCTCTGCCAGAAAGAGGCTGCACTTGATTTGTGGCTGCATTTTTACAGAAGCACTTGTAAGCCCCAAAGAAGTGATCCTTCTAGACAAGCTTCCTCGACCACAAGACTTCACCTGCTCCATTATTCTCCACGATGGCAGAAGGTGTCTGCAGTAACAGGCCATGTCAGTATCATGTGGTCTCTCGCTCACACGTTCACTCATTCATTCATTTACTAATTTAATCAATCAATCAATATTTACCAAGTGCCTTCTAGATGTCAGATTTTGTCCTACGCACTGAAACAAAGTCTCTCTCAAAGAGGCTACATTTTGGTAGGAGAAAACAAACAATATACAAATAATTAAAACAAGCAAGATAAGTTTTCTTGGAAGAAAATGAATTGGAGGATGTGATAGCAACTTCCTATCACGGATAAGGTGGCCGAGAAAGTCATTGCTAAGTAAGTGACATGAAACCAAGACCTAATTAATTGACCCAGAGTCAGAAACACAAAGTGCTGAGGGAAACAGCCTTCCAGGTGGAAGAAGCAGTAAGTGCAAAGGCCCTGGGGTGGACATGAGTGCAGTAAGTTCCAGAAAGACAGGGATGGCCACTGTAGCCGGCTCCAGGCTGTAAGGGGTCATGGTAGGATGAGGGTTGAAGGATTACGTGCGGGCCAGAGAGCACAGGGTCCTGCGGGAAAGAGTCTAGATGTTCATCGCTGTGCAGTAAGAAGCAATTGGTGGGGCGGTAAGCAGCGGGGACATGACACAATTTCTGTTTTATCAAGGTGGCTGTGGCTCGACACCAGGGGACAGTCCATCTTAGGGAGGGCATATATGCCTGAAGGCTTTGCAAAGCGGAGGGCTCACCTCTTGGCTATTGTAAGCAAGGCAGACTTGAGACTATCCTACCTCCCTCTCTCATTCGTTCAGCCCACAAACATTTATTGTACGGTTTCTCTACGCCAGGCTGGGCACTGAGGATACAATGATAAGCAAAAAAGATATGGAACTTGCCCATATTGTGCTTCTCCTGGAGGGTAACCAGGACAAAAGCAAGCCAGACAGCAGACACAGCAAGTGCAAAGGCCCTGCGGTGGCTGGAGCACCCCAGGAAGAGACCGGAAAGGAGGTAGTGTGTCTGAGACTGAGGAGGGGGCTTGGCCTTCCACACCTCAAGTTATTTGTCTCCCTGGCCTCCTCTTTTAACCTTCTATCCCCCTTTTCACTCTATTTCTGCAACTCTGGCCTCTGCTCTGTTCCTCAGACATGGCAGGCCCTCTGTCTCAACCCTCTGTATCTGCTGTTCCCTCTGCAGGAACATCCTTTCCCCAGACTTCTCACAACTGTCTTCTTCCCTTCACCCAGGTCTCCGTCCACATGTCACATAATCAGTGAGACCTTCCCAACCACTGAATATAAAGTAGCGCTTTCATCTTCATCACCCTCTACCCCCTTGTGTTTGTCACCCCCTGATACGTACGTCAATCTGTCAACTCTCTGCCAGAAGCAAGGACAGCACCTAGGAAGTGTTTGCCACGTATTAGGTGCTCAATAAATACCTGTTGCATGAATGTGTCTTTTTTTTTTTTTAATGTTTATGTGGTTGCGCTGGGTCTTAGTTGTGGCATGGGGGCTCCTTAGTTGTGGCACGTAAACTCTTAGTTTCAGCATGCATGTTGGGATCCAGTTCCCCGACCAGGGATCAAACCCGGGCCCCCTGCATTGGGAGCACAGAGTCTTAACCACTGGACCATCAGGGAAGTCCTGAGTACGTCTTTATGTGTGGGTTTTCATCAGGGCTATTACACTGGAAGGTCTGCAGGAAACCAGTGTCTGAGGCATCTGGGACCCCTTTCCTCTGAATATCACCATATCTGGTCCTACTTTTCTGGCTGTTCAAGTGCAAAGCTACTTGGCGGCCCCCCTGATAGAGCAAAAAAGGACGCTGAAAAAAAATATTAACATATCGATGTGCTGGTGCACTCCTGCTTTACATAACCCATTACAGACCTTAAGGCGCACGTTGTCTTTTGCTAAATTGAATTATCAGTATGAAGACACGTGGCCCATCAGTGATATTTGGAAACAAAAAAGCCAACATATGGACGTGATCAATGGAGTAATTATCAGCTCAGACAGACGCGTAACGCATGTTGGCCCAACTCCAGAGCTGTGTGACACCACATCAACATAAAATGCGCGCTCTTCATTTACCGAATGGCATGTCCCCTCTGCCCCCGTCACTCTGAGAACTTGGAAGAAGATGGTGTCAGGTACAAGGCAGCACAATTTAGATGACGACTGTGACCACCAGACGTTCAAAGGACAGGACGCCGTGGTCGCCTTCAGAGCTTCACACTTTAACCCCAATGAATTGTTCCTGCCTTTCACGTCACCTGATAACTGAATGAAGCCGCTTCCTGAGGATTAGCAGGGTGGTCCCCAGCGTGAGGACGGAGGTTCTCCCGCACCAAGGATCCCCTGCTCACGGTGCACCCCGTCTCCAACACGAGGGGGTTCCCTGACCCCTAGTCCAAACCCCTAATGATCCGCATCACAGCCAACGGCTCCATCCCTCACCCAAATACACTTCTGAGCCCTTGGCATCACCCTTGGCCCTTCCCTATCATACCCCACGGCCAATCCACCAGCAAATCCTGTTGATTTCACCTTGAAAATATACACAAACTTGACCGCTTCTCTCTCCCCTCTGCTCCTGTCTTGGGCGAAGCACCCACATCCCGTGTCTAGAGAATCCCTCCTAATCCACCCCCTGGCTCCCACCCGTTCCCCAGCTTCTTCTCTCGGTGCGGCCGCTGCAGTGACCCTCGACAAATGAAAAGCAGGTGTGGTCCATCAGCTCTCCAGCACCCCGCCCCGGGAGCATCGATCCCCTCGCCGTGTGTATCCACTGGCTTGGTAAGGGGACGTCACATCTGTTCCTGCATCTCTTGAAACCAGGCCGGCCTGAAAGTTGCTTTGGCCGATGCGGGGGGGAGGGAGGGAGGGACTTGCACTCTTCCGGCCTGGTCCTCCCACGCCCTCCCGCGCACCCCTCTCCTTCGTGGCCCATTATGCCGCTCTTAGAAGCCTTAGTTAGCCTGCTGGGGGCTGGAACAGCAGGGAACAAAGCCAGTCACCCTGACCCAAACCGTCCGGCGTCAACCAATAGCCGGCCAACTGCGTGTTCAGCCAAGTGCAGCCAAGACGACAGCACCGTGCAGCCAAGCCACAGCCTCGGGAACGGTACGAATCGTTCTTGTTTTGAGCCACGGGCTTCTGGCTGGTTTCTTATGCAGCAGGTTTGTGACAAAGGTGTCTGACGACACTTACAGCAAATTCCAAAACCCCTGGATTTCTACTTGGGCTCGTAAGACTGCCAGACCTCACCCCAATCTCAGCTTCATTTCCACGCCCCGCCCCTCGTTCCCTGTTCACCAGCCACCTGGCTGATACTCGGACACGTCAAAACTCTGTCCATCTCAGCTCCTTGCACTTTCCACCTGCCTGGTGTTCCTCCCCTGAAAGTGGACAAGCCCCCTGCACCCCCTTCGCTGAGAGGCACTCACTCTGCTCAGTTGATGTGTCTGGGAGAAGCCCCCTCCCAACCATTCTTTATTTTATTAAAGTGTACTTGATGTACAGGCTGTGTTCATTTCTGCCGTGCAGCACAGTGACTCAGTTACACAGGTACAGACCTTCTTTTTCTTATTCTTTCCCATTATGGTTTATCGTAAGATGTTAAATATCGTTTCCTGTGTGTAGAGTAGGACCTTGTCGTTTCCAGCTACTTTTAATAAATAAATTAATTTATTATTATTATTATTTTTTTTTTTTTGCGGTACGCGGGCCTCTCACTGTTGTGGCCTCTCCCGTTGCGGAGCACAGGCTCCGGACGCCATGGCTCACGGGCCCAGCCGCTCCGCGGCATGTGGGATCTTCCCGGACCGGGGCACGAACCCGCGTCCCCTGCATCGGCAGGCGGACTCCCAACCACTGCGCCACCAGGGAAGCCCTCCAGCTACTTTTTAAAAGGGTCACTACATCACTTCCTACTGCCTCGCCCGAATTTATTGTCCTTCAAAGCACTTATCACTGCCTGACATCATGTTACAAATGCGTGTCTTTTTCTGCATGGATTCTTCTCGTTGACTCTGTTTTGCTAATTACAATGTTCCTGCTGCCGGGAACCGGGCCTGGTACACAGGCAGTGCTCAATCAACATGTATGAATGAATGAGTGAGTGAATGAATGAATGAATGGTCATGTAATAATCACTGTGGGCCAGGGACACCACTGTTTGTCCTGACTATGCAGACCCCTGTTGAGATGCACAGGTACATCCCTTTCTCTTGGTAAGGTCGCTGGGTGTGGGGTGATTCCCAACCAGATAAGGTGGACAGGCGAAGGGGAGCCTTCTCATCCCATCTTTGCTCAAACTCTGATGTTTTCCATCTCTTGCTATTTTTAATTCCGTAGAACAGGAATGGGTCCAGGAACATTACTTTTCCTATTCTTCAATTCCCACCACGAAGAACTCTCCCTGGGTTCTTCCTAGGTGTGGGGAATCTGGCTTTAATGATTCCTCCCAATCTTCCTTGCTAATAGCTCAGGAAAACGGTCTTTAGGTCTGTTTCCCCAAAGAAACCCCCGAAGAAAGACACATACAAGTGAGAAAATCACGTTTAGCCCTCCATGCTTCGTTTCCCTGGGGAAATAGTAGGTTCCCCTCTCTTAGGGAGTGAGAATTATGTAATTGCCTATATGTCCTTTTATATCCAGGCTGCATGGAAACACAGGCCAAATTAGAATCTTAGAGTAACTGTGTCTAACCTCCAGGCTGGCATGCTTGAATTCTCCTTTCTCTTTATCTGAATTTTTCACTTCCATTCATACCATTTGAGCATGTTCTATTACATGTGACGGTTTTGGTGATTTGACGATATTCTTGGAAAGAAGCATGATAAAAACATATACATAGATAATGAGCTCATCAATTATTATTTTTAAAAGTATAAAAATCAGGACGAATTCACATCAGGTTAACTATTTTTGGTTTGGTTCGTGCAGGGGGTATTATTCTCATTGGATTGTTTAGAAAACAGCCCCAAATCCTGTCTTCTCTGTTTTAGGAATAGTTTTTGTATTTTGAAGGAAAACAGACATTCCATTCACAATCAGGTAAAAACCAGTGACAGTGTGATTCTGCGGGCCGCTCACCAGTCCCTACCCCAAACTAGCAGCTCAGCATTTTTGCTTCTCCCAGATGAGGGTCAGGGGTTAGCCAGCCGGTCCAGGCTCGGCGGCAGACAGGTTGAGATTGGAATCCTGCACCACCCAACCTCCCCCTCACGTGGCCCCCGAGCCTGGGCAAGTTCTCTTTGGTTCTCAGCGAATCATGCTGATCGACCCTGGTTTGGGGATCAAATTCCGTTCAAATCAATGACAACTAGAGACCATACATCACACTCCGGGAGTTCTGGGGATGTCCAGGCAACTTCTGGAAATGGAAGGTCATCATTTTGCCCAAGTTTACAGCAACGACAGGAATTTCTAAGCCAAGTCAGCTGCATCTCCGCCCAGCATGGCAATCACCTCCTCCCTTCCCCATCGCCCACTGATGGGCTTTGCCGCTCAAGAAAAAAAGAAAGGGGCTTCCCTGGTGGCGCAGTGGTTGAGAGTCCGCCTGCCGATGCAGGGGACGTGGGTTCGTGCCCCGGTCCGGGAGGATCCCACATGCCGCGGAGCGGCTGGGCTTGTGAGCCATGGCCGCTGAGCCTGCGCGTCCGGAGCCTGTGCTCCGCAACGGGAGAGGCCACAACAGTGAGAGGCCCATGTATCGCAAAAAAAAAAAAAGAAAAAAAGAAAGGCTAAGGTGGAGTGGGGAGGGATGGATTGGGAGTTTGGGGTTAGCAGATGCAAACGATTACACTTAGAATGGATAAACAACGAGGTCCTGCTGTAGAGCACAGGGAGCTATGTTCAATATCCTGGGATGAACCATCGTGGAAAAGAAGATGAAAAAGAATATCTACCTGTATCACTGAATCACTTTGCTGTATAGTAGAAATTAACACAGCATTGTAAATCAACTCTACCTCAATGAAATAAATTTAAAATAAAATACAACCACCAAATTGCAAAACAGAAAGAAGGTCGATCTTGAAGAGCCCTTTTATTATCATGAGCAAAGTATCAGAAGGAGAACATGGAAATCGCTGTGCTTTCAATCGGTCCAAACTGAGGCGATGCTGATACAACATGCAGCTACCCCGCTTGGGGGCGTTCTCTGAAAGCAGCAAAGTTCGGCAGGTTCTGTCCCGGAGCCCAGGGAGTTCAGCCACTGTAGTGGAATCATCACCTCCCCGACCTTTCCCTCCTTGCTCTCAGCCCCACAGGCTCTCAGTGCTGGGTGTGGGAAAGGGCAGATCACACAGGGTTTTGCAAATTTTCAAGGCATGCGCTTTCCTTCGCCTGCCATGGAATCAACCCCTTGCAAAGGACATGCCTCTCCTCATCTCCGGGTCTTCTTTCTCTCCCTTTTTGCACAGAGCAAAACTCTTTTGAGAAAGAGCTCCATTTGCTCCCAACAAGGCCCCTGCCCCAGGCCAGCCTGGCCCCAGCATCAGTCACTCACTGAAGTGGTACTGAGAAGAACTCTATGGAGAAGGCGCTCAGGGCCTGGCTTTGCTCCGGGATCAGAGCCAGGAAAGGGGCAGGGCGATGGGGGAGGATGGAGTCAGGGCGGGAGGGGAGGACAGGGGTCCCGAGAGGCGAGGGCAGCTGCACGCTGCAGGGCTGTGACCAGGGAGGCGCCAGGCTTTGGGTAAGTGAGCTGGGCTGGCGGGTCCTGCGGATGGTTTGCGGATGGTGCTGGGACCTGACTTCGATTTGGACCGTACTGCTCTGGCCACCCCGTGAAGAACAGACTAAAACAGCACCGTGTGGGGTGGTGACCAAGAGAAGGCGAGGGTCAGAACCCCGGCCCTGTGACGCTGTCACTTGTCCCTTTGGGCCCCTCACAGCCTCCAAACTCTCCCCCTCTTGCTGCTTTCCTGGTGACAAACATGACCGTGTCCCCTGATGGCTGCTCACAGCCTGCCCATCAGCTACCCAATTCCACCCTTAGAAAGGGGGCCAGAGGGACACGCCCATCCAGAGCCCACCCGCTCCCCTCTGGACCACAGTCCAGCTCCCCAGACCCTGGAATGCCCCCGCCTCAAAGCCCCCAAGCTCCCCCGCCAGCTCCTGCACAGGCCCCCTCCCTAGTCTGCCCCCCAGAAGGGCAGGTGACACCCCTGGGGTGTACCCCCTGGACAGGGTGGGCAGCCGAGGAGAGGGCTGTTTGCAGGGCGCCATGGGCAGAACCTGGACGTGAACTCGGGGTGTCTCCACGTGTGCAAGGCCCTGGTGATGAGGCTCAAACCCCAGGTCAGAAGGAAGGACGGCGGGCCCCACGAGGCCAGTGACAATGCACAGCCTTTCACCCACTCCAGGTAGCAGGAGAGACTGGCCTGAAGCCTGGCAGGCAGGAGACAAAGACGGGAATTTCACACCCTGAAATTATAAAGGGGGCCTCCTCTACCCACAGGTAGCATCAGTGCTATTGGTCACCTCCTTGAAATACTCTAGGGGTAGGGCAGGCTGAATAATGTTCCCCAAAGATGTCCACCTCCCAGTCCCTGGGGCCTGTGACTATGTCACCTTACCCGACAAAGGGACCCTGCATATGTGATTAAGTTAAGGACGTTGAGATGTGGGAATCATCCAAGTGGATGCAGTGTAATCGCAGGGTCCTCATAAGAGGGAGGCAGCAGGTCAGAGAGGAGAGAAGATGCTAATCGCTGGCTCTGCAATTAGCAACTTCTAATAACAGGGAGGGGCTGGGAGCAGCCACCAGAAGGTGGGGAAGGCAGGGAAGGGTCTCCCCAAAGCCTTCCGAAAGGCAGGCAGCTCTGCTGACACCCTGATTTTAGCCCGTGTGACTCATTTTGGATCTGACCTCCTGAACTGTAAGAGAACACATTTGTTTTATTTCACGTTGGGACAATTTGTTACAGCAACAGTAACAAACTAATTCACAGAGCTTCTCACCCTCGGTGCCAATGACAATTTGGGCCACTTATTTCTTTGCCGTGGAGGCGGTCCTGTGCATCGTAGGAGACTTAACAACATCCCCGGCCTCTGCACACGTGATGCTAATAGCCCGCTCCCCGGTCCCAGCCATCAAAAATGTCTCCAGATGGTCAAATATCTCCTGGGGCCGTAGTCACGTACACTGTCCTTCATGCTGAATTTACTCCAATAGACCCTCAGCAAAGCCCCCGGGGGCACCTGGATTCCCAGCCCATCCGCCACTGAATTCACCAAACCCTGACTTTCATTAAACCCAAGCCTTACAGGTAGAGAGTTGAATGAAGCACGGTTTGTGCCTCAGAGAACTTGCAGTCAGCGGTCGAGGCAGCCTGCTGAAATGAATAATTACATGGTGGCATCTCACTCCTTTACGGCTACGTTCTAAACTCAGAACAAATGGCAAAAAGCAGCATGGTCAGGGTTAGCCTTGGCCTTTCCTCCAGAGAGTGTCAGGTGGACACACGGGGGCATCTTACATGCCACCAGCACTGGGTACAGATCTGCCACCTCCTGAGAGCCACACGAGGGGCGTGGTTCCTCTTCAGGGCCAGCAACGAGAGAATGGGGCAACTTCCCTATTACATGTGAGATGTAATTCACATACCCTAACATTCGCCCTTTGAAGGTGTACATTTCAGAGGTGTTGGCGCACTCACAAGGTTCTGCACCCATCACACTAATTCCAGAACATTTTCATCACCCCCGGAAGCAGCCCCGGACCCGCTCCCCCCACCGAAGAGCCCCAGCCAACCACTGAGCTGCGGCCCCTCAGAGTTCTAGAAGTTTCCCCCAAATAGGCTACGGATGCGGCTAAACTCACTTCCTGATGCAGGAGGGTGGGCGGGTGCCGCACAGCTCTGTTCACGCGTGTGAAACACAAAGCCTTAATCTAGGTATGCAGGAGGGTGGGCGGGTGCCGCACAGCTCTGTTCACGCGTGTGAAATACAAAGGCTTAATCTAGGT
This sequence comes from Delphinapterus leucas, assembly GCF_059928025.1. NCBI lineage: Eukaryota > Metazoa > Chordata > Mammalia > Artiodactyla > Monodontidae > Delphinapterus > Delphinapterus leucas. The sequence continues at coordinate 2,050,990 of NC_143142.1, read as the reverse complement.
ATGCAGGAGGGTGGGCGGGTGCCGCACAGCTCTGTTCCATGCCTGTGAAATACAAAGCCTTAATCTAGGTATGCAGGAGGGTGGGCGGGTGCCGCATAGCTCTGTTCCATGCGTGTGAAATACAAAGGCTTAATCCAGGTACTAGATTGTAGGACTGCAGGGGATGGTTATTTTAGTCTTTTATGTTTAAATATTTTTTCCCACTATGAGAATCCAATAAAGTGTTAACACTCAAAAAAAAAAAAAAAGCCAAAGAATTCATACAGGTTAACTCAGTAACATCAATAGCAAATCAACCCACCCATTAAATATTGAAGGAGATCCCAGCTCATCAAGAATGCATGAAGCTATCCAATTACCTGTACCCTGATAAAGCAATTTTCTGACTTAGCTATTCTCTTTATGACAAAGGTCGTTAACCAACTGAAGAAAAGTTTAAAATTCATGAAGTTTGAAAAACCAAAGGTAGACACCTCTGGTCTTCAACATAAGCCCAATTTCCATTCTGGAGCGCTGCCTACCATCTCTTGTTCAGCAGTGTTTAACATTCCTAAGAAATGGAAACGCATAATAGGTTTTACAGGATCGCTTCCAGAAACATTCAAATTTTCTTATTTATTGCTTTGTATGCCACAGAGAGGGTAAAAGGAGCGCCAAGAGCCCTGAATTTTGATGATTTTGAAACTCAGAAGGAGTTTCAACCACATTCTGCTTTGGAATTCCGCAGCCCCTCCTTCTTCACGCTCACGCTCAGGAAAGCGGAAGTGAAGCCCATCCTACCTTTAGGACCTGTTCTAGGTTCTCCAGCTTGGCTTGGAGTTGGTGTTTCTCCTTCACGGCCAAATCGCGTTCTCTGGTCACTATGGTGAGCGTGTGTTTAAGTCGAGCATACTCTGCTTTCACCTACAAGTAGCAAGGATGGAGAGAAGGGGCTGTTTACAACATGCATAGGAGCTGCGGTGGGTATTTGTCCCCAGCTGTCATTTGTCACCTCCCCTTTTTGGAGACTCTTCCCCTCTGTCATCCTCAGTCATGGACTTCATGGTGGGCCCACTCCTGCTGGGGTGAATACGTGTGACCAAAGGCTGGCCAGTCAGCACACAGCCTCCCTCTTCATCCCGCCCATCCTCGCCATGGCCACAGTGATTGGCTCGGGACTGGGAATGTGACCCAGGTCTGGCCAATCAGTGTAATCCCATGCCCTGGATATGGTGATTGGTTGGGGCAGGGCACAGGACCCAGGTGCGTCCGCGGAGAATGAGATATTGGCCTTGTGTAAGAATCTGGGAAGAGACTCTCTCTTTTGCCCTCTGGACTTGGAAAGTTGAGGACAAAGGCAGGAGCTACAGTGCCATGTGCCATCATGAGGGAAGAACTCAGCTGAGAATAGAGCCAAGAGATGCCGAGGGAGAAGTAGGGTCCTGATGACATCACTTGAGCACCTAGATCAAGCTGTACCTGAAGCTAATGTTCTCCTTTCCTGTTACTTGGGCCAACAGATTCCCTTGGTTTGCTTGTACCAATTTGAATTGTCTTCTGTCCGTCTGAACTGAAAGTCCTAACAGACAAAATGTTACCCAAATTGTCGAGCCATACTAATTTCTGTTGTCTAAAATTTTCACCCCTGTCTTAAAAGTGGACAAAAGGGGCAACAAGGCTCCACATGGATTAGAATGGTGGGTGTTCCAATAACCTCAGAAATCATGTCCACCCTAAGCCCACAACCCCCAGGACCACGTTTAGAACTTATCTGGGAGGCTCCACTGATTCTCAATCTCTCCTCCAGCTTCTTTGAAACAGATAAGGGCAGCCATTGACGAGAGAAGTTATCTGATTTATTTTCCTTTATTTTTCATTGTGCAGCATACTTTAACCCAGCCACAGGATTTTAATTTCTTTCCCTCCTCCCCAAACATTACAACATGAATTATGTTTTCAATAACAGACTGTCACAAAGTCATGTTTGTTTTTCTTTTAGCTACAAAAGTCCTGCTTCAAACGCTTTAGGTACAGAGTGTTCGTTTAACCTTACAATTTCTGTGGCATAGAAAGAAAGGAAGGCGCCCACTTGGAATTCCTAAATGGAACAGGGTTACGTGGAAGCTGTTATTAAGAGGTCGTAGAGGGATCTGATTCACAGAGGTATTTTCACACCATTTTGCTACAGCATGATGCATCAGGCAATGAACGTGGGGAAAAATTCAAATGCTCCCTTGTGAAAATGTCATGACCTATAGGAATTAAGCAGTACCCGCACTTGAACCTCAACACTGGCTTTGCTGAAAAGCCATCACTTCTCATGTTCTGGCTAATCAAGGAAACTAGACTTGGGACTAGTGTTCGAATACCCCAAGTCCAGTCTCATACAGTGGCCAGCATTAGCTCTCCGGAATAAAAATCAGATCTTGCTGCTTCCTGATTGAAACCTCCCGGGGCTGCCATGAAAATCAGAATAAAATCCAAACTCCTGATGTGGCCCCAAAGTCCTGTAGCATCTTGCCCACCCACCTCTCTGATCTGACCCGCAACCATTCACCATGCTCAGCCACCCTGGCCTCTTTTTGTCCCCTGAACAAGCCAAGCTTATTCCCGCCCCAGGGCCTTTGCACGTGCTCTTCCCATTGTGGCACATCCCTACCCAGCTCCCACTCCACCCCCCGTCTCTGCCAGTCTGGCTCCTTCTCATCAATTACGTCACTACTCAGACAAGCCCTCGGGTACCAAAATCCTCCCCACCTGTCTGCCTCCTTTCCCCTCACTGCTTTGCCCTGCTTTATTTTCCACGGGCGTTTATCACTATGTGAAATTATCCTGTGAGCTGTTTATGCTTTTCTTGGGGTTTCTCCTCATTAGAATGTAAGCTCCGATGGGAAAGGAGTTTTCTTTTGTGATCCGATTCCCTGTCATCAGAGAGGAGAAGCAGAGTGAACAGCCAAAGTCCACATAAGTCAGGTGTTTCCAAGAAACTCAGATTCACGCGTTGTAGGGAATCCTCCGACTTGGGTTTCAGGCTCTGTTTGCTGACCTCATTTATTCCCGTACATTTAGTTTTTATCCAGTCCCTTATAAGAGCACGGGGCAGTCAGGAATCACCCTCCCGAGGGCACTGACCAGGCCTTTGGCCAAGAATAGCCAATCCCCAGCCTGCAGACAGACCACAACCCAGATGTGAATCTGGTAACTGACTGGCAGGCACCAGACCTGCTCTCCAGCAGGGATGCTGCCAACGGTGGTTAGGACAGACGTTAGAGGGTCAGGCCCACCCATAAATCCCGCTTACCCCACATGGAGCTAAAATGCTGTGCTTCTGTTGTGGGAAATACTGTGTTCGTTGTATATAGTAACTTAACAGAAAGCAATACTGTTGGGGGAAAGAAACAAGCTTTATTTGTCTTGAAGATGCCGCTTTAAAGGATAGCAGCTGTGGACAAGGAAGAATCTACCAGAGGACTTCTGGGCAGCTAAAAGGCCCCGGAAGTCGTTGGCATTTGCACTTTAATACATCTAATACACATCATCTCATGCCAAGAGTGTGGTTTTGCATTTCTTTGACTTAAAATTTTCCATTGTGTCCCCTTTATGTTTATCGGAATGATTAAGGTCACTCCCCTGGTTTGCAACAATGGAAAGAAAGTCTGCTGGTAAGGAGACAAAAGGATAGATTTGGGGAGAGACTGAGGCAGGCTGAATAAAGACCCCACAAGGATGTGCACATCCTAACCCTGGAGCCTGTGAATGTTACCTTACATGGCAAAAATGACTTGGAAGGGGTGATTAAGATAAGGATCTTGAGATGGGGAGATTGTCCTGGATTATCCTGGTGGGTCCAGTGTAGCAATGGCAAGGGTCCTGATGAGGGAAGGCGGAGAATCGGGTCAGAAAAGAGAGATTTTAAAGATGCTGTACTGCCGGGTTTGGACAGGGAGGAAGGGGCCATGAGTCCAGGAATGCGGGTGCCTCTAGGAGCTGGAAAAGGTGAGAACGCAATTCTCTCCTGGAGCCTCCAGAAGGAATGAGCCCTGCCGACACCTTGATTCTAGGACTTCTGACACCGACCAGTCTGGTTCCAGTGACTCCACAATTAAGAAAGGAAAAGAAAAAGAAAGTGTTGGAAACATGAGGTTAAATTGGTCTTGGAAGTCTCAAAGACTGATCTCTCACATGAAAAAAATACCTGTTTGTGAAAATCTCTGCTCTTTCCCAAGAAATGAAAATCCTCCACTGTCACTGGTCACGCCACCCTCCAGCTTAGCTCCCTTAACTCGCCCACACCCACCTAAATGGCCCTTGGTAACGCTCCCCATTGCTTTTCGAGGTGTGTCATCTCTTTCCGGCAGGGACCCAGACTGAGATGCCGTGTGACCCCATTCTCCGTGACAGGCCAGCGGGGATCTCTGGGGGGCAATGACGCCACGTGAACACGATGCTTTATAAGAAAGGCTGGGCTGCTCCAGCTGCAGCGAGGATGGGACCCTCATCAATGCTGCGGTGACCACAAGAGCCGCGGTCCCCGCGGGACGGCGCTGCAGGGGCGCAGGAGCCTGTGTCCCCGTCCGTCTCCAGCAGGTGCCTCTGCCCTGGGCTCTGGAACTGCTGGTCGCATGAGAACAAGAATGCCCCCTGGGTGTTTACGTCACCCAGCCTGGGTCCCTGCTACCTGCAGCTGAAAGAACCGCAGCTGACTCTCACAGAGAAGGGGGCTCTCTCTCATCTGGTAGCAGCCGACCCTGTCTGGAAACAGGACCGAGGCTCCAAACAAAAAACACTCTAAATGTCGGCTCAACGGGCTGCTTGCAGCGCTGGAGTCTCAGGACCTCACGCCACTGCCCAGCCGGCCTTTCCAGCCCTGCCCGTCCCAGGAGCCTTGGAAGAGAGGCCCATCGGCTCACAAGTCCCTGGTCCCCGGCTGCCCAGTGTCCGGAGCTCAAAGCCGGTCACTTTCATGACCAGAGAACCCCATAGAGCCAAACCTATGTCCTGGCACCTGGACTAGAACATTCTCCTGGGAACTCAGCCAGGTTACCTACTGAAGGAGAAGGAAGTCTCGGACTAGCAGAAAGGATGGGAAGAGATTTTCACTAAGACCTATAAACTCCCCTCCTCCACAAAAAAGAAAAAAAAGTTCTCAGATGTTCAAGCTTAAAAGCCCAGACAATTCCTCCTAAGGTGGAAAGCTAAGAACAGTGGACCCTTACAAGATTTTGGTTTTTAATAAAGGAAAAATAGATAATGATACTCAGGTGTGCCTGCTGGTCTTTTCCAGCCAAAGGTATGTGGCTCCACGAATCCCAAACTGGCATCCGACAGATGCCCAGTTTTCTCAGTAATACGATGAAGAAGAGAGACCACCAGCTAGGGAGTGGCATGACCACTGTTCATACCAGTCATTTGTAACCGAACCCGGAATTCCAGCCAACCTCAGATTTCTGGCCAGCAGGTAAAAAGAGTTCACAGGTCATAGGTTCACAGGTCATGAACTTAACACCCCACACACTACCTGGCTTCAGAACATGGGTACCACCGTGTCCTGCTTGCTGCCCGGGACCTCCCACCACACACAGGCACAGCGGCGCATTCCTGACTCAGGCACCAGATCCCGCCACTCGACTCGTCTCTATATCAAAATACAGATTTCGGTGGCAGCCGCAGTAGCACCAGGTGGGAAAGTAGCTTAAAACATTTGGCAACAGTTACTCAGTGAGAAAGTAGCCTGAACCTCCAGTTAGCTACCAGAACAGCTGCCCAGTTTGGGGGGTGGGGAGCTTAATGGGCTCCTTTGAACCCAGGCAAGTAAGAAATTTGAAATCAGTTTAAAAAAAAAAAGTTTGGTTTGCAGGCTTCGAGGGCATTGACCCCATCCTTTGCACTGTGTCCTGCATTCCCAGCTCATTTGTTTCCTTCCGCAGGGCTGCCTGCCCAGGGGAATTCAGTGCAATATTCCAGATAGTCCAATATCCAATTTTGCACCTAAGAGGCAATCCCTTCTGGGCAGGCTTCAGGGAACACACTGACTGCATCCCTTTGCCTCAATAATTAAGAGCTCTGAGCATTAAATTTGCTTATTTAATCAAGGCGACTAAAAAGCAGACTGCAAATCCAAGCCCGAATCAGCGGGGGGAACTAGGAATTCCCAGACGTCTTCCAGAGAACCAGGAAGGTTCCTTGTGTTTCTACAGGTCACAGGGGTGGCCCCCCAGTGGATCTGGTGCTATGGTTGTATGTTTTCGGCAGCAGCACAAACCAACCTGCCCCTTGCACATCCCCAAGTTACCCTGGTCCCTGAGGGCAGTCTTTTTTTTTTTAACATCTTTATTGGAGTATAATTGCTTTACAATGGTGTGTTAGTTTCTGCTTTATAACAAAGTGAATCAGCTATACATATACATATATCCCCATATCTCCTCCCTCTTGGGAGTCTTTTAATGCTGAAGGGAGCTCATTTTCTGGGCCTTGAAGCTTTGTTTAAAAGGCCATGGTGGGGCTTCCCTGGTGGCGCAGTGCTTAGGAATCCACCTGCCAATGCAGGGGACGCGGGTTTGAGCCCTAGTCCAGGAAGATCCCACATGCCGCAGAGCAACTAAGTCCATGAGCCACAACTACTGAAGTCCGCGCTCCTAGAGCCCGAGCTCCGCAACAAGAGAAGCCACCACAATGAGAAGCCTGCGCACCGCAACGAAGAGTTGCCCCCACTCGCCGCAACTAGAGAAAGCCCGTGCGCAGCAACGAAGACCAACGTAGCCAAAAATAAATAAATAAATTTATAAAAGGCCATAGTGTGGAGGCAGCAGGGGAACAAGTTTCAAATCTTAAAGTGAAAAAATAATGTCGGATTTGGTGAGAGTTCTATGGGAGCAGGGGTGCCCCTCAGGGTAGCTAGAGAGACAGGTCCGGGAACGAGACGGTGGTGGTACCCACCACCTGGGTCTGCCATCACCAAGCAGGGACCACACTCCGGGTGTAGGAACCCAGCTTAGGAGCAGACAGACGCGCACATGGAGTGATCTGAGCGAAAGAGAGAAAGCGAAAAAAAAAGGAAAAAGAGAAGGAAAGAGAGAAAGCCATCCCAGGATCAACCCTTCCCCTGGCCAGCTTGCCCAGCCCTGTCATCAGCCCGCCTCTGATGCCAAAACCACCACCATTTTTTTTCATCTTTGTTCCTGTTTAGATAAAAAGACTCTTGGGCTGAGAAGGTCACTAAGCCTCATTATGGATTCACACTTCAGCGTGAGTGAGTTTATCAGAGACTTTCCTGTCTGGAAGGAAAAAGGACAGAGGACACAGGGCCTGGCAGGAATAGGGGGCAAGGGGAACTAAAGGGAGAGTTGGGGGTGTAGAAAAAACACATCTTTTTTTTTAATCGTGGTAAAATACTCATGACATAAAATTTAACGTCTTAACCATTTTTAAGTGTACAGCTCAGTGACATGAAGTACGGTCACATAGTCGTGCAATCATCACCACCAGAACTTTCTCATCTTCCCAAACTGAAACTCCGTCCCCATTGGACACTAACTCCCCATCCCCCGCTCCAGCCCCGGCACCCATCATCCTGCTTTCTGTCTCTAGGAATCTGACTGCTCTAGGGACTTTATGTAAGTGGAATCCTACAGTGTTTGTCCTTCTGTGACTGGCTTTTTTCACTGAGCATAATGTCCTCAAGGTTCACCCGTGTTGCAGCACCGCTGTCAGAGCTTCCTTCCTTTAAAGGCTGAGCAACAGTCCATTGTATGTATAGACCACCTTTTGTTATCCATTCATTTGTAGAGGGACACGGTGGCTTCCACATTTTGGCTATTATGAATAATGCTGCTATGAACAGGGGTGGACAAACACTGCTTCTCAATCCTGCTTTTAATTCTTTTGGGTGTATCTCCAGAAGTGGAGTTGCTGGTTCATGGTGTGACTCCATTTTTAATTTGCTAAGGATCTGCTATCCTGTTCTCAGTAGTCCCTGCACCATTTTACATTCCCACCAACACTTGCTATTTTCTGAAAAGCACAACTTTTGCGGGGGGCGGGGGGGGAGAAGAAAAAAAAAAAAAGGCCAAACAGGAAGGCAGGAAAATAAGTGTGTAATCAAGAAAGCTCTTATTTTTATAGTAACTGAAATACGCTTTAGTACATCTGTGAAATTAGCGACTCCAAACCACCAACCAATCGTTAACTAATATTTACTCTGAGCACCACTGTGTCCTGTTAGATCAGGTGCTGGGGATACGGCGATGGATATGAAGGCAAAGACCTCTGCTACCTGGGAGGTGACATTCTTACGGGGTGGGGGACAGACACACACATTAGCGAAGACACATGATCGACCAAGTAATAAGAGACACAAGAAGACAAAAGCCAGGTGAAGCCACATGGTTAAAAGGAGGAGGAGGGAGGGACGCAGGTGGGAAGCAGGGAAGGTCTAGCTGAGGACGTGACTCTTAGGCTGACATATGAAGAGCGAGAAGCTGATGGCCATCGGAAAAGAAGGGAGTAGAGCTCTAAGCAGGGAAAGTCGTGGCCTGCCCAGGCAGGCTTGGTGGTCAGAGGAGCAAAAAGAAGTTCAGGGTGGACAGAACTTCAGGAATCAAAGGTCGAGAGGCAGGTGACAAGGCTGAGCAAGGTGGTGGCCATGGGGATGAGCTGCATTCCTATTTGGGGAGGAAGTGTACTCAGAGGAGCAACACCGCCTGGCTTGAATCACCAGATCACTCTTGATCCTGCCGGAAAATGACTGTCGGATGTCAGGAAGGGTGGTAAGCAGGCCGTTTCAGCATCTGGGCCAGAGAAATGGCGGCCTGCATTGGTGGGACACAGTGGGCATGGGCTGTTCAGAGTGAGGTGCAGGGGTGAGGAAAGGAAGAATCCTGGCCGGCTCCCAGCATCTTGGCCTGAGCAGCTGGGCGATGGCCAGGCACTGGGATGAGAAAACTAGGAGAGGCAATGGTTTGGGGATTGGACATGGGAAGTTTTGCTCTGGCCCCGATGTGACCGAATAGACGTCTAAGTAGGGATACCTAGCAGACAGCAAACGAGACATTTCCCAAGTGCTTCGTGCAGTGGCCACATGATGAAATATAAGAGGCGGGACCCAGGGTCCCGGCCACCCTCCTTTGGGTGGCCTGCAGTGAGTCTCCCTCTTCGCCTTCCCCAGGTCCCTGCCTGACAGCCCCCCTCCCGGTGGCCCGTCAATAGTGGCTGTTGGTTACCTTGTCCAGCTGCCGGGCCCTTGCGGGAAGGCCTGCATGATGGGGTCTCAGGCGATGGTCTCCCTGGGCAGCATCCTTCAGTGCATTTTCCTAGAACAAAAGGAAAGGGCATGGTGAGATGAAGCCCCAACCTCCAGAGACACGTGGAACACAGTGGTGAAAGGTTCTGATTTGAAATTAGATGTGGGTTGGGTGTGGTTCTGCGATTCACAAGGCTTGTGGTATTGGACCGGTTTCTTCTCTTCTTTCCGAGCCATGAGTTTCCTACTCTATAAAACGGGAGGAATGATACTTTACGATGACGTTACTAGCAGACGATAAAATAATATCTATAAAGCCTGTAGTGAAGTGTGAGAAGATAATTCACATCCGATACACGGTGTGCTGACCTGCATTACACGTTTGTGTCCTAAAGCGGCAACAGAACTGCTCTCCAACTGGAGTTTATCTCAAGCTTTGACCCGCCCCCTCTCCTCACAAACACTGCTCCAAACACATTGCCATAATAAACGGTAGATAACTGCCTTGCTCCAAAAGAAGATAAAAATCTACGAGGACTGTGGATGGCTGGAACACGTGTGGTGGTGGAACTCCCAGGACCCGCCAGACTCTGAGTCCAGAAATGGGCAGAGAGAATGAGGACCCCAATTTTTCTTGCTACGCAGGACTGGAAGCATCCCACTTGAGGCTAGAGACCTGAGCAAAGGTCACCACCTGACCCGAGACTGAGGTCAAGTCCCCAACCCCAGAGCTCTAGCTCACATAAGGGAATTCCCTGGAGAGGCAGAGGGACCAGACCCCCCTGGCTCAGTGATATCACCTGTGCAGGAAATCTGAGCTACCAGTAGTAAAACTGGGAGCGTCCACAGGGTGGGATAGGACTACAAAGAAGTAAGATGAGCACAGAAAGAGATAGATCGGGGGTAAAAATGTCCCATGAAGGTGAGTCTGAAAATAGAAATTCCAAAACACAGAAAGAAAACTCACACTACTAAAGAGATTTAACAAAATTGGTAACCAGGGTGAATTGACTCCAGAAGAAATAAAAATGACAAAGCAACCTGACAATGACATCAGTGAGCAAAGTTGAGGGTCCTTGCAAAGATAAAGGAAGGGATGACGTCCATTCAGAAAGCATAAGGAAGCAGCAACAGGGACGATTAGTGGCCCACTGTGGAAGGTGACGGCAACGGCCACCAGTAGTCAGGTCTGCAGTTTTCTTGTTTGCTTGAAAACAAGTGTGTTCTCTGCTCACCTCCTCGGTGAGTTACTATCTGGGGAGCACCCGCGTCTGAACTGGCCTGGGAATCTCCTCTGCAATACTCTGAGAGTTCTGAATTTGAGCTCGTTCACACTCACGACAGGAAAGGGGCAGGAATCACACGGTTTTGAACGCCTCCCACAGGAAGAAAGGCTCCTCCTGGCTGTTTTCAGGTCCCGTATTTCAGTCAAGCCCCCTTCCCCTCGGCCACCGTCATTAAGATCTCCTCCTCTCCATGGCATCTCCCAGGTTTCCATGGTGATGAAGCACATGGAAGCAATCTCTACGCGCCTCACCCGCGGGGTCTGGTTCTGGAAAAGAATGATCCCCAACCTGTGGGAAAGTGCCTCCCTCCTCTGAGATGTCCCCAGCGGCATAAGTTCATGGTTGTCTTTCTTAAGTCCAGCAGTTACAGTGGAGTCCCCTGCCAGCTCCCTGAAGAACCTGGAGACATTCTGAGATGTGCCACGTGTGAGAGTCACCAGCAATCACAGGGATGGGTGCACTGATCCAGACACCTGACTCCTGGACTTGGAGGGCTTGGATGCCCCAAGGTGAACTACGGTGGCCGTGTCTCAGGGAGTTACAGGAGCAAATTTAAACAGGGTTAGAATGTCAGTTCGGAGGTCAAACTGGCTAAATACAAACTCTAGCTCCTCCGTGTGTTGTCCTGTGACCTCGGGCAGGTTGTCCGATATCTCTACACTCTCTAAGACGGAAGGATGTAGAAGTGTCTACCCAAGCAGCCTTTGGGAGGATTAAAGGAGATGGTTCTCGTAGAGCACCAAGCACTTCCCCGCGCGCGACGGCAGCTCAAGCAGAGGTCCCCTTCCCCACTGGAGGCACCACTGTCACTGTCCACACCTTCCGCTTTCTGCCATATCCACCATCACCTCCCTCTGCAACTGCCCTAGAAAAGTGGATTTTGCAAGAAGGGAACGTCGGGAAGAGAAGCAGCGCTGACTCTTTCATCCGGTTTTACGGTGGTTGTGGAAAAGTTACATTCATCTATTTTACCTATATTCCATCTCAGTGATCAAGGTCAGCTGCTTAACCTGATAAAATCAATCTTCACAAGAAAAAAAGCCCAGGATCTAAATCCAGTCCGGGAAGCACCGATCCACAGTGTCACCAGGCAAAAGGGGGGACACGTGCCCATCGCTTCCCCAAATCAGTCCCAGCATGAATCGGCAATTGGGGTACAGCTTACTGTACTGGCTCCCCAGCCGAGAGGAGCTGGGAACAGAAAGAGCTGCTGAAAAGCAAACTCATCCCCAGACGAACAATCCTGCACCCCACAGAAAACTCCTCAGTAGAAGGCAAAGCCCCTCAAACAGTGATGCTGAAAGAACCCATTCAGCAATCAACACATCCAGGTAAAAGCCCAAAGAAGGGTGAAGATGCCACGTAAGCCACACAGACTATGCGATTTCTTTGCCAGATTATAGCATCTCATTTATCCAGACTTGCCGATCACCCCTGAAAAAGCCGAGAGGCGAGCATGGGGCAGGGGACACATGTGGTCTCGCCCTCCGTGTTGCGGTGACAGCAGACATCGGTCCTCCCGCCCTTTGGAGTAACAGAGCACGGATGCTCCTCAGACATGCATGCATCTTGCGTTGCTCAGGGGAAAATTCAGAAAAAGCCTACTGCTCACGCTTCCAGTCCTATTAAGATGCTGAGAAGCAGCAAGACTTACCCTGGAAGCTTTCATCATTGACACCGTGCAGGACCAGAGCTGCCCACCCGGGGAAGCTGTCACCGCTCCAATTAAACCTAGCCCTTCTGGATTAACCAGTGCCACCAAAGCAGGGCTGCCAAGCAAGAGCCGGAACACCTCACGTACCGGTCGCATGCTTGAGACCAGAAGGCCCCCCAAAGATGTGGGCTTTTAGTTGCAACACGACAAAATGAGACTCGCCAACAGGCGCGGGTGCACAAGCTATGACAATTCACAGGAGGAGGGGGACGGTGAGGACTTAATATAATCTGACACTCCTGCTGAGTGACGAGGTTTTTCACAGCCTGGGGTAAGGCGGCCGGCCACACCAGCGCCCAGATCACAGGTGTGCACACACACCTCCCCCCGCTACAGTGTGATCTGCGCCACACTGGCTTCCCCTGTGCTGGGGGTTTGACACGGTTGACTACTGACCACATCCTGAGGGCCCAGGAATTGAATCTGACAGCCCACGCCCACCGCCTGGAGATGCAAAGCCAGTGACTCATGCATCACTAGGACTGTGATAACAAAGAACTTTCCGAACACCAGCTGTATGAAATCACCCTTTAGCTCAGTCTTCCCGACCTGAAATAACGATTGTTAAGAGAGAAAAACCAGCCTCTGTGTATCTGTTCACTTCTTCGGAAATGGTACAGCTTTCCTGTCCTTGGGAGATTCTCAACATCGTGATGGGAGCAGATTGAGTCTTGGATACTTTACATTTAAAACCATCCGAGTAAGAGGGTTTAGGGTTCACCAAACAGTGGATGCATGAGACAGGGTCTACCCTGTAGGAATCAAAACACACAGTTTGTCGAATCTAGTTGTCTGCAACCACAGATAGAAAAGGGCACAGTCCTTTTTTCCACTTTGTAGATGAACATTTGGAGGTTAGGACCAGCTCCCAGAAGGCTGATCAGAGAGCTCTGGTACTGAGTTGAGGACCCCTGGGACCAGTTACCCCTGAAGCCTGAGTCACGGGAGTGAGTGCCATCTGCCAGTGCGACTAAAGGGAGGACCCAGGACAGAGTGAGAGAGACACAGATATTACAATGGGCAGAAGAAGAGGCTCCTGCAAAGGGCTGGGCAGGAGTGATGGGAAACAAGGAGTGTGACGTCCTATAAGCTAAGGAAGCACAAACTTGAGGATGAGGGTCCACAGCATCAAATGCTACCCAAGCCAGGCAAGGACCACAGGATGGACGTGGTCTTAGTGGGTGCAGCATTGAAGACGCCCCCCGTGACCTTCAAGAGAGGTGCTGAGAGAGAACCCTCCCACACTGTTGGTGGGAATGTAAGTTGGTGCAGCCGCTATGGAGAACAGTATGGAGGTTCCTCAAAAAACTAAAACTACCATATGGTCCAGCAATCCCACTCCTGGACATATATCTGGAGAAAACTCTAATTCAAAAAGACACACGCATCCCAGCGTTCATAGCAGCACTATGCACAATAGCCACGACATGGAAACAACCTAAATGTCCACCGACAGATGAATGGATAAAGAAGATGCGGCACGTATATACAATGGAATATTAGTCAGCCATGAAAAGAATGAAATGATGCCATTTGCAGCTACATGGATGGACCTAGAGATGATCATACTAAGTGAAGTGAGTCAGACAGAGAAAGACAAATACCATCTGATGTCACTTATGTGTGGAATCTATAAAAAAAAGTGATACGAATGAACTTATTTACAAAACAGAAATAGACTTACAGACATAGAGGACAGACTTATGGTTACCAAAGGGGAAGCGGGGGAGTGATAAATTAGGAATTTGGGATTAGCAGATACACACTACTATATAGGTAAAACAGATAAATAACAAGGATCTACTGTGTGGCACAGGGAAACATACTCAGTATCTTATAATAACCTATAATGGAAAAGAATCTGAAAAAGAATATATAAATATATATGCATAACTGAATCACTTTGCTGTACACCTGAAACACTGTAAATCAACTCTACTTCAACAAAAAAATAGAAAGTTTTAAAAAGTTTTCAAAAATAAAATAAAAATACAAAGACAGGTGCTGAGGATGGAATAGCAGAGGTCACCGCGTGACAGACAGGAGAGGTCCAGAAACTGAGAGTCGGTAGTTCTTGGAAGAATACTGAGTTGAACAGGAGAAGAGAGCCCAAGATGAGCCTCCGAGGGATGTGCGTGGCCGCGGGAAGGCGGAGGAGGTGCAGGCTCGGGCAGCAGCAGAGGTAGGTAACAAAACCCAGTGGCTCCACCCTCCTCCTGCAGGTAAGTGGCTGTTGGTGGGTGATGGAAACAGGGACACTCGCGGGAAATCCAGTTAAGGCCGCAGGTGGTGACGCTCATGCGAGCGGCAGGCCACACTGGGAAGGAGCGAGGGCAAGAGAGAAGCACAAAGCACTTCGGGGATGAGACCACGTGAGGGGAGATGAATGCACATTCAATTACATCGCGGCTGCAATGCACGGAGCTCCTACTCCGAGCCAGGAGCTGATCTAAGCTCGTTGCTTCCTTGTTTTTCTTTTAAAAGCTCATCCAATTCTCACATCTCTGTGAGGTGGACACTACTATCCCCACTTGGTATACAAAGAAACTAAGGCACCAAGGGTTAAGTAACCTGAACAGGTAACCTCCACGTAGCAGGTGGGGCAGCTCCGGAGCATTGGACCACGCTGCTCCCTGCACCCTTGTCGCCCCCAACTCTCTTTCTGAAGAGCAATGTCCTGCAGCTTTCCTGGTCCCGGAAGCTGCCAATGGGCTCAGAAATGCCTCCAGCTGGGAGGAGTGGGTGTCCTGGGAGACCTGGGACAGCGTTCCTCAGGCTGGGGGCTGAAGATACAGTCTTGAGGGGTGGTCTATGAAAAGAAAATTTTGGTATTTTTTTATTTCCATGAAATCTAAAAGGAATAAATATAAGCATATCCCTTGCCTCCTTACCACTCTACTGAATTTCAATGCCTGTGTGTGTGTGTGTGTGTGTGTGTGTGTGTGTGTGTGTGTGTCTGTGTGTGTGTCTGCACCGGCTTGAAGAATTACCATCTTGACTGCCCCAAGGTAATGAAAAGATAACAAAGGCTAACGTAAATGGTGCTTTCACACCAAGTGCAAAGCCACATGCCTTCATATGTGCTTAAGAATCAAAGATTTTGCAGGAGTTTGAAAGAGATCAACGGTAGGAATGTTGAAACAGCTTTCAGGCAGCTGTCACCATGTGCCTAAGTAAAGTTGCGTACAGGGCACCATCTTTACTTACAGAGGAAAATTCAGTTTAAATAAAGTAATATCATCCGGCACATTAAATTACAGTAAGTTTGAATTTTGAACTTTATTGGTTTCTCTCGTTTGTTTCTTTCTAACCTGTTCATCTGTGTCGGCTGTATGGTTTAGAAAAGCTGTAAAAATTTTATAAACCAGTTTTATCACTGTGCACATGTAATTACATTATGAATTATAAATATATAATCATACTATGTTTAAATATAATAAAGACTATGTTGTTATAACATGCAAGTCCAGTAGGATCATATTGTGCAAGAGTGATATAATTACCAATGATAATAATATATAGTAAAAATTATGGAAGTCAACACTGGGATGTGCTTGATATAATATTTTCCTTTCTGAAAAGTCTTCCTGAGTGGCTCTAGCCTAAAGGCATGGGCAGGGAGGATGGAGTAGCGCAGAAGAGAAAGGAAGGGGGAATAACAGGATGGCGTGGAGTGCCTGGGGTGAGAGAGCCAGAAGGAAGGGGGAGGAGCTTGCTTTGTTCCTGTCCAGGGTCCTGACCAAGCTGAGCCCCACTCCTGCCTCTTGTGGTCAAGGCCCAGGACAGCATCTAAGTCATTCACATGCTTTGGAGAAATACTGGGACTCAGAAGACCTGGGTTTGAGACCTAATTCTAACATTTACCAAGTGTGATTCTGGGTAAATTCTTTAACCCTCTGAGTATTCCTGGCAATTTAAATGAGATAATACACATAAGCACACTTTGCAATCTGTAAAGGGCAACTTGAATGTGAAAGACCGTTATGTAAATAAAGGGACTGCCTCTGTTTTCCTGTAATGCTCTGGGGGTCAGGGCAGGGAGAGAGAAATCCAAATCTCTAAGTCCCCGTCTGTATTCAGAAGACCCCATAAATGTGCACTTGGAATACACGCTATTCCTTGACCTGTTTGATATTCAGGCATCGTACATATGCCAATAATGCAATTACGGAAAAGCACACTGTGCTATTTAAAAGCTATTTTTCTAATATAGGTTAAAGACGAGCTGAAATGGAAAAATGTAACACACCAAGCAGGTTGTAATGCTAAGCTCAACACTTTGCTAAGACAAACACTTGTATTTTAAAGAAAGCGTCTCTCAGTGATTGTATTTCATCAGTTTACATGTACTTACTATGTGTGCTTGGTCCTTCTAATGGTTAAATATAAGCACAGTGAAATTTATGCTTGGTTCCCATTGGTCACTATCGTCAGTACACAGGCTGGCCCCAAAGACAGCTCTTCTCTACCAAAAACGGTGGGACTGGACCTAGGAGAGTTATTCGACACGGGATTAACAAGGGTAGGGGAGCACGGGGAGAGGAAGAGAGGACAGTTAAAACGTAGAAGAGTTGGAACTCTCCTACATTGCTGGCGGGGACATAAAACGGTGCAGCCGCTGTGGAAGAGAATTGGCTGTTTCCTCGAAAGGGTTTAACAGAATTACCTTATGACCCCGTGATTCCACTCTTAGATATATACCCAAAAGAACTGGAAAAAAGGGGTCCAAACAAATCCTTGTATGTAAATGTTCACAGCAGCACTATTCACAATGGCCAAAATGTGGAAAAAACTCAGATAGGTGTCCATCAGCTGAGGGACATATAAACAAAACGTGGTCTCTCCATACAACGGCATGTCATTCAGCCATAAAAAGGAATGAAGCACTGACACACACTACAAGGTGTACGTTGAAAACATCAAGCTAAGTGAAAGAAGTCAGACACGAAATGTTACATACTGTGTATGTTTGGTATGAAATACAAAAAATAGGTAAATCCATAAAGACAGAAAGCACGCTTCTGGTTGCCAGCGACTGGGGGGAGCGGGGAAGCGGGAGTGATTGCTCAATGGATACGGGGTTTCCCTTTGAGGTGATGAAAATGTTTTAGAACCGGATAGAGGTGGTGATTGTACGACACTGTGAACGTGCTTAAATGCCACTGAATTGTTTACTATAAAACTGTTAATTCTATGTTGTATGAATTTAACCTCAATTTTTGAAAATTGTCATCAATTCCTCCAGCAACAGAGCCTGAAGTGCTGTGAGACAAGAAAGGTTATTCCCCAACTATTTCTCCATAAGCTCTTCCTGTTGGAAGTATCTCCCGCATTGAGACCCACTTGGGACAACTGGTCTCCTAGATGCAAACAACACTGCATCTGGTCCTCAACCAATAAGCAGCAGTCCCCCCCCCCCCCCCCAGCGCTAGAGGGAAAAGCTGAGACCTGTTAGGTTCATCTCCAATATGGCTCCTGCCAAAGGGACCTTCAGGATCCCTTTTTCTATATATGACTTCGGCATAACCTGCTGGCTTTGGAGCTGAATGCTGGCATAAAATGCAACTCTTCCATGGGCTTGTTTGTCATACACAATGCGTAAGAATTTTAAAACCATCTTCCACCTACTCTCCAAAAAGGATTTAAAGATGCCTGTAATAAAATATTTATGCAACAGGGTGGTTAAGAATAAAAAAAAAAAAAGAGTACAATATATAGAAAAATGTATAACCAGGGAATCACACAGAGGATTTTACCCATTGACTGAACATCACATTTGAGCACTGAGCTTGCCAGCTATGAATTGGAAGGACAAGTGATCAGATAGAAATTTGTTCATGGAAAGAATGAGCCTCCTAGGATCCTTCCACAAATAACATGGCGATAAAAAAATATTTAAGTGCCTTTTAAAAAAGTGTTTGCTTTTTCAAGAGATAGTTTATCAGTAACCATATTGTTACAATGTTGTTACAAAATGGCACCACTCCTTTAACAGCTTCAGCGTCTTATACTCCTGCCAACCTAGGGGCTTTCTTTCCTTCACCACATTCCAAATTCTTGATCATGGAAACTTGGAGTTATACAAGCAAATGGAAACAGTCATGCTGCAAACTGGCCCAACCAGGCAGAGTCAGGCTGTAACCTTGGGCAAACTGAGCAGCCACTCACTCAGTAATACCAAGTGTCTCCCCCAAAGACCCATCACTCCGATTGATTAGTGACCGGATTTGCCTTATGACTCAGAGACCTCCAGGTGTTAGAAAAGACATATTTGAGTTTAGGTCCAAATCTGTCTTCTGTCCACATCGTGGTACATCAAACGTCATAGAAAACAGACCAAATTCCTTTCCTACCTGGACGTTTCAGATATATATATTTTTTTGGCTGTGCTGAGCGGCATGCAAGATGCAGAATCTTAGTTCCCCGACCAGGGATTGAACCCGTGTCCCCTGCAGTGGAAGCGTGGAGTCTTAACCACGGGACTGCCAGGGGAAGTCCCTGGATGTTTCAGGTATTTTTAACATAACTTTTTGTTTTGTTTTGTTTTGATTGAGTTATAATTAACATGCAATATTATATTAGTTTCAGACGTACAGCACAGTGATTTGATATTTTTATACATAATGAAATAATCACTGCAATAGGACGAGTTACCATCGTCACCATACAAAGTTCTCACAGTATTACTGACTCTATTCCCTATGTGTACATTACATCCTTGTGACATCTTTCTCTTATACCGGATGTTTGTACCTCTTAATCTCCCTCACCTACTTCATCTGACCCCCCAAACCACCTCCCTTCTGGCATCCACCTGTTTGTTCTCTGTATCTATGAGTCTGTTTCTGTTTTGTTTGTTTCATTTGTTTTGTTTTTTAGATTCTACATATAAGTGATACCGTATGGTACTTGTCTTTCCCTGTCTGACTTATTTCACTTAGCATAATACCCTCCAGGTCCGTCCATGTTGCCACAGATGGGAAGGTTTCATTCTTTTTACAGCTGAGTAATATTCCATTGTACACATACCACATCTTCTTTATCCATCCATCTATTGATGGGCACTTCATTAACTTTTTTTTTTAATGTTTTTCTTTATTTAGAAGTTTTTTTCTTTGTTTCTTTATTTATTTTTTTGGCTGCATTGGATCTTAGCTGCAGTATGCCGGATATTTGTTGAGGCATGCGGGATCTTTCACTGTGGCATGGGCTCTTCGTTGGGGTGTGCGAGCTTCTCTCTCTTTGTGGCGCGCAGACTTTCTCCCTCTAGTTGTGGCCCACAGGCTCCAGGGCAGGTGGGCTCTGTAGTTTGCGGCGTGTGGGCTCTCTCACTGAGGTGCGCGGGCTCAGTAGTTGTGGTGCGAGGGCCTAGCTGCCCCGCGGCATGTGGGATCTTAGTTCCCCAACCAGGGGTCTAACCCGTGTCCCCTGCATTCGAAGGCAGATTCTTCACCACTGGATCACCAGGGAGGTCCCTCATTAACTTTTTAGATTGAAGTAAAAAACACATACACAAAAGTGCACAAATCATAGGCATACAGCTCTGTTAATTGTTAGAAAGTGCACACATCAACACAATCATAGCCCAGGTCACAACATAGAACTTTTCAGTAGCCCCCAAATTTCTCTCCTGTCTCCTTCCCAGTCAAGATTCTCCCAAAAGGTAACCACTAATTGTTTTGCCTCCTTTCTAACTCTATGTAAATAGAATAAAAATAATTGACAGAGGTAGGGGTGTATGTGAGCCAGAGAGAGAGGGAGAAGTGGGGAGGGGAGGAGAGGGGAGGGAGCGGGACTGGCTTGTGGAGCTGGAGGGAGGTTCTCACCCACAGACATTATTTTTGGTCAAATAAATATCATCCCGTGGTTACTGCCTTCTGAAATGCAGGTGATCCTAGAATAGGTTGACACTTTTAGTCCCTATACTTAATAATGACTGACTCAATTTATCCCCAAATAGAAGCTCAAAAAGGAAAACCAAACTCTTTGTTGATTTTATGAATCCTCCTCTGGGAGCGGTTCCCGAAAGGGCTTGAGAATCCTTTTTAGGCATCAAAAAATTCACAACCAAGGGAACCTTCCTACACTGTTGATAAGAATGTAAATTGGTACAGTCACTGTGGAAAATGGTATGGATGTTCCTCAAAAAACTTAAAATAGAGTTGCCATATGATCCAGCCGCCCCACTCCTGGGCATATATCCAGACAAAACTATAATCCAAAAAGATCCATGCACCCCTGTGTTCACTGCAGTACTATTCACAACAGCCAAGACATGGAAGCAACATGAATGTCCATCGACAGGTGAATGGATAAAGATGTGGTGCATATACACAATGGAATATTACTCAGCCATAAAAAGGACAAAATAATGCCGTTTGCAGCAACGTGGATGGACCTACAGATTATCATACTAAGTGGAGTAAAGAGAAAGACAAATACCATATGATATCACTTATATGTGGAATCTAAAATACAACACAATTCAACATACCTACAGAACAAAAACAGACTTACAGACATAGAGAACAGACTTGCGGTTGCCAAGGCAGTGGGGAGGGGAGGGAAGGATTGGGAGTTTGGGATTAGCAGAGGCAAACTATTATATATAGGATGGATATAAAACAAGTTCCTATTGTAGAGCACAGGGAACTATATTTGAAATCCTGTGACAAACCATAATGGAAAAGAATATGAAAAAGAATATATATATATAAAACTGATTCACTTTGCTGTACAGAATAAATTAACACAACATTGTAAATCAACTATGCTTCAACAAAATTTTTTAAACATTCAAAATCAACACTCCAATTACATGATTGCATCCGGACTTTCATTTATTTGGGGCATTTATGGATGACTTTGGCAATGATCTATCCCCCAGCCCACCTCCACTACTGGAGTCCTATATGGTAGCCACCAGACACATCTGGTTGTTTAATTTTAAAGTTCACTAAAATCAAGTAAAATTCCAGTATAGAGCTTAATTACCCTCCTCTTGAGTATGGACTGGACTTAGCAACTTGCTTCCAGAGACCAGGATATGTTTAGAGAAGAACAGCAGCTTCGCAGTGGAGAAACCTGGCCGACACCAGCTTAACCAGGAGATCAAGGTCAACACCACCAGTGAGAACGTCATCATCACATTGACATCATATGATGGGAGGAGATGAGAAGGGCACTTCACCTCTGTGGTACTTTCTCCAAAAACCTATAACCCCAGTCTAGTCATGAGAAACCCCCAAATTGGGGATATTCTAAGATTCTGAGAAACTCTCGGAAATCTGCATAGACTACGGAGGCAGGATGACTAAAGGCCATGTCAGGTCCTGAGTGGAATCCTGGAACAGAGCACTGGGACATCACCAAGGCGACCTGTGCCCCTTGTACCTAGACACGATGTCAGCTGTAGCTGCATATTTGCAAACGCTGGAACTGGTCCATGGAATACTCCTGGGCAGACAGGAGAACCACCTGACTTTGCCCCCAAAGTTTGCCTCTGCCTCTGTAGCTGACATTTCTATGAGTAGACTTATCTTCCATGAATCCCATTTTGCCACTGGCGATGCAGGATGGAGGGTGCTGGGCTGGGAAGAAGGTATCAGGTCCCAAGTATGAGGTTAGTGGAGATTCAGAAAAAGCAGATTGAGACTCGACCTTGGAGGACCCCCAGCTCACGCAGTGGCCAGCTGTGTTGCTGTCAGCAAATTACTTAACTTCTCTACTTCTCCCTCCCTTCACCTATAGAAATGGGCATCACAACCCATACCCTCGCAAGGTCATTGGGAAGACTGAAATAAACAGTCCATGAGAAAGATCCTGCTACACACTAGAAAGAAAGCAAATGTAAGTTTCTAGTGTCCCCGTGCAGAATTCTCAACCCAGGCTGTACAGCATATACAGCGCATCTCAAATTGCAAAGGAAAATCTTCTCCTATCACAAATTCCTTGGCCTCGGGGAACAGGAAGCGTCCTGATCTCTTTTGATGGAGGAAATGAGACTGCCTCTCTTTCTGGCATGGAGATGTCATTAGAGGGTCCACGTCAGTGCTTAGAGCTAAATCCAGATCACTTTTAAAAATTTCCCCTTTTGCTGAGGCTGGACCCACGGTGAGAGCCTTGCTAGTTTCAAGCACGTTTGCTCTTACTCTGTCTCTCTCTGGATGGGACTGTCAACAGATCTGCCATCTCCATTTTCATTCACGCAGGATCACTTGACTCCAAGAGCTGACAGAAGCAAAATGTATGCCTGCAGAGTCCTTCAATGTGGAGGGAAAAGGGCTAAAAATTTCTCAGTGTTTTACAAGGGAGATTATTCAAAATGGCAACATATGACTGGATTCGCCCCACCATGGTTTATGTGGCCCAAGTTATCTAAAGAGTCATCAACATTTTAAAATAGAAAATTTATTATTACTAAAAAAGGAAGATTTACACTTTCCGGTGAAAAATCAGAAAATTTGGCAAACTTGGGTCTGCATTTCCACATGGTCACAATTAGCCATAAACCTCGATGCTTTTTCATCTTTGGTCCTAAGTGTCCTTACTCATCCCTGAGCTCCTCAGGGAGCTGCAGCTCAGAGAGGTCAGACGACGTAAGGAAGCTCACACAGCTGATCTGTGCCAGAGGCTGAAGCTGCATCCATGCCTTCAGCACCCCTCCTCCACACCTGCCTCCCACCCCACCCTCGCCGAAGACTGAGCCCGCGCTCACATTAGCACACGCTGCTGTGAGAGCATCCCCTCCGTGCCGCCCTGCGGCCAGAGTCTACACACTTGAGCTCTGCAACGTCTGAGCACGTTTCCTAAGATAGAGTTTACAGGATCTGCATCAGTAGAGTGAGTCACGAGCATCACAGGTCCACTGCCGGGCCAGCCAACAACTCAACCGACTTCACGTGCTCTTAAGTCAAGGGAGTGATGAACTTGGCTTCTCCCTCCCATTCTTCTTCTATCCCATTGCCAGGCGATCATGTTTTGGGGTGGGGGGACCACGATGTAGTACCAAGTAAGGAGGGAGGGGGCTGGGCAGGGTGAGCCCGAGGGTGATAAAAGGGCAGGACGTGCCTATGGCTCTGCAGACCCTCTGGGGCTGGTCGTCAGTTACTTTCGGTGCCTTCCTAGACCAGGCATCAGCAAACCATGGCCCACAAGCCAAATCCAACTCGCCTCCTGTTTTTGTGAATAAAGTTTTACTGGAACACAGTCATGCTAATTCATTTACAAAGTGAATTTTTTTCAGAAGCGATTCAATCATGCAGTGCAGGACATGGTGATCTGTGGCTCAGAGATACTGCCATGTCTGGGGAGAGAGGCCCAGGACACCAGAGGCTCATAAACAGTGAGCAGAAGATATATATATATATATATATATATATATTATCGTCACAGCTCTATAATGATAGAGACTTTTGTAAATATATACACACTTATTTGTTGCTTGCTCACTTCCTTCTTATTTCTCTAGGCTGTTGACCCTTAAACAACACCGGGGGGAGGGACGCCGACCCTCCGTGCCATGGAAAATCCACATGTAACTTGTAGTTGCTCCTCCTCACGCGTGGTCCCTCCATATCCACACGGTTCAAACTCATGTTGTTCAAGGGTCAACGAATTGTACAGCATTCACTTATGCTATGAACACTACATAGGGAGATAAAGAAGGAAACAAATAAAGAGATCTCTAGAAAAATGCAATCAGGGCAAGTGGCTCTGAGAAGGGGGCATCTAAGCAGAGACCGAAAAGCAATGAGGGAGCGAGGTGGACATCTCCGGGAAGGACGTCCAGGGCAGAGGTGATGAAACAGAGCAGGACCCTGTGGGGCTCCTGGGCTCCGAAGCCTTTCAAAGAAGCCTTTCAAACCGTTGCTAATCAGGGAAGGGAGGGGATGCAGAGACAAGGGGGGAGCAGTCAGGACACAATAGTGCAGCCTTGGGGCAGGTCCTGGTTCCGCCTCAAGGGATACACAGAACAATAGCTTTGAGCTCTTTTAAAGAACTAAAACCCCCAACAAATGGAAGATGTTAGCATTCTTCGTTCCAGAGAAGATCACAGTTTGATAACCTTGAGAAGCTCATCAAGAAACCCCCTGAGCCCAGATGAAAGGAGCAGGCCCTGCACACCCCCTGATTCTCATCAGCGACCCCGCCCTTGAACCATTGCTATAAAACTCCTCACCAAATTCTCCTGGGTTGGGACACACAGTTTTTGAGGGTCACAAGCCTGCTGTGGCCCCCGTTTGCCTGGCAAAGCTATAAAGCTATTCTTTTCTACTTCACCCAAAACTCTGTCTCCGAGATTTGATTCCACACCTGCACAGAAAGGCCGAGTTTTCGGCATCAGTGACAGCAAGTGCAGAGTCCCCGAGCGCAGCACCGGGACAGAGAGTAGAGAACGTGTAGATGGCCAGGCAGCCAGGTGTAGACTATGGCAGGAGCTGGGGTTTTATTCAAAGGTTGATGGAAAGCCCTGAAGGGGTGAGAGCTGGGGAGCTGCAAGATATAGCACAGGTCTTGGAAGGATCGCCTAGAAGAGGATGAACAGGGAAAAATGGGTTGTGGAGGGATAAGGGAGGGACCAGGCAGACCTGCTGGAGGCTGGTGCAGCTGGCCAGAGAGAAGAGGCTGGGCTGGGTTAGGGATGATGAGAGAGGAAGTGACCAGGGGCTGGAGGATGGGTGGGGACCTCAGCATACGCACATTTGCCATGAAGCAAAGTCTCTAAACTTCAAACCAACTCCATCAATTCTCTACCTGAACCTGACATCAATTTTTATCACAGGGTATCGGCTTAATCCCTTGCTTTTGAAAACACACATAATGATGTTGCAGAAAAAGAAAACAGCAAATAGATTTTGAGAAAAGAGGGTGTTGGATGAAGAAGAGTTTCTGAACTCCATGGTCTCAAAGAATTACTAAAGAAATAATCCTGTTGTCAGAAAGGATTCACTCTGTATGACAATGATATTCTAAAACCCGCAGTCAGAGGTAGGTGAACACCAGGCACCAGTCCCAGCTAGACACCTGCTCTCCGGAGCTTCCTTGTGACTACAGGGCATAATCTCACTCGACTAATGCTATCTGGTCTCAGAAACAATGAGTTTCCTCCACTGGGGCCCCAGGTTACCCACGGGACTTTTTAATTGTAAAAGGGGAAAACAGCCTTGCTCTCATAAGCAGGAGCAAAACCGATTTAAAACGATGCTTTAGAAGAATGGAAAACCATGGTCTGCCTGGCCATTATTCTTCACTGATCCATTAAAGCAACATCCCTGTGGAGCTGGGGACTTGGTGTTTGGACCTTGAGCCATCACATATCTGGGGGAGGGCGTGGACGCATCATTTCTTCACACGTAAAATGGAGCTGATCCCATCTCTTGGGGTTTTGACGATGAAATGAGAATATGTCTGGCTGTCTTCCTACACAGTCTCCGGACCCCATGCTTAGTCTTCAGTACTCTGCCCTGTGTAACACTATAAGGCTCAGGCTGGAAGGCGGAAACCACGTTTCCCAGACTCCCCGGCTGGAACTGGCAGGAAGTGGCAGGTGGGAGTAGGGTAGGGTCGGGGAAAGGGGAGGGGAGGGGGCTCTTTCTGCTTCCTATCTCCACGCTCCTTCCAGCAACAGCAGCGGCAATTCCAGCATCCTTAACATTCCCAGTTGGGCAACACTCCCTAGAAAATCTGAGCACTGGCTCCACGGCACCACCCTGGTGGTCCCAGCACAGTAGCAGCCCATGTTCTAGGGGGCCTGATGCTGAGACAGCCCCTCCTCCACGCTCCTGGTGACCCCACCGCCTTCCTTCTGTCCCCCAGGCTCAGGAGTGCTGGCTGCTTCCTGCAGCCACTAATCTGTGGGTTAACTCAGCTCTCCTTTTCGGTTCTTCTAGCTTTGCAACATTGTATCATAAATATCCTACATGAAAACTCCTGTATTGACACTTAGAGGCACCTGCTGGCCTGGCAGCAGCAGCAGGGGAAACCTTTGGTCTGGCCCAGGAGGCACAGCCGCTCCTCTGGAATATTAGCACAGCATCCCTAACAAAGCACCGTGGACTGGTGGCTTAAAACAACAGAAATGTATTCTCTCACAGCTCTGGACGCCTGCAAGTCCAAAAGCAAGGTGTGGGCAGGACCACGCGCCCCCTGAAGGCTCCAGGGAAGAATCCTCCCTGCGTCTTCCAGCCCCCAGTGGCAATACTTGGCTTAGAGCTGGTTCCCTCTCCGCCTCGATTGTCATGTCGTGTTTTCTCCTGTGTATCTCTGTGTCCGTTTAATAAGGACACAGTGATTGGATTAGGGCCCACCCTCATCGTAACTAATTACATCGGCAAAGACCCTAGTTCCAAATACGTAAGGTCCTATTCACAGGTTCTGGTGGACGTGAATTTTTGAGGACACCATTCAAACCAGTATACTTGGCCAAAAGACGTCAGGCAGCCTGGCCAGGGAAGGTCCTTGCTGCCAGCACGTGCATCAAAGCACTGCCCCACAGGCACCAGACGAATCACACACACCAAAATAGAAAAGGCTCCAACCAAGCAACTTGTGCTGGGAACCAGCCAGCGGAAGCAGGCCAGGACCCACGTGCTAAACCTGTAGAGAAAGTGATGTCCGCTCCATCACCTTCCTGTGTCTGAAACCCTCAGAGTGGTTTCCGGCCCTGAACGATACAAGGTATGTGAAAGCATTCTGACCATGACAAAGTATGACATGCACACACAGGGATGTCACTATTTGATTTAGGTAAGTTCCACGTGTTTCCAAATGAAGAAATTATTTTCTTTGAAGACCTGTAGATATTAAGCTAGAGCGCAGAGGCACTGAATATACATTTTAACATGTATAAATATATAATATATTAATATGTTTTTGTATATTATATACAATTTTTCTTTTGAAAATAACTTCATGACAAAGGATTTATGAAATCTAGAAACTACAGGGAAAAATCAGCTGTATTTTCAGTGGTACTGGAGGTGCCACCCTTCACATTAGGTTGTGCCTACTGTCAGCATTTTGTCTCATATCTAAATAGTCATATCTTTTTTTTTTTTTTTTTTTTACCAAGTTCAGACCATATTGCATGCGTTGTTTCAAAACTTCAAATGGTACAAGTATTTCCACAGGTCATAAAATATTCTCCTAAAACATAATTTGTCATATCTGCAGCCTACATAAGGCTGGCTCTGCCTGCTGGCTCCATGGTCTGGAAGGATGACAGCAGAGACAGAACAATGGTCTGGCCAAAAAGGGCCCCTGGATCTCAGAGTCATGACATTGGCAGTGACCCAGCTGCGACCTAGTGCGTCACGTTCTACCTCCTGAATGTGTGTGTGTCTTGGGGACATATTTTGGGGGAAGTGTGTTTGGCAGGATAGGATTCTTGGGACTAAATTTTATCTATTAAACGTTATCTTCCAACTGTTTCATTTGTAAGTTTTAAAGAAAGACAAGGCTGCAAGGTCCTTAAAGGCAAAACTTCTCTTAAAGACTCTGGGACCTAAAAGAATGGTGGGCACACGAGACGCCAGTATGTATCCGAATCACATCAGATCTTTGCTGTCTGGGGCGGTGGCCTCTAGGGGCCCATGGCTGTTGAGCATTGGAATGAGACTGGTCCCATCTGAGATGTGCTCTGAGCTTAAAGTACATCCGGATTTTCAAGACTTAATACTGAACAAAATGTAAAATAAAGTATTAACTGTTCTATATTGATTTCATATGGAAGTGAAGCTACTGAAATATGCTGGGTGAAATAAAAATATATTATTCCAATTCATTTCACCTGTTTCTTTTTACTTTCCATAATGTGGCTACTAGAAAACGTAAAATTATATTTGTGCCTCACATTCAAGGCTCCTGTTGTATTCCTATTAGACACACAGGATAGGAGAGTGTCAGGGGAAGAAGCCCGATTCAGAATAACCATCAAATATCGCATCAGTGGCAGAAAAGGGACGTTATCATACCAAAACCCCTCCGGAAAAGCCTTCTTTTAAGCTAACGAGCCCCCGTCTCTGTATCAGCAATGAATGTCACCTCATCACCAGGGCAGGCATGTGAGAACATCGACGTTTTAATTCCTTTATACAGGTGTTAAAATGTTATGTTCTGTGCCATCATCCTTCTTCTCTAGTTTATGATACTGTGAAAAAGCAAAAAGCCACAGAATTGGGGATTCATCAAAAAGGACTTCTCAGCACAGCGTCTTGGTTGGAAGAAGAAAATTTCACCAAGCTTGTGTAAGGAAATGAACAAGCATCACAGAAGCAGGAAGGCTTTGCTATGACACCTTCTCCTGCAAGAGAGTCTACTTCCCTCCCAGGACATCCCTGAGCGCTTGTAGAGATCACTCCTTGTTTCTTTCCATCGACTTTCTTTCTTCAGCCGAAGATTAAGAAACCATGAGCCTCTTTTTTATTTTGCCTCAAAGGCAACCTCCTCTGAGGGCAAAACTAAGTTGACTACGTCTATGAAAACGCTGGGAAACTGGCAGCCCAGTGGCTGAATAAGGCCTGCGGATCACTTAGTCCACACAGCACCTTTTGTTTGTTTGTTTGTTTTGTTTTGTTTATCTTTTAAAAAAATTTATTGGGTCTAGTTGATTTACAATGTTGTGTTAGTTTCTGCTGTACAGCAAAGTGAATCAGTTATACATATACATATATCCACTCTTTTTTAGATTCTTCCCCCATACAGGTCATTACAGAGTTTGAGTAGAGTTCCCTGTGCTATACAGTAGGTCCTTATTAGTTATCTATTTTATGTATAGTAGTGTGTATATGTCAATCCCAATCTCCCAGTTAATCCCTCCCCACCCCTTGTTATTTGCCAATCCTTCACAAATCAAAACAATTCACATAAAAAAATCTGAATTTCTGTCTTCTCCTGAAAAATCAGAAGCGCTGGCACCCGCGGTGGATTGAAGGCGTAAGGAGGCCAACCCTGCGAGATGGGATGCCCACCCTTTGATTGGCCCCGATTCCCACTACGCTCTACTGTCCCCCCGACCCTGAGGGTGATGAGAGGACCCGTGGTTACTTATTATCACACTTGTGCGATTATCTTTCTCACATTATGAAAACATCTCCCTGTACCCCTACTTCCACAGAGATTATGAAAATGAAATGCAGACTGGGAAATTAGTTCCTGTGTCTGCGTAATTTTCTATTACATTCTTTGAATGATGATGTTTCTGTTTTCCTCTGACAGAGCAAAACTCGGGATGGCCAAGGCTCTTTATACTGAAGACAATTAAAATCGCTTTTAGCATGTGTACATTCCTATGTAAACACTTCTCCAAGCCTTGAGTTTCTTTCTTATTACTTACTATAGTTGGTTTTCCAGCCAAATAATGGGGGAAAAAAACGCTCGACCACGGTTGTGTAGACTGTTTAGAAACACCCGCCCCTGATTTATTAGTATGAACTTCAGTTGTAACACAGAGACCAAAGGCAGATGGTTTCCGCACCATCATATTTTATTTATCATCCTGTTAGCGGACTCAGTATGATGTTAATCAAAGGTCTACATTCCACGCTAACGCTGGCTGCAGAAATTGCTTTCCAACAGTTTTCCATGGGGAGGCCTTGGGACATAATGAAACCCAACAGAAGCGATTGTGGCCTGGCAACGAGGTGTGTGAGATTACATCGCTCCCTGCTGCAGGAGGGAAATGAAAAGCCTGGTTTACTTTCTCACGTCGAGCCCGAAACGGGGAGGATTCAGGATGTGGCCGCATCATTAGCTGTTCTCAACCGGCTCTCACTAACTCTCCCGATGCCAGGGGGATCTTTGGGAAAACCCGATCACAGAAAACTGCCCAAGCCGCTTCCTGCTTCCCAAGGATTCTCCTGATTTTCTTCCCAGTGAAGACAGACAGAAGAAACTCACTCTATTTCAGAAATACCCATTTCAGTTGCTAAGCAGGAGGTTTCCACTGAGAAAGACCCAATGCCTCTCTTAGATCTCCTTCCTTCTCCTAGATAACTGTTTATTCTGCTGTTGACGGTGCCCAGACCTTCCTGCCTGGGGCTCAGGATAATCATCTCGTGAGTAGTGGCCACTATGGAGCAGAATAACTTGCCCGGGCCACCCTCCAATAATTGGCCATTATCCAAAAACCACCCAACACTAAAAACCACTCTCCTTCAAAGATTGAACGGAAGTAACAGAAGAAGAGAAATCCATGACTGGTTTCACTGTGTCATGAAATGAAGAATTTGAACGTGAGTCATAGACGTGATTCTGAAACATGAAGGGTACAAAGAGCAAAGGAGGGGCAAAGAGCTGAGGCAGACAGCTGAGATCCCTTCCTGACCTCCGTAATTTCTGGTTTCCTTTTTTGCCACCTCTTCCTGGTATGAACTCCTACTTTCACTCCAGAGCTGAAGCTAAGATTTTGATCTCCCGTCAATTAGATAACAGAATGTTTTCAAATGCTCTTTTTACCACTTCCATGAAACGTCCCGTAAGATTCCATCTCTGATGTTTCTTGCGAAGGATGCTGTTCACGTCCATCTTACCTGTAGGACTTTGAATCAGGTAAGACCCCTCTTGGGATACCCACTCTTGGGTGGCAGCTGTGTGGTGAGACATCTCTCAAAGGACTTTTGCAAAACTGACTTGGTACCAATGATTCTGCAAAAGTATCTCTGAGAAAACTTCTACATCTGTGCTAATAATTTCATTTCCCCTTTAATTAATTAATTAAACTATCCTAGGAAACTGGTAAGAAGTGCTGACAGAGTACATTTTATTCAATGTGCTCTCCATTTGGGGGAGGACTGGCCAATTCAAACATGTCACCCTAGGCTCATAAGTATTTTGTCATTTTCTGTAAAGCTGAACCAACAGTCAGCATCCTCAAATCTAAATAAAAATTCCCTCTGATAGACGGACTAAGCAGACACCTGACGGCCATTCTGGGGGAACCATGTGAGAACTTGGCCTTACTTATCTATTGCTACAATGAAGAGATGAAACAGCATGCACTGGCAAAGTAATTCAAACACTCCGCAAAACCAAGCGTAGCTATAATTTACACATGGGCTAAAGTAAGAGAAAGGGGATAAGTATGCACGTTTATCTTGTGCCAGGGAGGGAATGTCTTCTGCCTCAATTAATCTCCACTTGATATCATGCCCACATGTGTTCTGCTTCTCTATCTCCACTTGATATCATGCCCACATGTGTTCTGCTTCTCTATCTCAGATTCCTAGGGACTTCCACCTCAATCCCCTGAAAGTTTCAATGTAAAAGACATGCAGAGAGAAAAGTTAAGATGTTCAGAAACCTTCCTTCCCCCCCCAAAAAGAACCCCGAAACAGGGCTCTGGGAACATCGTATTGAGATGTCAATTTCCTGGTTTTGATAAGTGTTCGGTGGTTATGAATGATGTAATCATTGGAGTTAGATGGGTGAAGAGTACACAGGATGCAGCAGAAATGAACACAACATTGTAAATCAACTATACTTCAATAAAACGAAATTTTTAAAAAAGGACACAGGAACTCTCTGTACTAATTTTGCAATGTCTATATGAGTTTCAACTTGTTCCGAAATTAAAAGGTTTTAAAAATTAAACCATAAAATGCTAGACAGAACATGGGTTGTTCTCTGCCAATTAGTCTATGATTTAACAAATAAACACCTAAGGCAAGGTATTAAGTTCGGTAGGAGATTCTAAAAGATGTACAAGAAGTAGCCTCTGTCCAGAAGAACTTTATAGTATACTTGGAAAAACAGAGTCCAGAAATACAGGAAATGTTTAAAACTGATGTTAATGGAACATAACTGACATTACAAGGTTGCACATGACTTATTACAGAATTACTGAGATGAAAAGTGGGTGTAATATGTTCAATGGGAAAAAGCATGTGTGCACATGTTAAAACGATGGCTTGCTGTATTGTGACCTCCCAGATGGTGGTGTTTACAACGTGCCTTTCACTTCTGATTCCCACATCACCTGACACACAATAATCACTGAGTCAATTTTTATTGCATGAGGGATTGGATATGAATGAATGAAGATGCTAAGGGTTTACATGGAATTGAATGGATCAGGAATTACAAAAAGAGGATGACCTGAGTGGGACCTCCAGGTGTGGAGGAAATAGAGTCTCTGCCAGTTGGCCTGGCAAGTCACATTTGTAGAGATAGCTGGGAATAGGCTGGAATCAAACCAGAGAGGAGCTTCAATGCCAGAAAGAGAATTTATATGATTGTGTCATTTCCCCAGGACCCCACAAAATATTTCGCATGATTTAATTAATACACAATATTTCTCACTTCATCTCTCCCATCTGCGTTCATGTGTACATGTCCATAGGCACTCAGATTTTGTATGAATAAGAACTGTTAATTTAAAAAATAAATGAGTTTTGCTTACTTATTTTTAAAATAATAAAATGCAAAAAAATGATAATTTTGTTCTTACTTGCCAATTCTTCTATTTATTAATTATTTTTCTTCTTTTATTGCTTTGGCAAAGTCTGCTAGTCTAATGGTGAATTGTAGGAGTGATGTCAGGCCTAGTGACTATAGTTGTGTATGTCCAATTCACTGAAGTATGTATTCTTGACCAGAAGAAAAAATCATGAATATAGTCAGGGAAGAAAGGGACCAGAGAAAACGGAGCAAGAACTCCAATATGTAAGCATTCCAGTGGGTCCCTCCAGTGTTGCAAAGACCTAGAGGATGCTTCAAGTAAGATTTCCAGTTAACGGTAATCCTTTTCCACAAAGGGACCTTCCAGTTATCCTACAGGATTTTATTCATACGTTAAACCCCCCACCAGATACCAAATGGTCTAGTAGTTTCATTTAATGTTAGCAGTAAATTATGAAATACAAGCTTAAAAGAAAAAGTTTCAAATGACAGAAGCACATCCAGTAATTTCAGATCCTACATTAATTACATGAATCATTAAACCCTTGTTAAAGGAGTTTCCAAGGCATGGGTTGAACTGGGTAATGGGCTGCTTGTGCTAATAACTGCTTCAACACCTGTAAGATGTGTTCACTGGTATGATGCTAAGTCATGGAAGTGACATAAAAATCAGTAACACAGCCTCTAATAAATGCAGACATAAGAACTGATTCACGTGTTTTAGTGGAGAACCCATGAAGTCCACATTCTCTGAAATCGTTTTGGTTAGTGGGGATGGGGGGAGGGGGCAGTGTGCAAAGTCTCAGTTGAAAAAGATTATTTAATGTGACGATCGCATACGCAGAGCTACGTTTGACACAAAGTATCTCTTCTTTCCAAAGGGGCTTGATAAGTAAATAAATTCATGAAATAAAATTAGCATATTAATATATTTTCTGAGACAATTACACAACTGCAGTAAATGAGGACAAGATTTGTGTCTAAAATGTAAGGGGAAATAATAATGGCAATAAAGATAACTAGAGTATTCTTTTCCAAAATAATACTTACTAAAATATGACATTTTAAAAGCTGTTGGTGAGTTGATAAGGAAAAGGTCATCATTAATCCTGACACTAGGAATTAATACAGCAAGGTCATATTTTCATAACCAATCAACTTGTTGATTCTGCCTGTTTCATAAAAAAGTCAGTAGACAACTCAGTGATTAAAAAGCATGAAGTTTGTCTTTGGTCTGCACTGATCATTGCAACTGAAAATTGCCCCCCAAACTTGACGGACCCTTGTGCACTGTCCAAGGTGCTGATTAGAAGATGGCCAAGGCCATTCCATTCTGTAACAGTAGTTATTTCTGGGTAGATTTGAGGAAAGCGCAGAGAGAAAGGACAACATATGTCTGGCTAGATCCACACCAAAGAGGCATTTGATAAAATCTAACTAGCGTTAATATGATACTGATTAACACTTACTGAATGCCTCTGTGTGTCAGCTTCTGTGCTGAATATTTTCCCAATGTTTGCTCTTTAACACTAATGACAATCTTATAAGACAGGTATTATTACCCCAATTTTAGTATGTGGAATTTGAATGTTAGGGGTTAAATAATTTGACCAAGGTCATAAAGTTACCAAGTGGTAGTTCTGGGACCTGAACTAAAACCTGTCTCTCCCCCAAACTCTACACCAAGATGGAGAAGCTGGGAGGAAACTATACTTAAATTCACTTGATTGGTGGTGGGATCTAAGAATACTGAAAATATACGGAATTTAAGGACTCCAGATTTATGACATCACAGTAAAAGTTCCAAGGTGGAAAGGGATCAGTAATCGTTCATACGTCCAGCAAATGGTTATCGTGGACCAGCCGCGTTCCGAGTTTAGTGTATGAACAGGTGACAGTCTGTTAACCCACTGATCTTGGGGGGCAGAGAGCTGCACACAGACCAAAAAAGAGAAGACACATGTAATGACAAAGGACAGCAGATACAGCGATCCCGATTTCACATCCCCACTCCACCTCCTACTTCGCTGCACAATGTTGGATCAGTCACAGCTGCTGTCAGCTGTAGTTTCCTCAATTCTTACCCAACTCCTAGGCCTTTTCTGGGCCCTAAAAAATTCATAATTCCGATTAAACACTTGTTACAATGCCTAGGACATAGCAAGTGGTCAGAGAAAACACTAGAAGTTACTATCATCCTGTTCCATCATTCAAGTGTCTTTAGTGACTCTCCTGAGATTAAAAAAAAAAAACCAACCTGGTAGAGAAAGGATATAAACTAGATATGAAATCTCATGTTTGTGGTTATGGACAATGGATATAATACACAGTCCTCTTAACGTGACCATATTAACATCACTCTCATGACTCAATGACAGTTCCTAGGCTGAAGAATAAAACTGGATGAGAGAAGTTATTAGTGAAGGCACTACTGAATAGCATTCTTTTTTAAAATTTCATTTCTACAGTGTTCTTATACAGCAACAATATTAGTTTGCTAGGACTGCCATAACAAAAGTACTACAGACTGGGTGGCTTAAACAACAGAATGTATTTTCTCATAGTTCCGGAGGCTGGAAGTTCAAGATCAAGGTGTCCATAGGTTAGGTATCTTCTGAGTCCACTCTCCTTGGCTTGCAGATGGCCCCCTTCTCCCTTGTGTCTTCACTGGTCTTTCCTCTCTGTGTACAGCATCCCCGGTGTGAACAGCATTCTTAAATATTTATTTTATTCATTGGACATTCAGATTCATTTATCGTGTGCTGTTCTGACCATTCTAGAAACACTGATTTATTCAAGGCTCATAATGACTCTATGGGGTAGGTGCCATCACCATGCCCATTTCGTAGAGCAAAGACTGAGGCGCAGCAGGTAAGATGGCTTTTGCCTAATGTCACAGAGAGGCAAAGCCGGGACCTGAACCCAAGTAGGTAATCTTGCTCCAGGGCTCGGCGCTTCACCACTACCCTGCCCTGGGTCCTCTTGGCGAGCTCCTCCCTCTGTTAAGATACATCAGGAAAGATTCGGCATAAAGGACTAGCAGGAAAAAAAAAATTCCACAAGCCCATTTCAGCCTCTGGTTATGGCAGCCGTTAGACAAAATCAGGAACAGCAAGGGCTTCGCGTTATACATCCCTCACTGTCTTGGACACAAATGACCTTTACTATTTATATTTGAGCCTCTGAAGTTTATTCCATGTAATGAACTCAAGGATCATAAATACAGCTCTGAGCACACACCACTGCATTTCATTTGATGGCAAAGACACGATCATATTACAGAGAAATACACGATGTGGCAACCAACAAAAGTGTAAATGTATCTATTTCCCCAGAGAACAATTTAAATGGCTTATGATTTAACGGGGGACCTGTCTTAGGGGGGTGGGGGTGGAGGGAGGACCAATATTCAATCAACAGCCTCCCCACTGATTTACGGGAGGCGTTTTATGATGTTATTATGACTCTGACCTTGGAAGGATTTCTATATAAAACGGCAAAGACACAAAGCTGCCCATGCAAAGCCAAGCCACATAAACCAGAGAAGGGAGATTGGTTGAGATCTTGAAAATAATGCTCCATGTCCGGCGCAACTTAACAATCATCTGGTTCCATTGTGAGCGATAATCATAAAAGGCCACTGTGCAGGCCAGCTCCCAGAAATGCATTTCAACAAGCCCGGCGCACTGCCACGCACACAGAGGAAGCAGCACCCACAGGCACATCAGTGGTTGTCATGGCAACCGCAAGGCACCGCAGGTGAGTTTCTGGGCCCCCTTGTACTTTGGAAAGGAGGAGAGAAAATGAACAGAATTAACCGCAGTGTATTCGATTCTGACTAGGGTTCAAGGCCTGATGTACTTTGGTTCCTGGCTTCAAGAGATTCTATTTTTAAAAAGTAGGGTTCTTTGGCGTGTGTGCGTGTGTGCGTGTTGTCATCACATCGCAGCAGGACTGCCCTGGTGGCATATACATGCACTCCGTTTGGCCAGATCTTCATTAAGAATAAGAAGCAATGCAGCCATGACCTGCTCCTTTCACTGCTTGCACAGGATAAATTCACAGCCAATAGATCAAGGGGTTTCCAAGCAGCCCTGGAGACTTGTAATCCATTCTAGCTCTTTGCATCATTTTTCTTTTACCATGTGTCTAACACAAATGATGGGAACTTAGGAAGTGGTATCAATCAGGGTGCTATCTGGAAACAGATGGCTCCTCCAGCTGGGCTTTTAAAGAGTTAAGGAAGGAACTGTTTAGAAGGGTGTGGGTAGGGTGGATGTCCCACAAGGGAGGGTCAGGGACCCCGTGCTCAGGCACCGTGGGAGGCCACTACCAGCCCTGTGCCTGAAGGGACAAGGGGACAAGCTGGAGCCATAAGGGTAGGGTGCAGCCCGGCCAGAAATACCGCACCCGGGGAGGGAAGGGGAGGGAAAGAAACCCCTGACCTCTCTCCCACCACCCTTCAACCTCAGGGTGGTTCATCTCTTTGGACGAACCCACCTGGAAGGTCCAGGGCCGGGAGCCCAGGTGGGGCAGTGCACAGGATCAGTTCCTGGGGTCACGGGATGGGATGGAGAGGATTGAAAGTGGGTCAGGAGGTCAGGAGGGGAGAACGCAGAGCACAAGACCATCGGGTGTGACCGGGCATTACTGGATCTCAAGGGCCAAGGCTTAAAAGACGTATCACCTCTTTGAGTCTCAGTGTGCTGACCCAGAGGAAATGGCTTTACCCTGTTATTGTTTGAATTGTGTATCCCCAAAATTCATATGCTGAAGTCCTAGCACCCAGAAACTGAGAATGTGACCCTATTTTTAAATGGTGTCCTTGCAGATGTAATTAGTTAAGATGAGATCATACTGGAGAAGGGTGGGCCAGATGCAATACGCCTGCCGTCCTTACGAAACGGAAAACCTGAACATCGACACACACCCAGGGAGAGCGCCATGGGAACATGAAAGCAGACAGCGGGGTGATGCCTCTGTGAGCCAAGGATTGCCAGCTACCCCCAGAAGCCCGGAGAAGCCCCTTCTCAACCTCCTCCGGAAGGAGCCTGCCCCACTGACAGACACCGTGGTCTCAGACTCCTGCTCTCCGGACTGTGTGAAAGTAAATTTCTGTTTAGTTCACCCTCTTCGTGGCCCTTTGTTATGGCAGCCCTAGCACACCGACACACGCACCACCAGCCTGGCTATGAACATGCAGGCAGGGAAAGTTTGTGGATCTGGGTAAAGACAGGAGAAAAGCACCAGGGACAGTAAACTGCATTGGTGAGTGTGGGCGACGCCAGATCGGAATAGAAGAATGTCTGGGTCAGAGAATATGGGACGGAATGTATTTCTCCTTAAAACAATAAAATGCCTACTTTATTATCTAACCCTCCCACAAGAGAGACAGATACATAGATAGACAGATGATAGAATATTTTCAATGGATTCTTTCTCTCTGACTGTGTAAGAGACATCAGCTCTCCTGTCTACCCTCTGTCCAACTGGAGAAGCAGAAACAATAACTCACAAGCACTGAACCCCTAAGTAGGTGCCATTCTAAGCCTTTTATCTGTATCTATTTTAACTTACCAAACACCATAAGGCGGGCACTACTGTTACCCCTATTTTTTTTTTTTTTTTTTTTTGATACATGGGCCTCTCACTGCTGTGGCCTCTCCCGTTGTGGAGCACAGGCTCCGGACGCGCAGGCTCAGTGGCCATGGCTCACGGGCCCAGCCGCTCCGCGGCATGTGGGATCTTCCCGGACCGGGGGCACGAACCCGTGTCCCCTGTATCGGCAGGCGGACTCTCAACCACTGCGCCACCAGGGAAGCCCTACCCCTATTTTATGAGTGGGAAAACCAGGGCACAGGGAGAGGGTCCCTCACCCGATGTCACACGCGAGCAGCAGGTGAAGTCGGGTATAAACGGGGCAGCCTGATGCCCAGCCTGCCCTCCTAGCTGCCTCCACACAGCTGCCTGCCCAGCAAAGACTCAAGACTGCTGGTGGCGGAAAGCATCTTCTACGGCCAAGGAGTTTGGATAAGCCGATCATGAGGACACAGGAAGAAATGACCTCCCAGGCTCCGTCCCTGGCTTTCCGTGTTACAGCCAGGTACATTTTTAACTGGTCAAATGAGGACAGACTTGGTCGCCAGAAAGGCAGGATTCCTCTCAGCCCTGAGCCTGGGCCACTCAGACAGCAAAAATGTTTGTTTTCATGATTGCTCTTTTAACAGAAACCTTTCCATCCTCGTCAGCAGCCGGTCCTCCAGCGTGGTCTGGGGTGGGGTCAGTGCTGCCGGGGCGCGAGAGTTCCCTGGGTGGAGGGTGTCACGCACCCAGGCCCCAAGAGGACCAGCTGATCAGTGCTGGAAGACCCACTCTTTTCCAGCCAGAGCTGGTGGAACAAATGGTGTCCTCCACCCAAGCCATTCCACTGCAGATTGAAGATCCTTTATAAAAGTGCCTCGGAAAGAGGCAGGTCCTGAGAACGTGTGCAGTGAGGCCAGGTCTGGGTGCACAACTTAAAATTTGGGCTTAAAGTTCAAAGGTCAGAAAGCTGTGGCCCCTGCGGTGTCTATGATTCCATCCCCCAGTCCCACACTCATATACATCTTGCCTCAGACACGGTGCAGCAGTCCGCACTGAATCCCCAACACTGTGGCGCCTTGGTCACCGGACCTCTTCCTTCGCGGCTGCTCCCATCACCCCGTCTGCTGGGGTCTTTAAAGTGGGAGGACGTAGCTCAGTAACTCTCTCTGGGTTTTTTGTCCAAAACTGTATCAATATCCCCCGCTTATTCACCACTCGCACTGTTGATGGCATGCCACTTCCAAGATTAGGTCATTAAAAGACTGTAGGGCGTCTCTGGTTCTCTCTCTCGCCTTGCATCCCTCACTCTGGAGAGAAGCAGCTGTCATGTGGCGAAAGGCCTTTGTGGGGAGGCCCATGTAGATGTCTGCGACCAAGAGCCAGCAAGGAGCTAAGCCTGAAGCAGCTGGGAGAGTGAGCTGGGGGTGATCTCCCGACCTGCCCACGCCAGGTGAGTGAGCTGGGGGTGATCTGACCTGCCCACGGCCAGGTGAGTAATAAGCTAGAAGTGATCTCCTGACCTGCCCCCGGCCAGGTGAGTGAGCTAGAAGTGATCTCCTGACCTGCCCCCAGCCAGGTGAGTGAGCTGGGGGTGATCTCCTGACCTGCCCACGCCAGGTGAGTGAGCTGGGGGTGATCTCCTGACCTGCCCCCGGCCAGGTGAGTGAGCTGGGCAGAGGATCTCACCCCAGTGAGATGCCTGCTGCCCCAGCGGACAGCTTGACTGCAAACTCATGATAGACCCTGAGCCAGAGACCCAGCTAAGCTGAGCCTGGATTCCTGACCCTCAGAAACTGTGAGACAGTGTGTGTGGTCCCAAGCCACTGACTTTGGGATGATTCATTACAGAGCAGTAGGTGACTAATACGGCTACCTTGAGAGACTGATAAAAAGCTACATTTTTAATTATGTTTTGTCCCTGGAGCTGTGTGCGGTCAGTACCATGACATTGCTCCACAGCTGCCCTCTCCCTGCCCATGTGGTAGCAGCTTTGAGCAATCTCTTTAGCCCCCGTGACTCCATTTCCCCCTCTGAAAAGTGCGGGTGACAATGTCACCTATGTCATGGGGTCGCTGTGATAGATAACTAAGCAGACAGGTATAAGTATGTACCAAAGACAGAGCTCAGAACGGGCCTGGACAGAGCACACGCTCACTGGCTACTAGCCTATTGCTACCATCATTAGGTTGCCGATGACTTGATTCTGTTCACCCAGGAATGAAACAAACAAATTTACAGCACAGTCCATTTTCCTGGGGCCATTCCTGAGCGTTTTTTCAGCTGACCAAACCCACCCGAATCATTCTCTCTCATTGTCTCACGGAGAACAGCTCACTAATGACATGGGAGCCATTAGCACCCCAGATAAGTCTGAAAATAAACACCTCCACGGTTACGATCAGTTTGGACGTATGGTATCATATAATGTTTTGTGATCACCGACAAACACACCTCTCTCTGCAAACAAACACAGCTGCTGGGGTGGAGCTGTGCTTTCCCACTTCCTGAGATTAAAGGCATGAATTCCCTTCCTCCCAGCGATGGTGACGGAGGGAGAGCCGCCACTGGCCACCTGCAGCCTATGGAGGTCCAGTACTCATCAAGCAGGTTTGTAGCAAAAGAGTCAGAGCCGGCTCCGGGGACCCAAGTAGAAGTATGTCCTGTCAACCTAAGGATGGAGAGTCTGAGAGAGGAGGGACAGGGCAGCGGTGAAGTCAGCCCTACCTTATCTCACTGCTCTGGGTTCAAGTGCAAGGGGCAGGTGGCCTGACAGGAGCCCTTCCCAAGTCCCAAAGGGCCACTGAGTCGCTTTGTGAAAAAGAAGATTCTGATCTACTGGCGGTAGGAAGGAGCCTGCGATTCTGCGTTTCTAGCCACCTTCTGGGTCAATACTTTCCCTTGCTGAAATGTTGCTATATTTTACCATCCACACTATATCTTTTCAAATAATTTATCTACTTGGTCATGATACTGAAACTGTCAAGTAAACCCAGACTTCTCTTAACAACCACAGTTCCCATCAGCCAGGGGCAGACCGCGCACTCAGCACGGCTGTGGGATCCTGACTTACACGAGACCTTCAGTCTTCACGGCTCTGAGGCTGCGGGGGGCAGTGACCAAGGATTCCGGCTTGGAAGTCTCACTACCCTGAAACTAGCGAGGGCTTAAATTTCAACTCCACTGCTTTCTTTCCCTGGCCCCAGGTTTATTGAGATGGAATTGACATGTAACACTGTGTAAGTTTAAGGTGTACACTGATGATCTGATACATGTATAGACAAAGTGAAATGATTACTAAATAAGGTTAGTTCACACCTCCATCACCTCACATAGTTACCATCTGTGTGTGTGATAAGAACATTTAAGATCTGCTCTCTTAGCAACTTCCAAGTCTACGTAATGCAGTGCTGTTAACTCTGATCACCACGCTGCACATTAGATTCTCAGAACTGACTCGCCCTGCAGATGGAAGTTGTTCCTTGGACCACTTTCACCCATCCCCACCCCTCCAGTCCCCTGACAACTGCCTTTCTTCTCCCTGTTTCTATGAATCTGGCTTTTTCACGTTCCACGTGTAAGTGGTATCATACGGTATTTGTCTTTCTCTGGTTCTTTCTCTTAGCGTGACGTCCTCAAGGTCCGTTATGTTGCAGATGGCAGGATTTCCTCCTTTCTCGTGGCTGAATACTATTCCACAGTATACATACGCCTTCTCTATCCATTTACCTGTCTATAGACACTCACCAACTCCACCACTTTCCAACTAGAGGACCTTGAGCGAGCTACCTACCTGCTCTACCCCTCAGATGCTTCAACTGTAAAATGAAAAAGGATACTTGCCTCGGGGAGTTGTGCACGTGGAGTTGTTCCATACGTGGTGCTAATCATCCATGTATGGAAATCTATGCAGGGCACTTACACCATGGTAAACACACACGGAACGTTAGCTCTTAACACGATCATTGCGCCCACTTTATGGAGAGGGAAACTGAGGCTTGGAGAGGGGGGTAATTTGCTTTGGGGCAAACAGCTGGTATACACGGCAGCACGGGAACTCAGACAAAACACAGTGCAATGTCTGAGGCTTTGTTAATACAGGACGTGGGAATTATACCTCTCAGAGATGGGCTAGAAAGTTGTCCTAAAAGGAGAACATGATTGAGGCTGAGGTGGAATTTCTACGCTCCCTGTTATGTTTAGTGAATGTGTAAAAGCACTCATATGTTCCAGATCCAGTCTCTCATTCTGAGCAACTCTCTCCCTTACCTTCATCTCCCTTTTTAACTTCATTGCACATTTATTTTGAGGGAGGGGGCATCTAAGCCAGGGTTTCTCAACCTCAGCGTGACTGACATTTGGGGCTGGATAATTCTTTGTTGGGAGGGTCTCCTGGGTGCCGTGCAGGTGCAGGGCTTCACCAGCATCCCTGGCTTTTATCCACTAGACGCCAGTAGGACCCCACCACCACTCAGCAGGCCAAATGTCCCCTGGGGGCAGAACCGGCTGTCCCTGCCCCACTCTGAGAACGAGGAATCTACAGCAACAGTCGTTCTCTTCATCGCCAAACTTGTCCCCTCCTGGATCCATCTCAATGACTCATGAAAGCAACTCATAAACTACATTGCCCTACACGAAACGTAAACCTGCTTCCAAAAGAAGTGTTCAGCTGGTATAAATCAACCTTTTAGACTCTGCCAGAAATATCTCATCACTTTTCCTGCTCTGGGTCTAAAAGCCCACACTGACGCTTTCTTCTTATGGATTGAATTGTGCCCCCCCTAACATTCATAGGTTGAAATCCTTCCTCATCTTCAGAACCTCAGAATGTGACTTAATTTGGAAATAGGGCCATTGCGGATATAATTAGCTGTGTTATGATGGGGTCATTCTGCGGTAGGGTTCTCCCTCTTCCGGCATGACTGGTGTCCTTATAAAAGGGGGAAATTTGGACACAGACACGGACACAGGGAGAGCATCACGTGAAGATGGAGACAGAGAATGAGGACGCTGTATGGACTGCAGAGCTCCGGAAGCCAGGAGAGAGGGTGGACCACATCCTCCCTCTTGGTCCCCAAAGGAACCAAAGCTGCCAACGCCTTGATCTTGGACTTCTAGCCTCCAGAACCGCGAGAGGGAAAGTTGCTGTTATTAGAGCCCCCAGTTTAGAGTGCTCTGTGTTACGGCAGCCCTGGCAAATGAATATACAAAGGCACT
This sequence comes from Delphinapterus leucas, assembly GCF_059928025.1. Lineage (NCBI taxonomy): Eukaryota > Metazoa > Chordata > Mammalia > Artiodactyla > Monodontidae > Delphinapterus > Delphinapterus leucas. The sequence continues at coordinate 2,007,579 of NC_143142.1, read as the reverse complement.
TATTTTCCCATCGTCTGATATAGTTTAGGTCTTCGTTAATTTCTCTGAGCTCTCAATCCAGGGGCTACAACTGAACATATTTAGGGAGGCCAGAACTAGGTCAACGTGGTCAAAAGTATGGAATCAATAGTTCCTGACCAACAGGAATAAACCTAATAATAGGTAATATGACTAGGTAATATAATAGGTAATTATAACCCTAATAACCCCAAACCTCATAATCATTTTCCTCTTTAACGCAGGCATTTTGAAGCCTTTACTTCCTTGACACAGAGGTCCCTGGGGCGGGTCCTTCCTGTGTCATCAGTTGTGATTTTTCCAGCAAACCAAATGCAGAAAACAGACTTTTATAATTCCCCGCTGACCACTAAATACAAGTGGACATTGGGTACCTCCAAACTATACATCTCACAGCTCACTTTTCAGTTAAGGGATGAACATTCACCAAATGTAATAAAAAGTTTCAGAAAACAGTGGAAGCAATACTAGGAAGGTGTTGCTCCTGTATTCATTTTAAACCTAAGACTTCCCCTCGCGACCTCTTGGAAAATATGATTTTCCATTCTCCAGAGTTTGGAAAGTGTCTTCAATTTATCTTTTACTAATAACTTTTTATGATTTTATAGTAATATATGCTCACTGTTGGAAAATTTTAAAGTTACATACAAAAAAGTACAAAAGAAGACAACTGAAAACTATCAAACCCTACGAAAGGGGTGGGACCTTTATCTGTGAAATGAAGCATGAAAGAAGACACAGGTAGAGCGCACACATCCTGAGTCTGTAAACCTTGTTACATTTTACTTCTCCTCCTTTAGCCCAGTATGTCCTTAATACTCAACAAATGAAACATCTGTGTCTATCAAACATTGAATTTTATCAAATTACTTCAAAGCTACCCTCCAAGAAAAAGAGTGCTTTATCCACAAGGAACAATAATTCTACAAAATCCTTGGGAGCATGGGGTTTCATCTACAAGAAACAGAAAACCAGTTTAAACGAGCTTAATCTAAAAGGAGGATCATGAGCTCTTGTAACCGCAAGTCGAAGATGGAGCAGTCTTCAGGGCTGACTTGATCCAGGGTCCCACCCTATGACAGCCTGCTTCTCCTCGCTCCCAGGTATCCAATCCACCCTCAGACGCAATCAAGATGGGTTCAGCAAGACACCTTTGTGTAACAGCGTCCAGGAGAAGCAAGAGGAGGGGTACCTCTTGAAGCTTGCTCAGGAGAGAGGAAAACCTTTTCTAGAAGCTACCTGCAAGTGTCCCCTCACCCTTAAGGGCCGCAGTTGTACCACATCCCCCATCAGGACCACCCCCGCCCAAGAGGACTTGGGCGGCTCTAAAACCAGGGGAGATGGACCCTGGCTGCAGGGTGGGCGCACAGACTGACAGCATGGGAGCCACCTGGAAAGCGGTTTGGCAGGAATAAGTGGGTGGGGGGAGGTGGAAACGGATGTTAATAAGCAACCAGGTGTCGTGTCAGTTCCGTAGGAATCGCCTGGGTCTGACAGCTTGTCAGAATTCCACTGGGCACCTGCCAGAGTGCAGGGAATTTGAAAGGCAGAGGAAAATCGCTGGGCCAGGAGTAACTCGCTGTGCACTTAATAAAATCTAAACAGAAATCTCTGACCGTGTGACCTGCTGTGACTGAGAGCTGGTGGAGTCCGCTCTGGACTCGGCTGATCTGATCTTTCTGTCTAACCCAGGACTAAACTAGAAGCTGTAAACCCACTCACGCGGCACAAAAGGCATGCGCGGAAAAACTGTTACCTTGTATTCCGTTCTAAATCTAAGAGGGCTTTTCAAACACCACTTAAAAGTCTTAAGTGCAGGTGACACGAAAGGACCCACCCAGTGGATTTTGTAATATTTCCGGTGCCCTTTAAACCACGGTACGTTTTTCCTCCACAAAGAAGTGAACTGCCAGACGCTTGGAACATGTTCCTAGGCTCCCACTGAGGCTTTTTCTCAACAAGATATCTAGGTGACATCTCAGGCTCCAAGTCCAATAATTAGCTTGAACATGAGGAAGCTGAATCGGTTCAAAAGCAAAATGCAAGGAAAGATCAAATGCGTGTCTGAATGCCAATGGGGTTGAATTTCCAGATCAAAAGTTAATAGGAGGGCTTCCCTGGTGGCACAGTGGTTGAGAGTCTGCCTGCCGATGCAGGGGACGCGGGTTCGTGCCCCCGTCCGGGAAGATCCCACATGCCGTGGAGTGGCTGGGCCCGTGAGCCATGGCCGCTGAGCCTGCGTGTCCGGAGCCTGTGCTCCGCAACGGGAGAGGCCACAGCAGTGAGAGGCCCGCGTACAGCAAAGAAAAAAGAAAGTTAATAGGAGAAGGTTTGGGATTCATCGCCAGTTACTAATGATGTCATTCAAAGGAATGAACAGAGGAGGTACACAGGGAATAAAATATAAAAATGGTAACATAATTGAGTCTGCGTTGCGAGCTTTTATAGTAAATGCTAATATCCTTTGAAAGGGTAAACAAGTATACCTTATTGCAGCCAGGGCTCTATATGAGAGCAATTATTTTTTCCATGATGTTAGTTAAACCAGGTCAGCTGCTTTAAACCCATGGTTCAATCATCCCCTATGCAAACTGAGTAGTAATTGGGGTGTATATACAACCAGCATCCCTCCTGCCTTATCGTAATACCATATCTCCCTCCACCTACACAGCTGCTAGGGCTCCTTTGAAACTGTAAGTCAGCTTACATCATTTTTCCATTCAAAACCCTGCAGTAGTTTTCCATTTCTTTCTTTCTTTTTTTTTTACATCATTGCTTTACAATGTCGTGTTTATAGTTTCTGCTTTATAACAAAGTGAGTCAGCTATACGTATACATATATCCCCATATCTCTTCCCTGTTGCGTCTCCCTCCCACCCTCCCTATCCCACCCCTCTAGGTGGTCACAAAGCACCGAGCTGATCTCCCTGTGCTATGTGGCTGCTTCCCACTAGCTATCTATTTTACATTTGGTAGTAGATGTATCTCCAGGCCACTCTCTCACTTCGTCCCAACTTACCCTTCTCCACCCCTGTTTCTTCAAGTCCATTCTCTACGTCTGCATCTTTATTCCTGTCCTGCCCCTAGGTTCTTCAGAACCATTTTCTTTTAGATTCCATATATATATGTTAGCATACGGTATTTGTCTTTCTCTTTCCGACTTACTTCACTCTGTATGACAGTCTCTAGGTCCATCCACCACATATATACACTGGAATATTACTTAGCCATAAAAAGAAATGAAATTGAGTTATTTGTAGTGAGGTTTTCCATTTAATTCTACAAAAAAAGCCAAACTCCTCCAAGGCCTACAAATGTCTGTATGATCTGAGTTCTTGGACCTCATTTCCTGCTACATCCCCCCCTCCTCCCCACTCATTCTGCTTTAGCTGTGCCTGCTGTTCCTAAAACACGCCAGGCACTCCTGGCCTCAGGGCCTTTGCACTGGCTGTCCTTCCTACCTGGGAAGCTGTTCTCCCAGAAATCTATTTGGCTATAACTCCTCTACCCCTCCAGTCTTGGCTCATATTTTATCTCTTTGCCGAGGCCACCCTGCCACCTTTTCAAAAATCTCCAACTTCTGGGCTTCCCTGCTGGCACAGTGGTTGAGAGTCTGCCTGCCGATGCAGGGGACGCGGGTTCGTGCCCCAGTCCGGGAAGATCCCACATGCCGTGGAGCGGCTGCGCCCGTGAGCCATAGCCACTGAGCCTGCGCGTCCGGAGCCTGTGCTCCGCAACGGGAGAGGCCACAGCGGTGAGAGGCCCGCGTATCGCAAAAAAAAAAAATCTCCAACTTCCTTCCAGCCAGCTCCTCCCCATCTCGTGTCCCTGGTCCCCTAAACACTATATTTTTTTCCAAAACATTTCCCATTCAAGTATGCAACATCTTTGACCTCTTTTAAAGTTTTTTTTTTAAAAACTGAGGTGAGATTCACAAAAAATAAAATTAACCCTTGTAACATAAACAACCTGGTGGCATATAGTCCAATAAATGACCCACAAGCATCTGAGAAGATGCTCGACATACTTAGTCATTAGAGAAATGCAAATCAAAACCACAAGGAGACACCACTTCACACCCACTGAGATGGTTATAATAAAAAAAAAAAAAAAGGAAAATTACAAGTGTCAGTGAGAATGTGCAGAAATTGCTAGCAGGCCTGGGAAGCAGTACAGCTACTGTGGAAGAAGTCTGGAGGTTCATAAACACAGAATTATCGTATGAGCCAGCAAGTCCACTCTCTCGCTTTTTGATTACGTACTATTGTTTTCTGTCTGTCCCCAGTAGAATGGGAGTTCTGTGGGAGAGTTCTGCTTTGTTTTCAAAGGATCCCAGCACCTACAGCAGGGCCTGGAAAAGAACAGCAGCTCAATAAATTGTTGTAAATTAAATAGATAAACATGGAGATGACCGGCCTTTCTCATCTTAGAAAAGCACCAAGCCATTCCCCACTTTCTTGATATCTGTAAGATAACTCAGTGTTTCTGCTGATATCTCAGCTACAAAGCAGACCCATTTCCTCCTCTCTCTGAATTTTTTTGGCTCCAAAACATGTACGGGGCCTCACTCTGTAGATCTTTTTATTTATTGGAGCCACACTTGTTCACACAGCAGCACAGAAGTTAACACAAGAAGAATAGTCAGGGACTTCTGTGGTGGCACAGTGGTTAAGAATCCACCTGCCAATGCAGGGGGCACGGGTTTGAGCCCTGGCCCGGGAAGATCCCACATGCCACGGAGCGGCTAAGTCCGTGCGCCGCAACTACTGAGCCTGCGCTCTAGAGCCTGCGAGCCACAACTACTGAAGCCCACGCACCCAGAGCCCGTGCTCCACAACAAGAGAAGCCACCGCAACGAGAAGCCCATGCACCGCAACGAAGAGTAGCCCCCGCTCGCCGCAACTAGAGAAAGCCCGCGTGCAGCAGCGAAGACCCAACGCAGCCAAAAATAATTAATTAATTAATTACTGAAAAAAAGAAGAAGAATAGTTAATGAAATAAATAGAAACCGTGTATCTCCAGGTTGTAACCACACAACGCCCCAACTGTGCTGGACAGATGGGGAGAAGGAACCGATCCACGGCCATATTGGACGGGCTTTTAAGTAATATTGCTTTGACTCTCAACGAGGAGTGGGAAACAGCTGAAAACTTGTACTGGAGACAATGCACTTTGTATCCAGCAGTTTGTCAAATACAGGCTCCTGCTCAGCACCATGCAGTGGAATCTGTCATCAATGAAGAGTTAAGTCTGTGAACTACCTACACCTACAGCTACACCTACAACTCGGGCAGTGAGGGTGGGGTTAGGTGTACAGAACAGGAGAGGACAGAAGATACTTTTAGGGCAGAAGGAGTTGGGAGGGGGAGTATAAAGAGACTAAAAGGAGTGAGGCAAGTTGGTATAAAGATTTGTGACCACAGACATAGAAAACAATCTTACGGTTACCAAATGGAAAAGGGGGTGGGGGGGATAAATGAGGAATTTGGGATTAACAGATGTACACTACCGTGTATAAAAGAGATAAACAACAAGGACCTGCTACTGTAGAGCACGGAGAACTATCCTCAATACCTTGTAATAACCTACAAATGAAAAGGATCTGAAATACACACATCCTTTTTCAGAAGCACCCTGCTGTACACCTGAAACTAACACAACATTGTAAATCAACTATACTTGAATTTTAAAAATTAAAAAATAAAAGAGTTGCGACCAGATTTAACTTGCTTATGTAAACAGTGGTTCACTTTGGAAAAGTCTGAAACACAAAATACAGTCCAGGAGAACAAAAATTCTTTACAACAAAGGGATCTTTTGAAATATCTAAACTGTTGAAAATGTTATAATGAGAATGTATTCACATCAATATACTTACATCCTGTAGATTCATAAGACACAACAGTGATTTAAAGACACAAAAACATGTTTCTAGACCTGAGGCTTTCAGGCAGGGGGTCTGGCACGCAGGTGTATGATTATAAGGCAAGGTCAACTGTCCTACAATCAATCTGTCACTACTAATAAAGTATGTGGACATTTATTAGTTTGTTTCTTTTCTTATAAATTAGGGTTTATGATGCCACTATATTACGATTGACAGTCCTGTGCATTCTGGTATCCTTGCGGGAAGGGGTGCTGTCTGGCACTCAAGCCCACCCTCTCTCCTCTGCTCCCTGTCTGACTCCGCCAGTAGGGGGTGCTAGGGAGACAGGAAGGATGGAGGAAGGAGAAGGGCATCATCTCTTAGGCTTTCCGTCACTGTTGTCCCTGCCCCGGCACTTAACTGGACACGGGCAGGTTGTTCCAAGAGCAGCAGTTGGTGCCTACTTGGAGTTCTCCCATCATTGTGTCCCCTGGGGGACCAACAACCAACCATCAGCAGCCCTCACTTGAGGCTCTGGGTCCCATCCACCTGCCTCTGAATGTTCATAATATTAGCCACTCAGCATCCCCCTTTCTGCCTTTGTCATTCTCTAATACCTGATTAACAGTTCTGCCTGCGTATGTGTATATACATATATAATTCTCTGTGTTGAAATAACTGGTGTGGTCTCCATCTCCTGACTCGACCCCTAGTGATACAAATAAGCCTCAGTCCCTCTTATCCGTGCCTTGGAGCCATCTTGTCAAGATCACCTGCCATATGTCAAGGAAGGAAAAGAAGAACTGCTGTCACAGAACTGTCGTCCTATGACATGTATCAGCCAAAAGAATTCCTAATCATTTGAAATCTAACATCTCCCTCCCTTGCACGTTAGTCAAGGTTCTTCCTTTGCAAGCAACAGAAATAGCCTCGGGCTACCGTCAGCTGGGATGGTGGGGTCTCGAAACACCCAAAGCCAAGTTCAGCAGCCAACCTTGCCAGACGACAAACCCAGGATATCTCAGGGGACCCAGCAAGAGGAGCCCAAGAACCTTCTCCCCGGAGGGCTGCTGCTCCTTGCTTCAGCACCCCGAGACCTTCCGCTCTGAACAGTAAATTCCCAGGAGCCCAAATCTGACGGCCAGGCACGGATCCGTGGTATTTCTGATCAGATCTGCTCCAGCAAGTGGACGGGTCTCGTGGTCCCTACACCGACTCAGGGCCAGTCCCTGAGCGCGGGGAACTGCTGTAAGCTCAACTCTGCACCCTCTGATCCTAACTTTTCATACCAGGTGAAGGTGACAGGCTGCCTTGTGGGAAACTCAGAAGAACAGAGAGACGGGCTCCCGAGACCCCATCACAGTCGGAGCAGCTGTCACACTAAGAGACCCTCTTGCTAACTTGATATGCACGTTTCTTCCCAGGTGCTTAAAGCTAAACGCTCTGCTTTGAAACATCTGTCGAAAACCCTTCCAGTTCCCTGACCCCATAGACACATGTCTTATGGAAATGACTTAACACGAACTACCTTGTACGCTCTCTCTTCCAGCCGGATCCTCTTCTGCGGGCAGAGTTACCTGCGTGCCAAGCAGGCGTCTGCACAGGTATAAAACTATTTCTGGACAGCAGGGTGTTATCCAATGGGGAAAAACAGAGACGGTCCTGGGGTTGATTTCTAAAATGCCGTCGACCGTCCTTACACAGCCAGCCCAAACATCCAAGCCAGTTGTTGATGATGGGAGCATCTATTGGCCATCTACTTCCTTTGCAAACCCTACATAGCAGCTTGGGCAGGCGTCCCTGTATTTTATAGTTGTCTCAGTTCCACGTATAAAATATTGCTCATATCAGATGAAATGATGCACTGGGAACACCGCAGAGGCGGTCAGCGCTCTGCTAGCCTAGGGTACGCCGACCCTGCGGACACCTGCCACAGTCTCATGTGGCTCTTCTCATGTCATTCGTGAGGCACAATGACCTTGATCATTACCTAAAGGGCAGGCACCTCATACCTAAAGAGACGACTGAGGGAGCCTTCAGGAGCGGAGTAAACCTCCACTGGCTTAGAGAACAAAGCATCTCCTCCAACCACCTAACTACAGAATTCCAGGGCTCCCTCTCCTTGGTCCTTGTGCAGCCCCCAAAGACTCACTGCACCCCACTGATGCTCTTGCACAAGTCAGGGCTAAGCCACAGACCCTGCAGCAGGGGATCCCAACGTGGACACAAATCCAGTCTCTGGAAACTGGAGATGACCGGGCTGATGCCTGGATCAGAAGGCATCTACTGAAGGGTTTATGGAAACAATGACCTTGTTAAAAACCAACTTTGCCACACACGAATTCGTTTTACACACAACTTTACAGGGAGAGAACGCCACCACGTTGGCCTCAAAATGACATATCTCAGTCGTTTCTAAAACTCAGACGCTAAGGAAGAGGATGCACAGGTTTGCTGGACACCTTATTCTTTGCCCTCTATGTGACTCATGAAAACCTGAACTTGTAGACCTCTTATTGGAATAAACATCAGGAAGGAGAAAAACGTTTATATGTCAACACCTGCAGAAACATCAAACAAGGAACGATATCATGGGATAATTAAGCGGTGGGACCCTGGAATTCGAGAGAGGCTTGAACGGAAGTGCGAGCTCCTACAGGCGCTCTGTGAGGGAGCGTCAGAAAGGTATCTAACCCGTTCACATGCTCACCTCTCCCTGTGCTGGTTCCTACGCCACATACAGTTCTAATAATTCAATGAGACGCGTCTGGCCCGATCTGAGCACTCGTCACACTTTCATCATGGTGATGATTTAGTACAGGAAAGATCAACAAAGGTCCCACAATAAAAATGGCAGCAGCAATTAAATGGGAAGAGTAATGGTTAACAGTAGTCAGGGTCTGGTTTTTTTCAGTAGGTGGAAAAATTACTAATTTATTTAGCACATACTTATTACTGGCATTGCTGTAGGTGTTGGGAACACAAAAATGGGGGGAAACTAGGCAAAGCGCCTGCCCTCCTGGAGCTCAGAGTTGAATAGGCAGCAGAGACCGAGAGAAAAATGCCATCGGAAATAGAACTGGACCACAGTCATTACCGGGCTCGGTAAGCAGCCGGAGGGGCTTTGTCTGACAACCTAGAAGTTCAATCGGAAGTACGGCAGGAGCTCGTGGTGGGACTGGGGTGGGAGGGGCATGAGAGCAAGTGGTGAGAACCCCAAAATTCCGCTGCAGAGATGTCCTGCTGCATCGAGAGCAGGTGAACTGTCCACAGCACCTGCGGCGACTCAGGCGCTCCCCTTCCTCGCGGGCTGACACGAACCGCCGCCAAGCAGAGGCAGTAAAGGAGCCCAGGGCCTCCCACACGGGCACGGAGCGGGCAGACGCCAACGCCTAGGAAAGCAGCAGAGCAAAACCGCGGCGCTGCAGGGGACAGCTCTGCCAGGAAAAGAAAATCTTCATATCGTATCTACATGAAGAAACTCATAGAGCAGAGAGGAGATGAGAAAGCAAAACTGATGGATCAATTATTGATTTGGGGTAGGATCAGAGGTAAATACTTTCCTTTATTTACAAATGTTCTTTAGAAAACGAACTTGTGGTCACCAAAGGGGAAAGTAGGGGGGGGATAAATTGGGAGTTTGGGATTAACAGATACACACTACTATATATAAAATAGATAAGTAGAATAAATAATATAAAAATATTATGTAACTAAATATTTACATATTTAAAGCAATAAATAATTATATTATTTATTATAATTGTAGATAAATAATAACTATTATTAAAATATTCTACAAATAAATAATATAAAAATATAAAATAGATAAATAACAAGGAAGTACTGTACAGCATGGGGAACTATATTCAATATCTTGTAATAGCCCATAATGGAAAAGAATCATATATATGAATTATATTATACATAAATCATATATATATATACATATAACTGAATCACTTTGCTGTACACCTGAAACATTGTAAATCAACTATACTTCAATTAAAAATAAAATTAATTTTAAAAATAAAAATGCTCTTTATTTTTGGTATAATGATTTTAAAGATAAATCTGTGTGTGTGTGTTCACTGAAGATCTAGGTGAGCTAATAACATGAGCCATATAAGTAAATTAATTACTTGCAGGATCTGAGTCTAATCAGCCATCAGCAATGGGTCTTTTTTTTTGTTTGTTTTTGCGGTACGCGGGCTTCTCACTGTTGTGGCCTCTCCCGTTGCGGAGCACAGGCTCCGGACGCGCAGGCTCAGCAGCCATGGCTCACGGGCCCAGCCGCTCCGCGGCACGTGGGATCTTCCCGGACCGGGGCACGAACCCGCGTCCCCTGCATCGGCAGGCGGACTCTCAACCACTGCGCCACCAGGGAAGCCCAGCAATGGGTCTTAAAATAATTTTTTCACCCTTTGCTCCCTTGCCCTTTTCTTTGAAATCTGGACACCTGGCTCTGGCACAGGGCAGGAGGAGGGAGGCTGGGCGTGTTTGCTGGGGGCAGGTGACCATTTCCGGTCCCTGGTGACGGGAAGCAGCTGAGGACGGGCACAGAGCAGCGCAGTGGAGGCGGCGCAAGCAGAGAAACGCTGCACGCAGCCCAGCGCTGCTCAACTTGAGATGGGGGTAATTCTGAAACCTCTCTGGGGCTGTGCCCGGACTCGGAGCCGACTGTTCAGTGCAGAAATCCCCCTTCAGCTCAAGTCGCCCCCGGCTCTCTTTCCAGCCTCTGCCCACGACTCTGCAGGCACGGGATGGAATTCAGAAGGAAAGGAGAAAAAAGGCTTGCCATTTCTGAAGGGAATGAAAATGGCAAGCAGAGATCGAAGCTCTGCCGTCTCCTTGTGAGTTTTCATTTAAACGGATTATCACCATGCTCACGTGACGCTCCTATAATAAGGTCAAGCTTAATTGTTCTCCCTTCAAAAGGATTTCTAGGGCCTCCCTGGTGGCGCAGTGGTTGAGAGTCCGCCTGCCGATGCAGGGCACATGGGTTTGTGCCCCGGTCCGGGAGGATCCCACATGCCGCGGAGCGGCTGGGCCCGTGAGCCATGGACGCTGAGCCTGCGCGTCCGGAGCCTGTGCTCCGCAACGGGACATCACCAAAATGAGGGGGAAAATCCATCAGATGGATGAAGATAAAATCCCGTCATACACACCACATTGTTTCAGGTTGGAGATATATAAGATCAAGATGCAGCATTTGGAAAACAAGGGTGAACCTCCCTGCGGGAGGAAACATCCAAGTGGATGAGCTACCAACTCCCCAGAAACATGGACGGAGGGGGTGGTGAAGAACGTCCCTGCCCCTGCCAACGGAAGAAAATCCTCACACTGGGGAGTCTAATTCTCATCTCATTCTGTTCCCAAAAGAGCTAGGGGAATTCTGGGGCAAATTACTTCCTCCTAGAGCATTTCTGTTATTGTCATCGTTTTACTTCTTACATAAATAAAATTCCCCATGTGTGTGCACGATGCACGGCGATGCACTGCTCCACGTGCAATGTGCCTTTCCAGGTGCACCCCTCTGGGTTCAGACTGAGGGTCTCTAAGCCCAGCCCCAGAGGCAGATTTGCATTTTTGGAGTCCAGGTGAGAAAGAGGTTTCATAAGCTGCACCCTCAGTGGCACACGGGGATTCAGACTGCCGGGGACCTAGGGAAGGTGTGACAGCTGGTGTGTGACTTTCCTCCTGGACACCACAGGGGGTACCTGGAAGCCACGAGCAGCCCCACCTTACAACCCAGTCTCCCTTCCACTCACAGGGAAGACTGAACTTCCTGGACCCCTGTGTTGGGTGGGATCACGTGACCAGTTCTGACCCATTAGTTGTGAGTAGAAGTAGCAGGTGCCACTTTCTGGACCAGAGGACTCAACAACTGGAGCCAGATGCTCCCAGCTTGTATGCCTCTGCAGGGCAGCCAGCAACGGTTCAGACGGTGGCTGCGAGGGGCCACAGCGAGCAGAGTCCTGCCATCCCAGGACAGCCATGCAGCTTGAGCAACAAATAAGCATCCGAAGTTGGGGGATGTTTGTTACTGCAGCATGATCGAAACTTCTCAGGCTGATACAGGATTAGCTGCCAACTATGTGAATCTCTAAGCAGCACACATGTGAAATTTCAAACAAGGTAAAGCCAGGTCCTCTATCAATCAAAATACAAGATGTTTCCAGGGTTGTTCTTTTTTTTTTTTTTTTTTTTTTACTGTTCCAAACAATGCTACATTATATCTATTTATGGTTAATAGTTCTTTCCCATTCCTTGAATGCCTGCAACAGTCGGGCACTGTTCTAGGCACTGTGCATCCTGCAACGAGCAAAACATACAAAGCCCCTGTTCTCATGGAGGGAAGAGACACACAGCAAATCGACGCAGCGGGCCAGGTAGTGATGAGTACTATAGAAACAGAGCAGTGTAAAGAATGAATTAAAGAGGAGTGATGTGTCACTCAGGTTCCCGAGACCCGAGTCTGCGCACCTCCTCCCAGCCCTGTGTTCAGTGAGGTCACCCAGTAACTCGAAAACAATGCCAGTGGAAGTATTTGCACCATGGAAACGGGCAAACGCTACAAACCAGAGTTTTGGGGTGGGTGGGATTTCTTCCCCAAGGAGGTGGTTTACCAGAAGCCCCCTGGATGTTTGGACGGAGACAGAATTGGGAATGAGAGGGAGTAAGGGCGGGAGTGAAACGGTTAGGAAGGGCATTGTGGGTAGAAGAGACTGCAGTGCAAAGGCACTGACGTGCGGGTGAGCTTGATCGGCTGGGGTGGCATGGAGCGGGGGGTGGGTAGGTGAAGTGCAGGAGGAAGGGCTGCAGGTTACACAGGGCCTTGTAGACAATGCGAGAGCTTTGAATTTTATCCTGAGTGTGGAGACATCTCTTTGACAGTCCTGTATCTTTAAATGTATAGTTTAAAGCTATAAGACCAAAGCAAAGACAAAAAAGGGAAGGAAGGAAGGAAGGGAGGGAGGGAGGGAGGGAGGCGAAGGGAACGAAAGGAGAAAATGCATAGTCTCATGTCCAGGGCCATGGGAGTTTCACGGAGGAAATAAGTGGCTCACTACTGAATGCGTGAGATGCTCTGGGGTGCGGCTTCCACCCCCCATGTGTCTGAGGTCTCAGCAGGTTGGCCGCAACCCTCAGAGCCTTAAGCAACTGGCCCCGCGGGAGCGGCTCAGAGGGTAGCATCCCAGCCTTGAGCAGCCCCGGGGAGGTGCATCCTTCCCCTCTCCAGGGGGAAGAAGATGGGTCCCTGTGTGTGCTTGTTCATACCCAGGACCACAGAAATCACCCAAAAAAGAAAATCGAACCAAACTGTTCTCGTCTCCCCGTCCAAGTGGTGGATAAATGTGCATCTCTCTGGGTATGGAAACCAGAGCGGGACAGGGATTAAGACGGAGCTGGCAGGGCAGGATGACGGTCGGAGCTCTTTAGCACCAGCTGCTGCGAGCGCCCAGGAGCCCTGCTGCGGAGCCGAGAGGCATATGCACTCTCCACATGCCATCAACTGAAGCCCCGAGTCCTAAATGAATCACACCAGGAGAGAGACTGCAAAACGGCGTGTCTCCACTGCAATCGGGCAGGTGCCGTGTGCCTGGAAGCAAAGGTCTTTGCGTCAAAAAAGCCTGAACGCGTGGCCGAGGCTGGGTGGGCAGAGCTTTTGGACAGAGACGAGCACAGAAAGGAGCGAAGGATGGCCCAGACCCTCTTGCACCATCTCAGGAAAAGCTGGAGAAGCCCACGTGGCCGGCTCTGGCCCCGTGTTGGCCTCTCTGGGTCCATCTGGTTGGGCTGGGCTGGGCTGTACTTTCCTCTCCCAGCCTGGGAGAGCCACCCATCTCGTCTTCCACTACAGCTGTTGCCCTGGGCATGGGTCTTGGGATCAAAAAGATGTAGCAACACTGAGCTCACAAAATTCTGTAGGGAAGACCAATCCCTGCTGTGCCTGCACCTGTACCAGTTCTTCCGCGTTTCGCCTGATTCACTCATTTCCCTTGAGCCGGCCGCCTAAGCTTTAGAGCTTGCAACCCCGAGACAATAAAAAGTGTCAATAAGAAAAGACCAAGAAAAAATGGACCAAAGTAGAGAGTGGGAGACCGGCTAATTGCTTTTCTATTTATCGATTTCCTCAGTCTTTCTGAAATGTGTTTAAGCAGCTTAAAGTTATTTTGAAAGTCATTTTTAAAATGACCACAAGCCCTTTCAGTGATCCACCAGGGGATATGCAATAGACCGTCTCTTACAAAATCACTGGGTTTCATAGCTTTGTCCAGCCCTGAGGGGAATTTGTACATTAAGATGGAGAGAGTCAGGGGGAAGTGATGTCCCCCACTTGCTGTCACACCCAGACGGCTGGCAGCTGCCCACAGCACACTTGCAGGCACGAATCATCTCTCCGCTCCTTCCCTCCCACACAAGCCTGCAGGTGTCTCCCAGGCAGAAGCTCAGCTCTCAGAACATTCCAGCACCATTCCTATCACCAAGGCTTTGCACCCACTGTTCCCCCAGCCCCTGCCTGAAATGTCCCTCCTCCTTTCTAGCCCACCATTCCAACTCCTCTCCAATCTCCACAACCCCACTCAAGTCCCACCTCCTCCAAGAAGCCTTCCTTCCACCCCCTCCAGCCTCCAGCCCCTTCTCGAGCTCTGAGCTCCACATCAGTGTTTCCTAGCCTGCAGGCAGGCAGCTCCCCCTTCCCTATCGGTGCCATATCCCCATGCCACCTGTGCTGTTCATTTGGAAATCTTTTGTATTTAGGTCAATTCACTTTCTATTAACACTTTCTCAAATAAACTCACTTTCCAGGAGACCTGATTTCATTACACTGAAATGAAGAACAAGTAGCATTTATTCTAAATGGTAACCATGAAAATAAATACAAGAAAACCCGAACATTATCAGGTCTTAGCTAAACCCCTGGCCTGTCCCAGTCACTGCGCCCAACACCTGCCCTTCACACCAGAGCCGAAAGGAGATTGACTCTCGTGGGAGAGGCGGTAATGATGCTTCAGCACCAACCCGAGATGCTGTCATTTTCAGTATCAGAAAGATTGCAGGAGACGCAAGAGGGAGTCATTGAAATACACGGCACTGATGTTACCTAACGCATCTGGAGCCGCCTCACTTCACAGCGTGGTCATTTTGTCACCTGATCACATCTATTGTCCCGTCATCAGTTTAACACAGGAGTTTCTGGTTTCATTCCCAAAGGAAATAGTGAGCTCCAGGAAGTTTCCCCTAGGCGTCCACCGAGGCAACCACACAGCTGAGCTCACAGAACGTATATGCAATGTATGTTTTGATGAAAGTGGCGTCCCAAATATGATTAAAATTCTCCTTTGGTACCTGCAGGTCCCAGGGAGGTGGGATTTGCAATGGCAAAGTCAGGGATTCCTTCCGATGTTAATCTCCTCCAGGCTTTGTGTAGAGCATCCCGGGTTAAATGCTTGGGAGCTTGGCCTTGTGTCCTAAGCCCTCTCTGCGAAAGTTGGTGACTGAAAGTAGATCAGACTTGCTAACCAGGAATTGAAACATCAATACTCTTATCTCCAGGACTTTCCCTTAATAATCTAGCTCCAGTCAGTAACAGCAAGGAAGCAGGGAAGACCCTCACAGGGGCCACCAACCCTACTCATCCCAGCAACGTACAGTGATCTCCTTAAACAAAAGATTCTACACACACGCACACACACTTCTTTGTTCTGTGGTGTTTTTCTCCTGCTGAGATGAGTAGAAACAAACTCACTTTTCTTAAAAGAAATATTAATAGCTCTCAGTGAAAAGCACTCATTTATGAACCCAAGGAATCACTTCTCCTTCTGCAAAAAAAGCTCCACACGTCTCCAACCAGAGTCCTCTGAAATCCCGGCTAGAGGAAGGGGTCAGCGCCTAAACCAGATGGAGAGCGTGCCTCTCTGCTCCTTCAACACAGGCAGGTAATTCCTGGTGAGTCCAGGACCCGGTCAACCCCGCCTTAGCCACACAGCTTGCTGACAAACACCACACACGCCAGCTGGGTGGGCCAGGCCCTGCCCACGAACAGGGCTGACTGACCGTCCTGGTTTGCCTGGGACTAGGGGTGGACCCCGGATTCAGGGCTGAAGCTGGTACGTCTCGGGGGGAACTGGGATGAGCTGGGAACCCACATGAACACCCCTGGCATGCCACCTGAGATGCCCTCTGCGGCATCTGTGTGGACCGGACCTCACCATCCCCCCAGGCATCCTTAAAGCCCCAGCGCACGAGCTCGCCTTCCTGTGGGTTCCTCCACCCTCAACAGGCACCCTACGTGCTGCCTTGGGCTGTATGTAGCCTGCTATTTCATAACCCTACAGTTCATCTCTCCAGAAGCTTCTAGAAGGCAGATCCTGTGGTCTCCCCAGCTTTCCCCACAGGTGGCAGGGAGCCAATGGCACAGAGCCCACCCAGCTTCTTTTCCTCCTGTTACAAGACTCCAGCATTCACTGTCCTCCCTGGAAAAGCGGCCCCATCAATTCCTTCAGCATTCCCATAGGTTGAGGGTTTTATTCTGTGACATCAGATCTTTAGTCCATCTGCCATTTATTTTGGGGTGAGGTCTGGGGAAAGAATCTAACGCATATGCTCTTCAATTCAGGTTGACAGGTGCTCGAGCCCAAATCCCTTTATGGAATGGTCTTTTCTTGCGCTGCCGACTTCAAAAGAAAACAGTTTCAAATAGCAAATTCTCATGTGCAATAATAACAAACAACATTTCCTGAACACACACCATATGTCAGGCGCTGTGGGGGGCACTTTGCACACGCTCGATACTGTCGTTAACCTCGTTTTACCGACAAGGGCGCTGAAGTGTAGACAGTTTCAAGCAGCAGTTTTCAAAGTGGGGTTCCCCGACCACCACCCGCAGCATCGCCGGGAACTTGCTCGAAATGCAGCTGCTCAGCCGCATCCGGACCAAGGAGTCAGAGCCTGGGATGGGGGCAGCCGCCTGGGGTTTGACCGGCCCCCCAGGTGACCCCATGCACCCCCCAGTTTGAGAACCCCTGGTGGAAGGAAGCTGCCCAGTGTCACTTGGCAGGTAGGTAGAAAGAAGAATCGGACCCAAGCAGCCGTATTCCTGAACACACGGTGTCAACTCGGGGCTCATTCCTCCCTCAGAAAGGCATGTGGGTCCCCGTTTTCTGAGCGGGGTGATTGATTGCCATGTTTACTCTGGCAAGAGTGCCTCCCCTTTGTATCCTCTGATGCTTTAAAATCTCTAAAAACTCAGTAGCCAACCCAACCCTCCATCTCATGACAAATATTTCTTTCTTTTTCCACATCTTTATTGGAGTATAATTGCTTTACAATGGTGTGTTAGTTTCTGCTGTATAACAAAGTGAGTCAGCTATATGTGTACATATATCCCCATATCTCGTCCCTCTTGCGTCTCCCTCCCTCCCACCCTCCCTATCCCACCCCTCTAGGTGGTCACAAAGCACCGAGCTGACCTCCCTGTGCTACGTGGCTGCTTCCCACTAGCTATCCATTTTACGTTTGGTAGCGTATATATGTCCATGCCACTCTCTCACTTCATCCCAGCTTACCCTTCCCGCTCCCTGTGTCCTCAAGTCCATTCTCTACATCTGTGTCTTCATTCCTATGACAAATATTTCTAACCATCATCATTTCCTCCACCTATAGCTATCAGCCAAGCTGGGAAGTTAGTAATAGTAATAATAAGAAGAAATAATCATGAGAAAATAACGGTAACAAAAACTAGCTACCACTTGCTAAGAGCTTACACATGTGCCAGAAGTTTCCATGCCTTACCTCGTTCACTCCTCGTAAGGACCCTACCAGGTAGGTCCAATTACTGCTCCTCTTTTCAGAGGAGAAAACTGAAGCGTGGAAATTCCAAACAACAGCCTCCAGATAACAAGGGAAACAGCCAGGACCCCAACCCCACTGGCCAGGGCACCCCTGTTACCAGGGGCTCCAGGCGACCAAGGAAAATCAAAAGGGTCCTGCTGCCCGGCACCAGGGAAAGATCTGGGTGAGAGCAACCTGGAGGATGAGGCTGGTCTGAGTGCCCCGGGTACCTCCATTCACCCCATGAAGAAATTTAGTCCCTGAGAAAACCAGGCTGCCTTCAAGCCATGGTCCCCAGCCTCACCTGCATGCTGGAATCACTGGGAGACATTTTAAAACAGCCAAAGCCTGAGCTACATCCCAGACCAGCTAAACTGCAGTCTCTGGGGAGGGATGCTGGCATCAGTGGGTTGATGCCCTCCGGGTACAGATGTGTTTAGGGACCTCTGTTCTCAAGCATATAAAGATATAAATCTTTACAGGAAACCCATGAAAAGAGTTTTCCTGTAGAAGCTCCTACACCAGGAAGGCAACCCCCATGCCAATGGACAAAGGGAAGCTCACCGTTAAAGAATCCAGTGAAAACTGTCTCTGTGATGAGAGTTCTCAGCGCATCACTGAATGCCCCGGAGACGGAAACCCACCCTGAAGCACGTTATCCCTACACCCTCGGCGGAAGCTCAAGTCCACCCCCAGCTGACAACATGCTTAATTGCTCCTAATTAGCCACCATCTTCCCTCGAGAGCCGGTGAGAAAGCACGGAGACCAGAGAGCCCCAAACCAACAAGTGCCCTGCGGCTCTCACTCTCTCTCTGCTTCACCATCAGGGTCCCTGCAGGAAAAATAATTCCTGCAAAGCATCACTAAGACTTCCAGTATCCTCCAGGGCTTTCTGCAGCCCTTGCTCATCAGGACAAGCATGCCTATGATGGCTAGGGACAAAGCTGACAATTTTGCAACTCAAGAAGGACAGCAGTTGAAGTTAGAAGGATAAAAGGTTCACGTCTGAGTCTGTAGACGGAGCTCCTTGCATTTCTCCTGAACACAGACCTGGTGTGTGTCCCTTTGGAGACCACCCTTGCTGGGAACAGCCAGAGAATTTCACCTTCTGGTTTGTCTCTGATACCTTTTAAGCCATGCAATTGTTAAAGATCATCCAGAAAAGGCTAGAATTGTAAAAACTCCATCTTCCATTTTACGAGCAAAGCAATCCTCCCCCAGCTGAGGGCACACTCCGTGAACCTCTTGCGGGGAAGCAGGGGGTCACCTAGAGCAGAGCTGGGCTGGGGGAGGATGCGGCGTGGAGGCCAGCACACAGCATTCACAAACGACAGCCCACACTCCCACCTCCAGCAAGGGGATGTCTCTCGGGGGACGTGCCTGCGGCTCCACTTCATTGGGTTTGCTTGTTTCTGCTCCTAAAGAAACTGATTAAGCCTAATTTTCCTGGATCCCGAGTCCAGAAGCAGGAACTCACTTTAAAAATTAGGAGGCGAATAGAAAGACAGACCACCGCCATCTGCAGACTGATTCTGCAGGCTCTCACGTGGGCAGAGTACGTGTGAGCTGGAATCAGAGAAAGTCCATTCCCCAGAGAAAGCAGGATCAGCAAAACATCTTCTGTAAAAAGCTGGAGAATGCGTATATTTTTAGGTCTTGCAAGCTGGGCTGTCTCTGGCACAAGGGCTCAGCACCACCACGGCAAAGCAAAGGCAGCTCTGGGTGACAGCAAGTGAGTGGGCGTGGCTGTGTTTCAATAAAACTTTATTAACAAGCACAGGTGGCTGGCAGGATTGGGTCCACAGTCTGCCAACTCTTCTAGAGGCTGGAAAAGTGGGAAAAAGAGAACCTCAGAGACCCCACAACCAAAGTATTTTGAAGGACACCTGAGAATAAAAATCCCGCCATGGCCCAAGATTGCTGGTCACTTCTCTGTTTATTCTCCTACAGCCCTGGAGGCCAGGCGTGTTAGCGGGGCTGTCCTCCCTCCAGAGGCTCCGGGGGAGGATCCCTCCTCGCTTCCTCCAGCTCCTGGGCCAGTCTCTGCCTCGGTCTTCACGTGGCCTCCTCTCTGCCTCTTGAAAGGACACTTTCCATGGATATAGGGCCCGCCCAGACGTTCCAAGATGATCCCGTCGAGAGCTCCATAACTTAATTACACCTGCAAAGACCCTTTTTCCAAAGGTCACATTAACAGGCTCTAGGGATCAGGGCATGGACATATATTTGGGGAAGACACCATTCAACCCATTACAGATACACAAAAAATTACTGGTTATTCCGAAATTCAAATTGAACTGGGCATCCTGTTGTTTATCTGGCAACCGTACAGAGGTGTTGAGTCTCAGCCTTTCTTGGCTGTTCTGCCCCTGCTGGGCAGGTCCCCACGGGCCAGAGAAGCAGGGAGAGGGCCGTGCTTGGGGTGGAGGCCAGCAGCATCTCTGTGAACTGTCCACTGTGTCTGCAGGTGTACTTGGGGCTGAACCAAGGATGTGTGGATGGGCGTCAACAGCATCTCTTCCGACAGACATGCAGGGATGTAAAGGTATGGCGTGACCGCTTCACGGCTGAGTGGCCAGCACATGCTAGGAACTGGTTGGGCCAGTGACCTCTTGGTTAGTAACGTCCTAATCCCACCGTGCAGCTGAGTCAGAGCAAGCTTCTTTGCCCCCAATTGTTACTACCCAGCCCCGTGTGAGTTATCTGGAAACCACAATTTCTCCTGAGTCCCAGTGCCAGGGAGATTGTTAACAAAGGGCATGGAAGGCAGCAGAATTCCCTCTGTTCTCACTCAGCCTCTGCCCTCTGGCATTGTTTCACCGGGCAGTCATGGAGGGGGCACAGAACAGGGACACTGCGGCCGATGCTCGGACCCATCGGGCTGCGTGTGTGAGAAGGATTTACGGGGCAGGAACTCAGTAAGACGGGAGCCTGCGTGCAGGTAAAACATGATGGCTGCAGTGTTGCCCGGAGAGCAGGCAACAGTGGCTTCTACTCTTCTTTTTAAATTTATTTTATTGAAATATACTTGATTTACAATGCTGTGTTAATTTCTGCTGTACAGCAAAGTGATTCAGTTATACATGTATATACATTCTTTTTCATATTCTTTTCCATGATGGTTTATCACAGTATATTGAATATAGTTCCCTGTGCTCTACAGTAGCACCTGTTGTTTATCCATTCTACATATACTAGTTTGCATCTGCTCATCCCAAACTCCCAATCCAACCCTCCCTCACTCCCTCCCCATCGGCAACCAGCAGCTTCTACTACTGACCTCCGGTTTCATTCTTTATTTTGTAGCCATAGAGAACTCCAAACACCCAAATCCAGTCATTCTGTTCTTCTGCTTAAAATCCTCCCAGGGCCCCCTCTTCGGTTAGGAAAGACTCCAAATCCTTCAAATGGTCTCAGTTCCTTGAGGGCAGCTGTTCACTCCTGTGCTGTTCCTTCTTCCCGGAATATTCTTTCTGTTTCTCCCTGGTTGATTCCCACCCATCCCTGATGCCTAAACCCAAGGGTTACCTCCCAAGGAGACTCTGTTTGTGTGTGTTTCTTTAGATTTATCAAAGTATAATTGACGGGGGGGGGGGGGGGGGGGAGTTTGGGATTAACATATACACACTACTATATATAAAAGAGATAAACACAGGGAACTAGATCCACTATCTCGGAGTAACTTACAATGGGAAAGATTCTGAAAAAGAACACATATAAATGTAGAACTGAATCACTCTGCTGTACACCTGAAACATTATAAATCAACTATACTTTGGCCCTGAACCAAGATGGCGGAGTAGAAGGACGCGCTCTCAGTCCCTCTTGTGAGAGCACCAGAATCACAGCTAGCTGCTGGACAATCATGGACAGGAAGACACTGGAACTCACCAGAAAAGATACCCCACATCCAAGGACAAAGGAGAAGCCGCAATGAGACGGTAGGAGGGGCGCAATCACAGTAAAATCAAATCCCGTAACTGCTGCGTGGGTGACCCACAGACTGGAGAACACTTAGACCACAGAAGTCCACCCACTGGAGTGGAGGTTCTGAGCCCCACGTCAGGCTTCCCAACCTGGGGGTCCAGCAACGGGAGGAGGAATTCCCAGAGAATCAGACTTTGAAGGCTAGCAGGGGTTGATTGCAGGACTTCGACAGGACTGGGGGAAACAGAGACTCCACTCTTGGAGGGCACACACAAAGTACTGTGTGCGCATCGGGACCCAGGGGAAGGAGCAGTGACCCCAGGGCAGACTGAACCAGACCTCCCTGCTAGTGTTGGAGGGGCTCCTGCACAGGCAGGGGGTGGCTGTGGTTCACCATGGGGACAAGGACGCTGGCAGCAGAAGTTCTGGGAAGTACTCCTTGGCGTGAGCCCTCCCAGAGTCTGTCATTAGCCCCAAGGAAGAGTCCAGGTAGGCTTCAGTGTTGGGTTGCCTCAGGCCAAACAACCAACAGGGAGGGAAGGAAGCCCCACCCATCAGCAGACAAGCAGGTTAAAGTTTTACTGAGCTCTGCCCACCACAGCAACAGTCAGCTCTACCCACCACCAGTCCCTCCCATCAGGAAACTGGCACAAGCCTCTTACATAGCCTCATCCACCACAGGGCAGACAGCAGAAGCAAGAAGAACTACAATCCTGCAGCCTGTGGAACAAAAACCACATTCACAGAAAGACAGACAAGATGAAAAGGCAGAGGGCTATGTACCAGATGAAGGAACAAGATAAAACCCCAGAAAGACAACTAAATGAAGTGGAGATAGGCAACCTTCCAGAAAAAGAATTCAGAATAATGATAGTGAAGATGATCCAGGACCTCAGAAAAAGAATGGAGGCAAAGATCGAGAAGATGCAAGAAATGTTTAACAAAGACCTAGAAGAATTAAAGAGCAAACAAACAGAGATGAACAATACAATAACTGAAGTGAAAAATACACTAGAAAGAATCAATAGCAGAATAACTGAGGCAGAAGAATGGATAAGTGACCTGGAAGACAGAATGGTGGAATTCACTGCTGCGGAACAGAATAAAGAAAAAAGAATGAAAAGAATGAAGACAGCCTAAGAGACCTCTGGGACAACATTAGACGCAACAACATTCACATTATAGGGGTCCCAGAAGGAGAAGAGAGAGAGAAAGGACCAGAGAAAATATCTGAAGAGATTATAGTCAAAAACTTCCCTAACATGGGAAAGGAAATAGCCACCCAAGTCCAGGAAGCACAGTGAGTCCCATACAGGATAAACCCAAGGAGAAACACGCTGAGACACACAGTAATCAAATTGGCAAAAATTAAAGGCAAAGAAAAATTATTGAAAGCAGCAAGGGAAAAATGACAAATAACATACAAGGGAACTCCCGTAAGGTCAACAGCTAATTTCTCAGCAGAAACTCTACAAGCCAGAAGGGAGTGGCATGATATACTTAAAGTGATGAAAGGGAAGAATCTACAACCAAGATTACTCTACCTGGCAGGGATCTCATTCAGATTCGATGGAGAAATAAAAAGCTTTACAGAGAAGCAAAAGCTAAGAGAAGTCAGCACCACCAAACCAGCTCTACAACAAATGCTAAAGGAACTTCTCTAAGTGGGAAACACAAGAGAAGAAAAGGACCTACAAAAACAAACCCCCCAAAATTAAGAAAATGGTCATAGGAACATACATATCGATAATTACCTTAAACGTGAATGGATTAAATGCTCCAACCAAAACACACAGGCTTGCTGAATGGATACGAAAACAAGACCCATCTATATGCTGTCTACAAGAGGCCCACTTCAGATCTAGGGACACAAACAGACTGAAAGTGAGGGGATAGAAAAAGATATTCCACGCAAATGGAAATCAATAGAAAGCTGGAGTAGCAATACTCATGTCAGATAAAATAGACTTTAAATTAAAGAATGTTACAAGAGACAAGGCAGGACACTACATAATGATCAAGGGATCAATGAAAGAAGAAGATATAACAATTATAAACATATATGCACCCAACATAGGAGCACCTCAATATATAAGGCAACTGCTAGCAGCTATAAAAGAGGAAATCCACAGTAAGACAATAATAGTGGGGGACTTTAACACCTCACTTACACCAATGGACAGATCATCCAAAATGAAAATAAATAAGGAAACAGAAACTTTAAATGACACAACAGACCAGATAGACTTAATTGATATTTATAGGACATTCCATCCGAAAAGAGCAGATTACACTTTCTTCTCAAGGGCGCACGGAACATTCTCCAGGATAGATCACATCTTGGGTCACAAATCAAGCCTCAGTAAATTTAAGAAAATTGAAAGCATATCAAGCATCTTTTCTGACCACAACGCCATGAGATTAGAAATCAATTACAGGGAAAAAAATGTAGAAAACACAAACACATGGAGGCTAAACAATATGTTACTAAATAACCAACAGATCACTGAAAAAATCAAAAAATACCTAAACACAAACGACAATAAAATCACGATGATCCAAAACCTATGAGATGCAGCAAAAGCAGTTCTAAGAGGGAATTTTACAGCTATACAAGCCTACCTCAAGAAACAAGAAATCTCAAATAAACAATCGAACCTTACAACTAAAGGAACTAGAGAAAGAAGAACAAACAAAACCCAAAGTTAGCAGAAGGAAAGAAATCATAAAGATCAGAGCATACATAAATGAAATAGAAACAAAGAAAACAATAGCACAGATCAATAAAACTAAAACCTGGCTCTTTGAGAAGATAAACAAAATTGATAAACCATTAGCCAGGCTCATCAAGAAAAAGAGAGAGAGGACTCAAATCAATAAAATTAGAAATGAAAAAGGAGAAGTTAACAACAGACACCACAGAAATACAAAGCAACCTAAGAGACTACTACAAGCAACTCTATGCCAATAAAATGGACAACCTGGAAGAAATGGACAAATTCTTAGAAAGGTATAGCCTTCCAAGACTGAACCAGGAAGAAATAGAAAATATGAACGGGCCAATCACAAGTAATGAAATTGAAACTGTGATTAAAAATCTTCCAACAAAAAAAAGTCCAGGACCAGATGGCTTCACAGGTGAATTCTATCAAACATTTAGAGAAGAGCTAACACCCATCCTTCTCAAACTCTTCCAAAAAATCGTGGAGGAAGGAACACTCCCAAACTCGTTCTATCCACCATCACCCTGATACCCAAACCAGACAAAGATATTACAAAAAAAGAAAATTACAGACCAATATCACTGATGAATATAGATGCAAAAATCCTCAACAAAATACTAGCAAACAGAATCCAACAACACATTAAAAGGATCATACACCATGATCAACTGGGATTTATCCCAGGGATGCAAGGATTCATCAATATATGCAAATCAATCAATGTGATAAACCTTGTTAACAAATTGAAGAATAAAAACCATATGATCATCTCAATAGATGCAGAAAAAGCTTTTGACAAAATTCAACGCCCATTTATGATAAAAAAAACTCTCCAGAAAGTGGTCATAGAGGGAACCTACCTCAACATAATAAAGGCCATATATGGCAAACTCACAGCAAACATCATTCTCAATGGTGAAAAACTGAAAGCATTTCCTCTAAGATCAGGAACAAGACACTATTATTCAACATAGTTTTGGAAGTCCTAGCCACGGCAATCAGAGAAGAAAAAGAAATAAAAGGAATTCAAATTGGAAAAGAAGAAGTAAAACTGTCACTGTTTGCAGATGACATGATAATATACATAGAGAATACTAAAGATGACACCAGAAAACTACTAGAGCTAATCAATGAATCTGGTAAAGTTGCAGGATACAAAATTAATGCACAGAAATCTCCTGCATTCCTATACACTAATGATGAAAAATCTGAAAGAGAAATTAAGGAAACACTCCCATTTACCATTGCAACAAAAAGAATAAAATACTTAGGAATAAACCTACCTAGGGAGACAAAAGACCTGTATACAGAAAACTACAAGACACTGATGAAAGAAATTAAAGATGACACCAGGGTTTCCCTGGTGGCACAGTGGCTGGGAGTCCGCTTGCCGATGCAGGGGACACGGGTTCGTGCCCCGGTCGGGGAAGATCCCACATGCTGCGGAGCGGCTGGTCCCGTGAGCCATGGCCACTGAGCCTGCGCGTCCGGAGCCTGTGCTCCGCAATGGGAGAGGCCACAACAGTGAGAAGCCTGTGTACCACAAGAAAAAAAAAAAAAAAAGATGATACCAACAGATGGAGAGATATACCATGTTCTTGGATTGGAAGAATCAACATTGTGAAAATGACTATATTACCCAAAGCAATCTACAGATTCAATGCAATCCCTATCAAATTACCAATGGCATTTTTTTACAGAACTAGGACAAAAAATCTTAAAATTTGTATGGAGACACAAAAGACCCCGAATAGCCAAAGCAGTCTTGAGGGAAAAAAAAAACAGAGCTGGAGCAATCAGGCTCCCTGACTTCAGACTATACCACAAAGCTACAGTAATCAAGACAATATGGTACTGGCACAAAAACAGAAACATAGATCAATGGAACAAGATAGAAAGCCCAGAGATAAACCCACACACCTATGGTCAACTAATCTATGACAAAGGAGGCAAGGATATACAATGGAGAAAAGACAGTCTCTTCAATAAGTGGTTCTAGGAAAACTGGACAGCTACACGTAGAAGAATGAAATTAGAACACTCCCTAACACCACACACAAAAATAAACTCAAAATGGATTAGAGACCTAAATGTAAGACCAAAGGCTATAAGACTCTTAGAGGAAAACATAGGAAGAACACTCTTTGGCATAAATCACAGCAAGATCTTTTTTGATCCACCTCCTAGAGTAATGGAAATAAAAACAAAAATAAACAAATGGACCTAATGAAACTTAAAAGCCTTGCAGACCAAAGGAAACCATAAACAAGATGAAAAGACAACCCTCAGAATGGGAGAAAATATTTGCAAACGAATCAACAGACAAAGGATTAATCTCCAAAATATGTAAACAGCTCATGCAGCTCAGTATTAAAAAACAAACAACCCAATCCAAAAATGGGCAGAAGACCTAAATAGACATTTCTCCAAAGAAGACACACAGATGGCCAAGAAACACATGAAAAGCTGCTCTACATCACTAATTATTAGAGAAATGCAAATCAAAACTACAATGAGGTATCACTTCACATCAGTTAGAATGGGCATCCTCAGAAAATCTACAAACAACAAATACTGGAGAGGGTGTGGAGAAAAGGGAACCCTCTTGCACTGTTCATGGGAATGTAAATTGATACAGCCACTATGGAGAACAGTATGGAGGTTCCTTTAAAAACTAAAAATAGAATTACCATATGATCCAGCAATCCCACTACTGGGCATATACCCAGAGAAAACCATAATTCAAAAAGACACATGCACCCCAATGTTCACTGCAGCACTATTTACAATAGTCAGGTCATGGAAGCAACCTAAATGCCCATCAACAGACGAATGGATAAAGAAGACGTGGTACATATATACAATGGAATATTAGCCATAAAAAGGAACGAAATTGGGTCATTTGTAGAGATGTGGATGGATCTAGAGACTGTCATACAGAGTGAAGTAAGTCGGAAAGAGATAAACAAATATCGTATATAAACGCATGTATGGGGAACCTAGAAAAATGGTACAGATGAACCGGTTTGCAGGGCAGCAGTTGAGACACAGATGTAGAGAACAAACGTATGGACACCAAGCGGGGAAAGCGGTGGGGGGCGGTGGTGGTGTGATGAATTGGGCGATTGGGATTGGCATATACACACTAATATGTATAAAATGGATGACTAATAAGAACCTGCTGTATAAAAACAAAGTAAAATTCAAAAAAAATTTATAGAAATTTGTAAAAAAAACAAACTATACTTCAATTTAAAAAAAATTTTAAGGTGTAATTGATAATAAAAGTGTATGTAGTTAAGGTGCAGAGCTGATGCTTTAGTGCACATATATACTGTGAGATGACTGCAGTTGAGCTAATGAACATTCCCATCATATAGTAACCATGTGCGTTTGTGCGTGTTGAAATCACTGAACATCTCCCCTCCCTAAGAAGGTTCAAGCGGTCTCTTTACTAACTCTCACGGCAGCCTGCCCTTGTCCCTCTAACACCTTCCACATTCATACACCAGCGCTGCATCACTGCCGCTTTGCCACTGCTCAGGGGAAGATCCGTGGGGAAAACTGTTGCGTTTCCTTTGTCCCCCATAGCATACCTGACGGCAGGCAGAGTGCCAAGCACCCTGGAGATGCATTATAAACACATCTGCATCTCTGGGTTAAGAGACAGAGCTTATTACTCCCGGGATTGCCTAAGAACACGGTCCATGCAATAGTTCGCTTCTGCAACTTCAGGGGGGAAGAATGAAAACTTTTCTCACCAGGAAGTGAAGCTTAGCCCGGAAGAGGCCAGAAAGTATGCCCTTGGTGAAGATGAGGAGAGGAGAGTTTAGATGCCCTGGAGGCTAGGTGGCTGCATGACACCGATGGCTGTGTGCTCCCAGGGACAATCTACAGGGCACGTCTTGCAGGGCACATTTTCTGATTTTTCGACAGCACTTGGAAATCCTGACTTTTATGTGAGTTCTCTCAATTTTGAAATGGTAGCTATTATCTTTATCTTAAAACATTATGGGGACTTCCCTGGTGGCACAGTGGTTAAGAATCCCCCTGCCAATGCAGAGGACATGGGTTCGGGTCCTGGTCTGGGAAGATCCCACATGCCGCGGAGCAACTAAGCCCGTGAGCCACAACTACTGAGCCTGTGAGCCACAACTACTGAAGCCCACGGAGAACCCGTGCTCCGCAACAAGAGAAGCCACCGCTATGAGAAGCCCGCGCACCACAATGAAGAGTAGCCCGCGCCTGCCGCAACTAGAGAAAGCCTGCGCGCAGCAACGAAGACCCAACGCAGCCAAAAAATAAATAAATGAATTTTAAAAAGTTAAAAATTCTTTCAGATGTAGAGAACAAACGTACGAACACCCAGGGGGGAACGTCAAGTTGGCATGGGGAGGGGGTGGTGATGGGATGAACTGGGAGATTGGGATTGACATGTATACACTTATATGTATAAAAGATATAACTAACAAGAACCTGCTGTATAAAAAATAAATTTAATTAAATTTTAAAAAACCAATGTTGTGTTAGTTTCAGGTGTACAGCAAAGTGATTCCATGCATCTATCCTTTTCAAACTCTTTTCCCACTTAGATTATTACAGAGTATCGAGCAGAGTTCCCTGTGCTCTACAGCAGGTCCTTGTCGGTTACCTATTTTAAAATACAGCAGTGCGTACATGTCATCCCCAAATCCCAATCTATCCCTCCCCCCACCCCTCCCCCCATAACTACAAGTTCGTTCTTTAAATCTCTGAGTCTGTTTTGTAAATAAGTTCATTTGTATCGTTTTTAAATGACTTTTAAGGTTATAAGGGTTCTCTTATGGTAGCTTGCTTGAGAAATTTCTTCTAGCTCCACACTGTATCTCCATGATACTGCTGCTAAGATGATCTGTAATACCAGAAGGCTGTGTCTTTATCCAAGAAACCCTTGACACCCATAATTTCCTTTTATTCCCGTAACATTCTGGTGGGGCAGAGTCATCTATTGTAGATGCTCAAACAGGAGTTGCTCTGACCTTCCTTTCTTCAGCTTTCCAAGACGGAGTGAGTCTCAGCTTACCGGAGGGTCTTGCCTAAAGTGGCAGGTTTTCTGCTGGCCAGGCTGTGCGGGGATGCCTGACCCCAATCTTAATTCACCACCATTCGACAGATCTCTCA
The DNA here is from genome assembly GCF_059928025.1 of Delphinapterus leucas. Taxonomy (NCBI): domain Eukaryota; kingdom Metazoa; phylum Chordata; class Mammalia; order Artiodactyla; family Monodontidae; genus Delphinapterus; species Delphinapterus leucas. The sequence goes on along the minus strand of NC_143142.1, from coordinate 1,978,046 downwards.
GACGGGCCTCTTTCTAGGGAGGTGTCCTATAAAATGCGGGTCACAACTCACATCCGTTTAGTGGGTCATGACCAGTATTTTGTAAACAAAGTAGAAGAGAATAAAACAGGATGGAATGGAGTAGAAGCTCCCAGACTGGATTGTACATGGAAAGGCAGGTATGCTTTCATGAAACTTGTCTTTTAAGGGGTGTGCGTGTGTGTGTGCCTGTGTGTGTTGTGTGCGTGTTTGTACATGTGAATACTGCATCTCCTTGTATATTTCTTCCGTAATTCACAGTCCAAAAGTCTGAACACCCAATGTTCTGAAGTATCAAACTCGCAGAGATATTTTGGGTTTAATTTTAGCTGAAGATCATCTTCCATCCCAGTTTGGGGTGTCCTGATAGTGTCGTGAGCGAGCGACTGCCCAGTAAGCACGAGAGTGACGCACAGCAACAGCCACCACAACGGCCGCAGCTCGTGTCTATTAAACCGTATACACTGCCAGGCACTGTGTGAATGCTTGTCCTGAGCGAGCGACTGCCCAGTAAGCACGAGAGTGACGCACAGCAACAGCCACCACAACGGCCGCAGCTCGTGTCTATTAAACCGTATACACTGCCAGGCACTGTGTGAATGCTTGTCCTGAGCAAACTACTGTCCCCAGTAAGTAAGAAAATGATATATAGCAACAACAACCACAATAACGACCGCAGCTCGTGTCTATTAAACCGTATACACTGCCAGGCACTGTGTGAATGCTTTACCTGTATTACTGTTTTTGTTTTTGCGGTACGCGGGCCTCTCACCGTTGTGGCCTCTCCCGTTGCGGAGCACAGGCTCCGGACGCGCAGGCTCAGCGGCCATGGCTCACGGGCCCAGCCGCTCCGCGGCACGTGGGATCCTCCCGGACCGGGGCACGAACCCGCGTCCCCTGCATCGGCAGGCGGAGTCTCAACCACTGTGCCACCAGGGAAGCCCTACCTGTATTATTAATACCTTTACTCCTGTAACTACCCTGTAAGATAGTCACTAGCTGGTACCACGTATGGCCAACTGAACGCACAGTGAAGTTAAACAACATGCCCAAAGACCCACAGCTAGTTGGGGACAAAGCCTGGACTTGACCCCAGGAAGCCCGGCTCCAGAGCTGCACTCAAAGCCATCACACACAGCTTCTCACAGCAAACCCTCCCCAAGCCTCATCTGTATCCTTCAGCTAAACTCAGTCTATTAAAATCACATGTTTTGGCAAACACTTCCAATTGCCTTGAATAGTTAACAGCCGCAGTTGCTTTGGAAACGGCAAGAGCCTCGTCGTGTTAGAAGCAGGTGTACCCGTTCATTCACCAAAGATGAGGAAAAGGGAAAATGTCACCTCGAGATTTTGGCTGCGAGACAGGACTCCCTGGTGCCAACGAGGGCAAACCCCTGGTGGCCAGAGAGGAGAGGAAACGTCTTCGACAGGCCTGTGGAGAAGACTTTCGTTCTAGAAATAAAGTGCACACGGGGCTTCGGAACAAAAGGACTCTACAGGCACAACATGGAAATTGGTGGCATTTACCAACACAACAGAACCTGATATTTATACCGCGTGACACCTCTTCTTTCTGAAAATCTGCTTCAGCACTACCTTGCCCGTCTGAACACACCGTACTGGACAAAAAGTCGACTAGAAAGACCTCTGAGTCACCAGAGCAGACGTTGCAAAACTGTGTCCCCGACTTCGTGCAGTTTGCTTCCTAGAAGCCCATGTCAGACCCTCACTCAGCACCTACTGGACTCTTAGTTTGTACACAGTTCTAACTAGTCAGCTGGTTTATTCTTTAAATTCACAGCCACGTGGAAGCAAGCAGGCAGTACAGCAGTAAACAGATCTCTGCAGATCTGTTCATAAAGACGACATCCACATTTATTGAGCACTTACTGTATGCCAGTTATACCAAGGGCGTTACTTGCATTTTCTCATGTAATACTCACAAAATCCAGTAGGGGGCACGATTAGCCCTCATTTCACAGGCGAGGAACCGGCGCAGAGAACCTTGCCCAGGGACACACAGCCCAGAAGCTCCAAGGCTGGAGTTTGAACCCAGACGACAGGGCTCTAAAACTCACACATATGACCACTATCCATAGCATCCCCTCCCGCTGTAGGCAAAACTGTGAAGAGTGAACACATCAGGACACCAAGTGCAGAAGGCTAGAACGACTGACTTTTCTGTTTGCTGCTGTGGTCCCAGTGCTTCAAGCAGGGCCTGGAACATAGTAAGTGCTCAATAAACATTTGTGAAATGAAACACGGACACACATTTTAGGAGCCCCTATAGCATCACCCCTGATATTTCTGTGCCATCGGGAAAATCATCATGATGTCCCCTGCTCTCTGCAACCTGACACAAATGGCCAAAGTCCACTCAAGAAGAAACACATCACTTGAATAGCTCTACATTTATTAAAGAAACGTAATTTTTAGTAAAAGGCTTCCCACAGAGGAAACTCCAGTCAAAGACAGTTTCACCAGGGAATTCTAACAAACATTTAAGGACAAAATAATCCCAATTCTGCATAAAGTCTTCCCAAAAAATTGAAGAGGAGGAAACACTACCCGACTCATTCTCTGATACTAACCCAGACAAGGACATTACAAGAAAACTACAGGACTCTACATCTCATAAGCACAAAAATTAGAAACAAAATTTTAGCAAATTGAATCCAACAATATATCTAAAAAGGGTAGCACAGACTTTGTCTCAGGAATGCAAAGTTAATTTAACATTTAAAAATCAGTCGATGTAAGAAAATACAATAAAAAGAAAAATCATATGATCATCTCAATAGACACCCAAAAGAGCATGTGAGAAATTACAGAATCCATTTCTGATAACAACTCTTAGCAAAGTGATGATAGAAAGAAGCTCCCTCCACTTTCTTGGTTGTGGTGATGATTTCATGGGTGTATAAACATGTCAACACTTCCAATTCAAATATGGACAGTTTATTGCCTCACAATTATTTTTAAGAGTAAAAGTAGTGAAATCACACCTGATTTCAAGCAAGGAATTTAAAAGTTTGGGAAATAAAAAAACTATAGGGAGTTCATTTTAACTGGAAGATGAGTAAACATTTCCTTAAAATTCATGGAAGCAGAGAAGGAGCTTGTTTTCTTACTACAGGCTTCTTAATGATGTATGTTGTAGTAATGTTATATTTTGACTGTAAATATATACATTAGACAGGAAGGACACATTTCCATGAAAATGTGTTTTTGTTCGTGCCTTGCAAGCAAAGCCATCAAACTAAATAAGCACAAGGAGAAGACTGCTTAAATAAAGCTTTTCTCCCGTGTGCTTCACTCCCATTCCACGAATTCCCTGAGTGGTTTCTATAGTCTGTTGCTGCATCACGGAGAACTCCAAAACTGACCTAAGGCAACCATTTTTTGCTCAGGATCATTTGGAAGGGCTCAGAAGGTGGGTGGTTCACCTCTGTTCCACGTGGCATCAGGAATACAGCTGGTGGGCGAAGAGGCTGCACTCCCACTCCCGTGCCCGTGCCTTGGTGGTCCTCGGTCTGTCTGTCTGTCTCTCTTCCACTTGGCTTGCACCTCTCAGCATGGTGCACTCAGAGGAGGCGCACTTCTGACTTCCAGGAACTAGAAGCTATTGAGCTAGTTAGACACACCACTCCCAAATCAGCATGACCTCTCTATTCTGTTAGAGCAGTCATAGGATCCCCCGAGGTTCCAGGGCTGGAGAAACGGACCTCAGCTCTGGGCGTGAAGGGAGCGGTCACACTGCAAAAGAGCAGGTAGAATGGGAGCTATTCTTACGGCCATTTTTGGAAAATAGAACCTGCTAACGGTAACAAGGTCCTCGTTTCGCTCACATATGTTACCTACTCTGTGGATGGCTCTCCATTCCCATTCCGTCCTCCACCCTGCCTCATGCCCTAGAGTGGAGGGCTGACCTCCGCGGGCTCCATCACTCAGCCGGCTTCCTTACCCTTAGGCGTCCATCCTTCCGACTGGATTCAGCCAGAGGAGGCACTGGCAGGCAATCAGTGGGTGGTCAGAGAGAAAGGTCAGAATACTTATTCCTCTGAGCCTGCTCTGCTTTCCACCGTCCTGGCAATGGTCTCCCCTTTCCGTGCCCACGGCTTCTGTCAGATCCCCCGGCCTCGGCTCCAGGAGTCAGCCAAGCTGTTCCATCGCTGCCTCTCCCCCTTGGAGTTTACGGATGATAACGGCTTCCCGCTGTCACCAGACCCTGGCTGCATCACCTCTTACTGGTTCTCCTAATCATTCCCACACACCTATAAACGGTCCCCTGTCGGCTCTCCAAAACCCCAGTTGAGTGGGCCCTTCATTTCCTGCCAGACCCTGACTCAGACATTTTCTGCAATGCCACACTCCTCTCCGGGTGGGTACTCATCACACCCTTCGCTGAAATGGTGAGCCAGTTTGGGAACTGGGCTTGGGTAGCCCTCTTACCGCCAAGGTTCAGTCACTATGTGACTTAACTAACTAGAAGAGCCACTAGCAATCATTAAGCTCACCAGCTGAGCTGAGTGAGTCCAGGTCACCAGCATTCTTGACCTTGAGTGGGATCGAACAAACCCTGCCAGCTGCCTGGAGCCCCAGGGCCAGCACTCACGCCAGGTTGGGAGGAGTGGGCACACTCATGGCGAATGTGATTATCTCTTTTATTTCCTGTTGGATTGGCAGCCGCTGGGTTGTGGCACATCCGTCATGCTGAAAAGTGCGTGACGTCCGTGGATTAAAAATTAATTTACCGTCCAGCCTGGCTTGCAGCTGGATTTCCTAATTGAGTTTTCTTGTGACAGTCTTGCTGAGCTCCAAGGCATCATTTAGCCCAGTCTCGAGGCCTCGGTGTTGGGAGAGAGGTTTATGAGCTCTGTAAGACAATTACCTTTGAGCACGCACAGAACGCTTATCTTCAAAGTCACTCACGATTCATCCTGGGTTCTTTATGCCTATGGAACTAGGGATACAGTTACGGATCTGCTTCCGCAAAGACACACTGAACAGTCTTGAGTCTCAAGGGGAGAGACAGGAGAACTTGATCCTGTTGTTGGGAGAGCCCTTCTTTGGAGAAGCACATTAATTAATCCAGTGAAACATTTAATTGAGTGGCTACTATATGTTCAGTACGCAAATGAATGTGACGTAATCCCTACAGAAGCTTACAGCGATCCTTTTAGCCAAGTACAGTATCAATGACACGGGTTAAAGGGCGACTCTTTATTACTGGGTAATAATAAAGTTCTCCAGAGCCTGCTTTCTTTATTTAAGGGATATTTATAACAGTGCTGGCTCTGCACCACTGGACCACCAGGGAAGTCCCTGTACTTTACTTAAAAAAAAAAAAAAAGAAAGAAAGAAAGCTCCCAAATTAAAAAATAAATAAATAAATAACACTGAGAATGTTGAATTCCTGGGATGGCCACCGTCTCACTATTTTTCCACCACTAACTGCCCAGAAGAGGTCTCAGAAAGGAAGCACTGAGTTTCCAGAGATGCCTAAGATGACACATGGGAAGGAATTCATTCATCTACTTCATTTCCTAACTCCATCCAGGAAAGCAGATTTTCATGGCTGTGATGGCACTGGGATTGGAGACACAGAGGCAAAGGGAACACACTCCAAAAGGGATTCTGCCGCGTTATCTCTTCTCTTGTAGCAAGACTGTTGGTGGCTTTCGTCCAAACCTTATCTGAAAGTGTGCATGTCGTGAAATGAACATTTTCACAGCAAGCTATAGACTATGAACTTGAGATATTCTAGAACTTACTGCTCAGTTTCAAAATTATGACCTGGACAGACCTTTGTCCTGGTGCAGAAGGATGTCTTTCACTTGAGCAAAGTCCAAAATAAAAGGGTGGGAAAACAGAAAAATCTTGCAGGAAGAGCCTCTAGAAAATGCTGGTTTATCCAGTGAGTGGGTGAGGTACCTAGGTAACCAATTGAATAAAGCTGTACGCAAAAGGGGAAGAGAGGAGATGCAGTGGGAACCAAGGCCCTTTAGGAGGAGAGGTTAAATGCTGGGCAGGGATGCAGGGATACAGCTCTGGCCCTTTAGGAGGAGAGGTTAGATGCTGGGCAGGGATGCAGGGATACAGCTCTGGAGCATCATTTCTGTGGTCCTGTGTGAACCAACCCCAACCCACCCAGCCGTTTGCAAGCAGCTCTCTGTCTATCTTGGCATCTCTGGGCGTTTCAGGGAAGTTTCAACCCTGCAGGCCAAAGAGACTTTTGGTGTGGCTGGGTCCCTCTGGGGGCATTCCCAAGCTTATTGGCTGGGACCCCAGCTAGAGGTGGGGGAGTGTCTCTGGGAGCAGAGGGCAGGGGAATCAGGCCCTGCAGTGGGGAGGAGCTGGGCCCCCTGGCTGGTCATCGTTGCTGGACTCCAGGTCGGTGCCCCAGCTTGGGTGTGGGGCTACGCCTGGTTCTATCAGAGGGACCCCCAGCCATCCGGGGAAGGAATGAGCCTACTCCAGCTGCCTTCTGTGGCTGGACTGGGATCTGGGTCCCATCTTCCGTCGGGTGGGGAACATAAAGTGCCCTGCTGTTACCCTGCTCCTCAGTCCTGGGGTCCCTAACCAGCTCCCCTGTCTCCTCCCAACTTTCAGAGCTCTGCTGTGGTTGCCTCTGGCTTTACCTGCAGGGTTGATAGTTGTACTTAGTGGGGCGGGTCTACATCACCTTGTGTGGACCCAAAGTTGGATAATTTTGAAAAACCTCTCCGTGCTTGTATATACTTAGATTTTTAAGTCAGTAAACACCTGTCTTTCTGATAAGCGAAAACAAGAGGGTAGGGGCTTCCCTGGTGGCGCAGTGGTTGAAAATCCGCCTGCCAATGCAGGGGACACGGGTTCGAGCCCTGGTCCGGGAAGATCCCACATGCCATGGAGCAACTAAGCCTGTGCGCCACAACTACTGAGCCCGCACTCTAGATCCCGTGAGCCACAACTACCGAGCCCGCGTGCCACAACTACTGAGCCTGCATGCCTAGAGCCCGTGCTCTGCAACAAGAGAAGCCACCACAATGAGAAGCCTGCGCACCTCAACGAAGAGTAGCCCCCGCTTGCCGCAACTAGAGAAAGCCCACGCACGGCAACAAAGACCCAACGCAGCCAAAAATAAATAAATAAATTTATTTCAAAAAAAGGGTAAAGACAAACATTTCCTAGCAACCTACAAGAGACTGTAAATAAACATTTTGTGACTCACTAAAAAAAAAAAATCTTTCCTCCTCTAAATTCAGTGCCAACCCAGCCTCACTAGGATACCTATGATGCTTCAGAAACATGCATTTGTTAGAAATCCTAGTTGACCGATGACTGTCTCAGAGTTTGCTCACGTCTCACTTACAAGGTTTAACCAAAAGGGCCCTGAGGGTCATCGATCCGAACATTTCACAGGCCAGGGAACTAAGGGGCAGAGCCGACACCCAGCCTCAGGGCCAAGCCCCAGGCCCACCAGCCACAGCGGGACTCTGCCAGCATCACTGCTCAGTCCCGAGAAGTCCAGAAACGTCAGGGCTTCCTGGACTCCACCTCCTCCTGTCATCCAATGAGCATCTGCCCCGACCTCTCCCAGGATTCCATTGTCACTGCTTGGCTTTCACGGAGCCGCTGTGTCCTCTCGGGTTCACGGTGGTGTCCCTCCTTCCGTCTCTCTGGGCTGCAGCCTGTGACGTACGATAACAAATCGCGGGGCTGTCTTCCTGGCCCGTTCACCTTTCACTCCACAGGGTCCAGGGCACTTTATTTAGCTTCCGTGGTTCTTCTGGTCCTTGGCTGGAAGATGCTGCCTGCCGGATACAGGCTGCAGGTAGAACTTGCAGGTATGAACCGTGCTGGCAACGAAGGCACCCCCTACAGAATGGACTGACTGCAGCGCAAGGGCTGAGGGAAGCTCAGGAGGTTTGCAGAGCCTTGATTTAGGCGGCCCTTCGACTGCAGCTGCAATCTGATCACTGTCTCTTCCAACCGCTCTCGTCCAGCCCCGGCACCACACGCCACAGAAAGCTGTGAATTCTTGCCTGAAATGCTGTTAACTGCACACTTTACGAAGAGCGGACCCCTGGCAAGAAGGACACAGGAGCCGTGTTCAGCCACTGCCTGTGGAGGAGATGCTCTGATTGTCAAGTTCTCTGTCATGCAGGGAACTCCGCGAGATGACTCCAGACGGAAGGAAGGCTCCTTGAGTAGAAGGTCGGGGAAAACGGGGATTGGATGCCGTTGTGTACCCGAAGCCAGTCCAGTGCGTCCTCTGAGAAGCCGTCTGCCGGACAGTTCAGGCCGTGGGACCTGCGGCGATCTGGGTGTTCACAGGGACAGTTTGAGAGGGTGGAGCCCGGGACACATCACACGGCACAGCTGGCTCGGTGCACTGTCACATCTCTGGGCCAGAGAAGAGGCCTGCAGACAGGGCATCTGCTGGGGATGGCCTGTGGGTGTATCCAGGATGGAGAGCAGAGTCACCTGCGGGCCTCACAGACGGCGAGGCTTGTGTGTGCCCCCAGGCATGTTCCCGAAGGCCAGGGAAAGACTTTTTTCCCACATCCCCACTTAAATAACTTTTAAAAAATTATATTGGCTTTTTCATCAGGTGTCACTTTTTTTCTCATTCTTTTCCATCTACTTGGTTTGGGCAAACCGTCGGGTCAAGGTGGGCAGGTCACGGTGCGTGAGCTACTCTCTTCTGTATGAATCCCTGATCCAAACGGTGTGACGGGGTCTCAGTGAAGGAAAGCAGCCCTGGGTCAGGGTCCCCAAGACCACCCCCGGGGGCAGACACTCGCTGGCAGGACTCACAGGACTCAGGACACAGTCGTGCTTGGGACTCTGATTTATGACAGCAAAGGACAGGAAGCAGAACTAGCGAAGGGAAAGGGCACAGGAGCGGGATCTAGGGGACCAGCAGCAAGTGTCCAGAATCTTCTCCTGGGGAGTCATGCAGGACAAACCTAATTCCCACAGCATCGAACTGTGACAGCCTGCGGAGACCAAGCGCCCAGGGCTCACTGGGAGGTGGTCACGTAGGCACCTCTGCCTGGGATGGACCAGAATCCCAGACGCCCGGGGGGAAAGCAGGTGTCCACGTCAATGAAATCGCTTGTGCAAACAGTCTGGACACAGCAAGCCACCCTGGTCAGGTGGGGAACAGTGGGAACCCTCTGGAAATCCCAGATCCCAGACGCCAGACAAGGGCCAGCCTGGCTGGCAGACTTTGCAAAGACGGCGGCCTCAGGCCCGGGGCGGGAGCCGTCCTGGCCACGCATGGTTCCCAGAGCAGAGCGTGTTTCAGCCTCCGCTTTGCTTGCAGCCCAAGCCCACGTGCCGGTCAGGGTGAGGAGACACGGAGCCCGATCGCTGGACAGCATCGTCGGCTCGGCCAACCCAGACCAGCTCTGGACAGTCGGGGGCCCTGTCCACTTCCGTCTTCCATGCAGTTGTTAATAAAAGCACATTCTTCTTTTAAGCGCCGACTGTCATCTTGTTTTCTACAACAGCTAGACGGCAGGTGTCTCTAGGCAGAAGACACGCTCTCCAGCTCGCTGCAGGCCCCGCCTCGCCCCACGATCACGGCCGGCCCCGCTCAGCTCTCACGTTCCCCTCGGCGTCCCGAGACTCTGACCCCCCAGCCCCACTTCAGCCACACGGGAGATTCTCTCTCCTGTCTCTCTGTTTCTCTCTGTCTCTCTCTGTTTCTCTCCCTCCCTCCCTCTCTCTCTCTCTCTCTCTCCTGGAGTCACTCATTCTACCCCAAAGCCTAACTGCACTTTGGAAGAAGCAGGAGGGACAGCGGCTTCCCCAGGCTACATTATGAAAAAAATGGTGTTATTAGAAGAATGTTTAAGCAGGACATTTGAGCAGGACAACTAAGACCTGATGCGAAGACTTTGAAGGAAGCAGTGTGAGTGTAGCATCAGGAGAAACATGGGGAAGCCTGTCAGAGTGGTCGCGCTTTTCACGGATGGGCTCCCCCAGTGCCCAGCAGGGCCAGCCTCGGCCCTTCACGCCATCCAGCTACCTCCAGGCCCAAAGCTCGGGCACCTCCCCTTCTCTCCCTCCCACCAGCCCACAACGAGCCACTTAGTCCCTGATCATTACAAGAACCTCTAACTGAGCTCTGGTCCACCTGCTCGGACCTGCTTACACGCCGTGAGCGAGCTGACAAAAGGCCATTCACACGCACTGGTCCCTCGCCTCCCCCTCCTGTACGTTTTCTAGATCCCCGTGTGGGCAAAGACAATCCTGTGATTTTCTGATCAACAGGGAGACATTTCTGATCTGTAGGCAGGTTGTATCTGTCAGGATCCAGGACAAGACAGACGCCCCACTTTGGGAGTAACAGAGAGAACTTATGGGGGCATGGAGGCAGCAACGTGGGTGGGCTCGGGGCCAGGAAGGAGGACGCAGCCCCAGGGACCGGCAACAGCATTTCCGCTGTTACCACTCGGGCTCGGGGGCCAGTGGGGCAGCAGTAAATACCCCAGCCTCTCCATCCTCCATCGGCGAGAACGAGAGGTCAAGAGAACCAGAGGATGCAGACTCCCAGGGCAGAGGGCAGAATAGGAAGGCGGAGAGGGTGGGTCTGGGACACACCCGGAGGACACCCGTATCGGAGCCGTCCTGTCCAGATACAAAGACAGGGTCCTGCAGAGAGAGCCCTCCCCCTGCGCTTCTGCTGTCTTCACGATGCCTGAAGGCACCGCAGCCTGGCCATGAATACAGCAGGGCACCCGGAGGCTGTGCGCTTGGAGCCCGGGCCCCCCCGCCCCCGGGGTGGCTGCCTCCAGACTTGCCCCGTCTCCTTGGGGCAGTGTTGCAAGGCTCTGCTTGCATCTGGACCCGACCACTGCACCTATCGAGTCTGCACTTGAACTTCGGAAACGCTTTGTACTTGGCGACACAGCCCCGTGTATATCCTCTGATTTGAAGTGAGAAAAACGAATGCTTGTGCCCTCTCCCTAAAGAAAGAGGTAAGTGAGTCACCCCTGAGAGGCAGCATCACGGGAGTCTCCTGACACGCTGCATCGAGGTCCCCCCCGCCCCGCTGCTACAGCTCCCGCTGTCCCCAGCCCGCTCCAGGGCCACGTGACTCTGCCCGACTCGGAGCACACTTCCTTCCTGCCGCTCAGGCTGCCAAGACAGTCTTTCCTCCAACTCAGGACCACTCCTTCTTGGAGGTCAAAGACTGTTAAGGTGTCCTAGAAGAGGAAAACTCAATGATTAATAAACACCTAGAGTCAGGGAGCTATAAATTAAATGACTAACGTAAACAAACTCCGATGATGAAATATGCCATACACGTGCTAAACGACACGACGCTTCTCACACAGCAGATTTGAAAGCGACATGAAAGAATGATAACACTCAGTGCTGGTGAGTATACAAGGAATAGGAAACTCCATCTATAACCGGTAGGAAGGTCAATTCCTAGCGTCTTTTTGGAAAACCATCTGTCAGAGGCATAATTTAAAAGAATATAAACATATTCTGGCCCATAAATTCCTAGAAATGGATTCTTGAAAATAAAAATCATAAGAATACAGCCACAGGATCTTTATGACAGCCCTGTAGAGGCAAAAAAAATGGAATGTCTATTAATATAACAGTTGAATAAAATTGTGGTCTATAGACAACATTCTATTTCCATGATATCTCCGTAAAGCTGGGGGAAAATTTTAATTGTGGTGTATCCATACCATGGATTACCATAAAGCAAATTCAAAATAATGAATTATAAATGTATATATTGGCATGAAAAATGTTCATGACACACTTTTGAGTAAAACAAGTTACAGAAATAGATACACACAGGGCACGTTTCCATTTTTACTAAACCAACTGACAAAACACAAAAAGGCCTAAAGGTGGGCATAGAGGCATTTGTGCTTGATTCTACAGCCGGGAGAAAGGTGTGCGGGAGCCACCTTGGTTACCTGGGCAGGGGGGAGAGTGATGTGAGAAAAATCTAGAGAGGAGAGCTAAGGAGAAATAAAACTAATAAATACAGGAAGTGCCATTTTTCATGGACAGTGGTAGGCCTCTCCCTGCGGTGATGGGCAAAGGCTTCAACCCTCTGCCAGCATGACTATCAGGGCCATTAGTCCGTCCGGACGAGCTGGGTGCGGAGGCCCCCGTGTGGACACCCCTGCCCCCTAGATGCCTCGGTCCTTCTGCTGCAGACAAAGGCGTTTGCTCCCTCACTTTGGACAGGCAGGAATCTTCCAGCCCAGCAGGAGGGGGAAGCAGGGGAAGCACACACTCCACAAACATCTTGAATTTTTAAAGGAACCTACAGACCCGGTGCTCTGTGCCCATGAGCAAAGGATGTCTACTGTTACAGAGTCTGGCACTCTGTCTGCAAAGGGCTCACAGGCCAGGAGGGGAGCTGTCCAAGGTCTCCTGTTCCAGACCCAGACATCAAAGAGGAACCCCACCCCCACCCCCCACCCCCCCCCCCCACACACACACGCAAGCACACTTTCTCTGGCTCTCTGGCTCTCTCTGCGTCTCTGGCTGCCCCTCTCCCTCCCTCTCCCTCTCTCCCCATTTGTCTCCCTCCCCTCACTGCCTTCAAGAGGACTCACGACTCGGGCTGGTGTACACCTGAATAACAACCACAGCAGCACTTACTCACACCCTTGTCCCCAAACCTGTCTGCAAGGTGGGTACTACTGTTAAACCCATTCGTCATCCAGGGAAACTGAGGCACGGAAACATCCACTCAAGCAATCAACAAATGTCTGCTAAGCTCCTACAATGCACCAGGCGCTATTGCAGGAAACAGTGACCCAGACAGACACAGGCTAAGGAACTGCTCACCCCAGTTGACACAGGGCGGAGCTGGGGCTGGCGGGAAGCCGTGAGTGTCCTGAGACCTGGCCAGCACGGAGCCCTGGGGCCCCTTCCCAAGAACAGCGAAGCTCTCCTCCCTTGCATCTCTATCAAGTAGCAAGCAGGGAGCTTGACTGGGCAGGAAAACGGATCCAAAGAAGCAGCAGCGAAGGAAAGGCAGCTTTATTTTCCAGCACAGAAGCCACAGAGAGCTCGGCCAAAGCCCTCTCCACTGAGGACCGCTTGTATGGACGGCTGGTCCCCGGACACGGTGTCGGCCGCCAGCCTGAAGCTGGGGTGCCGGGACCCCATTCGTCCTCATGGAGCCCACCGCATCCCACTGCCAAGATGCTGCATCCCATCTCCTAATTTTTTAGAACCTCCAACCTCATACCTCAGGGCCAACTGTTCTGAGCCCTTCCTGTGGACCACACCTGGCGCTCAGACCTTACCAGTCTTATTGCATTTAACCCTCACAAACAAACAGCTCCCCTGAGATAAGTGCTACAGCTCCCATCCTGGTTAAACACACGGTGATGGGTAGGTTTATGGAAATTAAAACACAGGCCCACATCCAATAGCTGGTAGGTGACGGAGCCAGGATTTAAGCCCAGGTCTGTCTGCAACCAAGTGGCATATCTGTCTTCCCTAGACTACATTTCTTTTCCCCTAGCAAACGCTGCCCTAGGACGTGAGCTGGGAGTTCCACAAGAGCTCTGGTCTACAATATATCCAGCTCTAAGTACACGCCAGTTGCTTCTCTCGGCAGAAATGACAAATAGATTTCATCTCACATCAGCTTTCTTTAACGCCGTTATTTAGTGGCATTGAGAAGGGTTTAGAGGCTGTGACCAGGCTCGGCAGGAAAGAGCACCACAGAGAACCAGCAGTATATGCTATGGGCAAGAGGTTGGGGAGTATTGTATGTGTTGGTTAGGATAACTTAGCTTTCAAAGAGCCACGAGAAGGGCTTCAGGTAGGGTTGGATCAAGTGGCTTGGATGATACAGCTCAGCTGCTTTCCAGGGTCTGGGCTGCCTTCCCCAGGGATGGCTTCAATACCTAATTCTGATCCCAGGCTAGGTGCTAATAGGTCCACGTGTTTTAAGCATTCTTATCTGCTGGCACGAAAAGGAGAATATCTTTATCACAGCACGGCGACCACATTCCCCAGAGGCACTCCGACTGGACTAGCTGAGGCCCCACACAGGGATCTGAAAGTGGCCGGAGAGACAGAGTGCACCCACCACTGGCAAGGTCACATGCTCTATCTCTAGAGTCAGGGGTAGAGTCAGCTTCCTCTGAGCCTCGGGAATCGAGAAACTGGAGGGAGTGATGGAAGGGGGAGTGGAGTTGGATAGGCAGTCAACAAACCTCCACTCTGCCACGTACGTATATGACATCACTCCCCAGAGGCTCGTTCCTCCCTCCCAGGAGAGCACAGGTGTGAGCCGGAATACCTCCTTTCCCCTTTGCATGAAATGCAGACCTAGGAGGCTCCTCTCCCACTCTGGTTAGATGCTCTCTTTTTCCACGAATCCACCTCCGCAGAGATAAAGGAAGGATCTTCTAATGTCCTTCCAATAATTGATCTCTATATTAAAGACCATAACCAGGGCCTGGCCCGTGGAGGGAGATGAAACACCCTACAACATACCCAGCTTCCATACCTTCTCTTGAAAGGGTAACTACCATGTGTAACATTTCAACCCCATTTTCTCTGAGAAGGCCTTTTCGTGTTGATTAAACCGGAGTGAATGTAATGAAGGAGCAGTACTGAGTGCCGAGTACACAGGAGGCATGAATGGCTATGTAGACAATATATGAGGCCCCATCACTGATACGGTTACGGACAAACTGCCAACTCAAGGCCTGGAGAACGTCATTAACGCTTATTTGCAAAATTGCTTTGGTCCCCCAGGAGCCTCTTACGAGAGTTACAGTTCTGAAATATCTCAGAGCTCTTAAAATAAACCAAAAAACCAGAAACCTGCAAATCGGTTGACTCATGCAAATTTTTCTAACCATTGAACACCATCTCCAAGTTGCCCACACAACTAAGCTATTCCTGGTCTGCCGAAATTAATTCAGGTACCTCCTGTTAAATCAGAACTTGGGTCCATCTGAAGACCTCAGAGGACAGAGGCACTCAGCTGTGAGTGTCAGAGCAGAGATACTCAATCTCCTTGCTAAAAGGGCCTGGATCCCCCTCTGTTCCTTCACTGAGCCTCCAGCTGAAACAAGAGCCAGACCACCGCCCCTGAAAGAGAGGCATCGGGAGGCTTACCCTCCATCCCCACCTGGCTTTGGAACATGATGGAACAGCCCCCTTTGAAGCCAAGAGCCCAGTTTCTTACTCAGTGCATTTCCCCACTGGTGTAGTTGCCATGAGAGGATAAAAAGAATTCCACATTGGCTCTACTGAAAAGGTTAACCCTTGACCGCTGTGGGGTTTTTTTTAACATCTTTATTGGAGTATAATTGCTTTACAACGGTGTGTTAGTTTCTGCTGTATAACAAAGTGAATCAGCTATACATATACATATATCCCCATATCCCCTCCCTCTTGCGTCTCCCTCCCACCCTCCCTATCCCACCCCTCTAGATGGTCACAGAGCACGGAGCTGATCTCCCTGTGCTACGCGGCTGCTTCCCACCAGCTATCTACCTTACGTTTGGTAGTGCATATATGTCCATGCCGCTCTCTCACTTCGTCCCAGCTTACCCTTCCCCCTCCCCATATCCTCAAGTCCATTCTCTACGTCTGCGACTTTATTCCTGTCCTGCCCCTAGGTTCTTCAGAGCCTTTTTTTTTTAAATTCCATATATATGCGTTAGCATACGGTATTTGTTTTTCTCTTTCTGACTTACTTCGCTCTGTATGACAGACTCTAGGTCCATCCACCTCACTACAAATAACTCAGTTTCGTTCCTTTCTATGGCTGAGAAATATCCCATTGTCTATATGTGCCACATCTTCTTTATCCATTCATCTGTCGATGGACACTTAGGTTGCTTCCACGTCCTGGCTACTGTAAACATAGCTGCAATGAACACTGTGGTCCATGACTCTTTCTGAATTATTAACCTTTGACCTTTCATCTTGGATTCATTCACCTTGCCACTGCTTTCCACTCCGCCAGACCCCACACAGGATGGTCCTTCATGGAACCCAAGGTGTTTTCAGGGACAGACCTGTCAGGCATTTCATTAGTCTTTGAATTATAAACCATAGAATCATAACTGTTTTAATATTCTCTCTCAGTATATTTTTCAACGAGAAAGGCTCTGCTTGGCACTAAAATGTATTTTTTCATACCTCTGTGATACTTGGTTATCTCCCTTTCGGCGTAAGTGCTAGCAGGCATCAAGTCTGAAGACTTAGGTAGTCCCCAGAATCCAGCTGGATTTGAATAGCAGTGTTGTTTTCCTGTTATATGACTAATTTTAGCTTCTATTTCTAGAAGGATTTTCCACTTAATCTAGTGATATAAAGGTTTTTTCAAATAGATTTACCCAGTATATTAATTTAAAGAGATACAATATTATTATAAGTAATAGTAAAGTTCTAAAGCAGATAGGGCAAAAATCAGGAGGGTGGTGATTCTCCCAGATAAATATTTATGAAACTAATGAACACAGTTCTCTCTCTTCCAAACCCGTAGGTTTCCAACTCCCTTGTCTAATGCTCCATAATGTTTGCTCTCACTTTCTGCCTGGGCTGCCTGGTTATCACTTTCATGAGCCCACATTATCTTCTCACAATATCAGATCCATGGAGTGGCTAGTTCATGTCTTACTCGTTCCTAAATCTCCCACAGCACACGAGCAATGGATACAGTCTCATGAACTGAGTCTTCCCTCTGCCTCTGTGAATCCAGCCTCTCTCCCAGGGCTTTCGGTGCTCGTGCTCCAGAAAGCCCTCCTTGATCACCCTGGCCCGTGATGTCCTTGTCTCTATGCAGAATCTGCTTTGCTTTGCACTGCATCCATTCCCCATTCTCCTAGTTCTAACATTCCAAGTTGTCTCCGGGAAATTATCGTTCTCTTATCCAAGCCAGATTGGGCGCATGATCCAGACCTGGAGAAAGTGCCTCAGCAAAATAACTGTTAAGAAACAGGTGATGTCTCAGGTTGATTGCCAAGTTGGTCCCATCAGAGACAATCTTGGGACTTCTGCTGAGCTATCAGAAAGAAGCAGGACCCTTTCTTCCTGCTTAGGTAGCTAGGAAAAGAGAAGGTTAGTCTAGAGTTGCTGGTGGCCACTGTGTGGAAAGAGCCTGCCGAGGTGAAGCTGGTGTGGAAGAAGGTGGGTTGGGAAATGGAAAGAGACTAAATCCTGATGACATTGCTTCAGCCCCTGGATCCATCCTTGCCTGAAGTCCTTCTCTCAATAAATATCCTGTTCACTTAAGCCAGGCTGAGTTGACTATTCATGAACTTGAAACAAAAAAATCTGTGACTAATACACCAACATTTGAATCTCAGAAGTCCATCTTCTCTGTACTAGCCATCTGAACAGAGAAAGATACTGTATCTCTGAGTCTTCACACTGCCTTCTTATAAAGATACCAAGTCACTGGATTTAGGGCTCACCCTAATCCAGTATGACCTCATCTTAACTTACATCTTCATTACATCGGCCAGGACTGTATTTCCGAATAAGGTTATATTCACAGGTAACAGGGGTTAGGATTGGAACATATCTTTTGTGGGGACTAAATTCAACCCATTACAGCTACCACCTTTCAACTCCTGAAAGGCAATTTCAAGGTAAAGGAGAGAGAGAAACGAGCTGGATATATTTGTGATAAAACATCTAGCCTCACCTGAGTCAAATTACATCTGGACTTGCCCTAAAATATCTTTTCTTATTTAAGCTAATTCGAACAGATTTTCTATTATTTTTAACAAAACACATTGTAACTAAAACAGGTACGGAGTTTCCCAAGTAACTGATCTCATGAGGGTAGGATGGTCTCCCCAAAGCAGGACAGGTTTCTGGGCAAATTGACCAAGGACTCAAAAATCTTCTCACCCTCTCCTATTGGTAAAGACAAAAAGATCGGTTCCTCTTCATTCTCAGGTTTTTTTCCTCCGTCCTTCAACTTTCCTGGTATGGGCTTGTTCAGCGGGTGGGGAAGGATTCCCACTCTATCATCCCAACGGGCCGTGTCGCCTCCTTTCTACTTGGTGCTACCTGCTCCCAGGGGCCTTGCACTTTTTCATACTGCGTGGCCACATCTGAACAATCATCCTGGCAGCTGATGGAATTTCAAATAGAAATTCAGGCAAAATGCCTCTTCAAAAGCGTTGAGATAGAAATTTTTTTATAGCTTTGTAATGTAAATAACCTTGAAGCCAAAATTCCAGCAACAGAAAGCAAATGTAAGACTGCACATGAAAAGGATGGAAAAGAGATCTTTCAGTCATATTCAATTGTACAGTGATCTTGCTAATAATGCAAGGCACACAGCCCATTTAGAAAGAGAAGGAGGGAGGGAGGGAGGGAAGGAGGGAAGGAAGGAAGGAAGGAAGGAAGTTAGTTTGAACCTCCAGCCCAGACTTTGATCAGAGATAGGTCTTTGTCTAAAAGCCAGAAATTAACACCTTTCTTGCTGTTGAAGTTTCTGTGTTTAAAAAAAAAAAAAATTACCTTCAAATTATGGCACCAAATTGGAAAAACTGGAAAAAATAGGTTTTTCTAGCATGTTGGTATTCATTCAGTCATTTCATGATTCATTCAATCATTCAATCAATTATTCAACAAATATATGTGCTTGCTGCGTGTCAGGGAAACATCCTGGGTGCCGGAACCCTGAAAAAATAAGGCAAATTCCCTGCCCTCATGAAGCCTCTATTGAAGTGGGTCACACAGTCCGCAGACAAGCAAATAAATAAACACGGTGTCAGGGAGTGTGGAGGCTGTAAGATAATTTCTTCACAAAACCAATGGCTGCAGCTCATTATCGAGAACTTTTCTTCCCTCATCTCTTCCAGGATGGAAATCGGGATGCCCTTTACCTGCCCTGTCATGATTGATTTCTCAGTTCCTTGGGAAACAGACCCTTCAAATTCAAAGAAACCTAAAACTGCCCAGTTTACAGAGTGGAGCTTCTGCCTGTGAGTTACCGGCCCTAATCAAACAGGGAACTAAAGCAAGTAGAGATTTTAGAAGCCACAGTTCTGGATTAACAGCCTGGGATATTTTTATCTGAATATCCGCTACTTTCCATAGTGACTGACTCATATGTAGCCTTAATCTGACAAAGCCATGTCGTCATGGGAACCAGACCTGGTCCATGGCCACAGGTTAAAAATTAAGCTCCACCTGTGATAATGTGCCCTTATCAATCTCCTCTCGGAACCCAAAGCCCTTCCATTTACTCTGGGCAGCTGGCCATCCTCTGTTGATAGCGTCTGCCAGTGGCAAAGGCTCTGTTGCCTGGTTACTAACTGGTGACAGGGACAAACCCTGGCTGGACAGCAGCAGGTCAAAGACGCCTGAAGGCTGGGCATGCTGGCTGGAGAGCGTCCATGAGGATGTGGCCCTGCAGCCAGCACACTGTCCTTGGCCCTTTGTACTCGGGAGCCAACATGAGGCCACGTGGGACAGGACCCTCATCCCAGGAGGCTCGTGGAAGTATGAAGGACCCCACTCACGGCCGCCCACAGCGCAGCAGTGTTTCCCTGGGGTGCGCTCCCTGGCACCATGATTCGACGCAGGGAAGAAGAAAGCAAGAGGCTCCTGGATGCGGATAGCAACCGGGCGTACAGGCCAGCGGAGGCTGTGCTCACGTTTCTTCCAGCCAAAGCGCCCGGCTTCGCTTTGCATGTGGTCTGGTGAGAACGGCAAGCATGGCGTCCAGCCCCCTCCAGCCACAGGATGAGAAAGAGACCCGGATCAGGAAGTCTCCTGACTTGAAGTCTTGAGCAGAGACACCCAAACACCAAAACCAGTGTCTGCAGCAGATTCGTTCCTCTGGGGTCATTCTGAGGGATCAGCCATTGATACCCACTCCCCAGATTGCCAAGCCCTCTCCTTCCTGTTGACTCTTCTAGAAGGTGCCTGGTTTTGAGACTGCCAGGATTAGGTTGTGCTGTTTGCATCCAGAGACCTCGTGTCTACTTGCTGGGGCTGCTGTAACAAAGCAACGCAAACTGGGCGGCTAAAAACACAGGCTTGTGTGTTCACAGTTCTGGAAGCTGGAAGTCTGAGACCAAGGTGCGCCTCCTGAGGCCGTGCAAGGCGATCTCTCCCTGCCCCTCCCCCAGGTCCTGGCGGTCCACTGGCAACTTCCCTCGGCTTGTAGAAGCATCACCCCACCTCTGCTTCTGCTGCACATGGTGTTCTCCCTGTGTGCGTTGTCTGTGTCCAAATTTCCCATTTTATAAGGACGTCAGTCCTACTGGATTAGGGCCCACCCTAATGACCTCCTTTTGACTTCATTACCTCTGTAAAGACCCCTTCTCAAAGAAAGCCACGTTTTGAGGTACTGGGGCTCAGACCTCTAGCATTTGGAGGGGGGAACACAATTCAACCCATAACAGATCTCAAAGCGATCCAGACTGGACCACCCCATACAGCCATGGCGAGCACGTGGGAGCCCACAAGCCTGGATCCCGGGGTGAGGCCGGGACCCTGTTACTGCTCTATGGAATAGGTATGTTAGCCACGGGCAGGTGAGCAACGTGCCTGGTGACCTGGCTGGATGGAGAGGGCTGCAAAAGCCAAGCACACCTCTGTAGGGAGGACAAGGTGGTCTCCTGGTGAAGGATGAGTGCGTTTTGTACCCCAGTCTCCCAGGGAGCATGGTCACGCTTATATGGGAGATAACCTTAGCTGAACTTGAAAACTCTTGATCCTGATCACAAGGTTTCAGGAAACGGGTCCTCTGAAACAAGAGCATCGAGGTGGTAGAATTTGGGTGGATCCTCTCCGTGAGTGAAAAGTATGGGGCCCAAGAAATGATAATGCAAAGTTCTGCTGCCTTTTTGAGCCTAATTGTAGAGATGCCAAGTCAATGGGGGAACAGCCCCAGGCCTGTGAACCCTAAATGCATGGTTAAGGGACTCTGATGAAAACTGAAGCCAACACACAGGAAGTTGGCTCAGAAACCCCAAACAGAGTTTGAGGTCCTGGATCAAGCCGTTCCTGAAGTTAGAATCTACACTCTCTTCAATTAACTCCCCTTTGTGCTTAAGCTAGTTTGAGCTGGCTTTCTGTCATTTGCAAGCTAAAGGGCCCTGACAAACACGACAGCGCAGTGCTTCGCGGGCACCAAAATCCTTTCTGAGAGCACAGCCATGCCAGCAGCCGCACTTCTGTTTCTGCAGGGCAAAAGGAGCACGTCAGCTACATTCCAGGGTCTGGGTTTGCCAAGACGGCAGAGTGAAACAGACGCTATCAAGACCCGTATACTGTAGCTGAGAGTCTGAGTTTCACAGCGTTTCGGAAGCCCTTGCCAAACACCTTTGCACTCTCTTGATTTTTACTGCCCTTGCAGGCCCAGGACAGCACTAATGATCACTATAATTGGCCCTGAACTTCTACAGCAACAGAGCCCTTTCCATTTTGGCTCGCCGACTTATAAAAAAGGAAACAAACAAAATGAAATTTAAAATACATAACTGCCTTAGTCATGAAGGGTAATCACATTAAGAGCCATTTAACTAGACATTTCCACCCAAATGACATTACGCTGAGACAGTCTGTCCTGAGGTCCCAACCAAAAAGCGAGACCCCGGAACCTGCGGGAAGTACAGTCTAGCGGTAGTCTTCAGTTTGGTCCTGGAGCCCAGGAACCCCCCTGCAGCTCACAAGGTTGCATTCTCTGAGGTTGGAGGAAACTTGTTTTCCGCAAATATCACTAGTTTTGCCATTTTTGCGTCCCACCTAATAACTGCCCCTTTTTCCTTAAACAAGCATGTGTGTCTTATGGACACGATGATATTGAAAAAGGGAAATTTTATCTCATTGTGGTTTTGATTTGCATTTCCTTGATGATCAGTGATGTTGAGCATGTTTTCACGTGCCCGTTGGCCGTCTGTGTGTCTTTTTTGGAAAAATGTCTGTTCAGGTCCTCTGCCCATTTTTTAATCAGATTTTTTTGTTACTGAGCTGCCTGAGTTCTTTATACATTTTGGATATCTACTCTCATTACATATATGATTCGCAAATTTATTTTCCCATTCGGCATGCTGCCTTTCGGGCTTGAGGATGGTTTCCTTTACTGCGCAGAGGCTTTTTAGTTTGACGTAGTCCCAGTTGTTTATTCTGGTTCTTGCTGCCCTTGCCTGTGGAGTGAGGTCCACAAAAACATCGCTAAGACTGATATTAGTGAGGGTTCCACCTGTGTTTTCTTCTAGGAATTTCATGGTTTCAGGTCTTACATTCAAGTCTTTAATCCATTTTGAGTTAATTTTTATGTATAGAAAAAGAGACAGTGGTCTATTTTCACTCTTTTGCTCACGGCTGTCCAGTTTCACACCTGTCGTAATGGCCATCATCAAAAAGACCAGAAATAACAAATGTCGGAGAGGATATGGAGAAAAGGGAACCCTTGTTCACTGTTGGTGGGAATGTAAATTGGTGCAGCCACTAGGGAAAACAGTAGGGAGATTCCTCAAAAAATTAACAATAGAAATATCATATGATCCAGCTATCCCACTTCGGGTATTTATTCAAAGAACGTGGAAACACGAATCTAAACAGATGCATGCACCCCCACGTTCACTGCAGCATTATTTACAATAGCCAAGGTATGAAAACAACCTAAGTGTCCACCAACAGATGAATGGATGAAAAAGATGTGACATATACACAATGGACTATTACTCAGCCATTAAAAAAAAAGAATGAAATCCTGACATTTGTGGCAACATGGATGGACCTTGAGGGCATTATGCTGAGTGAAATACGTCAAACGGAGAAAGACAAACACCGTATCATTTCACTCATATGTGGGAAAAAAAGAACAAACAGTAAAACAGAAACAAACTCGTAAGTACAGAGATCAGATTAGTGGTTACCAGAGGGGAAGGGGGTCTAGGGGGAGGGTGAAATGAGTGAAGAGGGGGTCAACTACATGTTGAAGGATACTCAGTGGTGGTCACTCTGCAGTGCGTTCAGCTGCCGAACTAGGATGCTACACACCTGAAACTTACGCAATAAAAAAAGACTGAAAAATATATTCGTCGACTGTGAAATAATTAACCTAATAAAGGTGAAAGGTACAGATTTATTTCTTGAGAAAATAGAAACTTTATATTACTACCATGAAAACATTGGTTAATGTGCTACTTATAACTTTTTAATAAAGAATTCTATTTTTTCCCAGTAACCCTATAACTGTATCTGGGCTTGGGTGACTGTGTTTGTCTATTTGGTTACCTGTAGAACACTCTGGAAATATTGGGCTGGCCGACAGATTTAGGCTATGCCTTCCCCAGGCTGACGGTCACAAAATTCTCCGCAGAAGCAGAGAAGACAAAATTTCTCTCTCTCTGACCCTACTCAGGGCTTGGATGGAATGTCTTTTCCATCAGCTCAGGGCATTGAGTAAACAGTCAGCCGACTCCAGGAGACAGGAATGATACAACTTATCTAAGAGGTGGAGTAAACAAACAGATGGGGTGGCCCAAGTGCCAAGTGGATGGTGGGTCCATTTCCTCCCAGCGTCAATGACCCCCGGTATCAGCAAATATTGACTGAACGCCTATAATGTACAAAGTCAGGCTGTTACACACACACACACACAGATGTGTAGGAAAAAGGTCCGGAAAGACCAAACTGATGACACTGGTGAGATTGGTGAAAGGGAGAGAGTCAAAGACGCTTGAGTTTTTACAAACTGAATATATCAATTTCCTGACTGAGTCATGGAAAATGAATTTTAAAAGTCACAGAGCACACACACATATATCAATATATACATCCCATTTTTGCATATGCATAGATAACTATATATTAAGACATTATGTCAGCATGTAGATTTGTGTACGCATGGGAAAGGGTCTGGAAATTCTAAAAGGAAACACCTAACTGTTAATAGTGATTATCGATGGGGACCAGGGATGGGAAAGTTACACAGGAGACTTTAACCTTTTACTTTATACACCTCTTTAAGATGTGAGCTCAAGGAACATCTCTTGCCCTTGAAATATGACAAAGGAAAACGATTTTAAAGATGTTTCCACACATTCACAACCTCTATGAAAGTGTTGTTGATGACATAATTTCTCCAACTTGGGTCTAGGAACAAACATTTTAATGTTTTCATTACACAAAGGGGCCCTGGCCCCTGTTTAAAAGAATGGATACCATCCTATTGAAAATAATGATCACGACAGATTTACATATGTGCTGCCCTTGGCAAACTTAAACCTCAGTGATCGATCATCAGGGTGTGTTGAAGGAAGTGTTAATGTCCTCCACGTTGAAGGTGCTCTCAAGAGCCTTCTCTGAGTCAAATATGCAGCGCCCTCTGAGACTCGCTGGCTAGACCTCCTATTTCGATAAGTCACAGGGATCTGTATTCTAATGGCTTTCCCTTCACAGTGAAATAATTCAAACATTCCATCCCCTTCCAAAGTGAGAACAAGAGCTAAATTTAAATGCAATAACGTAATGGGGCATCTGCAATTCCAAGCAGCCAACGATCTATCAAAAAAAAAAGATCAGCCCGTTCCAGATACAGGAGAGATTCACACACATGCACATCACTCCTCTCTGTAGCTTCCAACCCCAGAACCACCAAATTTAAAAACCTAAAGTAATAAGCTCCCAAAATAACCTGCCTGCTACCCCTAAGAGAACAGAGTAACTTCTAGGTCCCCCAGGCCAGGAAGAATAAATGAACTTGAAAAAATTACACACAAATAATAACCCGCATCACTCAACTGAGACGTGTCCTCTTTGAAAGTGTTCTTAATGACACAATTTGTCTGTTGAGGGCGTGCAGACAAACGCCTCTTCTTATAAATGATATCCACTGAAGAAACAGGTAGTGTTAGATTGATCATGATGAAAGATAAAGGGTTTGGAATATTATCCAGGCATCTCCCCACCTCCAAGGACCCTGCCTTTACTAACTAAATGTTGGGGAGTTTTTGGCTCTACAGTGATGGGAAACGGATGGTTACCGAGTGTATATCCTACATGTGAAACAGCTTAGTTTCACATACAGACTCTTTCTGCTTCCTGCCAGGGAAAATGAACACAGAAAATAGAACTCACAGGACTGGGTGTGAATTTAAGTCTAACAAACACATCCTGGCTGGGTCCATTCCCACCACCACCATCACCATCACCTCCGCCATCACCATGTCTAGCACCAGCACCTGTATCATCCCCATTAACCCCTACCACCGTGTTTACTGTGTTCAGACCAAGGCTCCACCCAGGAACCCTCAAACCTGAACCCCACATAAAGGAATGATCGAGCCAGCCCAGATTTCTCTCCTGCACTGTGGACCTGCCCATCTAACTGCTGCTTTCCTCCCCAATCCCCCACCTGCCCCGGGTTAGGTGTAACTCAAACTCGAAAACGGAGTTTCAGCGCAAAACTGAAGCTGAATGTGTCTTCCCACAAATCTAATTCTCTTTCAGTCTTTCTCACCGTAGGAAATGGCTCTCCCCCTGCACTCTCTTGTCCACATCAAAGTTCCGGACGTCACGCTTGTGACCTCTCACTCTTCGTCCACCCCGATCCATCACAATGACTGGCAGACTGTACTGCCCAAGTTCATCTGCAATGTCTCCGGTGACCTTCACTTCTGCCACCAATACCCTGATCCAAGCCACCGTGGCCACTCATTGGGCTACCTGGTGGCCTCCTAATTCTCCTTGCTACCACACTTGCTTCCATCTCCACTCAGAATTTGGGGTGATACTTTTAGGAGGCAAATTCTGATCAAATGTCACTTTCCTATGGAAAATCGGTCACTACTGGCTGGCCATTGTTCTTAAGACCTAAAATCTATATCCTTACACAGCGTATAAGGTCCTGAATGGGCTGCCCCTCTCCACCTCTTCCCCATCTGCGTCCAGACAGACACTTTTCACGCATCAAGCTCTTTCTTGCCTCAGGACCTTTGCACTGCCATTCCCCCACGACACTGCTGTCTCCACAGGAGCACAGACATTTGCTCTGGTCACTGTTCTGACCTCCCCACCTAGATGACATACAGTTGGCCTTGATAAACATGTCTTGAAGAGACCCTTAAACAATGAAAAAACGGACACAGCCCTGAATGATGCAGTGGGTAGAGCCTCAGATGGAAGAAAGGACAACTCAACACGAAGTTCCACTGCTGGGTTCCAGGTGTCAGGACACAAAGTGGGAAATTCCCAAGTGGGCCTCTTCCAAAGGTTGGGTCTGATCAAAGGTGTCTTCTGGGCCCACAGGCTTCAGGTATGATGGGTCATTTCTCAAGTATAGGAAGAAGGGTATAACCTTCTATCACAAAGAATGGCTTATGAGTGGGCTTTTCTGCCTCTTTCACCTTCCTCTGTGCCTAAGACACAGGCAGAGTCAAGGAGTACGCTCTTACTTTCTAGTTCATAGTGTTGAGGGCTAAGTAAGTGACACAGCTGAGACTTAACTCATGATCTTCCCAGCCTGACACTTTCCTTCCCTTCACCCAAATGTCCTGGTGTAGAATAACACAAAAATATGCACACACCCTGACACTAAGCTTTCATGACCCTCTGAGTAGAGTTCCACATTCCTGAATGTGACAAGATAAACTGTGCGTAGGGCTAATTACCCCTCTTTGTATAATGGTGACATGCCACCAGCTGATGACAAGAGGGACAGAACGGAGACCCAAGTCAACATCCAGGCTTGCTCTATGCATTCCCTTAATTATAGCAACATGACTGATGCCAGAGGATTATAGGAAGTGTTACTGTAGGTCAAATTCATGAATAAAAATCAACATAAAAACCAATGAGCATGTTGCATGTAGCAAACTCTTGGGAAATTTCCATCTTTCTGCCAAATATTAAAAACAGAAGTTCCCATATTTCAGTAGACCTTCAGGTTGACGTAAACAATAAAAACATCAGAAGGTGTTTCACTTCTCCCTTATTTCATTAATAAAATGTCTTTAAACTTCTTAGAACTGCAGAATAAGACGATACGTTGAATTATCTTAGGTTTCATCCAAAAGCTCGAAAGTGTCTCAGGTTCAGAGTAAGCAGCATGGGCAAGTGGAAGAACTAACAGAAAGTTGGGCTTGAGCCTGGAATTTGGAGCTGAAAAAACAGTCCATAGGACCAAAATTCAGTTTATTTCAATATAGCCAACATCTTCTGAGTACCTGTGAAGGTCCTGGCGGCTGTCGGACCCAAACATTGGTAAGATTGGGTCCTTCCAGGACCCACAGTCTGACAGGGGAGGCTGGAACATGCATGTGTAATTTGAATTCAAGCTAGACTTTAATAAGATTTAGAATGATGTGCAAAGGAGATGTGAGGGGAAGGTGTCTAGACAGGAGACTGGAGGTTTATTTCCTGGACGTAGTTAACGGCAGAGCTCAGGACAAAGAGGCAGCAGGAAGAGCTCACAGCAGTGGAGTGCCATATTGAAAACAGAGAAATTAACAGAGGCTGCCTGTGGAGACCCCACCCCAGCCCCGATGCGTGGCGGAAGTAGTTGGGCATTTCCCCACACGACCCTCAAGCCGGGCAGGAGATTGGAAATATCATTTTGGTAGAAAACAATCACCCAAGGGCAAAGACCTCCATATGGTGACACTGGGAACTTCCATGACAGATGTTCGGTTCCCTGCAACTACCCTGGAGTGAGCCCACCGCTGACAAGCCCCACAGACGTCCACGTCCACCAAGTTGTCACGATCTTACTCTAAAACTGAACAACAAACTAAGCCATGAAAACGCAGGGTGGTCTCTATACACCATCAAGTGGGCCAAATGGAAAGTGATTCAAAGCACAGAGATCTCCAGTGAGAATCCCACCGCAGAAGCACTGCATCTGTGTTGACCAACTCCTCTTAATGCAAATCCCCCAAGACCTTCCAACGAGGTCTCTCTAAGAGAAATGGTTAAAGATGACATAAAAAAAAAAAAAAAAGAATACAAGAAACCATGAAAACTTGCAAGCTGTGCGAATATCTCCTAATTCTGTGAAAGAGAAAAAGTAAGTGGGACAAGAATTCCTAGCTCCTCAGTGCGTTTAGTGAATTTGGGTGCTCTCTGCATAGATTAAGTAGATTCACCTCTTCCCTTCCTTCATGTTTCTGGGCTCTGGGATCATGCATCTTCAACCACCTTTCTGCTCTCTGCCCCTTTTCCCCAGCCCACTCCTAAGAGGGGCTAAGCGGCTATAATGTTGCTCCATTTCACCAAGCTGACTGGAGAGCTTCTTAATGATTATAAAGCACAAAAAGAAACCCTCTACATGCTTACATGTGAAGTATGATTATTATTAATTCAAAAGTGGTCCGGCAAGATAATGCCTTTTAGGGGATGTGCAGAACCAACTCTAATGAGTCTGAAGTAAAACGATGTACGGCTCGACTATCACTTCATACAAAGTTTTAATTAACAGAACTGTTGGGGCAAATAGGGAAAGAAAAGCAATGATTTATTAATGCACAATTTACTGCTGCTATCAAATGCCAAGCAACTGAAAACACTGCTCACCTGCTTTGCCCTATAAACATGCCCATCACGGAGTGCGGAATAAATCCTTCTGCCATGAGGGAAGATCCCGTTCTAGCTACTTCGTGTTCAGCATACACTCCATTCATTTCATCTATCCATTTAATACCAGAATAAATAGAAAAAATAGAATAGAATCCACTGGCCTTCTTAGAATACAAACTTATGGTCACCAAAGGAGAAAGGTGGGGCGGGGAGAGATAAATTAGGAATTTGGGATTAACATGTACACACTACCATAAATAAAATAGATAATCCACAGGGACCTACTGTAGAGCACAGGGAACTCTGCTCAATACTCTGTAACAGCCTATATGGGAAAAGATTCTGAAAAAGAACAGATACATGTATATGTATAACTGAATCACTTTGCTGTACACCTGAAACTAACACGACATTGTAAACCAACTATATTTCAATATAAAATAAAAAATACATACATACATATATACATACAATACATAGGACACACACACACACACAAAGAGTCCACTAGTCTAACAGCCAGCACATGCTTCCTGACATTTTCACACATATTATTTCAACAAATATTGCACTTACATGATATAAAAATATCATTCTCTAGTTATATTCATTACCTGAAAACTTCACAGTGTCAAACCCAGTCTCACAAGCTGGGCTTAAAGAATTGGCCAATGCTGTCCCCAAACTGAACACAAAACAAAGGTAGAAACGTCCACCGGAGACACTGCAACTTGAAATACGTGCTGTTTGTAACGCCCACTGTGTGATGCTCAAATGAGCAAAAGCAAATGGTCTCCCCTGGAGCAGAGCTCCCCTGAGCAAGTGAGGTTGGGCGGACAAATAAGGAGCGCTCCACACTTCAGCAAACTGAACAGCTGTCTTTGTCCTGAGGGACAGTATATTTATTCTGAGTGTCCTGCTCACAATTTACCCAATGAACTGACCCTTGGTGCAAAGGATCCTTGCAGCCCTGACGCTGGCCTGGGGACAGACTGGGAAGTAAATGAGTACAGGGTAGCAACAGGGATCGACGACACAAGTAAGACCCAAAGGCTTTGAAACCGGGAAGGATCACAGTCTCCGAGGCTGCAAAATACCTCTACCTGGGTCTCAGAGCGGAAGGGCAGTTCTCCAGTCTTGAGCCAGCCCAATCCAGGAGGGTGATTTTCCTGCCTCTGTGAATAAGCCATATCTCATTAACCCTCAGACCCTTCCCCATCCCCCAAAGCGGGTACTTACAAGATGCTGGGGATCAGTGCCCTAGTGTGTCAGACGCACTAGCCTGGGCTGCCTGCCCCCCCGCAGGCACCAGCCTCTCCAAGCCTCCTCCGATGTTTGTGCTCGGCGTCAAACTGGAAGACTGTTTACTTATTCATGGACTGCCCGAGCCGGCCAGGAACTGCTTTGTGTCAGCTGAATGGGATGGTAATTCAATCTCCAAATGGGAACTGCTCAGCACATGGCGTATCTGTCATAATGAGTCACGCAGATAAAAAAGAACATGGCTTTCAGAGCCACGGGTGAAACGTGTGTTTTGACAACGAATAGTGTTACAGGACACCACCTTCCCTTCCTCCATCACTCTTCTTCCCTCCGAATCAGCCCACCCCAAACACATCCTCCATGAGATGCAGGACAGAGAGGGAGCCACACTTGGGGACTGGATTCTTGGGAAAAGAACGAGGATGCATCTCTGTTCTCTTGCCAGAAGCGTGCACCGTTGGAGACAGAGAGAAGGTGGAGATGTTTGGGAATCCGCAAGAAAAACTGAAGGGGCGATGAAGTCGGTGAGAAAGGAGTTCGTCTCTGTCAAAAGTTTTCCATTGTGGAATGCTTTACATGCATTCACTCAGTAATAGCGGGGGCTCCAGCACCCGGAAATAATGGCATTAATTAAGTCATAGGCTCCCGAGAATGGTCTGATGTTTAGAGCTGAGAAGACTCAAGTCAGGTGGCAGCGTGAACGACTCCTGGTCCCCAGAGAACCCTAAGCAGTGGAGGTACCCTCTTAATTCTCATTCCTGCTACTGTTCCTGCCTCCTGGTAATTTTTTCTTGAGAATGTAAAACCTGTATTTCGTCTGATTTCTTTGTTTCAGCCACATGAAGCCCTACTACTGCCCAGGCTCTTCTTTCTCCTCTGCCCCACCCCCCCAACAAGCCCCTTCCTCTCTTCATTTCCTTACCCACATAGCTTGGACTCTGCCCTCCAAACTACCCTCTTGTCAGTGTATCCTAAGCTTTTCTTCCCTCTGATCCCCAGGTATCAGCCTGGCGAGACCCCAACCCCTAGGTTAACCAACAGCCCACCCTCTCTATACCTACTGGACAGGCTGCTGACGACCACTGTAGAAAACCCACAACCCAGGCAGGCCCATGTCCCAACTGCCTGTCCCCCAGGAGACCATAGGCCCCATGAGGGTAGGGACCTTGCCTACCATGTTCTGTGTGCTATTCTAAGCAATCCATACTGTCCAGCCAAAGAAGCTACTCAAACATTTGTTGAAATACCAACTGAATGGAATCTTCAATGTTGCCTTGAAATATGTACCAGTCAGGATGAGCTTGGTAATGCTATGGTAACAAATAGTCCTCAAATATCAGTGGTTTCAAATGACAGAGGTTTATTTCCCACTCATACTGTGTCTGTGGAGCGTCAGCTATAGCCCTGCCCCACATCTTCCTCACTATGGGACCCAGACCGATGGAGTAGGAAACAGGAAATAGAAAATCAAAAATAGGAAAAGTGTTTGTAGTGGCATAAATAAAATATTCCATACTCCATAGCCACTGGATTTCTGCCCCGAGATGTTTTGCTGAACTGAATCTTCAATTTTTACCCACCCTGCTCCCTTTCTGTCTTCAGGTCTTGGCTCAGACATCGCTTCTCCATAGAAGCTGTCCCCTGACCATTCAGTCTAAAGCACACGGCAGCTACCCACCCCCCACCATCATCAATGAAAAATGTTTATCTTCTGTGGCCCCATTAGAAGGTCAGGTCCCTTATCCATCTCACTCCCCACTATGTCCCCTGAGACTGGTGCCTGGAACACAGTAAATGCACAATAACCATGTGTTGAATAAAGGAATGAACGAATAAAATAGCAGATTACACAGGAGAAAGCGCAATATTTTGGTGTAATTAGTTACAAAATTAGTGAGTTCAAGAAGCAGTCTCATTAAAATGGAAGTAGTATAATATAGTAAGAGCAGCATAATTAAAACAGAAGATTTGGGCCACATATGAGGAAACCAGAAATTAATGAAGATGAAGGACTTGTCAAAGTATTCCCCGCATTGTTTGCTGGGAGAAAAAGACTTATAAGACTTGATCGGAACCAGTCCTAATGAGTAACAGAGTGAGACGGAGCTATAGAAGCTTGGTATAAATATCCTCTAGCTATTTGTGTATGTTGTTTTTATTTGTTATTCATCCAGCAACCTTCTTCCCTACACTTGGATCTCTTAGTGTACAGCTCATGAGAAAAAGAAGAAAGATTGTCCAAATTACTAGTACCCTGTATCATACCAGCTCTACTGACTTTGGTTATTAAGATTTTCTTAGCTATTTGGTGAATTTTGTCAGTGTTTTGGGCATTGGATAGACTGTTGAGAAAATCAGGTTTTGCAATATGTGAATTTAATGACCGTGGGGTGTAAAGACCCACCTCCAACTTCCTTGGTGTGGTGACATCAGTAATATCTATTTGCTACAAGATGACATTAGGTGAATAACTTGTGAATTACTCAATTCATGTCCAAAAGCATAGCCATCCCCTAATGTTTCACCTGCCTGATTTCTCCGGGGTCTCCCTGGATCAATAGATAGGAAAGCTGCCCTATTTTGGGAATATCCACTGTTGGGATCTGAAAATACCCTCACAAGCACCCAAGATGTCCTTCAGTGGGTGATGGATAAACAAACCGCGGTCCATCCCGACAATGGGTTATGATTCAACACTAAGATAAAATGAGCTATCAAGCCATGAAAGGATGTAGAAGAACCTTAAAGCCATACGAGTAAGTGAAAGGAGCCCATCTGGAGAAGCTACCTGCTATGCGATTCTAACTCTGTGACATTCCGGAAAAGGCAAAACCATGGAGAAAATGAAGAGATCAGTGGTTACTGGGGGGCGGGGCGGGGGAGGGAGGGATGAATAGGCAGAGCACAGGGAACTTTCAGGGCAGAAAAGCTGTTCTGTATGAGACCGTAATGGCGGACACGTGTCACGTACATTTGTCCAGACCCACAGAACGCACACCACCAAGAGCGAACCCTCAGTAAACTCTGGACTGTAGTTAATAATAATGTATCAGTGCAGCAACAACGAGGTAGAGCACAGGGAACTCTGTTCAGTATCCTGTGATAAACCATCATGGAAAAGAAGATGAAAAAGAACGTGTGTGCATAACTGAGTCATCTTTCTGTACAGCGGTAATCAACACAACATTGTAAACCAACTATACTTCAATTAAAAAAATAAATAAAAATAAAACTCATCGAGCTTATGACCATAAATAATAATAATAATCATGTATCAACGCTGGCGCATCAATTGTGATAAATGTACCCACTGATGCAAGCTGTGGGTAATATGGGCAACTGTGGGCCGGGAAGAGCGGAGGTCCGTGGGAATTCTCTACTTTCTGATCATCATTTCTGTCAGCCTAAAACTGACCTTTTGTAAAAAGTCTATTGATTTTTTAATTGACCCGGAAAGTATCCCCACCCCTTTCATTGCTCTTCTTTTGCACACAACAAGCTTCTACCCCACTCTGGGTGAGTGGATTTCTTCCTCTTCACCACGTTGAGGGCATCCGATGTGCCCAAGGAGGATATGCGCTCTCCGACGGCCAGAGCTTGGGACGACCCTGTCACGGCCCCGGTCCTCAGAATGCGCCTGGCTCACGGAAAGGGCTCTGTGACTATCCGTTGAATAAAAGATTTCATTTCTTGTGTTTCTGCTTGGCCACGAGTGACAGTACATTAACTAGTGAAAATTGAAAGCCGAGATAAAAACCTCCCCCAGGAAAAGTAGTCCGGCTGCTACATTCTCCAGAGATGTAAGTCAATAAAATAATCCTAGAGAGCCGCAGACGCGTGGACCACGCCATCAAGGATGGTGTGCAAGGGAGCGCCCAGCATCCGGCATTTCTGATCTGGGATGCTTGCCCCCGGGGCTGCTCGCTCACTTTCTCATTGGCCCTCGTTGGTTTGAATTATTAGCTCTCCCTTCAGACACACAGCATGTCTCCAGGCTGCACGAGGCGCCCCAGGGCTTGCAAACCCACTCAGTGGATTCCTCACCGTGTTACTCTCCATCGTAGCCATTTCAGCCACGAAGGAAGGTGGCGAAAGACCCACCACCTGGAAGCATCAATGTTGCTCAAAGATAAAGGCCCTGAGAACCAGAGAAAGGGGCCACTGCAGAGGGTGCTGTGTACCTGAGCCTAGATCCCAGAGGCAACGCCTGCATTCAATTACACACGCTTACTGCACAAGAGCTATTTCATCTGCTTAATCACCTTACATGAAAATAAAGTTTGCTCTCCCTAAAAGCCCTGGAACAGTTGCGTGTCCACCCGTCTACCACAGATGAGGCTTTTCTTCAGCCCAATCACTTCTTTATTTTCAAACTGAAGTCCAGTGTATGGTGTTACTTTCCTTTTCTTTTTTCTTTTTGTACAGCAGGTTCTTGTTAGACATCCCTTTTATACACATCAATGGATACATGTCAATCCCAATCGCCCAATTCATCCCCCCACCCCGCCACTTTCCCCCCTTGGTATCCATACGTTTGCTCTCTACATCTGTGTCGTTATTTCTGCCCTGCAAACCGGTTCGTCTGGTGTTACTTCTAAAATAAACTTATTTCAGGAATTTGATTTTCTGTTTTAATGTTAACTATTAGCACGAATGAGAGCAGCTACGACTGTGAGGACTTCTTATAGACTAAGCACTGCTCTCAGTAAAGTGTCCCATTGCATCCTCAAAGGACCCCCGAGGTCAGTACCGTGATTCTCTGCACATATTACCGGGGAAGACCCCGAGGCACAGAGAAGTTAGTCACCCTGTGGGTCACACAGCTTGGGAGGCGAGAAGTCAGGATTTGAACTTACTGTGGCAGTCTGGCTGCATGGACTGCACTCGGCCACAGGGCTTTACTGCTGCCCCGCGACGAGCAGCCCCGTAGGTCAGATGGCCAGTACAGACCGAGGGGAAAAGGATAATGGCTCTCAACTGCCAATGTTTTCAAAGAAAAAAGCCTTCTCTTTCCAAACGTGAGAAATAGCCTTTGGAAATGTTGAATTGAAAACTTTAATACTAGAAAACTTGTAGGAATGTTCTAAACCAAAGACAAGAAACACCTACCCCTGTTAAGGCTAAATCAAGCCAAGACGGCAGCCCTCCCAGCACCCAGAACAACCTCGGCGTCACCATCAATTTAACCAATTATTACACATCTTTTGTGAGTCCAGTGCCCTGTTTATTCTGAGCCACTTAAATGTGCGACATCATAATTACAAAATTACACAAGTGCCAGAGTCCTCGTTCCTAGTCTGTTGTTTGCCATTTCAAAGAGAGAAAGCTAAGTGATTATCCAGACCACACCACCTGACCCGAACCTCGGGGGGCCGCCCTCCAAGTGGCCGGAGGATGACTGTTTGACAGATGACGTGTTGAACATTAAGCTCGATCTCACACCAGCTTGTTTTGGGATTATGACTCTCCCCGTCCTTCCCTTCTTCGGCATCAGAATTGTCCCACTCAATTCCTCTCTTCTAATCAGCCCCCTGAGCTGAGAGGCCCTCATCAGTGCCTGAGAATTAACAGGAGTTTAAAGCAGAAAAACAGATTGCGTATGTGTTGGTCTCAGGATCGTAGGGAATGAAGCGCGTGGCCCTGCTGGGTGAGCCCTGGAAAATGAGTCAGCGCATCGAGGGCCCCTCAACTTCCCCTTACAGGTACAGGGCAGAGAATGTACCACAAGCACTGCAGGCCGTGGTCAGCACAGAGAGGGGTCGCCAAGCATTGCTGCACCAGACCTGGGCCCCTGGATGCTGGGCAACGAGCACTGATCAGCACAAGCACAAGTCCAGTATACGTCCATCTACACCCATTGTACAGATGAGAAAACTGAGGCCCACAAGAGGTCACACAACTTGCAAATAGCAGAGCCCAGGGTCGAACCCGTGTCTAAACACAGCCCTCTGCAGCCTGCTGCCCTCGGTGTCTGAAAAATCTTTGCATTTTTGCAAAGATTGGGGACAGTGTGGAACTATAAGGCCGAAATCATTGCAAAGCCCAGTGCCATGAAGCTTTCCCCTTCTGCTTTCTTTTGGCAGTTTTATAGTTCCAGGTCTACATTTAAATCTTTATCCATTTTGAGTTGATTTTGGTGTATGATGTAAGAGTCCAGTTTCATTCTTTTGCATGTGGATATCCAGTTTTCCCAGCGCCATTTGTTGTGTGGCCTTGGTGCCCCAGTCAAAGACCAGTTGACTGTGTCTGTGTGGGTTTATCTCTGGACTCTCTATTCTGTTTCCCTCATCCAATATGATTCAGTTCTAGAGACCTGCTGTAAAATGTTGTGCTTCTAGTTAACAATGCTGAATTATGCACTTAAAAATTCTGTTAAGAAGGTAGATTTCATATTAAGTGTTCCTACCTCAATAAAAAAAAAGTTTAAGTAAAATAAAAATAAGGAGATTCCATGGCGGTCCAGTGGTTAGCTTTCCACTGCCAGGGGCTCGGGTTCGATCCCTGGTCGGGGAACTAAGATCTCGCAAGTCACATGGCGTGGCCAATAAATAAATAAAATAAAAGACTGATTGAATACGATGTAACAGAAAGAGACTCACAGATACAGAGAACAAACTAGTGATCAGCAGTGGCGGGGGAGGGGCAAAATAGGGGTGTAGGATTAGAGGTACAAACTAGCATGTATAAATAAATAAGCTACAAGGATATACTGTACAGCACAGGGAATATAGCCAATATTTTATAATAACTTTAAATGGAGTATAATCTATAAAAATATTGACTCAAAAAAAAGATAAATAAGTACTAGAGAGATAATGCACAGTACGATAGATATAATTAACACTGCTGTATGTTATACAGGGAAGTTATCATGAGGCTAAATCTTGAGTTCT
The DNA here is from genome assembly GCF_059928025.1 of Delphinapterus leucas. Classification (NCBI taxonomy): domain Eukaryota; kingdom Metazoa; phylum Chordata; class Mammalia; order Artiodactyla; family Monodontidae; genus Delphinapterus; species Delphinapterus leucas. The sequence goes on along the minus strand of NC_143142.1, from coordinate 1,941,366 downwards.
CATCACAAGGAAAAATGTTTTTCTATTTCTTTAATTTTGTATCTATATGAGATGATGGATGTTCACTAAACTTAATGGGATAATCACTTCATGAGGTATGTAAATCAAAACATCATGCCATACACCTTCCACTTGTACAGTGCTATATGCCAATTATACTCAATAAAACTGAAAGAAAAAAAGATTTTTAAAAAAATTTTAAAGACTGATTGAAAGAGAGAACATGGTTCTCTATCCGGGATGTCCCAAAGGGTAGCCCAAACTACAGGAAGGTCCCTTGCTCTACCTGGAGCTCTGAGTTTAGTCTTAGAAGCCAGGCTGTCCCAATAAAAATAACAACTTTTGTTATTTTAACAACCAACATCAACTAACATTTATTTATCCTCTTCTAAGTGCCAGGCCTTATTCACCTCATTTAATCCTTATAGAAACAAATTTATGAATCCAGTCCTCTCATTATATCCATTTCTTGCATGAGAAAACCAAGCTACGTGTTCAAGATCACACAGCGAGTCAGCAAGCATTCCCTCTTAACTGAAACACGTGCTGTAACCACCACAGCACACTGCCTCTCACTGGGAATGAGGGGTTGGTAGGAAGCCAAAAGAGTCCTTCAGCTCATCTCCACCAAAGCTTTTCTCAGACCCTAGCTGATTGTACAGATTCATAGCCTCACCTGAGAGTCTTGGACCCGCTCTGAAATTCCCCACTCTCCAAACACCTGATTGTCCACCTCTCACAGCTACCCTGGGGGTGCTGACTTGTGGACTGACTGACAGTCAGTCAGATGAAGCCCTTCCCCCTTTAAAAATTCGTATGGAAACACAAAAGACCCCAAATAGCCAGACAATCTTGAGAAAGAAGAACAGAGCTAGAGGAATCAGGGTCCCTGACTTCAGACTATACTACAAAGCTACAGTCATCAAAACAGTAGTACTGGCATTAAAAACAGACATAGAGATCAACGGAACAGGATAGAAAGCCTAGAAATAAACCCATGCACGTGTGGTCAATTAATCTACAAAAAAGAAGGCAAGAATATACAGTGGAGAAAAGACAGTCTCCTCAAAAAGTGGTGCTGGGAAAAATGCACGGCTACTGGTAAAAGAATGAAATTAGAATATTCTCTAGCACCATATACAAAAATAAAACACAAAACGGATTAAAAAGCTAAATGTAAGAGGAAAACACAGGCATAACATTCTTTGACATAAATTGTAGCAATATTTTTTTGGATCCATTGCCGAAAGTAAAGGAAATAAAAGCAAAAATAAACAAATGGGGCTTAATTAAACTTAAAAACATTTGCACAGCAAAGAAAACCATAAACAAAACAAAAAGACAACCTACGGAATGGGAGAAAATACTGGCCAATGATATGATCAATAAGGGATTAATATCCAAAATATATACACTAGTATGAGCTAGTTGAGTAGCTCATACAACTCAACATCAAAAAACAACCAACCCTATTAAAAAATGGGCAAAAGACTTGAAGAGACATTTTTCCAAAAAGGAAATAAAGATGGCCAACAGGCACATGAAGACGCTCAACATCACAAATCATCAGGAAAATGCAAATCAAAACCACAATGAAATGTCACCTCACACCTGTCAGAATAGCTATCATCAAAAAGAACAGAAATAGAAGATTGGTTCAAGATGGTGGAGTAGAGAAACGTGCTCTCACTCCCTCTTGCGAGAGCACCGAAATCACAACTAACTGCCGAACAATCATCGACAGGAAGACACTGGAAATCAGCAAAAAAGATACCCCACATCCAAAGACAAAGGAGAAGCCACAGTGAGACGGTAGCAGCGGCGCAACCACAGTAAAATCAAATCCCGTAACTGCTAGGTCGGTGACTCAGAGACTGGAGAACATTTATACCACAGAAGTCCACCCATTGGAGTGAAGGTTCTGAGCCCCACATCAGGCTTCCCAGCCTGGGGGTCCGGCAACGGGAGGAGGAATTCCCAGAGAATCAGACTTTGAAGACTAGTGGGATTTGACTGCAGGACTTTGACAGGACTGGGGGAAACAGAGACTCCACTCTTGGAGGGCACACACAAAGTAGTGTGCGCATCGGGACCCAGGGGAAGGAGCGGTGACCCCGTAGGAGACTGAACCAGACCTCTCTGCTAGTGTTGGAGGGTCTCCTGCAGAGGCAGGTGGTGGCTGTGGCTCACCGTGGGGACAAGGACACTGGCAGCAGAAGTTCTGGGAAGTACTCCTTGGCGTGAGCCCTCCCAGAGTCTGTCATTAGCCCCAAGGAAGAGTCCAGGTAGGCTTCAGTGTTGGGTTGCCTCAGGCCAAACAACCAACAGGGAGGGAAGGAAGCCCCACCCATCAGCAGACAAGCAGGTTAAAGTTTTACTGAGCTCTGCCCACCACAGCAACAGTCAGCTCTACCCACCACCAGTCCCTCCCATCAGGAAACTGGCACAAGCCTCTTACATAGCCTCATCCACCACAGGGCAGACAGCAGAAGCAAGAAGAACTACAATCCTGCAGCCTGTGGAACAAAAACCACATTCACAGAAAGACAGACAAGATGAAAAGGCAGAGGGCTATGTACCAGATGAAGGAACAAGATAAAACCCCAGAAAAACAACTAAATGAAGTGGAGATAGACAACCTTCCAGAAAAAGAATTCAGAATAATGATAGTGAAGATGATCCAGGACTTTGGAAAAAGTATGGAGGCAAACACTGAGAAGATGCAAGAAATGTTTTACAAAGACCTAGAAGAATTAAAGAACAATCAGAGATGAACAATACAATAACTGAAGTGAAAAATACACTAGAAGGAATCAACAGCAGAATAACTGAGGCAGAAGAACAGGTAAGTGACCAGGAAGACAGAATGGTGGAATTCACTGCTGCGGAACAGAATAAAGAAAAAAGAATGAAAAGAATGAAGACAGCCTAAGAGACCTCTGGGACAACATTAGACGCAACAACATTCACATTATAGGGGTCCCAGAAGGAGAAGAGAGAGAGAGAGGACCCCAGAAAATATGTGAAGAGATTATAGTCAAAAACTTCCTTAACAAACATGGGAAAGGAAATAGCCACCCAAGTCCAGGAAGCGCAGAGAGTCCCACACAGGATAAACCCAAGGAGAAACATGCCGAGACACACAGCAATCAAGTAGGCAAAAATTAAAGACAAAGAAAAATTATTGAAAGCAGCAAGGGAAAAACGACAAATAACATACAAGGGAACTCCCATAAGGTTAACAGCTGATTTCTCAGCAGAAACTCTGCAAGCCAGAAGGGAGTGGCATGATATACGTAAAGTGATGAAAGGGAAGAACCTACAACCAAGATTACTCTACCCGGCAAGGATCTCATTCAGACTTGATGCAGAAATCAAAAGCTTTACAGACAAGCAAAAGCTAAGAGAACTCAGCACCACCAAACCAGCTCTACAACAAATGCCAAAGGAACTTCTCTAAGTGGGAAACACAAGAGAAGAAAAGGACCTACAAAAACAAAAACAAAACAATTAAGAAAATGGTCATAGGAACATACATATCAAAAATTACCTTGAATGTAAATGGATTAAATTCTCTAACTAAAAGACACAGATTGGCTGAATGGATACAAAAACAAGACCCTTATATATGCTGTCTACAAGAGGCCCACTTCAGACCTAGGGACACATTCAGACTGAAAGTGAGGGGATGGAAAAAGATATTCCATGCAAATGGAAATCAAAAGAAAGCTGGAGTAGCAATGCTCATATCAGATAAAATAGACTTTAAAATAAAGAATGCTATAAGAGACAAGGAAGGACACTACATAATGATCAAGGGATCAATCCAAGAAGAAGATATAAAAATTATAAATATATATGCACCCAACATAGGAGCACCTGAATACATAAGGCAACTGCTAACAGCTATAAAAGAGGAAATCGACAGTAACACAATAAGAGTGGGGGGCGGGGCTTTAACACCTCACTTACACCGATGGACAGATCATCCAGACAGAAAATTAATTAGGAAACACAAGCTTTAGATGACACAACAGACCAGATAGATTTAATTGATATTTATAGGACATTCCATCCAAAACCAGAAGATTGCACTTTCTTCTCAAGGGCGCACGGAACATTCTCCAGGATAGATCACGTCTTGGGTCACACATCAAGCCACACTAAATTTAAGAAAATTGAAATCATATCAAGCATATTTTCTGACCACAACAGTATGAGATTAGAAATCAGTTACAGGGAAAAAATGCGTCAAAAACACAAACACATGGAGGCTAAACAATACGTTACTAAATAACCAAGAGATCACTGAAGAAATCAAAGAGGAAATCAAAAAATACCTAGAGAGAAATGACAATAAAAACATGACAATCCAAAACCTATGGGATGCGGCAAAAGCAGTTCTAAGAGGGAAGTTTATAGCTATACAAGCCTACCTCAAGAAACAAGAAACATTTCAAATAAACAATCGAACCTTACACCTAAAGGAACTAGAGAAAGAAGAACAAACAAAACCCAAAGTAGCAGAAGGAAAGAAATCATAAAGATCAGAGCAGAAATAAATGAAACAGAAACAAAGAAAACAATAGCAAAGATCAATAAAACTAAAAGCTGGTTCTTTGAGAAGATAAACAAAATTGATAAACCATTAGCCAGACTCATCAGGAAAAAGAAGGAGAGGACTCAAATCAATAAAATTAGAAATGAAAAAGAAGTTACAACAGACACCGCAGAAATACAAAGCACCCTAAGAGACTACTACAAGCAGCTGTATGCCAATAAAATGGACAACCTGGAAGAAATGGACAAATTCTTAGAAAGGTATAACCTTCCAAGACTGAACCAGAAAGAAATAGAAAATATGAACAGACCAATCACAAGTAATGAAACTGAAACTGTGATTTAAAATCTTCCAACAAGGGCTTCCCTGGTGGGGCAGTGGCTGACAGTCCGCCTGCTAATGCAGGCGACAGGGGTTCGTGCCCCGGTCTGGGAAGATCCCACATGCCGCAGAGCAGCTAGGCCCGTGAGCCATGGCCGCTGAGCCTGTGCGTCCGGAGGCTGTGCTCCGCAACGGGAGAGGCCACAACAGTGAGAGGCCCACGTACCACAAAAAAAAAACAAAAAACAAAAAACTTCCAACAAAAATAAGTCCAGCACCAGATGGCTTCACAGGTGAATTCTATCAAACATTTAGAGAAGAGCTAACACCCATCCTTCTCAAACTCTTCCAAAAAATTGCAGAGAAAGGAACACTCTCAAACTCATTCTATGAGGCCACCATCACCCTGATACCAAAACCAGACAAAGATACTACAAAAAAAGAAAGTTACAGACCAATATCACTGATGAGTATAGATGCAAAAATCCTCAACAAAATTCTAGCAAACAGAATCCAACAACACATTAAAAGGATCATACACCATGATCAAGTGGGATTTATCCCAGGGACGCAAGGGTTCTTCAATATATGCAAATCAATCGATGTGATACATATTAACAAACTGAAGAAGAAAAACCATATGATCATCTCAATAGGTGCAGAAAAAGCTTTTGACAAAATTCAACACCGATTTATGATAAAAACTCTCCAGAAAGTGGGCATAGAGGGAAGCTACCTCAACATAATAAAGGCCATATACGGCAAACCCACAGAAAACATCACTCTCAATGGTGAAAAACTGAAAGCATTTCCTCTAATATCAGGAACAAGACAAGGATGTCCACTCTCACCACTAGTATTCAACATAGTTTTGGAAGCCCTAGCCACAGCAGAGAAGAAAAAGAAGTAAAAGGAATACAAATTGGAAAAGAAGAAGTAAAACTGTCATTGTTTGCAGATGACATGATACTATACATAGAGAATCCTAAAGATGCCACCAGAAAACTACTAGAGCTAATCAATGAATCTGGTAAAGTTGCAGGATACAAAATTAATGCACAGAAATCTCCTGCATTCCTATACACTGATGATGAAAAATCTGAAAGAGAAATTAAGGAAACACTCCCATTTACCATTGCAACAAAAAGAATAAAATACTTAGGAATAAACTTACCTTGGGAGACAAAAGACCTGTATGCAGAAAACTACAAGACACTGATGAAAGAAATTAAAGATGATACAAACAGATGGAGAGATATACCATGTTCTTGGACTGGAAGAATCAACATTGTGAAAATGACTGTACTACCCAAAGCAATCTACAGATTCAATGCACTCCCTATCAAATTATCAATGGCATTTTTTATGGAACCAGAACAAAAAAAATCTTAAAATTTATATGGAGACACAAAAGACCCTGAAGAGCCAAAGCAGTCTTGAGGGAAAAAAACGGAGCTGGAGGAATCAGACTCCCTGACTTCAGACTCTACTACAAAGCTACAGTAATCAAAACAATATGGTATGGCACAAAAACAGAAACATAGATCAATGGAACAAGATAGAAAGCCCAGAGGTAAACCCACGCACCAATAGTCAACTAATCTATGACAAAGGAGGCAAGGATATACAATGGAGAAAAGACAGTCTCTACAATAAGTGGTGCTGGGAAAACTGGACAGCTACATGTAAAAGAATGAAATTAGAACACTCCCTAACACCATACACAAAAATAAACTCAAAATGGATTAGAGACCTAAATGTAAGACCGGATGCTATAAAACTCTTAGAGGAAAACATAGGAAGAACACTCTTTGACATAAATCACAGCAAGGTCTCTTTTGATCCACCTCCTAGAGAAATGGAAATAAAAACAAAAATAAACAAATGGGACCTAATGAAACTTAAAAGCTTTTGCACAGCAAAGGAAACCATAAACAAGACGAAAAGACAACCCTCAAAAGGGGAGAAAATATTTGCAAACAAATGAACGGACAAAAGATTAATCTCCAAAATACATAAACAGCTCATGTAGCTCAGTATTAAAAAAACAAACAACCCAATCCGAAAATGGGCAGAAGCCCTAAATAGACATTTCTCCAAAGAAGACATACAGATGGCCAAGAAGCACATGAAAAGCTGCTCAACATCACTAATCATTAGAGAAATGCAAATCAAAACTACAATGAGGTATCACCTCATACCAGTCAGCATGGCCATCATCAAAGAATCTATAAACAATAAATGCTGGAGAGGGTGTGGAGAAGAGGGAACCCTCTTGCACTGTTGGTGGGAATGTAAATTGATACAGCCACTATGGAGAACAGTATGGAGGTTCCTTGAAAAAGTAAAAATAGAATTACCATATGACCCAGCAATCCCACTACTGGGCATATACCCAGAGAAAACCATAATTCAAAAAGATATATGCACCCCAATGTTCACTGCAGCTCTATTTACAATAGCCAGGTCATGGAAGCAACCTAAATGCCCATGGACAGATGAATGGATAAAGAAAATGTGGCACGTATGTACAATGGAATATTACTCAGCCAGAAAAAAGAACGAAATTGGGTCATTTGTAGAGACGTGGATGAATCCAGAGGCTGTCATACAGAGTGAAGTAAGTCAGAAAGAGAAAAACAAATATCATATATTAATGCATACATGTGGAACCTAGAAAAATGGTACAGATGAATCGGTTTGCAGGGCAGAAATTGAGACACAGATGGAGAGAACAAACGTATGGACACCAAGGGAGGAAAGCGGTGGGGGGGTGGAGGGGTGGGATGAATTGGGCAATTGAGATTGACATGTATACACTGATGTGTATAAAATTGATGACTAATAAGAACCTGCTGTATAAAAAAATAAATTAAATTTAAAAAATAAAAATAAAAAAAGAACACAAATAACAAATATTGGAGAAGATGTACAGAAAAGAGAACCTTCTTAGACTGTTGGTGGGAACCTTCCTAGCTACACCTAAATTGGTGCAGCCACTGTGGAAAACGGTATGGATGTTTCTCAAAAAACTAAAACTAGAGCTACCATACGACCCAGAAATTCCACTCCTGGGTATATCTGAAAAATAAAAAAACACTAATTCGGAAAGATACATTCACCCCAATGTTCACAGCAGCACTGTTTACAACAGCCGAGATATAGAAGCAACCGAAGCATCCATCAAGAGATGAATGGGCAAAGATGTGGTACATATATACAACGGAATACTACTCAGCCATAAAAAAGATTTAAGTTTTGCCTTTTACATCCTCATGGATGGACTTGGAGGGCATGATGCTAAGTGAAGTAAGTCAGACAGAGAAAGACAAATACTGCAAGACATAACTTACATATGGAATCTAAAAAATACAAAAACTAGTGAATACAACAAAAAAGAAGCAGACTCACAGAAACAGAGAACAAACTAGTGGTTGCCAGTGGGGAGGGGAAGGGGGGGCAATATAGGGGTGGGGCAGTGGGAGGTACAAACTACTGGGTATAAAATAGGCTCAAGGATGTACTGTACAGCACAGGGAATAGAGCCAATATTTTGCAATAACTGTAAATGGAAAATAACCTTTAAAAATTTATAAATTTGAGTTCCCTGGTGGCTTAGTGGTTAAGATTTAGTGCTGTCACTGCAGTGGCCCGGGTTCAATCTCTGGTCAGGAAACAAGCTGTGTGGCATGGCCAAAATATAAAAAAAATAAAAAATAAATCATAATAAATTTTTTTAAGTTTTTATTAAAAATTTTTTTTAAAGAAAATGAAGCCTTCCCCTAAATGGCGACCTGCCATCCAACCTCGTGTTCTGAGATGACAGGGAAGCCCCTGCCTGAGCCATCCACTGTGTAAGGCACGTGCACAAGTCCTGGCCCCGGTCACACAGGCCACGGAGGCTGTTGTCATCTGTGCCCTCCATGAGGGGCACGCAGTTAACATCAGGAAGAGGCCAGCCACACAGACAACCAACAGGACAGACTGGGGGAGGCGGGTGGCAACTATCTAACTGGGAAGAAGAAAACAGGTTTCTCCAGAAATCACCCAGGCTGAGGGCAGGCTGCCCATATTACAGATGAGGAAAAGCTGAATCCCACACGTGTGGAGGGAGAGAAAGCTCGCCTGGGGCAGGCTTCCTGGAAGTGGAGAACTACAGCTCTTCACTCACCCATTTACTCATCCATTGAAATGTGTGGCCCACCTACAGCGCAGGTGCATCGGTGAACAAGAGGGAGAGAAAGATAAGGTCTTGGCCCCAAAGGAGTGCACATTCCAGGGGAGAGAGAGACAACAAACATGCAAACAAGACAATCTCAACTCACAAAACCGAGGAGGAAATAGAATAAGAACGTGTGAAAGAAAAGGGTGGGAAGTCTAAGGGCGAGCTATTTTTTTTAACCTTTGTTTTTAATTGAAGTAGAGTTGATTTACAACGTTGTGTTAGTTTCAGGTGTACAGAATATATATATTCTTTTTCAAATTCTTTTCCCTTATAGGTTATTACAAAATATTGAGGTAGTTCCATGTGCTATACAGTAGGTCCTTGTTGTTTATCTATTTTATATATCTTAGTGTGCATCTGTTAATCCCAAACTCTTAATTTATCCCTGCCCCACTCCCCCAAGGGGGAGCCACTTTAGAAAAGTGTGGTCAGGGTGGGCCTCTCTGAGGAGGTGTCCCTCCTAGAGACTGATGAGAAAGAGTCTCAATGCTGAGACATGGAGAGAGAGAGCGTCCCAGGCAGAGGGCACAGCATGTGCAAAGGTCCTGAGGCAGGCACTAGAGTCTACAGACACTCTGTCAGAACACTGCCCTCTTCACTGAGGACTCCGCCTCTCCCTGCAAGAAAAGCTAGCTTGTGAGGTCCTGGAGTCTGTCACCCTCCTACTTTAAGACAAAGGGGAGGAAGTGGGGAGGCAGACTAAACACTGAGGGCCTCAAATTTGCTCAAAATGATACTTGCTATGAAACTGGAAGAGGAAGGAGGTGGCAGAAGGAGACACATCATTTCCTCCATCGTGGTCTCAGATAAATTAGCTTTCACAGCCCTCTCGGCTTTTAATCTATTAAGGCAGACCTGTGTAACCTTGGTTAAGAGTGCAGTAAAACCCAGCCCGGAGATGCATGCTGCATTTAAAATACAATTGCATACTGATTCAGACTCGATCAGTGGCCTTATTCATTATCAAGTCTAGGAAGACTGACCATTAAAAAAAATCTATATCCATGGGACGGGAAAGATTAAAAGCATCGTTATTTCAAGGAGCCTCAATATCAATGACAAATTAATTTGTGCAGGGCATCACACTTGGATCTAAACTGAACAACTGGGTGTCATGCATAGGGATTACTGGAAGAGGTTTCAAGACCAGAGGGTTCTAATCACAGGTAGCCTTCAGAGTCAGCACGGCCAGTAAACAACATCAGAAAAACCACAGGACAGACCCCCAACTCTCGAGTCTGCACGGCCACAGTCATCACATTGCTTCCGTGCATCCTGAAATCATCCTCTAGGAAGAAAAAGTTTCACGAAGTACTAGGAAAGCACCCTTTAGGAAATTCCAAGTTCTGCCTGACATCAGGTAGCTGTAGCCTGCGGGTATTGCCAACTTGGGTGGGTTAACCAGGTACAACCAGCTGCAAGTTACAGAGAAGCTCCCAACAGTGTACTGAAGCCAGAGGCCACTTTCTCCAATTGTTAAATACTCAGGAAAGTTGATGTTGAAGCAGCTGTAGCCTGAAATCAGCTCCCGTTGGAGGATTTTCACCATGGAATCAGGCGAAGACTTCAAGCAGTGCTGTTTTTTCCCACAGAGCCAGGTTAGCAGGACACCATCTCCTAAAACCCACTTCTATTATCCAGGCAAGAAAATAAATCAGAATGAAGACTCATACTCCATGTATGTTGTAGAGTCTCCCCCCCACCCTGCGCCTTCTCCAACACTGGCTCCATGTGATGCTGGGGGCTGATGTGTCTCCCAAGTATCCATGTGTTGAAACCCTAAGCCCCCAGGTGATGGTGTTAGGAGGTGCGGGCCTTTGGGAGGTGATCAGGTCATAAGGGGGAGCCCTCATGAATGAGGTTAGTGCCCTTATCAAAGAGGCCCCGGAGAGCTGACTTGCCTCTCTGCCACATGAGGAGAAAACGGCCACCGGCAACCCAGAACAGAGCTCACACCAGAACTCGACCATGCTGGCTGGCAGCCTGATCTCAGACTCCCAGCCTCCAGAACTGTGAGAACTGAATTTCTGCTGTTCACAAGTCGCCCAGCATGTGGTGTCCTGTTATAGTGGTCTGAACAGACTAAGAAAACTGATCAATGCATTCCATTTCCCTAACTATGGTAGTGATGCAGAGGTGAGCCTAGGACCTGAGCCGGTCCAAAGAGAACTTTAAGATTGGGAAGTCACGCTCTTTCCTACTGGAATTAAGCGATCAAGCTCGTAGCCTGCGGAAGCTATTAGAAGCCATCTTGTGGGACCTCCCTGGCGGTCCAGTGGTTAAGAATCCGCCTTCCAATGCAGGGGATGCGGGTTCGATCCCCGGTCGGGGAACTAAGATCCCCTGTGCCTCAGGGCAACTAAGCCCACGCACCGCAGCTAGAGAGAAGCCCACATGCCGCAACTAAGACCTGATGCAGCCAAAAAATATAAATAAATAAAAAATTTTTTAAAAAAAAGAAGAAGAAGAAGCCATCTCCTGAGCCAGGAGGAGCCAGCTTTAGCCCAAAGACAGCACAGAGAAGGATGGAAAGAAGCAAAGTCTTGGCTGACGACATTAAGTCTCTGGATCAAACCATGCCTGATGTCTTCCTGATCTATGGACTTGGAGGTTATTTGAGTCTATACTCTCCCTTTTAATATTTAAGTCTCTTGGAGATGTGTTTTCTTTTAATGGAAAGATTCCCAACCAATAGAAATCTGAAACCAAGCCTTTACATGTGGCTTCTCCTTGCCTAACTAAGTGGATTCATTGAAGCTCTTTCAAGTTACTAAATCACTTAATAGCTTTGTTTGTACTCCCAAGCTTTTAAGGAGAAAAGAAGAATAACACCACCAGTGAACCACACTTCACGTTGCACCCGAGCATTAAAATCCGTGAATGCTGGAGCATATTCACACAGCTGAGGTCATTAATTTGTTTTTCCACGCTCTTAATGACTTTCTGTTCCCACTGCATCCCTGAGGTATCAGTCTAAAAGATGCTTTTCTGGCACCAGTCAAGGGTCGCAAAATACACACATCTCTGTGATGGAACAGCAGAGGACCGAGGAAATAGCAGGGATGTTTCAACTTTGGAGCTTTAAACAGGGGCGTTGTCATGAGAGGGGCTGCCTCATTTAAAACATAAAATCATACAAAGCTACGGTTGGAAAAAGCCATGAGAGTCATCTACTCAAGAACAAGACGGAAAAAGCAGGCTCCGAGGCTGAGTGATTTACTGATGGTCTTACAACTCAGAGTCACAGAGCCAGGCCTTGGAGCCCGCTCTCCTGCCCCCGGGGTCACAAGCAGTGAAATCTGGGCTTTGCCACTCCCCACATGCTGGTCTAGGGGACTGGCGTTGGCCTATGGGATTCTCGTGGGACACACATGTGCACACGTGCACACACACACTTCATACCATATATTTCTAGATTAAAGAGCATCACTAAAATTTCAGCACTGATTATCACTGAGTGCCTTTGTCACTAATTACTGTTTCCTTAATTTTTACCCATCTTTATTTTCTAACTCTTCTCTAATAAATCATGACAAATGGAAACAATTTCCCCAAGGTTTTCAAGACAAGAGGAGAAAGCACACCTTGTATACTGCTAATGGGAGGGAAAGTGGACACAACCTATTTATCAAATAGATACGCTCTCAAATCTAAGCTGTTTGTAATGCCTTACAAACATGTCTACCTTTGGAACCAGAAATTCTGCTTGTGTAAGTTTATCTTAAAAGATAATAATGGATGTGACTGAATCATCTTATCTTTCAGAATTAAACACATAGTGTATTCATTGCTTAAAGACAGAAAATCACGAAGCATAAAGATGAAAACTACCTAGTATCCCCCCAAAATACATTCAACCCATATACATGTTCTAAATACTCCAGCAAAATAAGATTCAAGCTATAAATATCAAGTGTTATCTGTGAGGATGGTGCTGAGGTATGTTTATGGATGATTTGGTTTTTTTCTAAATTATTTTCTATACTACAAAAAATTCTGCAATGAATATATATTACTCTATGAGTTAAGTAAAAGCAATCTAAAATTCTATAATTTAAGATAGATTGGGAGAGTTTGGGATTGACACGAACAGAGTAACTATGTTTAAAATAGATAACAAACAAGGACCAGCTGTAGAGCACAGGGAAATCTGCTCAATATTCTGTAATAACCTAAATGAGAAAAGAATTCAAAACAGAACCGACACATGTATATGTATAACTGAATCACTTTGCTGCGAACACAACACAGCAAACAAACGAACAAAACACTGTTAATCAACTATATGCTCCAATATAAAATTTTAATTTAAAAAAAAGAAAGAGAAAGAAAGGAAGGAAGGAAGAAGGAAAGGAAGAAATGGCACGTGCACAGTAACTGTCACGCAAGAAGAGTTAAATAGTGTGGGATGCAAATGCTGCTTTTCCAGTTATCACAGAGCCGTGTGGATCCCATGGCTCCTGATGGACCAATAGCCTGGAGGCACCAGTAACAGGGTTCCCAATTTCACACGCTACACAACAGTTGTAAGATCAATTGGGGAGTGGGGCGGGGGGCGGTAAGGGGGGAACCGATAGACAAGGAAGTAATTGAAGAGGGTTAGGGTTAGGGTGTTAGTCAGTATAAAACTAGCCTCTTTACCAAGGGAGGCACTGAAGTGTGGGGTTTAAAGGAATATGCATTTATTCCTACTCACGAAACCATCAATGCAGGTGGTCCTAGCCGGGGGCAGCTTCCCTGCAGGCAGCAACCTGGAGACCCAGGCCCCTTCCATCTTGTGGGTTCCCTGGGGGCTCACAGGCCTCACATCCGGCCCACAGGTGGGTTACAAAGGGTTGTGCTTCTCCATCAGCTTTGCCCAGAAGCATCACACATCACCTCCTCTCTCCTCTCATTGGCCAGAACCATCCCGTGGACCACCCAGACCTGGGGCTGCCCCAAAATGGGCTCCTTAGCTGAGAAGCAGCTAAAACACCTTAGATGAACAGCCACCTCCTATTCCATGGGGAGACAGTGTGGGCAGCAAAGGAGACCCCCCCCCCCAAACAACGGGCCCCCTTCCTGTGACCAGCTCATCCTGCTTTGTCCTAGACCCTCCCAATTGGCACTGAAAGTCCCCTGCGTCCTGGGCAAACCTGGAGAGTTGATCATTCTACACCTACTCAGGAGTCTGACAAGATAACCTGACAAGGGGTGGGGGCCTGAGGCCTGGCTGCCCTGCCCAGAAGCGGACGCAGAGGCCTGGGAGCCCTGCACTCAGTGACTCTCACAATGGCAGGTACAGAAACCTACCCCACAGGCCTCCCGCCCATACTCTCAGGGTAATCGAAATTGGAACCTTGTCCGCAGGTCAGAGAGTAAACAGGAACAGGTGTTCCAAGGCTCTGAGAGAGGACAGGTGTACACCGAGTATACAGCTGACGCTGAAGATGCCAAAGGTGGAGATGTACCCAGCAAGTGTGGGGTGAACTGATTTGATAACTTGCTTGGGAAGATCCAGCGGGGGCTGGACGGGGTAAAAGGAGAAAATTGCATCTGCTCCTTTGGCACCAAAACGGAGGGGCATGTCCTGGGTGGGTAGCTTGCAAGCTGTGCCATGGGGTATGTTTCCGCCCCACACGGGCACTGTGCTCTCTGGGGGCCGACGTGCACCCCTTCTCCCAACAGGCAGCTGCCAATTCCATTCTTAAAGTCCTCCAAGGTCATGTTGAAGCACCTGCAGCAAAGTGTCGTTAGCTCCCAGTCTGGGCTCCAGGTAGACCTGCTTTTAACATGACACCCGTGCTATTTCCGCTCAGCACAGCCCTCAGCATCTCATAGCATCTTTATCTGTGGACTCTGCCAGGGAAGCCCTCCCACAGGGTGTGACCCAGGGGCAGGGTCCCTCTGTTTATGGGGGCTGCGCACTGCGCCCCATCATGCAGTGCAATGGGCCCGTATGCCCTGAGCTGGCATCTGAGGTCCATGTGGAAACATTCTGAAGATCCTGCTTGCACACACAGATAGTGACCTCAATCTTTTGCCCAAGGAAGCCCAAATCTCACTTAATTGTCTGAAGTCCCTTTCACCACTTCAGTAAACAGGAAGGGTTAGGGTTGTTATCTTTTTTTTGTTAATTTTTACTGGAGTATAGTTGCTTTACAAATTTGCATAGACGTGGAAGGACCCAGAGACGGTCATACAGAGTAAAGTACATCAGAAAGAGAAAAACAAAAATCGTATAATATCGCTTACACGTGGACTCTAGAAAAATGATACAGATGAACTTATTTGCAAAGTAGAAATAGAGTCCCAGACATAGAGAACGGATGTATGGATACCGGGGGAGGGGGGGGGCAAAGAGGGGGTTGGGATGAATTGGGAGACTGGGACTGACACACATACACTATTGATACTATGTATAAAATAGATAACTGATGAGAACCTGCTGTACAGCACAGGGAACTCTACTCAGTGCTCTGTGGTGACCTAAACGGGAAGGAAATCCCAAACAAGGGATATATGTATACGCATAGGGTTGTTTTCCTAACAGATTGTTGTTTCCTGGGGGCGCGGGGAGCGACGAGGAGAGAGATTTCCCTTCAAAACAAGCGACAGCATCTAAAATTTATATTTCGCATTTTAAGCCTGTGCCCCGAAAGGAAATTGCCAGGAATAAATGTGAGCCTCCTGACCTGGGAGGCAAATATCAAAGAGATTTCAAGCAGCATTTCCTTGGACAAAAATTTGCACAACCCTGTCTTAAAAATAAATAAATAAATAAATAAATAAACCTGCTGTGTAAATGTCATAGGAAGGATGCTAAGTGCTGGTGAGAAGGCTCCAGCAGAGAGAAGGGCCACAACCTAGTCCAGCACTGAGATTCCAGGCTCTGGGGTCTTATGAGAATCTCAACTTCCAGAGGGATGCTTTTTGGAGGGGCATTTTGGCGTTTGCATCCCACAAAGACTGACACTTTTCCATTGCACGCTGCAGAGAAACGGGGCTTCCAGACATCTCCCAGCACTGCCTCTGGAGCCCTTACCACGGGAAAGGGGGGGTAAGAGCAGGGAGCACCCCTCACTGGCCACCAGGGAGACCTTGGGGTTCTCAGGAAGACAGGCTGAAAAGAAGAAATCGTTAGAATGAGGTGCACGGCCCATGATAAGACGGGCAGTGTGATGATGGCAATAAGGATGCTGATAGACATCGTGGGTTTTTCCCGTGAGCAGGCAAGAGTTGTGCGCGTGGTATCTGGTCACCTGCCAGTGTATGAAGTCATTTAGTCCTCACTGCCCCCCGTTAAGCAGGTAACACTGTCATTCTCAATTTATAGATGAGAAAATTGTGAGCAACACCAAGGTTGAGTTACTCATTCACAGCCCATAGTCCGGGAGTAGAGGGGCAGGTCCAAACCCAGATGGTCCACTTCCCACGGCACCCTCCCAGCCCCAGCAGCGCCATCCTATGACCTAACAGCACGGTGGTGGCTCCAGAAGCAGAGACCCCAACTTCACCTGGGCAGAGTCTAGAAATAGCCTCTGAGCTGAGTCTTCCCAAAGAACCAGCCCTTTTGGACCAATGATCCACACACTGCAGGCACCAACCCAAGTCAGGTCCTTCCCAGGAGAGACGAAAAGCTTAAGTTTAAATGAGGTTGCATGTGGGCCTGGGTATTCTAATAACTAAACCAGTATCCCACGAGGGAACAAAGACAGAGGATACTCACTGCCTGAGAAGAGTCAAAGGCATCGATACGAGGTTTCATCCGAGGGGACAGGAGAAACCAGCCTTACAGCGAGGGTTTCTCGGGGGCAGTGAGAGCAAATAAAGCTTTGTTTTATTACACTCCTGAGTCCTTCCTGTTCGACCTCAGAGCTTTCATTCTTTCACAAAGTATGCGGTTTCCTGTCCCTGAGGTTACTTTGAAGCAGCCGCCTGATTGTGTTTCTTTTTAAATGTCCCTTTTGGTATATATTCTATTTGCTTTAAATATGCATATGCTGAGAATATTCAAAATCAGAGAATAAAGGCTGGACAGGAGCCAAACCATATTCCAAACACGTGTATATTTAGGAGCAGAGAGTTTCTTTCATCTGATGCTAAATCCCAAGATGCTTGACTTCCCTCCTCTCTCCACTACTGTATTTGACCTTCCCAGCACCTACAAAAGACACCCTCACTAACAATTAGCTCATGAGAGGGGCTTGGCCACAGGAAGGAGGTTGCAGCACCTGGGGGCCCGAGGCAGCCTGGTGAGGTTGGCAGAGGCAGGGAGACCTGCATAGCCAGAGGACTTGAATTTGGACCTCCAGGTTTCTCATCCGGCTGCAACTCTCTCAGCTGACTTCACCTGCCTCCCCAGGTGCTGAAGCCAGGCGCTAACCCTAACCTGAGACATACTCCTGCAGGCAGGAATGGGAAATTTATTATTTGCATTTAGATACATTTAGATATAAATACAAAGAAACCCCAAAACTCTTACATCTTTTCCTTTGTGCATTGGGAGAAAATGCAGCCTTTTCCACTATGAAAAAAAAAAAAAGGAGACAACATTTTGGAAAAAAACGAGACCAGGAGAATCATATTTCACCAAGTAAATTGACGAAAGGTCAGAAAGCTTGATCTTTGCCACTGGTGTGTTTTGTCTGAAGGCAGAGCTGCCATTTGAATATTTATAGGCAAGAGCTGTAGCCGCAGCTACACGTCCAGATCCAAGCCAGGCTGGGACCACTTTTTGAGAAATTAACCAAGTTCCCTTCGGAGGGAGATTCTGGGAAGGATTCCGCCAAGCGCTCACTGCTGTGCCCTGGACCCTAAAAGAACACAAGTGATGCTGTGGGGTAACAGACCAGGTGGAGGCTGCAAGCGTGCAGTTGAAAAGATGCTTCAAGCCTGGCTCTGTGGCACGTTCACCCTACAGCCCTCACTCTGCTCCATCTCCCCCTCCGCAGCATTCCAGCACCCGTGCTCCCGGCCAGTCATTTTAATGCCGCCTTTGAGGAAAAGATCAGAAGATCTGGACAAAGCAAGATCAAGAGAGGCGTGCGTGAAGCGGGCAGGCGTGGCCTAAGCCAGGGCCGTCCAGGAAAAAAGATAACGTGAGCCATACACGGAATCTTACACTGGGGGTAGGGGGGAGTTTTAAAAAAGTAAAAAGTAACAGATCAAATTAATTTTAACAGTACACTTTCACTCAAATATCCAAATAGATCTGTAACCAGTATAAACATTGCTAATGCTGTTTCACATTCTTCTTCTCCAAGCCTTCGAAAACCGGTGCACGTTTGGTCATTACGCGTTTCAATTCAGACTGGCCGCATTTCGAGGGCTTGACGGCCACTTCTGTGATGCGCAGGCAGGGCTGAGAGGCAGGAGAAGAGGTGGGAAGGGCGGGAGTCTGGATTAGGGGAGGAGAGACTTGGGGAGGAAGGAGCGGTTGCTGGCATAAAACCCCTGAGACATCGGGACACAGGAGCGCTGGCAGTAGTGCCTGGGCTCAGTCACTGGGATTTAATTAGCCCAAAGATTTTGCCTCGTACCTTTCTCTCCTTTCCTTATGTTCTCCTCTTCGGCATCTCACGGAAACCTCCAGTTCAGTGACTGTCTTTATACAGATGCCATATGAGCAAGGGAGCTGAGGGAATGTGTAGGGTCCCTGAGAAGATTCCAGTGCAAACTGCACGGTGGGGAATCGTGGGAGACACAGCGGGGTGAGGTGGGGGGGGGGGTGATAGAGAGGACATGAATGTGAGGAAGTCTGGTCTGCACTGCGGGAAGCATAGTGAGATTCTCCTGGCTCTGGACCAGAAAGAGTCTGCATGCAGGATTCATCTGCCTTGAACTCTGAAACCAGTGGCAGAAACTCTCTCTCACCAAACACTGAAGTCTGCAGGAGGGGCAACTGCTTTGGTGGCCAGGAAAGCCTTCACTGGACCCTCTGCTTCCTCTGACCATTCAAGGGTAAGATGCCAAGAGCCCGTGTACCCTCATGAGCAACTTTCAACGGCAAAGCCCACCGAGGCTCCTGGAAATGTCACTGCCACGGATGAGAAAACACATTTCCGGGTCAGGGAGATCTTGTATTCGAACATCCCTCGCCTGCCCTCTTAGAAGCCGTATGATCTCCAAAATTATATAACAGGATGGGGAAAGGGCTCTTAAAACAGAATACAAACAGAAACTAGGGAACTGAACTGTATTTCAAATGAATACAAGACCCCATGAAGGGCAGAGGGGGGTTCCCTAAGTAACTTATAAATGCAGTACTCGGATGTGCCCTCGAGCCAAAGACAGAAAGAGCTGTCAATAAATATTAAACTCTCCTTAGTGGTACTTTTGTCTTCTAGGGTTGAGCATATGAATAGATATCTGGCATAAAATGGAATCCAGGTTTCTCACTGTCAGAGAAGGGGGTAAGACACGTGGAAGGCAGGGGTGGAGGGAGACTGCAGGAAACCTGTCGAGTCAGATTGGGTTTGTTCCAGTATAATCATGAACTCATGGTTTCAGTAGAGATAAACAGATACATAGATAGACTTGGAAATAGAAACAGACACAAATACACACACTGAAACACACACACACACACCCTAGCTCTGGCTGCTGCGTGGTCCTAGAATTATGACACCCCAGTTGCAATGATCACACCTAGCACCCAGATTTTGGTTTCTAAATATCATTCTCCACCAAAAGAAACAAAGCCTCCTTCAAGAAATGGCTTATATGCGGAATCTAAAAAAAAAAAAAGAATGGTACAAATGAACTTATTTACAAAAGAAATAGAGTTGTAGATGTAGAAAACAATCTTATGATTACTGGGGGGAAAGGGGAGGGATAAATTGGGAGATTGGGATTGACATATGCACACTACAATATGTAAAAGAGACAACTAACAAGGACCTACTGTAGAGCACAATACCGCGTAATGACATATATGGGAAAAGAGTCTTAAGAAGAGTGGATGTATGTATACGTATAACTGATCAGTAACACAACTACACTTCAGTAAAAAAAAAAAAAGAAAGAAATGGCTAATTCCAGGACTGGAGCAGGGCAAGCAGAAGCTGAGCTGGAGCAACCTATCAAGCCAGAAAGTAAAGAAGAGCTAAAAACTGATGGTCACACATCAAAATGACACAGAAACCAGCTTGAAGGAGTTCCCAGTGCTCGTTAAGGTGAGCACTAAAGTAAATAATGATAGTAGATGTAACCCTTGAATAAAAGAATAATCCATTAATCTAAACTGATAGAAATAAACATCAATATAAAATGGAGGGAAAGAGGCACGTGTTCCCTTACGGAGGAAAACCAACAAGTACTGAAGGAATGATAGAAGAATCACCACTTTGTAACTGTCACAAATAGTCGTTGATGTGGATGAGTCACCAACGGACGCTGAAACATGAAGAACAAATATTTACATGATCTCAGTGTACCTCCCCACAAATCACTCGCCAATTTACAAAAGGGACCAGAGCAATTCTACAGCAAAGGGGCTCAGTGGGTGGCACCTCAACCAAGTGACCAAGTCAACATCCTCGACAATATGACAAATTCACATCCTGTGTTCGCGCTGCCAGGATACACCACGACACAGGCAGCGTCACCGCGGCAGTACCCCTGCCGAAATGCACAACCAGC
This sequence comes from Delphinapterus leucas, assembly GCF_059928025.1. Taxonomy (NCBI): domain Eukaryota; kingdom Metazoa; phylum Chordata; class Mammalia; order Artiodactyla; family Monodontidae; genus Delphinapterus; species Delphinapterus leucas. The sequence goes on along the minus strand of NC_143142.1, from coordinate 1,920,637 downwards.
ACCTTGTCGTGAGAAAACATCAGACCAACCCGAAGGGAGGAACATTCTATGAAATAACTGGCCTGTATTCTTCAGGGATAGTCAAAGTCAGCAAAGACCAGGAAAGGCTGAGAAACTGTTACAGAAAGGAGATTAAGGAGACAGCACAGCTGTATGTAGTGTGTGATCCTGGGTTGAATCCTGAACAGGAGAAAAGAAGAAGGAAGGAAGGAAGGGAGGGAGGGAGGGGAGGGGAGGTAAATGTCCCTGTGGGGAGAAAGCAGACTTGACACACCCTACTGCATCCTCACCTAAACTGGGTAATTTGAAGACAGTTGAACAGGGGAATTGTTTACAGAGTTGTGGGCAAGGTACAGGAACCAAAGAGATGGGGAGGTCCCCCGGGCCAGCAACACCTGGAAGCCCACACCCACCCCAGAAGAGAGAAGGGGAGGAGTAATGACCACACTCCAGGGAGAACAGAGGTGGGAGAAAGGGCCAGGGCAGGCGCTGTGGGTTTAAGGAGGGACGGAGCAGATACCTGGCTGCCCCAGCCCCAGCCCTGCACGTGAGGACAAGGCAGGCCCTGGAGGTCAGCCTGCCGGAACACACACAGCTGCTGGTGTGCAGTGAGAATTTGGCTGCCTTTGCCCCTGGTCCTAGAAGGCAGTCTCTGAACCCTTGGGATTTCCCAAGGCACGGGAGTGTCCTTGTTATTCGGGGCTGCCAGGGCCATACCTGAGCTGACGCTAATGAGGTGCGTCCTGGTGGGACCACAGGCTGTTTCAGGGCCAGGGGGCGGGGGTCACGCAGGAAAAACCTTGTGACCAGAGGGCTGGGGCTTTGAGTGAGGTGATGTCAGCCTGACCCTCCAGGACGGGAGGGGCTGGGGATCGTGTAGAAATTTGACTGAGCTCTTTGCAACCAGTGTCAGCATCGCACTGCAACTATACACCCAAATGCTGAGCAGACGGTGACATTTGAATGCTTCCAAGGTACCAGGTGCTTTACCAACAATATAGCATTAAACCCCACGAACAGCCTGTAAGGTCGACCTTCTTTAGCATCCTCACTTTACAGACAAGGAGGCTGTGTCTCAGAGACAGCGATCTGGGATTTGAACCCACATGGCTCCACAGCACGCACAAGAGAGACGGCTGACGGTTTCGTGTCCTCCCCACACTGCGGCTGCGGCAGAGGACGTGCGGGGTGGGACCCACTGAAGAGAAGAGGGAAGAACTTTCCACGTGGGGAACAGCCCGAGCCTAGCTTAACCAGACAGGACATTCAGCCTTGGCCAGGGGCTTCCCTGGTGGCGCGGCGGTTGAGAGTCCGCCTGCCGATGCAGGGGACGCGGGTTCGTGCCCCGGTCCGGGAAGATCCCACATGCCGCGGAGCGGCTGGGCCCGTGAGCCATGGCCGCTGAGCCTGCGCGTCCGGAGCCTGTGCTCCGCAACGGGAGAGGCCACAGCGGTGAGAGGCCCGCGTACCGCAAAAAACAAAACAAACAAACAAACAAAAAAGAATATATATATATATATATGTATAACTGAGACTCCGCTGTACAGCAGAAATTAACACAACATTGTAAATCAACCATACTTCAACAAAAAAAATTTTTTAAAGATGTATCCACATCCTAAACCACGGAAATTGTGAATGTTACATTATTTGAAAAACTGCTGAAGTGCAGTTAAAGATCTTGAGATGAGCTCATCCTGAATTATCCAGGTGGACCCTAAAGCCGGTCACTGCACAAAGAAGAAGACAGACACACAGATGGAAGAGCAGGAAGTGGTATGACCACGGCCGGGGACACTGAAGTCACAGGGCCACACAGGTTGAGGAGCGTAGACGGCCACCAGAAGCTGGAACAGGCAAAGGATGGAGTCTCCCTGAGAGCCTCTGGAGACAGTGCCGTCCCACAAGCACCTGGGTTTCTGGCCACTTGATACTTCTGACAGCAGGAACTGTTGCTTCAAGCCAGTTTGTGACCCAGTTGTGACTGGTCACAAATGACCCAGTTTGTAGTCATTTGTTACAGCAGCTGCAGGAAACTCATACAGCCCCTGGGATGCTCAGAAAAGCAGATCTTCCTGGCAGCGACCATCGCGTGGGCACGTTCCTTCAGGAAATTCGTGAATAGGGTGATGGAGAATCTCATAACAGCATCAATATTTCTCTTGCTCGTCTGGCCCCAGCCTCCAGGCCCCTACACGTGTTTTTCCCCTCCCTCTGGGACACCCTAAGATCTCAGCTCAAATGTCACACGTGCCAGCACCCTAAAGCTGGCTGACCTGACACCTATCCCCAACATCTTTCTCCCACTAGGGAGGCTAGAAAGGATAAATACTAACTTATCCAACCTTCCTGGCAGCCCTCGTTGTCATGTGACCTAGATCTGCCCACCAGCTCATAAGAAGTCTCTTGAGGGAGCTTTCATAATAGTTTCTACTCTTCTGATAGGCGAGCTAGATGGGGCTGGTGCCATTTTCCCCACTGTGTGCACAGATGTGATGCCTGGAACTACAACAGCCGTTTTGTGACCTTGAGGGAAAAACCACAAGAGACTTACAGAGACCCTGACCCTGAATCAGTGCCAGCAGCTACCCGCTTCCAGACTCCTTATTCAGTGAGCAATTAAACCCTCATTTGTTTCAGCCACGGTATGTCACATTTTCTTATTTTAGATGATACAATTCCCAACTGATCTATTTCCTCACCCAAGTGGACTTCCATAACTACCCTAACCAACATTGTCCCCTCCAGACAGTTATCTCTACCACGTGACACTGATTCATTTCCTGTGCTGCAGGAACTAAAGTTATCTTGTTACTTTATTGCCTCTCTGACCTCCTCTACCCCACAGCTAGAGTATAAGCTCCATGAGAACAGGAATATTCTCTGTCTTATTCACCACCTTGTCCCCAGTGCCTAGAACGGTGCTTGTGAAAAAGAATACACCCAGTGAATATCAGCTTAATATTCAACCTCAGCCCTATGGAAGTGTGGGGCTGGAGAATTATCCATTGCACAGGGCTGTCCTGTGCACTGTGGGATGTTTAACAGCATCCCTGGTCTCTGTCAGCTGGCTGCCAGCAGCACACCTTCTCCTGCCCCCAAGACTATGACAACCAAAAACCTCTCCAGACGTCACCAAATGTCCCCCAGGGACAAAATCTCCTGGTTGAGAACTGCTGATTTAATGAATGAATGAGTGAATGAATGAATGGCCTTCTGTAAGTGCACACAAAAATTATACCCTATGAGGTGCTGGAAGATCACAGAATCTCAGGAGAAAATGCCACTTAGAAGAAAATCATTTATCATCAAAGGAATCAAATGATATGATGGTCAATGGGCCAGCATCTTTGCTTATTTGTCCTTTGACATAATTGGAGATGGAAGGTGATATGATTTCAGGATGGAAAAGGGTTGCATTTTTCTCTCTCCCACCTCCAGTGGAAGCTTAGAATTCCACAGATTCGCCAAGGTTGTTCGGCTCAAAATGTGTCTCCAAGTCTCTCAGTCGACGCTCTCGAGAGTTCTAAGATAATTCCAGTTAAAACCTCAAATCCCTCACTAAAACTGCACTGCTCTAATTCTAGGGAAAGCTCCACAGATGGAGACAGAAAGAAACCCACGCTCCTGGCCAGGTCTGATTCCCGCCATACGACTCATTAAATCAATTAATTCACTTGCTTGGCAGGATTATTTACAGAAATAAGAAATCATTTTCCATCAGCAAGTTTGAGGGTGGCTAAACACCATCTCCAAATTGGCGGGGTGAGTTGAGCTCGTAGGCACCTCATTTGGTTGAACCAAACCTTACATTTCTTGACGCATCTTTAAGGTTCCCAAGCACTTTCAAATTTACCCAGGCCACCTCCCCTCCTGTAACAGCCTTGCAGTGGCTCCTTTGGAAGGTGGGAGATGGAAGAATGAGGGAGTTCAAAGGCTTGGCCAAGTTACCAACAGAGCAAGAACCACAACCTGAGGGATTTAACAGTACATCCTATGCCAGGGGCCGAAGGCGGAAGGCAGGCAGGTAGTGGGGGTGAAAGCGGCAGGCTGGTGGGGAAATTTTAATTTAAAGAGTTGCTGCTCCCCCGTGCAAGCTGACTGTGGCCACGCAGAAACTGAGAGAGCGTTGCCAGAGCCTCTGACTTTTTTCAAGAAAAGTGTCAGGAATCTGGAATATCAACGAGAAATGTTGGTGCCTTTTTTTAACGTTGGCCGTGTCTTCAAAACTGAAAACACAGTGTGTTTGCAGACCTTAGCAGGGCATTTAGATCGAACCGTTGCGGTCCTCACCTTTTTTCTTCCCACACCTTCGTTCCTTAAGTGGCAGTTTCGACTCACTTCCTTCTTCTCACTTAGGAATTTGTTCTGCCCTCACACACACAAGGAAGTCCCCAAGGAATGGGTAGAGAGGAACACGAGATTCCTCAAAGGAACAGCTCCCACTTGGGAATCTAAGAATCACAGCGCCCCCTGCTGAGCCTTATAGAGAAATGTGCCTGGGGCTAAACTGTTAGAATAGCCACAAAACCGCTCTCTGTTTGGGTTCTACTGTCAGCGGGGGAGGTGGGCGCCCAGCCCGGAAAAGCCCATCTCAGCCCAGGAGCTGGGCACTGCCTGCCTCCCCAGGTGCTAGCATGTCAACCTGGAGCAGGCATCCCTCTCTCTACCCCAGGCACAAAGAGGCCAAAAGCCCATTTGGTGAAGCCCTGGACAAGTGATCCACACCCCAAATCAAACTTCAAGCTGGAACCAAGTGGCCGAGACAGTGTGGAAATGTGTCATCACTATGCTATGAATGAATTCCAGTGGCTCATCATTTCACTGGCTGGGAAAACTCAGCGCTCAGTGGACCACTGAGGTTTGGACGGAAAACACAGGTAGGCTTGTACATAAAGCATGCGGGTCGACACAAGTCCAGCTTCCAGCCAGGAGGAAAGTGGCTGTATAAAAACTGAACAGAGCTTTCTCTGGGATGAGGACGTGACCACACAAAGCGTGGCTGCCACACAGGGGACAGAGCCAGGTCGGGTGGCTGGTTACACCCGCGCCCACCTGGGCACAGGATCCCATCGGCAAGGCCGGATTAACCAGGAGTGAGGGCGGCCTGTCCCCAAGGTCATCGTACCCATCCCTAACATTTACTTGGTGGTACTTACTCCAGTAGGTTGTTTCTAAATTAAGACAAAATACACACACCATGACATTTACCATTTTAACCATTTGAAAGTGTGCAACATGGTGACATTAAGCCCATTCATAACGTTGCACACAAAGATCACCACCATCTACTTCCAAAAGTTTTCCGTCACCCCCAACAGAAGCCCCACCCCCACGAGCAGCCACGCCCTGTTCCCTCTCCCCCAGCCCCTGACATCCACTCATCTGAATTCTGTCCCTATGGATTTGCCAATTCTAGACATTTCAGTTATTTTTTTAATTGAAGTATCGTTGACTTACAATGTTGTGCTGATTTCTGCTGTACAGCAAAGTGACTCAGTTATACACATATAGACATTCTTGTTTTATATTCTTTTCCATTATGGTTTATCCCAGGAGACTGGATATAGTTTGCTGTGCTATATACAGTAGGACCTTGTTGTTTATCCACCCTACGTACAATAGTTTGCATCTGCTAAGCCCAAACTCCCAATCCCTCTCTCACCCCCTCTCCCTCAGCCACCACAAGTCTGATCTCTACGTCTGTGAGTCTGTTTCTGTTTCGTAGATAGGTTCATTTGTGCCATATTTTAGATTCCACATATAAGTGACATCATATGACATTTGTCTTTCTCTGTCTGACTTCACTTAGTAAGATCATCTCTAGTTGCATCCATGTTGCTGCAAATGGCCTTATTTTGTTATTTTTTATGGCTGAGTAATATTCCATTGTATACATGTGCCACATCTTCTTTATCCATTCATCTGTCCACAGACATTTAGGTTGCTTCCATGTCTTGGCTATTGTGAATAGCACTGCTATGAACACAGAGGTGCATGTATCGTTCTGAATTATAGTTTTGTCCAGGTATATGCCTAGCCTAGGAGTGGGACTGCTAGATTATATGGCAACTCTATTTTTACTTTTTTAAGGAACCTCCATACTGTTTTCCACAGTGGCTGCACCAACTTACATTCCCACCAAGCGTGTAGGAGGGTTCCCTTTTCTCCACACCCTCTCCAGCATTTGTTACTTGTAGACTTTTTAACGATGGCCATTCTGACCGGTGTGAGGTGACACCTCATTGTAGCTTTGATTCGCATTTCTCTGATAATCAGTGATGCTGAGCATCTTTTCACGTGCCTACTGGCCATCTGTATGTCTTCTTTGGAGAAACAGACGTTTCATTTAAATGCAATCGTGATACGTGGCCTTTTGTGTCTGGCTTCTTTCACTCAGATAACATTTCCAAGTTTCATCCATGTCATGGCACATGGCAGTGCTTCATTCCTTTTTATGGCTGAGTAATGTTCCACTGTGTGGATGGACCACATTTTGTTTATCCCTTCACGTGTTGATGGGCGTGTGGTAGGATTTTTACCTAATGTTCTCATTCACCCATTTTCATAGATCGAGATTATTATACCCATTTTAGAGATCTGACAGATAAGAAGCAAAGTTCCAGAAGAATAGATCATTGGTCCAAAGACACAAACTCTAAGCGGCAGAGCCAGGGCTGGAACCCAAGTCTCCCTGAAATACCACCCAGGTGGTGCCCAAATAGTGGTAGAAAGAAGGACAAACATCTTGCCCCACGCTTCTCACTAGGTGGATCTGGCCGGGCAGGGACTGTGGGTGCTTCTGGCTTCTGTACGGGGACGACCAACCCCAGTCCCCTACCTCTGCCCTCATCACCGCCAGCAGAGTGCCTCCCGGCTGAGCTGAGCTCCCTGGCGGAGGCACACTGGTCCTCACCTCCGTGCCTGTGTTCAGAGGCTCCCGCATGCCCCCAGTGCCGCGCTGTCCAGGCACCCTTGGCCTTGCATGGAAGCGGGAGGGAACTTCCTCCGCACAGCCTGGCCTCTCCTCAGCCCTGCAACCTCCCCAGGCCTCCTCCCTTCTCCTTCCCCCCTCACTGAGTTCCGGACGCCTCCCATGAACCGTCACAGCTCTCCCCCGAAACTTCGCTCTGAGAATTGTATCCCTTGGATCGGTGTCAGCGACAGATCACGGAAAATCTGTGCCCACAGATCAAGCAGAACAAAATGCTGGTTGGGGGCTGTCTTCCCCCAGGTCCTGCCGGCTGACAGCCTGGCCAGGGATAAAACACTCGCTCACCTGCACCCAGATCTTGCTGCCTCATCCCACTGCCCACATCCAGCATCTTCTCCTCCCAATAAAGGAAAACCCTTTTAGCCTGCCCTCGGAGCCACCTGCAGACCGATGCTCAGAGCCCCCCGACTGCAGTGGCCCCTTGCCGCTCCCCTGGCCAGCATCCTCTCGAGTGATGCCTCCTTGCAAGGCCCAGGTGTGCTTCTTATTTTATGTTCATCACCAATTCCATGTGTCGCTCGCTTCGAGACCGTGAAGAACCACCTCTGCTTCTCGTCGTCCTCTTCAGCGCAGTGAACAGTACACACTCTACACCTCTTGCGGGCTTGTTCGGAGCCCAGGACACTGAAACTGTTGCACAGACAGGATCCACGAGGCCATCGCCACCTCCATCCCACGCGGGAAGGAGATCCACACCGGGGCCCTGAGAGTCGGAGTCGCATTGCTCTGCTGGACCGATGAGCTGATCTCTGCACTTAAATCACTGCTGAGGTTAAACGCGCTCGCTGTGCCAGGAGGGGGCCGAGTCTGAGGCCAAGGTGAGGAGTTGACGATGAAGCAAATGGCTAGCACAGCGGCCCTGGCCTGGAGCCCACAGGCCTGCACACCGGCGGGGGCGTCGGGAGCTATCGGGAGCCCGGCTGCATCTTCCAACAGCACTCGACAAGCCAGAGTGGCACCTGCCAGCTAGCCGGACCCCACGGAGGCGCCTCGGCAGCCAGGGGCTGGGGAACCAGATGGCTTTGGTGGCTCGGAAGAGAAGGGTGTGAACTGGAAATGGTGGCGGGAAGAGGCGCTGCCCAGGAGGAAGGGGGCTCAGCGACGGCGGAGACGGGCGGGGGGACGGGCCGCAGCTTTCACGATGCCATTGACACGTAACCATCCGCACACACCAGCCTGGAACGCAGAAGATGCCTGCAACCCCGGCGATGCGGTGATGCGAGACCAGCTTCCAGGAGAAATCGCCCTGGACAGAGAGCGTGCATTTTCCTTTTTGCTAATTCCTTAACGTTCTAACCTTTTTAAAAGTGAAAATATCATTTTCACGCTAAAACTCATGCACGCGCACACACGTACGTGCCGTAGTCTCTGCGCATTTCAGTTTGCGATTTTCTTTCGTGAACTACGGGAAAATGAAAGGAAGAAAGAATGTGTGAAAAGGTGGTTATTGTGTGTCTGTTCCATGCGGTTTTCCGGTGTTTATTCTACCAGATGTTTGTTTCTTTTACTAAAAGCTCCCAGGGGACTGGACCTTGGACAAAAGAGGTAAATAGGAAATAAAAGCAATGCTTTCTCAAAGCGAGATAATTTAGGCAAAATGGAAAGGTAAGAAGGAAAAAGGTTAAAAATTAAGAATCTCCTGTCATCGAGAGCATAAGACGTCCACTTTCTGCCCATATTCCCATGTGGAAACACACACGGACCTTCACTGAGAAGTGTATTAACTGCCTAGTTTAATTCATTGATGGGAACATTTACTGAACGTCTAGCATGCTTTGGGCGTGTGCTTCAAAGACAGAGAGAGCGAGAGTGAGTCCCCACAGCACGATAAAGACCAACAATTAGCCCCCAGCACGTACCCAGGAATGAATCAAGGTAGCACTCGAAGAAAAGCATGATTTTAGAAAATCGCCACCATGAGACCCAACAGAACAAGCCCAAAGGGCCACACGACCCCAGCCCACAGGTTAGATCAACTGTTCAACCCAATTCATACCGAGGGAAGAAGGGACACGCCATAGGGGTAATTAGACATCTTGTGAAATCATGCATATTCCCATCAGGCTTTGCTGCCATCTCAGACGTGGTTCCCAGCTCCCAGCCTCGTCGGGGCCATTATTCCTGCCTGGAACTTACACCAGACCCCTGACCATCTTGCCCGGCGGGTTCTCTGCACAAGCATGCAGCCCCTCAATGCATCAGTCACGTCACGGCACTCGCTGAGGCTCTGCCTGCACAGTAGAACCCACGGTGGGTACCACGCGATCTACTCATCCCCTCCCACACCCCTCTCCCCACCTCCCAGCCTCACTGGCTTTCTCATTCTTCCTACACACCAAGCTCGCCCTGATATCAGGGGGCACATGGAACATTCTAGAACACTGTGGAACACTCTCCCCCTCGGGGCCCCACTCACCATTCAGGTCTCCCCGTCTAAGGGCCTCACCCAGCCCATGCCAGCCACTCTCTCTCTCACGTCCCTGTCTTCACAGCACCTGTCACCACCTGAAACCATCCAGGTCTGGCAGGAGGCTCCTGGGACACGCTTAGGGGATGGACAGAGCACATTCCTCCTGGAGAGCAGACGCGTGACTCAGACGCCACGGCCACCGCTGGAAACTCCAGAGGAAGATAGAAAAAGGCTGAGTTTTTCCTTCCGGGAGGATGTGAACTCACGTGTCAGGAGCGCATGGGCGGGCCTACCCCCACTGCTGGGACTCCTCACAGGTCGTTAGGAGATGCTTGAAGAACCCCGTGTTCCACGGGGAAGCGGGTCACAGGGATGACTTCCTCCCAAATGGGTGCTCTGTAACTCACACGCGGTCCCCCATGAAAGGGGTGTGTTTGTTGAAGGCGGGAAGGTGTAAATGGACTTCGCTTTCCTGGGAGGTGAGCTCTTCAGACCGGCTGCCACCCCCTCCCCACAGACTCAGGGTAAGTATAAAGCCAGAGGCCAACAGCGCCCCCAGGAGGCAGGGCTCACGCCGCCGTGGCATCCTTGCCGTGCCTCGGCAACTCCACACAGGACCCGAAGGAGGCCTGTGATTCTGTCAACCTGCAAACGAGGTGGCTGTCCGAGCAGGCTTGCCACGGAGATGCTGGAGACACGAAGGGGATGGGGTTCCAGGCTTCCGTGTGCAGAGAGCCTGCCCGCGAGCAGAGCCCCGGCATCCGCATGCTTCCCTCCCTCCCGCTTCCCATCCAGCCTTCCTTAAAGGCCAGGACGGAGGGGGCCGGGGGGAGGGCAGCTGCCGGAGGCCCCTTTTGCTCAAGAAGCTGTATTAGGTGGGACCCACCCCAGCTCTCAGGAGAGAAAAACAACACAGCAAGCGTGCGGTGTGCCGCATGGACGTGGTCGAAAACTATTTTTAAGTAGCGATGGGCTGGAAGTTAAAGGCTCCTTCACGGTGTGAAAGGTGCTTTATTCACCGCCACCCCGCAGGTAGCTGCAGCTGTGTCTGGGGCGCGGCAGGTCGCCGGTAAAGGCTTCCCGGGTGAGTGGGACCTTGTCATTAACTGAGAGACGTGGTCTGTGGGTGCTTCGAGGGGTCTACGAAGTCAGTACCGGATGCCGCCACGATGGAAAAGGAGAATCTATTTGTTGATGGTTGCACAGAAAGAGGGACGCTGGCCATGTCTCAGACACCCACCAGCGAGAAAGGGATTCGATGGGGCACTGGCTGGGCTGATGGGCAGCTGAATGTGTCAGCAAAGGCAGCCTCCGGGGAGAGTCCTCCAGACCCGGAGACGAGGGGTGGGTTTTATTCCTGCTTCTGGAAGAAAGCCTCAGGGTTCTCAGGACAGAGCAGGAAATAAGTCGAGTTCACAGCTGGAAGCCTTAAATCCATGGCCTCCTGGGGCAGGTGGGAAGGGAGAGGGTTCCTGAACAAGGGGGATTTGGGCGACACACTCACAGGCACGGCGGCGGTCCGAGTGCCACGGGACCCACCCAGGTCCAGCTGCCACCTGCCGCCCAAAGCCCCGTCTTTGCCGCGTGTCCTTTCCAAGCCTCTTCCTGCCTGCTGCCCTCCACCCACTGCTGCTTTATGACCAAGCCTCTTAATTGACTGGTGCTGAGCAGCGGGTGTTGAACAGCGAACAACGAAGAATGATTTGATGAGTCCTTTGTTCTCTGTTTTATTTATTAAATTGTGATTAAAAACCATTAAAGGCGCCCCGTCCTGATGCATAGAAATAAATCTCACAAAGACCCTGGAGGTCTCCTTCCGGGTGGGTCCCACTTCCCGAGGGCGGCCCCATCTCCTCTCTCAAGATCCCAGCCCCACCCATTCCCTATCTCGCCGCAGGACGGCCAAACGTGAGGTTCAGGAAAGGAGTTGTCCAAACGTCAAGGCATGACCGACCGATCGGATTGTGGAATCGATTTAGGAGGTCTTAACACCATTTGTTTAAATAGCATAGAAGGGGATGGGATGGGATGAAACTGAATAGACACTCACCTACAAGTTAGGAACTATTAACATCTCCATTTTACAGACAAGGAAGCTGAGAGGGAAGGTCACTCCACGAGCAAGTAGTGAAGGCACGATTTAAACACAGAACTGTCTCCTATAACACTCGAGCTGCCCCCCCCCCGTATTTTTATTATAGCATTCTCAAAAGTGACACATCTGACTGCCCTTCTCCCTGTGAGCTTCATGTGATATGACTTTATATGCAATCATCATGTACCAATTTGATTGAATGAACGAATGGATGAATGAAATGTGAAGAAAATGCAGAGGGTGATCTCTAAATTCATTTGTCCACTTTTCCTTGCACCTCTGATCTTAAAACAATCAGCAATGACAGAAGCCTGCATCCTGAAGGGACTTACGTAATTACACCTTTTCATCCCCACCCAGGAGGGCAGCTTAAAGATGAAGTCACCCAACGATAACACTCTTTTAAAAATGCGCTTCCGGATTTCCCTGGTGGCGCAGCGGTTAAGAATCCGCCTGCCAACGCAGGGGACACAGGTTCGATCCCTGGTCCGGGAAGATCCCACATGCCGCGGAGTAGCCAAGCCCGTGCACCACAACTACTGAGCCTGTGCTCTAGAGCCCACGAGCCACAACTACTGAGCCTGTGTGCTGCAACTACTGAAGCCCGTACGCCTACAGCCCGTGCTCTGCAACAAGAGAAGCCACCGCAATGAGAAGCCCGCGCACCGCAACGAAGAGTAGCCCCCGCTCGTCGCAACTAGAGAAAGCCCGCGCGGCAACAAAGACCCAATGCAGCCAAAATAAATAAATAAATTTATTTTTAAAAATGCACTTCCTAGAACTTTCTTTTTATTTCTTTTTAAAGATTCTTTTGATGTGGACCAGTTTTAGTCTTACTGAATTTGTTACACTATTGCTTCTGTTTTATGTTTTGGTTTTTTGGCCACAAGGCATGTGGGATCTTAGCTCCCTGACCAGGCATCGAACCTGCACCCCTTGCATTAGAAGGCTAAGTCTTAACCACTGGACCACCAGGGAAGTCCCAAACTTTCTTTTTAAAGATAATTTAGACAACTGGGAAAAGTCTGAGTACACACACACGCACACACACACACAAAGCCAATTCTAGCATAATGACCATCTACGATAGAGAGGATCAATCCAGTGAAATTAGGTGAACCACAAAAAGTGACGGCTATTTATCCTATGTGCTTCCCTTTAAATGCAGTGACCCTCAACGCCAATGAAACCCAAGGACTGTGTGGAGAATCCACTCGTAGGTCCATCACCAGAGAGGCTTAAGGGCCAGAAAATAAATGTACGCTGGGTGAGGAGAGCAGGTGTTCCGAGGACCACTGGTCTACCCAGTATGCACTCACCCTTCTTCCTTCTCACAGAACTCCAGTTGTATTGCAGGTGGTCACGCCCCAGGAAAACAGCTGTTATTTCCCAGCTTCTGGTGCAATTTGGGTTGGGCACCTGGCAGGTGTGACAACTGAGAGATAAGCAGAAGCTACTGAATGGCGTCTCCAGGAACACACACGAAAGGGGGTGCTTCAACTGCCCCTCCCTTTTTCTTGCCCTCCATCCACTTCCCCTTCTTCCTGCCTGGAATGCGGACGTACCGGCTGGAGCTCCAGCCGCCATCCTGAAAGCATCGAGATGAGGGTCACTGTCATCAAGACGACAGAGCAGCAACCTAGGACCCTGAGTCCCCAGTGATTCCGGGAAGCCAACACACTTGGAAGCTCTGGATTTCCCACATCTGACATTTTTAAGCCACAAAAGTACAAAGCCGTATCTTGTTTGAGGCACTGCATTTTCTTTAACATGCAACTGAGCGTAATCCTGAATGATGGATCTAGGACACCATGGACCAGAGGGCCATTCCATGCTGCAAGAACCGTAATCCTTGAGTGAGATTCTCCAGGAGAGCAGCCCTGACAGCCCTGCCCGCCGATCAGATGAGGAAGCCACAACTCCCAACTCAGCTCGCTCCTGTCACTCAGCCAGTTACCACGTCCTGCCAAGGTGGCCTCCTACTAACTCTCCAATCCGTCCGCTTCCTTCACGCTGCGATCCTCAGCCGGGCCACCAGTATCTCCCGCTGGATCATGTGACCAGCCCGCTCAGCGGTCTTTCTTCTAGCCACGCCTCCCTTTAATTCATGCTCCGCCGAGAAGGAAGAACAGTCTTGGGAAAATGGACATCTGACTGTGTCATCCTCTTCTTTAAAGGACTTCAGAGGCTGCCCCTTACCTTGAGGATCAAGTGCCCAGTCCTGACTGCGGCTTGCAACCCAGCCCTGCCTCGTCTCCAACCTCAGTCCACAGTCCTGACTGCGGCTTGCAATCCAGCCCTGCCTCGTCTCCAACCTCGTGTGTGGGTTCTCCAGGGAGGGGGACGGACTGGGAGTGTGGGGTGGGCAGATGCAAACTATTACATTTAAAATAGGTAAACAACAAGGTCCCACTGTGTAGCACAGGGAACTATATCCAATCTCCTGGGGTAAACCATAAAGGAAAAGAATATAAAAAATAAAGAATGTCTGTGTGTGTATAACTGAGTCACTTTGCTGTACAGCAGAGATTAGCACAACATTGTAAATCAACTATGCTTCAATTCAAAAAAATAATAAAAGAAATTTCTGTGGGGTTTCAAAAGACAGGCAGGAAGTCATCACGGCTGGAGGCCATTGGCCAGTTTTACGGAAGGAATAACTCCGAGCTAGGCCTGGGTGGGATCAGAAGGTGGGCAGGACGGTCACTCCCGCAGGAAGGAGAGGCATAAGCGAGGTGCCTCCAGGCTCTAGGCCCCCAGTACATTGGTACAGCCTTTCAGCAGGCCATGCGGGGATGCCTGCATAGAGCTGTAAAGATGTAGACCAACCGAGCAGGTCATGTCCCCTCCGTCTACACCTTGCCTGGGTCACACATTTAGCTGCTCGTCTTGGCTTGATCCACTTGGGCTGCTAGAGCAAAACACCACCGAGGGAGGGAGAATTGTATTGTCTTGTAGTCCAGGAAGCTGGGTGTCCAAGGTCAAGGTGTGGGCAGGGTTGGTTTCTCCTGAGGCCTCTCTCCTTGGTGTGGGGACAGCCACCTTCTCGCTGGGTCCTCACTTGGGCTTCCTCTGTGCACGCACACAGTTCTGGTGTCTCTCTGTGTCCCTGATTTTCTTTTATAAGGACACCTGTCTTCTTGGATTAGGGCCCACCCCAATGACTTCCTTTAGACTTATTTACTTGTTTAAAGGCCCCCATCTTCTTTAAAGAAGAAACAGAGTCATGTTCTGAGGTCCTGGGGGTCCTGGTTAGGACTTCAACATATGGATTGGGGGGGTGGGTACACAACTCAGCCCATAACACAACCCCTGAAGAAATAAGGGCTGCAAAGAACAAAGAGGAGTAACAGTAGCGAAGAGGAAGTACAGCACCTTTGGAGGGTGGAGAACACTCAAGGGAAAACTTCACAGTTGGCTTGGGGTCAGAACACGGGGCCTCGGGTTCCAAGGTTCCTGAAAGGGGTACCGAGCACTGGAGCATTTTGCTAATTCCAGGCCCTGAAAGCAACAGGACCCAAATCATTCATACCTGATGGGCAGCTGCAGAATTCATTCGTTTTTCTCCAAGATCTTTGGGCCAAATAATAGTATGTCTTTTAATAATGGATCCTTAAGTTCAGTGGGAAAAATAGGTTTACAACTGATTCTGTGACCTTAAAATCAAAGAAGGGGGGTGTGCAGCTGTTGCAGCCTGCCTCTCCCCCGCCATAGCTCCCGGCCAGCGGCACCTTCTGCCGGGCACGTGCCGCTCAGCCCTGCTGGCTGTACGTTCGACCCTCACACATGCAAGTGAAGGGGGTCGGGAGCTGTAGGAAGAAGCACTGTAGGCAAAAGCGCCCTTTAATAATAGCACGGCCTAGGAGAAGTTCCCTGACAGCACTGGTTCCAGCTGATTTCAGCCAATAATCCAGTACGAGAAATTTCTAGAGTTCCAGTTAACCAAACAACTGCTCTTCTTAACAAAATAATGGGATTGACTATTTGCATTAGAGTGGGGAGAAGAATGTAACTTATAGCCAAACCCTTGGGAATGATTTTAGGTGCATTCCAACACTGGCCCCACCAAACTCAGCCATGAAACAGTAATCAAGGAGCTGGAGGAGAAAACAGGTGGAAACGGTGTGTGTGTGTGTGTGTACGTGTGTGTGTGTGTGTGTGTGTGTGTGTGTGTGTGTGAGAGAGAGAGAGAGAGAGAGAGAGAGAGAGAGAGAGAGAGAGAGTGAGGGAGAGAGAGACTGTGTATTTGCCCTTCCTTTCCCCACTGGCATTTAAAGAATGTCTTCTCAGCTATTAATTTCTTCCAATAAGAAACACTGCGCATTGCTTAAGAGAGAAGGCTCTGGAATCAGATGACCTAGATTAGAATCTTGCCCCCAGCCCCAGCCCCAGTTACAAACTGTGTGACTTTGAACAAGTTACTTAAATTCCTGGTGCCTCATCCAAAGCCCATTCCTAAAACCGGAATTCATAACAGGGCTGTGGAAATTCAGTAAAATTAAAAACTCAGAGAGTGTCGAAGAGGACCTGGCTCTGTATGTTAACAGCAGCATCATCTATCTCTCCTCATTTTTTCCTGGGCCGAGACGATGAGACCGGGATTTCCAGCAATTCTCTCATTGCAGTAAATGCTGCTGCTTCGCTTCAGATGCCCCGAGAAGTTCATGATAATAGGATCTTCCCGGTAATGCTTGCAGGTCACTGGGTCACCTCAGCGGGCACAGGCTGGATCGTTTGTCTCGAAGCCTAAAATAATTGCTGCGGGTGCCAGTGTCGGAACCAGGATCACCGGGGCAGCCAGTTACCCCGGGGTCGGACGCTCACCATTCACGCCCTGGCTCATCTACCTTTTACGGTCACCGCTAACCATCGTGCAGGTGCCCCTCACTGCCCAGCGCGTGTGCGCTTCACTTATTGCACAGGCTGCCCGAGAATCCTTGATTCGCTAATAAGAAAATGACAGCCTAGTGTCAGTGTTTGAAAATTACCTTTAGGAGCCAGGCAGGAAGGGTATTTTTAAATGGTCATCATTTTTAAAAAGCGTAGACATGCCTTTTGCCATCCCGCATCCTCTCCCCGAGCCACCCGCCACCCAGCCCTGGTGGCTTGGGGACGGCGGACCCCATCCTGACTCAGCGCCAGCCTGGGCTCTGCCTGCCTGGCTCTGGTGGGGCGCAACGTCAGATGCCCAGTAATCGGGATCTGAGAGGCATTAGCACTCACGGGACCGGGCTGACCTCTCCCGGCCCTGATTAACTTTCCAGCCATAAGCTGCCGCCTACAGCCTGCTCTGGGCTCACGCTGACTTTCCACATTTTGAATAAGATTCAACAAGTCTAACTGGTGGAGTGTGTGTGTGTGTGTGTGTGTGTAGATGGAGATTCCTGGGCAGAAGGAAGAAGAATAAAACAGCGCCCCATAATAGAACAGTGTAGGACATGCAGAGGCGGGGGTAGGAGAAGGGGTTGGCTTAGGAGAGAAAGATCTAGAAGCGACAGGAGAAATCACAGCCCCAGGTCACTCAGCACGAGGCAGAGGCCTGGGGCCCGACCGCTGGGGAAGGGCGTCCCTCTGGGGTGCACTGGGTCTGTCACGTGCTGGGGAAGGAGACGGCTCCACTTCGGTTGTGTTTTGACGAGAGCTTCAGTGAAGACCTCCTACAATATCCCCTTTCTGTGCCCCAAACACCCAGCTGAGCCCCCTCCTGGATGGAGCGGCACGGGAAGGCCCAGGGGCCTCTGGAGAGTGGGTGGGGGACCTCGTGGCCACACTGACCCTCCCCTGGCACCAGGACCACGGGGGAGGGTGCCGAGAGGCGCCAGAAGGAGGGCTGAGCCGCCAGAGGCAGGGGTGAGGGGAAACCGCCTCTGCAGGTCCTCGGTCATGGCCAAGCCCCTCCCCGCGTGGGCTTTCAGACAGGCTGAGCTCCAGCCTCTTATCTGAAAAGCAAACAAACACACCTACAGAAGGCAGCCTTTACACCCAGGAGTCATCTTCTGTCATGTGGCGGTTTCCACGTTTTGACCTGCTTCCTAAATGAGCTCCCGGTGATGAATCTGCCTGCCGGCCTCCAGTTTTCCCAAAGCGGGGAAGGCCCGCCAACGAGCAGCGAGTGGCCTCAGGAAGGTCTGACATTCCCAAACTCCGCAGTCCATCCACCCTGGTTCAAATCCCAGCTTTGCCATTTCCTGGCTGTGTGATCTCAGGCTAATTACTCCACCTCTCTGTGTCTCAGTTTCTTTGTCTACACAATGGTGATGGTAGCGATGGCTACTGTCTGAGTTTCCTGTGGCAGCAGTAACAAATTACAGCAAACTGAGTGACTTAAAACGACAAAAATTCATTCTCCCACAGATCTGGAGGCCATAAGTCTGAAACCAAGGTCTCCGGGGCTTGGGGGGAGGGTCCTTCCTGGCTTCTTCCAGCTTCTAGTGCCCCCAGGCTTTCTTTGGCTTGTGGCCGCCTCCCTCCAGTCTCTGCCCCAGGGTCACACGGCCTCCTCCGCTGTGTCTGAACGGGTGGCTGGCGGCATTCAGGGCCACCAGACCATCTAGGATAATAAGCTCCTCCTCTCAAGGTCCTTTTAACGTAATCCCATCTTTTGCCATGTAGGTAATATTCACTCTATTGCCATATAAGGCAATAGTCACAATTCCAGGGATTAGGACACAGATGCATTCAGCCTCCTACACCTACCCTGTAGGGCTGCTATGAAGACTTAACGAGCTAAAACCTGCCAAGTGTCTACGACATTGCTTGGCACCCAGGGAGAGCTGAATGCCTTTGTCAGCTGTCGCAGCGTTAGTTATTGTTATTATTATTATTAACCTTTTTTACCAAAACAGGGCAGGCCTCAAGGGCCGAGCCCAGGCGAGCAGGAGCAAACGTCTAGAAAACATTAGACGTCTCTTACCTTCACTATTTTCATTGTTAGGCTTATTTCATCTAAGATGATATGAAGATTTCATTTATGGTAATCACATAAAATTGTTTCTTTTTAGCCTCCATAAATGTCTTTAAAAAGGAAAACGAGTCCATTGAAACAGACACTAAGTCAGCAATAGCATAGGCTTCAACAACGGGGGCAAAAAGAAATTCCGAAGCTGGCATTCCGGGGGGTGCAGGGGGTGCATCCACCCCACTCCAGGGATAAAGGGGCAAGCAAAGCGCTGCAACAGCTCACAACACACAGGTGCACGAGGTGGGGAGAGGATGCCTGCGTGACCCCAGTTTGGGAAACAAGGGCGTGAGATTACTATCTCCACCTTGGAACCGTGGCACCAGCCTGTTCATTACAAAACAAAGACCAGAACCCAGGGCTCCTGGGGCAGCTAACCCGTGTTTTCCAGTGCGTGTTTACTGCTGGGGAGAAAGGAGTTATGTTTCCCCCATTTGTTTTTTCCAGGATTGTGAGCCACAGGACCATCCTGGGGGTGGGGTTGGCCCAGAGGGGACACAGCTGTCCCATGGGCCAGGCGCACCGATTAACCCCCCGTGGGCACCCTTGTTTCTGATGTGCTCCTCCTTGATGAAAAATCAATGAGGGCGTTTCCTGCCTTTGCTACTGTGTTTGAGGCTCCCGCTGTTTCTCCCTCTCCCTTGCTTCTACAGGCCTCCAGGTCGCTGTGCAGGGGAGAAGGAAGGAGGCTCAGGCTCCCCCCGCTGCAGAAATGTCCTGTCTGCCCAGACCTGGGCAGGGCTCCAAACACAAGCATCTACCCCAAGGCCCCATGCAGGAGATAGACAAAGGGAGACCGAGCCCATCACAGCTCATCCACCCAGGCAGGGCCACACGGATGTCACTCCGTGCACAAGTCTCTTCCTCCCACACAGTTTAGGCAGCTCTGCTCACAAGAAAAGGAAAATAAATAAACTGCAGAAAAATCTACTAAAAAATCTAGGTTACACTGCCCAGGAGACAACAGTCAAGACAAACTTCAAAGGACCAGTGCAACTGGCACCTCTGCTCTGGGCTCTTGAAACAGATCAGAACTGCGGGGCCCGACGTCAAGCCTGATTGTGACGTGAACTAAGCCGGGGGTCCGGGCTTTAAAGGAGCTGTTCCCCAGGTCAACACGGCAGCAGGCATTTCATAAAGAAGCCACACGGGAGCCCAGCCTCCCCTCCACGTGGCCGTTTCTGCAGAGTACGCGCGTCACCAAGATGTAACATGGCTGCTTAAACATTCAAGTTGCTGAGAGCGGGGAGAATGTGACATTTTCATCCCGTGCCAGTAGAGGGCACCGCTGAGGGAGGGGCCTGTGCAGGGGGTCAGCTCTGCCGTCAGTCAGTTGAGCAGGCGCAAAGCTTACAAGGACTAACCCCCATCCAGTGCAGGGGGTGCGGGGAGGAGGCCCCCGTTAATATATCAGGTGCGATTCTGTCCTGTTGATACTATCCTACTAATTCCATTGTCATTTTACTGCCTGGTCTGTTTAGAATCCAAGAATCACAGCAGTGATGATACTAGCCGGCATGTACTGAGCCCTCACTATACGCCAGGCCCTGTCCTGAATGCTTCACATCATGTAACTCAGTTAATCATCAAAACGCCCCATCTGCAGTCTCCCCATCTGAATGAGAATAATGGTAATAGCTAATATTTGCTGAGTGCTTACCAGGTCCTGAGCACTTTTCCTGTATTAGCTCGATCCTTTGAGGAGGAGGTAGATACCATTATTCTCCCATTTTTATAGATGAGAAAATGAGGCACAGAGAGGTTAAGAAACACACCTGTGGTCACACAGCCAGGAGATCACAGAGCCAAGATGAGAACCAGCCAGTGTGGCTCAAGACTCTAACCACGGCCAATGCCATCTACTGAAGGCCATTTCGGACAGTCCCATTTGTGGAACTAACTCCCCTTGCAGGTGCCGTAGGGAGAGACGTAAGTGCAGGGGCAGGTCAGCACGCTCCTCAGTGGCAGTGTGGTGAAGTGGTTAGCGCATGAGCTCTGCCCAAAGGGCCACAGTGAACCTTGGCTGCTTCACTCACTGGCCACATGAGTTTGGGCAAGTGGCTTCCCCTCCCTGGTCTCAGTCCCCACCTTCAAGGTGCGGAGAATAACAGCTCCCGCCTTAGAGCATTAGCTATTGTTAGTACCGCTGTTATGACTGGACCCCAAACAGACTAATGACAACTGGAACTGTGAATCCATAATGGATTATTACTATAGTAATAATCAATAGTGGAATTATTCAGAAAACACCAATGGTCCCCAATGTGGCAGGACCGTATTCTGACAGAGTGATGGAGGCCTTCACCCCGGACCTCCTGCACCCCAGGGAAGAGGGAAAGAATATTCTGGACCAGTTCTGCTTAGGCTCAACCCTGATGGCAGAGCTGACCCCAGCCAGCTGTATGCTCCTCCCCGCGCGGAAGGGAAGTTGACTGTGAAATCCTGAAATGCTAGAGAAAACACCGAGTAACTGAATTTATCCTCCAGTGATAAGATTAACTTTCCTGCTCTTGAGAAAAAGCGGAGCTAAAACAAGCTGAGTTACAGACAAGAAAGCAGCCTCGGGTGCCACGGACCTTCGGGAGTCACACGCCACCCACATCAGTGCAGTTGCCTTGCTTACAGCTCTGACCCTGCACACGTGCCGTCTGCACACCCAGGCCTCACCCGCCAGGGAATGCCGGGCTGGGCAGGAGGAGACACCCATGCCCGGAGGGGTCATGCACCCTCCAAACAGTGACCACCTGAAGGAAGGCCAGAGGAAGCGGCCCCGGACAAAGGACAAGGGGAGCCCGCCCCGCCCTCGAGGAGAGAGGAGGAAACAGGTTTCCTGCAGGGGGTGTGGCTGCACAGGGAACCAGGCCAGAAGAGACCAGCCCCTGGAGCCCCGAGCCGCCCCACAGTGCCCGGAGCCTTTGAGACCTGCCTTCAGGGGCCACTCAACCCTCCTGGAGTGGGTGCTCTGGGATGCGGCACAGGCATCAGGATTTTAAAAACAGATTTATTGAGATAGAGCTCACATAGCATCGAACTCATCCATTAAAAAAAAAAAAAAAAGACACAGACCTACTGGAGCATGGACTTGAGGACACGGGGAGGGGGAAGGGTAAGCTGGGACGAAGTGAGAGAGAGGCATGGACATATATACACTACCAAACGTAAAACAGATAGCTAGTGGGAAGCAGCCGCATAGCACAGGGAGATCAGCTCGGTGCTTTGTGACCACCTAGAGGGGTGGGATAGGGAGGGTGGGAGGGAGGGAGACGCAAGAGAGAAGAGATATGGGAACATATGTATATGTATAGCTGACTCACTTTGTTATAAAGCAGAAACTGGCACACCATTGTAAAGCAATTCTACTCCAGTAAAGATGTAAAAAAATAAGAATAATAAAGTGGACAATTGGGTGGTTTTTAGGCTATTCCCAGATACATGCAATCGTCAGCACGGTCCACTTCAAGACATTTTCATCCGTTTTACAACATGTTCGTCATCTCAGAAAGAACCCCACACCTTTATCACTTCCCAATCCCCCCGTCCCCAGCCCTGAGCCGCCGCAAATCCACTTCCTGCCGATGGGTTTCCGGCCCTGGACGTTTCATGCCGGTGGAATCATACAACAGGTGGTCCTCTGTGTCTGTCTCTTTTCTCTTAGCGTCATGTTCTCGAGGTTCATCCACGGTTTGGGAGGCATCAGCACTTCACTCTTTTTCACAGCCGAATAGTATTCCCGCGTGTGCACCTACCAACTTTGTCCATCAGCAGGCATCCACGGTTTTTAAAAGATCTGAGAACCATTGCTGGAAACAGAGCCGTGTGTAACTCCATACTGCTTCTCCTCCCTGCTTCGTCTTCACCCCTCAGCTGTACCCTAGATTTCTTCCCGCCGATTTGTTCCCCCTTCTTCCCTTCACATCCCGAGTCTGATCTCTTCTCGCTACGGCCACTACTGTGCTCTGACCTGAGCTGAGACCCCACCGGTGCACCCCCGGGTGGCTGTGTCGGCCCCTCCCACCTCCTTGTCCATGTCTGTCCTGCGGTCCCCCCACACACAGCAGCCGGAGCATCCTACTGAAAACAGGCAGACCATGCAACCCCCTGGGAACCTCCTGATTGCTTTTATCCTCGCCGGGAACAGATCTGAGGCCCTTCCGATCACTACTGCGTGACCTGGACCTGCTTCCTCCCAACATGCCCTCACCCTGCGCCCACCACCTTCCAGACGTGCTGGCCAGCTTGTTCGTCCTCCCTCGAGGAAGGAAAAGGTGGGCCACAAGGGCAGCGCCACACGGTGGGTACCCACTGGCTTCCAAGCTTGGCCGACCCAGGTTTGAAGCCTGGCCCGTCCCTCCCCGGCTGTGCGACCCTGGAAGGGTCCCTTCATTTCTCTTAGATGATTGTCTTGTCTGTACGATGGGCCTAAACTAGGACCAAGGCCCACCTCGTGAAGCCACAGTGTCGCACATGTAAAAAGTGAAGGCGTGCGGAGATGTCCAGCCAGCGGCACACGTATTACCGCATCTGCAGCTTCAGGAACTGTTCACACAAGTTCCCTTATTGAATTCTCAGCCCAAAGAATGGCCCAGAACTGGAAAGAAGGGACACCGCGCAGAGCTGATGGGCTTGGGGACTGTCCAGAGCCTGGGGGTGACAAAGCCACCCAGCCCGTCCTGCTGTGTGTCAGCTGAGCGCCTACTACATGTCAGCCACTTGCTGGCACGGGGCATGTGGCCACGGCTATGTTCAAGCAAAGTCGGGGGACCGTCTGGATGCGGGTGGGCCAGGAGAAGTCCAAAGTGACCCCCAATCCTCAAGATGGGGTGTCTGAGTGGCAGGTGGCACTCTTCACTTTGATGTCCAGAGATTTCCAGAGGCAGTGGAGGTTTGGGAGGGAAGATGAGGTCGGTGGTCACCAGGTTTTAATCTACCTTGACAGGCAGTTTGAGACTCTCCCGTGTGGCTGCTCTGTGCCGTGGCGGACCCTGCTGTAAAACTCAGCCCGCGACCCTCCGAACGGCCAGCCCCGCGTGTTACCCAGAAGGACAGCAGATTGGGTGTGGTGGCCGCCCGTTGTCTGTCATAATGAGGAAACATCGACAGGCTTGTTCAAGTATATGCAGCTACTCTAAGGTATGTTTTTTGCAGTTTTTTTATGTCATGGAAGAATGCCAACCTTATCATGTAAAATGTTTTAAAAACATAATTCAAAACAGTTAATGGAATAAAAATCCTCATAGAGAAAAGAAGCGGGAAAAAATGCCAATATTAACAATGATTGTGTCTGGGTGACAGAACTGTGAGTCATATTTTCTTCTTCCTGCTTTTCTTTTCTTTGATACTTTCTAACTTTCCCACAATGAACAGTCATTACTTTCAAAATAAAACTTAAAAGATGTCCTTAAAAAAACCAAATTCAATTTGCAGAACCCATGCCGTGAGCTGGGTAGGGACTGTCTGTGGTTTTGATGTCAACAGAGGCTCCCCTGTCACCTGCCCAAGCCCCAGGCTCCAAGCTCACTGGCATCCCCACCCCAGAGCAGGTCCCAGCTAACTAGGTAGATGCACAGATCAGATCCTGGGCTCGTGAATCTGAGCCCTTTAAAGACCTGGCACTAACAACCCAAACATAACTTCCTAATACTCCAGGGCTCCTTCGCTGGGGGGTGGGAGGTAGGAGGGAAACATCAGAAAAAAGCAAACAAAACCACTGCCCGATTTTTCTCTACATCTCTGAGTCTGAAGTAACAACGGAGCAACACAATGGGGAGCGTTTCTGTGTTAGAAACAATCAGCCAACAATAACCATCCATAACATCCCAATGGAAACCAACTCTGTTGAACCAACTGCAACAGACAATTCTAAATATCGTTATCACAGCATCCATGTTTTGGCAACAAGAGTATTTCATCCGAGGGAATCTTACCAAAGTCCCACCGCCAGATCGGCAGCTACAAGCCGCCCTCTAAAGGCCTCTTTTCCAAAAGCAAGACAACTGGGTTTTCTTTGGTGGCATAGGATGGGGGATGGAGCAGGGTGGGGACAGGAGGAAGGGAGAACCTTTGCACCTCAACAGCGGGACCCCCCCCATAGCCAACTCCCTGAGGATGGAACTGGCAAAGTACACCCGCCCACTGGTTTCCAGACACTCCTGGGAGCTCACAGCTCATTCTCAGTGTCCACGGGTGAAAGCTTGGGGACTCCAGACCCTTGTCATCCCACCTGCTCCAGAAACATCCTGTCAGCACTTCCTGCACAGCCATCTAAAAGGAATGAAGACACCCTTCCTTCCTGCAAATACTCAGGGTCTTTGCACTGGTATCTGTATAGTTGGATTCTTCTTGTCATTCAGGGCTCAGCTTAATGTCACCTCCTGCAAGAGTCCTTCCAGGATCACCCCACCACAGTCTCTCACGTCAGGCTCCTGTAAACCTCTGTATGGTGTTACCTCCACTTGTTTGTTATTTATTCACCTGCTTGTTGTCAAACAAACACACACACACACTAATGTCATCTCCATAAGAACAGGGACTTCAGCTATCTTGCTGGCTGCTCTGTGCCCAGCCCCTAAAATGCTTCTTAAACCTAAATAGACATTTCTCCAAAGAAGACATACAGATGGCCAACAAACACATGAAAGGATGCTCAACATCACTAATCATTAGAGAAATGCAAATCAGAACTACAATGAGGTGTCACCTCACACCGGTCAGAATGGCCACCACCAAAAAATCTAGAAACAATAAATGCTGGAGAGGGTGTGGAGAAAAGGAGACCCTCTTGCACTGTTGGTGGGAATGTATAGCCACGATGGAGAACAGTATGGAGGTTCCTTAAAAACCATATGACTGGGCTTCCCTGGTGGCGCCGTGGTTGAGAGTCCGCCTGCCGATGCAGGCGACGCGGGTTTGTGCCCCGGTCCGGGAGGATCCCACATGCCGTGGAGCGGCTGGGCCCGTGGGCCATGGCCGCTGAGCCTGCGCGTCCGGAGCCTGTGCTCTGCAACGGGAGAGGCCACGGCAGTGAAAGGCCCACATACCGCAAAAAAAAAAAAAAAAAAAACCATATGACCCAGCAATACCACTACTGGGCATATACCCTGAGAAAACAATAATTGAAAAAGAGTCATGTACCACAATGTTCACTGCAGCACTATTTACAACAGCCAGGACACGGAAGCAACCTAAGTGTCCATCGACAGATGAATGGATAAAGAAGATGTGGCACATATAGACAATGGAATATTACTCAGCCATAAAAAGGAACGAAACTGAGTTATCTGTAGTGAGGTGGATGGACCTAGAGTCTGTCATACAGAGTGAAGTAAGTCAGAAAGAGAAAAACAAATACCGTACGCTAACACATAGATATGGAATCTAAAAAAATGATACTGATGAAACTAGTGGCAGGGAAGGAATAAAGATGCACACGTAGAGGACGGACTTGAGGACACAGGGAGGGGGAAGCGGAAGCTGGGATGAAGTGAAAGAGTGGCACTGACATATATACACTACCAAATGTAAAACACATAGCTAGTGGGAAGCAGCCGCATAGCACAGGGAGATCAGCTCAGTGCTTTGTGACCACCTAGAGGGGTGGGATAGGGAGGGTGGGAGGGAGACGCAAGAGGGAGGGGATATGGGGATATATGTATACGTATAGCTGACTCACTTTGTTATACAGCAGAAACTAACACAACATTGTAAAACAATTATAGTCCAATAAAGATATAAAAAATAAATAAAATGCTACTTAATATTTAATAGGTGCTCAGATGTTTGTGGGATGAATAAGCGAATGCACTAGGCATACACAAATAAAGGTCACAACCACTGCCTTCCAGGAACTTCATTCTAGAGGAGAGAACCGTCATGGTTCTCATGGTGAGGGTGAAGAGAAAAACAATGCACAGGCAGTAACCAGATCAAGGGGAGGGGGGGGAGGGGGGGAGAGGGGGGAGGGAGGGGTGCCCACCCCACCCTGGGGCATATCCTGTAGGTCATTTCATTTCCTTCATTCATTCTTTCCAAAAAAATATTTATTGACCGCCTACTCTGTGCAAATCGCTTGCTTGGGTGGAAAAGCAGACCATAAAAATGCCAGCAGATAAGATATTTTCAGATGAATGTCCTCAGGCCACTCTGCTCCCTCCATCTCTCCGCAAGCCCTACTACCCCACATTGCCACAGACTCTGTCACCTCACACGCCTGTGTCCCTGCACAGCCCCTCAGGCCCTGGAAGTCGTGACACCTCTTTCCCGGGTGGGTGAACATTAAGAGTAGGTTATTTGACAAGGTCCTGCTGTAGAGCACAAGGAACTATATTCAACATCCTGGGATAAACCGTCATCAAAAAGAATATCGAGGGCTTCCCTGGGGGCGCGGTGGTTGAGAGTCCGCCTGCCGATGCAGGGGGCGCGGGTTCGTGCCCCGGTCCGGGAAGATCCCACGTGCCGCGGAGCGGCTGCGCCCGTGAGCCACGGCCGCTGAGCCTGCGCGTCCGGAGCCTGTGCTCCGCAACGGGAGAGGCCACAACAGCGAGAGGCCCGCGTACGGCAAAAAAAAAAAAAAAAAAAAAGTATCGAAAAGAATGTATATACGTGTATAACTGAGTCATTCTGTTGTACAGCAGAAATTAACAATTAACACAGCACTGTAAATCAACTACACTTTGACTAAAAATAATAGTAAATTAAAAAAGAAAGAATAGGTTATCTGGCCTCTCAGAATCCCAGAAGAGACCCAGCTTCTCCCATTTTAGAAGCCTCGTGGCCCAGTGAAAAACTAAGAAATGTCAAGACAGGTTTAAATTGTTACTTTTCAGGTATCCATTTAATAATTAATGTATAATGGTTAATGTATACATATAATGTATTAATAATACATTAACTATAACCCAACAAACTCTAGTACAATATGACTGACCTATGAAGATGGATCCACACAGGTGGGTGGTCCAGTTGCTGGGAATGGTTTAAGGTCACATGAGAAATGACTTTTTCTTGGAGTCTTCTCAGTGGATCTTGGCGACTGAAACCGTAGCTTTTAATGTCAAGGGTTAATTTGAGACTCTTTGTCACTGCGAGGCTGGGCGAAAGGGTCCTCCCAGATCCCCCTGAGAACCATATCCAGTTCTCAAAGAGGAAGCCCCATTACCTACAGAGCCTGAGACACGGGGCAGGCCTCCTAAGACGTACGAAGAGACACAGCCCAGTTGCCTGGACACCCCCCACCCCGACACCCACAGATGCTAGTTTGGAATTGTAGTGTCTGTGAATACTCACTCCCAAACATCTTCAGGGAGGACCGGATCTACAGGGGCTGGAAAAAGTCACTGCCAGCATTAGAAAGTCAGACAATGTGAAGTGTTGGCAAGAACTTGGGGAAAGAGGGCCCACCCTGCAGAGCAAGCTGGAAGAACTTGATGAAATGAAGTCGACACGTCCCCTCCTCCCCAGCGATCCCCTTCTGAGGCGCACCCAGAACGATTCTCACGTGGGACCGTAAGGCACACGTGCGAGGATTCTGCCGCAGCATCGTCTGTGCAGCAGGGCTCTGGGGCCAACCTGGTGCCCTCGATGGGGATGGGCAAGCACAACGTGGTCCATGAGCTCTATGGAATATTACACAGCAGTGAGAGGTAGCTCACTAGAGCCACACAGATGGACTGTAAAGGGACAGGGCTGCATGAGAGAAGCAGGAAACAGAACAAGGTCTAGAGCACAATGGGATTTATGTTCATCAGAACACCTGCGAATACAGCAGCACTAATATTTCACATAGATGCAAATTCAAGGGTATATATCAAACATGTTGAAGGGACTGGCTGTGATGGAGAAGGTAAAGGAGGTGGGGACTGGGGTGAAAGGGAAGAGGCCAGGGAGAGACAGAGACAGAGGGTGAGAGAGGGGGAAAGGGAAAAGGAGACCCTGTAATGACGGCACGTTAAGGACCGAGCAGTGTGGTTCACACAAGGCAGCGGCACCAACATCAACAGGCCGTTGCTTCTCAGCACAAAGCCCAGATGAGCTTGGAGCAAATGCCGTAACAAGATCAGGCAGCTTTTCAAACCGATGGGCACAGGCAAAGAGAAGTTAGGGAAACACTGCTCATGGAATACAACGATCGAATTCAAAAGGAACCAGAGAAATGCAGAACAGAGTTTTCTAGAAGTCGGTGTCAGCCACTCCGGTGCATCCACCACAGACCAGTACAGCAGGTGCATCCTTCACTGGGCTCTCAGAACCACACAGGTTCCAACCTTCCAGCTACACGGAAAAGGCTGGGAGATTCAGCGGTAAAATCCTCCACGTCTCCACCGCCGGCGTCAGCTGCTCGAGTGGCTCTGGGAAGGTGTCTGCTCGGTACAAGGAAGTTCCAGCAATTACGAGCCTAGGCCCACCCGAGGGGCGAGGGCCGTGCTAGAGTCACACTTCATTTACATCCGCAACCAGAGTCAAGAGCACGGAGGACGACTCCCACAGATGCTTAACCGCCGCGGGGTCACGCCCTAGCCCAGCGCTTCTCAGCATGAGATCCCTGGGCCAGCAGCATTAGCACCAGAGGCTGAGAGACGCAAAGCCTGGAGGACCCGTCCCACTGCCCGCCCTCCGATGACTCGGGTGCTCCCCCACTAATGAAAACTTTAAGCTTCGTTCCAAAACACAAAGGAGGGAGGCTTGGAAGTGGGAGCTCAGGAAAGAGCCTCCCTGCTCTGTGCCCCTCCCTCCTGCCCTTTGAGCACACGCTGTTCTCCTCCCAAACACCAACCAGGCCCCGAGCAAGAGAAATGAGACTAAAACCCACAGTGGAGAGAATCAGCTGAATTGGTTTGCGGCCCTTTTTTTTTTTTTTTCTTTAATTGCTAGTTCTCAGCCCAGTCTGCACAGGGCCTCACGTGGGGAAGCTTTCAGACTCCCCCTGCCTGGGATTCGGATGTGGCCGGGTCCCCGTCTTCGCAGGCCGGGTCTGCAGGGAGCTGGACACAGGCCTCTGGCTGGGGTCTGGCCCCTACGGTCCCACCATCTCCCCTGGCACACTGACAGCGCCAGCCTTTCCCTGACCCACTTTGTCATCTTCTCAGAAGGGGAGGGTGGGATATCAGCTGCCGGCCACTTGCCTGAAAGAACCTCAAAATGCTTTGCTCTGGGTCCCGGGCACAGTGCCGCAGGGCTGGCCGAGCAGCCCTAGACCCTGAGGCCCAGCCCAGTCACCAGGGCCCCGCGCCGGACACACAAGCCCAGATGGTGCCCAAATGCCCGCCCCGAGGCTCCAGAGTCACAGGAGCCCACACCCCACTCCCAGATACTGGGATGGAGAGGAGGGTCCTACCAGCGGGTCCCCAGCCCCCGGGACTGGCCACCTTGCAATCAGGCTGAGCCTGAAGGGCGCCCCTCCCGCTGGCACCGTGTTCACTCCTGGCTCAGAAACTGGACGGGAGGAGAGCTGGTCCACGGCCCACAACACACACTCAGAGGCTCGCAAGCCGGGACAGCCCTCCTCGCTCCAGCCCACCTTCCATTTTCAGAGCCCACCCACTCTCGTCTTCCTCGGCCTGCTCCCCCATGGGGACATTTTCTGTCCCTTGATGAGGTGGGGCCTCGCTAGTGAAAGGTGATGATGCAGAGAGAGGTGAGGGTGCACCCCTTTCCCCAAGGCCCTCCCCTCCTCCCTCAGCCGGCCATCCTAAGAACCCGGGGGCACGCAGACCCTGCCCCGCATCCCTGCATGATCCCCCGGCAGCCCCGATCCCCTGGGCCCAACGACCCAGTGCTGAGCTGCGTCCACCCAGCCCTCAGCCGGACTTTGCGGACAGCCCGTGGGGACACCCTGGGGACAGCAGCAAACCTGACTCTACAAAGGCCTCAGCTTGAGGAGAACAAGCCGCACCCTGACCCCACTGGACCTCCCAAACCCAACTTCCCTCCGGGCAGGTCGTCCTGTAAACACTGGATCTCCAGGTGAAAACACGGCTTCCAGGGGGAGAGTGTGCCCCAGCAAACAGCCTGCCGTGGGCACGGGCACACACACACACACACACGCACGCGCGCGCGCACACACACGCGCACACACACACACACACATTCTGCCGGGAACATCTGTTTTGACAAACATATTATTCAAGTCAGTCTATGGGACATGAATTGACAAATTCTCAACGTGCAAGTTCCTGGCTCAATGCATTTCAAATCGGAGCTGTGGATGATACAACTCTTATTTCTTAGTTGTTGGCCCCCAACCCCTTCCCCCTTCAAGCCCCACCCCCAGGAAGACCACTTCCAGAGCCCCCAGAGGCTCAGATGTGAAACAATCCAAGCTCACACTTCTGAGTTCGAAAGGCACTGCCTGGTGTGATGTCCAACTTCGCCCAGAGGGGCTTTTCTGCAAAGCTGAGGGGTAGGGGGGCGGGAGGGGTCTCCGGGAACCCCACGGCGACAGAGAACCGTCAGCCCTGCCCTGGGAAACCAGATCCACGGGGACCAAGCCGCAGCACCCCACATCCGCGGGAGGAATCGTCTGGAAACGGTCCCCCCACTCCCCGCGGCTCTCCTGCACCCGGCGTCCATGGCAGCTCGGTACCGGGACCCCGTGCTGAAGGGCAACCTCAAACCGCTGGAAAATAAACTTTGTCGGCGCAGACAGTTTCCGGCTATCGCCCGGAGGTCACCGCCGCTGCAGCGCCGGGTGCGTGCGGAGGGGTGAAAAGGGAAACGTGAAGCTATTTTTAGGAGAAAAAAATAAATCTCAGCCTACCTTAGAAGCAGCAGTGCCAAGACTGGGAGGTTCACCCAGAGACAACTGCAGTCTGCTGTGTCAGATTACAAACTGGGGCCGAGGGAGGGAGGGAGGGGAGGGAGGGGGGAGGGGAGGAGAGAGAGAGAGGGCCTTGGTGTGTCTGCGCCGCTTGGACTCGGCTAGAAATGATTCATTCGTTCTCTGCAGGCAGGCAAGCAGGCCCACAGAGAGAAAGGCGGGGGGTTGGAATCATCCATGCAGCGGTACCCAGAGCCTAGGAAACGTCAGTGTTTAGACACACACACACACACACGCACACGCACACACACACACCCCCCAAGATGGCTCTCGTCTCCCTGCCAGTGTCTTTTCCACCGAGCTGCGGCCAAAAGCTGGGACAGAAATGAAGGTGAAAAAGCTCTCTTAGCCAAGCAGGGCTCGGGGTCCGGTGGGTGATGCTCCCTCCCCGGATTAACAGCACTAGCTCTCCCCTGCTGGCTGCCGGCGGTGGGGGGGGCCGGGTGGCTCCTGCAACCAACCGGCCCTCTGGGCTGCCAAGGGGAGGGAAAACCTGCCCTCGCGCGCCCCACGAAGCTCAGAAACTCAAGTGCAGCTAGGAATTAAGTGATTATGTGCAACCAACCACCCAAGCTGTTCAGGTCTGCACCCTCTGGTCTGGCTCCCCCGCTGCCCCCCAGCCTCCCGAATCCAAAGAAAATTAACATGTGCTCTCTTCATCCTCCCAGAAGTTCAGACCCTTGCACAGAGGTACCAGCTACCTAGCAACGCGGCAGAGACAGTGACAAAATAGGAAAATGTGCGTGGACTTCACACACACACACACACACACACACACACGGGCACACACAGTTTGTTCCCTGGGACGAAAACCCCATCATGTGTGATTTAAAGATGCTAAATAATTTAGCTTGTGGAAGGAAAGCCCCGTGTTGGGTCCCATGAACCTGGATTGTGTCTCTGAGGGGTCCCAGGGCCGCCTGCCTGGACAGGGACCGCGGGGTGGAAGGCAGGCATACACTAGCTGCAGGTCCTTTGTACAAAAATGAAAGGGTCTCCCGAGATGCTTTCTGTTGCTTCTCCAATTAACAGGCTTACCAAACGGGCATCGGGAAAATCCAACACACCCTCCACCACGGTGGTTGGGTTGTTTGCCTTATACAAACCACCATGAGCTAAAAGCTAACTGGGGAATTCCCTGGCGATCCAGTGGTTAGGACTTCGCACTTTCACTGCCGAGGGTGTAGGTTCGATCCCTGGTCGGAGAGCTAAGATCTCACAAGCCTAGCGGCGTGGCCAAAAATTTTAAAATTTTTTGAACTTCTTAAAAAGTAAATAAACATAGTATAAAAAAAGCTAACTGGCCAGAAGGACACTCCTTCCCCAAACAACTTCTGTGTCACCGTGGTACACAGGTGGAGCGGAAGTTTTCCTAATCAGGACCCACTTTTGCTTCCCAAGGATGGAGAGCGCCTGAATTTGCCTGCAAGACGGAAGGCTTCCTACAGCTCCGTATACGCTAGGCCAGTCCCAGCCTCTTTCTGTTGGACCAAGAGCTCTGTGCCCCTTTCAGGAGGGGGAAGCAAACCGCCCCACCATTTCCTTTTTTTTTTTTTAGAATGAAGTAATTTAATTATGAGGGTCAAGGTCATAAATTTGTCACCAAACTCTAAAATACTAGGCACAGAAGCAATTTGCAAATGCTGCTCTTTAATGTTACTGAATATAACTAACAGGTCATATGGCAACTTGACATTTAACTCTCTCTGTGAAGCGCACACCATCCCCTTTTTCATTCTGCAGGCAGAGCTATCAGTTCCCAGTAACCACGACCAGGGAAGAGGAGGCAAACGCTTGTACACCCCTGTTCACAGCAGCTCCTTTCACAACAGCCAATGGGTGGAGACAATCCAATGCCCGCTGATGGGCAGATGGGTCCACAGAAGTGGTCTGTCCAGGCAGTGGAATACGATGCAGCCATCAAAAGGATGGAAGCACAGACACAGGCTACAGTGTGGATTAACTGCAAACATGCTGGTAAGGAAACAAGCCAGATACAAAAGACCACGTGTCATATGATTTTATGTAGATGAAACGTCCAGAATAGGCAAAGCCACAGAGACAGAAAGGAGATGAGTGGGATGGCCGCCTGGGCCTGGGGGCAGGGGGAGAGGGGGGAGGGGGGAGGGGAGGGGCTGCTAATGGGCACAGGGTTTCCTTTGGCGGCTGTGAAAACATTTTGGAATTAGACACGGGTGGTGGTTGCACGACATTGCAAAGGCACTAATGCCACTGAATTATTCACTTTACGATGGTTAATTTTATGTTACATGAACCTCATCTCAAATCAAAAAGTAAAAAAAAAAAAAAAAAGAACATGAATTGGGAGTCACGCTGGCCAAGGTCTAAATCCCGACTCTGTGTGACCTTCAACAGGTCAGTCTGTTCCCGCAGCTACAAAAGTATCGTGTCTGCTTCTTAGAGAGCATCCACCCATGGGGCTATCATGGGAGAAAAGGAACAGGGTTGAAGAAAGAAAGTAAAGCTCTCCCCCCCTTAGAAATTTTAGAAAAGAACTCATTCTTTGAGAAGGCCATTCAATGGTATGAATATGGCTTTCTCCCCCTCTTTTCTCAGCAGGTTGTTTTGAAACAATCCATAGATCAGACAGGCCTAAAGTCCAAGGTTCTGAAACAATTCACCTACAAAAGCACATACTTTTAAGATGCTGAATCCTCCCCACGCCAGGCTACGGCCACTTGAACCAGCCTTGTTAGGACTCCAGAATCATTCTCACAGTATTTCATGTCAATGGAAGTTGCTCACCCGAGGGTCTCTGTGCGAGCCCACTTAGAGGACCAGGCACGCTGAGGCCAGGAGAGGACACTGCCCCTGTCCAATCAGAAAAGGAAGGCAGGTGGGAATGTAAGTTTGTGTAGCCACTATGGAGAACAGTATGGAGGTTCCTCAAAAAACTAAAAATAGAACTACCACATGATCCAGCAATCCCACTCCTGGGCATATATCCAGACAAAACTCTAATTCAAAAAGATACATGCACCCCTGTGTTCACTGCAGCACTATTCACAATAGCCAAGACATGGAAGCAACCTAAGTGTCCATCGACAGGTGAATGGATAAAGAAGATGTGGTGCATATATACAACGGAATACTACTCAGCCACAAAAAAGAACAAAATAATGCCATTTGCAGCAACAGAGATGCAACCAGAGATTATCATACTAAGTGAGGTAAGTCAGACAGAGAAAGACAAATACCAGATGAGATCACTTATATGTGGAATCTAAACTATGACACAAATGAAGCTATCTATGAAACAGAAACACACTCACGGACACAGAGAACAGACTTGTGATTGCCAAGGGGGAGGGGTGGGGGAGGGATGGATTGGGAGTTTGGGGTTAGCAGATGCAAACAATTATATATAGAATGTATGAACAACAGGTCCTACTGTAGAGCACAGGGAACTATATTCAATATCCTGGGATAAACCATCATGGAAAAGAATATATATATATAAAACTGAGTCACTTTGCTGTACAGCAGAAATTAAACACAAAATTGTAAATCAACAACACTTCAATAAAATTAAAAAAAAAAAAAAAGAAAAGAAAAGGAAGGCAGTGATTCCACCTCTGGGTACCATGTTCTACCTTCACAAAAACCAGGTGAATTCTGGGCTTAAGACACTGTTAAATGTAACAAAGCAGAGAATTTCACAGGCAGGCTCTTGGGTAACTCACGATGTAGAGGAAGCCACGCTGCGTCTGTGAAGAACGAGGGCATGAAGACACAGCAGGAGAGGATCACCTAGGTCTGGAAGATGCGCTGCCAGGGCCGAGACTCGCTTCCTTGAAGAAATCAAAGAAGCTCACCCCTTCCACACTTATTGGAGGCAACTCAGAAAACAGACCCCACAAAGGCACCCCTATTAACCAGGCCTGTTCAGCTGTTAGGAGCTGCTATAAATAACACGCCGTTTGTTTATCTGATCCCGAATATGCAAAGAGTGTTTGCAAGACGACAGAGGAGCACCAGATGCAAAGTTGCATAACTGCTGCCCAGAGCCTTCCAGTCGTATATATGGAGAAAGCACAGCTGAGCCGGAGAAAGCACATTTGGACCGGCTCTCCGAGGAAATGCCAGGTGTCGGCGGCAATGTGGTTCTGAGGGTTCAGCATTAAAGCAGCAGAATCTACGATCGTCGTGGAGCTAAGAATAGGTCCTGAACGTCAGGGTCTCAGCAGGCCCTGAGCTGCCACAAAGCACAGGGGGCTTTCCCCTAGGCCAGTTCCAAGGCCAGCAGTGAGGTGTGCTCACCTAAGTCGCTTTCAAGTCGCTTTTGTAGATGCTATGATGGTCTACTGGGAAAACCCATGTGAACCAAGAAACTGTTACAAATAAGAACAGAACAGAATGGAATAATATAGAATACAACAGAATAGAAAAATTCTTCATGTATTCCTTGATAGAATACAATCATATATTATTTTTGTTCCCAGAAAAAAAATTGCATATCATTGCATTTAATATTAATAATACGTAAAAATCAATAGCTTTCCTGTATAGGAAGAACACCCAGTTAGGAAATATAACGGAAAGGGAACAAAATCCCATTTCCGGTAGCAGTCTGCAAAATGAAACACATTCCTATGAATGATCTGAACCAGAAATATGTAAGAAATGCATGAAGAAAACTGAGGAACAAAACAGGAAAATTGAATAAAGAGAAAAGTATACCGTATGCTTGGATGGGATGCTTAGATTCTATAAAATTCTCCCTAAATCAATCTTAAAAATTAACGTCATTACACAAGATATACAGGCAGGATGTTTTTAGACCTGTGGAATCTGATTCTAAACTCTGTATGAAGATAAAGGCACAAAAGTATAACTTGGAAGTTTTTAGGGTAGAAAAGAGTAAAGGAAAGAATACCAGCCTTACCAGACATTATATGTAAATAAAATTGTTGGTCCTGGTGCATGAACAGATAGGCCAATAGAACAGATTTGGATGAATAAATCCTATCACATAACAGCATTTACTATATGATAAGGTGTCATTTCTAATCAATAAGAAAAGGCTGATCATTCAATATATGATATTCAGAAAATGGGAAAAATTTTTTAAATTCTTACACAAAAATCATTTCCAGATGAGTCAAGTATCTAAACACATAAAGGAAAAATGAGACATCTTTGAAGAAATCATGAATTTTTTTCATTACTTTAAAATGAAGGAGGACTTTCTAACCACGACAGGAAATCAGGGATGATGAAAGGAAAGGCTGATTAAATTTGACAACATGGAAATTTAAAACTTCTGCACAGTGAAAAAAATGCCATAAATAAAATCAAACGCTAAGTTACAAACCAGGATAAAATATTTGCAACACAAATTTCAGACTCAGGTATGGGTCCAGGTTTTGCAGGACCTCGAGTTTGTTCAACTTGGGGACCCTGTTTAAGAAAAGTAAAAACAAAAAACAAACCCACCAATGCAAAATGGTACAAACATGATCACATCTAAAGAATGAGAAAATAAATCACAACAAATTCCATACTTTAAAAAGCTGACAAATCCCATAAATATCACAAAATCTAGAAAAATAACATTGTGTTTGTTTAATTAAGTGCCTGAGACACCTCTATAATACTTTTTTTTTTACATTTTATTAGCTGTGTAATGTTTACTGACCTCTCCATATGACAATGATTTTGTGGCATTATTCTCTTTTGAGAGAGTAAAAGAAAAATTCTTTCCCAGCATAATTCATCAAATTTGGGGTTTTTTAAAGGTTTTTTTCTGTAGTTTAAAAGTTTCCTTCATATGTTCCAGCAATCCCACTCCTGGGCATATATCTGGACAAAAGTATAATGCAAAAAGATCCATGCACCCCTATGTTCACAGCAGCACTATTCACAATAGCCAAGACATGGAAACAGCCTAAGTGTCCATAGACAGATGAATGGATAAAGAAGATGTGGTACATGTATACAATGGAGTACTACACAGCAATAAAAAAGAATAGAATAATGCCATTTGCACAACATGGATGGACCTAGAGATGATCATACTGAGTGAAGTCAGTCAGAAAGAGAAAGACAAATACCACATGATGTCACTTATAGGTGTAGTCTAAAATATGACACAAATGAACCTATCTACAAAACAGAAACAGACTCACAGGCATAGAGAACAGACTTGTGGTTGCCAAGGGGGAGGGGGGAAGGGGATGGATGGACTGGGAGTTTGGGGTTAGTAGAGGCAAGCTATTACATTTAGGATGGATAAACAACAAGGTCCTACCATATAGTGCAGGGAACTATATTCAATATCCTGGGATAAACCACAATGGAAAAGAGTATAAAAAAGAATGCATATATGTGTATAACTGAGTCACTTTGTTGTACAGCAGAAATTAACACAACATTGTAAATCAACTATTCTTCAATTTAAAAAAATAAAGTATCTAAATTTTTTTTTAAGTTTTCTTTAACAAATTTATTCCACATACAACTAACTTTAACAGTAGTTCCTGAACTACTATTCCAGGATGCGTCCAAAACACAGAGGAATTCTGATCAACTTGATTTGATTTGATTACCATCAAAAAGGAAAACAAAATGTACGACGGATCATATGGGTGTTGGCTGCATTACTGAGGATACTTCAGACAGGAAAACTTC
This sequence comes from Delphinapterus leucas, assembly GCF_059928025.1. Classification (NCBI taxonomy): domain Eukaryota; kingdom Metazoa; phylum Chordata; class Mammalia; order Artiodactyla; family Monodontidae; genus Delphinapterus; species Delphinapterus leucas. The sequence goes on along the minus strand of NC_143142.1, from coordinate 1,882,718 downwards.
CTGTTGGTCGTGTGTTGGTGAGAAAGGCTTCTCTGCTTACAATTGTACATTGAGAACTGGAAGACTTTTCCACAGACTGGCTTTCATCTCTGTACATTTCAAACCTCTTTTCTCATCCGCTCCCCACATGCTTCCAGTGTCAAATGCCTAAGATACACTCACATTATGATATGATCTTTGGCTACACAGGGTAATGAAGGATAATTCAGTAGGGAGGGCAATAGATGTATTCCAGGAAGCCATCACATACCATGATGGCCAGTGATAATTTATACCCAGAAATGGCAGAAACCCATTTAACACATCTCATTAAACCCAAATTAAATGTCATCTTAACTGGACTTTCTCTTAGCTAGATGTCAAAAATGCCCACAGCCTGTCTAACAAAACGAGCATGAGGGAAACGCTCAATGAAAAGATATAGTTGTCGTAAATGACTGCAGTTAAAATAACTTAGCTGAGTAAATTCTGTGAACACGTTGCTAGGATCCTTTCAGGGTCTTGTAAGGGTTTGTGCAGGTGAGGACAACTGAAGCTTAGACTTCACTGGCTTCATGTAAATCTGCCTCTTGACAAGCTAAGGACTAAATTCCTTAATATAAAAAGAGCTCTTACAAATCAATGAGACCTACAATTCAATTGAAAACTTAGCAAAGGCTGTATATACACAGCTCAGCACCCCCCAATAAAAAAAATGATGAGGTGTTGCCACAACACAATCTCCAAAACATATTCAGTGAAGAAAGAAAAAAGCAAATAGTGTGTATGCATTCTCTAGTCTGCATAGAATAAAGGAACATCTATACGTGCACAGACTGTTTCAGAAAGCTTACAACACACGAGTGGCTGCCTCTTGAAAGACAGACGAGGGACTAAGGGTTTGAGAGTGAAAGCTCTCCTTTACTTTGATGCAGTGTGAATTGTTTACCAAGGGCAGATACTCTTTCGTTTTTACTCCAAGTGCTATTATTTACTAAAACTCAATGAACTGTAAACCTAAAATGGGTAAATTTAGCTGTATTTAAAATTAAAAATATAGATTTTTAAAACACGATTATTAAAAAGATATTATGTAATAAATATATAGTAAATTAATATATGTATGTATATATATATATATACATACACACACACACACAGGACTAACACACACACACACACACGGGACATAATGAAAAAAATGCCCATTATTTAACATTCGCTTTACTGTAGCTACTGGATTGAATAGGGATAGAGGTAATGCAGGGTAGTATAAAACTCTAAAACATTTACACTAGATTTGACATGTGTTACCGTTACTCTTTGCATCAGGTTTACCCCATAATCCTGTATAAACCTAAAGACTGAACACATCAAACTACTGCAATAGAAAGATAAGCAGAAAAGCAACTAATACAAAAATGACCCTTGGTAATCCACCAAAACAATGCTTCCCATGTAAATAATGGAAGGTTCAAATCCATGTTGGGTTTGGACGCACCCCAGGCGTCTGGAACCCCGAACAGCCCCTCCACCCAGCCTGAGCATGTTGAAGGCCACACTCGCGTTTGCTTGGGCTTCCCGCAGACATGGCTGCCGGTCATCTCTGCAGCCTAGCAGTACTTCCTGCGCTAGCAAAACCAGTCCTTCAGGGCACAGTGGCCAGGCCATGGACCACGGGGCATCTACTCAGGCAGCTTCTGGGTGCGCTTGTGGAAACGCTTAGGAAACTGCTGTCCAGCACACAGCAGACACCTGAGTCTCCTTCTGTGGGAGAAATGGGCTCTGAGAGAGAGAAACAGACAGACAGACAGAGAAGGGGAGAGGGATGGACAACCCCTGGCTGCAGGGAGCGTTCCACCAGCCTGAAACTCTGCCTGTAGCCATTATGCCCACCAGCAGCTGTTCTGAGCTCACAGTGAATACCCAGCTGGGGAGAATCAGTATTTCCACACCCTCAGTATGTATCTAAGGATCAGCCTGGTCTCTGTTTAAATGCATCCACTCAAGGCGTTTACTCCCTCGAGGAATCTTTTCCAGCTCTCCCTGTGCACCCTGACCTGCTCCAGGCGCTCAGAATACAGCCCAGATGAGACCCAGTCCCTGCTGTCACAGTACATGTGTCCTCGGGACAGGGAGGGGGACGACGCACAGATACAGAGACATCAGGAACCTGGAACGTGGGTTGTGATGGGGCCACAAAGACACGTGAAGCTTGGGACTTCCCTCGTGGTCCAGTGGTCAAGACTCTGCACTCCCAACGCAGGGGGCCCGGGTTCAATCCCTGGTCAGGGGAGTAGATCCCACACACCACAACTAAAGAGCCGCACGCCACAACTAAGACCCTGCGCAGCCAAATAAATAAATACATATTTTTAAAAACCAGACACTTGAGGCAGCTAAGGGGGTGGACAGAGGTGGGCTGGGGGGGTCAGGATGTCCACTCTGAGAAGGTGACAGCAGAGCAGAGACCTAAGGCGAGGGAGGGAATAAGACGTAGATGAGGGGCATCTCCAGGTGGGCACAGCCAGGGGGAAGATGAGAACATGCCTGGACTGGCGTAGGTGGGGGGCTGGGGAGCGCACAGGGCCCAGGGCTGTTGCAGGGGGCACAGGACGGAGGCTGGAGGTGGGGGGAGAGCTTTACCGTGTGCACTTCATTAGACGTGGCAAGAACTCTTATTTCTCTGAGTGAGATGCCAGCCACTGGAGGTTCTGAACACAGGCGCACAACCTCATGTCCTCTGTTTTCAGAAGGTCGCCCCAATAGTCCCCGGGTGGGAGGGCCATGCCTGGGGGCCAGAAAGTCACACATCCCCTTCTCCTCCACTGACTCTAAGGTTACAGAGTTTAATAAGGGCCAAGAAAGAAGCCGGTGTAGAGAGAAGGAAACTTGGAAAGAAGCAGCAAGATTGCTGGGGCTCCCATGTCAGAAGCAACAGCGGGGGGACTTCCCTGGTGGCACAGCGGTTAGGAATCCGCCTGCCAATGCAGGGGACATGGGTTCGAGCCCTGGTCCGGGAAGATCCCACATGCCACGGAGCAACTAAGCCCGTGCACCACAACTACTGAGCCTGCGCCCTAGAGCCCGTGAACCAGAACTACTGAGCCCCCGAGCCACAACTACTGAGCCCGCAAGCCACAACTACTGAAGGCCGTGCGCCTAGAGCCTGTGCTCTGCAACAAGAGAAGCCCCCGCTGGCCACAACTAAAGAAAGCCCACACGCAGCAACGAACGCAGCCAAAAAAAAAGACGTGATGGGCGGGAGGGAGGTGGTGGGTTCGGGGAGGCTGGCGTTTTCCCAGCATCACTGTCCAACCCCAGCAGAGGAGCCAAAGGACCTGCCGAGAACCCGCTGGCCTGGCCCTTCCCCGGCTCAGCCCCTGTTCTCACATCTGCTAAGACAGAATGCTCAGAACCAAAGATCCCAGCCGCGGTTTCTCCCGTTTCACCTTACTCCTGCTCTGAGCACGTGTTTCTCTGGAGTCCCAGTGGAGAGTGGTTTCCAGCAGCTTGGAATTGCTCCAAAGGCTTACAGAGAGCGTTGCTTGACACCCCACAACACAAGGCACTGATGGCCCCTGAAGGGGCCTGGATGGGGGACGTTTCAGGCTGTCTTAGGCAGCCATGATTTGTTTCACCTCCTCTTTGTTGGCTCCCGTGAAAAAATATTTAAGAATATCCCACGCAAGAGCAGAGGCAAGGAGTGGAGGGTGAGTTTGCGCCTGTGTTTTTAGTTGGTTGGGAAACTCCTATCAGGAATTTCAAAACTGTGTATCTTGCCGAGCACAGAGATGGTCCAGAAAATCAGGGAACCCAACAGGCTAAGATAAAACGTGCTGATCTTCCTTAGATGTTGGGAAGCAGCCGCATAGCACAGGGAGATCAGCTCGGTGCTTTGTGACCACCTAGAGGGGTGGGATAGGGAGGGTGGGAGGGAGGGAGACGCAAGAGGGAAGAGATATGGGAACATATGTATACGTATAACTGATTCACTTTGTTAGAAAGCAGAAACTAATACACCGTTGTAAAGCAATTATACCCCAATAAAGATGTAAAAAAAAACAAAATAAAAGTCAGGGTTTGCCGAGTCAGATGCCTACAGGCAGCAAACGGACTGAGGGTGAGAAACAGGTTCCCAGTACAGATCCGTCTCGTCCGACTTTCTGATTTTATTTTATTGGGGTAGAGCTGATTTACAGTGCTGTGTTAGTTTCTGCTGTACAGCAAAGTGACTCAGTTATTCATATATATTCTGTTTCATACTCTTTTCCATTCTCATTTATCCCAGGATATTGAATACTGTTCCCTGTGCTCTACAGTAGGACCTTGTTGTTTATCCATCCTATGTATACGAGTTTGCATCTGCTCATCCCAAACTCCCAGACCTTCCCTCCCCTCCCCCCTCCCCCTTGGCAACCACCAGTCTGTTCTCTATGTCCGTGAGTCTGTTTCTGCTTCATAGACATGTTCATGTGTGTACTTTAGGTTCCACATGGAAGTGATGTCACGTGACATTTGTCTTTGACTTGCTTTGCTTAGTATGATAACTTCTAGGTGCATGCATGTTGCTGCAAATGGCATTATTTCATTCTTTTCACGGCTGAGTAGTTTTCCATTTATATATATATACCACATCTTCTTTACCCATTCCTCAGTCGATGGACATTTAGGCTCCTACTTTTAGCAGAGACATGGGTATTTGAAATATGTCACTTTCATTTTATTCTACTATAATAAAAATGATAAAAATTCTACTATAATATAAACAATAAGAACGAGGCATAGCGTTAACAGTTATGTATAAGTTAATAGAAGGAAAGTAGCGTCCACTGCCAGATAGGGTACGCTGAGGGCATTCGTTTGCTAGGGCTGCCGTAACGGAGTACCCCAGACTGGTAGCTTAAACAACAGAAATGTATTTGTTCACCGTTCTGGAAGCTGGAAGTCCTAGACGAGGGTGTCAGCAAGGCGAGGCCTCTCTCCTTGACCTGTCGGCGGCTGTCTTCCCCCTGTGTTCTTCCCGTGTCTTCCCTCTGTGCGTGTCTGTGTTCTAATCTCTTCTTGTAAGGACACCAGCCAGACTGGATCACGATTTGGAGGTACTGAGGGTTAGGACTTCAACCTCTGACTTTAGGGGGACACGATCCAAACCATAACAGTGAGAGGCCGTGAGCTCAGCATCATTAGGAGTCACTGCCACGCCCAGGATGGCCTCACCAGGCCCCTAGGACACAGCTGCTGCCCAGAGGTCGGGGCCACGAAAGGAGATAGTGTCTGGTGGGAGCTGAAGCCACAGACACACGGCCACGGCTACACGTGGGTCTCAAAGCAGGGCAGTGGGAGAAACCACCGGCTTCTCTCTGTTTCTGCTCCCCCGTCTCTGGCCCATGCCGCCCCCGCCTTGGCTGAGCCCCCCTGGAGCCACTTAGCAAGGACACCTGGGCGTGCAGGATGGGCTGAGGGTAACCAGGAGGGGGTCAGTGTAGGGGGGTGTTCCAGGGTCGCCCTGTGGGAACCTGATCTTCTGATTCTGCAGGACACACCGTGCATCTGCATTTCCATCTGCTGTCTTCCTATTATTTTAACTCCGTGTAGGTCTCCGGTGGGCAGTTTCATTTAAAGTGACAGAGAAGACTGATACAGGGTTATTCAGACCTGAGTCACTCTGTTACTCTCCTGGCCTGGCAGCACCACGGTGGGACAACGACTAGGGACCCCGGCGAGCCACAGGCGCTCACAGCCCCCACTGGGGTCCTGGGTAAAGGGGGAATAGGAGGACGCATCGGAGAACTCAAGGGTGAGTGTGCACTCGAGCTGAATTCCCAAAGTTCCTAAAACGGGATTTTGAGCAAATAGCAACAAGGATTCTGATCTCACAAGGCCACGTCCCCGGCCCACGACGGGTCAAGATGACACGACACATGACAACCGTCAAACTTGCACAACCTGAGACGGACGAGATGGGGTTTGGGTCCAGCCCACGGGGAGGGTACCGGCCAAGCTCTCAGTGGGGAAATAATGTCAGATCCCCTAACCCCCATCACGGTCTCTGTGATCGCACCGAGGTCTCCGTTATTTGTGTTTGGTCCCTAAACTTTTTTTTTAAGATTTATGTTTTCATGTAGACCATTTTTTTTAGAGTCTTTATTGAATTTGGTACAATGCTGCCTCTGTTTTTATGTTTGGCTTTCTTGGCCACGAGGCATGTGGGAGCCTAGCTCCCCGACTAGGGGTCGCACCTGCACCCGCTGCGTTGGAAGGCAAAGTCTTAACCCCTGGACCGCCAGGGAAGGGCCCATAAACTTTTTTCACTGAATCTGATGGCACGATTTTTTAAACCGTATGCAAATCTAGATTTCTGACTTCTGTTGAAAAACTGGGTTGACGGACAGGGACCCTGATGCCCTGAGGTCAAGAGTTGACAGCGTGAGCAGCGTGTGCTCACTCTTCTCAGGCCACCAGCTTTCCTGTTCGCCTCAATCCCACCTGCCTGGCCCCTGGGAGCATGTGACTTTCTCAGCTCTGAGTCACGTGACCTAAGGCCATCGACCCCCTGCCAAACTTACGGGCACATCACATAGATACAGCATATTATACAACAGAGGAAGAAGGAAAACAGATGTGTCCCCGTGGGGAGGGAGACAAACCAAGGGACCCCTTTCCTCAGAGAAGACCTCATGGCCGGAGAGAGACACCACCCTCCCCGAACTTGACCTCCATCTGACCCCACCCTGTCTCTAACACTTGACTCCAGTTTGACCTTTCCTCCTAAGAAGATTCTCTTCCCTTTCTGGGTGCTCTCAGCTGTCTGGTGAAAGGAACATTCTCTTGGGATGAGAGAATCTGTAGCTGGGCTTTTTAATGGAATTAACTCAGCCTTTTCTGGAAACTCCAAAAACTCAGAGATCAAAGCCACAGGATGAAGCATCCATTTTAACTCCTAAAACGAAGTTTCGATCCCCTTTGGAAAGGAAAAAAAATCAAAGTACAGAGAGGTGGTTGAAGATGTCAATCTTTACTTCTCCCTCACCATGACCCTCCCTGTTAGATTAAAAGGGAGTTGACACCCCTGCTCTCCACTGGGGACCCACTCTTAGTAGAACCAGTCCGAAGGGTATTACCATTGAGGGACAATAATCTCAGACTGGTCCCACATAGGAACCTTCCACAAACCTCCCTCCTTGAGAAATAAACCAACAGACTGTCCCCAGCCAACACTCAAGCCTACTTTCCCAAGACATCGCTTACAACCATCCCCCGCAAGTAGCTTTGGAACTAGAAACCTGGGGCTCTTGAACATCCCAGAATCAGCTACCAGTACACTACTGTCATCCAGAACTGGCCTGCCTGTTTCAGGCCAGATACCCAACCTGCAGAACGAAACAGAGCTAAACAAATCAAGTTGATAACTACCTCCTCCCAAAGCTACCACATGCCTTGGAGTGAGCCTTTACCACGACGGAGGTTCTGTCCCTGGAATGTGGCTAACTGGGGCACTAAACATAAACACCCTGATTCGGTTAATTTTCCCCCTGCGATTTCGCATTCTATGCCTACAAGAGATAGGAATTCTAGGAAGCGATTCCCTAATTCTCAACACTTCACAAAGGGGAGGAAAAGAAACATGATTTCAGGGTCACGTGAACCCATCCATGTGGGAAGTGGTAATTGGGAGAGTTCAAGCCCCACCAAAAATAATTTCTGTTAACTTCAAAGTGTGCAAAGCAAACAAATCATGGTTCCTGGCTGGGGTCCTTCTTGACAGTTTCTAGGGGAAAACTTCTTGACAGAACTAAAGGGGAAGGACTTCTCTGGTGATGCAGTGGCTAAGACTACAAGCTCCCAATTCAGGGGGCCCGGGTTCAATCCCTGGTCAGGGAACTAGATCCCACATGCATGCCGCAACTAAGGAGCCCGCCTCCCACAACTAAGACAAATAAATAATAAATAAATATTTTTTAAAAAAAACGAACTAAAGGGAACTTGGCCTTTCAAACCTCAGTTGATGTCACAGCAACTTTGAGATTGTACATCACCTGCTACATAGTTCGATTCATCCTTTGAAAATCTATGCACCAAAAATTAAGACCCTGAAGCTTCGAGGTCAGACGCTATAAAGTAAGAATATCACCCATAAGGGAAAATTCCTGGGTTTTTGGGGTAGATCACCGACAGTGGTACAAGGTACAGGTCAACAAGCTGTGGCCCATGGGCTAAATTTGGCCCACCACTTGTTTTTGTAAATAAAGCTTTATTGGAACACTGCCCTACTCATTTGTTTTCATTTGTCTATGGCTTCTTCCACGCTGTAAATCACAAAGATGAGGAACTGCAATAGAGACTATACAGCCAGCAGAGCCTAAAATATTTACTGTCTGACACTTTACAGAAAAAGTCTGCATTCCCTGGTCAAACGTTTTCAAACTTTTTGATCAGATATCCCTACTGATAAAAAGTATGGACCATGCAGCCCTATTATACAGCTAAGTTACGGGATATTTATATAGCTTCAAATATCTTCCCACAAAGGACAGGCCAAAATCACGTGTGTCCTGGGATAACGCCCTAAGAGATCACCTCAGCATCACTTGGGAAGCAATCACACCAAAAATGCAAAAGTAAATCGAATCGTGAGGAAACTCAGCAAACCCGAATCAAGGGAGAGTCTTCAGAATGATTGGCTTATCTGTCCTCTTTACATGTGTCAAGGTCACACAAGGCTGGGAGGGGCTGGGGACTGTTCCAGATTAAAGGAAACTGAAAAGACATAATGACAACATGCAGTGTGTCCTGGACTGGACACGGGGCCAGGAAAGAAAGTGGCTGTTTAGGGCATTATGGGGGCAACTGATCAAATCTGCATAGGGGCTGTGGGTTAGACACTACTAATGCATCAGTGTTAAATCTGCAGATCATTGAACTGTGGTCATGTAAGAGGATGTCCTTGTTCTTAGAAAAAGCACACTGAAATACTTTAGGATCAAGGGACAATATATCTGCAATTTACTGTCAGATAGATGGTTGTGAGGGAAAATCTCTCTCCCTCTCCCACTGTGTGTGTGTGTGTGTGTGTGTGTGTGTGTGTGTGTGTGTGTCTATAAACAGATGACTGGTAGATAGATGATAGATAGATGACAGAGAGATAGATAAAATGATAAAGAAATGGGGGTAAAATATAAACAATTGATGAATCTCAGTAAAAGATATAAAAGCATTCTTTATGCTATTCTAGCTGCTTTTCTGTAAGTGTTAATTACGTCAAAATAAGACTTTTTAAAATGCAGGACAAAAATCCCCAAAAGCACCCCCAAGGACAGAGCTCTTGTCTTTGACTCATTCCTGGCAGCTCATGCCCTCTGCGTTCATTTATTTTCAGGCCAATAGCACAAAGTGGATTTACCCTGCGGCCCCCAGGTTGGTCCCTCGGGCTCCCCCTCTTCATCCCCCAGGTACTGATTTCTGGGTGCCTGCCCAGCCTCGCTTCCCTGGGTACCTGCTGCAGGGGCTGGGTTGCTCCGTGGAACATATGACCTTTGGATCCAGTGGAAAGCAGCCTTTAGAGTGTGTTGTCCTTTTCCCAGATGAGACACAGCATGGGTAGTTCTCTGAAAACAAAAAAAGAAAGATGCTGAAAGTTGTACAAATTTTGCTTTGGCTGGTGTGGCCTATACTGCTGCTAATCCTTTCTAATGTCCTTCATCCCTTTTTCCTGTACTAACAAGATACCGATTTATTTAGGTGGCAATGTACTCAGGTTCTGCAGAAGTAACCTTGTTATGCTGTTCTGGCCAAGGAGCTGTGCTGATTGGGGGTCAGGAAGGAAGAGTCTGGAAAAAACGTTTGCCTTCCTCATAAAGAGGAGTAGATGAGGTTAGTGTTATCCCCCATTCTATTTCCTGTCCCGATTAGAGATGCGATGGCTGGAGCTGTGGCAGCGGTCTTGCAATCATGAGGGAAAGGCCAGGGGGCTCATAATGACAGCCTTGCCATCCTTGAGCCATTGAATCATGGCCAGCAGCTGCCTACTTCTCATGTGAGAAAAAGTAAAGTCTTATTTGTTTAAGACACTGTTAGGTGTGTATTCTATTGCTTTTGTCAAACCCATTTTTAACTGATATCACAATAAATCTTTCCCTTTTTTATCAGGCTCCAGAGAAGAGTTGTGAGAAAATATACTGCACGATATTCTCTTGGGGTCCCTTCCTGTTCTCCCTCCCACAAGAAGAGAATTTTCAGTTAAACTGTGGACTTAATTCTTCAGTCCTGATTCAGGCAAAAGTCCCACGGGGAGGGTTCTCTGCATAAAGCTGAAGATTCCTATTTTCCTTCCCCAAACCGAACATTTTCCACTTCTGTTTAATTATTAATATGCTGCAGATATATTTAAGATGCGACCCCAGCATAAAGTGTATTTAAAACTCCAGCAGGATTTCCATTACGCTGATAAATAAAGAATGAGTCACTCCAGCCTGCCCTCCCCTCGTTGCTCAGCTGCTCCCACACGCTTCTCGTTTTGCTGGCAGCTCTTCCGCCTGGTCTGTTTGTCCAGCCAGTTGACAGGACGATCACAAGGGTCACGCTCGGAGGAGTTGGGAGCCCAGGACTCCACGGGGAAGATGGCAAATGTGAACGCCAGCCAAGAGGCTGTGCGTGAGGTTCGTGTATCAGGACAGATCTAAAGAGGGAGACTAGTTCCAGAAACAGATTCTCTCCAGCCTGACTCAGGATGGGGCACAGAAAAGGGTCCAGCCTCTGCCTACTGCCCACCCTAGACCTCGTGCACGATCCAGAAACACTAGCAACCGGAACACGTGACCGGGACAGGAGAAACCAACAGATTCTTGGGAGCGGAAACAGCAAAGTGAGACTTGGGCACCAGCGGAAGCTCCAGGATGAAACATCAGTGTCAACGTGGCTCAGTCAACAGTTTATTTCCCGCAGGTCAAAAATTCTACAGCTGCAAAGTATTCATCTGGGTTGAGATACTATGATTCCACTACAGTACAACACAAATGAACCTATCTACAAAACAGAAGCAGACTCACAGACATAGAGAATGGACTTGTGGTTGCCAAGGGGGAGGGGGGGTGGGGGAGGAACAGACTGGGAGTTTGGGATGAGCAGATGCAAACTAGTATATACAGGATGGATAAACAACAAGGCCCTACTGTAGAGCACAGGGAACGAATCTAAACTCCTGGGATAAACCATAACGGAAAAGAATATAAAACAAGATTGTACGTATGTGTATAACTGAGTCGCTTTGCTGTACGACAGAAACTAACACAACATTGTAAATCAACTATATTTCAATAAAAATTACAAAAACCAAAAAAAAAAAAAAAGGATACTATGATTCCAAAATCCCCAAACAACTGGACATTTTTCTGGATAGATTACAGGGGACGGGAGACCTCAGCAGCTTTGTAGTACTTTTATAAAAGATTGCACAGAGCTGGCCATGGAGGAATGGGCAACAGAAGAGGTAACTTCTGGTAAAAGCAGAAAAAGAACCTGGTGTATCAGGTGGAGAAGGTAGCATGGCACAGAGATTCCTGTGGCACCAGGGAATGGGCAACACTGACAGAGGTCTGGGGGTAGATGGGGGATTAAGGGAACAGGTCTCACCAAAAGAGATTTGGGGACACCAGGGGACAGGCATCACTTAGAGAGACCCTGGGGACACCAATTTATCAGATTCTGGGGATACGAGGGGGACAGGCATAACTGACAGCAATCCTGGAAGCATCAGGAGGTATAACTGTATCAGATGTATGAAAGGTGTTTGCACAGTTGACCTTCCCCTTGTTCAGCCTCTGCTCCATCATAAGATGGCCACGCCCTTGGCAGTAGCTTTGCCTGCAGCCCGATCCCCAGAGCGAGACATTTACAGGAGACCCCGCTGAACCCCGAGCCTGAAGCAGAGCCATCCATGCATGCCCGGCCCACTCTGCTGGGCTTCACTTGACCTGCACACCCTGATATAAGAAGTCAAGTGCTCTCTTCTCTGACTCGGAGACCTGGGAGTGTTTGTTACGCCGCAGTCGCTGATGACTAGCTTCCCCTGCTGAAGATGGGCTACCCATGTCATGGAGGGGAGCAGAGAAGTCTGTGATCTGTGCTCAGGAACAACAGTCAACCCGTACAGCCTATTAATCCCACCTGCCTTTGGACAGAAAGAAAATCATTATATGGTAACGCAAGAGATTTTACGCTTCACATGGGAGGTTACCCCAGGGTGTCCCATTATAATTTCATAGACTGAATATCCATGTGTATCACCAACATGTGTCTACAAATGTGAGTTAACATAATAATGAGCTGTTCGCTGGTTTATCACAACATGCATGACAGGCTCCTCAGCCACCCCGCCCCAGCCTGCCTTGGTTGTTTCTCAGGGCACCTGGGGGTCTCAGTCCCACACGTGGTCCTGGTTAGTCCTTGTTTTACAAAATCAAATAGACAACCTCCAAAACACACACACAGACATGTATGTCTTATTTCCTTTATTTGATGTCAGGGACTCAAGAATTTATTCTGTTTTTCAACTGTATCGTATATGCCACTCCATTGTACAAGCATCTTTCACTTCATGTCTCAACAATCCTAAAAAAAATCAGAAGCCCGGTGGGAAATTGCTTTCCAGGATCCTATTTTCTACTATTTCAAATTGAAAAAGTTATTACACGTTACACATCAACCCAAATGCCCCAACCAACTTCCTAAATGTAACTTTAAAAAAGCAGTAAAACTCCTATCTATACATAACAAACTGTCCTGGGAGCAGGTAAAAATCTTACAACATCAATTCCTGACTATCAGACAATTCGCGGTCCCTCTGGGATATGTGAGCTGCATGGCCCTTTAGCCTTTCCAAATATCTACACTTGATTTTGAAGTTCTAGCACTTGTATTTCGAGTATACGTTGAAACTTTGTCCTCTTATCATTTTGTTTAAAATGTCATCTTAAATCGTGGGATCCAAAATTTGTATTTCTCTTTAAATACATATCTGAGAAGTGATATATTTATATCATATACCTTATTATGTTCTACATTATATATGTAATATATGCATATACATATATATGATGAAATTTGGCATTAAAAACCAACAAGTGTACTTCCGGGAACATATTTACAGGTGAGACACTGGGTGGGGTATGATTGAAATTTCAGTGCTGGGATTCCAGATTCTCCCAGTGCTGTTTGAATCTCACATCCTCCACTACGAAGCTCTGTGTCCTTAAATATGCTATGTAAACTCCGTTTTTTCTTGCATGAAACAGAAATACTACGCTGTATACCTGAAAGTAACGTAATATTGTAAATCAACTATACATCCATTTCAAAAGCAGAAACAACATTACCTAACATGTAGCATTGTAAGAATTAAATGAAATTAATGCATATTTTTCACAATAACTGGCCCCCGTTCTTATGAGAGGAATGTACATGTACATCCCCTCTATTGACCCAAGAGGACCATGTTCTTGCTTTGGCCAATGCACTGGGAGCAGTTTGTGTGTGTGTCACTTCCAGGTAAAATGCTTTAAGCATCACCTCTGGTTTGCTATTTTCTCTGTTTCTCTGTTCCTCCACAATCATGGGAACATGCATTGAAATGGATCTCCCTTCTGCCCAGGTCCCTCAGAACTACAATGAGCAGAGCCCCCTGGTGACTTGTAACAGGCAAAAGCATGATTCAAGAATAAACATATTTTTAAACCACTGAGATTTGCAATTCGTTTGTTACAGCAGCATAAGCTAACCCATCCTGACTGATTCTACATGGCTCATATGAAGTGTGTGATAAATCTAGCTTTGGGTAGCTTTGGAAAAGTTGTTTCATCTCTTTTTTTAATTTAATTTTTATTTTATAGTGGAGTATAGTTGATTTACAATGTTGTCTTAGTTTCTGCTGTACAGCAAAGTGATTCAGTTATACATATACATATAGCCATTCTTTTTCAGATTCTTTTTCCATATAGGTTATTACAGAGTATTGAGCAGAGTTCCCTGTGCTATACAGTAGGTCCTTGTTGGTTATCTATTTCATTTATAGTAGTGTGTATATGTTAATCCCAATCTCCTAATTTATCCCTCCCCCCCCACACCTTTCCCCTTTGGTAACCATAAATTTGTTTTCTATGTCTGTGAGTCTATTTTTGTTTCGTAAGTAAGTTCATTTGTATCCTTGTTTTAGATTCCACATGGCCTGATGAAAGACTGTACCTATTGGGGGCCTAGAGCCTGGAGGCGCCTGGCTCATGCCTCTCCTTCCTGCGGGAATGACCGTCCTGCCCACCTTCTGATCCCACCCAGGCCTAGCTCGGAGCTATTCCTTCCGTAAAACTGGCCAATGGCCTCCGTGATGACTTCCTGCCTGTCTTTTGAAATCCCACAGAAATGTTTTTTAGTTAAAGTGTAGCTGATTTACAATGTTGTGCTAATCTCTGCTGTACAGCAAAGTGACTCAGTTATACACATATAGACATTCTTGTTTTATATTCTTTTCCATTATGGTTTATCCCAGGAGACTGGATACAGTCTCCTGTGCTATATACAGTAGGACCTTGTTGTTTATCCGTTCTACATGTAATAGTTTGCATCTGCTAATCCCAAACTCCCAATCCTTTCCTCCCCTACCCGCCTCCCTTGGCAACCACAAGTCTGTTCTCTATGTCTGTGAGTCTGTTTCTGTTTCACAAATAGGTTCATTCATGTCATATTTTACATTCCACCTATAAGCGATATCATCTGGTGTTTGTCTTTCTCTGTCTGACTTACTTCACTTAGTGTGATAACCTCTAGGTACATCCATGTTGCTGCAAATGGCATTGTTTCATTCTTTTTTATGGCTGGGTAATATTCCACTGTATATATGTACCACATCTTTATCCATTCATCTGTTGATGGACATTTAGGTTGCTTCCATGTCTTGGCTATTGTAGATAGTGCTGCAATGAATTCTGGGTGCATCTATCTTTTCGAATTATGGTTTTCTCTGGATATATGCCCAGGAGTGGGATTGCTGGATCACATGGTAGCTCTATTTTTAGTTTTTTAAGAAACCTCCATACTGTTCTCCATAGTGGTTGTACCAATTTACATTCCCACTGACAGTGTAGGAGATGTTTCATCTCTTGAAGCTGCAGTTTCCTCGTCTGTGATACAGGAGTGATAGTATCACATCTGCCTGCTAGTACTGCAGTGGGACAGAAATGCACAGTAACACGGAAAGCCCACAGCACAGTCAGGGGCTACTATCATCGTAGTCACTATTATCACCATCTTTACCATTTCAAAGGTATTCAGTGAACACTTTTAGAATTTAGCTGAAATAGATTTACCTACTCTCATTAATGGGGAACAAAATCTATCGTATTTCCTCTGAGAGGCCCAACCCATCAATCTCTGGGCTGTGTGTCCCAGCTCACAGCATCTTCAACTGACTATACCGTGTAGATGATACCTGTCCTGACGTTGTTACTATTATGACTATTATTACTCTTCACATCTCCTCTACAGGTCGGGATCTGGGCCAATAAGATCTGATTTTATCCTCCTGCTTCATCTTCTTTCTCCTCGGAAAATAAAGCCGTGCAAAATTCTTAGCGAAACTTTCCACTGTTTCTCTCTCCACCAATAACTTCTCTGGCTGTCTTGCAGATCCTCTTCTCACTGTTTCCACGTGCCTGAGATGCGCTGATATTTTTTTGAAATTGTGAGTTTATTGTGGTTCTCAATGCCTTTTTATTTTCTAATTTTGAAATAGAGAGACAAGTCAGTTTGCTTTTTTTTTTAAAGTACAACATTGGCTCATAAGTGATGCCTGTTCATGAACGAATCACACGTAACACTAATAGCATAAGCTGTAAAGTTTGAAAAGGCCTTCTGAGGGGTTGAAGGCTGAATTTTTCTTTTTTTAACTTTTATTTTATATTGCAGTACACTTAATTGTTGTGTTAGTTTCAGGGGTACAGCAAAGCGATTCACATGTCTTATTCTTTTTCAAATCCTTACCCATTTAGGTTGTTACAGAATATTGAGCAGAGCTCCCTGTGCTACACAGCAGGTCCTTGTTGGTTACCTATTTTGAATATAGCAGTGTGTCCATGTCGATCCCAGCCGGTTTTTAAGGGCAGGTGTTTATGAAGCCTTAGGGGCACTTGGGTGCGCTGGATGGTAGTAATTCGTCCTTGTGTAGCTGGGAATTTCCCCCATTCCAGCCACAGGGAGCTGAGCCAACACAAATGCCAAAACTGAGGACGGGCCGAATGAACCTGAGGTCTCTGAGGACATGGGACTCACCTGGGCCGGGCAGGCCACAGCTTGAGGCACTTGCTGCCCTCTGGCGCCACCTACTGGTTCTCTTCCCCCTCCATCCCAGAGCTTCCTCACGCTCAAAAATCAGAAACAAGTGACGATTTTGAGCTGGTCGCATTCTCTTTTATCAATATAACAGTTGTGGGAGCAGAGAGATGGCGTTCTGATTCCTAAAGTGGTACATTCATGCTCGCCCTTTGTCGAAAATACAAAAACAGCCCGAAGATAAATCCCAGCTATAAGCAAGGCCCTCCCACCCATAAAGCACCACTTTGAAATAACCACTGTACTTATTTTTGGTACCAACCTTTCCAGTTTATCTTATGACATTATTTTCTCATGTGTATTATATGCATATCATATTTATTATAGGTATTTTCTCTATACATATAACATTAGGGGAAGATTAGTGTTACTTTATTTTGTTTTTCCTAGATTTTGTTTTGTAACCTGACTGGTTCTACTTAATACACACTTTCCCACAAAATAACTTTTTCTTTCAAGTCGAGGTGTCTGAACATTGTCATCACAGAAACATTCCGTAACTGTGTAATATCCGCCTCCCATTGTTTGATATTTCACTTGATTCTGCATGATATCCTTGGATACAAACTTGCTTGCTAAGAATTTCATGGTTTCATGATTTCATAGCAATTTATTCCTAGGAACCAAATATCCGAATCCACCGACTGTAGGTTTTTATATGGCTCTGGCTTCTCACTGCCTAACTGCCACCTAGGATGTACCAATTTGCATCCCCACAAGCAGCGCCTCTTTCCCTGCATCCTCACCAACATCTGGTGTTATCATTTGTTAAAAATCATAGCCCACCTGGTATGTTTAAAAATGGCATCTCTTTGCTTTAATTTGCTTGGGGGGCAGTGCAGTCCAGCCGCAGACCAGCTGTGTGACCTTGGGCCAGTCACCTAACCTCTCTGTGCCTCCATTTCCTCGACTGTACAGTGGGAATAAAGGGAGTAGTGATGCCTCCTAGGCTTGTGTGAGTCTGGAATGAGGCAATACGTGGACAGCCGCTCGCACATAGGGCAGTGTAAGCGTCGCTCTCACTGTTTCCCTCGGTTAACTAGAGAAGGGCTGCATTTCTCAGTAATCTGTTCGGTTGGGTGGGTGTCATTACCCCAAGCTCATAGCAGCTCTCTTGAAACAATATTATTTATTTGTGAGCAACATTGGTTTCTCTGACATTTACCATCAGGAAGATTTGATCTACATTTTACCCAGTGGAGTAGAAAAGACTTTAGGATACTAACCTGAAGGGATAACTTTCAATTGTATGGCCTTTTAGAATTTGAAAAGCTGCTTCTGATTTAAAAATAATAATAACAAGATGTATTCATAGATAGATAGTATGACAGGGAGGTGGATAAATTTGAGCTAAAGCAAATATAGCAAAATGCTAATTGTAGAATCTAGATGGTGGGCATGCCTGTGCTCGTGGCACAACTCCTTCACGTTTTTAAGTGCTTGACAAATATCTTTAAAGTCATTAATGGGGGGAGCTGCTTTTGAGACATTATTTCATTTCTTCACTCTGACCAAGCAGATTCCTTGGTCTCTTGAGCATATCTGTCTTCCCTGGCTGGGTTCTGAGTGCTGGGGTCATGGGGTCTTGCCTGTGACCCTTCCCCTTTGTAAATCTGCTTCCCCCAGCAAAAGACTAATGGCCCTGGGGGCTTCAGCCATCCCTCACCCACACACGTGTCTCCAGCACCCGCCCCTTCAGGGAGGGCCACCTGACACTGACAGCCACGCACAGCCCTCCCCTGACACACCGGAGCGGCACCTCAAGTTCAACCAGATCAAAACCAGAGGCACCATTACCATCAAGAACCTCAAGTTCTATGTATACACAATGGAATATTACTCAGCCATAAAAAAGAATGAAATCATGCCAGTTGCAGCGACATGGATGGACCTATCGTACTAAGTGAAGTAAGTCTGACAGACAAAAACAAATATCATATGACATCTCTTATATGTAGAATCTAAAAACTGATACAAATCAACTTTTTTACAAAACAGAATCAGAAAACAAACTTACGGTTACTAAAGGGGAAAAGAGGGGAGGGATAAATTAGGAGTTTGGAATTAGCAGATACACACTATATAAAATAGATAAGCACCAACGATTTACTGTATAGCACAGAGAACTATATTCAATATCTTGTAATAACCTATAATGGAAAAGAATCTGAAAAAAATGTATATATATATGTATATATATACACACACACACATATATAACTGTATCACTTTGCTGTACACCCGAAACTAACACAACATTGTAAATCAACTTTAGTTAAATTGAGAAAAAAGAGCCTCAAGTTTCCTCCCATCCAGCCCCACTCCAACCCTCTCTTGCAGCTCGCAGCCCAGCGCTGGCATCGTTTGTGCTGCAGCATCCCAGGACCACCTTCCCCTCTGTCCACGAGAATAAAATAACCCCATCGCACGTCAGCACTGCAAGCACCGGGTCCGATCTCTCAGGACACGACACCCCTGAAGAATCAAGGTCCAACTCTTTCACCATCTGGCCGACCTCAGCTTCCCGAGGGAGAATTTTTAACAAGACAGCGGCCGGGGCAGAGTGAGTTCATATGGCACAGGTGGTTTGTATGGTTTTGAGCTTGGGGACGCCGCAGGGGAGCTTGGGGACGCCGCAGGGGCTCAGACCACCACAGGGCCTGAGGACAAGCTCACCGCTAAATCAGTGGCTCCTGCTCTGGTCACCTAGGTACCCCTTCCCTCCTTGCCCCGCTCCCCGTTTCCAATAGGATTAGGAGACGCCACTAAGCATTGTGGGAAACTCCCTCCAATTCCCTTCTCAGGAGGCGTTGATTATGAAAGCCCAGGCCCGGTGTTTTATTCCACCTATTGACCAGAGAGTCCCCTGCTGTCTTGGGATCCTTCACAGGCCTGAATAGGCTCTAGTTTACAAAAGCAGTCGCGGCGGGGAAGCTTTAGACGGTGCCGTCCTACAGGTAACCATTGTGTGCGGATTATTCATGTCCTGCTAACTTTGGAGGCCTGAAGTCGGAAGGGGCCCGCCTTCAGAAGCGATGATAAACAGCTCTTAAAGGGTCGCACAGGTCAGTGAGAAATGGGATTTGACTGACACCGATTCTATTGACCCAAGGATTTTAAGAACAGTTGTCAAGGAGAAAAAGAAGCCGCATTCCACAGCTGGGCAAAGAGCCTGGACTCAGGGGCTGTGACAGAGCGCCCTCTGCTGCTCATTCAATGCTCTGCAGGCCGTGAAAGCAAATGCAGAGAAAAAACCCTCGAGACAGCAGAGGCCACGGGGACCAGCTAAATGGCCTCATAGTCCAAGCCCTGCGTTTCTTTAATGAGTTTTTTTAATGCACTTTCATTAAGCTACGATTTACACCCCCACTGTAAAGGTAGAGTTGGATGGTTTTTAGTACATTTATAGTTATGCAACCATCACCACAATCCGGTTCTGAAATGTTCCCATCACCCGGCAACGTTTCCATCCTCAGGAAACCAGAGTTGCTTTCTGCCTCTATCGTTGTGCCCACCCTAGGAATCTCACATAAATGAAATCCTGCAGTCAGCAGGCTTTTGGATCCGCTTCCTTCACTTCATGTAATGATTCTGAAGTTCATTTATGTTGCTGCAGGGCTCAACAGTATTCCTTCTGTAGAGCACAAGGACCTCTGCTCACTACTGTGTAATGACCTCTATGGGAAAAGAATCTGAGAAAGAGTGGATACATGTATATGTAGAACTGATTCACCTTGCTGTACACCTGACACTAACACAACATTGTAAATCCACTGTACTCCAATATAAAATGGAAACAAATTTTAGATAGTATTCCTTTGTATGGATTTACCACGTTTTGTGTATCCCCTCACCTGTTGGTGGACATCTGGGTTTCTGACTTTTATGAATCATGTTACTAAGAACATTTGTAGACAAGTCTTTGTGTGAACGTGTGTTTTCATTTCTCTTGGGTAAATACCCAGGAGTAAAATTGCTGGGTCACATAAGACTTTTTCAAAACCTGCCAAATTGTTTTCCAAAAGAGCTGCACCATTTTACATGCCCACCAACAAAGTAGGAGGCTTTTAGTTTCCCTGCGTCCTGGCCATCACAGCCCGGGCACGCCTGCTTCCCGCCTCTTAGGGATGGATCCTTTTCTCTGGACCTGTTCCCCATTCTGGGGGCTCAAGTCCACTTAAGAGGTTCCCTCTCTCTCTGCCCCACATTTGACCCACGGAAGGGAGGTTCTCTACAAAACAGAAATAGAGTTACAGATGTAGAAAACAAACTTATGGTTACCAGGGGATAAGGGAGGGGAGAGATAAATTGGGAGATTGGGATTGACAATACACATTATTATACATAAAATAGATAACTAATAAGGACCTACTGAACTCTACTCAGTACTCTGGAATGGCCTATATGGGAAAAGAATCTAAAAAAGAGTGGATATATGTATACGTATAACTGATTCACTTTGCTGTACAACAGAGACTAACACAACATTGTAAATCAACTATACTCCAATAAAAATTAATTTAAAAAATAAATACAAAAATAAAATCAGTTGCAAAATTTTTTTCTTTTACAATGTTATGCTAATTTCTGCTATACATTACATTACACACATTACATTTTTTTAATATTATCCTGTTGCTTCTTTTTATTTGTTTTTGTTTTTCCATTTTTTATAAATTTTATTTATTTTTGGCTGCACTGGGTCTTCGTTGCTGCACGCGGGCTTTCTCTAGATGTAGTAAGTGGGGTCTACTCTTCGTTGAGGTGCCAGGCTTCTCATTGCGGTGGCTTCTCTTGTTGTGGAGCACAGGCTCTAGGCACGTGGGCTTCAATAGTTGTGGCCCGTGGGCTCAGTAGTTGTGGCTCGCAGGCTCTAGAGTGCAGGATCAGTAGTTGTGGCGCACAGGCTTAGTTGGTCCGCGGCATGTGGGATCTTCCCGGGCCAGGGCTCGAACCCGTGCCCCCTGCATTGGCAGGTGGATTCTTAACCGCTGTGCCACCAGGGAAGTCCCTACATTCTTTTTAATATTCTTTTCCGTTATGATTTATCCTAGGAGATTGGCTATAGTTCCCTGTGCTATATAGTAGGACCTTGTTGTTTATCCATTCTAAATGTAGTAGTTTGCGTCTGCTAACCCCAAACTCCCCGTCTATTCCTCTCCCTTCCCCCCTCTCCCCCTTGGCAACCACAAGTCTGTTCACTATGTCTGTGAGTCTGTTTCTGTTTTGTAGATAACTTCATTCGCAGCTGCAACATTTAAATGCCCTGGTGGTGCAGTGGTTAAGACTCTGCGCTCCCAGTGCAGGGGGCCCAGGTTTGATCCCTGGTCAGGGAACTAGATCCCACATGCATGCCACAACTAAGGAGCCCGCCTGCCACAACTAAGGAGCCCACGTGCTGCAACTAAGGGCCCCGCCTGCCGCAACGAAGACCCGGTACAACCCAATAATAAAATTTTTTTTAATAAATAAAATAAATGCAAAGAAGTCTCACGTGAAGACCCGGATGGCCAGCTTCTCCTGAAAACCTGGACGTTGCCGGCAAGCCTGCCCCGCGCTCCTGGCTGGCGGCAGTCAGCTGGCGCTGGGTGGCAGCTGCTGCTTCAGGTGAGCCTTGTGTCCTGGTCCCCACAGTCCACTTCCTGCTGCCTCTGCATCCCTGAGGTCAGGGCCATTGCCATGTGCCCCGCTGGGGTTTTTTAATCATATGGTTAGAATAAAATTGGGAAACTAACCAGTCCTAGAGCGTATTTGAAGAAAAAAATGGGAGAAAATTAATTTCCCCT
This sequence comes from Delphinapterus leucas, assembly GCF_059928025.1. Lineage (NCBI taxonomy): Eukaryota > Metazoa > Chordata > Mammalia > Artiodactyla > Monodontidae > Delphinapterus > Delphinapterus leucas. The sequence goes on along the minus strand of NC_143142.1, from coordinate 1,860,576 downwards.
GTGAAAGTAAAGGCCATGTCTCTGTTTCGTCCACCTGCTCGAGGTCACTCATTTGGGTCCCCTGTGACGCCAGTGGCATCTGAGCTGGTGACTCCCGGCTCTGAGCCTTGATTATTTCATTCTTCCAACAAACAGGTACTGAGTTCAAGTCCAGTAAATGGCCCCCAAAATACACATACAATGGCTCGTGAGATGCAGCCAGACTGCATCATCTGAATGGTAATTATCCATGTTGATATTAACCTCGACCAACGTTTAATCCCAGGACAGCTTCCTTCCGGTACCCAGCCCAGGAGGTTTTCTCCTGGGATATTTTCCACCACGTCACTCTAAATGTTTGCTTCGGCCAAAGGTAATTTAAGAGCCATACAGTAACTTTCAAAGTGTCATTGTTAATTACTCGTCCTTTATTCTTCAGCAAAAATACTCAATTCTGTGGACAAAAGTAGATTTCAAAGTACTGTTGTGTGATGTAACACAACCCCGAATCAGGCCTGAGGTCTATGGTCTCAGAGACTTCGGCCAGTTCGACAGCATCCAAGAAGAATCCAGGGTGGGTTTTTCCACCAAAGTGCCAAGCTTTGAAATAACTTTTGCAAAGGCTGGCACGTGATGGAATTGTTCCTAACAGGCCTTGGCGTCGACTTCCAACGATCCATTCACTTGTCGTTCACAAGGAAATGCAGTTTCCCTCTCACGGAAATGGTTCACTTTGTCATGAATGAACAGAAGCAGGAAAATTGAATCAAACTAAGATGTGTTTCACCTGCTAGAACCGTCTCTGAACATTTAACAGATGAGAGCCTGGGAGGCAAGAAGATTTGGGGTAAATGGTGTGGGTTCCACCCACCGCCCCTGAAGCTCTCCTCCCCACCCCGCGAACCCTCCAAAGGGGCAACGGTTGCCAGATACTTCAAGGGATGATTTCTCTAAGTGTGGGGTTTTTTTTTCAGTCACAAAATTTTGATCAGTTGCTAACTGGCACTGTGTACTTACTTTTTAATTTTTATTGGAGTACAGCTGATTTACGGTGTTGTGTCAGTGTCAGGTGCACAGCAAGGTGAATCAGTTATACATACACGTATATCCACTCTTTTTTAGATTCTTTTCCCTTATAGGTCATTACAGAGTACTGAGTAGAGTTCCCTGTGCTCTACAGTAGGTCCTTATTAGTTATCTGTTTATATACAGTAGTGTGTCTATGTCCATCCCAATCTCCCAGTTTATCCCTCCCCCCTTCTTCCTTGGTAACCAGTTTATTTTCTACATCTGTGACTCTATTTCTGTTTTGTAAATAGGTTCATTCGTACCGTTTTTTTAGGTTCCACATATAAGCGATTATCATATGAAACTTGTCTTTGTCTAAGTGTTTTTAAGGCCACATGAGCTGTGGTTGTGTGACACCCCTGGAAGAGAAGCTCTTCTTACTCCCCAGGACAGTGGGATGGGCCCGCTCCTGGGGCACTGTTTTGAAGTCCTGGAACAGGCCTTCCACGGGAATGCTCTGGTCAACAAGGATGATCTGCAGGGGTTGTCACGAAGCTTCAATACTGAGATGAGCAACAAACGTGGAGTGTGACATGTCCTGTGATGGACCCTCCTGCAGAGGGGCAGCTCCGTGTTCTCCACGGGTCCAGTCTCAGCACCCCAGAAGCTTCTCCCGACTCCTCAGACCCTGGCTAACCCAGCATCCTTCTTACATATGGGGAGACCGAGGCCCAGAGAAGAAAGCAGAGTCAAGAAAAGATACCATCATCAAAGTGACGGTGATGGGATGAAACGTGTCTCAGAATCTATGAAAACTGATCTCAATCAAGCTTATTGACGGGGCAGGCAGTGAAAAGGCAGGTGATGTCATCTGAAACTGTGCTGTTCGAGACTCGTTTCTTTGAGGGGAAGCCTGGCATCTACCTGTTCAAATGAAAATACGTCCCCAGTAGGATTTCAGCTCCACAACAGCCAGGCCCCATCCCAGCTTCTCCCTCAATGGAGACACCTGGTCCTTCATCCCCGGTACTTGGCTGGTCCCCTGGTTCTGCCAGCGCTTCCTTGTAAACACCCCTGTGTCTGTCCTCTCCTCCGAAGCCCACGGCTCTACCCTTGGCAAGCCCCTGCCGCAGACTTCTGGAGAACCCCAGTTGCAGTCTCTACGGTTACAATTCGTATAGAGACCTCACAGGGAAAAGCCATCACTGAGAAGGTCAGTGGCATTGTCCGGAAGAGGGCAACGTGGACGCCCCAGTGGGAGCCGGGCTCCCGCCATGACCCGTCACGTGAATGTCTCAGCTCCGCCCTCTGGCTTCTGTATAAGGTGTAGGGCCAAGTGTGAAATTTAGACGGGGAGCAGGAAAAAGGGCCGTTAGAGACACTAACATAGGACACTGCCCCATCTGCGTGGTCTCGTTTTCGACCCCTCTTGGTGGTTGTTTCTCTTTTAAGAGTCTTTTAATTCATTATTATTTTTTTACCTGAAGTATAATGATTGACAATGCTGTGTTAATTACCGCTTACAGCAGCGACTCAGTGAGACACGTACCCACATTCTTTTCTTTATGCTCTTTTCCAGGATGGTTTATCACGAGACATTGAATACAGCTCTCCGTGCCATACAGTAGGACCTTGGTGTTTGTCATGGTGTCTTTATTTGCTACTTAATGTCATGCTTCCTGGGAGATGAAGATACTCTCGAGGTGAGAACAGACCTGCCCAGATTCTGGGGGTCCCGTCCCGTGACTCGGCACGCAGTCCACCCTCCAACAGCCACTGGACCCAGCAGGGCCACTAGACCCAGTCCCCTTCCCCAGGGACCCACTGACCCAGCCAACATTGGATGGTAACCCCCCCAAAAGTTGGCAACCTCCACGCCAGGATGCACTCGGTACCTGGGCTGGGGCAGGTGAGGTTTCACCGGCTGAGTCACCCGCCAGCCACTGCCAGGCCCTGCCTGAGACCCTGCAGCATGCGTGCGCCTGGCCCTGAGCCCCTATGCTCAGCCCAGCCCCCGAGGAGGACGGAAGGCAGAAGGCTGCGTGTCACAGAGTGAGGGCGAACAGGGAGGGCCCAGGCATGCAGGGTGGCGGGGGTGAGGCCCGGGCGCCCGAGAACCCATCCCAGGAGGCAGAGGGAGCAGCGCCTGAGGGCACAGCCAGCCCCCCAGGGCAAAAGCTCCATTGTCCCATCGGACCCACAGACACCCGCTCAAAAACAAAAGGATTAAGAATTATAAGATGGCAAGTGTTATGGGCCGAACTGTCCCCTCCCCCCAAGCACCCAGGACCTCAGAATCTGATCTTAGTTGGAAATAGGGTCCTTGCGGATGGAATTGTTAAGATGAGGTCATCCTGGGGTTGAGTGAGCCCCTAACCCAGCAGGATTGGTGTCTTATGAAAAAGGGGGAATTCGGACACAGACCGGAGTGCAGAGAGAAGAGTGTGAAGACACAGGGGGGCACAGGGCTGCCTGCAGGCCAAGGAGAGACGCCTGGGACGGATTCTCCCGGACGGAAGGAGCCAGCCCTGCGGCACCTGCCCTGTGAGACGATTCATTCCTGCTGGTCAAGCCGCCTGCTCTGCAGTGCTTCGTCACGGCTGCCCCGGGACACTTACAAAGAGACTGCAGTGCACTGAACCCCCAGCACAGGCCCTCCTGAGTATGGGGCCTCGTGTGACCACACCGGTCTCACCCAGGAGGCCGGCCTGCTGGCTTCCGAGTCCCACCAGCGGACGCCTCCTGATTTTGCCTTCTGAGCGTGCATTTCCCCTCTTCTGCTAATGGCACTCCGATCTGGGTGGGAGGCACCCCCAGCTCACCATGTGCATTCTTTGGGGGGGGTGCCCCAGCTCTGGGCACCAGGCTATCCAGGTGGCCATCACCATCCCATCTCCCCGGCCATGCTTAGCAGACACAGGGATGGGAAAATGACCTGACCTGGACAGCGCCTGAGAGTTCTGCTTGATTCGAGGGGCAAACAATGAACTTGGAGATGGCCTGACCGAGAAAGAACTAACAGAGGGAGGCATTCTTAAGCTCTTACGTGTTTCAGGATCATCTCGGGGGCTGAGTGACACGCATGGCTAAGCCGGTCCCCGAAGTCCGTGGGTCAGCAGTTCTGGGCTGGGACCAAGAATCCGCGTCTCCAGTGACCTCCCAGGCGATGCCGATGCTCCTGGCCCAGGAAGCCCGCTTGGAGACCCATCAACAGAATGGAAAGCAGAGCCCAGAGTAAGGGCAGGAAGACCCGGCCGTGCCTGCAATCCATCCTCTCCCCGGGCTTTTATGAACGTGAGCTTCTCTCACACACACGGGAGTGGGTGTTTTACCTCCTCCGTCAAGAGATTCTAACGGATGCCTTCTGAATGACCGGCCCACCCCTCCTGCCTCATTGCACGTCCTCCCCAGGATGCTGAGGAACTGCGCCGCTCCCTCCGAGCTCGCCCGTCATCCCTCCGACAGCTGTCACATCCTCTCCTCCTGGAACCTTCTCCCATCTCGGTCTGGCAGTCACATTCCCAGAATGTTCAAAAGCCCGGATCAAGCCATGTGACCTCAGAATTCACCAGTTCGGCTATGACTGTACCTTGATTGTCCCAGCAGAGCCGGGAAGTGCGGGGGCCTGGCTTTCTCCAACCCGAAAGGGATGTTTCTCCAAAGGTTTCCCGATTGCGGGCTGGCTCCGGGTGGCTGCTTTAGGCTGCGGGGCAGGACTGTGTTTCTGAGAAGCAGCTCGGCGTCGGGGAGGGGTGTGGTGACTGAGGGCATGGGGGCCGAAGCCGAGGGCTGTGGGCTCACATCCCACCTCTGGGACGTGACTCCCACGCCGAGCTCATAAAAGGGGATGCGGCTTCTGCCTGGTGCTCTGGAGGTGCTCACTCTGAGATCCAGCCGCCATGCTGTGCGGAAGCCCAGGACACATGCAAAGGCCACGTGCGGGTGTTCGGCCACCACAAACCACCAGATGTGAGGGGGATGGGGCTTCTGCACTGCCCCGGGCACGCCTGATTGCTGCTGCTGAGTGAGCAGAACGGGAACCCCGGCGGAGCCCTGTCAACCCCCAAATCACGAGAGAGGATGAAGAGATGGCTGCTGTGGTCTCAGGTGCCTGGTTTGGGGGTAAACTGTCACACAGTGATAATAACAGACACACAGGAAGGAGGGCACTAGGTGACAGCAAAGGGGGCCTGTGTGGCTTTCACTGCCCGACATCTTAGTCCATTCAGACTTCTATAACAAAGCACCACAGACGGGTGGCATTTCTACATGGTTTTCTCATGGTTCCGGAGGCTGGAAACCCAAGGTCAAGGTGTTGGCAGATCTGGTGTCTGGCGAGGACCAGCTTCCTGGTTCATAGTCTTCTCACTGTGTCCTCGCCTGGTAGGAGGGGCGAGAGCTCCCTGGGGTCTCTTTTATTTGCTTTTTTTGTTTTTTTGTTTTTTTGCGGTACGCGGGTCTCTCACTGTTGTGGCCTCTCCCGTTGCGGAGCACAGGCTCCGGACGCGCAGGCCCAGCAGCCATGGCCCACGGGCCCAGCCGCTCCACGGCATGTGGGATCTTCCCGGACCGGGGCACGAACCCGTGTCCCCTGCATCGGCAGGCAGACTCTCAACCACTGCGCCACCAGGGAAGCCCCCTGGGGTCTCTTTTAAAAAGGCACTCATCCCATTCACGAGGGCTCCCCGCTCATGACCTCATCACTGAAGGCCCACCTCAAAACACCACCACAGTGGGATTACGCTTCAACGTGTCAATTGGAGGGGGACACAAACATTCCTTCTTTTGCAGCCAGTATCCATTCTGCTTCCTTCTGGAAACAGCTTCCATCTTCCTTCTGAGAACCACCGCTGTCGCCTTCCATCCATGAGCGCAGGGGGTGTCGACCCCATCCCCAGCTCCAGGGCTGAGCACACGACCCAGGCGGACAGAGCAGAGTCCCCTGGCCGCGGTGCTGTGTTCAGAGGTCTGACCGGGACTGAGTCTCAGTCCCTAGAACTCAAGGTGCAAGAGGTACCACAGTCACAGGGTGGCTCTCCCGACAGGACGCTAGCCTGGAGTCGTCGGTGCCCTTGGGAGGGGCTGCAGGAGCGGGGGGACCCAGACGGGTTGGGGGAGATGAAATCAGTGGCCAGAGTCGGGCCCTTCGGGGTCTGGCCATGTCTGAAACCAGGGCTCCCCTTCGGGCTTCACAGTTACGTGAGCCAAAAAAATCCCCTTCTTCTGCTGACGCCGCTTTGACTCAACTATTTGGCCCGTGTAGAACTAAAAGATGCCCTGAGTACACAGACCAAATCAGGGAGAGAGAACGTGGGCGACCGGGCGCCGTCTGGGCAACTCATCCCGCGGCATCCACACCGCATCCCGCTCGCTCTGGGTTTCCAAGACAACGGACCAGACGCCAGCAGCCCCTTCCCGTTTCTACTGTGCCCTGTCATCCTCACCACTGGCAGGTCCAATATAAATGGAAGAGTGGCTGCAAGAGGTTTTAGGGCCACCGTAACAAAACACCCCAAACGGGGCTTAAATCACCAGCGATGTCTTCTCTCACAGCTCTGGAAGCAGGAGCCCAAGGTCAAGGTGTTGGGTGTCGGGTGTCAGCAGGGCAGTCCCTCCTGGGGGCTTGGGGGTGGAAGTTCCCTCTTCTCTCCGGCCTCCCGGGCTGCGGCATCCTCGGGCCCCTCAGCTTGTAGGTGCGTCACTACGGCCTCCGCCTCCACCCTCGCCCGGCCTCCTCCCCGCGTGTCTCCTCTAGGCGGGCGCATCTGCGTCCAAGTTCCCCTTTCCTTTCTCTTACAAAGACACCACTCGTTGGACCAGGGCCCACCCTACTCCAGCGTGGCCTTCTCCAAACTCAACCATCTGCAAAGACCCTATTTCCAGATAAGACCACGTTCACGGCTACCAGGGGCTAAGACATAAACTTATCTTTTTAGGGGATGCAGTGAAACGTACCACACTGGCTGTGAAATGCCCACCAGTCCATTTCTTCGACTTCCATCCATGCTTCCAGAAACAGAATGCTGTCCTGACTTCTCCCTTCTCATGCAAGTTTAAAGCTCAGCGAGGAAGACGCTCAGCTTGGACTGTGTCCAGCTCTACGGACACTAACGGCCTCCCCATGACTTCCCGTGTGAAACGGGGCCCAGGCCTGGGGTCACCAAGGTCCCAGGGGCCCCGTCTCCCGGCCCCACCATCCTTAGCATGCAACCCCGTTTCCATGGTTACAAGAGGCTGCAGGAGGGAGTGTGGGAAGGGTGAAGGACAGAGGACAGAGCCAGGAGCTGAGCCTGCCCTCTGCACTCTGCCCAGACCTTCCAGAAGCCCACCTGGCATCTTCTGCTCGCCTCTCGCTGGCCAGATGCGTCAGGTGGCTGACCCTGGCAGGAAGGAAGGCAGGGACGTGGCCTGCCCCCTCCAAGCAAACCAGCCCCATTAATACAAAGACGGCGAGGCTGGATTTGGGGAAGTCGACATCTTCTCAAGGGCTTTTCTGGGTCCACGGCCTTGTCCTGCCAGCCAGCGGCTGCTCCCCAACCCCCCAGAGCGCCCCAGGTCTAGTCAGCTGGTCCCACCCGGAAGGCAGGCTGGGCAGACACAGCTCTCCTGCTTTTCTTGCTCTCTCCCTCCTCCTGTCCCCATCCGCCCACCCAACTAGTCATCCTGGCAAAAACAGAAAATGTTTAGATGGAGACGGGAAGGGAGGAAGCCTTAGGTCTGGTGGTCCAGAAACCCCAAGACCCTGGTCCCTCAGGAGATCAGGGCGCTTCTGGGGGCCAAGGAGACAGCAGGATGGGGAGAAGCCCTCTGTGGGGACAGTCGCTGTGCATTTTGTGTGTGCTTTCATTTGCTTGGCGTTTCTGCTCGCACGGGATACAGCCTCCCTTTCTGGTACCCAGCGCCCTGATTTCCCACCTGCGACCTCCCCAAACCGTCTCTGGTCCATTTGAGTGGAGCTGATACCAGCCCCACCCGAAATCGTTATTTGGTGAATGAATTAACTAGTGAATGGCCCATCCAGGCTCTGGAGAAGTCGAGCACATCACTGCCGCCCCCCACCCCCCGCCCACGTTAAACAGAGACACGCCCCCCCCCAGCTCGCTGTGGCCAGCGCCCTGCACGCGCTCAGCATCTCCCCGCCCACAGCTCATCTTCGCCGCGCTGGCAGGTGTGAAGCACGGCATCCCGGCGCCACCTCCCGCCAGCACGGTGCCTGGTGGGAAGCAGGTGGCCACAGCGCATCTGTCGGACTGCTACATCAAGCCAGGCGCGCCCGCCTGACTAGAGACAGACCTGGAGTCCCCAGGGGGGTCTGGGGGCCGGACGGGTCATTCACCCCGTTACTCGCACTTGCCTATTCAGCAGCTGAGCAGTGTCTCATTCACTTCACAGCTACGGAGAACCCACCAGGCACCAGGAGGTGGAGCGGCCCAGGGACAGAAAGGTGGCACCTGCCCCTTCCTGGGGGTCCCGGCAGCCCTTGCTGCCAGGGTGGGACTGTTCCAACGGGGCAGTCACAGCCACACGCGGCCCCTGAACACCTGCAGGGCGGCTGGCTCAACTGGGAAGCTGGTTTTTATTTTATTTTATTTTTATTCTAATAGCCACCTGTGGCTAGCAGTTTCCCTATTCGAGCAGATGTAGGAGGAAACAGACACAAAAACTAGAAAATGCAGGAGAGAAATTTCAGTGCTATTTCATTCCTTCTGTCTGTCCATCCATCACAGATATTCCAGTGAGCACCAGCCCTGTTAAGAAGTACCGTGAACGAAACAGAAACAGCGCCCACCCTGGTGGAGGTTACATTCCAGAGGGAAAGGGAAGACAAGAAACTCGTGAACGAATAAAACAACTTCCCACAGAGACGAGCGCCATGATGACAAACTGGGTGGAAGCGTTGGGGGCAGTGGCTGTTTTAGACGGGGTGGTGGGGAAGGCTGCCCTGAGGCGGTAACGTTTAAGTGAGGCCCACGTGATGAGAAAGAAGCGACCATGCAAAGACAGAAGGGAAGAGCATTGTAGGCACAGAGAACGGCAGGTGCAAAGGCCCTGAGGTTGGAGGAACACAGGGGAGTCCTGAGTAAGGCTGATGGAGAGTGACCAGAGGGGATGACGGTGGGAAATGAGGTCTGTGAGGAAGGCCGAGGTCAGACCACCAAACTGACCAATGCACAGTCACGATGCTATTTTAAGAGCAGGCAGTTCCCGTGTGGTTGACCCAACAGATTGATGGACAGCTGCCCACTGGCCCAAAGGATGTGAAGTTCAGGGCCCAAGGCTGTGAAACTTATCTCTTCAGAGTCTGCTACACAAAGCAAGAGACAGTGCGATAAACTCCTTAAAAAGTGTTTTCAATTCTGGCCAGATATCCTCTGGCCAGGAGGTTTTAAAAAAAACTCACTGCCGGTCTATCCATACAATGTAAAATTATTCAGCCACAAAAAGGGACGAGTCACGGACACATGCTACCACATGCATGGACCTTGAGAACATTATGTTTAGGGAAAGAAGCCACACACAGAAAGACACACGTATGATTTGAAACATCCAGAAGAGGCAAACCCACAGAGACAGAAGGTAGATTCGTAGTTGCCAGGGGCTGGGTGGGGAGGTGACCACCAGTGGGTTTCCTTTTGGGGTGAGGGTGCTGTGTTGGAATTAGACAGAGGTGTTGTAAATTACTAAATGCCACTGAATTACAGGCTTTAAATGGCTAATAAAATTACTAAAATGTTGAATTTATGTTTCATGAGTTTCATCTCAATAAAAATAAAGATTAAAAAAAAAGGCTGTGCAAGACAGAGAAGAACTCAAAGTAGAGTTGAAGACAGAACACTTATTGGGCGCCTACTGTTTGCACCCTTCAGGATGTTTCATACTCGCAAATTCAGTCCCCACTCTGCGAGGACGGTACTGTTATCATTAGCTCTGATTCCTGAATGGGGCGGCCTGAGGAAGGTCCACACTGCAGGACTCGGGCTGGCACGGGACAGGAGAGGAACAGGTCATCAAGCTCTGCTAACCCTCTTTGCTGGAAAGTTCCATTCAAATTGATTTCCTGGCAGCTGCCTATTCTCTGCCGCTGGTCTCGTGGATTCTGCCACCAGTACTGCACCCGTTTTATGACTCTGTCGCACACAGTTCAACATTATTTATGGGAAGTCCTTCCTTATTATTCTTTTTTATCAGAAATGTCCTCTTTATTCTTCCTAGATGAATTTGAGAATCAGTGGTTGACATTTTCAAAGATATTAGAGGAAACATTTTCCTCTTAAAATATGGATCTTTCTACCCAGAATTATGATGTTTATCCTCATTTATTTAAAAGTCCTTTTACATCCCTTGTAAGAGCTCAGTTTTCTTTAAACAAGCCACCAAACTTCTCTCCTTGCATATTAAAAAAAAACCCTTGTTATAACGTCAGAATTAAAGATACTAAATTTTTAGAAATGAACAATGATGAAAATTTAGATGAAAGAAGACAATTATATCTATGAAAATCTTGTGCCCTGTTAAATACAGATTCTTAGATTAAAAGAATAAGTAAATGAATCAGTTCTGTTTATCTTAGGGAAATGTATCATTTCTGATAGGTTTTTAAATATTCTGAAAAGGGTCCCTGACAATTCCCCTCCACCCCCTCCTAGACCGCAGGTGGGGACCACTGCTCTGAGCCACCAAAATGTGGGGCTATCTGTGGCCAGCCACTAGGGACCTCCCCTCACTTACCCATCTCCCAGGCTCTTCCCCAAGACAGCGATGGGAACGGAACCCAAGCCTGGGGCCATCTGCCATCCCCGTCACGGCCGACATGCAGCGTGCCCTGTAAGAAACCAAGAACACGCAGGTGAAACACACGAATCACTTTCAGGTCCTCCCAGGACCAGGAAAGGGCCCCAGAGAAGCCTCAGCCTCACTCACAGGACAGCCCTCCTCTGGACCAGGGGATGGATGCAGCATGGGAGGGGCCTGAGGGACACAGACCCTGGGCATGCTGACCACTGGCACCTCTTCTGACAAAGGGTCTTTAAACATTTGTTCTGTATTTAAGGGAAGGATGCAAGCTCATCCCCACTCCCAGCACATCCCACCCGGCAAGGTCGAGCCCTCGGCTAACGAGATCCACTTTCCTTGGCAGGGATCTGGGAAGCGGCCTTTGTTGCTTTCCCATCGCATTTCTGTGATGGCTCAAAACGTCTTTACGGGGCCAGCCCCGGCGTCCAGCAGCAACCCTGGCAGGTGAGACAGCCTTCCTGAAAGGTCTGTGACCCTGACCTGCACAAGAGAAACCCCTGGGCCATCCTTCCAAAATACACACGCTCCACCCCAACCTTCTGAGTAGGAATCCTCCGGGTCAGGTACAGCATCTGTATTTGAAAAGCTGCCCCAAATGATTCCAATGAGCCCCACTAATAAAGAACAACCCAGCCCTTCCCGGGCATCAGTGTAACTTCAGCTGCAACGAAGCACGAAGCCTTCACCTCCTTGGACCCTTGGGTTTCTCACGCCGGACTGTCTGGGGGTCACGTGTGGAAAGAAGATGTGATTTTCCCTTAATCCGTTTATAGACCAACCACCCCTAGGCAAGCTCCAGACCTGGGCCTCTTTGATGGAATAATGTGATGCTTCTCGTCCTGCAAGGATAGGTGTGACTCACCCCGGAGGGTCATCTCCGTGATTTTTCAACAACTTTGGTTTTGCTCGATAGCTTTGATACGAAAGGAATTCCATGGGAGGAATTCACAGCGCACTCAATTCCTACTACTGGAATTTTTTTCAGTATCACAGGCAAATAAGAAGTTAAAGCGAGATAAATATCTGAACTTTAAAAAATGTTGGGCCGTCATGTAAAACAGCAGAGTCTACAGTTTCGTCCTGATTAATCTGACAGAACCTTAAGTGTGAGTTTTTCATGGTGCTGATGTGTCTGGAGTGTGAATGGGGGGAGGCGGGGGGAGCACGAAACTGCCTTCTTCCTACCAGATGAGCATCTCCGTGCCGCGCGGGCTGCGAGACCACCGAGCTGGGGTGCGCACCCCCGGAGATACGGGAACGAGGAATGCGGAGTGAGTGTTTAATGGGGACAGAGCCTCAGTTTGGGAAGATGGAAAGAGTCCTGGAGACGGATGGGGGTGATGGTTGCACAACAGTGCGAATGTACTTCAGGTCCCTGAGCTATACACTTAAAAGGCTTAAGACGGGAAACTTTATGTTATGTGTATTTTACCACAATTCTTTAAGATGCTTGGTTGCCAAAACCAGCTCTTCCCTGGGGGTCAGGATCCCCTTCCTTTTCTCTACTTTTCAGGAGTTAAAATTGATACCTAGGACTTCCCCGGCGGTCCAGTGTTTAAGACTCTGCATTTCTACTACAGGGGACTCAGGTTCGATCCCTGGTCAGGGAACTAGATCCCACATGCCGCGTGGCGCAGCCAAAAAATTAAAAAAAGAAAAAAGAAAAAAGAAGAAAGATCAAAGGTCACAGATTATCAATCCTCTCTGTAGCTGGGAGATGGATTATTATTATGTGGCTCTGCCTAGAGGTTCAGAACTCCTTTTGGGGACCTCCCAGGTATCACAAGGGGTAAAGAGATGAGTAGGATGTGCTCCATTGAGGAGGCTGGGGACATACAGCCCAGGAACACTGCATGTCACGAGGGGTTCGCGTTTATTCTAATTCAGATCATTCTTTCCTTCAGAATCCAAATATAAAGTCAGGTGTGATAAGTCTTAGAAAGAAACACATGAACTGTTCTGGGAGTCCAGAGAATGAAGAGCTTCTAGTGTAACCCATGTGGGCCCCAGGGCCCTGGTGGACCAGGCTGCATATAAGGAGATGCTCTTCGTGAACCAGGCAGAATAAAGGGCAATTCCAATCTCTGTGCTTCTAGAAAAGATTTCAGGCATCTAATTCATAATCCATAGCCATCTTGTTAAATCTACTCTTTATTCTGGGAAGAGTTCTGGATTTGGAAACATTGGAGCCATTCCTCTGAGCATCTTATTTCCTTTGTCTCCAGTTCTCCACACTTGGAAACCTCTCACTGATTCCCCCACATTAGCCCACTTCCCCCAGAAAAATACCCTTCCTAGCACCCAGCTTCCGGGAATTTTCAGTTCCTCTTTCTTGGCTTCCCCTCTTGTTCAACTACTGCGGCCTCTGGGTCCTTTTCTGTTTGATTTCTCTCCACTTCACCGGTTTCACCCTCGTTTTCCCAACCCCCCACCCCGTGACAGAGACTGCTAGACCTGGGTCAGCACACAAGCCCCTCCCCTCTCATCCTCTCTTGTCTTTTCCCTTCTCGCCACCCACTGCCCTGACTCTGTCCTGCTCGTGAACAATGGGAGCCGCGAGGGAGGCAGGTGCTCATGGCAGGCAGAGGAAGCTGGCTGAGTCAGGCTCTCCCCGTGGGAGGGCTGGTGGGTGGTCAGGGATGTCTGGAAGCACTCACGTCGTGGTGGGTTGTGTCTGTTCACGGAGAGCACCCGGTCTGAACAGCCCCGGAGGTGCCCACAGCTGGACAGATCATCCCGATTCCGCACCATCGCTGTCCCCGGAGCCAGACAGGGAAGCTCCGCAGCGAAGTCGGATTCTGCAGGAGACCTCTCCCCGGGGCAGGGGCTGTTTGCATGCTTGGTGTTTTCTCCGCTGAGATGTTGCCCAGAATACCCCGCTCACGACTCTGCTTTCCAATCTAACTGCTGAAGGAAGGGGTTCTGACGGGCGTCAAGTGGGTGTGCAGAAGCATGAGTCACTGTGCTTCAAACACAGCAGCTGGGGTCACAGGAGGCCATCCACCGTGGGCACCAGCTTCCCGACTGGGGAGAGAAACCTCTCAGCCATCGCCCTTGAACCAAAAGCCTCAGAGCTGCTCCGGGTCTCCTGGGTCCCTTAGCAAGCTCTTTATTTATCCAGGGATCTCCAAACAGTTCATATCAGACATGGCTTTCCTATAAAACAACACATGCATCTAAAAGAATCCCTACTAACAGGCATTTCTCTCAAGAAGACATACACATGGCCAACAGACACATGAAAATGATGCTCAACTTCTCTAATTATCAGAGAAATGCAGATCGAAACTACAACGAGGTACCACCTCACACCGGTCAGAATGGCCATCATCAAAAAGTCTACAAATGACAAACGCTGGAGAGGGTGTGGAGAGAAGGGAACCCTCCTGCACTGTTGGTGGGAATGTAAGTTGGTGCAGCCACTATGGAGAACAGTATGGAGGTTCCTCAAGAAACTAAAAAAAGAGCTACCATATGATCCAGCAATCCCACTCCTGGGCATATACGCAGACAAAACTCTAATTCAAAACGATACATGCACCCCTAGGTTCACTGCAGCACTATTCACAATAGCCAAGACATGGAAGCGACCTGAATGTCCATCGACAGATGAATGGATGAAGAAGATGTGGTACATATATACAGTGGAATATTACTCAGCCATAAAAAAGAATGAAATAATGACATTTGCAGCAACATGGATGGACCTAGAGATTGTCATGCTGAGTGAAGTCAGTCAGACAAAGACAAATACCATATGATAGCACTTTTATGTGGAATCTAAAGTATGACACAAGTCAATTTATCTACGAAACAGAAACAGACTCACAGAGAACAGACTTGTGGTTGCCAAGGCGGAGCTGGGGGGCAGGGATGAATTGGGAGTTTGGGATTAGCAAATACAAACTATTATATATAGGATGGATAAACAACAAGGCCCTACTGTAGAGCACAGGGAACTCTATTCAATATCCTGTGAGAAACCACAACGGAAAAGAATATTTAAAAAAGAGAGAGAGAGAGAGAGTGTGTGTGTGTGTGTGTGTGTGTGTGTATAAAACAGAACCACTTTGCTATACAGTAGAAATTAACACAACACTGTAAATCAACGATACTTCAGTAAAAATAATAAAAATAAACAATTTTAAATAAGCAAATAAATAAAAGACATCCCTACTCTATTCAATAAAAGACACTTCACTAACCTAACTGGTCTTCCTCTATCCATCCTTGTCCTGCTTTAGGTATGTCTCACACAAGAGTCAAGGTGATGCCTCTAAGACAAATCAATTTCTGTACGCGTTCTTCCGCGGCTCCCATTTTTGTCACAGTGAAAGTCAAGTTCTTACAGTGGCCACAAGGTTCTGAGTGATCTGGTTCCCCACCCCCGAACCCCCAACACACACGCACACACACACGCACACACGTACAGGCACGCACACACAATCATCTCTCGTCTCGCCTCCTGCCGCCTCCTGCCGCCAGCCTTCAACACTCCAGGCGTGCACCCACCTCAGGACCTTTGCACATGCTGCTTCCACAGCCTGGAAACTCTTGGCCCAGAAATCCAAACGGACCACACTCTGACCTGTTCCGTGTCATCACTCAGAGACCCCCTTTTTTTTTGTTTGCCGTACGCGCGCCTCTCACTGTTGTGGCCTCTCCCGTTGCGGAGCACAGGCTCCGGACGCGCGGGCTCAGCGGCCATGGCTCACGGGCCCAGCCGCTCCGCGGCACGTGGGATCTTCCCAGACCGGGGCACGAACCCGCGTCCCCTGCATCGGCAGGCGGACTCTCAACCACTGCGCCACCAGGGAAGCTCAAGACCACCTTTTTGTCAGACCTTCTCTGGCCCTCCCACACCCCAGCACTCCTCTTCCTCTGAGATTTATTTTTCTCCAAAACTTTTCTCACACCTGGCGTAGATTTTACCTAATCATTTTGTTTATTGCCTGTCCTCTTCCTCTAGATTTTGCCCGGACGATTCACCGCTGTATCCCCAGCACGTAAAATATTGCCTGGCATGCAGGTGTTCTACAAGTATTTGTTGAGCAAAACAGCTTCATGTTTTGTGAAATAAAAGAGGAGGGGAGCGTGCACATTTCTTGTGGGAGGGCAGAATATTGCTATGTGTTTCCCAGGTCAAGAGAATACAACCTAAGAGGCATAATGAAGGCAACCATACTAGGTGGAGGGTGAGGGATCTGATGAAGGCTCTGAGTTGGCAGTTCTTGTGTTAGAGGCTCAGATGCAAACACACAGGAAACTCCTGAGCAGGAACCAGGAGCAAGTCGGGGGAGCGGAGGTTTCCTACCTTCCTTCTCTGCCTGGAACAGCAGGAGCCCTGCCCGCTCCGGAAGCTAGATTCCCCCACCCCCTCCACCTGGAGCCCACTTGCCGCCCACTCTCCCTTCTTGCAGTGAACAAGTGTCCAGACACCAACTGCAGCTCAGAATCACAATGTCCCGGAATCTTCTCTCTAGAAAAGCAACTCCTAAAACTCCATCAAAGCCCGGGTAGGGTGGGAAGATGCCCAGATCCTTCCATGTGAAGAGTCTCCATCCTGCTGCCCGTCTTGAGCTGCCAGCTCCTCGTCCTCCGGGCTGTCTCGGCATCAGCCACCAGCTCTGGGCACACTCCTGGCGGCGGGGGGGGGGGGGGGGGGGTCCCAGTCCAGTGGGTGCATCGTCCACATTCCTGTGACAACTCCTCTGAGCAGAGACATGGAAAATTCCGCCTCCCGCTGAATGGCTCTGATGCCACAGTCAGGGCAAAGCAAACAAACCCTGTGTCTTACCGACAAATGAAACAAACCACAAAAATCTCCTCCTCCAGTTGGGATGGTGCCCAAAACTCTGCACAGCCGCCCAGAAGCAGCCACAAAGGATCCACAGTAATTTATTTTTCTAGTCATGAAGAATCCCCTTTAGGAATGCATCGTCGGAGGGAAGACTTTTGTTTCCAGTCTTTTCATGAGCCTTTTGGTTACATACAAAGGTAAAGCCAAAAGCCTAGTCCGGATGCAGAATGTTCAAAAAATCAAGGTCACATGATAATAATTAACACGTACACTGTGTGTCAGGTGTAAATCTAAGCACTGTACATTTGCCATTCACTTAATCCTTCTATCAGCTCCATTTAACAGATGAGAAAGCCAAGGCACAGAGGGGCTAAGCAACTCGCCCAAGATCACACAGCAAGTAAGTGGCAGAGTCTGGATTCAAACCCAGAAAATCTGGCTCCAGAGTCTGAGACCTTCACACTCAATCACCTTTCTAGTTCCATAGGGTAAAAAGATCCTCTTCCTTGTGGGAAGAATGACCTCACTGGGGGTTATTACATGTCTGGGATTAGGGTGCCCGGATTATCGGGGCTGTGGTCAAGGGCACTTCCTTTGGGAACTGGTAAACTGGTCCCTACCAGGGCTTCCCTGGTGGCGCAGTGGTTGAGAGTCTGCCTGCCGATGCAGGGGACGTGGGTTCGTGCCCCGGTCCGGGAAGATCCCACATGCCGCAGAGCAGCTGGGCCCGTGAGCCATGGCCGCTGAGTCTGCGCATCCGGAGCCTGTGCTCCGCAACGGGAGAGGCCACAACAGTGAGAGGCCCGCGTACCGCAAAACAAAAACAAAAAAAACAAAACAAAAAAAAAAACTGGTCCCTACCAAATGCTGGCACACTGGGGAGCGAAGAGTAATAACCACATGAACCCAGTCACCCCATTAACACCTTCCCCCACTAGATGGCCATGGCCAGCTCCAGCATTTGCAAAATCCAGTACTACAAGGGCTGGCACGACATGTACCCAAGTGAAGTGGGAGAGGCGACAGGCAATAGGGAGGGGTGGAGAGTGTGGCAAACTGTAAAGTACCAACCTCCTCTGGGGCAACCATTTCTCAGCTCCCATGGTGGCTCCAGCACGGCCACATCTTCAAGTGTCTAAAGAGGAGCAGAAATCTGGCTCTTGATGTGAAAAGCTACCATTTCAAATGTTGGGGGCAAATTATTTTGAAAATGTACACACTGACAAAACAGAACATCAAGGAGGATGCACTGTGGAGGGCCCTAGTCATCCTTTGGGTATGACATCCATTTTCATTGACTGGTACCTGAGCACAGTCTGTTCTGATTGGTCAGTAACAGGTTGGCACTCATTCTGATTGGTCAGCTCTAAGCTGGAACATTCTAATTGGCCGGTGCCTGTACTCAAGGCAGTCCTATTAAGTAAGTATATCTGAGCGTTTTTTCCCTAAGGAGAAGGGCCATAGCTTTCAGTAGGTTCTCAGACTTGTCTGTGGCCCCTGAGGAGCTAAGAACCATCTATTTAAACACTCTGTTTCCTTTATATGTTTTCATTTCTATTGTTTCTGACCACTGATTATGCTTAATGCTGGCAGACCTTTTACCTGTTCCCATGCCAGCTCACTCTTGTCAGATCACGATTTTGTATCAGGAGCTGGGAGCCAGCCCCCAAGGCTCAATTTTGCTTGATCAAAGCCGATCCTGGCCACTTCATTTCTCCTGTCCCATAACAGGCTTAGGAATGGGCCTGCCTTCCAATTCAGCTATTGAGATACTGGGGCAAGTGGGCTGGGGGCAGAACTGAGGAGACTGGAACATTTATTTTTAAACAACACAGGAAAAATAACACTTTTCTGTTCTGTAGATATTTTGCGTCCATCTATGCGTGGATCTCTGGCAGCCATTTTGCAACCACGAGGAGAACTAGCTTGAGAGATGGAAAGGTCCTTGATAGTACAGACTCAGAAAATTAACTAGATCAGGAACCGTCCTGAATCCAAATTTCTTAATATGTGGAACACTAAACTTTCCTTGTTGTTTAAAGCCATTTCAACTGGGTTTTCTAGTACTGCAGCCAAGAGCATCGCCTAAACGATATACTAGTTCTAGCTATATGAATAACATATATTCTTAGACTACTAGCTATTTAGAGCATCTCAAGGGACCTTCCTGAGATTACCTGCTGTGTTATTAATCCCAATAACTGAGCTGGGGGGGACTCGGACACTTTTTTTTTTTGGACATCACCTTTTCTAAGTCCCACCTTTTCAGATGACAAGCTGGACCATGAGGTTGGAACGTACCCATGATCACCAGCCAGGCAGTGGCAAAGGCATTCTGACTTGGTCTGGGCACTTCCTCCTGGACTAACCCAGTCTCAGATTTGCAAAGTGTCAGGCTCCCGACAAGGTGTGTGCGACAAAAGGAAAGATAAGTGAAAACAGTAAGTTAAAATCTAAGCTGCTGTGCCCAGCTTTTTCCCAACACGTTTAGGCTCACGTCCCACGTGAAGGAAACTGAAAACGGGAGGTAACAGATTAGAGACTCAGGGAAGCAGAAAAGACCAAGGAAACTATAAGCAGACCCATAATCAAAGAAAAGGTTCGCCATTCCTTAAAAGCTTGGAAAGTGTGTGTACACTCACATCTTTTTAATTATTCATAGTCTGAGTGTATTATTTTTAATTATTCTTTTTTAGCAGTATTTTCTTTTGACTAGCCCACCACCAGCCATCATCCTGTTGTACAGATGGGGTTCCTTCATTCCTGAAACGCACTGCCGTCAAATGTGGAGAAATGATACCCAATCTGAGAAGGCAGCGTGTTCAAGAAAGCAGAGAAAGGGACTTCCCTTGTGGCACAGTGGTTAAGAATCCGCCTGCCAATGCAGGGGACACGGGTTTGATCCCTGGTCTGGGAAGATCCCACATGCCGCAGAGCAGCTAAGCCCCTGACCCACAGCTACTGAAGCCCGCGCGCCTAGAGCCCGTGCTCCGCAACAAGAGAAGCCATCTCAATGAGAAGCCCGTGCACCGCAACGAAGAGTAGCCCCTGCTCGCTGCAACTAGAGAAAGCCCGCACGCAGCAACGAAGACCCAACGCAGCCAAAAATAAATAAATAAATAAATTTATATATAAAAAAAGAAAGCAGAGAAAGCCTCTCCTTGGAGGTGAGGCTGGTTCTTGCACATAATGTAAAAATCACATGGCTCTATGTGACCTGTCCGTGGTGCTGTCCCTTGTTTGTTTATGTATGTATGTATGTACGCATGCATGCATGCCTCGCTGTGCAGCATGTGGGATCTTAGTTCCCCGACAATGGATCAAACCCACGTCTCTTGCAGTGGAAGCGCAGAGTCTTAACCACTGGACCGCCAGGGAGGCCCCTGTCACTTGTTTACACGATCTGCCATGCTCTGCAGTGCTGACCCCGGGGATGGACTCACCTTTGCTGGAGCTTGTCTAGGGAGGACAGGAGAATGGGAGGTGGGCTAGATCTTTGGGAGGAAAAGGGGAGGATTCACACCTGATGGCCTCAATTGATTCCGGGAAATAAGAGGTGAAGTCAGTCTGGGCAAAGAGCCCTGGGGAGAGCAGTGCCTGACGTAGGAACCTGTTCTTCCAAACATCACCCCCCCACACACGCCATGAGCACTGATGCCTGCACAAGGGCTCTACTCTCCTGTCCAGCCTAGGCGCTGCCCCTGCCACTCTCTGCTTCTGCCCTGGGTCCCACACCCTGAAGGTCAAGGTCTTGGTTTCTACAATTAACCCCTCTCTCTTGCATATCACTTCTTCTCTCTACATTCATTTCCCATTCAACACAGAACAAAACAAAACTCCACGGATCTACATTCCCCCCCAGCTCTCCCCCAATTTCCCTGCTCTCTACATAACGAAGCTCCACTTCCCTGAAGCCCTTCACCAGCCATGTCCATGCTCCTAAGCTCAGGGGTCTCCGCCCCCCACGCCTTCCCAGCAGCATTAACTCCCTCCTTCTTGAAGCACGTTCCTCCCAGGATTCTGGGTCGTCATGCTCTTTATTCTCTCACTGTCACGCCATCTCAGTCTCCAGGGCTGAATTCTCCTCCGTGTCCAATCCTCTCACTTGGAAACACCCTAGTTTTCATCCTTGGACCACTTCTCCACACCCTCTCCCTAGATGATCTCATGCCTACAGTTTAAGTACCATCAATACTCGGATGCCTTCCGAGTTTTAGATCACCAGCCCCTCATCTCTTGAGCTCTGGTCTCCCATATTCAGCTGCCAACTTAACTCCTTGACTTCCGTGTCTAACAGGTGCCCCAAACAAGCATCACCCTTGATTATCCGCTTCCAAACACACTGGCCTCCGAGCTCTCCTCCTCGTAGCCAACGGCCTCCCCATCCACCTGCTGGCCTGGACCGAACACCTGGCTGCCATCCTTGCCTCCTCTCTCTTCTAGCCAGGGTCCCTCCAAGAAACAGATTTATGACAGATGGTTTAAATGAAGAGCGTTTACTGAAAGGGCTACTTTCAGAGAAAGGTTGGGGGAGATACATGTACGACGGATGCTAAGGAGCCCAAAGACCTGTAAGAGGATAAAAAGAATTCTCAGAGGCCAGGAAAGCTGCATCCCTTCATGGTGAGAAGCATAATCAGGAAACTGTAACCGAGCAGGAACCCTCCCACATGTCCCCCACCTCTTGTTTGTAGCCAAGCTTTAGCCTCCCAGGCCTTCCCCCAGTTCCCAAGAGCAAATTTAATCAGAGAATGAGGAAGTGCAGAAACAAACAAAAGCAATCAGGCAAGACAAAACGAAAACCGTTTAGCCATCAAACAAAATCAAGGGCCTTTAGTTCCTCCTCACGGGCTATCGATAATATGCCGAGCCGCATCCTTGAGCTATTTTACAAACACTGAAACCCCTACCAGGATAAGAGCATGCTGCCCACAAGCACGCAGACCTCAGAAAGGTTGGAACCAGAAGGCGGGGGATGTTGACTCCCGATTACCCCCCCACCAACCAATCAGAGGTATGTGCATGAGCTGATCACATACCCTGTGACCCTCTCCCTCACGCTGTCTTTAAAAACACTTCCCTAACAGCCAAAGCCAAACTCAGAGGGTTTGGGTCCTTTGAATAGGAACTGCCCATTCTCCTTGCTTGGTGCCTGCAATAAACACCACATTTTCCTTCACCACAACCTGGTGTCAGTAGACTGGCTTAACTGCACGTGGCGAGTGGACACAAGTGTGGTTCTGTAACAAAACAACGAAGCTGCTGCTAAGGTCTGAATGTTTGTGTCCCCTCAAAATGTATATGTCGACATCCTAGTGCCCCAAGTGATGGTAGAGGGGTTTGGGAGGTGCTTAGGGTCATGAGGGTGGAGATAGGTCATGAGGGTGGAGCCCTCAGGGGTGAGATTAGTGCCCTTGTACGAGACCCCAAAGAGCTTCCAAAGGACACGGCGAGAAGTCTGTGACCTGGAAGAGGGCCTCACCCAACCTTGCAGGCACCCTGATGGTAGACCTCTAGCCCCCAAAACTGAGCAATAAATTTTCGTTTGTAAGCTACCCTGTCTGTGATATTTTGTTATTGCAGCTTGAGTGGGCTAAGACAACCAAGAGAGATGTGGTTCTGAAGAAAGGTGGGAGCAGTGAAGAAATACCCTAACCTTTTCCTCCTACCAGTGCTTCGCACTGAACAAACTAGTCAGAAATCAGAGAGTCAGAGGCTGGATGATGTGGTCCCAGGGGTCAGCCTCTGGGGGGTAGAGCAGGAGGAGGGCAGAGGAGGGACAGGGGTGGCACAGATAGAGAACAGCAGGCCCTGGTACCGACCTCAGAGGGCCCAGAAAAAAACAAAAGCTGAGGCCGACTTGAGAGCAGCCTGAACCGTGAACACACTGCCTGCTCTCCTACAGATCCATCGGCAGAAGATGAAGCCCTCCTGGATCAAGGTGGTCAATTACTGGATGACCACTAACCTATGCAGACAAAGGGACAACCCTCAGGAAAGTAGGCTTAAAATAAGGACAAGAATTCAGGGAAAAAAACTGATAGCCACACACCATAGAGTGAGACCTCACAGATTCAGCCTAGGCAAGTTACTAAGCAAAGAAACAAAGAAATAAACAAACTGAGATGCAGCAGCAACAGGCCTTAAGTGGGAGATCAGGATGCAGTTAACAGGTAAATAATGCAGAGACAACATATCATCTACAAGGTCCAGTTTGAGACAAAAAATGATGATATGCAAAGAAACATTAAAATGGGATTCATACTCAGGAAAAAAGCAATCAATAGACAATGTCTCTCAGTGCCCCCAGATTTTCAGTGTAGCAAAGATTTCATAGCAACCATTATAAATCTGATCAAAGAACTAAAGGAAACTATGCTTAAAGAATTAAAAGTATGACAGTAATGAGTCAACAAATAGAGAGTCTCAAATGGACAGAAACTACATTTCTAAAAAAGACCCATTTGAAAAAATTATAGAGTTGAAAAGTATGATAACTGAGATGAAGAAAAATATACTACAAGGGTTCCATAGTAGATTCAAGATGGTAGAAGAAAGAATCAGTGAACCTGAAGTTACAGCAGTAGAAATTACCCAATATGAAGAACAGAAAGAAAAAATATAGTAAGTCCCCTACATATGAACCTTCAAGCTGCGAACTTTCAAAGATGCGTATGTGCGAGCCATCAACGTCCAGCGTGAGTGCAATTGCAGGTCGCCCTCCGTCTGCTATGGCTGACGGTCCTTCAGCTCTGCCATCTCCCACCTCCTCTCCCTCCTCCAGTCAGTAACTCTTCCTGCCTGTTCACGCGATGCCAGCCCCTGTGTGCCAGCTGTTGTATGGTACTACTGTACTTTTCAAGGGACTGTGATGTAAGATCAAAAATGTTTTTATTTTTTGTGTTTGTTTGTTTTTTTATGTATTATTTGTGTGAAAAGTATTATAAGCCTATTACAGTGCAGTACTATGTAGCCGACTGTGTTAGTTGGGTACCTTGGCTGACTTTGTTGGACTTGACGAATAAATTGGACTTACAAACGCACTCTCGGAACGGAGCTCATTCACATGTAGGGGACTTACTGTGTTGAAGACAAATGAAGTGACCCTCAGAGACGTGGAGGAGAGCGTCAAGAACACCAATATACATGTAAGGGGAGTGCCAGGAGAAAAGAAGAGAAGGAGCTGGAGAAAATACTTGAAAAAATACTGGGCATAAAGCTCCCCAGAATATTCAGAGATCCATACCTGGACCCGTCATAATCAAACTCCTGAAAGACAACAAGAAAACCCTGAAAGCAGCAAGAGAAAAACGACATCTGATACAGGCGAGCATCAGTGCCATTAAAACCCAAACGATAACAGCTCAGTGAAACAACGGGGGACAGAAAGCAACGGGATGACATATGCAAAGAACTGAAATCAGGAGAGAACTGTGAACCAACAGGTCAACGTCCAGAGAACGAGCCCTTCAAAACTGAAGGTGAAATTAAGGCATTCCCAGATAAAGGAAGACTGAGAGAATCTGTTACTAGCAAACTCTCTTACAGAAATACTAAAGGAAGTCCTTTTAGCGGAAATAAAATGATTCCAGACAGTGATTTGAATCTGCAGGGAGAAATGAAAGGCACCAGAAATGTAAATATGTGTGTTAACATAAAAGGCGCTGCAAAGACAGCTTCCTCTTAACTTCTTTATGTCACAAGATTGTGTAAAACAATCATTTTACCCAGAATACACAAAGAACTCTTACAACTCAAAAATAAGACAGCCCAATTTTTAAAGTGTACAAAAGATACAATGGATCTTTCACTAAAAAAGATATATGAGTGGTTAACGAACACATGAAAGGATGTGCAGCGTCATTAAACGGTGGAGAAATACACATTAAAACCACAGTGAGACAGCACTCCACACCCACAAGCACTGCTATGATAAAAAAGACAGTCGAGACCCAATGTCAGGACGCGGAGAATCTGGAATCCTTACCCATCACTGGGGCGCATGTTAAATGGCACAGCACTGGGAAAACAGTCTGGCAGCTTCACATAAACTTCCATATGACCCAGCAATACCACACCTAGGAACCTACCCGAGAGAAATGAAAACAGATGTCCACAGATATCTGCACACAAAGGTTCACAGCAGCATTACTCGTAATAGCTAAAACGCTAAAACTGGAAATAATTCAAATGTCTGTGAACTGGGGAATGGATAAACCAAGCGTGGTCCACCATAAAAAGCAATAAAAAGGAACACACTACTGATTCAAGCTACAAAATGCATGGCCCTCCGTTACATTATGCTAAGTGAAAGGACGCAGATATCAAAGACTACGTACTGTATGATTCCAAGTATTCAATACATGAAATGTCAAGAAAAGACAAATTTATAAAGAGGAAGCATGACCAGAGGCCCCTCGTGCTGGGAGTGGGAGGCAAGGATTGGCAACAAGTGGACATTTTTGATGGAAATGTTCCGAAGCTGGAAGACGGTGATGGTCACACAAGTCTACAGATTCACTAAAAATCATAGAATTATGCAGTTATGTTGGATGAATTCATGGTAAATCATACCTCAGAAAGCACTTAAGGGGCTTCCCTGGTGGCGCCGTGGGTAAGACCCTGCGCTCCCAGTGCAGGGGGCACAGGGTCGATCCCTGGTCGGGGAACTAGATCCCACATGTGCGCTGCAGCTGAGGACCCCACATGCTGCAACCTAAGACCCGGTGCAACCGAATAAATAAATAAATAAATGGCACTTTTAAAAAGATCAAGGTGTGGCAGGCAATACACTCCTATCACCCCAGGCCTTCGGCCTCTGCCCTTTAAGCAAATTGAGACC
This sequence comes from Delphinapterus leucas, assembly GCF_059928025.1. NCBI lineage: Eukaryota > Metazoa > Chordata > Mammalia > Artiodactyla > Monodontidae > Delphinapterus > Delphinapterus leucas. The sequence goes on along the minus strand of NC_143142.1, from coordinate 1,835,152 downwards.
CTCCCCTCCCCCCCCCCCCCCCCCCCCCGCCTCACTGTACCCAGGCCTCCAGCACAAGCCAGGGGCTCAGAGTTCCACGTCTGGGGAAGCACAGAAAGACACGGGTGCCGGGAGCTACGTGGACCAAGTCTTGGTCCTGCAAGACCCAGCCCTACGACCCAAGGCCACCCCAGCTTGCAGACGGGGACTTCTGGGGGGCTCTGAGCCCAGGGGGAGCAGATCCCCTCTGAGCACATGGGAAGCAGGTGGAGAGCTGTGTCCACACGCGGCCATTGTCCTCGGCCTCCCGTCTGCCTCCCTGGCCACACCCCATCACTCGTATCTTTGCTGCGGGGTGTCACGGTCCCCCATCTGGTCTACCTGTTACCTGTGCTCTGCACTTCAGGCAGCCTTTGCCGTCTGTCCGCCCGCACCCCCCCCCCCCCGGGTACACTGGACACTGAGACCCTCAGCTGGATCTCCGTCCACAGTCTCACCCGCTGCCTGGCCACCTGGCCTCCCGCTTGGCAGGCGGGACTGTGTCTGCAGCTGCTCCTCCAGGCTGTTTGCTATCACAGGCCTCCTTGCTGCTCCATCAACACTGAACCCAGTCATCTCAGATCGTCCCAAATCTGCCCTTGGACGACAGGGCCTGGACCTGCCCAGGAAACTCCATGACGAGCTGGAAGCACGACTGGCACGGGGACATAGCAGCAGCGCTACCGCCGTGCCAGCCGCTGTCTCCATAGGGGTTTCTGCCCGGGAGCGTTTTCCACAGTCTCCTTCCAGAAGGACCAACTTAGGTGAGGTAACCGTAAACCTCAACTACAGTCCGGGAAGGCTCTCCAGGACTCCCACCCTCCGTTCTGCAAAGGAGGGGACCGAGGTGTGAGGAAAAGAATATTGCCTGCACCCTATGTTCACAGCAAAACCATTCACAACAGGCAAGACATGAAAGCAACCTAAATGTCCATCAACAGAGGAATGGATAAAGATGTGTGTGTGTATACACACACACACACACACACACACACACACACAATGGAATACTACTCAGCCATAAAAAAGAACAAAGTAATGCCATTTGTAGCAACATGGGTGCAGCTAGAGACCATCATATTAAGTGAAGTGAGTCAGACAAATACATTTGTCATAATACTTACACGTGGAATCTAAAATATGACACAAATGAACATATCTACAAAACAGAAACAGATTCACACACATAGAGAACAGACTTGTGGTTGCCAAGGGGGAGGGGGTGGGGGAGGGAAGGATTGGGAGTTTGGAATTAGCAGAGACAAACTAGTATATATAGAATGGATCAACAACAGGGTTCTACTGTAGAGCACAGGGAACTATGTTCAATAGCCTGCTATAAACCAAACTGGAAAAGAATATTTGAAAAAGTGGACATTTATGTGTAACCGAATCACTTTGCTGCACAGCAGAAATTAACAGAACACTGTAAATCAACTAGACTCCAACTGAAAATATATACATCGCCAGCCATTTCAGTAAACAGTGAATGTTGGCCACTCTCAAGCCATCACCACTGTGGCCGCCCTGACTGGGCACCCTGAGGGGATTCAGGATGCAGAAAAGCGGCACACTGGCCCTAGACAGCTAAGGTGCACATCAAAGGTATCACTTCAATGAGCCCAGACTCTTGCATCTCCCATACACAGAAAAGCACTAAAATCATTACGCTGAGATGTGTCTGTTTTTGTGATTAGCAGCAATCTCCTGATGTTCGACTACTTGTTTTGTTTTTTTGTTTTTTTCCAACAAAAACTCCTATACATCCTGGCTACTCCCCGACCTCTTTGGAGCGGCCCCCCGGAGCGATCTGAGAGGCCGTACCCCGGGCTTAGAGCCTCAATAAAGACACCAAATAAAACATCTCCACTTTTAGGTTGTGCATTTTTCTGCAGTCGACAGAGGTCACAGGCCCGCTGGCTGAACCTGCCGACCCACTGCCCTCGCTCGCCCGGACCACGCTGCCTCTTCTGGAACTTACCCCTTTCTCACAGGCCGGCCCTTAACCGTTTTCCTGGTTTAGAAACCTGCTCGTTCAAGGAAGGCAAGACCGGAAATGACGACCGGATGTTGCCTGAGCGTCAGACGAAACGACGGCCGTCTACGGCCGTAGACGTACGTACACGGCGTCCTCTCCAGAGGCGCAGGTGCATCTTCAGCCCGCCGGCAGCTCGGACGCAGGACGCCTCCGCAGAGCGCGCCGTCCCGTCCACACCACACCCTGCGTCCAGTCTTAAGCAAGGCGGGCCCCGGCGCTGGAGGAAGCAACAGCTGTGCGGCGTGCGCTGCGCTCTGGAAACCAGGCGGAGACGCCCCCAGGCCTTGCTCGGCTGCCCTCCAGAGGCCGGGCTTCGCCCTCGTCTCCCTCTGGAGTCCGTTCTCCCTGAGGCTCACCGCCATGGCCCAGGGAAGCGTGCTGCGTGTTAGCTGAAACAGTAGCCTCAGTTGTCACAGGGGTCCTCGCCAACCACACGAGCCACAGCCAGGAGAAGATGCAGACTGACCCCCGGCCTGCTCCCCGACCCTGACCCCTGAACCCCCCACTCTTTAAACCTGTGGAAGGATGTGGGCTTCGCTTTAGGGAAGAAATTAACAATTCGTTGGAAGAGGTCCCGGAAAGGACGCGACCGCTGGTTGACTCGCAGGCCGGCCCCCGCCCCGTCCCCGGATGTCCGCTCCACCCTCCGGGGCCACCGTCGACAGAGCAGGTGTGGAGACCCTGGCGCGGCGTGGGTGCCTGAACCCTGGGAAGGCGTGTCTCTCTGAGCTCTGAGATGCGGCCGGCGGGCGGTGACCATGCCCCGCAGTGCCCCAGACAGAGCCTCCAAGGGAAGCTGAACGGCCACCTCCCACCCGGAGGGGCTGCTTCCCCGCCCTCTGGGTACCTTTCCACCCGGAAATGCCCAAGGGTGCGAACCCGAAAACTCCATTCAGGCGATAAGCTTCGTATTCTTGAAGAAGCATAGAAAAAGGCACTAAATTACTGAATGTGCACATCAAGACTGCAGCTTGAAAGGAAAGTCCCTGCGAAATAGAGGAAAAGGCAGTTACAGGTGACGTGTCGGGGGTCCCCCTCCATGGACTGATGTGCTCCAGGACTAGCTTATTTGTCGTGTTTTTTTTTTGTTTTTTTTCTTTTGCGGTACATGGGCCTCTCACTGTTGTGGCCTTTCCCGTTGCAGAGCACAGGCTCCGGACGCGCAGGCTCAGCGGCCATGGCTCACGGGCCCAGCTGCTCCGCGGCACGTGGGATCCTCCCGGACCGGGGCACGAACCCGCGTCCCCTGCATCGGCAGGCGGACTCTCAACCACCGCGCCACCAGGGAAGCCCCTCTTTCTTTTTTTTATATTCTGGATTTTGAACATCACTTTCCAACATGGTTAGAATTCAGTAAGGGTTATGGATTAAGGAAATTTCACCTAATAAGAAAACTGAAAGAGGATTAAGTATAGAGGCTAAATAACTCAGAATATGGGGGGAGGGGGTCGCCCTGTTAATAAATGTTCATGAGAACCTGTCAAATTGGCAGAAGCGTTCAAAGCCAAAACCCCTGGATTGGCAGTTGTTGTCAATAGCAAGAATTCAGGTGGGTTCCTTAGTATGTCCTGATGATATCTGAGACACGAACCACAGAAGCTTGTAATAATAACAACAGTAATAAATAAAACAATCAAAAATTTACCAAAAACACCTAAAATTATTAACTCACATTATATCATTACACATAATGGCCAGAGGTGATTTTCATAGTAGAATTTATTAATGGATATGCAATAAAATATCTCCCCAAAAATCTTTACAGAAATGAACACGAGGCAGAAAGTAAATATTTCTTTTTTGGTTCTCTGAGATTTTTTTTAATGTAAACATGAAATATTTGAAGAAATGATAAAAAGTAACAAATGAACCTGTATATGTATTTTTAAAAATCTGATTTCAAATAGGTACATGAGGCTTAGACATACAAAATGTGTTACCTGATGGATGACTTAAACACCTAAGTACAAATCAAAAAGCACTTCCATATCTTCAACTATAAAACACAGATTCAGTAAGTACTTCAAATCCAGAAAGAATGTCTTGAAAAAATACAGTAAGAATTATTATGAGAGGTGGGGACTAAAAAGACTTAACTTGAAGGGAAAAGTGGGACACAGGGGGAGCACAAAGTTCCTCCGCACAGGGACATAATCATACAGACAAATGTTTGGATGTACACAAGTTACATTAATACAAGCATGAGCTCTAGATATTTAAATATCCTTCAGGACAAGTCACACCTTCAACTTAAGCACAAATCAGGGAGCGTGTCCCACTGACAGGCTTTTTAAAGATTTAAGAAATATATATGCTAGAGCCAGGATACTCCTATAGGAATTCGGACTACACAGTGATGACCAGCAAGTAAAAAGAATGCATAGATACAGACTTAAGCCTAAGCTAAGCAGTTAGATGTATAAAGTATGAATGAGTGAAATTCATAATTGTACTGAATAAGGAACACAGTTTCTAAACGGTCCAATATAATTCACACTTACAGTTTGCAATCAAGCGTATCTATACCAGTTTTCAAGCCAATGTTAAATACAGTCTTGTGCTTACACAATCACACACAGAAGTAACAAGAGTTAACTATATTTTGAGTATCCTTCACATATTCATTTAAAATTTTGACGAGATGCTCTCTTATAGATGTCCAGTCACTAGTAAGATTTCATACATTTTACAGTCTAAAAATAAAGCACATTATACTAAAAATAATGAGTAATAAAAATGTTAATTATCAAAGATTCCTGTAAACTTTGGGAATTAACTTTTAAAGTTCAGCAGAAGAGTAGGTACTGAACAAGAACATTTAGGTGATCTGTACAACGGTTGAAATTTAAAGGAATTACGTAATGTCTGGGAATAATCCCCTTGAGTTTAAAATTTGGTTTTATCACCATCTTAAATTGAGACTTTATTAGTGTTAAACAGGGAATCACAAACCTTATTTTGTAATGAGTAAAAGAAGAGACCATTGTCTTTACAGTGCAGTAACTAATTTATTATCTTGGGTAATGACACAGCTAGAAATGGAGCTGAGTACAATAATCGAGCTTTTCCCGCAGGGTGCTGGGCGCGTTTAAACCTTATAAATCAATTTTAACAGAAGGGACTACAGAGGCTTTTGGGGGAACCTTGCAACCAATGTCTTCTAGGCTGATGGCAAACTTTGTAAACAACTGTGCAAAAATGGCTCTAATATCATGAACCTTCCTATTTCTTTTAAAAGGCAATAGTTAATATATAAAATTGGAGTAAATTAAGATGTTAATATATTAAACAATTTATAAACATTTAAAATTATAGATATCTTACAAAACAGCTCTGTGATAATAAAAATAATTCTTGCAAACATAAACACAAATTAAACACAGTACAAAAACGTCTCAATCAGCATGTTAGCTGGGAGGGGGAAGAAAGTCTTAGACCTCACATCTAATAGCTTCATAACGTTAACACATTCCTAATTAAACTCACACACATTTTTAACGCTGAAATATAAAAAGAATTGAAAATTTCAATAATTCCTTATTTTAAGGCCATTGAAACCAGGTTCACATTGTTAATTTTTTGTGGTGTGTTATGTAGAGTCCGAGGATGCTTGGGTTAACTCATCACGTCCATTCTGCTTTTCTCACCAAACAATACGTTTTCTCCTTGAATTCACTAGCAAAAAGTCGGCACTCAATGCCACGTGTCACAATGTCTAGGATTCATTCGTGAAATGGGAGGAGGCTCATTTGCTGCAGATGTGGTCTGACTCCAAGGATAAACGGCTCTTGGGACATGGTTGCTATGACAATGTTGTTGCTAGGATAATTCCAAGGATCACAAGCAAAATAACTACGCAAATAAGAATGAACATCATTTTCTGCAAGATAAAGAAAAACATTTATTAATTTGCAAGATATCAAAGGAAAGAAATCACTAACGTCATTTCCTAACAAAATTCTCCTGGAGTTTGAGATGTTTAAAATACAAGCCCATCATCAAGAAAGAACCCCTACAGGTCATAGAAAAGGGAGGGGTGGGGAAGGAAAGTTCCAGAGGCAAAGCACTAAGTTATAGACACATGTATATTAAATGAATTTAATAACTTAAAATACGTATTATTAAGACAACAACTATTTACTCCTGGAGGTAAAAGGCAATGTCTACTTGACACCATGTGGGGTCTTCATGAACACGTTCTATTGATCACAAGAAAATCCCAAACAGTTATTTCTTGGATGCGTTGTACATCTTTTTAAAACTTTAAATGGATTTATTTCTCACTTGCTGAAAAAAATCTTATTTATACATTTTTTTACATTGAGGTATGATGCAAGGAAGAAATCAACAAGCCATTAACTCGGTCTCCTGCTGCATCCAGGGCCCAGAGCAAGGCAATATTAACAGTAACTTTTTGCTGTCTATTAACAAGCCCTCGCACAGCTGAAAAGCTAAACAACCTTTGGCTTAAGAAATCTAGCCTCTCCAGGAAGCCCGTCTGGTCTGCGGGAGAACAGGAGGAATTCACGAAGATGAAAGGCACACCACACTGTCTGACTTCCAGTTCTCTTTGTAAACAGCAGAGATTCATCATTTTAAATTACAGTTACCGAACTCATGGCACACTTTCATCTGAGAAATCACAGCTGCTCAAACTGGTCAGCTCTGCATCGGTATTAACCTGCCAAGAGCGCCATCGATTACTGCATGAAGGTGAGCACAGCCGGGCCCCTCGGTAAACCTTCACGTCCACTATGCAGAACCCCGGGACCACTGCCTTCAGGACATCACGCCCTCAAACTTCCTGTTGCTTGTTAACGTTAAGTGCATTTCCTGGAAAGCGAGGACGTGGTCCCGACCATGCTCGCATCGTCCTCACGTGTCTCTCGGGGAGCCTCTCTCAGCACCTTTCTAGACACACCTTTTTCCTTCAGCCTATCACCCCTCCTTTCCCACTGGCATCGCCCTTCAGCTCCAGAACCCGCTCCATATGCCCCTGTCAACCTCACTGCACCCAATCACCTTAGAGAACCTGGAGACTCTGACTCTCACTGCCGAGTCTCTGAGTAGCACGTATGTGCGTGCTTGCTTCCACATCTGGCTTTCAGAGGTGCTCTCCTGACTTCCACGAGAGCTGAGCTCCTGAACTCTCAATGCCATAGATTTAATGACCATTCTTGCCCAATAACCTGCTCACAACTCAAGCCAAATGCCTGGACTTCTCCTTGGTGGACCACGCACACCCCTGGGAGTCAAGCCACCACCTACTACACGTAAATCCTGGGCCACGTGTCCTCTTAGCAGTGTCGTTGGATAGAAAACCGGGCACCCTGGCCTCGCTGCAGGGCTCCAGGGAGTAGGAGTCCCTCCACACAGGCCTACAGGCCCCGAGGAGGGCTGTGCCGAACTACCTGCTGCAAGAATAGTTTTTCCAAAGTATAATTAAAGACACCGACCACTGCGTTTGTATTTAAAAAAAACAAACCTGTTGGTGTGCTCTCTGATGTGCTTCTTATTAATGAGCATGGTTTTGTGTTCATTCGTGCTTAAAGGCATGAAGGTACACCACTGGGCCAGGCCCAGGGCACAGAGCAAAGCCCAAGGCTCCCAGGGAACCCTGCTGGGAGGAGCCTGCCCTCGTTCTACCGCATCACCACAGCATCCAATCTAAAATTAAGTTTATCTTTAGTGGAAGCACATCCAACTAGCCACATTATGGCCGCTAGGAAAAGCTAAGAAAATACGTAGTTCATAAAAAATTATAAAAATAGTTTTTAAATACCATCATTATTAATGAAGGGAAATCACATATACCACTTTTTCAGCAGACGTAATAGGAAAGCATGGAAGGATACATGAACATCCTGCCTGATGAAAACAGAGAGCCTTCCTTCCTTCTGCCTTCTGAAAAAGTGGATCGCTAACAAACTCAACATCCCAGAGCTTCTAACGGGAACTACCTCGAGTGCAAGGTGGTGGCTTATGTGAACGCTGGGACAGTAACTGCAAGGGCCCCTCGCCTGTGGCGGGTCCTCAGTGCACAGAGGCTCACACTGAGAAACTCCTCGTCTTCTCTTTAAGAAAGTGCCAAGTGTCTACCAAGCCAGCAGTTGCTTTCACGATAAAATAATGAATTCATCGAGGACCACTTGTCACCATCTAGATATAATTTTAATCACAATGATCACGCCAAACAAACGTTTTAAGATAAATAACTGGTACGTCCAAATTTAATACACCAGGCAGCATTCTAACTTAAGAGTTAATGCAAGAAGGATGATTCCAAATGCATAAAAAAAAAACGGAGGAAAAACACAAAATCTACTGAAGTTTGGAGAGGGATGATACACAGAAAACAAAAATAAAGATACTCTAAATAAAGAACTGAATATCTTCTGTATTCCGAATCCTTAAGAATTAACAGGCATGCTCACTTAGCACAAGGTTTCTCTTTAATGCGGCCACATTTACAACAAACTAGACGCTGACAAATGGAAACAAGTGAGACGAAGTCTTTTAATTCCACTGAGTGTTCTTCACAGCTCTCGTTCCATTCCCTCTAATTCCACAGTAAAATGATGAGTAAATAGAGTTCACAGAGCAACTTTCGGCTGTTGCACTTATTGAGGAGTTAAAACTTAAGAGATAAATTAAACATTACATTTTAGTTTTTTAATTGAGAATTAATCCTCACTGCTAAGGTTATTCCACTAATGAAGGGCTCCTTTAAGACGGGAGCATCCTCCCGGACCAAAAGCGGAAGACTGGAGAGTCAGGGGCTGCCGCCCGCGCCGTCACAGTTAGTAACAGAGGCAAACCCAGCCGAGGCTTCGAAACCAACAGGGAGACGACCCTGGTTCAGAGGTGAGCGGCCGCCCGGCCTAAGCTGGCTCTCGGCACAGAAGCCAGGCAAACGCTCCGCTGGCAGCCTTTCATTGCTTTCCAGTATTTGTCAATTGGGCAAAGCACCCCTATTAGCTAATTGCGCGAGTGAATAAGCAGATTAGTCGATTAGTTACTTACTGCCGCGCCGGCAGAGAGGCACGCACGCTGACGTCAGCCGCCACATCACGTGCCAACTGATAAGCCAATAATTAGAGCAATCACAGCCACCAGAACAAGTGACACAGCAACAATTATCCACTTTTTCTGTCAAAGAAAAGCAAGCCGATTACATCGTGGTTAATTCCACACCGCCGTGTTAGAAGACATCATTCATTTAAAATCAAAGACTCTATTGGAATTCGTTTTAAAATCTAAGTTATGGGACATCGATTAATTCTGCCTGACAACTTTCAGTTCTCATAAAGACGGGTTTTTAATTTAATGAGGTCAGACTACTTGGAGATAAACTGTTATAGAACTCGAAATATTAGGTTTCATCAATTAGAAAGCTGCATGACCACATTCTTTTAGTAAATTTCTGATGGACTGAGACATACAGCTGATTTTTTTTCACGTATACAGAGCTATGTAGCCAGGTCAGTGAACTCAGAAATCAGTTATCTATGTAATAAGCCCCTACACTCTTTTCTTTCTTGTTTGTTTGTAACTGGCCATTAAGTCCTTCACTGCCCCTGCCACACCATGTAAAACAAACCACACTCCACTAGTGCCGTCTGGTCTCTCAGGGGCTAACTCAGCTGCCCCGGGAATGGAACCAGGACACCAGGAGAGGGGAGGGATGGCCAACATCTCAACAACCACGCACCTAACAGCAGAGGGAGAAGCTGAGCAAGCTGTGTGTGGTTTCAGATGCCAGGCCTTGAGTCAGAGAGACGGTGATAATTTTTGAAACAAAACATCACGTTCTGACCAGTGGCCACTCCGGTAACGCACTGCTCCCAGCCACCTGCCAGAACGAGGCTTGCTCTGCCGGTTCAGGATAAGATGTATATCCCCCGACCACCTTTTATCTCTGTAAAACCAGGGAACTTCTCATGGAAATTTTCGTTGGACTGATGTGCTGTTTAGGTCATGGAGAAAGGAAGGGAACTGCCCTTTTTTAATGATTTTTTTAAAGTGAAAGTCCATTTTGTGCCTGGACCAGCCAAAGCACTTCACACACGGACCTCATCACCTCACTTTACTTTAAAGGTCAATATTTCAAAAGGTGGTAACACAGAATTATGTAAGAAACCATGTCTTATGTCTCAGAGATAATTAACACTCAGATATTCCCAAGAAAAAGCAGGGTGAGATGCTTTGCAGGCTGACATTAAAGCCCAGACGTGCATCTTATTTGAGAACGTCCATGGGCCATTGTTACGGGTAAATCCGCGCTCAAAATCTGACTATGTTTCCTGAACGTTTTGAAACTAACTCTTTACAAGGAGTTTTTGAAACTCCCTTTTTTGCCCTCACATTGGAAACCTCCCCCTGACTGGCACTAAGACAGCCGTCTTCCAGCAGGTGGGAGGGTGACAGGCCCTGAAAGCACGGGTTTGGTGCTTCGTGTTGCTCCTTTCCACACTGGAGAGAAAGGGACCAAGAAGTAATGGGTGAGGTCACACAGTGAGACACACGGTTTTCCAGTCCCTGAATCAGAACTTAATTCTGTGGTTTCGCTGTTTTCTTAGAAGAGCTTTCACTCACACACGACACACGTTAAGATTCAGATAAAGATACTAAAACTCGTTTACAAAGCTTCAACGTGAGTGCTACATAACGTCTTTGGTCCACGGTCTCAAATAATTCTCTTCTTTCCTCCAAACCAAAGGATTAGCAAATAACGTAAACAAAGAATAAAGTGTTCACTGCATAAGATGTGTAACCAATGGTTTTTAGAACTTCCAGTCCCATGAGTTTTGTTATGTCCCTCCACATAATGACCCAAGACACAGAGAACTCTGGAACTGGAACCCATGCAACTGAGAAAAGCAGAGAGACTGACTTTGGCTGCAAAGGGTTTTCATTACTTAAAACCAACAGGGTTCACAGTCAACATAACTTATCTGATAAACTTCAAACGTTTTAGCAAAAAGAATTACTTCAGTTTTTAAATGAAACATTAATGTAAGAAGTTTTCATTTCTTGGAATACCTTTTAAGTGGGCTTGCATCGATGTATGCACACTCAAAACCAAATCCAGAGAAAAAGGCACTTTAATTCTTAAGGACCAAACTCACCCTTCTTGCTTTGCTTTGATATTTAATAGCTTTTTTCGTTTCTTCTTTAGCATGTTCTACATAGTCTGTGGCATTCATAACGTTTTTTTCTATGTTGTTGATCATTTCACCCTTAAAACAGAAAGTTTCAAACTTAGGAGATACTTTCAAATGACTTAATTGTGTATCTTAAGACAGCCACAGAGCAGCAGTAAAGTTTCCACAGGAACATAATGTGCGTGAAATGGACACCGAATTTTTTTTCACATTTACAAAAAGATGAGACCATTATAAATGTACAATATGCAGAATAATCAAAATCCAACTTATAAAAGGAACTAAAAGGGATGGGCAACGATGCTGGTAACTGAAGGCGCATCATGTAGACTGAGATATGCTTTAACGTGAGAACACTCTTTAAAGATGGGCGCCGTGAACGGGAGGCGGCTAGCTTTAGGCTAAGCGAATATTTACTATTATGCACATACATACAGTGGACGAAGAATGACATCTTTTCTAATGGGTAGAAGACTGTTGCAATTTCTTCAAAATACAGTAAACCCAGAATAGCTTACGTTGGCCACTAAGTTGGCTAAATTAATGAGCAAAAACGTAAAGTGAGGTGCATCCAGTGAAATGTGAGGTGACAGAACACATTACCTGGTCTTCTGTCCACCAGCAGACGCAATCTGCAGCAGTGAGCGATAAAGCATTGAAGAATGACGCACTGTTAACTCACTCACTCACACACTTAAACTTACTAGTAAGCTTTGATTAAACGCACATGTTGAATTAGACGAGCCAATATAATGCGGCACTAACAGACTTCTAAAAGGAAACAATGGAACAAAGCTAAGAACACATCGATTTTTCTAATGGCGACTAATACATCCGACATCGAACAATCCTAATTAAAAGTCCAAGGCACTCTAAAATCTTTAGTAATAACAAAACTAATCACTGATTGTCTTATTGTCTAACTGGTTTCCTTCCTGAAAACAAGAAGCTGGTGGCAGCCAGACTCCCAGCTCTCCCCCTTCTGCACCGTGAGTGGCGCACCGGCCCTCCCAGCAGAAGGGGTGAGCTTGCCCCGTTCCCGCACCGTGAGTGGCACGGGCCCTCCCAGCAGAAGCGGTGAGCTTGCCCCGTCCCCGCCCTACACTGCAAATGCACCGCACCGCAGCTCTGCACACATTTTTATGACAAGGTTCCTCAAAGTAAACACTGTTCTTCAAATGTTACTGGCGATGCGGAGGATGAACTGGCACCTGGATGGACTCCCCAGTGATCCTTACATAACCCAGGCAATGAGAAATAGGCCAGTCAGACTCGAACCTTCTTAGAGGACACAAGAGATCCTGAAACCAGCCTCCGCGGGAGCAAGGACGTGAGTGTGACGTGAATCCTAAGATGACTCGGTACGAATGCTCCCCCTCCACGGGGCGGTCAGCTGAACTCAATGGCCCACTGATCAGTGAATGACCGAGGGCGAGCCTCACGCGTTTGCAAAGTCACGGAGGACCTTATTCAGCATCACGAGAGGAAGCGCAAGCACAGCCACAAACCTAACTGGAACCACCGGCTTGTGCTTCACACTGAATTTTCTGTTTTCAAAAATCTGTATCAACTTCCTCAGTTCCTCACAGGGTCTCCTCACACCCCCGTCACCCCGTGCCGGTGGTACTAGCCACCGCGTAGCAAGTATAAGCTTCTAGTTACGTCACGGTGTATCCCCTTTGGGGCTTATTCTTTCATACATTTCTCCCAATTGTTACTCTAGTATATGATCCTTACAGAAAACTTGAAAATACATATATTTTAGAGAAGAAGACTAAAATTCCCATAGTCCCACTGTTATTATACTGCTTGGTATATTTCTTTCCTTCTGTGAGTACTGTTTCATGCAGCTGAGTTCATGCCATATATACATACACACAGGAGTAGAAGGGCGTGTGTTGTATACATATTCACGTTTATACATACACGTGTAAGGTTTAGTATCTCCCTCTTATGTCAACTTGAAATTCTGGCACGTAACGTTTATATATTTCATTAAAAGTCCTCCATGAACAAAGACGATGTTGCCTATGGCTGCCTAACAGGCTGTCCTACGGACACACCACACATAACTGAAGTAAACCAGTCCCCCACTGTTGAAAGCTGAAGCTGTTTACAGCATTTCAGTCTCACATGGCAATAACACTACAACTACTGAATTACGAGACTGCATCCAGAATACTGGCTTTCTCAGGTATACTGGAATCAAACGTAAGATTTTACAGAAAACAGCTCTCTGTCTCGAAGAAGCAGAGACGTGTGTGACTACCTGAGTCTCAACGAGCACGGCCATGTCCACGAACAGCTCGTGCAGCTCTCGGATGCTGGTCTCCAGCCTCATAATGTCTTTATGACGTGACTCAATTTCATTGAGAGCCTGTCTAGTAATCTGTGAATCCGATATAATCTTTGAAAAACAAAAACAGAAGAGAAATACTAATGAACTTACGATTGCTCTGGAAGTTAAAGAAAAAAAATCATCTGTATGTATACAAACACACAAGGCCACAAAGCCACCTGCATACTCACATCCGACGTGAAAATGGAGGGATTCCCACTTTCCAGCATCTCTTCTAGTTCATCATCAGTGGTAGTTTTTCCAGCTAAAATATTAACAATTAAAAACTCCATTCAGAATGCAGCAATATTTAAAAATGACTTTTGCACCCATAAGTTAGCAACTAAAATCTGAGTTGTTAATATTTTCAACCAATGTTTTTCTAACCTCTCCAATGTATTTTCTTAGGCAAATATTAACGATGAGAGAAATTAACATAAGCCTAAGAAGTAGGAAGAACTGGAAAACACTCATGAAAAATCTTATAATTGGAATGACTAATAAAATCCAATTTTAGTCTGAATAAGGAACAACTATAAAAACGAAACTGATAATACATTCTGGCGTATCAGTTTTCCTACAAGTTTAACTCTGGCTTATAGGAAAAGGGGGTAAACTAGATCCAGCATATGTTAAATGCACATAATAAAGACTGCAAAATTGGCATCAGAGGCTCTAATACTTTCTGTAGTTTGGGCGTTAATACTTTTTCCTTGAGTTAAATGTAGTAATGCTGTGTATGAAGAGGTTCACAGAATTTTGGAAAAACCCAATTGAAACATCATAATAATTAAAATATCATTTAATGTGAATATTCACAGCAGCATTATTCATAATCACCAAAAAGTGGAAACAACCCAAATGTCCATCACCTCATGGATGGATAAACAATGTTAATGTGGTCCATCCACACAATGGAACGTGATGCAGCCGTAAAAAAGGGATAAAACACTGGTGTTTGCTGGAGTATGGCTGAACCTTGAAAAAACTGTGCTAAGTGAAAGAGACCAGTCACAAGAGACCATATGTTGTACGATTCCATTCATATGGATGCCCAAAATGGGCAAAATTACAGAGACAGGAGAATAGACTGGCAGTAGCCTAGGGCTCAGGGGAGAAATGGGAAGTGCCCAACAACGGGCACCAAGTTTCCTTTTGGAGAGATTAAAACGGTCTAAAATTGATTGTGCTAATACACTAAAAACCACTGGACTGTACAATTTGAGTATCATTCACATGGTACATCAACTATATCTCAATAAAGATGTTAAAATGTCATTATTTATTTTGGGGGGCTGCGTTGGGTCTTCGTTGCTGCGTGTGGGCTTTCTCTAGTTGCAGCGAGCGGGAGCCACTCTTTATTGACGTGTGCGGGCTTCCCATCACGGTGAGAAGGCGTGTGGGCTCAGTAGTTGCGGCACGCAGGCTCAGTAGTTGTGGCTCGCGGGCTCTAGAGCGCAGGCTCAGCAGTTGTGGCACACAGGCTTAGCTGTTCCGCAGCATGTGGGATCTTCCTGGACCAGGGCTCAAACCCGTGTCCCCTGCATTGGCAGGCGGATTCTTAACCACTGCACCACCAGGGAGGTCCTAAAATGTCATTTAATGAGGTTCACGTTTATGGCTGCTCCCCCCTCCCCAAGCCCGTGGGAGACGCAGAGCAGCCCCAGTGGAAGGTGCACCCACAGGGGGCTTGTGTCACAGCTGAGGAACCCTGATCTTCCATAGTGGGGAGTAAGCAAAGCTGCCTAACCTTTATTCAGCAAGCAAACTGCCTTCTGCCCAGAGGGAACCACGAGCTGCATCTTCTAAGGCTGCCTGTTACACAGACAGACACCCGCGGGAGAAAGCCTGGAGCAAAAAGTCAGCGAGTGTCTGCTCACCAGACATGCAGAACCGCGAGACCCACAGGAACTGTCCCCTGAGACGGGGCAGGAAGGGTTGGGGGACACAAAAAATACAGGAAGAGATGACAGTTGAGAGTCTTCCAGGTCTCATTAACGCTCTACAAGTAATCTAAAGTCCACTCACCTAGAACTTCCTGAAGGATTTAAATAAATAATAGGTTGGTTGATTCAATGAATAGGAAGCTATGAAAGCACTTTAGGCTTACATTATTGACCAAAACAGAGATGGAATTACTTTTTTGAAGTTACATACTTTCATGTCAGACCCTAAGGAAGAAAAATATGTTTTTAACAAAAATAGCATGTTCACTGACTCACTTATTTCTAGCTGACGCTGTATCCGGCCTTTGCTTCGCTCCCGAAATAGAGTCTGTGCTTCGTTATACTCTGTCATAACTTCCACAAACTGTCGAGATAGCACTGAATGCTTTTAACATAAAAAAAAAATAGATCAATATACATTGGTCATTTCTTCTAGTAAAAGTGATAAATAAAAACATTACATTATAGAGATTCAAACTAATATGCCACTTACTCCTTCAAATGGAAAATAAGATTAACAGCAACTTACCGTATAACAGAATCTATGCCAAGAACTTTACACGCATTATGTTATTTGACTTTCACAGTAACCTTACTATACTATTACTATCCCTCATTCTATAGAAGTGAAACCGTCATTTCAAGAAGTCAATTAGCCCATAGCTACAGGCTGACTGGGTCAGGTTGGCACCCAGGCAGACTGTCCCCAGAGCCTGAGCACATAATCCCCATTTGTCAAGTAGAGTTAAGTGTACTAAATTCCACTTTGCTGCACCATAAACCTATAAAAGGTGAGGATTTTACCATGAACACTAAAATGACTGGGATAATTCTTTGCTCTTCAGAACAGAATTCTGCTGTTGGGCTGAATACACTTTTTTTCTTCATAATCTAGAGACGGAGTCTATAAATACGATGCCTTTTTTATGCAGAAATGCTGAGAGAATTAATGTGATGGTAAAGATGAAATTATTTTGAATTTGAAAGAAGTATAAAGACCTATTCTTCAGCATCGCTTCAATCTAGACAAGGCCAATAATCAAACCTGGGTTCTGCGTATCCGAAGATCCACCGACGTTCGGTTCCCACTCTCATCCTGATCAAAACTTTGTTCAATGGCTAGAAACAAACAGGAAAGAGTTTTTTGGTTTTTTTTTTTTGCGGTACACGGGCCTCCCGCCGCCGCAGCCCCTCCCACTGCGGAGCACAGGCTCCAGACGCGCAGGCCCAGCGGCCATGGCCCACGGGCCCAGCCGCTCTGCGGCATGAACCCGTGTCCCCTGCATCGGCAGGTGGACTCTCAACCACTGCGCCACCAGGGAAGCCCAAGAGTTATCTTTTAAACTAAAAAATGAAAGGTTTTCAAGCCTAACCTCAAATGTATTTTCTTATCTTTTCAACTCCTAGTAAATTTATGAGTTTTGGTAATTGTCAGTTGCTGACGATATCAGAAAATAAAACCAGATGTTACAGCTTCACATTTCAAAGCAGGCAACATGAATCTGATCAAGTTTGGAGAATTTAACTGTCAATCCACAAGAAATACAGAGCACAGTGTAACCTGTTAAGTGACATTAAAGGGGTGAAATCAGCAAAACTCTGCAACATGGCAACATATCAACCAATCACAGAATACGGTCCAAATAAGGAACCCAATTCAAACAAACTATTAAAAAAATTTTTAAATAAAACAATAAAAAGATCACTGGGGAAGTGTGAATTCTGACTGGATATTTTATAATAAATAATAGTAATTAATGTGACTTAGATATAATAGTAGTATTATAGGGCTTCCCTGGTGGCGCAGTGGTTGAGAGTCCGCCTGCCGATGCAGGGGACACGGGTTCGTGCCCCGGTCCGGGAGGATCCCACGTGCCGCGGAGCGGCTGGGCCCGTGAGCCATGGCCACTGAGCCTGCGCGTCTGGAGCCTGTGCTCCGCGACGGGAGAGGCCACAACAGTGAGAGGCCCGTGTACCGCAAAAAAAAAAAGAAAGAAAAAAAAATAGTAGTATTATAGTTGTACTTGGGGGAGAAAAATCCTTCTCTTAGAAATACACACAGAAAACTATATGCTGCTGAAGACCCAGGTGTCTGGGATTGGCTGTGAAACCAGTTGGGCTGGGTGAGGGCCGCTAGGACCTGCAGAGCTCAAGGGCGTGGACATGGGGCTTGTGGTGGTGACCCCCTCCCCCGACATACGTCTGAAATTCTCCTTATTCTGATCTTCAGAAATATTCTTGATTTGAATGTCATTTTGTAAAAATTAAATACAGTCTGTCTTTCTACCACACAGAGAAAACCCACGTCTGTTTCAGTCCCACAGGGAAGCTGTGGACCTCCACCCGGCACCGTCAGCCGAGATGAATGTATGAAAGGTTCAAAGGAGCTCACCGAGCACAAGGGCATTCAAGAAGAACCCAGCGCCTCATGTCAAAGGCTAGTCGCCTTCTCAAATATCTGCCTTTAGCCCCAAATGTCATACAATAGAGCAAGTTAACAACCTATAAGCGAGTGCTAACTCCTGCTGGGCACGCATTAGTGCTTCACTCTGAAATTTAAGGGTTAACAGCCCTCAGGTTTAGCTCCTCGTTTAAGAATTCTAGAATAATGAGGAACTTAAACAAGACTTACTATTCCAAGTACATACAACTTATTTTAAAGCGGTCACAATCTTAACTTTTGAAAATGTAAAAGAATAAAAAGTTATAAAGAAGAAAATAATAATTACCCACATTCCCACCATCAATGATTACATGTAATCAAAACTTTACACTCACATTTTAACTTGGTCCGAATTTTGTTAGCAGTTTTCTTGATTTCTTTGTTCAGATCTTCAAGTTCTTCTTTTATTTCTACAAAATTAAAAAAAAAAAGACGTGAGTTATAATATCCAACATCAGTGTTCAACAAACTTAAACAGAACAATATTCTTGGTAAATAGTCGTTTGTTTGTTTCTTGAGAAAAACTACTGATCACCCCAGTGGTTCTCAAAGTGTGGGTCCTGGACCAGCAGCTTCCGTTATCAGGTGGGCATTTAGTAGAAATGAAAATTCTTGGACTCCACCCCTGACCTACTCACAGGATCTTCACTAGATGGGCCAGGACTGTGACTTAACAAGCCCTCCAGGCAGCTCTGGTGCACGCCTAAGTTTCAGGATACCTGGTTTATACCAATTAATTGATGAAACAGTTCCTTGAACCCAGTGCTGACACCTAGACCTAAAAAGGAAAGCAGAAATTTAACCATATTCTGGGAAGAAAAAAGCCTCCACGTGTTTGACTTCTTTCCTGCTGTCCTCTCTCTCATCAAAGCGGGCTCCTGGCGGGAGCGTGGGTTCCTGCACCGGGGAAGGCTGAACCCACACCCCCAGAGGCCCCGCCTCCGCGTGCGGGGAAGGAGGGTCGGGGGGAAGGGGTCCAAGGGGAAGTGCGTGTGGAGCAGGTCTGTGCGGGGTCCACCCAGCTGAGGACACAACACACCAGTCGGGGGACAGCCGGGGACGCTGACCAGCCGCAGACACATGACTGAGGACTGAGAGTGCGGGGGACATTCCAAGGGCTCACCTCTCTGGATAAGAAAGCCCCAGGGTTGGGGGTCACTCAGGACGGAACTACTGGGCCTTCCTGCTAACACAGGTGCGCAGGGGCTCAAGCATTAATCACAGAAATACAAGAGGCGTTACGACGCTTAACCCTTCAAGCTACAGAAGCTGGCCATGAGGTTATATTTGATAACGGCAGGATTTCAAATCTCTGAAAACAAGGGCAATATTGGGAACTAGGTCATTCCTATGAGTCTTCCTGCTGAGAACAAGCAGAAGAGCTGGACGTCATCAACCTATAAAGGCAGCAAAGAAGACTCAAAAGAAGGAAACCCAGAGAAATGAGCCCAGCGAGGGAGCTGCTTGAGCCCAGAGGCAGCCGAGGCCTTGAGAAGCCAAGAAAAAGCTGAGCTGAAGCTAAAGACCACATGCTGGAGAAGGGAGCCGCAGGCCCAGAACGCCGGTGCACACGGCCAACCAGCAGAAACGTTTAAGAATCATCTCGTAAAAAAGAAAATACTATCGAGAGCAACAGTCAGCTCTACCCACCACCAGTCCCTCCCACCAGGAAGCTTGCCCAAGCCTCTTAGATAGCCTCATCCACCAGAGGGCAGACAGCAGAAGCAAGAAGAACTACAATCCTGCAGCCTGGGGAACAAAAACCACATTCACAGAAAGACAGACAAGATGAATAGGCAGAGGGCTATGTACCAGACGAAGGAACAAGATAAAACCCCAGAAAGACAACTAAGTGAAGTGGAGATAGGCAACCTTCCAGAGAAAGGATTCAGAATAATGATAGTGAAGATGATCCAGGACCTCGGAAAAGCAATGGAGGCAGAGATCGAGAAGATGCAAGAAATGTTTAACAAAGACCTAGAAGAATTAGAGAACAAACAGAGATGAACAATACAATAACTGAAATGAAAAATACACTAGAAGGAATCAATAACAGAATAACTGAGGCAGAAGAAGGGGTAAGTGACCAGGAAGACAGAATGGTGGAATTCACTGCCGCGGAACACAATAAAGAAAAAAGAATGAAAAGAAATGAAGACAGCCTAAGAGACCTCTGGGACAACATTAGATGCAACAACATTCACATTATAGGGGTCCCAGAAGGAGAAGAGAGAGAGAGAGGACCCCAGAAAATATGTGAAGAGATTATAGTCAAAAACTTCCCTAACATGGTAAAGGAAATAGCCACCCAATTCCAGGAAGCGAACAGAGTCCCAGGCAGGAAAAACCCAACGAGAAAGACACTGAGACACATAGTAATCAAATTGACAAAAATCAAAGACAAATAAAAATTATTGAAAGCAACAAGGGAAAAATGACAAATAACATACAAGGGAACTCCCATAAAGTTAACAGCTGATTTCTCAGAAGAAACTCTACAAGCCAGAAGGGAGTGGCACAATATATCTAAAGTGATGAAAGGGAAGAACGTACAACCAAGATTACTCAACCCGGCAAGGATCTCATTCAGACTCGATGAAGAAATCAAAACCTTTACAGACAAGACAAAAGCTAAGAGAATTCAGCACCATCAAACCAGCTCTACAACAAACGCTAAAGTAACTTCTCTAAGTGGGAAAAACAAGAGAAGAAAAGGACCTGCAAAAACAAACCCATAACAATTAAGAAAATGGTAATAGGAACATACATATCGATAATTACGTTCAACGTGAATGGATTAAATGCTCCAACCAAAAGACACAGGCTCGCTGAATGGATACAAAAATAAGACCCATATATATGCTGTCTACAAGAGACCCACTTCAGACCTAGGGACACATTCAGACTGAAAGTGACGGGGTGGAAAAAGGTATTCCATGCAAATGGAAATCGAAAGAAAGCTGGAGTAGCAATGCTCATATCAGATAAAGTGCACTTTAAAATAAAGAATGTTACAAGAGACAAGGAAGGACACTACATAATGATCAAGGGATCAATCCAAGGAGAAGATATAACAATTATAAATATATATGCCCCCAACACAGGAGCACCTCAATACATAAGGCAACTGCTAACAGCTATAAAAGAGGAAATCGACAGTAACACAGTAAGAGTGGGGGACTTTAACACCTCACTTACACCAACGGAGAGATCATCCACACAGAAAATGAATAAGGAAGGACAAGCTTTAAATGACACAACAGACCAGATAGATTTAATTAATGTTTATGGGACATTCCATCCAAAAACGGCAGATGACACTTTCTTCTCAACTGCGCACGGAACACTCTTCAGGATAGATCAAATCTTGGGTCACAAATCAAGCCTCAGTAAAGTTAAGAAAATTGAAATCATATCAAGCATCTTTTCTGACCACAATGCTATGAGATTAGAAATCAATTACAGGGAAAAAAATGTAAAAAACACGAACACATGGAGGCTAAACAATATGTTACTAAATAACCAACAGAAATACAAAGCATCTTAAGAGACTACTACAAGCAACTCTATGCCAATAAAATGGACAACCTGGAAGAAGTGGACAAATTCTTAGAAAGGTATAACCTTCCAAGACTGAACCAGGAAGAAATAGAAAATATGAACAGACCAATCACAAGTAATGAAATTGAAACTGTGATTAAAAATCTTCCAACAAACAAAAGTTCAGGACCAGAGAGCTTCACAGGTGAATTCTATCAAACATTTAGAGAAGAGCTAACACCCATCCATCTCAAACTCTTCTAAAGAACTGCAGAGGAAGGAACACTCCCAAACTCATTCTATGAGGCCACCATCACCCTGATACCAAAACCAGATAAAGACACTACAAAAAAGGAAAATTACAGACCACTGTCACTGATGAATATAGATGCAAAAACCCTCAACAAAATACTAGCAAACAGAATCCAACAGCACATTAAAAGGATCATACACCATGATCAAGTGGGTTTTATCCCAGGTCAATCAATGTGATATGCCATATTAACAAACTGAAGAATAAAAACCATATGATCATCTGAATAGATGCAGAAAAAGCTTCTGACAAAATTCAACACCCATTTATGATAAAACCTCTCTAGAAAGTAGGCACAGAGGGAACCTACCTCAACATAATAATGGCCATATACAACAAACCCACAGCAATCATCATTCTCAATGGTGAAAAACTGAAAGCATTTCCTCTAAGATCTGGAAAAAGACAAGGATGTCCACTCTTGCCACTATTATTCAACATAGTTTTGGAAGTCCTAGCCATGGCACTCAGAGAAGAAAAAGAAATAAAAGAATACAAATTGGCAAAGAAGTAAAACTGTCACTGTTTGCAGATGACATGATACTGTACATAGAGAAACCTAAAGATGCCACCAGAAAACTACTATAGCTAAGCAATGAATGTGGTAAAGTAGCAGGATGCAAAATTAATGCACAGAAATCTCCTGCATTCCTATACGCTAATGATGAAAAATCTGTTAGAGAAATTAAGGAAACACTCCCATTTACCACTGCAACAAAAAGAATAAAATACCTAGGAATAAACCTACCTAGGGAGACAAAAGACCTGTATGCAGAAAACTACAAGACACTGATGAAAGAAATTAAAGATAATATCAACAGATGGAGAGATATACCATGTTCTTGGATTGGAAGAATCAATAGTGTGAAAATGACTATACTACCCAATCTACAGATTCAATTCAATCCCTATCAAATTACCAGTGGCATTTTTTACAGAACCAGGACAAAAAATCTTAAAATTTGTACAGAGACACAAAAGACCCCCAATAGCCAAAGCAGTCTTGAAGGAAAAAAACGGAGCTGGAGGAGTCAGACTCCCTGACTTCAGACTACACCACAAAGCTATAGTAATCAAGACAATATGGTACTGGCACAAAAACAGAAATATAGATCAATGGAACAGGATAGAAAGCCCAGAGATAAACCCACGCACCTATGGTCAACTAATCTATGACAAAGGAGGCAAGAATATATAATGGCAAAAAGACAGTCTCTTCAATAAGTGGTGCTGGGAACATGGACAGCTACATGTAAAAGAATGAAATTAGAACACTCCCAACACCATACACAAAAATAAACTCAAAATGGGTTAGAGACCTAAATGTAAGCCTGGACACTATAAAACTCTTAGAGGAAAACACAGGAAGAACACTCTTTGACATAAATCACAGCAAGATCTTTTTTGATCCACCTCCCAGAGTAATGGAAATAAAAACAAAAATAAACAAATGGGACCTAATGAAACGTAAAAGCTTTTGCAAAGCAAAGGAAACTACAAAGAAGACAAAAAGACAACCCTCAGAATGGGAGAGAATATCTGCAAACGAATCAATGGACAAAGGATTCATCTCCAAAATATGTAAACAGCTCATGCAGCTCAATATTAACAAAACAAACATCGCAATCAAAAAATGAGCAGAAGACCTAAACAGGCATTTCTCCAAAGAAGACATACAGATGGCCAAGAAGCACATGAAAGGATGCTCAACATCACTAATTATTAGAGAAATGCAAATCAAAACTACAATGAGGTGCCACCTCACACCAGTTAGAATGGGAATCGTCAGAAAATCTACAAACAACAAATGCTGGAGAGGGTGTGGAGAAAAGGGAACCCTCTTGCACTGTTGGTGGGAATGTAAACTGATACAACCACTCTGGAGAACAGTATGGAGGTTCCTTAAAAAACTAAAAACAGAATAACCACATGATCCAGCAATCCTACTGGGCATATACCCAGCGAAAACCATAAAAAACCTTAAAAAACTAAAAACAGAATAACCATATGACCCAGCAATCCTACTGGGCATATACCCAGAGAAAACCATAATTCAAAAAGACACATGCACCCCAATCTTCACTGCAGCACTATTTACAATACCGAGGTCATGGAAGAAACCTAAATGCCCATCAACAGAAGAATGGATAAAGAAGATGTGGTACATATATACAGTGGAATATCAGCCATAAAAACGAACGAAATTGGGTCATTTGTAGAGATGTGGATGGATCTAGGGATTGTCATACAGAGTGAAGTAAGTCAAAAAGAGAAAAACAAATATTGTATATTAACGCATACATGTGGAACCTAGAAAAATGGTACAGATGAACGGGTTTGCAGGGCAGAAACAGAGACAAAGATGCAGAGAACAAACATATGGACACCAAGGGGGGAAGCGGGGTGGTGGTGGGATGAATTGGGTGACTGGGACTGAGATGTATACACTGATGTGTATAAAATGGATGACTAATAAGAACCTGCTGTATAAAAACATAAATAAAATAAAATTCAAAAAAAAAAATACTATCCCGAGACTCATACCGTGGCCACAAGCCTTCATACACCAAGCCCAGTTCTCAATCAAAAACCAGGAGGGCTTCCCTGGTGGCGCAGTGGTTGGGAGTCCGCCTGCCAATGAGGGGACATGGGTTCGTGCCCCGGTCCGGGAAGATCCCACATGCCGCGGAGTGGCTGGGCCCGTGAGCCACGGCCGCTGAGTCTGCGCGTCCGGAGCCTGTGCTCCGCAGCGGGAGAGGCCACAACAGTGAGAGGCCAGCGTACCGCAAAAAAAAAAAAACATCCCACACGGAGCAACGGAGAGCCCACGTGCCGCAACAAAGACCCAGTGCAGGCAAATAAATAAATAAATAAACAAATAAGTAAATAAAAATAAAGGCATTTGTGTCTAGGCTTTATCTGCCTAGGTGTCTGGATCAGACCCTGGAAAGAGGGTAAAACAGCTATAAAGGCTACCAACGTGATGATTTTTGACTGAGAATATGGGCTGTGGATTAGACAGCGTTTTTATCAACATCAAATGTTCTGAATTAGATAATTACAAGAGAACCTCCTCCTTAGGAGATGAACACTGGCGTACTCAGGGGTGGATGGTCACAAGGCCTGCAACTCACTCTAAAATGAGTCAGCAAAAATAACATGTGTGTGTATGTATGCGTGTGTATATATACATGTGCAGTGTGTGTGTACACGCACACATATACAGACACATACACACACATACACAAAGAGAAAGAAATCAAACGTGGCGAAATGTTAACAATTGGTGAATCTCAGTGAAGGGAACGTGAATTTTCACTGTACCATAATTGCAACTTTCCCATAATTAGAAAAGTTTCAAGCTAAAAATATGAAAAGCACATTTAATGGGACGAGTCCCTTGATGTAGCACGATGTTCCCAGGAATGCTGGCCCGAGAGGTGAGCTGACAAGTACTCAAGGACACACAGGTAGGCGAGGATGCCCGGGGCGGAGTGGTCTGTAACCGTGAAACCCGGACGCTGGGTGGGCCCGCGGCTCCGCCTGGTGCTGCCTGCGGTTCAGGACAGCAGCGGGGACGGCAGAGCCGGCTGAGTCCCAGGGCGCTCGAGACTCTGCACTAACTGCTCACCCTCTCCAACCCCCAACATCCTCGGCTCTCGGACACACCCGAGGGGAGCACCGGCCTCGCGAGGCCAGCGCAAGGCGTGAACGGGCCTCCACCCGTCCAGCGTTCAGCCTGGTCCCTGCTGCTCTGCGCAGCAGCAAGTCTAAGGTGAGGATCACATGTGACGCCACAACGATGCGAGGTCCCGGCAATACCCGCCACACACTGGGAGCAAGCTATCTGTAAACGACGAAAGGCACACTGCCATCCGGCCCCAGGCCATTCTGCTCCCACAGAAACGGCCGACGATGACCAGCAGGCAGCCATTACAAAAAGGGTCCTGGAACGCTCTGCTCATCAGGAAAAGAGGTACACTGTACGGCCACAGGCACCGGGTGCTCCAAACCCTACACTTCTTTAAAGATGTTTTTTTTCTTTTGATGTGGACCATTTTTAAAGTCTTTACTGAATTTGTTACAATTTTGCTTCTTCTTATGTGGTTTGGTTTTTCGGCTGCGAGGCATGTGGGATCCTAGCTCCCTGACCAGGGATCGAACCCGTACCCACGACACTGGAAGGCGAAGTTCTAACCATTTTACGCCAGGAAAGTCCAGTACACTTCTTTAAAAGTGTATGTTTTATACATATTTTTTGCTAGAAAAATATTTACCGAAACGTTAACGGTGTTTATCACCACGGGACCGGTTACGAGCGTTGTTTTTTTTTTTCTTCCTTTCTGCTTTCTTCCAAAATGCCCACGATAAAGCACGTAATTAACTCTGATAACGTAAAACAGGTTAACTTTAAAAGATGAAGAGGATGAGGGCGGGGCGGGGGAGCCAGTCAGCAGGGCTGGACGCTAAGGAGGGAGGACAAGGGCCAGGGCTGAGGCTGCCGGCAGGACCTGCAGCGCAGCCGGGGTGAGGGGAGGCCCGCGAGACCCCTCTCGGGAAGCAACAGCCGCCGCGGGGCGAGGCAGGGCTGCGGGCAGGCATGCTTGGACGGGCAGACGGGCGGCCTTCCGGTCCAGGAGCCCGGACGGAAGTACAGCGAGAGATGGCTCAAGGCCACATACCACAGTTGCCCTTAAAAAGGAGACACACACCTCTCACGCGGAAGCAGGAGGAAGGATGGGATGGAACAAGGTGATGAGGGGGAAACACTGACGACAGTAGCAGTCGGCATTTACATGGAACGGTGCGCGATCTGTCCATGGTCAACAGTGAATTCACGGTGGAACTGGGGTTTGAACCCACCGCTCACCTGAGAAGAGGCTTTCTACACTAAGTGGTGACCACACAGTTCTCAAGCGAGTCTGAAACGTGTACTCCAGCAGAAAAGCACAAAATGCACAAAGGAGGAGGATTTAGAGACGGGAGGCAACCGGATGTAATCGTTGTAGCTCAGAGACGAGAGGCCAGCCCAGGAGCGTTACAACGCAGACGGAGAAGAAGGGCAGATAAAATGTTAGCAACAGGTTGTGACTGTTTAGGACGCCCACACCTAAAACATGGGATGAAAAGAAGGGCTCTGACTCCTGACTCAGAGGAACGACAAGACGTGTTACTGTTGAGTAAAATCCCCTCCATCCTCTGATGGTGATGCCAGCCGCAACACTATCACCAGCAGACCCAGAAAGTTGAATAACACACATTTCAGGCTCCCACCAGGTGGGTCCATGTTTTGGAGGGCCTGAAACTTACACATTTTCAGTGGCCCTCTTAAAAAAAGAAAGTACAAAAATGTAAAGTCAATAAAGAAAAGTGAGAGTAACCCTTTACTAATACCCTCTATTAGCTTCTCAGGCAAATCTTTCTCTGGGATCTTGTCACTGAGGTTAATGAAACAATCTGGCCGGCCAGCCAGCCCTGCCTCTGCAGCAGAAGCCAACAGGCCAGGGCCCGGCCATGGGGTGGCGCCACCCGGTGGCCACTGTGCTCTGGAACCCCTTTCTGCGGGCCCACCCAGGAGCCCAGGCAGGGAGGGCACCGGCACCGAAGAGCTGGAGCTCCACCTTGCCCCTCCCCACCCACCAGGACAAAGGGCTGGGGGGACAGCAGCCCACTGCCCACTGCCCCACCCTGGGCACTTCCTAGGGCCCAGCATTGTGGGGCAGGAGTAACCGCGTTGCTCTTTACAGAGAGCAACTCAGGGAGCAGCGAGACATCACTTCTTATGCTCTGGTTCCCACCCTGCTGTGAAACAGAGACAGGAAGCAACAGTCTTATTCAGAGCCCAAAGGGACTACTGCGAAGCGTTAAGAGCCCCAACTTCACTCCAACATTGCTGAAGCTGCTGTAACGTGGCAGCAAAAGTTTTTTGGAGGTAAACTTCTCGAAAGAAAAAAATACAGTAATATGTATTCAAATTCAGCTTCCCCGAGAATTGAGCAAGATGTTAACAGGTGTTACACAAAAAGTTCTGTGAGCAAATACATTTGTGAAACACTCCACTAAGCAAAGGTTTCTTCATTGCAGGACTTCTCAGAGCCTTTATTACTCTGCAACCTTCCAAGTGGGGATGTGGTGTGAAAAGGACTCCGAATGCATTTGGCCACAGAAGTCTTGTTTCACATACTAGCTACTGAGATTCATGCTCCAGGAACACACTTTGGAAAATATCCTTCTAAATAGCCTTCTATCCAGGGCATCTACAGACGCCCAGAGCGTTATTTTACGAGACATGCAAAATCTTCAAAATGAGTTTTTTCAATTTAATACCAAGTTATTTTTTCAATGTAAGGCCACACCAAATAACCTAACAAAGTTGCTTTCAACTTTCCTCCAAGACTGAGAATAAGCGTGTTCCCATCACCACCTCTATTCAATGCTGTACGGAAAGTCAGTGAAATAAGTCAACTGAAAATAAAAAGCATAAGAACTGAGGGACAACTGTGATTATTCACAGGTGTCATGACTGGGTGCAGAAAAAACCTAACAGAATCCACAAATTATTAAAATTAATTAAGTAATTAGGCAAGATAACGGGATACAAGGTCAACATACAAAACCCACCGTATTTCCATATATGGAAACAAGTAGAAAACAAAATTTACAGCAGATACTGTTCACATTAAAACCGAAAGCATCACCTGCCATGAAAGGTGTGTGAGACCTCTACAGAGAACCCTGCAGAGCATCACTGAGAGCAATTACAGAAGATGTAAGTAAAGGGACAGACCAGTTTCACAGATTAAAAGACTCAGTATTGTGAGGATATCAATTATCCCCCCAAATGATATATGGATTCCAATTTGCAGTCTCTAGCTTATCCAGATCCATCTTACCTTTCAAGTTCTCAAAATTTGTCACTGTAGATCAAGGAAACACTTCCTTATAACTAACAATGCCCTGATGTCCAGTTAATGTTAAATCACTTGCTCACATGCTGCCCTCAACAGACACTACGAACAGCACACTCCATACAAAAGCCTTTGCTGAAGACTTAAGATCACTTTAGTCTGTTCTTCATCTTTAAACCTGCTCTAACAAGTACTGTTTTCCAAATCAACCTCTTATTAACTTTCATCTAAACACAAAATTCTATCACTCCTGTTTAACTGTGGACATAATACAGATCTAAGGCCCAGTCACTGACGTGACCCCAAAGTTCTGCAAGGCCACATCCATGTATGCTCGTGGATATCACAAGTCATTGATCCTCACCCCAGCTGAACACCAGATCCCGCAGAAGCTGTAGAAAACCACACCGATGCCTTGGTTCATCCAGACCAGAGGCATGAGAATCCCGAGGGGTGGCCCACCAGCCTCTGGCACTTTTTACAAGCTCCCAGCTCAATCTCACGTGTTTCCAGGCTAAGGCCTGTGCTGTGGACAGCAAGAGGGCCAGGCACACAGATAGACAGACACACTTCTTTTTAAAACCAGCAACTTACTTCCTTCTGGGTTTGGTGCAGAAAGAATGATGCTGTGGTTTTTCTTTACTTCTTCAACATACTGAGCTATTTTAGCTATACTGTTTCTGATCTCCTCAACCTAGGAGAGAGAGAGAGAAAGTCATCACCACTGCGGCAAATTCACATTTGCAACCACTTTCCATTACCTAAAAAGAGAAGGATAGAAGAGGAAGAAAATAAGTGAATAATTACCACATAAAGAAACAACCACCTTTTCCCATTCATTTAATTTAAAAAATAAAGGGAAATGCGCCATATTAAAATATCTACCTTTATGGCTAAGGCAATATCGGCCACCAGGAAAACCTGGCAGCCAGAGGCATCTACTACCAACGCCAGTCTCCGTGCAGTCAAGAAGGGAGCTCACCCTGCAGCAGAGGCCGACCACCATACTCTCATGTGGGGAGGTACTGACAGCTGATAAGACCAAGCCTTCCTAGTCATTATTTTTTGCCTCTGATACTCTAAAGTATTCACTACTTGTCTCAAAATGTAACGTATTCATTAGCAAGATCTGTCCAGATGGATTCATAACAAGTGTGGCAGGCTGAATACTGTCCCCCAAAATGTCCAGGTCCTGGCCCCCGGGACCTTGGATGGTTACCTTATACGGCAAAGGGAACTGCAGATGTGACGGAAACAAAGGGTCTTGAGATGGGGAGATACAATCCCGGATCCCCCGGTGGGCCCTCAGTATGACCCCAAGGGTACTTGTAAGAGGGAAGTAGATGGAGATGGGACGACAGAAGGCGGCCACGCGACACTAGTGAAGCACAATGGTCTGCTGCCGGCCTGGCAGGCGGAGGGGCGCCAGGGGTGCAGCTCGAGAGGTGGGGAAGGCAGGGCAGCGGGCTCTGCCCAGAGCTCCTGGGGCGTGCGGTCCTGCTGGCAATGTGGCTTCATCCCGGTGGGACCAGCCTGGACTTCCGGCTTCCAGAGATGAAGACAGTAAATCTGTGCTGTTTGAAGCCACTCCGTTTGTGCAGCCCTAGGAAACTAAGCACAACTTCTCTATTTGAACGATGAGGAAAACCCTAAAGCCCAGCAGCAGGGGACTTGTTAGGTTACATTACGGAACTCTAACAAAAGATATGAAAACACCTCCAGGATATATTACCAAGTTAAAAACACGCCGAAAAAAAAAAAATACCCACAAGGTGCAGAACGACACGTATACATGTTAGCAACGATGCAAGAAAGAGGCCAAGATAAGCAGCGATTAACCTGCAGACGTTAACATTTACACGAAGAAACGCTGGGGTGTCTAAATAAGAAACTAAGAAAAGGGTCACCTTCCGAGGGGACAGGTGAGGAAACCAGCAGATGAAGACAGGAGTGCGGGCGAGGCTTCTCGTGCCAGTGCATCCTCTCCCATCGCCCTGATTTCTGAGCAACGGGGACGCACATCCCAGTGGGGAGGTGAGATGCCAGCGTGAGGAGCCCTACGGACTAGAGCGGCTCTCGCGTGTTTGGTCTCAGCGCCTCTTTAATCCTGAAAGTTACGGAAGACCCCAAAGAGCTTTGGCTCACGTAGGCTGTAGCTCGCTTCGGATAATTCCCATAGTGGAGAAACAGCTTCGACATGCGTTAATTCACTGAAGACAGTTAATTACAAGACCACAACATGCCATGGTGGACGTCCACGTTCTCATCCTCAGAATGTCACCTACGGGGCAAAAGCCACCTTGCAGGTGTGATGAGTTAAGAGTCGAGATGGGAGATTACCCTGGATTATCTGGTTTGTTCCAGTGTAACCACAAGAGTCCTTATAAAACAGAAGCCAACAGGACCAAACTTAGAAAAAAGCGACGTTACAGTAGAAGCAGAGGCTGCGGTGAGGTGCCCGACGCTGGGGAAAAGGGCCCCGAGCCAAGGACGCAGGTGCCCCCAGAAGCTGGAGAAGGCAGGACGCAGCCTCTCCCCGCCGGGTCTGCAGGAGGGCGCGGCCCTGCCGGCACCTTGACAGGAGCCCCAGTGGCTCGTTTCAGCTTCGGACCTCTGCAGCTGTCAGGCTCTAAGTGTATGTTGGGTTTAGCCACTACGGCTGTGGTAATTTGTTACACCAGCAGTAGGAAATTAATACAGATGTTAATACCAATAACCTATTTTTATGGAAAAAGCAGAATTCCCTCCCCCCCAAATCAGTGAAAGTACGAGCATTGATCTACATTTTTCTGCAAATCTAATTTCTAGCTTAATGGAAGGCATCTTGATTCTGATACCTACTTCTGTGTTTAGCCTGTTGCCGTATCACACACTTGATGTAGCCTCTGGGAAACTCCCCCATTGTCCATTCGTGACAGAGTGAGAGGAAAGAGGTAAACATCTTGGTATTTTTATGAAAATCGTTACCAGCCACACAAACTCAATGGAAAGGCCTTAGGGACCCCAGGGACACTGGGACCAAGCCCCACAGCACATTTTGAAAACCAAAGTTTTAGAGGAGAGTTGAACACAGAATTCTACTTGCATAGAGCAGTGAACGGCTATTTCATTAGGCCTGGGTGTTATTTCCATTTATTTACAGTCAATTTCTACAGAACTTCATACACTTCACATACTTATAATTTAATTAATCATATAAAAACAGTACACAGAATTAAAACGGAATCTTTTAAAATTTTTGCTACTTTATCATGCAGGCTTCAACACAAATAATGACTTTGGGGTTTTAGTGCACAGATCTACATTTCAACGAGGCATCATTAAAGCAGCATTTCTGAAATAAATTCAGTAGCACGCATCTGTCACAAAGTAGGAGAGACACTGTTTTACCTCTTGGAGGGTTCTGCAGTACACATACCACCAGTATCTGTGCAGCAGAAGTCCCAGCGTGGTCCAAAAAGAAAACTGCTGGGTCACCGACTCGGGACCAGGAGGGAAGCGCCACCGTCGCTGTGGTGCCAGGTCCATTTACACTGATGAAGCACACCACGCAGGGCCCCCCCACCCCCCCGCCCCGTCAACTACAAACCACCTTCGCAGAGAGGAGATTCCTGGCCGCTCATTACAGCACTACGCTAGTCTTCAGCAAACACTGGTCACGCGCAGAATCCCACCTTTTGCAAAGTTCTATGTGATACGCAAGACCTGAATGCCATTTTCTAAGAAAGAGTTTGTATTAACAAACATCATTTGCTCCTCTATCTGTCTGTCTAAGAAGTCATTTCACAGAAATTAACTGTAAAATAAATCAACCATTTAACAAATGAAACTGGAACTTACGTTACAATCGATGGCTCTCAAACCTCCCTAACACGAGGAGTCACCCGTTTCTGTCTGCAGCTCTGAGACGCCCACAGCCGGAATGGGTTAGCGCTAAGTTACTACGGCTTAATGACTCTGAGTGATTTACATAAGTCTTCTATAAAGTACAACGACAACATTTAATGCTGGGAGATTCTTAAAATGAGAAATGTTTTTCCGGAGAACTGGTATGGAAGAATTAAGCATCTAGGTAAAGGGGGTAAAATCAGACAATTAATGATTTTACAAAGTGGGTAGGTAAGCTCAAGACAGTAAAAAGAGTCTCATTTCCAAAGTGAAAGCCGGAAATCCACCATCTTAACTCTTTTGTACCTTAAAGCAAGTTCCTGTAGCTAACGATTTAATTTCATGTTTTTTCCATTAGATAAGATTAAGAACTAACATAAATGCTTGAAACCCAATGAATAGGTTCTTACACCAGGTATTCAATAAATTCTGACTGGATCTGGAAAACTGATAACTTCTAAAGTTATCTTAGATAACTTCTAAGATATTTTTTATTAACATATTACATATTTTCAAATCCACGTATTGATAGACCGGTTTAGACTGTCAACAGATTTGAGTTAACTGAAACTTGTAGACGAGATTCAACATAATCAAAACAAGTCCTGCAAATGAAGCTTTCATCATTAAAAAATTACACTGAACCCGTTTCTTTTCTTCATATGTAACAAAGTCAAAATATTTGTTCTCTGACACAATTTCAAAAATTTTAAATTATGCAAAATTTGATCAGCTATGACTTAGGGTTAACAATTTAAACATGACGCCAGCCTAGAAACAGCCCTGGGGGGCTAAGAGGGAGAGGGAAAGGCCTCGCAGGGAAGCCCGAAGGAACGGACAGGTGTGAGGTCAGATCCAAGGGCGCGGGCCCACATGCGGACAGCCCAGAGAAAGGCCGTGCTGCCTGACAGCAATGGCAGAGCAGAGCTGCTACAATCGTATCTTTGCTTACGGATAAGACCTCTCAGGAGAGAGAAGTCCATATGACCTAGAGACCGGTATTCTGAAACGTGGAAAACTTCTCAGGAGAGGAATTTAAAATTCAATCAAAGATTTTAGGAAATACACAACGTGAGCTCTTTGATATGTGGGACTCACTGCCATTCTGCAGGAGGAAAGCAAGGGAAGCCTCGCTGTGTGTACCGTGCACACCTGACCACCAGCTGAGGGGCAGCACTGCCCCCAGGCCTTCCCCTCCCCGGGACCAAACCCCCCCGAGTCTGGAGAACACCGCTGGCCATGGGTGCAGCAGCATCTCCCCGGGGCCTTCCCGTGTTCGGAAGACGCGCCTTCCCCCAGCACGGCCCTGGAGCAGCAGCCCCGCCGGGCCAGCACCCCAGCCTGCGGGCATCAGTCTCTTCATGTGCCCTCCACAGCCACGATCACCATTCTCAACCCCCCCCACCAAGTCCATCACCAAGAAGAATGTTTTCCTAGCACTAAAAAGTGTAGAAAACATTTGCAATTCAAACACCAACTTTTTAAAATATTAGGGTATTATTTCAAATATGACAAGTGCACAGTTACATTAGTTTAACTATGTTTAAAGAAAACAAGTCCGTCTGGGTTTCATTAAACGGCTCTTACCTGATGGAAGAAATCATCCATAAAATGGTCCTTTTCAATAACAACGGTTGTGTCTCCATCATCATTTTTCCTACACTAAAATGGAAAAATATAAAATGTAAAATTCTGGTTTTAAAAAATTTCACATAGACACAAACAGTGAACTGAAAGACAAGAGCAGTTCGGTACCTACAGGATCCCAACTCACTAAGAGCACCAAAGTGTAACGACTCCGAAGTGTGCCAGAGGCGCACCAGGCCACAGTCAAGGCGGGCAGACCGGGCTGCACGCCCCGAGAAGCAGCCACGTCCTGGGGAAACAATGGCTAGATCTCTCAGAACTGAGCGACGTGGAATCACCCATGCTGAGTACGTCCATTTAACACAGGCCAGGTTTATCCTCAACAAGTGAAACTGCTTACATTGCACACTCTCTATAAAGATTGAAAATACTGATACCACCAGTTCACTTTTCAAGACTATGTAATAATTTTCAAGGAACTATCACATGTTAGCTGGTGCTTATCAATCTTCCCTACGTGAGTAACTCCCAGTCACGGCCACACTCATAATCAAGGAACACTTTACTAAGGAAAGACTCAGTAGCGAAGACCTGAGTAAGTAACACGGAGGAAGAAAGCAACTGGCCGCTGGGAAGGCCCAGGATAACACCGTACTTTACAAGTCATCCATAAAAGGGTCCTTTTCAGCAACAACAGTTGTGTCTCCATCATCATTTTTCCTACACTAAAATGGAAAAATATAAAACGTAAAATTCTGGTTTTAAAATTTTTCATGTAGACACAAACAGGTACCACCAGTTTAAAATAACACTGAAGAATAAAGAATGAGGAGATGTTATTCTAGACCAATGGGTCTCCAACTTGAGGGGCATCAGCTCTGCCTAGAGGGCTGGGTCTCTGACTCAGCGGGGCTGGGGTGAGGCAGTCCACGCACTCGTGACTGTCCTAGAACGTCGGGAACATCGTCACATTCTAAGTTCCAAGTGATGCTGCCGGGCTGGGTTCCCCACCCCTCGAGGGAGGCAGAACCTAACGGTGGAAAGTCTCTCTTGGGAAGAAAGCGACCTCCGTCTACAGCCACGGGGGACAGGAGACAACGTCAGAACCCAGGACCTGGTACCGGAATCACACAGTGTTTGTCAAGGACGTGTGACACAGCATCCACCAGCGAGAGCTGGGGACTCGGGAGGAAAAAGGAAATACACCTGCCAGAATACAGAGGAGGGAGCTGTTAGGTACTGTCTCCCCAAGGACACGCAGGGTGAGTCAGCTCAGCTCAAACCCTGCGAGAGCCGAGGCGGCCAGATTTCGGGGATTCTCTCAACCCTCGTGAAATCAGAGTCTTTAACCACGGAAAGTCTGAAGTGTGGCTCTACTGATCTACAACCCAGAAATAACGTGGAAACAAAATTCCACTAAATTTAGCTAGGAAAACATCTACAAAATTTAATAAACTGTCAAGAAAGCACAATGCAGCCTCCCTCTGCACCCATCCAGGGCCCTCACTAAGGCAAATCGATTTGGCCTAAAAATCAACAATAATCTCTCACCACCCCAGGGAAGGCTTCGGCACCTGCCTTACCCCAGGGCCTCCTCGATGAGACAATCCAGGACGGCAAGGGAGAAGAGGCGTGCTCCTCGACGGGAGGCGCGAGTTCCCTCACACAAGGGGCTTTTACGAGAGGACTGTGAACACGGGTTATCACCAGGAGACACCTCACGCTGGGACAGCCGTGGGGCGGTCTCGGAGGCAAAAGCAGAGACCCACCTACGCAGGACTCCGGCAGAAGCTCCCTCAGCTGCGGGCCGGAGGCCCCCGGCACCTCTCAGAGCTGGGGGACCCTGCTCTCACAGGCGCCAGCTGCGGGGAAAGATGCCTGCAGTCAGGCAGCACTGCCACTGCAAACGTCTTATGTGAGCTCCGCTAACAGGACGAGCACTATGGGTTCAACTGTGCCCCCTAAACACAGATGTTGCAAACCCCTAGGACCTCAGCCTGGGACCCGTATTTGGAAAAAGGGTCAGTGAAGATGCAGTCAGTCAAGATGAGGTCGTGCTGGAGCAGCGTGGGCCCTTAACCCAACGTGACTCGCGTCCTTATGAGAAGAGACAGAGACGCACAGGGGGAGGCGGCCCGTGATGACCGCGATGCACCCACAAGCCGAGGACCCCTGAGGACCGCTGCCCGCACGGGAAGGTGAGAGAGGCAAGGCAGGGCTTTGGCGCAGGTTCGGGGAGCGTGCGGCCTCGCGACACCCTGGCTTCTGGCCTCCAGAGCCAGGAGGGCACATCTCCCTGGGTCAGGCCCCAGTCTGCGGGCCCGCGGCACGAGAGCCCAAGGACGCGCACGCACCAGTACGGGCTGAAGCACGCTCACGCCATCCTTTCTCCAATCAAGCGTGCTAACCGAGACACTCCTCTCAACTCTGCAGCCTGTGAACAGCGCTGTCCGGAGGCAAAAACCCTGTACCTACCGGGAGTCGCAGATGTGGGTTCTAACCGGCGACGAGGCGGGGACAACAGCCATCCCGTCCCCGCCCCCAGAGGCGGGGCTATGGGTTTCAGAAGGGCGTTATTTTCCCAGGGCATGCATACCCCAATAAAGGCTCTTAAAATCACTTCTGGTCCATGCTCTTAATTCCGAACAAAAAAGCACTTAAAGGCAGATCGGCAATCGGCTAACAAGCGACAGAAAGTTATGTGCAGACCCGCCCACCAACTCCACAGTGCTTTTCTCCAGGCTCCCAAGGCACCTGAAGTGAAAGACGGCTGCTACTGGGTACCGCGCGCGCCAGGGCACGGGTCGCGCGTTGTCTCACCGGTCCTCCAGCGCCGCCCGAGGCCTGCGAGCATCCCCACTTCACGCACACAGCACCCCATGGACGGCTGAGCACCCAGCCTCTTTGGGCACCAGGTGGGTTCGACCTCACAGATCCCACACTGCGCTCACTCCCCAACGTTAAGAGCTGCCCTCGCCTGGCTCAGTCACCGGGCGACGTAACTTACCTCCCACACCCGCTCGCGCGCCACTTCACGACCCGCCCTCTGCCAGGAGGGGCCGCCCTGCCCCTCTGACTCCAGCCCACGCCCTTGCTCTTGCTCTTAACCCCGGCCCCCGCCCCGCCCCCGCCCTCCTCCCGGAAGAAAGGGCTTCAGGAGGGTCCTCCAGGCGAAGCGGGCCTCCCAGCTCTCTTCCGAGCTCCGGGCCGGGCGGCCTCGCGCGGGCCTTCGACACCACGCGCTCCTCGAGTGGCCCCGCACGTCACTGCCTCCCCGCGCCCCACCCAGTCGCTTCTCAGCTGGGGCGCTCATAGGGCTCAAGGGACTGAACTGTAAGTAGCCAACTCCCTACAGATTCAACGGGGGAGGGGAGAGAGTGAAGGTGAACGTGGCCTAGCAGGGCTGGGATTCCCCGGGGCCGGGGGCGCACATCTCA
This sequence comes from Delphinapterus leucas, assembly GCF_059928025.1. NCBI lineage: Eukaryota > Metazoa > Chordata > Mammalia > Artiodactyla > Monodontidae > Delphinapterus > Delphinapterus leucas. The sequence continues at coordinate 1,797,532 of NC_143142.1, read as the reverse complement.
CCCCGCTGACAGCCGCTCGCGGTTCTCAGAGGCCTCGGCGTTCGGCCTGTTTCACTTTCTGCCGTGGAAAATGACAAACACGCACAAAAGTGGAAGGAATGATATACTGGGCCCTCGATGGGTCCATCGCAGGGGTTCAACGACGATCAATCCACACCTGTCTTGCTTCACCTGCACGCCCCCAGCCCCACTCCTGACCCCCGCGGCACTAGACCACCTCGAGGCGAAGCCCACACGAAGATGCCTGTTGTGTGTGTGACACGGTCGCGAACCTAAGCCCGCTACTTCACCTGCTCCGGGAGAGACACTCACTCATTTCCAGGCTCAGGAGAGACGGTTTCCAACATGACACTCTCCCTACGGGCAGTCGGTCATTTTACTCTCACATCACACACAGACCACACTCCGTGCAGGAGGCGGTGAACAAACAGTTACCAAAGGAACTCAATTCTTCCTCGCCACTGGAGCCCACGTGTCATGCGTGACCTTTATTCAGTCATTCGCTTCCTGGTAAATCATTCGTTTCTGTACCTGCAGACCAAGAGGGAGCCAATGACTTGGAATCTGTTTCCTCTAATGTCTTCTTTTTTCCTTCTCATTTTTAACCCGTTACTTATATTTCTTAGTTCTATCTGGAATTCTCAGAATTACCTGACATTAGGAAATAGACCTAGTAATACTGTCTTAGCTTTTCCATTAATGAAAAAAGAAACAAAGAAGTGACTACCAAAACAATGCTCTTTAGGGACTCCCCTGGTGGTCCAGTGGTTCAGGGCTTCTGTGCTTCCACTGCAGGGGGCCAGGGTTCGATTCCTGGTCAAGGAACTAAAATCCCACACGCCGCACGACGTGGCCAAAAAAAAAAAAAAAAAAAAGAAGAAGAAAACGCTGTTTAAGCTGCTGCACAATCGCCCCATCTTCAGTGAAGCCCACGTTCAACCTTTCTAGCGGAGACGGTGTGATCCCTGTACAGTAGCTGCTGTTGACGACAGTGTACTTATCGTATATAACAAAACGATTTGTGGCAAAGCATTTACTATAAGCAGTGGGAATACCCTCCAACTTGATTTCTAAAGTGTCAAAGTGCAAGATAAACATCCAAATATCAACTTTCCGTTTCTGTTAAACTTTAAAACAATTCTCCTTAAAAGCAGCATTATATTAAAATACAATTCTCTCTGTAAAAACTGTTCTGAGGAAGAGATGTCAAGTAGCTTCCATGTTTAGAGACTATTTAACAGAGATGAATCATTTGTCACTGGAATGCCGTTTAGATAATTCAGAAGCTGAATTATCACAAATTAGTAGAATCCAAAGTTGGATAAAACACTGGATCTTTCTCCAGGTTGTTCTCCAAATACACATACACTAGGGCCTTCCATGCAAATGATAATTGTGAGGAAATAATTATCTTGAAATATGTACAATGGTTGTAGTAGCTTTGCTGCTACAATACATTAATTTCAAAATTACATTACTTCAGTAAAAAACGAATACTTGTAATTAAAACTAGGTAAAAGCTGACTGTTGGCCAGGTGGTAATTGTGCCGTTGAATGTCAGTAGCATTTCCTTCCCATACATTTATGTAGTCAGTCGTAGTCTCATGCCCCAGGTAGGATATGACACTGCTTCATGTTTTATATTTTTACTTCATATTTGTCTCCATTATTAATATTACATAAATACTGCAGGTACTTACACTTTACATAAATAACACTGTATCGCACAAATGCTTCTGTTTTTCTCCTCTCCAAGGTATGTTTAAAGATTTCTCCTCATCTCTCATGTTTTGCTCACCACTGACAATCAAACTCACCACCTTCCTGTCCTTCACACCAACCTGTGCCCACAGCAGAGCCCTGGGGCTGGCCGTGCCTTCTGCCCAGTGCCCACCTCCCAGACCTGTGCCCGGCCGGATCCTCCTCATTCAGATCTCAGCTCAGAGACCTCCCCCGATCAGAGACCCCTGATGGCCCAGCCCAAAACAGCCACGCCCACACCCACTCCCCCTGTTTCATCTCCTCCCCAGCAGTTACCGGGAAAGGCATTTTATTGCTCATTGACTTAGCTGTTTCTTGTCCCCTCCCCCATGACACGTTTCAGGGGAGTAAGGACTTCAAGGGTCTTGTCATAAGTCACGCCTGAAACAGTGCCTGGCACGTAGCAGCCACTCAGTAGAGATCAGCTGAAGGAATGAATGAAGAGCAGAGAGATGAGACAGAGATGGGGGTGGAGCGGAGAGAAAGCACACACAGAAGGACAGAGAAACCAGGAAACAAAGACACAGACACACACAGTGAGAAGCAGCACGGCAGACGAAAGTCAAGGACAGAGGCGGGCTTGGTTGCTCGCTGGCCCTGGTTCCATCTCCTCGTGAGGTCTCACGGCACAGCCCGCCCTGAGTCTGAGGCCCCATTCTACCCTTTAATCAATCTCCCTTTTCTGTTTTAGCTAAGGGGTTTCTGTCCCTTGCAACTCAAAGAGCCTTGAAGACAACAGAGCCCACTGTCAGCTGCATCTCCCTAACCCTGTGCATTTTCAAAAGCAAACACACGACTCAATACACACCTAGCAGGTGCTTTGTGCAGAATCATGAGGCTTCAGAGCAAACCTGACAGCACACATCTGCCCTGGAAACGGTGCAGAGTCTGGGGGAGGGCGCAGGAAGAAAGCAGGACCTCGTGTGTGTTCATATGCACAGACACGAAGATCTCTGGGGACCCAAGGGGGAAGGAGGGCGGGAAGACTTCCTGGTGGTGATGTCTGAACTGAGGCCAAAAGAAGGGGTGGGTGGGGGCTTCCCTGGTGGCGCGGTGGTTGGGGGTCCGCCTGCCGATGCAGGGGATGCGGGTTCGTGCCCCGGTCCGGGAAGATCCCACATGCCGCGGAGCAGCTGGGCCCACTGAGCCTGCGCGTCCGGAGCCTGTGCTCCGCAACGGGACAGGCCACAACAGTGAGAGGCCCGTGTACCACAAAGGAAAAAAAAACCAAAAGAAGGGGTGGGGCCGGCAGAGAAAGGGGGAGAGAGACACACACATGGAGCAGCGTGTGCAAGGGCCGGAGCGGAAGGGCACGTGGGAACAGCAGAGACTGGAACAAGGCGATCTGCGGGAGTGAGGGTGCTGGTTATCGCTTAGGTTCTCTATTCCTTACATTCAGAATGAATAGACTTGAAGTTAAAAACCAGAAGTAATTAACCTGTGGAAAGGTACAGGCTTTGCTCTTTTATTTTATATACAACCGTATATTTATTATACTTCCTGGAGAAACTATACAGATTCCAACTGTGGGAACTGTCTGTATGATGATACAGGATTTAGTAAATTATGAAATTCTAAACCATAAACATATTCAAAGTTATAGATATATTCATATATTAAATTATACATGTATTATGAAATTCTCAGTATTTTAAGTTTCAGTGAAGTACTTAGAAAAAAATGTTTTTATTTTATAAATTGGAACCTGAAACTTTACTACATAACAATTTGCACTCTGCGTGCAATCTGAGCTGCCAAAAAAGAACCTTAAAAATATCTGGGCAGTTTTTCCTGCCACTTAAAAAGTTATACTTGTGGGACTTCCCTGGTGGCGCAGTGGTTAAGAATCCGCCTGCCAGCGCAGGGGACAAGGGTTCGATCCCTGGTCTGGGAAGATCACACATGCTGCAGAGCAACTAAGCCCGTGTGCCACAACTACTGAGCCTGCGTTCTAGAGCCCACGAGCCACAACTACTGAAGCCCGCATGCCTAGAGCCCACAACAAGAGAAGCCACCGCAATGAGAAGCCCCCGCTCGCTGCAACTAGAGAAAAGCCTGCGCGCAGCAACGAAAACCCAGTGTAGCCAAAAATAAATACATATATACATACATACATAAATTATACTTGCAATTCATCACCATGAACTCAGGTATTAAAAATAGTAATTTTCTACCTAGAAACAAATGACAATGGAGACACGATGACCCAAAACCTATGGGATGCAGCAAAAGCAGTTCTAAGAGGGAAGTTTATAGCAATACAATCCTACCTTAAGAAACAGGAAACATCTCAAATAAGCAACCTAACTTTGCACCTAAAGCAATTAGAGAAAGAACAAAAAAAACCCAAATTTAGCAGAAGGAAAGAAATCATAAAGATCAGATCAGAAATAAATGAAAAAGAAATGAAGGAAACAATAGCAAAGATCAATAAAACTAAAAGCTGGTTCTTTGAGAAGATAAACAAAATTGATAAACCATTAGCCAGACTCATGAAGAAAAAAGGGAAAAGATTCAAATCAATAGAATTAGAAATTAAAAAGGAGAAGTAAAAACTGACACTGCAGAAATACAAGAGATCATGAGAGATTACTACAACCAACTATATGCCAATAAAATGGACAACCTGGAAGAAATGGACAAATTCTTAGAAAAGCACAACCTTCCAAGACTGAACCAGGAAGAAATAGAAAATATAAACAAACCAATTACAAGCACTGAAATTGAAACTGTGGTTAAAAATCTTCCAACAACAAAAGCCCAGGACCAGATGGCTTCACAGGCGAATTCTATCAAACATTTAGAGAAGAGCTCACGCCTATCCTTCTCAAACTCTTCCAAAATATGGCAGAAGGAGGAACACTCTCAAACTCATTCTACAAGGCCACCATCACCCAGATACCAAAACCAGACAAAGATGTCACAAAGAAAGAAAATTACAGGCCAATATCACTGATGAACATAGATGCAAACATCCTCAACAAAATACTAGCAAACAGAATCCAACAGCACATTAAAAGGATCATACACCATGATCAAGTGGGGTTTATTCCAGGAATGCAAGGATTCTTCAATATATGCAAATCAATCAACGTGATACACCATATTAACAAACTGAAGGAGAAAAACCATATGATCATCTCAATAGATGCAGAGAAAGCTTTCGACAAAATTCAACACCCATTTATGATAAAAACCCTGCAGAAAGTAGGCATAGAGAGAACTTTCCTCAACATAATAAAGGCCACATATGACAAACCCACAGCCAACATCGTCCTCAATGGTGAAAATCTGAAACCATTTCCACTAAGATCAGGAACAAGACAAGGTTGCCCACTCTCACCACTCTTATTCAACATAGTTTTGGAAGTTCTAGCCACAGCAATCAGAGAAGAAAAAGAAATAAAAGGAATCCAAATCGGAAAAGAAGTAAAGCTGTCACTGTTTGCAGATGACATGATACTATACATAGAGAATCCTAAAGATGCTATCAGAAAACTACGAGAGCTAATCAAAGAATTTGGTAAAGTAGCAGGATACAAAATTAATGCACAGAAATCTCTGGCATTCTTTTTTTTTTTTTTTCTGCGGTACACAGGCCTCTCACTGTTGTGGCCTCTCCCGTTGTGGAGCACAGGCTCCAGACTTGCAGGCTCAGCAGCCATGGCTCACAAGACTAGCCGCTCCGCGGCATGTGGGATCTTCCCGGACCAGGGCACGAACCCGTGTCCCCTGCATTGGCAGGCGGACTCTCAACCACTGCACCACCAGGGAAGCCCTCTGGCATTCTTATACACTAATGATGAAAAATCTGAAAGTGAAATTAAGAAAACACTCCCATTTACCACTGCAACAAAAAGAATAAAATACTTAGGAATAAACCTACCTAAGGAGACAAAAGACCTGTATGCAGAAAATCATAAGACACTGATGAAAGAAATTAAAGATGATACAAATAGATGGAGAGATATACCATGTTCTTGGATTGGAAGAATCAACATTGTGAAAATGACTCTACTACCCAAAGCAATCTACAGATTCAATGCAATCCCTATCAAACTACCACTGGCATTTTTCACAGAACTAGAACAAAAAATTTCACAATTTGTATGGAAACACAAAAGACCCCGAATAGCCAAAGCAATCTTGAGAACGAAAAATGGAGCTGGAGGAATCACGCTCCCTGACTTCAGACTATACCACAAAGCTACAGTAATCAAGACAGTATGGTACTGGCACAAAAACAGAAATATAGATCAATGGAACAGAATAGAAAGCCCAGAGATAAACCCACGCACATATGGTCACCTTATCTTTGATAAAGGAGGCAAGAAAATACAGTGGAGAAAGGACAGCCTCTTCAATAAGTGGTGCTGGGAAAACTGGACAGGTACATGTAAAACTATAAAATTAGAACACTCCCTAATACCATAGATAAAAATACACTCAAAATGGATTAAAGACCTAAATGTAAGGCCAGACACTATCAAACTCTTAGAGGAAAACATAGGCAGAACACTTTATGACATAAATCACAGCAAGATCCTTTTAGACCCACCTCCTAGAGAAATGGAAATAAGAACAAAAATAAATAAATGGGACCTAATGAAACTTAAAAGCTTTTGCACAGCAAAGGAAACCATAAACAAGACAAAAAGACAACCCTCAGAATGGAAGAAAATATTTGCAAATGAAGCAACTGACAAAGGATTAATCTCTAAAATTTACAAGCAGCTCATGCAGCTCAATAACAAAAAAACAAACAACCCAATCCAGAAATGGGCAGAAGACCTAAATAGACATTTCTCCAAAGAAGATAAACAGATTGTCAACAAACACATGAAAGAATGCTCAACATCATTAATCATTAGAGAAATGCAAATCAAAACTACAATGAGGTATCATCTCACACCGGTCAGAATGGCCATCATCAAAAAATCTAGAAACAATAAATGCTGGAGAGGGTGTGGAGAAAAGGGAACACTCTTGCACTGTTGGTGGGAATGTAAATTGATACAGCCACTATGGAGAACAGTATGGAGGTTCCTTAAAAAACTACAAATAGAACTACCATACGACCCAGCAATCCCACTCCTGGGCATATACCCTGAGAAAACCATAATTCAAAAAGAGTCATGTACCAAAATGTTCATTGCAGCTCTATTTACAATAGCCAGGACATGGAATCAACCTAAGTGTCCATCAACAGATGAATGGATAAAGAAGATGTGGCACATATATACAATGGAATATTACTCAGCCATAAAAAGAAACGAGGGCTTCCCTGGTGGCGCAGAGGTTGAGAGCCCACCTGCCAATGCAGGGGACACGGGTTCGTGTCCCGGTCCGGGAGGATCCCACATGCCGCGGAGCGGCTAGGCCCGTGAGCCATGGCTGCTGAGCCTGCGCGTCCGGAGCCTGTGCTCCGCAACGGGAGGGGCCACAACAGTGAGAGGCCCGCGTACCGCAAAAACAAACAAAAAAACAAACAACAAAAAAAAAAAGAAACGAAATTGAGTTATTTGTAGTGAGGTGGATAGACCTAGAGTCTGTCATACAGAGTGAAGTAAGTCAGAAGGAGAAAAACAAATACCGTATGCTAACACATACATATGGAATCTAAGAAAAAAAAATGTCATGAAGAACCTAGGGGTAAGACGGGAATAAAGACACAGACCTACTAGAGAATGGACTTGAGGATATGGGGAAGGGTAAGCTGTGACAAAGTGAGAGAGAGGCATGGACATATATACACTACCAAACGTAAAATAGCTAGCTAGTGGGAAGCAGCTGCATAGCACAGGGAGATCAGTTCGGTGGTTTGTGACCACCTAGAGGGATGGGATAGGGAGGGTGGGAGGGAGACGCAAGAGGGTAGAGATATGGGAACATATGTATATGTATAACTGATTCACTTTGTTATAAAGCAGAAACTAATACACCATTGTAAAGTAATTATACTCCAATAAAGATGTTAAAAAAAATAGTAATTTTCTCAACAAACAACAGGGTCCTACTGTAGAGCACAGGGAACTATATTCAACACCCTGTGATAAACCATCATGGAAAAGAATATATATGTGTATAACTAAGTCACTTTGCTGTACAGCAGAAATTAACACACAACATTGTAAATCAACTATACTTCAATAAAATGTTTTTAAAAAGGTAATTTTCTCATACATCTACTAATGAATACCACATAGCTACTGTGTGTTTATGTTTATTACCCTGCAAATTCCCACAGCTGAAATTTGCAATTTTTCTATTTTTAACTATAATAAATATAGCCATTTGCATTTGCAAACTTTTCTTAAAGGTAATCAAAATATATTTGGGGTCATTATCTTACAGGACAGCAATTCCATTCTGATTGACTTATTTCCTAAATAGTATTTCCTTCTGCTTCTTCACTCTTCCTTCCCCGGGCTGTGCACACCCACCGCACACACGCAGTTCATTTCTGTGTCCCCTGCACCTAGCACATTACCTCGTAGAGCACTGGCACTCAAGTGCCTGCCGAATGGGTCGTCCTTTTATTTTTTTATAAACCAGAAACATCTTTCTGGATTTAGAGTTCAGGAAATCTTGGGCAAGTCACTTAATCTTTCTGCACCCAGATGAACTGGCTGCTCAAAAGGAGAATCACTGCTTAGAAGCAGCTAACTCTATATTTGACAAACTGTATTAGACAAACTAACTTTTAGGTCCTTTCTGAGTAGTTATCAGTGGGAATCTTTTTCTCAGGAGGAATCCTTAGCAGCTAATAAAGAAATCTTTAGAAGGCATCACAAATATTTTGTCAATGTGGACATCACAGGCATTTTAACTACCAAAATTAAATATTAAACTTTACCTAGGAAAAAATCACCAGCCATTTAGAAACGTGGTTGTGAAAGGACAGTCAACTTCTCCAAGAACTACTTGGAGAGGACACATTTCCTGAAAAAAAATTATCTTTTATATCTGATAATTTTCAGACAAGCTTTTAAATATTAAAAGTTATCAAACTTTAAGTATGTCAAATTCAATTTTAACTTAATATTTTATGCCAGGGAGAAGGTTCCTTTTTAACTTCCTGAAAACATTTTTTAAAACTAATAAATATTAAGAGCACTTGTAATTACAGACCATTTTCTCTCTCCCACCTTCTCCCAGAGTGGCACACGCAACAGATAATTTTATGTTTCACAGCTTCTTCCATGAGAGTAGACAAGAAGGATGTTACTATCCCCACTTTATATACAAGAAAAGTGAAGTTTTGAGAGGTTTAAAAATTCTCTGCCCAAGATTCGACAACTCCAGACGGAGGAACTTCTGCTCTACAGCTGCCTAGTCTACATCTACAGCAAGATGATATTGGACCAGAAGAGGTCACTTCTTGCTCTAAAATTCTAGACCAAAACATGTTCTTACCAACACTGTTGCCATGAGAGCTGAAATACACATACACTGGAGAGTAATAAATAACTGTCTTCTTTATTTTTTGCTAATCAAGCCAAGAAAAGCTTGTCACATACTCCACTGACAGATCTCTTCTACTATTCCCCAACATTCAAAAATTTGGCTATCCTCTCATGATACATTCGTCATTTCTTAACAAATATTTGAGCTTCTAATTCTAACAAGGAAAGATACTCCCTTGAGTGAGATAACAGAACAGTAATTTGCTGTTTCACACGATGCTGACCTGCAAAGCGCAGAGGTCAAAGTACCTGACCGTTAACAAAAAAAGGAAGGAAAGAAAAATCACTATGAAGAAACTTTCTGGGGATGACTGTAAAAGCATAATTTCCATAATCTTAAGAATGAATAATTCACTGCCTTTCTGAACTAAGATTCCTCATCTGGCGGACAGAACACAGATAATAATCTGACTATTCTCTCTACTTCCTAAGCCTGGGGCACAGCTAGATCCATTCTAGAAGCAAAGAAGAGAAGTTAATTCATGACATTCAATGGATGCCTTAGGGCAGTGGGCCTAGCGCAGGTCTGAGGCTGCCAGGGATTCTGTGCACTGGGAAACAAAATGCAAACGTTCAGCACAATTAGTACTTGTACTGAATATTTTTAAAGAAAAAGAATTAATTCTGTTGGCCTAAAATTTTTCAACTCTCCCACAGTATAAACATCCACTACAGTTTCAACGTCACCATCTCATTCACAGTATTGTCTGTGGAATGCATCAAACACTAGTGCAACGCCTAAGTGAACAAAACACTGTTCTCTTACTAAAATAATCGGTAATCTGCTGTCGCTACTCGCTGAGCACCTACACGCTCCACTAGCTGGGCTTACTGGCAGTAAACAAGCACAAAGCAAACTATTTACAGGGGAAACAAAAGGCGCCGCTCCGTACCTGCCTCGCCGCTCCCTCCCAGCATCCAGCCCTGCAAGGGCCCCCCCGACGGAGGCGCGTCAGGTGCGTTCACTCCCACCGCGCGGGGTCCCGTCTTAGACCCCAGGGACAAGACAGGGGGCGAGGGGACAAGTCCTGCTCCCCAGGAGCTGACACCCACTAGGGTGGGACGGACCATAATTCAGCAAGTAATTTCTGGTCGTGCTGAGTGCTGTGCAAGGATTCAAACCAGGCGACAGGATGGAGTGACTCCAGGGAACGAATCAAGCTGAAGAAGCGGCAGAGCCCAGCTCAGAAAAGGGGTTCGAGATCCAGTCCGGCCGCTCCCCTGAGACGCCCTTTCAAAAGCTGTTTCCCCCCCGCGCGGAAGCGAGGGCAGAACAGTGCCCGCCTCTGGGGTGTCGGGGCGTCCGGGGGACTGGGGGACGGCGACCTACGCGGGGCGCTGCGGGCTGGGGGGGCCCTGCGCCCCCGCCCCGACCCCACCCGCTAGGCCGCCCCGACGGGCCGGCGCCCCCCGACCTGGCCTCCCCTTCCCGCCCGTTCCCGTGCCCCCGCCCCCAGCCCGGCCCGCGACCCCCTCCCGCCAGGCCCCGGCCAACGCCCGCGCCCCCAGCGCTCCCGGCCCGAACCGCTATCCGCCCGCCACTCACCGCCGTCAGGTCCGGCAGCCGGTCCCGCATCCCCGCGGGCCGGGCGCCGCGCGCCGCCGCTCAGGCCTGCCCGGCGCCGCCTCCGGCCGGCCGCGAGCTCTCGGTGGCCCCGCCGCCGCCTCAGCCCGCCGGTCGCCGTCCCCTCCGCCGGCGCTGCCACGGAAACCGCGCCGGCGCGCTCTGCGTACGCCCGGCCCGCGCCGCGCCCAGGCCCACGCAGACGGCGGGAGCCTTCCTGCGGGAATGCCGCGGCCCGAGGGGCGGGGCCCGCCGGGGAGGGGAGGAGCCTTGGCGGGGTGGGCGGGGACTATCGGGGAGGGAAGGGGCCGGCCAGAGAGGGGAAAGAGGCGGTGCCTCTTAGGCCGGGACAGGGACAGGACCTGGTGGGGGAGAGGGCAGAACCTCACTGAAAGTGGAGGGGCGGGGCCTGTTGAGGAAAAGGCGGGGCTGGCCATGGAGGGGCGGGGCCCGGCCGAGCTGCGTTCTGGCGGCCTTTTAGCCTGGTCAATTAGATGCACCTTTTACCCTTCTTGATTGCTTTTGTTTTTGTGTTTTCGCATTCATTTTATTTATTTTAAAAATTCGTGGTAAATTTGGTGACAAATTTAGCAAGCCTATGGAGATGAGCTGGGTGCAGCTTTGCATATGCGTATTCTGAACATAGGCCTTCTCTTTAAGGCTTCATACCAGCATTTTGTGTGAATAAAGGACAAGAGATAAAGTAAGGCCTATAATGCTTAACGAACATAACAAAGAATATAACTTAAAATGGCATGGGATGGTGATATGCAGGGACTCAGGCCTTGGGATGCAGTTCTAGTGGAGAAATAGGATACAGAAGCAGATAAATAAATAAGCAAAGAAAATAGGGGCATGCACTTGGAGGAGAGCTGAAAGAGGGCTGGCTACATCAGAAAGGTGGGCATAAGAGGCGCCAGAGTTTAGGCCAACAAAGTTAGAGGGAACAGTCCCCAAGACCACTCTCACTTCTGACACCAACTACAAGTTCTGGGGGTTCCCCCAACCACACTCAAGTTCAATAATTCACTGGAGGGACTCAGAATTCACTAAAAACTGCAGTGCTGACAGGGTTTATCACAGGGGAAGGATACAGATTAACATCAGCGAAGGGCAGAGGTGCATGGGGGGAGACCGGTTGCACCAAATGGGAGGCTTCTGTTGTCTTCTCCTTGGGCAGTCAGGGCACATTACTTTCAAGCATTGATGTGTGTCAATATACACGAAGTCACCAACCAGGAAATCTCACCCAAGCCACCAAATTCTGAGTTTTTATTGGGGCTCCATTGCATAGGCATGACTGTTGATCTAAGTCTCCAGGTTGACCTGCACCCATGTAACCCAAAAGTCCCATCCTAAATCACATTGGCGCTCTCTGGCTAGTCCAAAGGCCCCCAGGCAAACAAATACTACTTCCAGGAGTGAGAGCAAAGGACAGATTTCTTTTTGGACAAGGTTAAATTCTTTACTACCTCCTTGAATAGGTGTCTTTTGTGCTATGATCTAAGGTAAAGAAAGCAGCCATAAGAAATATATTTGAGAATAGTCTAGACAGAAAAAGCAGGGAATTTTGGGTTTGGTTCTGGGCATGATTGGGTTCTTGGATTATAGTAGGGGAGCAGGGGAAGCAGAGACTAGACAGTTTAGAAACCAAAGATAGGGACTTAAACTCGGGTGGACCAGGGGCAAATTTGTCTCTTCTTAATTTATGACTTTGTTATGTTTTTCATAATTTAAATCAAAATCAATAATTTGATGGATATGGGTTGAACAAAAATCCTCCCTTTTGACTAAGCAATTAAAATGAGGTGTGAGCAGGGGGTGAGGCGGCAGTAATTGTACAGAGCTTTTCTGAGACTGGAGTTAATATAAAGGGGGTAAAACTGAGCGAGGGTAGAAAAACACCTGGTCCTGGACACAGCGTTTGAGCTCCTGTGTCAAGCAGTACTTGAAACCCACATACCGCAGGACTTTCACGAGCCAATGAATTTCTTTTTCAGTTTTTTCACTTAGAATGAAGACATCCTAATACATTGCTGTGAGAATTTACAGACTAAGAGGTAAGCTACTTCTGAAATGTAAGGTCCCAGGGAATAGGGGCTTTGGTCTGTTTTGTTCACTATTGTGTCTCCGATTCCTACAAAATGTCAGGCACATTGTAGGCACTCAATACACAATTTGTAAAATAAAATAATAGATGTTCAGAAACTCTAATTCAAAAAGATACATGCACCCCAATGTTCATAGCAGCACTATTCACAATAGCCAAGACATGGAAGCAACCTAAACGTCCATCAACAGAGGAATGGATAAAGAAGATGTGGTACATATGTACAGTGGAATACTACTCAGCCATTAAAAAAGAATGAAATAATGCCATTTGCAGCAACATGGTTGGACCTAGAGACTATCATACTAGGTAAAGCAAGTCAGAGAGAGAAAGACAAATACCATATGGCATCACTTCTATGTGGAATTTGAAATATGACGCAAATGAACTTATCTACGAAACAGAAACAGACTCACAGATATAGAGAAGAGACTTGTGGTTGCCAAGGGGGAGGGGTGTGGCAGAGGGATGGCTTGGGAGTTTGGGATTAGCAGATGCAAACTATTGTATATAGGATTGTATATACAATTGTATACTGTATATTGTAACAAGGACCTACAGTATAGCACAGGGAACTATATTCAATATCCTGTGATAAAGGAAAAGAATATGAAAAAGAATATATATATATGTAACTGAATCACCTTGCTGCACATCAGAAATTAACACATTGTAAATCAACTATACTTCAATAAAATTAAAAATAATAATAATAATAATAGATGTCCAGTCCTGGCTTTGAATCCCAGTTCTGCTATTTACTCTCTGTGCAACTTTGGACTGTGAAAATTAATAAAGGGAAACCTCACTAAAATGGAGTCAAGAGGCCAGAGGGGGCGCTCTCACTCAATGTCAATACAGATCCCAGCAGGAAGAGACGGTACTTCACATCCCCTATGGGAAGTGACAGTACTACCACCAGCGAGAGGAAGATTTTCTCTTGGCCTGGCAACAGCTCAGCCAGTGAGAGACCATCACACCTCAGCCAATGAAAGCCAAATTTCAAATTCCCAGTTTCTTCCAGCTGTATTTCAAATTCCCAGTTTCTTCCAACGGACTTTTTGTTCATAACAGCCCCCCCCCAAGTTCCCCTTCTCCTCTATAAGAGTTTCCTTTCTTTTGTTTTACCAGACTTGCTTGTAGGTTGCCATAGTTGCACATCCCAAATTGAAATTCTTTGCTGCTCAGGAATAAACCCCTTTTGCTGGTAAAATAACTGACTTTTATTGTTTCAGGTTAACAGGACAAAAAGACTAATTTCTCTAAGCCTCAATTTTCCTGCCTGTGAAGCGGTGAAAAGGCAGCTTTCAAGCTGAAAGGCTGTGACTTTCCCATTTGGACCCCACTATGCCTCCAGAGACTGATTCACCCTACTCATTTGCCCTCTTAATTGCAAACAATAAGTATGAATGATGTCTGTTTAATCAATTTATGCTTATTACTCTTAGAAGCAATTAACAAGTAATAGAAATCTAAACTACACATGGTAAAATGTGTTACAAATTTTAAAAACCGATTGAAAAGTTATATCTGGTTAGCAACAGCAGAAAAAATTACTCAGGAAAATTAGCCTTCGTAGAAAGAATCATTAACATAAAATTAACTTCCTAAAAATGCACACTGCAAAATTTGCTCTTTAAAAATTGATGAAAGCATCAAATCTTAACAAACCTTAGATGTGCAAAATGAAGCCTGGAGAAACTGCACTGAGTAAAAATTATTTAACTACCTGCACACACGCCAATACTTTCCAATGCCAGAAGCTGTAATAAATAAACGTTTTATACTGAAGAGCTGATTAATGAGTAAAATCTTGGCAGCGGAAAGTACGGGGTAGTGCACCGAGTAGTACATTACTCAGGTTTGAGTAGTGACTCAGACAGGCGGGTCTGATCCAGGTACTCAGACAGCCACCGGGGCTCAGCTTTCATCCCCCAGGTGACTCCTCTTTATTGGCCTCTGGCTCTGGCGGGAGCCAGATTCAGTCCCAGGGAACAGAAAAGAGCACCTTCTCTGGGTTGCAGGCTCAGATTCCCGAACTTCACTCTGATTGGATCAACTGGGGTCATTTGTCTACCCCCGAACCAATCACCAGTCAGGTGGCTCTGCGTCTGTGATAGGTCAAACCCGGTCATGTGACCTCCCTGGGACCGGAAATGCCGGATCCGAATTTACTGGCAGAGGGAGGTCTAATGAACAGGGCCAAACCCTGCAGAAGGACAAGGGGTTCTGTGTGGCGGAATAACCACCCCATGCCACTCCATCCCAGGGAAGATAAACTCACTAGCAAGAAATGAAAAAGGAAGACATTGTGGTCTTTCCATTGTACTGTGTAGAACCCTAATTAAGGTCTTGAATTACCCTAACACGGTTCCCTCTGGAAGACACTTTCTTAATGAACCCTTACTGATGTCAGAACAATTTTGACTAAATGTGTTTATCCATAAATGTTCCCTGGATTCTGAATGTGGCATCTAAACATCCAGTCTCTGTGGTATCTCACTTGAAAAAATGGAGTCCCACAGTCAAAGCAATTAAAAATGATCCCAATCTTTATTAAGTTATCCCTAAGAATATTAAAAGAGGTCTCATTTGTAACCCCCAAGATCACTCTTTAAATCCTTTCTACAGTCTTCTAGTGTTTCATGTCTTTTATACCCTATAGTTCCCAGAGTACTCTTTTTCTCACTCAGCACCCTCTAACCTTACCCACCAGGGCACTCGTACTGGGTCAGCACTTTCCACCCATCCACCACGATCGTTAATTTCTCTCCAATAAGTATTGGCCCTACCTTTTCCTCCACCTCCCCCCAACAGATTATTCGAAAGCATATAATAGGGGGTGCAGTTGGATAACGTTGAATTGTCAACCAGAACTTTCTTATCCTGCCAGGGGAAGAATGAGGGTGTGACTACTAATACATAATTTGTCAAATTTTCCTTATTACTTCCATACATAGGCAGTCAAATGTCTCTGGGGATCAAAATATTAGTCAGAGCATGGTAGTGCGTTCAAAACAGCTGCTTATCAAGATTGAAAGAGGCCTGTGTTCCTAAGAAAGAGAATCTGATTACCACCCCCATGATGGATGGGGGTAGTTCTCGAAGAAAGGGGGTCATTGTGCGTTGGACTTAGACAAGGCCTGAAAAGGTATCCTCTCCTACAGTAGGCCACCTCAGAAAGGAGAGAAGGCAGAGAGAACGGGGGCGACGAGAAAGGCCATTGGTCATTGGGATAAGCATCATAATGCCCCCCTATAGATGGCCACACCCTAATCCTTAGAACCTGTGACTGTGTTACCTTATATGGCAAAAGGGGTCTTGCAGGGACTTGGACTTTCCTGGATTAGTAGGGGTGGGCCCAGTCTAGTCACCTGAGCCCTCGCAAGCAAAGAACTTTCTGCAGGTGAAAAAGATGCTGCAGAAGGGGCTGTCAGAGAAACTGCAAATGTGAGGGGTCAATGCCCCATCACTGACTCTGAAATGAAGGGTCATGTGCAGGGACCCAAGAGACTTCTAGGCCCTAAGGGTGGACACCAGCTGACAACCAGCAAGGAAATGGGGCCCTCTGTCCAATATCTGTAAGGAACTGGGTTCTACCAACGACCTGCGTGGGCTTGGGAGCCGATTCTTCCTTATACCTCCCTGTAAGGGCCCGGGCACTGACGCTTTCATTTCAGCCTTATGAAACCCAAGCAGAGAGCACAGCTGAGCCACCCAGACTCCTGACCTACGGAACTGTGAGCTAATAGATATGTATTGTCTGAAGCTGCTGAGTTTTCGATAGCTTGTTATGTCAATAATAGAAAACTAATATAGTCATTTACTAAAATTAGGAATGTAGCTCCTGGAAGATGGGGCATATTTCTTAATATTATGTGTCCCTTTTCAAGGAGTGTTACAAATAAATGAATGAAAGAATGAATAGGGCAAGGATGGTGACACACTGATCCTTCTATCCGTCCTCCCCACATAGCTGTGTTTTGGGTTGACACGAACTGAATAAATAAATCATACATTTAGGTGCCACAGAGTGAGAAGGGCCTACACAGAGCTAGAAGAGAACTGAATGCCTCCTGAAATCACGGTGGGAATCATGGACAATTCATAGGGCAGAGACTCACAGTTAAGGGTGATGTACACCCCAACACATTGGCTCCAGCCTTCTCTTATGCAGCCTAGAATTTTCATCTAGACCATTGGTTTTATTTTTCCCACCTGATTCATCCATCAGAAATGGTTGATTCTTCAGTACACTGAAGTTGAAGCCAACAATCTGGAGGTTACAGCACACTGATAACATGATGTGCAGATTGATGGGACCATTTATAAACCATATATATATAAAGTATTACTCACTCAGAGTAAAAACTAAAGTCCTTTTACAGTGGCCTGCAAGGTCCTGCCCAATCTGATCATCCTCCAAGACCTCCAGAGCCTTGTTTCCCTCTGCACTTCCCTCCACTGACTCCCAGCCAGCCATGTGCCACCTCAGGGCCTTTGCACTGGCTGTTCTTGTCTGAATGCTCTTCCCCCAGATACCTGTGTAGCTTGGTCCCTTACTTCCTTTAAGACTTTGGTCCAGTGACACCTTTTCTGCAAGGCCTGTCCTGCCGCACCCTGTTAAGAATTGCCATTTCTTCTTC
Organism: Delphinapterus leucas; assembly: GCF_059928025.1. Classification (NCBI taxonomy): domain Eukaryota; kingdom Metazoa; phylum Chordata; class Mammalia; order Artiodactyla; family Monodontidae; genus Delphinapterus; species Delphinapterus leucas. The sequence continues at coordinate 1,779,985 of NC_143142.1, read as the reverse complement.
ACACCCTGAAACCTCTTACCTTGTTCTTTTTTCTCCTTAACACCTACACCCTCCGACCAACTATGTCCTATGTCCTCTGACCACTTATTTTGTATGCTGCTTATTATTTGTCTTTCTCCTCCGAAATGTCAACTCCATCTAGGGCAGGGACTTTTGTCCACTTTGCTCAGCAATTCTCGCCAACACCTGGAATGGGGCCCAGCACATAGGAGGTGTGTAATAAATATTTGTTGAACAACTTATGCTGCAAAATTTGCTTAATACATGTATTCATTCAAAAGTAAACTTTATTACCGTGGTGGGAAACTTAATGGCAAATTACAGGTTTGTGAATTTCTGGCCAGCTGCAGAGTTTGAATTTGAACCTAGGAAAGTTCCTGCCTATTTTAAAATTTGTGACTCTAATATATTTATTTATTTTTAAAAACATCTTTAATGGAGTATAATTGCTTTACAATGGTGTGTTAGTTTCTGCTGCATAAGAAAGTGAATCAGCTATATGTATACATATATGCCCATATCCCCTCCCTCTTGCGTCTCCCTCCCACCCTCCCTATCCCACCCCTCTAGGTGGTCGCAAAGCACCGAGCTGGTCTCCCTGTGCTATGCGGCTGCTTCCCACTAGCTATCAGTTTTACATTTGGTAGTGTATATATGTCCATGCCACTCTCTCACTTCGTCCCAGCTTACCCTTCCCCCTCCCCATGTCCTCAAGTCCATTCTCTACGTCTGCATCTTTAGTCGGGTCTTGCTCCTAGGTTATCAGAACATTTTTTTTTTTTTTAGATTCCATATATATGTGTTAGTATACGGTATTTGTTTTTCTCTTTCTGACTTACTTCACTCTGTATGACAGACTCTAGGTCCATCCACCTCACTACAAATAACTCAATTTCGTTTCTTTTCATGGCTGAGTAATATTCCATTGTATATATGTGCCACATCTTCTTTATCCATTCATCTGTTGATGGACACTTAGGTTGCTTCCATGTCCTGGACACTTAGGTTGCTTCCATGTCCTGGCTATTGTAAAGGGTGCTGCAATAAACATTGTGGTACATGACTTTCTTTGAATTATGGTTTTCTCAGGATATATGACCAGTAGTGGGATTGCTGGGTTGTATGGTAGTTCTATTTTTAGTTTTTTAAGGCACCTCCATACTGTTCTCCATAGTGGCTGTATCAATTTACATTCCCACCAACAGTGTAGGAGGGTTCCCTGTTCTCCACACCCTCTCCAGCATTTATTGTTTGTAGATTTTTTCATGATGGCCATTCTGACCGGTGTGAGATGATATCTTATTGTAGTTTTGATTTGCATTTCTCTCATGATTAGTGATGTTGAGCATCTTTTCATGTGTTTGTTGACAATCTGTATATCTTCTTTGGAGAAATGTCTATTTAGGTCTTCTGCCCATTTCTGGATAGGGTTGTTTGTTTTTTTGATATTGAGCTGCATGAGCTGCTTGTATATTTTGGAGATTAATCCTTTGTCAGTTGCTTCATTTGCAAATATTTTCTCCCATTCTGAGGGTTGTCTTTTGGTCTTGTTTATGGTTCCCTTTGCTGTGCAAAAGCTTTTAAGTTTCATTAGGTCCCATTTATTTATTTTTGTTTTTATTTCCCTTACTCTAGGAGGTGGGTCACAAAGGATCTTGCTGTGATTTATGTCATAGAGTGTTCTGCCTATGTTTTCCTCTAAGAGTTTGATAGTGTCTGGCCTTACATTTAGGTCTTTAATCCATTTTGAGTTTATTTTTGTGTATGGTGTTAGGGAATGTTCTAATTTCATTCTTTACATGTAGCTGTCCAGTTTTCCCAGCACCACTTATTGAAGAGGCTGTCTTTTTGCATTTGTATATTCTTGCCTCCTTTATCAAAGATAAGGTGACCATATGTGCATGGGTTTATCTCTGGGCTTTCTATCCTGTTCCATTGATCTATATTTCTCTTTTTGCACCAGTACCATATTGTCCTGATTACTGTAGCTTTGTAGTATAGTCTGAAGTCAGGGAGCCTGATTCCTCCAGCTCCATTTTACTTTCTCAAGATTGTTTTTGCTATTCGGGGTCTTTTTTGATTCCATACAAATTGTGAAATTTTTTGTTCTAGTTCTGTGAAAAATGCCATTGGTAGTTTGATAGGGATTGCATTGAATCTGTAGATTGCTTTTGGTAGTAGAGTCATTTTCACAATGTTGATTCTTCCAATCCAAGAACATGGTATATCTCTCCACCTGTTTGTATCATCTTTAATTTCTTTCATCAGTGTCTTATGATTTTCTCCATACAGGTCTTTTGTCTCTGTAGGTAGGCTTATTCCTAAGTATTTTATTCTTTTTGTTGCAGTGGTAAATGGGAGTGTTTCCTTAATTTCTCTTTCAGACTTTTCATTAGTGTAAAAGAATGCAAGAGATTTCTGTGCATTAATTTTGTATCCTGCTACTTTACCAAATTAATTGATTAGCTCTAGTAGTTTTCAGGTAGCATCTTTAGGATTCTCTATGTATAGTATCATGTCATCTGCAAACAGTGACAGCTTTACTTCTTCTTTTCCGATTTGGATTCCTTTTATTTATTTATTTTTTTCTTCTCTGATTGCTGTGGCTAAAACTTCCAAAACTATGTTGAATAAAAGTGGTGAGAGTGGGCAACCTTGTCTTGTTCCTGATCTTAGGGGAAATGGTTTCAGTTTTTCACCATTGAGAAAGATGTTGGCTGTGGTTTTGTCATACATGGCCTTTATTATGTTAGGGTAAGTTCCCTCTATGCCTACTTTCTTTTTAACATAAATGGGTGTTGAATTTTGTCAAAAGCTTTTTCTGCATCTATTGAGATGATCATATGGTTTTTCTCCTTCAATTTGTTAATATGGTTTATCACACTGATTGATTTGCGTATATTGAAGAATTCTTGCATTCCTGGGATAAACCCCAGTTTATCATGGTGTATGATCTTTTAATGTGCTGTTGGATTCTGTTTGCTAGTAGTTTGTTGAGGATTTTTGCCTCTATGTTCATCAGTGATATTGGCCTCTGGTTTTCTTTTTATGTGACATCTTTGTCTAGTTTTGGTATCTGGGTAATGGTGGCCTTGTAGAATGAGTTTGAGAGTGTTCCTCCTTCTGCCATATTTTGGAAGAGTTTGAGAAGGATAGGCGTGAGCTCTTCTCTAAATGTTTGATAGAATTCGCCTGTGAAGCCATCTGGTCCTGGGCTTTTGTTGTTGGAAGATTTTTAACCACAGTTTCAATTTCAGTGCTTGTAATTGGTTTGTTTATATTTTCTATTTCTTCCTGGTTCAGTCTTGGAAGGTTGTGCTTTTCTAAGAATTTGTCCATTTCTTCCAGGTTGTCCATTTTATTGGCATATAGTTGGTTGTAGTAATCTCTCATGATCCTGTGTATTTCTGCAGTGTCAGTTTTTACTTCTCCTTTTTCACTTCTAATTCTATTGATTTGAATCTTTTCCCTTTTTTTCTTCATGAGTCTGGCTAATGGTTTATCAATTTTGTTTATCTTTTCAAAGAACTAGCTTTTAATTTTATTGATCTTTGCTATCGTTTCCTTCACTTCTTTTTCATTTATTTCTGATCTAATCTTTATGATTTCTTTCCTTCTGCTAATTTTGGGGTTTTTTTTTTTAACATCTTTATTGGATACTTTGGGGTTTTTTTGTTCTTCTTTCTCTAATTGCTTTAGGTGTAAGGTTAGGTTGTTTACTTGAGATTTTTCCTGTTTCTTGAGGTAGGCTCGTGTTGCTATAAACTTCCCTCTTAGAACTGCTTTTGCTGCATCCCATAGGTTTTGGGTTGTCGTGTTTTCATTGTCATTTGTTTCCAGGTATTTTTTGATTTCCTCTTTTATATCTTCAGTGATCTCTTGGTTATTTAGTAGTGTATTGTTTAGCCTCCATGTGTTTGTATTTTTTACAGATTTTTTTCCCTGTAGTTGATATCTACTCTTATAGCATTTTGGTTGGAAAAGACACCTGATATGATTTCAATTTTCTTAAATTTACCAAGGCTTGATTTGTGACCCAAGATATGATCTATCCTGAAGAATGTTCCACGAGCACTTGAGAAGAAAGTGTATTCTGTTATTTTTGGATGGAATGTCCTATAAATATCAATTAAGTCCATCTTGTCTAAAGTCTCATTTGAAGATTGTGTTTCCTTACTTATTTTCATTTTGGATGACCTGTCAATTGGTGAAAGTGGGGTGTTAAAGTCCCCTACTATTATTGTGTTACTGTCGATTTCCCCTTTTATGGCTGTTAGCATTTGCCTTATGTATTGAGGTGCTCCTATGTTGGGTGCATAAATATCTTTAACTGTTGTATCTTCTTCTTGGATTGATTCCTTGATCATTATGTAGTGTCCTTCTTTGTCTCTTGTAATATTCTTTATTTTAAAGTCTATTTCATCTGATATGAGAATTGCTACTCCAGCTTTCTTTTGATTTCCATTTGCATGGAATATCTTTTTCCATTCCTTCACTTTCTGTCTGTATGTGTCCCTAGGTCTGAAGTGGGTCTCTTGTAGACAGCATATATATGGGTCTTGTTTTCATATCCATTCAGTCAGTCTATGTCTTTTGGTTGGAGCATTTAATCCATTTACATTTAAGGTAATTATTGATATGTATGTTTCTATTACCATTTTCTTAATTGTTTAGGGTTTGTTTTTGTAGGTCTTTTCCTTCTCTCATGTTTCCTGCCTAGAGAAGTTCCTTTAGCGTTTGTTGTAAAGCTGTTTTGGTGGTGCTGAACTCTCTTAGCTTTTGCTTGTTTGTAAAGGTTTTAATTTCTCCATCGAATCTGAATGAGATCCTTGCTGGGTAGAGTAATCTTGGTTATGGTCTTTTCCCTTTCATCACTTTAAATATGTCCTGCCACTCCCTTCTGGCTTGCAGAGCTTCTGCTGAAAGATCAGCTGTTAAACTTATGGGGATTCCCTTGTAGGTTAATTGTTGCTTTTCCCTTGCTACTTTTAATATTTTTTCTTTGTATTTAATTTTTGATAGGTTGATTAATATGTGTCTTGGTGTGTTTCTCCTTGGATTTATCCTGTATGGGACTCTCTGTGCTTCCTGGACTTGATTGAGTATTTCCTTTCTCATATTAGGGAAGTTTTCAACTATAATCTCTTCAAATATCTTCTCAGTCCCTTTCTTTTTCTCTTCTTTTTCTGGGGCCCCTATAATTCAAATGTTGTTGTGTTTAATGTTGTCCCAGAGGTCTCTGAGACTGTCCTCAATTCTTTTTACTCTTTTTTTCTTTATTCTGCTCTGCGGTAGTTATTTCCACTATTTTATCTTCCAGGTCACTTATCCGTTCTTCTGCCTCAGTTATTCTGCTATTGATTCCTTCTAGAGAACTTTTAATTTCATTTATTGTGTAATTCATCATTGTTTGTTTGCTCTTTAGTTCTTCTAAGTCCTTGTTAAACGTTTCTTGTATTTTCTCCATTCTAATTCCAAGATTTTGTATCATCTTTACTATCATTACTCTGAATTCTTTTTCAGGTAGACTGCCTATTTCCTCTTCATTTGTTAGGTCTGGTGGGTTTTTACTTTGCTACTTCACCTGCTACATGTTTCTCTGGCTTCCCATTTTGCTTAACTTACTGTGTTTGGGGTCTCCTTTTTGCAGGCTGCAGGTTCGTAGTTCCCGTTGTTTTTGGTGTCTGCCCCCAGTGGGTAAGGTTGGTTCAGTGGGCTGTGTAGGCTTCCTGGTGGAGGGGACTGGTGCCTGTGTTCTGGTGGATGAGGCTGGATCCTGTCTTTCTGGTGGGCAGGTCCACATCTGGTGGTGTGTTTTGGGGTGTCTGTGACCTTATTTAGATTTTAGGCAGTCTCTCTGCTAATGGGTGGGGTTGTGTTCCTGTCTTGCCAGTTGCTTGGCATGGGGTGTCCAGCACTGGAGCTTGCTGGTCATTGAGTGGAGCTGGGTCTTAGTGTTGAGACGGAGATCTCTGGGAGAGCTTTCACCGTTTGATATTTCGTGGGGCCGGGAGGTCTCTGGTGGTCCAATGTCGTGAACTTGGCTCTACCGCCTCCGAGGCTCAGGCCTGATGCTCGGCCGGAGCACCAAGACCTTGTCGGCCACATGGCTTTTTGCCTCTTTGACTCTTCTCCCACCTTTTGGGGTCCACTCTTGCTCAGCTGTTCATGGCCCAGGCGGCGGGAATAGGGGGTGCTGGCAGAACCATCTCTGTCAGCCTGAGTCTCTTTTAAAAGGGAAAGATAGCAGCTGGAGCATGGCAGACAGTCCTCCACGGCTTCCCGCACCCCAGTCTTGTACAGTATCCGTAGCAGCAGCCGCCATAACCACCACCTCCTAAGCCGAGAAACAATCAGTTAACTTATTTTTATTTGACTTAAGGAAATACTAGGGGACATTTTAAAAATCCATTCAAATTCAGACCTCTAAAAAATGATTGTCGGTCTTCCCTGGTGGCGCCGTGGTTAAGAATCTGCCTGCCAGTGCAGGGGACACGGGTTCGAGCCCTGGTCCGGGAAGATCCTACATGCCACAGAGCAACTAAGCCCGTGCGTCACAACTACTGAGCCTGAGCTCTAGAGCCTGCAAGCCACAGCTACTGAGCCCGTGTGCCACAACTACTGAGCCCGCGAGCTACAACTACTGAGCCCGCGCACCTAGAGCCTGTGCTCCACACAAGAGAAGCCCCTGCAATGAGAAGCCCGCGCACCACAACAAAGAGTAGCCCCCGCTCACCACAACTAGAGAAAGCCCGCATGCAGCAACAAAGACCCAACGCAGCCAAAAATAAATAAATAAACTTATATTAAGAAAAAAAAAGACTGTCAGTTGACCACAGGATTGTTTGCTCTGACTGTCAGTTGAAGACTGTGTTAGAATTCACTTTGTCTTCTCCTGACCCAGATACAGAATGTACATTTAAATAAGGATGAATCTTTTAAGGTATTTGGAAATGCAATAGCCTTGTTTAATTTATCATTATGCAAAGTTTAGAAACAGGCTACCCTTTTTTTTTTTTTTTTTTTTTTGCGGTACGCGGGCCTCTCACTGTTGTGGTCTCTCCCGTTGCGGAGCACAGACTCCGGACGCGCAGGCTCAGCGGCCATGGCTCACGGGCCCAGCCGCTCCACGGCACATGGGATCTTCCCGGACCGGGGCACGAACCCGCGTCCCCTGCATCAGCAGGCGGACTCTCAACCACTGCGCCACCAGGGAAGCCCCTAGGCTACCCTTTTAAAGATGGGACTGAATACATTATCTGGAAACAGCCTTATGATGTCACATATTGTCTTAATCTTCTACTGCTGCTATAACAAATTACCACTATATTAGTGGCTTAAAACAACAAAAATTTATTATCTTACAGTCATAGGGGCCAGATGTCTCACTGAGCTAAAATCAGCCTTTTCTGGAGGCTCTTCCCTTTTCCAGCTCCTAGAGGTACCCATGCTCCTTGACTCATGGCCCCTTGCTTCATCTTCAAAGCCAGCAGTGTAGCACCGTTCTGACCTTTCTTCCATTATCGCATGTTTTACTCTGAACACAGCCTGTGCTCCACTTTGTAGGACTCCTGTGATCAGACGAGGCCCACCTGGATGGCCTCTGCACTCAAGGTCCTTACCATTAATCATACCTGCCAAGTCCCATCTGCCATGGAAGATAACATAGTCACAACAGGCTCCTGGGACTAGAGCATGGACATCTCTGGGGGCCATTTTTCTGCCTACGACACATACTCTTGGCTTATTTTTCAGAGAATTATTTAATGTATTCGCTTATGTGAGTGGAAAGGAAACAGGATGACATACTCCACAGATCCTGACTCATGACTTCTGTTTTAGCATTGATATTATCCAAGAGAAAAAAAAATACTTGAAATGCCATCATCAGATCACTCCTGAGGAGACACTCTTTGAGCTACGAGGCTGAAATGGCACATGGGGACCAAAGAGATACACATATCCCTGATAATCAGGAAAAGCAAATCAAAACTACAATTCAACACTATTTTCCCAACTTCTAGGGAAAATAGAAAATACACATCCCTTTGACCTAGCAATTCCTCTTGAGGAATCTAAATTTCCATGACTGGCATCCCCTGGTGGTCCAGCAGTTAGGACTCTGTGCTTTCACTGCTGGGGGCCCGGGTTCGATCCTTGGTCAGGGAAATATGATCCTGCAAGCCACGAGCGTGGCCTTAATTAATTAATCAATTAAAATTCCATAACAACAATAGCCCCGGGATGTAAATAGATATGTTTAAGGATATTAACTGCTGCATTGTTTTAGTGAGAAAAAAGCTTCAAAACAAATGACTCTTGGTAGTGTAAGATCTGAACAACTTGGGATTCACCAGTGTAGTGACTATTATGTAAGAAGACACAGAGTCCTGCTGCTTCACCGGCCTCCATCTAAGTGAGGTGTATACATCCAGGCAGTCCTGACACGTGCTGTCAGCACTGGCAGAAGAAAGCAGTCATCACACTGCCTTAAGCTTGAACCCCAGGTCTGATCCGTCCTACCAAAGCATACTGTGAATTCATGTATTTCGTAAACCCTGTGCTACGGGTTGAATTGTGTCTGCCCCAGAAAGATACACCTAACCCCTGTACCTGTGAATATGACCTTATTTGAAAATTGGGTTTTTGCAGATGTAATCAAGTTAAGAGGAGGCCGAGGACGGGTCCTCATCTTATAAGAAGAGGAGATTAGGACACAGACACACACGGAGGCAGGGACACAGGAAGAATGCTATGTGATGTCAGAGGAAGCATTGCAGTTTTCTCTGCAAACTGAGGGGCCCCAAAGATGCCAGCAGACCTGCAGCCAAGAGAAGGGCCTGGAAAAGATTCTCCCTGAGAGGCTCCAGAGATCATGGCCCTGCGGTGAAGACCTTAATTTCAGGCTTCCAGAACTGTGAGAGACTAAAGTTATGTTATTTTAAGGCACCCAGTTGGTGGTAGTTTGTTATAGCAGCCCTAGGAAACCAGTACACCCTGGAATTATCTTATAAATAGCACAGGGATGCTATATTAGTGATTACTCTGTCTTATAAGAGTTAGTTTGTGCAAAGGAAGTATTCAAAATGTACCACAATTTTTTGAGTTATTTGTAGTGAGGTGGACGGACCTAGAGTCTGTCATAGAGGGTGAAGTAAGTCAGAAAGAGAAAAACAAGTACCATATGCTAACACATATATATGGAATCTAAAAAAACAGTACAGATGAACCTAGTGGCAGAGCAGAAATAAAGACGCAGACGTAGAGAACGGACTTGAGGACACAGAGGGGAAAGGGGAAGCTGGGATGAAGTGAGAGAGTGGCATGGACATATACACACTACCAAATGCAAAATAGCTAGCTAGTGGGAAGCAGCCGCATAGCACAGGGAGACCAGCTCGGTGCTTTGTGACCACCTAGAGGGGTGGGATAGGGAGGGTGGGAGGGAGACGCAAGAGGGAGGGTATATGGGGATATATGTATTCATATAGCTGATTCACTTTGTTATACAGCAGAAAGTAACACACCATTGTAAAGCAATTATACTCCAATAAAGATATTTTTTAAAAGTACCACAATTTTTGAAACCCTGAAAAAATATACATATTGAAATTTTAGATATATATACGATTAAATATATACTCGAAAACAAATATAGTGGAATTTTTCATACACACTTAAAATTATACACCTATATATCCACATGTATAAATACCTATCTATAGATACAGATACTGTACAGATACTATACTATGTATATATATATTACAGTTGACCCTTGAACAATGCAGAGGTTAGGAGTGCCCACCCTCCACGAAGGCAAAAATCCACGTATAACTTACATAATCCTCTGTGTCCGTGGTTCCTCCTAATCTGTGGATTGAACCAACTACGGATCATGTAGTACTGCATTTTTTTTTTATTAATTTATCTATCTTTGGCTGCGTTGGGTCTTTGTTGCTGCGCGCGAGCTTTCTCTAGTTGCAGCGAGCGAGGCTACTCTTCATTGCGCTGCCAGGGCTTCTCATTGCGGTGGCTTCTCTTGTTGCAGAGCACGGGCTCTAGGCGCGTGGGCTTCAGTAGTTGTGGCTCGTGGGCTCAGTAGTTGTGGCTCGTGGGCTCTAGAGTGCAGGCTCAGTAGTTGTGGTTCACGGGCTTAGTTGCTCCACGGCGTGTGGGATCTTCCCGGACCAGAGCTCGAACCCTTGTCCCCTGCATTGGCAGGTGGATTCTTGATTTGCAATGTTGCGTTATGTCTACTGTACAGCAAAGTGATTCAGTTATACATGTACTGAATACTGAATGTATATATATATACACATTCTTTTCCATATCCTTTTCCAATCTGGCTTATCACAGGATATTGACTATAGTTCCATGTGTTATACAGTAGGACCTTGTGGTTTATCTATTTTATGTATAATAGTTTGCATCTGCTAACCCCAGACTCCCAATCCACCCCTCCCCCTCCCCCTCCCCCTTGGCAACCACAAGTGTGTTCTCTAGGTCTGTGAGTCTGTTTCTGTTTGGTAGATATGTTCACGTGTGTCGTACTTTAGATTCCACGTATAAGTGATATCATATGGTTGCAATTTTTACTGTTGAAAAAAAATTGTGTATGAGTGGACCCATGCAGCTCAAACCCCTGTTGTCCAAGGGTCAACTGTATATAGCTACTAGGTGTCTCTCTACCTATATCTGGAAGTAAATATAAATACTAGAGATCTAGATAGATACACAGACAGATGGACAGATAGATAGATAGGTAGATAGGCCTAAAATGTCCAGGCCTGTCTCAACCTCTGAGAAGCCCTGTTATACCCTACTATATAATTCTGTTTTCTTATGGCATTTCCTAGCCTCTTTCCGCAGACTACACCCTCCTAAAGTGACCTGGGACACAGAATAAAAGCCTCTTTCACAGAGAGGGCTCTGTCCTACTGTGGACTGCCAACAGGCAGCTTTTAAAGTCCTTCTTGGTAAAAAGAAACAACCGTTGTTCCTGACACAAGAGGCCCCTTGCACTCCTGTGGAGACCCTGAGTTTACACAGAAATACAGCCAAGTGTGAGCCCCTCCTGTGCTCTCTGAGCTGGTGCCCTCCAGCTGCACGTCTCCTGGCAGCCTCGGCCTCAGTGCCTCTGCCCTGCCCTCCCCACCACCACCCCCAGCCCCGAATTCTCTTCCCTCCCACACCTCTGTGGCTCCTTCCCTCACCTGCAGGTCTCTGCTCAAATGTCACCATCTTAGGGGAGGTCTGTTGGTCACCCTGCCTCACTGTCGCCCCCTGCCTCTGGCATTTGTATCTTCTTTACTTGCTGCATTTCTCCCCTGAGCAATGATCACTGTGTCACTCATCTCACTTACATGGCCAGTCCATGTCTTGTTCTTCCTTCTAGGACGAAAGATCCGTAAGCCCAGGACCCTGTGGGTCTGCTTTGTTCGCTGCCCCCGTCCTCAGGGAGTGCCTGGTCCCTCGAGGTGCTCTGTAAACATCAACTGAATGAATTAATGAATCTGTATTTTTTCGTCACTGTGTCTCAGACTCACTCAACGAGAGGTTGTGAATTCAGACACCTCAGGGTGCAGGCAGGTCAGTGAGTAGAGCAGGCTGGGTGTCAGATGACAAGTGACCAATAGCAAATGACACCAGGTCTCAAGTCGGAGACATGATGGGGAATGTTGGGGTCCGAGGCAAATGGCAGTGTCTGCCCCAGCCGTGGGGGGCAGCGGTATTTACCTCCAGACAGCGTGGCAATGCAAGAAATCAGGCCCAGTGCTTTCCAGTCTAGATGTTCAACAGAAACCAGGTATCTGGATTTTTACAGGAAATATCCTCACTTTTTGTGTTAGTTATCTATCACTGCAGAGCAAATTACCCTAGAAGTTAATAGCTTGAAGCAACAATGCACGGTATTATCTCACACAGTTTCCAGGAATTCAGGAGTGGTTTAACTGCGGGGTTCTGACTCAGGGCTCAAGAAATTGCAGGTAAGACATAGGCCTGAGTGGGGCTGGCAGATCCACTTCCCTGATGTTCCCCCACAGGCCAGCAAGCTCCTACTGGCTCTTTGCAGGGGCCCTCAGCTCCTTGTTCCATGAATCTGTCCATAGGGCTGTGCCTGTCCTCACCGTATGGTGACCGGCTTCCAGAATGAGTGACCTCAGAGAGCAAGGTGGAAGCCGCAGAGCCTCAATGACTTAGATTCAGAAGTCACACTGTCCATTGTGACACCCTCCATTGGTTAGAAGTGAGTCACTAAACGCAGCCCATGCTCCAGGAGAGGAGAATTAAGCTCAAGTTTTTGAGGGGAGACATATCAAAGAATTGTGGACTCATTTTAAAATCATCACTTTTTTTTTTGGCCGCGATGCGCGGCTTGTGGGATCTCAGTTCCCCTACCAGCAACTGAACCCGGGCCATGGCAGTGAAAGCCCGGAATCCTAAGCACTAGGACACCAGGGAACTCCCAGAACCATCACATTTTAAAACGCTGGGAAGTAGTTCAGATATAAAGCGTGCTGCTCTTCCCCAACCAGTGTAGGACAAACAACAGCTCTGAAGGCTGGATTCGTTCATGGACCGTCAAAGCATATCGTCTGCACCATTCTGTGGGATCAAAGGGCCATATGGCAATAATATATGCAATCCTCACCCTTTTGATTTTAAGGAAGACAATTTCTGTGCTAACGCTAAGAAGTAGCACGTGATCTGTGCATCTCACCCTGAAGGGTGAGAAGGAGCTAGTCACGCAAAGATGTGGAGGAAGAGCATTTTAGGCAGAAGGACCAGTAACTGCAAAGGCCCTGGGGCAGGAATGAACTTGGCCGAGGAAAGATTCAGAAAGGTTTGTGTGGTTACAGCAGAATTACATGGAGAGAGACCTGAGATGGGGCAGAGAGATAGGTACAAAATAGGTAATGTACGACCTGGCTGGCCTTGGGTTTCAGTTATCTGAGTGTGATAGATAGGAAAGCATTGCAGGGGTTAAGAGGGGAGAAGGATGGTCTGATATGTTTTCAGAAGATCACTCTGTGCCTCCCGATAAGATGCACTGAGAAGGACATAGCATCACTTCTGGGGTGTCCCGACCCAAACTGCATACCCTGAATCTAGTCCTGAGGAAATATGAGACACGTCCAAATGGAGGGACCTTCTACAAAGCAATGGGCCTATGAAATACTCAGCAAAAGGGTCCAGGCCATGAAAGACAAAGAGGAAGGTACTGTCCTGGATTCAAAGAGACTAGACAGAAAGAGAAAGACAAATACCATAGGATATCACTTATATATGGAATCTAAAATAAGACACAAATGAACATATCTACGAAACAGAAACAGACTCATGGACATAGAGAACAGACTGGTGGTTGCCAAGCGGGAGGAGGTTGGGGGAGGGATGGAGTGGGAGGTTGGGGTCAGTAGATGTAAGCTTTTATATACAGAATGGATAAACAACAAGGTCCAACTGGGGCATTCCCTGGCAGTCCAGTGGTTAGGACTCCACACTTTCACTGCCAAGGGCCCAGGTTCGATCCCTGGTTGGGGAACTATAATTCCATAAGCCATGTGGTGCGGCCCAAAACAAAAAAAAGGTCCAACTGTATAGCACAGAGAGGTCCAGTGGTTGAGGCTCTGCAATTCCACTGCAGGGAGCGCAGGTTCGACCCCTGGTCGGGGGTACTAAGATCCTGCATGCCTCGAGGCGCGGCCAGAAAAGAAAAAAAAAAGAATGTATATGTGGGGCTTCCCTGGGGGCGCAGTGGTTAAGAATTCACCTGCCAATGCAGGGGACATGGGTTCGAGCCCTGGCCCGGGAAGATCCCACATGCTGCGGAGCAACTAAGCCCGTGAACCGCAACTACTGAGCCTGCGCTCTAGAGCCCATGTGCTACAACTACTGAGCCCATGCGCCACAACTACTGAAGCCTGTGTGCCTAGAGCCCGTGCTCCACAACAAGAAAAGCCATCACAATGAGAAGCCCACACACAGCAACGAAGAGTAGCCCCTGCTCGCTGCAACTAGAGAAAAGCCCTCGCGCAGCAATGAAGACCCAACGCAGCCAAAAATAAATAAATATTTAAAAAGAAAAAGAATGTATATGTGTATAACTGAATCACTTTGCTGTACAGCAGAAACTAACACAACATTGTAAATAAACTATACTTCAATTGAAAACAAAGAGTTAGGGACTAGCAGGACAGGTCAACGTAACGTGTAATCCTGGAGGATCCTGCACCAGATAAGGGCAGGAGGGAGAAAACTGCCAATAAAGTCCTATACATTTGATAGTTCGATATTCGATAACATTCGATATTCGATAACAATATGAATTTCCCAATTTTGGTAAGTGTGCCGTGATTATGTAACAGAATGTCCTGAGGTTTTAAGCAGTACACACAGAGGGGTGTCCTGTTTGCTATTTAGTTTCAAACATCGCAGTGGGAAAAAAATCATATGTATATATATGATCTACAGAAAAATGTATGTACGATATATATACTGTGACACAGCAGGCTAGGATGGTAAAGACAAATGATCAAGTAAATAATGTTAACGTTTGGGGAAATCAAAGGTAACGGATTCTGAAATTCCTTGTACGATATTTGCAACATTGTTTTTGGTATTTGGCAGCAATTTTTTTAAACTACAGGTTAAGCATCAGCTTGCAATCCACACCGGACGCCAGAGACAAGTAAGTACCTCTGTGAACTGCGAACGAACCGATCACCCAGGAGCTCTGTCTAGAACAGCTAGTACTCTTGGTTTGGTATATAGCCCCTTAGCATTTTTGTCGGAAGAAATTTTTTTTGAATGACAAAAGGTATAAACGTGTTCTCACCACCCAGAATTATATAATGGTTAATAGGCTGTCATATTTGCTTCAAATCACCTTTTAGAAAAAAAGAAGCAGACATCGCAGATAAAGTTACAATCTTCGTTGACCTCTCATCGTTCCATCAGAATCCTTTTCACCATTTCTTGAAGCGACAGCCATCAGAACTCAGTCTATATCCTTGCACTCAATTTTTTAAAACCTACATTCAAGAACTAATATGGTTTCTGTGTATTTGTAAAAAACATAAGCAGTGTTATACTATATGTATAACCTCTATAAAGTTATGTATAGACTGTATAAAGCTATTATCACATCTTCCTTGAACTTGCTTCTTTTTTCTCAACATTAGCCTTTTGAGAGCTACCTAACCCTGCTGATTAGATGAGCTTCATTCTTTTTAAATGCTGTACAGTAAGTCCATAGTCTAGATAATAGATTTTATTTATAAATTTCCCTGATGGACATTTATGTAAGTTTAATCTTTTGCTATTATAAATAATGTTGCAGTGATCATTGTGATATTTGTCTTCTTGGGCATATGTGTGAATTGAACTCTAGGGCATCTCCCTAGAAATGGAACTATAAAGGTCATAAGTCATGGACACTTATATGTGTTTTATGTTTCTACCTTCCCAAGTGGCCAAACCAGTTTACACTCCCACCAGCGGCATCGAGGTTGGCTTGGTGTTTGCCTGAGGGTCCTTAGGGACCCTCGGACCTGAGTTCCCAGCGGGCAGGTTCTCAGATCTGTTGTGCCCAATTTGCATCACTTGCATTCCCAGCAGACTTGTCTGCAAGTGTGCTCAGGACTAGGTAGCCAACTCCTTGTCATTTTGGGTTCTCTTTGCTCTGGGAGGACTCCCCATGGTGGCATCTTTCCCAGGGAACTTGACTATCCTGATGGGGCCATTAGCTGTCTGCTCTTGCTGCCAGCCGTGGATGCTTGCTTGGGGAGAGGGGCCACCATATGAGTTTAAAAATCCGTGGCTGTTCAGACAAATGCCCCAAACTGGCCTTTTATAGTTAGGATGTTTGTGAGTTTGGAGGACTCCCTTCGGCCAACATCTTTGCTGAAAGCCAATGAAGGATAATAACCCACACTTGTTGAGCTGGAGGTGTACCTCATTTTCCATCTTTGACAATACTGAGAGGAGGCTATGCCCCAGGAGAATGTAAGTTCTATGCGTGAACAGTTCTTGTCTGGACCCTTGACCCTGGAACCTAAATACTCATGGATTGCATCCCTGGTTTGTCACTAAGATGAGAAGAGCTGCCACGGTGGGAAACACTAAATTTCATCATCCTGTTTGCAGAATTAGGGCCACAAAGGCTGCCGACCACTTAGATGCTCTAAGAATAAGGTGGCCGTCTTTCCAAGGTGGGAAAAGCATCGGTCTCTGCTTCCTTTACTTCCCAGAAGGTCCTGACCGAGACGGGGGCGCGGGGAAAGGGCCGGAGGGAAGGGCGGGTAGGGAGGCCCCCACCCCAACATGGCGCCCGCCCCGGGCCCGCCGTGCCGTGTTTGTACGCAGGGGCAGGGCCTTTGTGTGGGCCACCCCGCGAGTTTCCCGCCCAAGGGGGCCTCGGCCCTCTCCTTCCACTTCTGTTCCCGCGGTGGCAGCTGGGCGCGCCTCGTCACCGTCGGCGCATGCGCGCGCGGGAACCCGCCCTCCGGGCTGGCGCACGTGGTCCCGCGGGCCGGCGTGCGTGCGCGCGACCGCCTAGCCTCCCGCGCCCGGCGCGCCGGGAGCCTCTCCCTATGCGCCAGGCCAACGGGCACAGCCGCCGGAGCCGGGGCGGCGTGCGTGCGCGTGCGCGAGGGGTCACGTGGGAGCGACGCGGCGCCGTTGCCCCGCCCTCCCTCGGCGCGCGCTGGCGTCGGCTGCGTCTCCGGGCATTTGAATTGCGCTTCCGCCATCTTTCCAGCCCTCAGTCAGACGGGCTCGGAGACGCTTCTGGAAGGTAGTGGGGCCGGGGCGGGGGCTGCGGTGCCGGGGCGGGGGCGGGGATCGGGGCGTCTCAGCGGCGGCGGGAGGCGGCCGTGAGGCGGTGGCTGCGTGGGGACCCCGGGCTCCGGGAGGAGGGCCTTCCTTCCTCTCTGGCCGCGAGGGCGCCGGGACCCGAGCCGCGGTGGGCCGGGCGGGCGGCCGGGGCGGAGGGGAGGCCGGGCGGCCGGGCCGCGGGGCTGTAGGAGAGATCCGGCCGGGGCGGCCGGGCGGAGGGCCGGGGGGCGGCCGGGGAGCGGCCCGGGCTGGCCGCGGGCCGTGACCGGGCGCTTTTCGCGCCGGGGCCTCGGCGCCGAGCGGGCGCGAGCCGGGCCCCGGCGGCCGGGGGAGCCGAGCCGGGGAGCAGCGCCTCGCCGCCATCGCCGTCGCGCGCCCTCGCGGCCCCCGCGCGCGCGTGTGCGTGTGTGTGTGTGTGTGTGTGTGTGTGTCGGGGTGGGGGTGGGGTGCGGGCTGCCGGGCTCCGGGGTGGAGGCCTTTGTGGGCCCGGGCACGTGGGGCGGGTCCGGCCATGCGGCCTCACTTCTTTCTCCTCTGCCCGCAGTAGCATCGCGATGGCTGCGCAAGGAGAGCCCCAAGTGCAGTTCAAGGTGGGTATCCGAGGGGGTCGGGAGGAAGGGCGGCCCTAGGAAAGGGGGGCCCCGCGTCCGGACGGCCTAAACGGCGGGGCCTTCTTCGTGACCGCGGCCGGCTGCCGTTGGCCCGCCTCGCCGGCCAGCGTGCTGGTGCTGCGGCAGTGCCTTCGGTCCCCTGACGACGGGGGGGGGGGGGGGGGAGGGGGGGAGGGGCGAGCCCCGCCCTGCGCGCGGGGAAGCTGGGCTCGGAGCTCCGCCGGTTCGGGTCATTCGTGAGATGGGACGGGGCTGCTGTCTTAAGATGCTTTGTCTTAGGTGTGCTCAGGGGGCATGTAGAGTTCTTCCCTGTGAGACGGCGGTCCAGAGCACCGGGACAGTGTCACAATCCCGAGGTCCTGAGACCCGTTCCGGTGTTTACTTCAAAGATGTGTTTCCCAACAGCTCGTATTGGTTGGTGACGGCGGTACTGGGAAAACTACATTTGTGAAACGCCATCTGACTGGTGAATTTGAGAAGAAGTATGTAGGTACGTGGGGGAAACGGCGTGTGAAAACATGTGGGAGATGGATGAGGTCACTGACTAACTTTCCACGCTTATGTTTCAGCCACCTTGGGCGTTGAGGTCCATCCCCTTGTGTTCCATACCAACAGAGGACCCATTAAGTTCAACGTATGGGATACAGCTGGCCAGGAGAAATTTGGTGGACTGAGAGATGGCTATTACATCCAAGGTGGGTATCTGCCTCGTAACCGGCCGCCTATGAGAGGATTTGTAGCTTCCCGTCCAAGGCTGCTTACAGATCATCAGGTCTGTTCCGGCAGACACGTGCCTCATGCTGACTGAACTGGCCATTGCGCGATGCGCTTCGATTCAGGAGGTGGGCTGGCTCCTGAGAGCTGACCCTCAGTCGGAGGGGAGGAGATCCTGTGAAGGTTGTCTGGTGCCATTTGATTGCATGCTTGCGTCTCCGTAGGCACTGTTTTGAAAGAGGTGATGCGATGTATGTTGAGGCTCTTAATTTAAAAACTGGAAGCAACAGACAAGGTGTTGCTGCAGCCCCAGTATTTGAAAACTTAGGTTTGGGTATATATTTTGGTGGTAGTCGATGATCATTTCTTCTGCACTCCATTAAAAAGGTGGTAAACAGTTTGACCAGATCCTGGACCAGAGGCACTAGGCTTTCTATCTTATAAAATGTTGTATAAGACCAGCCGGTTTCTTTTTAATTTCACTAGGTCTTGCAGAATATTTTTTTCAGAGGGCTTGATTTTAAAAGTGCAAAGGAAATAAATGCATCTCATTATACCCAGCAAAAAGATGAACAAAGAAAATGCTCAATGTAAGACTTTCTCTCCTCGTGAAAATCGTTGGGAATCTTTCCATGTCTTTTGCCTTACGAGAGTGCGTACAACTGCAAAGATTCTTCCTCTCCCCGCCCCCATTCTTTAGCTAAAAATCTGTTTAATGTATCACGCATACTCAGTGGCTTACCAGCTTTATCATGGCTGTTTCTGCAGGTCAACATAGAGACTTAACTGAGCTTTTAAAAATAGGCACACTATATCCTAGTGTGTTCAGCCATTTAAGAACGTTTTTAAAGAGTAGATTGCTAGATCCTCAGAATATGGGAGGTGAGTTCCCTGGAATGCTGATTTATCGTTGATCTACTGGATACTTTTTTGGGATGAGGCAGAACTTACGAAGTATTACAGGTAGAGAGATTTCATATGGTAAACTGGTCTTTCATGGTTTCATGTACAGTAAAATGGACTTTTAAATAATACTGTGTATTAAAATGGTTTGAGATTTTTGGAATTGGTAGAGATCTTGAAAATGCGTAGAGAAACGTGGCTGACCTGGAGTTAGGCCTGAGACTGTGAGTCCATAGTTCTTAGCATGCTTCATCCATGTAGCAAATTCTTAGGCCGACACTAATTTACTGTAAATGCTCCTTTCAGCTCAATGTGCCATCATAATGTTTGATGTAACATCGAGGGTTACTTACAAGAATGTGCCTAACTGGCATAGAGATCTGGTACGAGTGTGTGAGAACATCCCCATCGTGTTGTGTGGCAACAAAGTGGATATTAAGGACAGAAAGGTTAAGGCAAAGTCGATTGTCTTCCACCGAAAGAAGAATCTTCAGGTATGTTTCTTAGAACTTACTGGATTTATGATCCTTAGGTAAAATTATAAGTCCATTAAAGTGCTTCATCAATGTCTTTGATGTATGGGTTTTTAAAATTAATTTTACCTCTCATTTAAACAGTACTATGACATCTCCGCCAAAAGTAACTACAATTTTGAAAAGCCCTTCCTCTGGCTTGCTAGAAAACTGATCGGAGACCCTAACTTGGAGTTCGTCGCCATGCCTGCTCTTGCCCCGCCAGAGGTGGTCATGGACCCAGCGTTGGCAGCGCAGTACGAGCACGATCTAGAGGTACGGTGTGTGCGGCTCGGTAGTGAATGCTTTTAGGTTCCTAGTGGTTTTCATCTGGAGCATGACAACGTTTTCATCTCTGTGTCTAGGTTGCTCAGACAACTGCCCTCCCGGATGAAGATGATGACCTGTGAGAAAAGTGAAGCTGGAGCCCAGCGTCAGAAGTCTAGTTTTATAGGCAACTGTCCTGTGATGTCAGTGGTGCAGCGTGTTTGCCACTTTATTATATAGCTAAGCAGAACATGTGCTTGATGTTTGGGATGCTGAAGGAGATGGATGGGCTTTGGAGTGAATGTGGCAGTTAAAAAAAAAAAAAAAAAACAACTTCATTTTTTTGGACCTGCATATTTAGGTGTTTTGGAACACAGTTCTTTCCTCCTTAAGTTTCAAATATAAGACTGCTACAGTCACATCACAATATCCAGTGGTGGAATCTTGTTTGTTACTGTCATTCCCATTCCTTTTCGTTTAGAATCAGAATAAAGTTGTATTTCAAATATCTAAGCAAATGAACTCATCCCTCGTTTAAATGAGCATTTTAAAACCACTAACAGGGAAAATTGTGCCATGTTAGTATCTGAATTGCCTTTGCTATTACTACTTAATTTGAAGTCTGTTAGGTTAAATTCTTCTAATTTTCTGTACATGTGAATCATTTCACACAAATGAAATGACAGGTCAACAGTATTGTATTCGGTAAGTCGTTAAGAGGTGTAAATACTGTCAATGCAGTTAGGCTAAGATAATACCTACCCCACCTGTCTTTTGGCCTAGGTAGTGTCACATCTAGGGAGGAGCTTGTTTGAGATTTGTGTGACCTGTCAGAATAAAAGTGGTACCTGTTTTAGACGTTTCAAATAGAGATCTTAAGAATTATAGTTGCTTTTATGGCAAAAGTAACCATGTTCTAATGTAGAGCTTCTCAAAGTCTGATGAAACCATACAGATGGTTGCGGGAACTTGAGGGACGTCTCATCTGTTAAAAATGAATATAAATTGTGCGTTTACTTGCCTTTTGTTTCAGCATTAACATGTTTAACGTAAAGTTGGTATTCTAGGAAGATGTTCCACGTTTACCTGCTGTTGTCAAGTACTCCCAAGCTTTAAAGATGTCAAAGATTAAGGATTTCATTGGACACATCACAGCTTTGGTGGGTTTTCTCCCCACAAAGAATTTTTGTGGGCGGTGCAAGGACACAGCAGCGTGCTGCAACAGAAAAGTAGGGCTTAGATTGGCTTCTCAGTGAAGTGAAACAAGACTGCCAAAGTCTCAATAGGTTAACCACTTACGTTCCTATGGTTTCCACATATAAACATGAATTGAGTCCGTCTTGCCTGAGTTTGCTCCCATCGACACCATACTGTAGCAATTAGAAGTGAAAGTAAGAGCTGTTTTGCTCATGTAAGTACTACTGTACTCTAGTGCAGTTTACCAAAGTTCTTCAGGTGTCCAGTTATCCTTAAACGATTACTTTCCTACCAAAAAGTTCTTTAGGTGTCCAGTTACCCTTAAACGATTACTTTCCTACCAAAAAGTTCTTCAGGTGTCCAGTTATCCTTAAACGATTACTTTCCTACCAAAAAGTTCTTCAGGTGTCCAGTTATCCTTAAACGATTACTTTCCTACCAAAAAGTTCTTCAGGTGTCCAGTTATCCTTAAACGATTACTTTCCTACCAAAAAGTTCTTCAGGTGTCCAGTTATCCTTAAACGATTACTTTCCTACCAAAAAGTTCTTCAGGTGTCCAGTTATCCTTAAACGATTACTTTCCTACCAAAAAGTTCTTCAGGTGTCCAGTTATCCTTAAACGATTACTTTCCTACCAAAAAGTTCTTCAGGTGTCCAGTTATCCTTAAACGATTACTTTCCTACCAAAAAGTTCTTCAGGTGTCCAGTTATCCTTAAACGATTACTTTCCTACCTAAAAAGTTCTTCAGGTGTCCAGTTATCCTTAAACGATTACTTTCCTACCAAAAAGTTCTTCAGGTGTCCAGTTATCCTTAAACGATTACTTTCCTACCAAAAAGTTCTTCAGGTGTCCAGTTATCCTTAAACGATTACTTTCCTACCAAAAAGTTCTTCAGGTGTCCAGTTATCCTTAAACGATTACTTTCCTACCTAAAAAGTTCTTTAGGTGTCCAGTTATCCTTAAACGATTACTTTCCTACCAAAAAGCTAGGGAGGGATCACGTCAGTATGTGGAGAACTGAAATATAAAGGGTAAAACTGGATGCGTTTTAATTTGTTAAAATATTGAATAAATATTAATAGATTTGAATTGCTGTATATGCTATGCTATACTCAGAACCAGACCTTAACAGATGTGAAGTTTCTTCCCATGACCAGGATGAGATAACTTACACGAAGGGTATGTGTGTGTAACCTCATGTAGAATGACAAATACGCTGAATCTTAAATGTAACAGTTAAATCTTGCAAGCTACTTGGAGGTGGGAGAGAATTTACGTCATTCGTCAGAAGAAAAAAATTGCCAAATACATTGCTTCTACTTTGCCTGGATTTTCTGAATCATCTGGTGTTCAGTTATCTTGCGGGGAATACGTTTCTGTCTCGTTTATACAAATGGGGACGTTTTCCCCTCAGTTTGAAATCTGGTCTCTAACGGGGGAACCTTCAGTTGAAAGCCAAGCTAGAAATGGCTTCTAAGAACAGAATTGGTCGGAGTAAAAGCATACAGTGCTTTTGAAGAGAGTTTCATGATGTGCCCTGGCCAATTTTTAAGACCCCACAGAATGGGTCTTGGTCCCATCGTTCTCAATACCTAGGAAAGGGCAGAGATGGCCGAAAATGCATTGAACTTGTAAGACCAGTTGCCTGGCTGATCATGTGCACCAGGTAGTGAGAATTTCTGGTCCCTTTTGTAAAAACATGAAGAAATTGTCTGACTCGGGAGTCGTGCCTCGGAGACGAGTGACCTTACGTATCGAGGACGCCTTCAGACGCCTTCAGCCGTGTGGGAGCTCTAGGCACCCTGCCTGACAGTAACCTGGGCTCGGTCTAAAGCGCCCTGCCGGGCGGGCACGTCACTAGCAGCACATGCTTCCCACCTAGAGCCGTGTTGGGGTGAAAGGCGGCCCTGGCCCGTTGCACCTTCCCATTAGAGCGCCCTGAGCGGTCCTTGGGAAGCGCCTCTGACCTGATCCACGCTGCCGCAAGGCCTTGCACGCGTGGGTCCTGCCTTTCTGGGCTTTGCAGTGTTCTTTTGCAGAACCTCCTTTCTCTTTCCTGAAGTAAGCCCACCAGTTAAGTGCTGCAGCTCCTTTACAGCTCACGCGTTGGGTTTTAAACTGGGTCGGGGGGTCCCTGCCGTGGCTGTATCACTGGACCGCCTCGGGCCGCATCGGGATGGTAGATTTGTGTTAGAGGTGGTCTCCTTCGGCGGCCGAATCGCCGTGGGGCCAAGGAGCGAGTCTTTGCTCCCTCATGTTCCTGGTGTTATTAAATCTCTGAACCCTAAGGAGGAAAGGAACTGAGGGGTTGGAGATAGGGCTGGGGTCGATGGGATTAGGGTGGGAAGGGGCAGGGGGGATTTTACGCTATTACAGTCTGGTGGTTTTGAAGTTTTTGCCTCCCGGAATTTGTAGTTTGCACTGTCTTTGGTCCTTTTATTCCAGCTTGTCTTTACAGGAGTGGGGAAAGAGGGGCCCGTCGGGAGCTTTGCCAGTTGTCCAGTGACTAAGTTAGGGCAGTGCTGTTGCACGGTCTGGTGCCTCAGGTTGAACCGTAGGAAGTGGAAGAGGACCCTTGAATTGAGTTGGTTTTCAGTCAGTCCCCTGCCTTTAAGAAGCAAAGGAGAAGCCACCCCAGATGGGTAGTCTTTCTGTAATGTGGGCAGTTCACCCCCTAAGTTCTGAGCTCCGTGACCAGGGATATCATGGCTGGCCAGGCAGCTTTCGTCTTGGGAGGCGGGCAGTCAGGAGGCATCTGCAGAAATGTTAATGACCATAGTGAGTACTCAGATGGAAACTTAGACAACGCTGTGAAAGCATGACAGGAATTGAATCTGAGTCCTGGGAGGAAGGGTGGTGATCTGAAGGTATTCGTGAGGCAAAGGGAACAAAACCCCGGGGCAGAGAACGTGGCTGGAGAGCCATAGACAGGGGTTTTCAAGCCCAGGTACAGATTTCGATACTTGGGACTCCGTGGGGAGCCCCTGGAGGAGGGTCAGAGTGACGTTTTAGAAGCTGTGGCAGCAGGAGTGGGCTCCCACGGACCAGTGACAGTCCAGGCTTGCCCCACTCAAGTCCATTCTCGACTTTCGCTGCAATAGTTCAGAGAAGGGAGGGTGACACCGTGGACAAAGCCTCTGTTCCTCCAACAAGCATCTCAGCGAAAACTAAATTGAATGAATATCGGCTGGGAGTGCCAGGCCCCCTCTTTTTTGCTACCCACCACACTCGCGTTTCTTCCCGAACTTCGCTGAGGTATAATTGACACAGATTGTGTGTGTGTGCGGTGTGCACTGCGGTGGTTTGATATACTGTCCACCATCCATCACCTCACAGTTATTTTTTGTGTGTAGTAAGAACATTTCGGATTACTCTCAGCACGTTTCAAGCATACAATGAAGTAGTATTAACTACAGTCACCATGCAGTACCTTTGATCTCCAGGCCCCATTCGTCTGGCATAACTGAAACTTGGTGCCCTTTGACCAACATCTCCCCATTTCCCTCTTGCGCACTTCTCCCCAGCCCCTGGCAGCCGCCTTCCTACTCTGCTTCTACAAGTTCACCTTTCTTTTTTAGATTCCACATGCGCCTATTGCCGTACACTTTGTCTTTCTGTCTCTGGCTTATTTCACTGAGCATAACGTCCTTGAGGTTCATTCATATTGTAAATGACAGGATTTCCTTCTTTTTTAAGGCTGAACAATTTTCTGTCATATATGTATGGATGGATGGATGGATGTATAGATAGATATATACACACACACTACATTTTCCTTATCCATTCATCTGCCGATGGACACTGAGGTTGATTCCGTATCTTGGCTGTTGTAAATAAATTTGCTTCTTAAGACAAGGGGGTCTTAAAAAAATTGAGCTTCCCCAAGCAGTAGCGGTGAGACTTAAACCTATTTAAAGTTACGAATTCAAGGCCGGTTGTTTACAGACAAAACTGTCGGTCAGGCAAGATGGTTATGTTGTGATCCCCTAGGCATGAAAGATGGGAAACCAAACTGTTAGGAAGCATCCTTTATTCTAGACAACACTGAAGCCAGCCTGGCAGAGTGAACTCATGGGCCATTTGAGGGTGAGTAACGTTTGCTTTTTTATTTCCTCACACGTCTGACCTTTTTTTTCCCAAAGAGAAAAATGTCATATACTTTATGGATTAAAAGTTTAGGGATTTGAACAGTTAAAACATACACAGCCACCACATTTTCCGTTTACCATTCAGAGGTAACTTGTCGACATTTTGTCGACATTTCAAATCTTCCCTCAAAGAGTGGGATTGATTATACTATAATATTGTTTCATAAACATTTTCCACTTTTTATTAGGGGCTTTTCCACATCAGATGGTTTTACACCACTTTCAGTAATTACCTAGTAACCCAGAGCGTGGATGGGCCATCCCATTGTCAGACACATTCTTTTGTTTGTTCGGGTTATGTTTCTCTGTTCTCGGCTCTTCGTTTGGTTTTCAGAAAGGGTCTAGCTCTTATTTCCAAATGCATTGAACTTCCACGTCCTTTCACCTCCATGTACTACTAAAACTGTCATGTTTCTAAATTTTAACTTTTGAAGATGGGTGGAAAATCAAAATTATTTTAAAAACCTTTTGCGTGTGTGTTTTGCCATATCATCTTCGACTTTCTATCCCCGTGTCTGATGGATGCAAGATGCAAACATACTAGTCTGTGCTGAATTAAACACATTTTATTAAATAGTTTCCTTGCTGCTACTTATTCTGTGAATTCATGTTTTGTGTTTTCACAGACACTTAAAGTGAGGTGTGTACTCTTACCCCCTTTTCAAGTATTTATATTGTGTTATGCTCCAATTTGGAGCTCAGAAAATATTGACTGGTGATGGGATTGGATTATAGGGAGAAGATCTGGAAGAAGAATAGGGCTAACCAAAGAAAACTGCCCTGAGGAAAAAGGATGTGGAAAGCTTAAATCTCAAAAACAAAACCAAAAAACCACATGATGGTCCAGTTCTGGAAGGGAGCTAACTAGTTTCTTTTTGTGAGCAATTTTACCCCTTCAGGCATAATCTTACCTTTTACGAATTGTTGCCAGTAATTAAATAGTGGGGCTAAGGTGGCCTGTTCTTTTGGTTGCGTTGGGTCTCTGTTGCGGTGCGCAGGTGTCTCACTGCGGTGGCTTCTCTTGTTGTGGAGCACGGGCTCTAGGCGCGTGGGCTTCAGTAGTTGTGGCATGTGGTCTCAGTAGTTGTGGCTCTCAGGCTCTAGAGCGCAGGCTCAGTAGTTGTGGTGCATGGGCCTAGTTGCTCCGCGGCATGTGGGATCTCCCCAGACCAGGGCTCAAACCCGTGTCCCCTGCATTGGCAGGCGGATTCCTAACCACTGCACCACCAGGGACATCCCAGCCTGTTCTTTTCTAAGACCACGTTTGGCCGTTTGGTTGCTATCAAGTCCCACTGGGCCTACTGAAGAAGGATGAGTGGGTAGGAAATATAAGGCGTCTTGTTACCTGAGTCTTCATGATTTGAGGCCCTCTACTTATGGAATTGTGTTAGAAGGTAAACTTTGTCATCACACAGAACTATTAATAAGCTGGTGACTTAAAACTCTAGTTCCCAACTCAATCATCACTTCCTCTGAACACCTGGGGGCTTCTGCCTAGACCCTCTGCCACTGATGCCTCGATTCCAGAAGCAGTGCCACTGTCCCTGCCCTTGCCGGGATTAGGAACGCTGTCTCTCTATGACTACTTCTGACTCAAAGCCTGGGGCTAGAGCAGCCAAGAGGCAGAGTCCCTCAGACCCTTTCGTCTGGTTGTGGGAGATACAAAAGGGGGTGCTTGGAAAGAGACGGGCCTGACGCAGACCCAGAGCAAACCTGGGCTTCTGTTCGCACGGCAGCAGGGCCAAGGTGGGGGATGGTCTTGGGGTGATCATTTACCCTAATGATCACACACTCTATTAAAAATGATTATGTACTTTTCAAATCATTGCTAATAACCAACTTATTCCCATTTTTTCCATAACTGCAATGAACATTTTTGTATATACGGTTTGAACTTTTTTTCCTTAGAAATGGGCGGGGGATTATCTGGTCGCAGTTTATGAAAATCATTGTGTTTTGAAAGGCATTGTCTGATTTGCAGCAACATGGATGGACCTAGAGATGATTGTACTAAGTGAAATAAGTCAGACAGAGAAAGGCAAATACCATATGATATCACTTATATGTGGAATCTAAAATACGACACAAATGAACTTCTCTATGACAGAAACAGACTCACAGACATAGGGAACAGACTTGTGGTTGCCAAGGGGGAGGGGAGGGATGGATTGGGAGTTTGGGATTAGCAGATGCAAACTATCATATATAGAATGGATAAACAACAGGGTCCTACTGTAGAGCACTGGGAACTCTATTCAATACGCTGTGAGAAACCATCGTGGAAAAGAATCTGAAAAAGAACGTGTGTGTGTGTGTGTGTGTGTGTGTGTGTAACTGAGTCACTTTGCTGTACAGCAGAAATTAACACAACATTGTAAATCAGCTCTACTTCAAGAAAAACACTTTTAAAGGCATTGTCAGCCTCCTCTTCTGGGGCCTGATTTATTTTTTTAATATCTGACATCATTTTCAATTTCCTTTTGCTCATTTTGAAATATTACGGCTATAGTTTTAATCTTTTTTAGAGGAGGCCTCTTTCCGGCATCATTTCCTTGCCTGCAGGTGCGTTATTTTATTTACTTATTTTCTCTCTTTCTCTTTCAGATACTGTCTTGTATGAGGTTCCACCATCATCCCTTTCTCTTGCTTATCTTTGGGAGCTTAGTGTCCTGCACTTTCAGAAGGGAGGGGTGGATTACAGCCGATTTTCTGTGGGATTCGTTATGTTTAAGAAATAGCTCCCTACTTGGAAATTTCCTGGTTCTTACCCTTTCCTGCTTTTATTTGGACTCTGGTTTTCCTTTTGCTTCTTGTCCCAGCCCTGCCTACTTGGGAATCCACTCCTAGAAGCTTCTGCTCAGCGTGGGACTGTGCCCGCTCAGGCTGCTGTAACAAGGTACTTTTACTTTCTCACAGTTCTGAAGGGTTCTGCAGGGTTCAGCTTCTAGTGAACGCTTCCTGGTGTGCAGACGGCCCTTTGTCCTCACAGAGCCTTTTCTCTGAGTGCTCTCCGGAGGGAGAGAGATTTCCCTCTTCCTCTTCTTATAAGGCCACCAATTCTATCCCATTACAGCCCCACCCTCATGACCTAACTTAACCTCAGTTACCTCCCTGTAGGCTCCTTCTCCACATACAGCCACCCTGGGGGTTAGGGCTTCAACACATGGAGTTTGAGGGCCACGAACGTCCAGCTCATACAGCTTGTTAGTTTCATGTATTCATAAGATAAAGATGCTCCAGTCCCTGCTGGTCCTTGAAGCACCACCTTCTGGTGTGTGGGATGCCTCTCAGTTGCTGTTCTCAAACTGGTCACTTTCTGCCTCTCGGTGACGAGCTTGTTGACTACTTTGGGATTCTGCTTTCAGACCCTGCAGCGGCCCTGTTGTCTTTTCTTTCCCTTTTCCCATCAAAGGTGCTGGTACTAAATGGACCATCCAGGAGCCAGTGATTTGTCCCCAGCCTGGTTTTTTGTTTCTTTGTTTTTCTTGAGATGCTGTAATACTTTTTGTTTTGCTACCCTAGGTTCTCTGTCGGTTTTCATAGGCAGAGGCAGAGTAAAAATATGCCACCATGGCCGACACCATTATCCAAAGCCCCACCTGTGAAATATTACTGCCCAAAAGTTTAACCTGAAAAATCGATCGAATCAAGCTCTTAAACTTAACCACCAATTTATAAAAATATGGGATCAGAGGAATATGTCAAATCACACTGTTCAGATCAAGTCTGCAAAATCCAGAATATGAAAAAAAACTGAACAGAACAAACTCCTTCTAGGAAAAAAAAAAAAAAAACCAAGGGAGAAATGATAGCTTAACAGACACTTAAGATCAACATGAATTGGAAGCAATCTGTGGCCCTCGTTTGGATATGGATTTTGACAAAGTCTAAAAAATTATGTGTTTGGTAGACAATCCAAGAAATCCGAGCATTGGTTATATATTTGATGACCCTAGAAGGAGTTACGGTTAATTTGGTTTTGCTGTGATAAGTTTTTTGAAAGTCTGCTTTGGCACGTGGATGAAAATTTCTGTAATGAAAATCTAACTGATAAGCGTTCTGCCTCAATCTTTCACCTGATGGCTTTAGCAGTCATTGACCAGTTCTAGATCCATCGGTTCATTAGGGATGGAAGAAAGGCCATTTCCTCGTTCTGTCACTCCTCCTAGATTTGTTGGCTGGCCTCTTTATCAGGAATAACTTCTCTTCGTCAACTGTTTGGTTGCCCTGAAGTATGGTCCATGTGGGACAGACAGAATAAATACTTAAGTCCTCTCCTCCATAAATTGTCTGAGTAATTATTTGATGCTGACCAATGAGGTTCTGTTTTTCCTTTGTCGTATCATTAGGGACACATATATTTTAATATATCTGGTATGCTTCGATATATTGCAGGCCTTACGTTCTTTTTTGACGGTCAACTTGTACTATCTTTATCCCGTGGCGACCCCATCCAGTTAGTTCCTGTGTAATTTTGATACGACCCTTCTCTCTTTTAATAACATTTTTGCTTGAGGTGGGACAAGATATCCTAAGGTCCTTCCATACATTTCCTGTTGCAGACCTCAGATTTCTCCAGGAAGTCCTAGAGAGATGCTCGTTAGAGCCCAGAATCTGAGTGCTAGGACCGTTTGTTGTTACTAGTTTGCCATTGCTTCTAGCCTTTCAGTTGACAAAGGTAGGAAACAAGTCTTTCCTGAAAGGGAAAAATAGTTCATACTGTTATTTTCAAGTAAACATTAAGACTGCACTTTTTACTTCTTTGATTTTATAGTTACATCTTTTTATGCTGAAATCTTGGTTTTTAGCACTGTTAATGCTTTATCCTACTGCATCTCATAGATCTAGAATAACAATGCCAATATTACCACTTATGAGAATAACACCGAATGTAGTTTACAATCTCCTTCTGTGTATGTGTTTTCTTTCCCACTAACAGCATGTGGTCAAAATACAATGTTTTAAAACCACTTGAAATACTTCTTCTCTTTTTGCTTATACCATCAACTTGGTACAGAGTTAGGTTTGTTTATTTCTGTTTTGGCCACAATCATTGTTAAAAAGTTATTCATTTTACATAAAAATTTAGATTTTCTCTTTCTCTTGAGATTTGGAAAGATCTGGGGACCCCTCTCTTATTCCCACGTGGATGGGATGGGTTCTCTTGGTGGTCAGTACTCCCGCTGCTGACAGATTTTTGTGTATTTGCTTACACCCAGCCCAGGCATGGGTTTGTAGGCATTTGAATTTGTGAATTCTGTTATTAGTGGTACTTCATGGTTTTAAATCATCATTACCTGTGACTGAGACAGAAAACGTATCTGCTTTAGCAGTACTTCCATTTGAGAGTGTGTATGAGTGTGTGTGTGTGTGTGTGTGTGTGTGTGTGTGTAGAGAGGGCTCAGTACATTTTATACAGTTTTTATGTAACATAGAAATCTGTAGATCTTCAGGTTTTAAAAGTTTTCATTATTTTCATTCTATAGAAATTGAGTGGAGTTTGAAATAGTGGGACTCTCAACTTTATTTTAGGACCTTTATCTTTATTTTAACGAGAAGCCAGCACAGAGGGAATGGTATCTGTATAGGTTAAGTGTGGGGGACCTGGCCTGACCTCGAAATCCAAATCCAGAGTCGGATTTTTATGTCAGACGATTGAGAACTGTCGTAGGAGTATGAAGACGACAGGCTTGGAACGGTGCTTTTCGTAGCAATAATATCACTGCGATGTTGAGAAAGATGCAGATTTTGTGGTTAGTGATCATTTTAAGATTAAATCACCAAATATTTGGCAATATTAAATCCTTACAATACTCTAGTTTAATAAAGCTCTTTGATTTATGTCCTTGTAGTCTAATAGGTATTAAAAGTAGTCGCTTGAGATAAATGTTTAAAACAAGGATCAACATTTTCAAGTGACGAGTGAAAAATGATTACGGCTTTATTTTGAAAAATGAAACTAAAAATTATGACAAGTTTTCCATCTAACGCCATTGAGTTTGTAACTGAAATTATATACTAATTCTCCAGAAATGAACTGTGTTCATTGGGGAGGAATACAATGTGTATGGTAGTTAGAGTCTGTGCTTCAATTCACACTTAATTTTCACAGCATAATCATAAATTTTTTTCGTAAAAATATCTGATTAGGCCTTGATTAGTCTTTCAGGATTTGAATCATTCCCTTTTGGAGCACCGATCACCCCTGTTGATTTCTTTTCTGCAATTGTAGCTGGTCAAATTCTGCCAGATAACTTATTTTTTGGTAACCTTGCATGAAACTTGGGCAGTTCTTCAACATGCCTTTTATCCAGTTTATCAAACCTTGCATCTGTTGCAGGACTTAAAATTGAAGGAGATTTTTACTACTACTGATTTTTAAAACAAAATAAATTTATTTATTTATTTAGTTTTGGCTGCGTTGGATCTTTGTTGTGGTGCGCGGGTGTCTCATTGCGGTGGCTTCTCTTGCTGCACAGCACGGGCTCTAGGTGCACGGGCTTCAGTAGTTGTGGCACGTGGGCTCAGTAGTTGTGGCTCGCGGGTTCCAGAGCGCAGGCTCAGTAGTTGTGGCGCACGGGCTTAGTTACTCCGCGGCATGTGGGATCTTCCCGGACCAGGGCTCGAACCCATGTCCCGTGCATTGGCAGGCGGATTCTTAACCACTGCGTCACCAGGAAAGCCCTGCTGCTGAATTTTTACTGTAATTCCATTAGTCGGAGAGGGCTGGAGTCACTAAGATGGGAGGTGTTTGCCTCCTGGCTTGGGCCATGACAGATGCAGGCCCTAAGCAGGGAGGGATGTTCAGGAGTCATTTTAAAAATGGTCATTTGTGGGACTTCCCTGGTGGTGCAGTGGTTAAGAATCTGCCCCCCACCCCCACCCCAATGCAGGGGACGTGGGTTCGATCCCTGGTCGGGGAACAAAGATCCCACATGCCGCGGGGCAACTAAGCTCTCACACCGCAACTACTGAGCTCTCACGCCTCAACTAGAGAGAAGAGACCCGATGCAGCCAAATAAATAAATTAATTAATTTTTTAAAAAAAACGTCATTTGTGAAAAATGTTGTGTTTTGGCGTTTGACCCCTTTCACAACCTCTTATTAGGAATATGGGGTGATGAGGCCCTCCTGTACATTGTTTGACTCTCAGAGTGATCCTGTCACCAGACAAGGCCTCACAGCTAGGACACGGTGGTCATTCTGGGCCTTTTGTCATATGCTAGGCCTGGAACTGTGACAGGGACTCTGAAAAGATGACATTTTTAGAGCTATCAACAATGTGAACATGCATGCCTTTGAAAAGTCTTAAATGTGGTATTTCAAAGAACTCTCTTCTTTTGCTTCTTAAGATTAAAACAACTCTCACATACATACTGTCAGTGTTTTCTTTCACCCAAACTCAAGCAAATACAAAAAAAAGTCCAGAAAGGGCCTGAGTGTGCAATGCATTGGAAAATAACAAAACAACTGATCCTGCAAATTTGTACAACTAGGTAGAATCTCTATAGCCTCTAAAAGACTAAGACGGTGATAAATTGGTTTTGATTTGAGTTAAAAATAACTCAGTTTCTTCATGGAAGGCATAGCTTTTTGATATATATTAGTGGTAACACTAATAATATATATTTTGTTTGTATCTATTTTTATGTGATATGTAAATAAAATATATATTATTAGTGTTAAATATATATAAAAACATATATATATATAATAAAGACAACTAGTATTTATGACATGTATGAACCAGACACAATGAGTACCTTCCTGACATGTCATTTAATCCTTTTAACAATCCTAATAGATCCATACTATTGCTTTCCTCATTTTAGAAGAGAAAGAATGGATGTTTGGAAGATTAAGACCTTGTCCAAGCTTCACGGCGATGGAGTCAGGATTTTGACTCAGGCAGTCTGCTTGGCTTTTAAAACAATTTTACTGGAAATATAGTGGATTTTCAATGTTGTGTTAGTTTCAGGTGTACAGCAAAGTGATATATATATCTATATATACTGCTTTAGGTTCTTTTCCATTATAGGTTATTACAAGACACTGAGTATAGTTCTCTGTGCTATGCAGTAGGTCCTTGTTGTTTATTTATTTTATATATAGAAGCTTGTATCTGCTCATCCCAAACTCCTAATTTATCCCTCCCCACCCTTTCCCCTTTGGTAACCATGTTTGTTTTCTATGTTTGTAAGTCTATTTCTGTTTGGTAAATAAGTTCATTTGTATCATTTTTTTTAGATTTCGCATATAAGTGACATCGTATGGTATTTGTCTCTGTCTGACTTACTTCACTTAGTAGGATCATCTCTAGGTCCATCCATGTTGCTGCAGATGGCATTATTTTATTCTTTTTTATGGCTGAGTAATATTCCACTGTATGTATATACCACATCTTCTTTATCCATTCATCCATGATGGACACTTGGGTCGCTTCCATGTCGTGGCTATTGTAAATAGTGCTGCAGTGAACATTGGGGTGCATGTATCTTTTTGAATTAGAGTTTTCTCTGGATATATGCCCAGGGGTGGGATTGTTGGATCATATGGTAGCTCTATTTTTAGTTTCTAAAGGAACCTCCATACTGTTCTCCATAGTGGCTGTATCAATTTACATTCCCACCAACAGTGCAGGAGGGTTCCCTTCTCTCCACACCCTCTCCAGCATTTATTGTTTGTAGATTTTTTGATGATGGCCATGCTGCCCGGTGTGAGGTGACACCTCACTGTAGTGTTGATTTGCATTTCTCTAATAATTAGCGATGTTGAGCATCTTTTCATGCGTTTGTTGGCCATCTGTATGTCTTCTTTGGAGAAATGCCTGTTTAGATCTTCTGCTCATGTTTTGATTGGATTGTTTTTGGTATTAAGTTGTATGAGCTGTTTGTATATTTTGGAGATTAATCCCCTGTTGGCCGCATCGTTTGCAAATGCTCTCTCCTGTTCCGTAGGTTGTCTTTTCGGTTTGCTGATGATTTTCTTTGCTATGCAAAGTCTGCTTGATCTTAAGTCACAACACGCAACGAGCATTCTCCACTTCACCACCGTTCATTGACAGTTTATATTACTGATTCCAGAGGGATTTACTGTGCGTCATTTGTGCAGAGGTGATTTGGGGAAGTGGAAAAAAGAAAGTGCTTTTGAGCTAAGGAGACATGGGTTCAGACCACATGAAATCTACGGGCCCCAGTTCTTTCCTCCGTAGGACTGATTTCTTTCTTCCATTTTCACAGATCATCTGGGTTGTGGTAGTTACCGTAAGGGTAGGAGCGGCCGGGCTGACAAAGAGAAATGCTGCAATTCATCATGTCCTCACACTGTATGAGTTTCCCTGAACATTTCATAATGCAGTTTAGTTCCCACAATGACCAGAATTGACATATTTTATTCATCATCCATTTAAAATTTTATTTTTACGGAAGATAACAAAAGTATTGTGTGTCTCGGTTTCCAGGGAAAACTGTGAGAAATTACTTTCTTTTTAAAAGACTGCTGATGTAAGAAGAGAATAGTGAATTTTTCTTGTGATTCTCAAATCACACAGAACTGGAATGCATCTCAGCAGCTTTACTCTTGAATCATTTACGTCAGCTAACTCATTTTGTATTGTACAATTTAAAACCTTTTCTTAAGAAAGATATCCAGATGTACAGAAAATAGAATCATATAATGAACCCTATCTAGCATGATCTAGTGTCAACAATTAACGAATGCATTTATAAACCACTAAGTTTCACAGTAGACATTATTTCATGACCATATAATTATCTCAATAATGTTTCCCAAGCCTCGAAACTGAATGTCAGGCATACTGGTCCTGAGGATTTCTTTCTAAGAGAGTAAAAAAGCATAGGGTAAGACCCAAATACAATTTGGAATGTGTTATTTCTACCTAAGAATATAGTAAGGTGTCTCAGTAAGAAAAGAAAATTCTCTTTTTAAAAGAAGATATCCATATTTCTGATTTGTAAATTTTCTTTCTAAAGATGGGCTAAATGTTTTCCTTCTATGGTATAAAATCTTCTTTGGTTTTTCCTTTTGAGAAATAAGTGGTATTTTTGATTTGTTGAAAATTTTCTATGAAATGAAAATAACCAGTTTTTGATTACACAATAGTAGATGTTAATTATATAAAAAACCCAGACTATCTATCTATCTCTCTATACGTATATTAGTATAAAAGCCATCTGAAATCACATGTTCTGAGACAAGCACCTTTTTTGGCCTCGTTGTTCATGTCACCATTCATGTTCTTTTTCTCTTGCACTTTAAAAAAGGACAGTCATTCTCTTTTTCTTCCGTCCTCCTCCCACCCAGTAATCAATGGTGACAAACTGGTAGGATATCGTTCCACATACCATACTGTGTGTGTATACAGATCTAATGAGGTTTTAATGCTTTTAATGATTTGAACAGGGAATGCGTAATACATTCATTTGGTCCAAAAATGAAGACACACTAAAAGGCACCCTGGTGAAAACCCCCCATCCTGGCCGTTCCTGTCTCACCTCAGCAGGTAACGGCTTTTATTAGTGTCTTTATGTATCCTCCCATAATTTGTTTATGCATAAACAAACATAATATAGACTTTTATTTTTCTACCATTGAAAAACCCACAAAAGTCACCTTACTTACACAATATGCATTTGACTTTTTTCTGCCTACCAATAGACCTTGGAGATCGTTTCACATTGGAGATCGTTTCACATTGGAGATCATTCCACATTGGAGATCATTCCACATTGGAGATCATTTCACATTGGAGATCATTTCACATTGTATAAGAGATCTCTCTCTGTCTCTTTTTGGTTTGGGCTGTACCATGCAGCATGTGAGATCTTAGTTCCCCACCAGGGATCGAACTTGTGCCCCCTGCAGTGGAGGGTCAGAGTCTTAACCACTGGCCCGCCAGGGAAGTCCCAAGATCTCTCTGTAAATAGTTGCATTGCATTGCAGCTGTAAGGATGCATCAGAATTTCTGTAACCAGTCTTCCGTTGAGGGTATCTGGGTTATTTATATTTTACTATGACAAACACTGCAGTAAGTATATCCTTGTGCGTTTGTTATTTTGTGTGTGTGCATATATATCTACAGGATAAGTTCCTAGGGGTGGAATCATGGTCACCGATTAACTTTGATAGCTATTACTTACCTGCCTTCCCTAGTGGTTATTTCAGGGTACCTTTCCCCTGGCAAAATTGAGTTCTTATTCTCCCGTAGCTTCAATTACAGTGTGTGTTATTCAACTTTTGTAATTTCGCCATTATGATCAGTGAAAAATAGTGATTCAGCGTGGTTTTACTCTGCAATTCTCTTACACCGGGGAGAATCAACCACTTTTTACTTACAGTGGGAATCATACAGCAGGTAGCCTTTTCAGACTGGGGGGTAGCTCATTGCTTTTTGGCCCGGAATAATATTCCATTGTCTGGATGGACCACAGTTTATCCATCCACCTCCTGAAGGATATCTTATTTAAAATTTTTTAAAATTTTGAATATTTTGGCTGTGCCTCACAGCTTGTGGGATCTTAGTTCCCTGACCAGGGATTGAACCAAGACGCTGAGCAGTGAGAGCTCGGAGTCTTAACCACTGGACTGCCAGAGGAGTCCCCTGAAGGACATCTTGGTTGCTTCCAATTTTTGGCAGGTATGAATAAAGCTACTATAAACATTTGTTTGGACATCATTTTTTCATCTTCATCGGGTAAATACCAAGAAGTGTGATTGGTGGATTTTATGATAAAAGGATAATTAGTTTATAAGAAACTGTCAGATTGTCTTCCACAGTGGCTGCGTTCCCACCAGCAATGAATGAGAGAATTCCTGTTGCATTGGTTTATCCTCTGGAACCATAGTCACCTGAGGATATTAAGGGCTTTTTTTATCACTTTCTATGCTAATATAACAATTCTTATGAAAGCAGTTTTGGTAGATTACACTTTCTTTGAGAAATAAATATTTCATTTAGGTCTTCTAGTGTATTTCCATAGATGTAAGCAACTGTTCCCTCCAGTTTTCTTCAGTTTTCTTTCTCTGCAATTAATTCTCCTTTATCATTTATTTTACATTTGAATATCCTATTGTTTTTCTTAGATTAATGAAAAAACATAAGTTCTTGGATTTTTAAGATAGCACTCACATTTGTACGTTTCTTAATTAACATTTTATTTCCTCTTCATTAATTCCTTCTTCTTTCTCTGGAATTTTTTGATATTTTTCTAATTTCTTTAAATTTAATTTAGATATTGAAAAAATTAATTGTTCACAAATTATGTTAGACAGAATATTTTTGTCTAATGCTTTCATTGGTTTCCATTGCTTCTGTTTCAGAGTTGTCATTTTCTGTATAATGTGAAAATTTATTTTGTATTAATTCTAAATATTTATGAGCTATTTTTAAACAGTTCCCAAATGGTGGTGTTTTAATTTTTCCAGCTTTATTGAGATACATATATATATATATAATATTGTGTAAGTTTAAGGTTTACAATGTGATGATTTGATACTTGTATATATTGCAAAATTATGGCCACGACAGAGTTAATTAACATCTCCACCACCTCACATAATTATCATTAAAAAATTTTATTTTATTGAAGTATAGTTGATTTACAGTTGTGTTAATTTCTGCTGTACAGCAAAGTGATTCTGTTTATATATATATACATATATATATTCTTTTTAAAATATTCTTTTCCATTATGGTTTTTCACAGGATATTAATATAGTTCCCTGTGCTATACAGTAAGACCTTGTTGTTTTATCCATTTTATATATAATAGTTTGCATCTGCTAACCCCAAACTCCCACTCCATGGCTCTCCCACCTCTCCCTCCCCCTTGACAAGCACTAGTCTGTTCTCTATGTGTGTGAGTCTGTTTCTGTTTGTAGATAGGTTCATTTGTGCCATATTTTAGATTCCACATATAAGTGATATCACATGTATTTGTCTTTCTCTTTCTGACTTACCTCAGTATGATCATCTCTAGGTCCTTCTTTGTTGCTGTGAATGGCATATATTTCATTCTTTTTTATGGCCAAGTAGTATTCCATCATATATATGTACATTTTTTGTTGTCGGTTTTGTTATGGTGAGGACATTTAAGATCTACTCTCTTGTAGCAAACTTCAAGTACAGTAAGTCCCCTACATATGAACGAGTTCCATTCCGAGAGCGCGTTCGTAAGTCCAATTTATTCGTTAAGTCCAACGAAGTCAGCCAAGGTACCCAACTAACACAGTTGGCTACATAGTACTGTACTGTAATAGGTTTATAATACTTTTCACACAAATACTGCATAAAAAACAAACAAACACAAAAAAGAAACATTTTTAATCTTACGGTGCAGTCCCTTGAAAAGTACAGTAAGTGCCGTACAGCAGCTGGCACACAGGGGCTGGCATCGCGTGAACAGGCAGGAAGAGTTACTGACTGGAGGAGGGAGAGGAGGTGGGAGATGGTAGAGCTGAAGGACCGTCAGCCATAGAAGATGGAGGGCGAGCTGCAATTGCACTCATGCCTGACGCGGACGGCTCAGATGCTGGTTCCTTGCTGGATTCAAGTCTATCCACCCTCTTGAAAAAACGATCCAGTGATGTCTGGGTAGTAGCTCCTTCTTTCTCGTCGTAGATGACACGGTAGCACTGGATTGCATTCTGAACAGTAGCTGCAACCTTCGTGTACCGTTCTACGTTCGGGTCCTGTGTCTCAAAATCTAACAGTGCCTCCTCAGATAAAGAAAATCCCCTGCCACTTCCTGCATCGTGAATCTCTTTGGTTCTTCAGTTACTTCTTCCTCCTGTCCCTCTTCATCCTTTCTCTGGGCCTCCAATTCCATCAGGTCTTCATGAGTAAGCTCCTCATGTTGCACAGCAACAGTGCTGTACAGTAAAGCACCACCAATTGTAGAGGATGCACACACGTGACAATGTACGCCAGACACGTGAACTAGCTTACATGATTGGACGTGCGCACGCACTTTCACATCTTTGAAAGTTCGCAACTTGAAGGTTCGTATGTAGGAGACTTACTGTACACAGTACAGTGTTGTTGACTATAGTCACCACGCTGTACATTAGATCCCAGAACCTATTCTTATAACTGGAAATTTGTACCCTTGGACCGACATCTCCCCATTTCTCCCACCTCCTGCCCCTGCAACTATCTCTCTGTTTCTGTGAGTTTCACAGAATATTTTTCTACTTGTGAAGATGTTATTTCATAATAAGACACATTTTAAAATTGATCTTATACTTTTATTTTAACTTTCTTTTAAAATTTGCATTCCATTAGACAAATGGAATGTTTTTCTCCATTTTAAGTTTTAGGTGGTTATTGCTAACATGAAGAAAAAAAGTTTTTAAACTTTATTTATCTTTAATCCAATGGCTCTAACACACTCCTTTATTTTACAGGTCTTTTGCTTTTCTTCCGAGTATTCAATCACATTTAGCAGAAAGAGACTATTATGATGTTTCTAACATTTATATTGATTATTGTATTTTCTCATAGTATTCAGTATTCTGGAACCACTAATCAATTTGAATAATAATGGCAATTATTCGTATCAATGTCTTGTTCCTTATTTTAATGGAAAAAGCATTAGTATTTCCTACTGTAAATGATCTTTACTCTTGGTCTTTGGCAAAGAAATATTAACATATTTAAGAATTTTATTTATAG
This sequence comes from Delphinapterus leucas, assembly GCF_059928025.1. Lineage (NCBI taxonomy): Eukaryota > Metazoa > Chordata > Mammalia > Artiodactyla > Monodontidae > Delphinapterus > Delphinapterus leucas. Next base: position 1,740,098 of record NC_143142.1, on the reverse strand, counting down.
AGATTTTATTAGAAACGATTACCAAACTCTAACGATTGGCTTTTCATCATCTACTTAAAATAATTTGTTTTTTCCTCCTTTGATGTAATTTTTTAATGTCGATAGATTTCTTTTTTTATTTTATTGAAGTATAGTTGATTTACAATGTGTTAACTTCTGCTGTACAATGAAGTGATTCAGTTATACATACACATATACATACACACACGCACACACACACACACACATTCTTTTTTAAATATTCTTTTCCGTGATGGTTTATCACAGGATATTGAATATAGTTCCCTGTGCTCTACAGCAGGACCTTGTTGTTTATCCATCCTGTATGTAATGGTTTGCATCTACAAATCCCAAACTCTCAATCCATCCTTCCCCTCCACCCCCGCCCCCGGCAACCACAGGTCTGTTCTCTATGTCTGTGATAGATTTCTTAATATCGATCATTCTGGAGTTTCTGGAATACATTGGTTGTAGGATTTATGTGGTGCACTTCTGCATCGTCTTTGTTAATTTTTGTGTCTCTCTGAGGGGGATGGATCAGTTGTTTTCTGGTTTTATATTACCATGATCAGGTTTTAGTGCCAGGCTTTGGGAACAGACTGCCTGCGTTTGGGCCCCATTGTCCCCACTCGCTGGCTGTGTGTCCACGGAATACTTACTCTTTCCCTTTTCGTGGCCTCATCTGTAAAGTGAGAATACAGGTAATACTTCTCTGGATTGCCACGAGGATTAAATGAGTTACTACACGTAAAACACTTAGAAGAGGGTTGACATACACTGTGCTCTTAAATGTCAGGAAAAAGTTGTTCTGTCTTCTATTTAAAAAAATTTATTGAGGTATAGTTAATTTATAATGTGTTAATTTCTGCTGTACAGCGAAGTGACTCAGTTATACACATACATTCTTTTTCATGTTCTTTTCCGTTACGGTTTATCACAGGGTGTTGAATATTGTTCCCTGTGTGCGATGTCTTCTTAAAATGAAATGAGAATTCTTTACTATTTTCTCTAGTCTGGAATTATATAAGGAATTTGTCTACTGACTTCAACCTTGTACCTAAGGCCCTAAATGTCAAGCAGTCTTGAAATGATAAGGGTGCCTGATGTCGGAAGATCTGAACTGAAAGTGTTTTTAGAGAAGATAGGTCATCAGTGTGGTCTTTGTGGTATCTGACCTTTTTGATGCAGATAGAAAAATCCCTCAAATACTGAAGTTTAGGAGGGGGGCACAATAAGTCCGTGTCCCCCTCACGGAAAAGACCAGAAAGAAGGAACGGGAGGTGTTATCTCCTCGGTGCACAGCAGCACTGTCTCTGAAACTCTCAGGTTCTCTGCTAAAACGTTTGACACTCTCTCTCTCATCTCTTAAGAGCCCATGGTCAAGTTGGACCTCTGTCTTATAGGTCATTAAATAGCAATATATTCCAGGAAGATGGGAGTTTCTCTTTCTGCTTTATTTAAAGAGAGTTATTCTCCAACTTGGGAGCAGATTTATGTCTCTAAAGCGAAGACTCGCACTCGCCCAACTTTAAATGTCAGGTTGTGTGTCATCGGGGAGTGACAAGTAGTGAGAGTTAAGTTCCTAGGCTAGTCCGGGAATGTCTTACTTAACCAGGTGGTGGAGTTATTTTTTTATTTTTTACATCTCTATTGGAGTATAATTGCTTTACAATGGTGTGTTAGTTTCTGCTTTATAACAAAGTGAATATGTTCCCATATGTTCCCATATCTCCTCCCTCTTGCGTCTCCCTCCCACCCTCCCTATCCCACCCCTCCAGGTGGTCACAAAGCACCGAGCTGATCTCCCTGTGCTATGCGGCTGCTTCCCACTAGCTACCTATTTTACGTTTGGTAGTGTATATATGTCCATGCCTCTCTCTCGCTTTGTCACAGCTCACCCTTCTCCCTCCCCATATCCTCAAGTCCATTCTCTAGTAAGTCTGTATCTTTATTCCTGTCTTACCCTAGGTTCTTCATGACATTTTTCCCCCTTAGATTCCATGTATATGTGTTAGCATACGGTATTTGTCTTTCTCTTTCTGACTTACTTCACTCTGTATGACAGACTCTAGGTCTATCCACCTCATTACAAATAGCTCAATTTCATTTCTTTTTATGGCTGAGTAACATTCCATTGTATTATTTTTGAAAGAGGGCAAACCATGGGACTTAGTCACTCCTGGTGACGTTGGATGTCTCCGAGAATAAAATATAAAGCCTTATGTTGCTTCTTCAGTTTATCGGCAATGACTGTCCCCATCGCTCCAGGCACATCATTATTCTCTCTGTCCCATGAATACGCCACGCTCATGCCCTTCTTTTCCATCCCGTTTACCTGAAAGGTTTTTACATGGCTGGCTCTGCACAAGTGCACCGCTTGACCGCCGTTTCCCAGCCTTGTCACAGGCTCCACATGAGTTCTTCTGTCTTCCTGAGGGCTTTATCCCTAGCGTCAGGACCACGGGGGGATACATAAATAAACTCGCTCACAGGATGGCTAGCCTGTACCAGCCAGTGTTCTCCCTCCTGGGAGCAGCAGACCAGTCAGCTCACTGCAACGTTTTGAAAAAAATATTTTGTTGCACGGCATGAAATCACTGATCGTTTACCTGGTTTTTTGGTTGGTGGTAGTGTTGGCTGCACCGCATGGCATCTCAGCTCCGGACCGGGGGTCGAACCCACGCCCCCTGCATTGGAAGCGCGGAGTCCTAACCGCTGGACCGCCGGGGGAGTCCGATAGTTTCCCTTTTGACCTACAAAATGGCAGGTTCATATGCTCAAGCCTAATGATTGGACACGTTTCGGGCTCTTCATTTAAATATTTCTCGCCAGTATCCTCGAACAGAACAAAACTCTCCCTTCTTCCCCCCCAGGATGTATTTTTCTCCCGAAGCTTGCTCTATCTCCTCTCCAAATTTCAGACCATTTCTCGCCTCGTCCCCCCACCCCGCCCCAAACTAAATTTTTCATTGTCAGTCTGGCTAATCTCAGCCAGCTATTAGATGGGAAGCAGTCAGAAACAATTTGCATTCATATGAGAAAGAGTTGATAGCTCTTTGCTCTTACTGGAAGTGCTGACATTTAAAAAAGGATTGTTAGTAAACCGGGTGAATCTTCAATTGACGTAATTGAAGACACTTTAACAAAGTAAAATGAAACAGTTCAACATGGCGGTCGTCTTTGTCAGGGTTTTTTTTGTCTTTCTTTCTATTGCACATGACAGAACATCTAAAAGTGGCTTAAAGAGTATTTATTTTCCTGTAATGAGAAGTCTCAACTTCTGCTTCTATCCCAAAGGGAGTGATAGAGACTGGATTTCTCTCCCTCCCCTCTACACAAACACCCCAAACAAGTGAAAAGTTGGGCAAAATAGATACAACAGTGGTTTTTAAGACTTGGAACTTCAAGCAGTGAAAAACGGTGATCTCAGAGAGATGGAGAACATGTGAGATGAGCTCCTCAAATACACCAGAAGCAACTAGAGTGTGAGGGTGGAGTCCTGACACATCCAAGGCAGGGAAAGAACCACCCAGTTCTCTGAGAGAGAACAAATCTCAGAGCACACACAAGGCTGGGAAGAGTTCCTGTCCCACCAGCTTCTAGGAAAGGAAAGGAAAACTGCATAGTTTCTGGGCATGAGGTAACGTACTCAAAAGAATTTGCTTCAGAAATGGTACAAAGTTGGACTTGGACCTAAAAGCAGCTCTAATTTTGCCTAAAAACTTGAAATCAAGACCCAGAGGGGTTAAATTTTTCCAGATAACTGAATACATCCCAGAACACAGCTTGAGAATATTTATAGGATACAAAAACATCCAACAATCAACAATGTAACGTTTACAGTGCTTGGCGACCGATAAGAAACTACAAGACATGCCAAGAAGTGGGAGAAATGTGACCCGTAATAAGGAGAACATTGATCACAATCCAGAAAATGACACAGAATTATTAGAAAATGATGTGAAAATACTTATTGTAGCCACATTTCATTTGTTCAAGATGGTATATATACCTCATACGATCATCCCAGTAGAATCCTGGTGATCATTTGACAAAATCCAGTAGCATTCCTGATTGAAACTGCCAGCAAACTGGTACTAGAAAGAAATTCCCTGGGCTGGTCACATACGCCTTAATTGCGTCAAGGTATGTTCTCTCTATATCCATGTTGAGAATTTTCTCATGAAAGGAAGTTGGATTTTGTCAAACATTTTTTGGCATCTACTGAGATGATCATATGCTCTTTATCATTCCTTTCGTTAATGTGGTGTATCACCTTGATTGATTTGTAGATGTTGAAACATCCTTGCATCCCTGGAATAAATCCCACTTGATCATTGTCCCTTGAAGGTACTGTTGAATTCGATTTGCTAACATTTTATTGAGGATCTTTGCGTCTGTGTTCATCAGGGATGTGGGCCTTATACAGTTGACCCTTGACCAACACAGGTTTGAACGGCACGGGTCCACTTATATGCAGAATTTTTTCTTTTTTTTTTTTTTTGCGGTACGCGGGCCTCTCACTGTTGTGGCCTCTCCCGTTGCGGAGCACAGGCTCCGGACGCGCAGGCTCGGCCATGGCTCACGGGCCCAGCCGCTCCGCGGCACGTGGGATCCTCCCGGACTGGGGCACGAACCCGTGTCCCCTGCATCGGCAGGCGGACTCTCAACCACTGCGCTACCAGGGAAGCCCTTCCTTCCAGTTTTATTGATATATAATTGACATACAGCACTCCATAAGTTTCAAGTGTACAGCAGAATGATTTGACTTACATACGTCATGAAAAGATGATCACAATAAGTTTGGTGAATCTCATATAGATACAAAATTAAAGAAACAGGAAAAACTTTTCCTTGTGATGAGAGCTCTTAGGATTTACTCACTTTACTTTCATATAGAATGTACAGCAGCACTAATTACATTTATGGTGTTGTACATTACATCACTAGTACTTATTTACCTTGTACCTGGGAGTTTGTACCTTTGACCACCTTCATCCAGGTCCCCCGCCTCCCACCCCTTGCCTCTGGTAACCACAAAACCGATCTCTTTTTCTCTGAGTTTTTTTATTTGTTGGTTTTTGAAGCATAATTGACCTACTACACTGTGTCATTTTCTGTTACACGCATAGTAATTTGATATTTCTATGCCTTTCAGAATGATCACCGTGATGTCTAGTTACAAATATGTTGCCGTCCAGAGCTATTGCATCGCTGTTGAGCACTCTCCACGCCGTACATTGCATTCCTGTGACTCACTTACTGTGCACCTGGAAGTTGGTACCTCCTGATCTCCCCCACCTATTTCTTCCCTCTCCCCATGCGCCCCCCCCACCCCCGGCAACCACCTGTTTGTTCTCTGTATCTATAACTGTTTGTTTTGTTTATTTGGTTTGTTTTTTAGATTCCGCATGTAAGTAAAATCATAGAGTATTTGTCTTTCTCTGTCTGACTTGTGTCACTTAGCATAACGCCCTCTGGGTCTATCCATGTTGTCGCAAATGGCAAGATTTCATTCTCTTTTTTTTTGGCCATACCTTGCGGCTTGCAGGATCTTAGCTCCCCGACTAGGGATTGAACCAGGGCCCTCGGCAGTGAAAGCGCAGAGTCCTAACCACTGCACCGCCAGGGAGTTCCCAAGATTTCATTCTTCTATGGCTGAGTAATATTCAATTATATTGGGTTGGCCAAAAGTTTCATTCAGGTTTTCCATAAGATGGCACAGAAAAACCTGAATGAACTTTTTGGTCCAATATATATATATATATCTCCCACATCTTCTTTATCCATTCATCTCATCCAGTGATGGGCACTTAGGTTGCTTCCGTATTCTGACTCTTGTAAATAATGCTGCAATGAATATATAGAGGTGTGTATATCTTTTCTGATTAGTGCTTTTGTTTTCTTTGGCTATAGATCCAGGAGTGGAATTGTGAAATCATATAGTAGTTCTGCGTTTAATTTTTTGAGGACTCTCCATACTGTTTTGCATAGTTTATATTGCAGTTTACGTTCCCACCAACAGTGCCTGAGGCTTCCCTTTTCACCGCACCCTTGCCAGCACATCTTTCTTAGCTTTTAGAAAACAGCCATTCTGACGGGCGTGAGGTGTTTTGGTTGGCGTGGCCGGCCCGTGGGCTGGTTGGTTGTCAGGCCCTGCCTTGTGTGGAGGCTGCAGACGCCGGGGGGTCCTGGGGCTAGCGCTAGCCCACTGGTGGGCAGAGCCGAGCTCGGGTGTGGGTGCTTGCAAAGCTGGGGGTCCCAGATCTAGTGTCAGCCTGCTGGTGGACAGGGATGCTTCCTGACGTGGCTGGCCGAGGGGTCCAAGGTGTCTCACAGCTCGTCTGGGCCTGCTGATAAACCCTGTAGCCTAGAAATATCAAAAAAAGAAAAACTTAGGTATGTCGTGAATGCATAAAACATATGTAGACGCTAGTCATCCTTACTTAAACTGAGTGGTATCTGATATAAAATTACTAACATGCTAGTTTCCTACTGCTTTAAGACTTTGCGTCTGCAGCACGACCTTCCCTCTCATAACTGGAGAAACTGCACGTCAGCCTATCATCCGGGTAAGAGGTTTTTGAAAAATGTAACAATGTTTCTAATACTGTGTTATGAGTGACTGTAATGCTGTAGGCCGTAAAAATTTTATAATGACTCATTCGTTAGTGTGTAGGCGGGGCCACCATGAAGCAATCACGCTGATCACACTAGGTGACCATAAAGTATATGGCAGCTTCTTCATTATCAAGGCCTGAACTGTTACATCTGTAAATAAGTGTGGATTTCTTTTTCACATTATCTTTTCACTTTTTTTTATACACTTTAAAAAAATTAATTAATTAATTTATTTTTGGCCGTGTTGGGTCTTCGTTGCTGCACCTGGGCTTTCTCTACTTGCGGCGAGCGGGGGCTACTCTTCGTTGTGGTGCGCGGGCTTCTCACTGCGGTGGCTTCTCTTGTTGCAGAGCACGGGCTCTAGGCGCGTGGGCTTCAGTAGTTGTGGCTCGCAGGCTCAGTAGTTGTGGCTCGCGGGCTCTAGAGCGCAGGCTCAGTAGTTGTGGCGCACGGGCTTAGTTGCTCTGCGGCGTGTGGGATCTTCCCGGACCAGGGTTCGAACCCGAGTCCGCTGCATTGCCAGGTGGATTCTTAACCACTGGACCACCAGGGAAGTCCTCCCTTTTCACTTTTGATGTCAAGTGTTAGTAACACATAACATCTATAGTGTTTTGTATCATGTAAGGCAACATTGATGTAAGTACTGGCAGACAGATGGACATTCATCTCATAGATGTTGTAAACTTACCATGTTAACACAGTCAGTATTGTAAATGCATTTTCTCTTGCTTATGATTTTCTTAATAACATTTTCTTTTCTCTAGCTTATTTTAAGAATACAGTATATAATACACATAACATGCACAGTACATGTTAATCAACTTTGTGTTTTCAGTAAGGCTTCCACTCAACAGTAGGCTATTAGTAGCTAAGTTTCTGAGAAGTCAAAAGTTATATGTGGATTTTCGACTGTACAGGGTGTAGGGGGCCGAGGTGGCACCCCTGACGAGGGTCAACTGTGACTTTCTTTTCCTGTAATGTCCTTGTCCGGCTTTGATATCAGGGTAATGCTGGCCTTGTAAAATGAGTTCGGAAGTGTTCCCTCCTTTTCTATTTTTCAGAAGAGTTTGAGAAAAATGGGTGTTAATTCTTCTTTAAGTGGTTGTAGAATTCACCAGGGAAGCCCTCTGGTTCTGGAGTTTTCTTTGTTGGGAGGCTTTTGATTGCCGATTCAGTTAAGAACCTTTGTCATGATTGGTGTGTTCAGATTTTCTATTTCTAAAACACCTGGGGTATAGTTGAATGTAGAAATTCCCAGGCTCCACCCCATACTTAGTGAGTCAGAATCTTCAGAGGATGGGTCTGGGAATCTGTCCTTTTAAAAAGTCCACTAGGACTTCCCTGGTGGTGCAGTGGTTAAGAATCTGCCTGCCAATGCAGGGGACACGGGTTCGAGCCCTGGTTGGGGAAGATCCCACATGCCGCGGAGCAACTAAGTCCGTGCACCACAGCTACTGAGCCTGTGCTCTAGAGCCCACGACCCACAGCTACTGAGCCCACGTGCCACAACTACTGAAGCCCGCACGCCCAGAGCCCGTGCTCTGCAACAAGAGAAGCCACTGCAATGAGAAGCCCGCGCACCACAAAAAGAGTAGCCCCCGCTCACCACAGCTAGAGAAAGCCTGAGCGCAGCAACAAAGACCCAACACAGCCAAAAATAAATAAAAATTTTAAATGTCAGCTTAAAAAAAAAAAGTTCCCTAGAATTACCTTACCATCAGTCAAGTTTGGAAAATCACTAAGATGGTTCTCTTCTATTCAGAATGATGAAGTGCTTATGTCATCAGACAGTTTGCCAGTGGTTGTCTGCACCACCGGGCCTGTGCGTGGTGTCCTCGTGTGATGAACGTGTGCAGGGCTGTAGCTCCGCCTCTTTCATAAGCAAATTCAGATCCACCATGTCTCCCGAGGCCAAGAAACAAAATTCTGTTAAATAAAAGGAAAACCTTGCGAGTGATCTCCTTAAAGTTTAAAGGATCTATGTAAGTACACTACACAAAGTCCCCGCGAGTGAAACCCAGCCTTCCCGCGGTCAGCCCTGCCTGACTTGGCTGGTGCTTTCCTCCTGCACTCTCTCCCTCTCCGGCCTGTTCCCTGGTCCTCAGATGCACCAGCCTCCTGGACCCCGGGGGCTTTTGCTCTGCTGCTTTTCTCTGCCTGGTCTATGTTTCCCTGTAATCTCTCTCTCTCTCTCTTTAGTGGCTTAAGATAAATTTAGTCTCTTACAGTTCTGGAGGTCAGAGTCAAAAGTCCAGGGGTTGGCAGGTCTGCAATCCTTCTGGAGGCTTCAGGAGGAGAGGTTTTCTTGCCTTTTTCAGCTTCAAGAGGTCCAATCCCTTGGCTTGTGGCTGCCCCCTCAAAGCCCTCCGACCTCTGCTTCTGTCCTCACGTCTCTGACTCTGACCTTCCCCCTCCCTCTCACAAGGACCTTGTGATGACACTGGGGCACCAGGATGGTCCAGGACCCTCTCCCATCCCGAGCTCCTAGCTCAGTCACACCTGCACTGGCCTTTCACCCTGGTGAATTCCACAGGTTCCATTAGGATGAGAGCGCAGACCTCCTTGGGGGCACAGCGGGCACCTCCACGGCTTGTGTGGTACCCAGCTCCCGCAGGGAGCTTCCAGCCCCATAAGGGCTTCACGCTGGGCTCCTTCTCGGGATCCCAGTGTCAGGCCATGCGGCATCTCAGAGGGGCGCCTCCGCGACTCTGGTCCCCTCTCCCCGGTCACCCTCGGCCGTAGCAGCTTTTACCGCGGTCCCTCCTGGTCTTGTATTTTCATGTATCCATTTAACGCTGTGTATTGAGCACCTGTGTCAGACCCTGTTGCAGACACTCAGGACCATCGGCGAGCAAAGCAGAAGTGCCCGTCCTGGGGGCCTGGGCTGGACTGTCAGGCGTCCATCTACTTCTTCCAAGTACCTGGTGTCCCATCCCACGGGTGCAGAGCGCTCTATCCGGTTCAGTTAGGAGTCACTCAGGCAGTTACTGGATGAATTCCCCAAAGAGCCACCAGGAGGCACTCATGCTCCACGCTTCTGGACACACACAGTGAGACTCTGTTAAACAAAACAAAACAAAACAAAACAAAATTGTCCATGATAATCACCCCTCCAGTTTACCGTCTGGAAAGGGGACATGAGTGAACCTCCTGTTATGAGTGACCGCAAAACAGATTTGTAAGCTATTAGGGAAAAGAGGCCACCCGGGTGTGTACCAGGGGACCAGTGCCGTCTGGCTGCCTGGGCTGGACCACAGGACCACGTGCCTTTCGGTGTCAGTTTCCTTAGCTCTTGCCTAGGTTGTTTGTTCACCGCCGGGACCACTGTCAGTGCTCCAGAGCACTGGGACTCGGGGTGGGCTGGGTGGGACAGGCTGATGTGTCTCCTGAAATGCCAGGCAGAGGCACGGGTGACTAGAAATGCTTTACACTCGGCTGCTTGAGCTGAGGACCTCCAGGGAGGGAGCGGGTGAAGCCCGGGGCTCGGCGCGCAGGGCTGGAGCCGTATTCAAGCCGAGGCTGGTCCTCCAATGCTTACAGTCACACACACCACATCGCAGGGAGGTTTTTAGGGGGATGATCATGCACTTTGGACCTGCGTCCTGACATTATTGAATGTTCTAAGCCTAAATGAGATTGTGTCTCTGGCAGACTAAGAGCTGAAAATAAAAAGTCAGTCCAGCGAGCCAGACTTTGCAGCAGGGCTTAGGGGAGCGAGTTAACGGTGGAAGCACCAGGCGAATGTCTGAAGCTGGAAAGTCCTTTGAGGAGTCAGGTGCTTTGTAGTGCAGCACAGCTCTCTCTGCCAAAGGCTGCTGCTTTGGGGGTTCCTAAGACCTTAGAGGTTGTTAGATGCTTGGAAAGAAGAAAGGGGCAAGATTTTAGCAGAAAGACTCGGAGAGAAAAGCTATAGCTTCTTCCTTGTTTACATGCGTTTTCTAAGGAGCGCGGGAGTCACCTGGGAGCCCGTCTGGCAGCAGCTTCTGACTCGGCAGGTCGGAGGGTGGCCTGAGGGTCTGCGTTTCTGACCAGCTCCCGGCAGATTCTGAGTCTATGTTTCTCGGACCACACTTAGCGTTGAGGTACAGCGAGGTGGGCATCCTGGGGAGATGACTTCTACAAGGACGTAGCCTGTCTCACACCACCTACCCTTTTCATCCGCTTCCATCATTCAAGAGCACTGAGCTCCCACCACATGTCCGAGTGGCTGGAGGGGAATGGCTAGTAAACTTGAACTTGACCCCTGTCCTGTTAGGGTTATTATTTTCGTTTGGGAGACACAAAATCACAGAGATGGGCGATTCCTAGCTTTCAATGCCACAAGCAACGAAGCACGGCAGAGAGCCTTGGACACATGTAACAGCTTGTGAGCTGTTTCAGAAGTCAGGATGGAGCCCGAGAGCTGTGGTCTGCGGGGCGAGGGGTGATCGGCTGAGGGTCTCTTAGGTGGTGGTGCTGGGGGGAGCACAAGGGAGCCATGTGTGCAAGGCCCCGGGCAGGAGGGCCCTGGGTCTCTGTGAAGAGCTGGAAGGTCCACGTGGTTGGGACACAGTGAGAGGGGGATATCTGGAGCCTCGGCTGGAGGGGACGGCAGGGACCTGGCGGGATGCTCTTCCTGCTGGAGCGCTGGGTGGTCCTGCCCAGGGGGTCAACGTAAGGCTTCCGCGTACTAAGGGGAAGTGGGGTCTCAGGCGCCCTGCCTTTACAGTAAGTGCAGCCTGTCTCCATGGGACAGACTTAATCTTTGCAAAATGTGAGTACGTCACGGGACCCAGGGAGCCGGGAGGCGTGCAGGCATCTCCACGTGGGGGCAGCAGACCAGCGGGCTTGTGGCTCCCAGGACTGAAACTGTGTTGCCATTGAATCCTGACGCTGAGATTCCAGATACCTTGGCAGAAACCTTCGCAAACAGCCCACATACACTGTATCCCGCTTGTCTGGCTTCAGTCCTTGTCGGTTTCCAGGTGACAATGACAGACGGAGAGGGTGAAGGGCACCTGCCTGCCCCATCTCGCCTCTCATCCGGAGTGTGTGGCTGACACCTCCCAGCACTACTGTGGATGTTAATTCCCACCCGGATATGTTGCAGGGGTCCTGGCAGACACACAGACGCTTTGCCAGATGGTAAAAGTAATTAAATCCTGAATTAGATCTGAGGGAGAGCAGGAAGAAGCCGTCCACTGGAGCGCTGTGGGTGGTTTGGGGACAGGTGGCCAGATAGGTTCCATCGCATCTCAGAGGCATCAGGCTGCCCATCCTTTCCACCTTCAGAGGAAGGAGCAGCTGGCAAACAGCCCTCCGGAGAGGAGGAAGGAAACCGCCTTCAGGTGGCGACTTTCCTGCCAGTGTCAAGGTCAGAGCTGTGAAGGGCTCTCTTTGAACCAGTGCGTGAGGATAGCTGTTTCCTGTCTTACATTTTCTTCTGTTCGTTTCTTTAGCTGGAGACAGTGAGCTTCCGATCTCCCCATAATCTCAGGGCAGAGGGGCTCAGCCAGCTTCCGCAAGGGTGCGATCGTTCAGGGTGGACACCAGCGCGCGAGCATCCCTGCGGCTCCCCCTCCAGCACCGGAAAAAAAAGCTCGTCTATTTCCCTGCACTGAAATCAGAGCCGTCAGCTGGAGTCACGCGTCGCTCGTCCTGTCCTGGACTTGGCTCCGCGGGGTGGACAGGTGGCCTCGGATGTGCCGGTCCCGTCAGACACGTGCTGCTCAGAGCAGGTGGTGGGAGAGGGGCTCACCCAGCCTGGGGGTCCGTGCGGGGGTCCCATCTTTCCTTTCTTGGTGGGCACCGGGTTGATGTCCTGGCTCCCGGGGCAGGTAGGTGTGGCTGGTGGAAGCTAGCGGACTGGATGCGACGCTTCCAGGCCTGACGTGGAAATCGTTCCACACCGGCAGCCTCTTCCTCGAGGTCCTGTCCACTGGCTTGAGGGAGGTCCGTGGGTCCCTGGGTCCCTGGGTCCCTGGTCACCGCACGCAGGGAAGCTGCCTGCTGAGTAGGACGGCCATTTGGGGTCTGTGCCACCAGCAGGTGAATGTGCACGGGCACTGGTGATTTTGGACTTGCTTGTTCCCGGAGTTGGCGCTGTCCTACCTCGCAGAGAGCTAGGCTGTCTTTCGGATTCGGGGGCTGAGGGGGCATAAGGAGAACCAGCTGGTGGCGGGGATTCTCCAAACTGCCTCTGGACGCGTGTTGGTGACTCCGTCGCAGGGTGATCCATGGAACAAAACGGCGTCGAGGGTTCACCGAGGTCCCAGGGGTGCCGTCTTCAGGTGGAGGCGTGAGCTCCCCTGACCTTTCTCCTAGTGGAATCAGGTTCTATCACTTAGGCTCAGAAATCGCACACTGCTTGTGGAATTCAGCACCACCTTCACCGGCCCTTCTCTGCCAGTGCGCGCTTCATGGCCAAACGATGACCAGGCCTGGCCGTCGGGACTGTCGTAAATTCGCAAGACATGTTCCTGCAGACCTTGCCAAGGGCGTGCCGCTTGGCCGTTGCATCCCATCTAGTTGTGGGGAGGAGGGGTGGCCGGCTTGACTGAGAACAGACTAAGTGTGTGTAAACATTTTTTCCCTGCTGATATCAAGCGTATTAGTCAGGGAACTTGGTTGCGAGCCATGGACCGACCCTGGCTCTCTTGTGCAAAAGGGAAAGTTTTGAAAGGATGTGGAGGGTTCAGAGCCATCGTGGGGCTGGAGGGTCAGGCTTGGAAAATAGAACCAACAGAGGGGGCTTGGGAAGGCTGGGCTGCAGGAAGCATGGCGAGGTTGCAGCGTGAGCACGCACCGGCCATTGCTCCCTGGGACGCAGAGGCCCGGGTGGAGGACCACACTCGCAGATCCCAGGTCACACACGGGCTTCCCTGACCCTGCCGAGGTGGGGAAATGGAGGGTCTTGTCCCCTTCATCCTCCAGGGTGGGGATAAATGTCGCCTCCTGCTGCACCCATGTACAATGGCAGATTCCTCCAAAACAATTAAGATGACAAAAATTTCTTTCTTTCCCATGGGAAAGTCTAGATACATGTTCCTCGTTGGTGATGCTCTGCCGTGCAGAGATTCAGGGGTGCACGCCCTTCCAACCTGGGCCTCAGTGCCCTCTGCCTTCAAGCAGAGAGATGGGGAAGCTGCCCCAAGTACCTCTTAAAGGCCTGACCTGCATGGGAACAGGGGAGACAGGTGACACGCGCCCTTTCTGCTCACATTCCCAGAACTGGTGACGAGACCAATGTCACTTCAAGGGATGCCGGGAAACAGAAGCAAAAGAATACAGGTGAACACTGTCAGGCCCTGCTAGAGGGCGCTCTCAGGGAGAGGATGCTTGGCTCCGGCACAGATAAAAAGGAACCGGTATCAGCTCCTGGGGTTGGACATGAGTGTGTGGCGTCCTGGGAATCTGAGGAGACAGGGTGGGTACCGGCATTTGTTGAGGGACTATTAGACGTTAGGCACTTGGCTAATATAATCTCATTTCATCCTCAGCACAACCCTTCGGAGTGAATATCACTCTTTGCACTTTACGCACGAGAACACTCACTTAACAGGCTGCAGAGGGCTTCCATCAGCCAGCAAGAATCAGAGCTAGGACTCACACCCAGGTTGTCAACCCCAAAGCCCGGCTGCCTTTTTCCATCACGACCCAACTTAAGGATTGCTGGGCTCTGGCCTTCACTTGGAATATACTCTCCTTTTCACTGGGAGGGTTTGGAATGAAAGTCTAGATTTGAATCAAGATAAGCCATAGGTAGTAAAAGGAAGCAGCAGGGGTGAGAGGTTGGATTTCCCAGGGAGACACAATTTGGGGAAAAGCTGGAAGGGGTGGAGGGAGGAAGGGAAGAGGGAGAGCCTGGCTCAAGTGCGGGCGGTTATCATCAAATATTTCCCTAATTACCAAAAAAATGAAGGGCCCGAGGGATGCCAAGCAAATAAAGTACAAGTGTACTAGGCGTTGGCTTTCTTGGCGAAGAAAATTTGTCTGAGATCACTTTCAACAGATATAAAAGGAATAGCCTCACACAATGTGATCACTTCAGCCTGGTTTTTATCTGTTTCTTCAGAAACGTTGCATCTGAAGGAAGCTCCTTAGCTGAAGATGGTGGATTTGTCTGTTAATTGCTTTCTATTTTAAATCGAAGCAGTGTTTAACTCCACGGGGGAACGAGAAACGATCAAGAAAGCAAAAAGTAGGAATGGTCTTTTTCGGAGTTGACGGTTCTGTTTTCCTAGAATGAATGTTTTAATGTTCACAGAACGCCATTTTGTATCACTCAGGGCCATTATGGGAGCAGAGATTAGAAAGCTCCAAGAATCTCGGGTGCTTGACAGGTCTTGTAAGAAGCATCCGAGGCTGGTCACTACTTGGCAAGGTCGTGCTCATCAATATGCACCTCTAATAAAAAATATTTGATCCTGAGCCTGGAATGGGGGAGGGGAGATGTCACCATGCATCTCCTTGCATTTAAACGTCTGTGAGGGCCTTTGACCCAAGCGGTATTATTTTCTTTGTCAAATCCCTTTTTTAAATTGATCAGGGACTTCCCTGGTGGTGCAGTGGTTAAGAGTCCGCCTGCCAATGCAGGGGACATGGGTTGGAGCCCTGGTCCGGGAAGATCCCACATGCCACAGAGTAACTAAGCCCGTGCTCCACAACTACTGAGCCCACGCGCCACAACTACTGAAGCCCGCGCACCTAGAGCCTGTGCTCCACAACAAGAGAAGCCACCACAGTGAGAAGCCACCACAATAAGAAGCCCGCGCACCGCAACGAAGAGTACCCCCGCTCGCCACAACTAGAGAAAGCCTGTGCGCAGCAGCGAAGACCCAACGCAGCCAAAAATAAATAAATAAAAATTTTTTAAAAATTGGTCAATATCCTCTTTTACGGAGGCTGAAAACTGGTAGCCCTTGGGCCTATTGGGCCTGCATACATCTTTTCAGAATATTCGAATTAGTTGCCAATGTTGAAAAATCAAAGCGTTTTACACAAAATTTAGAATTTCCAGCTTCTCCAAAAACCCCACAGAAATCAGAAGATCCTGAAACCTGAGCCCTCATGTCTACCTGGCAGGAACTACTGTGTCCCCAGGACCCCCAGGAAAAGCTGCGGAGCCTCCAGAGCAGGAACTACTGTGTCCCCAGGATCCCCAGGAAAAGCTGCGGAGCCTCCAGGGCAGGTGCTGATTGCTTTTCTGCTGCCCAGAAGCCAACCAGTGTCCTTTCCTCCCTCATTCTAGCAGACGCGGTCCGTCCTCGCCAGCGTCCCTTAGCTCATGCTCCCAGCAGTGTGCGAGAGTTCAGACTCTGCCACGACCTTGCCAACAGTTGGGGTAGCCCGTCTTTGTGATTTTAGCCATGCTGGAGTGTGTACGGTGGGCAATCATGGCGGTCTCAGTTTGCATCTTCCTAATGACTAATGTGGTTGAACATCTATGTGTTCACGTGCTTGTTGGCCCTTTGCATCTCTTCTTTTTTGAAGGGTCAGACGCGGCTCTCTACCCCGAGCTTTCCAGCTTCTCTCTGCCCTCCCAGGAGCACCTCGTCACGTGCTCGCAGGGACACCAGCCCCAGCTGGGCAGCCCCTCTGCGTGAAGGGTGGGCTCCAGCTCCTTGGGGACCCAACCGAAGCCAGATGCAGGACTGACACCCTCCGTTGCCACCATCTTTGCCGGTCTGCCACCTTTCACACACAGCCCAGGGGAAAACACAACGAGACTTGAAGCCTTAGTTTCCTTTTCCATCAGGTGACTCAAGCCTGTGTGTCTGGCCTGGAGGCAGAGTGACTTGGAGAGGTCGTGGCGCAGGTGGACAACCATGTGGGAGGTGGGGGAAGACGGGGGAACGGAGAGAACCCACCAACGGATACCAGAAATGTTATCCTACCTAGTACTGGCGCCCGCTGATCCGGCGAAATCCTCTGCTGACCTCTCAACTGTCAGGCAGATGAGATACCCTTTGCCTGCCACCACTGCCACCACGTCATCTTCCTCCCACAGAGGCTGCGTGTGAGTAGAGACGCCCTCGCGTTACGGAGTCCAAGCTCGCTCTGCTCGCCGCAGGACAGGACAGGAAATTGGGAGATGAGGCGTTGAGGCAATGAACACGACTGTATTCAGAAAGCTGGCTGACCGAGACGATGGCAGAATAGTGTCTCCAGAAAACCATCTTTTGGGGTCTGGAGGCCAGTTTCTTTTATAGAATCAGAGAGGGAAGTAAAGTAAACAGGCAGAATAGAGAGGGAGAGGTGGGGGGGAAGTAAAGGAAAAGAGCTATCAGTCTTTCTTCTTTCTTGCAGCCATCCACTGGCGGGTGGGCTTCCCTGAGGCAGGCCACGATGTATGATTATAAGAACAAAAGCAACGAACAGCAAAAGCTAAAGTCAAAGAAACAGATCCAACAAGAAGTCAAAAGTGGCTCCTCCCTGTTACATTTAGGTTGACGGCTGCCCATCACTCACCACTTGCGTGGTCCTTACTCTCGCTCGTGTGGGTCCACTTGGTCTTTCCAGCAGGACTGTGAATTCTTTGGGTCAGGAGTCATCTGTTGTATTAATCTGTGTTCCTCCCAGCACTCAACGGTGAGCCACGTACCATCCTCGTTTTTGACAGATGGCTGATTCCAACACGTCCAACCAGGCAGTAAAAAGTAGGGACTGTGGTTTTCCAAACACAGACCAGTTTCTTCCTAAAGAAGAGGCAGACACTGCAACAGGGCCGCCGACGTTGCCCAAACAAACAGTTTTTCATCTGAAGAAGCTTGAGCTGAATATAGAAGTAAATAGAGGTCAGAAGCTTTGATAACCTATGACATTCTTTCATCTGCTACTTTAAAGTCTTAAAATTGGTAAAGAACGTTCTTTATTTTCTGCTTCTGAGCGGAAGTAAGGGGTACATTTAGTTTATGTGGTTTGGGGGGAGGGCTGTTCCCCTGCTGTTGCTTGATCTCACTCAAGTTCTTGAACCTCCTATGGGTGAATTACACGTATTTGGGAAAACAAAGGATGAGTGAAGAATTGAATCTATAATGAAAAACAGTGCAACAAGCTGGTTTTTAAAAAACGTATTTTGTTGAAGTAGAGTTGATTTACGGTGTTCTGTTTCTGGTGCACAGCACAACGGTTCAGTTACATTGTATATAGATGTGTATTTGTGCACACACATATATATTCTTTCACGTTCTTTTCCATGACGGCTTATCACAGGTTAGTGAACACAGCTCCCTGTGCTCCGCAGGAGGACCCTTCTCTATACAATAGTTTGCATCCGCTAACCCCAAACTGCCAACCATTACCTTCCCCAGTACCCTCCCCCCGGCAACCACAAGTCTGTTCTCTATATCTGCGTCTGCTTCTGTTTCACAGATAATTTCTTGTGTGCCACATTTTGGATTCCACATATAAAGGATATCATATGATACTTTGTCTTACTTCACTTAGTATAATAATCTCTAGGTCCATCCATGTTGCTACAAATGACATTATTTCATTCTTTTTTATGGCTGAGTAATATTCCATTGTGTATATGTACCACATCTTCTTTATCCATTCATCTGTCGGTGGACATTTAGGTCGCTTCCTTGTCCTGGCTATTGTGAATATTCCTGCTATGAACACAGGGGTGCGTGTATCTTTTTGAATTATAGTTTTGTCCAGATGTATGCCCAGGAGTGGGATTGCTGGATCCCATGGCAACTCTATTTTTAGTTTTTTAAGGAGCCTCCATACTGTTCTCCATAGTCAAGCTGGTTTCTTAAAATGAGAAGTCCTCCTGTATGCTCTAAACTTTCAGGAGACAGGATTTAGTTGTCATGTGCTGGAGCCATTCTTCTTGTGAAGACGTGAAATGTTCCATATAAGACTAGACCTCTTTGACTGCTGGCCCCTGTCTCTGTTTCCAGAGGTCCATTCTTCTCTGAGCTTGCTGCCTATGCTTCCAGAACTTTCCCTGTGCCTTTACACACATTTATATGTTCTGTGGAAGAAGAATGTCACCTGCCACTTCAGTAAACAAAGGATGTTGCAGCCATAAAGCGTCATCCACAGCAGCTGCCCTGAGGGGATTCAGGATGGAGAAAAGCAGGACACTGGCCCTAGACAGCTAAGGTGCACATCAAAGGTATCACTTCAATGAGCCCAGATGCTTGCATCTTCCCATACATAGAAAAACACCAATATCATTAACTTGAGATGTCTGTTTTTTTGTGAGGCAGTAGTATTTTTTTGATGATCGACCACATGTGTTTTTCCAGCAAAACTCCTCTACATCCTGGCTCCTCCCCGACCTCTGTGGAGTGATCCCTCAGAGCTCTCAGAGAGGCTGCCATCCCGGGCTATAGTAAGGCCACCAAATAAAACATGATTCTCAACTTTTAGATTGTGCATTGTTTTTCAGTTGACCGTATCCAGAGAAAAATAATGGTATGTGTGTGTGTGCATGTACTTTACATAAATGGTGTCCCTTATATCAGTGGTTCAGTAACTTGTTTCTTTCGTGCAGTATTTCTTGGACATCTTACTACATTGGTACCTGTAGACCTTATTCATTCTTTTAGCAGCTACACAACACCACAAAACAAAACATGAACGTACATCTGTTTATTTAGCCATTTCTAAAGCATTTGGGGAATTCTGGGGCCTCTAAAATTCATATAATTTGACTTGCTTCCATTACCAGGGAATGCGTAACATTTTTTTTCTTTTTTGGCTGCATTGGGTCTTCGTTGCTGCACATGGGCTTTCTCTAGTTGTGGCGAGCGGGGGCTACTCTTTGTTGCGGTGCGCAGCCTTTTCATTACAGTGGCTTCTTTTGTTGTGGAGACACGTGGGCTTCAGCAGTTGCAGCACGCAGGCTCAGTAGTTGCAGTGTGCGGGCTCTAGGGTGCGTGTGCTTCAGTAGTTGTGGCGCCCGGGCTTAGTTCCTCCGCAGCATGTGGGATCTTCCCAGACCAGTGATCAAACCCGTGTCCCCTGCGTTGGCAGGAGGATTCTTAACCACTGCGCCACCAGGGAAGTCCTCAGATATTTTTTTTGTTTGTTTTTATAAATTTATTTATTTACTCATTTATTTTTGGCTGCCTTAGGTCTTCATTGCTGCACGCAGGCTTTCTCTAGTTGCGGTGAGCGGGGGCTACTCTTGTTGCGGATCACGGGCTCTAGGCGCGCAGGCTTCAGTAGTTGTGGCACGTGGGCTCAGTAGTTGTGGCTCGCGGGCTCTAGAGCGCAGCCTCAGTAGTTGTGGTGCACGGGGTTAGTTGCTCCGCGGCATGTGGGATCTTCCCGGACCAGGGCTCGAACCCGTGTCCCCTGCATTGGCAGGCGGATTCTTAACCACTGCGCCACCAGGGAAGTCCCCCTCGGATTTTTTAAGCTTCCTAAAATCCCAGTCATTTTGAGGTTTCCCCCTTAAATGTCGGCAGCAAGTCAGGGCTCCTTTTTGGAAAAACGGGAGTGCCCTTATTTCTTAACCCAGGTTTGACTGCTCGCTGCTTGAAAGCCAATACTCGAGAGACAAGCGTTGGTTGCAAAGGAAAGTTTGCTTTATTCAGGAGGCCGGCAACCTGGGGAGAAGGCAGACAGGTGTCCAAGAAACCAACTCCAAAGATTCTGCTGGACCATGAAAGTTTTTAAAAGGAGAGTCATTTGGGGAGGGGTCAGAGCCTTTGTTATCTTCTGCTGTGTGCAGGCTTTCTTCTGATTGGTTGGTGGTGAGGTAACAGGGCGGAATCTTGCCCTCGGCCTGAAGTTGCCATTTTCCACCTGGGTGGGGGACTCGTTCTGCAGAAGAACGCAAAGATATTATTACATATATTCCTTGAGGAGGAGCCAGGACGCTGCCCATCCTGTACTGTGGTGTCTTGACTGCTCCTCCTTTGTCTCTGCATCCCCTCCCTTCCCTGATTAGCAGCTGTTTGAATCTCCCCTTTGGAACTTAGGGAAGGTCAAGGAGGCTGAAAGAAGCCTATTTCCTATAAACAAGAAATGGGGGACACAGAAAGGATTTGTTCCTTGGAGGGTCCCACAGGGTCCTGCTCCATTTCATTCTCTGCTGTGAGACCCCCTTGTCCTCCCATATGCTCATTTGCCTAAATTAATTGGTCACTATGCCCTCTCCCATTTCTTGCTAACTGAGATTTCAACTGTCATGCTTTTTCTATGATTTTTGTCCGAAACTGGTCTGAAAACATAATCACAATGAGTCAGAGAGGGAACCTAGGCCTGGAGCTGCTAGCATCCTCCCACATCTCTTTACCACAAGGACAGGGTCTGGGAATACAGCTGACATTGGGAGGGCAAAGCCTAATGACAAGAGATCATTCAAGCTCCTGGATTCGGCTGTGTCAGCAGCCAGAAAGCCCCACTGGCCTTTCCCTCCAGTGGACCAGTAGTACATTTTCCTTTTGCCTCTATCAGATGGGTTGGCAACAGATACGGCGCTCACTGGCAGAGATTCCATGGCAGATTTTTTCCACTCTCTTGCTGTGTTTCTTTCTGGCTGCAGCACCCTCCAAGGCGCCCTTTCTTCACTATTTCTTTCAACCTTGCAAAAGACCAAAAAGGTCAACAGTCTGTATACAGTTTAAATCATGACTTATTTGACGGCACAGTGGTCACTATGGGTACTGCGTATTAGTTCATATTTGGCTTAGGTAACATGGCAAAAAATAACCAAACCCTCCAAATCTAGCATGAATTCTTTTCTCTGCAACTATAGCATAACCTAGTTGGCAACACATTTTACTGGGAAAGTAGCATATGGAGAAGCTTTGCTACCTCCTCGTTACACTGATGTTTTCTTGTATTCATCATTCTTGAGATCCTGCCAAAAGTTTACATCTAATGGCCTATACATCCCATTTTCCCCCATCAAATAGAAAAAAATTGTGTGCCTTATGAATTGTTATAAACACTTTCACTGCACATTGATTTTGTTTTCTTATTCCACACGGACTCACAAATTTAAAATTCTTCCTAAGGTGCCTCAGACTTTATTTCAGGCAAAGCAAAGTGTGAGTGGTACTATTTTTTCCTTACTGAGAATATCGCTGGACATATTGGCCAGCTATTTCCATGCCTTATTATGGTGGCAAATGGGAAGGGACTATTGTTAAAAGGCTCAAGCAGAGATGGAATATGAAGGGTTTTTTTTTGTTTTAATAGGAAAAGAAAGAAGCATTCTCTTGAGAGGAAGATGCTATGAGACTGGGAAGATTTCCATTTCCAAAGTCTTTGAATCGTTGCACATGAAACCAGTGTAAAAACTTAATTCCTTCAGTGGCGCGTGCGAATGTGAGACTGTGTGTATGTTTGAAAAAAAAAACGAAATTGAGGCAACCATAAGTTGTGTGTGTGCTGGTGATAACTACGTATTTGTGCACTAATGGAATATAATA
The DNA here is from genome assembly GCF_059928025.1 of Delphinapterus leucas. NCBI lineage: Eukaryota > Metazoa > Chordata > Mammalia > Artiodactyla > Monodontidae > Delphinapterus > Delphinapterus leucas. The sequence goes on along the minus strand of NC_143142.1, from coordinate 1,718,097 downwards.
TCAAGGTAGTAGTAACCTTTAAAAACGTACACTTCTGGGACTTCCCTTGTGGCACAGTGGTTAAGAATCCACTTGCCGATGCAGGGGACACGGGTTCCAGCCCTGGTCCAGGAAGATCCCGCATGCCGCGGAGCAACTAAGCCCATGCGCCACAACTACTGAGCCTGTGCTCTAGAGCCGGCAAGCCACAACAACTGAAGCCCACGCGCCTAGAGCCCGTGCTCCGCAACAAGAGAAGCCACCGCAATGAGAAGCCTGTGCACCGCAACGTCTTCACTGCAGTAGCCCCCGCTCGCTGCAACTAGAGGAAGCCTGCATGCAGCAACGAAGATCCAACGCAGCCATAAATAAATATGTAAATGAATTTATATATATATATAAACGTACACTTCTTTCTTATGAAACATTTTTCTTTTGGAATATTTAGGACATAGAGAGGCTGTACAGTATAGTGGTGAAGGATGTGGATCTAGAGCAAGACTTCCTGATCCTCATCTCCCTACTCAAAACCTGTTTGATCTTACGCATCTTACTTCACCTCTTTGGGCTTCAGTTTCCTTATCTGCAAAGCAGGGATTAAAAATAGTGTGTATCTCTAGCATCCCACTCCTGGGCATATATCCAGAAAAGATGAAAACTCTAATTAAAAAAGATACATGCACCCCAATGTTCACTGCAGAACTATTTACAGTAGCCAAGACATGGAAACAACCTAAATGTCCATCAACAGAGGAATGGATAAAGAAGATGTGGCACATATATATACAATGGAGTAGTACTCTGCCATAAAAAAGAATGAAATAATGCCATTTTTAGCAACATGGATAGACCTAGAGAATATTATACTTAGTGAAGTAAGTCAGACAAAAACAAATACTATAAGATATCACTTACATGTGGAATCTAAAAATACAAAAGAATCGATATACAAAATAGAAAAAGACTCACAGACATAGAAAACAAACTTATGGTTATTAAAGGGGAAATGGAGGGGAGGAAGAATAAATTAGGAGTATGGGATTAACAGTTGCAAACTACTATACATAAAATAGAAAAGCGACAAGAATTTACTGTATAGCACAGGGAATTATATCTGATATCTTGTAATAAACTATAACGGAAGATAATCTGAAAAAAAAAACACTGAATCTCTTTTCTGTACACCTGAAACTAACACAATATTGTAAATCAACTACACTTCAATTAAAAATATTAGCATATATCTCATTAGGGTTGTTGTAAGAATTCAATGAATTATCATAGGTAGGTGCTTAGAGAACAAGGTCTGCACAGGGTTATTGCTCCATAACTGTCTGCTCTGAGGATGGTGATGAGGATGATGTCATCTATGGTGATGAGGATGATGTCGTCTGTGGTGATGAGGATGATGTCGTCTGTGGTGATGAGGATGATGTCGTCTGTGGTGATGAGGATGATGTCGTCTACGGTGATGAGGATGATGTCGTCTATGGTGATGAGGATGATGTCATCTATGGTGATGAGGATGATGTCGTCTGTGGTGATGAGGATGATGTCGTCTATGGTGATGAGGATGATGTCGTCTGTGGTGATGAGGATGATGTCGTCTATGGTGATGAGGATGATGTCGTCTATGGTGATGAGGATGATGTCGTCTATGGTGATGAGGATGATGTCATCTGTGGTGATGAGGATGATGTCGTCTATGGTGATGAGGATGATGTCGTCTATGGTGATGAGGATGATGTCGTCTATGGTGATGAGGATGATGTCGTCTATGGTGATGAGGATGATGTCATCTGTGGTGATGAGGATGATGTCATCTGTGGTGATGAGGATGATGTTGTCTATGGTGATGAGGATGATGTCGTCTATGGTGATGAGGATGATGTCGTCTGTGGTGATGAGGATGATGTCATCTATGGTGATGAGGATGATGTCGTCTGTGGTGATGAGGATGATGTCGTCTATGGTGATGAGGATGATGTCGTCTGTGGTGATGAGGATGATGTCTATGGTGATGAGGATGATGTCATCTATGGTGATGAGGATGATGTCGTCTATGGTGATGAGGATGATGTCATCTGTGGTGATGAGGATGATGTCGTCTACGGTGATGAGGATGATGTCGTCTGTGGTGATGAGGATGATGTCTATGGTGATGAGGATGATGTCATCTATGGTGATGAGGATGATGTCGTCTGTGGTGATGAGGATGATGTCGTCTGTGGTGATGAGGATGATGTCTATGGTGATGAGGATGATGTCGTCTATGGTGATGAGGATGATGTCTATGGTGATGAGGATGATGTCGTCTATGGTGATGAGGATGATGTCGTCTACGGTGATGAGGATGATATCATCTATGGTGATGAGGATGATGTCGTCTATGGTGATGAGGATGATGTCATCTATGGTGATGAGGATGATGTCGTCTATGGTGATGAGGATGATGTCGTCTATGGTGATGAGGATGATGTCGTCTATGGTGATGAGGATGATGTCGTCTATGGTGATGAGGGTGATGTCGTCTATGGTGATGAGGATGATGTCGTCTGTGGTGATGAGGATGAAGTCGTCTATGGTGATGAGGATGATGTCATCTATGGTGATGAGGATGATGTCATCTATGGTGATGAGGATGATGTCGTCTATGGTGATGAGGATGATGTCGTCTACGGTGATGAGGATGATGTCGTCTATGGTGATGAGGATGATGTCATCTATGGTGATGAGGATGATGTCGTCTGTGGTGATGAGGATGATGTCATCTGTGGTGATGAGGATGATGTCGTCTATGGTGATGAGGATGATGTCGTCTATGGTGATGAGGATGATGTCGTCTATGGTGATGAGGATGATGTCGTCTATGGTGATGAGGATGATGTCGTCTATGGTGATGAGGATGATGTCGTCTATGGTGATGAGGATGATGTCGTCTATGGTGATGAGGATGATGTCATCTATGGTGATGAGGATGATGTCGTCTGTGGTGATGAGGATGATGTCGTCTGTGGTGATGAGGATGATGTCATCTATGGTGATGAGGATGATGTCGTCTATGGTGATGAGGATGATGTCTATGGTGATGAGGATGATGTCATCTGTGGTGATGAGGATGATGTCGTCTATGGTGATGAGGATGATGTCGTCTATGGTGATGAGGATGATGTCATCTATGGTGATGAGGATGATGTCGTCTATGGTGATGAGGATGATGTCGTCTATGGTGATGAGGATGATGTCGTCTACGGTGATGAGGATGATGTCGTCTGTGGTGATGAGGATGATGTCGTCTATGGTGATGAGGATGATGTCGTCTACGGTGATGAGGATGATGTCATCTATGGTGATGAGGATGATGTCGTCTGTGGTGATGAGGATGATGTCGTCTATGGTGATGATGAAGAAGATGATGATGATGATGAAGATGGTGACAGAAAGGGGTGTGATCTGATCTACTTCTACCAAGACTTCGCAGTATCTAGTAGTTGGCCTGACTGAGGAGCTCCTCATGAGTGCAGAGACAAAATGTTAAAGAAAACTAAAAACATGCTTGTTAAAATCTCAGAAGGTCATGGTTTCAGATATATTTTCTAATTTCCCAAATGAATGAAAGCTTCACTGTGCCACTGCCTCTGCTTTGGCTCTTAAAGGTCTTAGATTCTGGACTCCTCTGGATGTCCAGTTCAGCAGTGGCACAGATTCAAGGAAAACAAGACTGGTTATAGAAACATTTACGCTTTTGGAGCAGGGCTACATGCAAGGGTTTTTTTCCTCCCACTTATATAATGGCCATTCCTGTAGGTCTAAATAAGGTATGTGACAGTCTGCACAGTTAAGGTTAATCTGTCTTGCTGTTTTATAAGCAATGGTTTGTTCTTTTCCTACACAACGGCCTTCATGGTGCTTTGTACTCCTTGGAAGTACTTCATTCTGAACTTGCAAATGATTTTGAGAAGATTTTCCTGACATTGTCCGTGTACAGATTGGGAGCCTTTTGCCCTAGGACATACTCCAGTTTTCAAACAGATTTTGGCCAGTCCACCATCCCCCACTACAGGATATGATTTCGAACCTAAACCAACTGCTCTCAGAAGAATATACTGGGCTTCCCTGGTGGCACAGTGGTTAAGAATCCTCCTGCCAATGCAGAGAACACGGGTTCGAGCCCTGGTCCGGGAAGATCCCACATGCCGCAGAGCAACTAAGCCCATGTTCCACAACTACTGAGCCTGCGCTCTAGAGCCATCGAGCTGCAACTACTGAGCCCATGTGCCTAGAGCCTGTGCTCCACAACAAGAGAAGCCACCACAATGAGAAGCCCGCGCACCGCAATGAAGAGTAGGCCCTGCTCACTGCAACTAGAGAAAGCCTGGGTGTAGCAACGAAGACCTAATGCAGCCAAAAATAAATAAATAAAGAAAGAAAGAAAGAAAGAAATGAAGAATATACTGTTGAGTAGTTTAATATCATTAACTTAAATTGAATAAAAACAGCATTATTTTCTACATTTATAATTAGTATGTGTCATGCTCTTTGTCTGATAAGCTCTGAGTACAAATACAAGGGAAATAAAGAAAAGGATCATTCCTGCCATTACAGGAATAATTTGATAAAGAGACAGAAAAGGAATGAGGTGCATAAATGATGCCCATGCAACCTGCATATTAACATTAATAACAGGAATTAACTAGTTTAAAGTAGCCTGTAAGAGATTAAGTTCAGGATTCAGGAAGTAGGATCTTTAATGATTGCAGAAAGAACATATTTTTCTTCAACGTTGTGGAACAATTTGCAATTGTTAAATGTGAGAGAAACAGATGAGCTTAGGGCGTAAAAACTTTGTAATTTCAAAAATTCTTCACATTCTGAGACAATTTCTTAGGTGTGGTTTAGAGACATCCGAAATTTTGGGTCACGGAAATAAAATCATTCAGACTGAGACACATGAACTGTTTAGGTATCTGAGTTCCATGACCTGGATTACTCTACTCTGTGGCAAACGTGAAAAAATCCAGCAATTAACATCAGTAATCACTGGACAGATGTTTTCTACTGTCCCTTGACCCCCTGAGGCTGAGGGTTGAACACTATTTCAAAAGGACAATTTGAGCATTGGCATACATTTTTTGTCATTTTATTTTATTTATTGATTTTTAATACTTATTTATTTTTGGCTGCGTTGGGTCTTTGTTGCTGCACGTGGGCTTTTCTCTAGTTGCGGTGAGCAGGGGCTACTCTTCATTGCAGTGCACAGGCTTCTCATGGCAGTGGCTTCTCTTGTTGCAGAGCACGAGCCCTAGGCACATGGGCTTCAGTAGTTGTGGCACGCGGGCTCAGTAGTTGTGGCTCGTGGACTCAGTAGTTGTGGCTCACAGGCTTAGTTGCTCTGTGGCATGTGGGATCTTCCTGGATCAGGACTCGAACCCGTGTCCCCTGCATTGGCAGGTGGACTCCCAACCACTGCGCCACCAGGGAAGTCCAGATCGGCATACTTACACTCTTCTTCCCCCACCCATCTCCCCTGTACCCCAAATCTATAAATGCACTGTGGCTTTTGGTCCTCGAAACCATTCCCCCATCAGCAAAATCATTCCACTAACAGCATCTGTTTTTATTCCGTTTCTTATGAGAGAAGTGTCAGACCCCTATAAGCAGTCAATGGCAGTCATCACTTTGCTTTAGAAACAGTGCTATGTGAGGCAACCTGTCTTCTCTGGAATTTTTAGTGGGTTGTAAGTCTTTACGGGAAATGAGGTTGACCAGGGATGAAACGGAGCAGCTGGAAGTTTGTTCAACTCTTTTCTCCCAGGATTTATGAAAGATTTTAAGACCAGCGATACGTAGGGGTCTCTTAGCTATATTATCAACTAAATTCCAAGTGAATTTGTCTTTTTGCTTTTTAAAAGTGAAACTGTGTATTATCTTCTTTGGGACAAAGTGAGATTACAAAAAAACCCGAAGGCAAAGAAACATACAAACCAAAAAACCCAATGAACGAAAAACAAAACACTGATGAGATTTCTGTCAGCCAGAAAGGGAGAGTTTGAATAAGTTCGCTCCCCTCCCTGCTTTGACATACCTACTAGCCAAAATCACATCTAATCTATTGAATTCCAAGTGATTTCATTAAACAACAGAGGTTGGTTGGGGTTTGAGGGCTCTGAGATTGACATTGGGTCTAATCGTGCTCTAGGGTCTCAGAAGAAAAGATCAAAGGAAGGGACCTTATATTCTGGAAAGATCTGTGATAGCGGAGAAGGAATAGAAACAGAGCGGGTGCTTTGTTCTTGTTTTTTCCAAAGTTACTTTTAAGGAATTGACTGTAGTGTCAGCTGCATCCTTTCCTGTTCTGTTCCAGCTCAGTTGGCAAGAGAGGTACATTCCACGGACACTTAGCAAAACGCCACACTGAAAACAAATAAATATGGGTGAGCCCCCTAGAAGGATCCTAGGGAGAGGTCTATGGGGCCATGAATGGCTCTTTTGTTAACAACTCCAGCCGCTGGGACCCAGGGATGGACACAGCGGGACCACTCCACTGAAGTGGAGATAAACACACTTCAGAAAGCAAACTGAGTAGCGGGTGTTTCCACCCCTTAAAATTATAAACCAAAAAGTCAAGAAGGACGTTTTTAGTTATGCAGGCGGTTTCTGAAGTGGTTCTTGTGGGCAATGTGTGAATTCTCAAGAGCTCCACCAGCCCATGCTGTGGAGTAGACCAAGGAGCTGTGATGTATGATACAACCTTGAGATGTGGGGACTCCAGGAGCCCTCAGGGGTCCCCGTGTCCCTTCTTCTGCCTCATAGCAGATCTGTACTTGGATCCCAAGTGGGAAGCTTTCACATTTTTTGATGTTCTCACAAGTCCCCTGAGTCTCCCAGTGTCCAGGCCACTCCTTGAGGGCCCCCAACACGGCAGCAGGGTGAGGATGTGCTCCAGCAATCTGCCTTCATGCCAGGACTCACAGCTCACGCCGGTCACCATCTGAGGCCATGTGGACCCTGGCAGAGGGGGTGGGGAATCCCTTGGAATCTGTTTAATTCTCTATTTCCAGTGGGTTCAGTACCTCCTCCCCCTGGATTCCAGTTTCCTGCTGCCACCAGCCAGTTCCTATTCAGCTTCTTTCTTCTTCTTAAATTGCAGAACCACTGATGCTGAGAATTTGGTCTCTGTGCACAGGTGCCGAGTCGGATCTCAGAGACAGAGTGAAGTAGAAAAAAACAGCTTTATCGCTTTGCCAGGCAAGGGGGAACACAGCCGGCTTGGGCCCTGAAAAATTGTGAGTCCCAAACTGGGAGGACTTACTGAGGAGTTTTATAGCAACGGTTCAAGGATGGGGTTGCTTATAAGGATTAGGGCCTGCATTCCTTTAACCTGGCCTCAGGAGATCTCCTGATGACCTTCTCCCTGGAATGAAGAACGCTTCATCAGGTAGTTAACATCTTCCATTTGTTGGGGGTTTAGTTCTTCAGAAGAGCTCAAAGATACTGTTCTGTGTATCCCTTGAGGCAGAACCAGGACCTGCCCCAAGGCTGCACTTTGTCTCCTGACTGCTCCCCCCTTGTCTCTGCATCCCCTCCCTTCCCTGATTAGCAACTGTTTGAACCTGCCCTTTGGATCTCAGGGAGGGTCATGGAGGCTGAAGCCTATTCCCTACAGATAAGAAATGGGGGACACAGAAAGGCTTCCATGCCCAGGAGCCCCCCAGGGTCCTGCTCGGTTTCACCATCTACCTGGCTGCTCAAACCAATAGCCCAGGAGACAGTGTAGACTTGTCAGGGTCTCTCCTTGGCCTCATCCAATCCATCATCAAGTCCCACCAGCTTTATTTCCAAAGTACTTCTTCATCCTCACGGCCACCACCCTGTCCAAGTCACCATTCCGTCCTGGTTTGATGTCCCCCAAAGTTTCTAAACTGGATTTCCTATCTATGGTGCCCAACCTCATGTAAGCCAGATGTCCTGCCTGCAGTGGTGCCCTGCCCTCCAATAATCTACTCTCTATCTATACAGCCACTGGAGCAGTCTTTTAAAAATATCAAGTAGCTCACATTCTCTCCTCTTCAAAACCTTCCAGTGGTTTCCCGTTCTACGTTGAATCCATGGTCTACAGAGCTGTTCACGGTCTGGTCCCTGCATCTTCCACCTTCTTTTTGGACCACTCTGTGTTCTAGCCACATCAGTTTTTCGAATTCTTGCAGATACCGAGCTCACTTTTGCCTTAGGGAATTTAATCTTTCTTCATCTGGCATGCTCTTCCCTCAGTTTTGCATGTTTGGTTCCATTAAATCACTCAGGACTCAGCTCAAACATCACCTGATAGCAAGGAAGGCCCTCCCAGACCATCATCTAGAGTCACACTTCCATTCTCTCCATCCAGTCACGAACACCAGTGTTTTATTTTATTTAAAACACTTATCACAATTTTCAATTTTTTTGTTTACTCATGTCTTGTGTGTTTCTCTTACTGGAATATACATTCCTGGAGGGCAGACAACTGTTTTTCTTGTTCACTGCTCCATTCCCAGAAGAAGAATAGCTGGTATGGAAGAGTAGCTGGTATGTAGTAGATGCTCAATAAATGTTTAATAATAAACAAATCCTCTGAAAAGAGAATGGCAGGGGGACTGCAGACAATGAGGTGTTTTATCCAGGGTCTTCTAAGATGATGGGTTTATGGGTGTACATGAAGCTTATCCACAGATCACTTCTCCCAGCTGAGGCTTCTGTGACGGTGTGGATGCGTTAAAAACAGTATTTGGGGAGGGGAAGGTAGTAGTGGGTGCAAGAAAAAAGGCCACAGCTGAGCACTATTTCATGACTTCTTAGCTTCCATAATCATATGAGACAATTTGTTGTAGTAAATCAATCTCTCTCTCCATATCTCTGTGTCTCTATACATCTATCTATCTATCTATCCATATATATATATATATATATATATATATATATATATTTACTTGATATATATTTACTTGTTCAGTTTATCTGGAGAGCCCTGACCAATACATCTTCCCTCCCTCCCTCCATCCCACAAATTTGTATTAAGCCTGAATTCAATTTAATAGAAAGTCGATATGACCTGGCCTTTGTGCTCTAGGAACTAATATTCTAATAAGAGAGTTAAGGACACAAAAACTCAAAATTCAAGGAAGGATTTAATAGGGGACACAAGTTAGGTGTAGACATGATATTTTGAGGGTCCAGAGAAGGGAGGCAGTGGTTGCGAGGGTTAATTCAGGAGCCAGGCTGTCTGAGTTCAATTACCTGTTCCCCTTTTTATTACCTGTGTGATCTTTGGCAAGTTATTTAATGGTCTGTACCTCACTTTCTTTACTTATAAGATATGGAAAAGATTACGATCTACCTCATAGAATTATCAGAAATACTAGGCAAAATAATGCATATTAAGACACTTAAGGCAGCACCTTAGTATTTAGTATTCAATATGCTGGACGGAGGATGGAGGCACTTTATCCTAACATTGGGTAGGATTTAGACTTAATGTGAAAATGGGCAAGGAAATTCCAAGTGGAGTCATGTGAACAAAAGGGGCAGGAAGGGGTGAATGGTGGTAGTTGAAGTATTCAGTTTGGTTGGAACACTGGAAGGGGAAGATGGTGATATTGGGTAATCGTGTGGCACCATAACAGAGAGGGACATATTAGTAACCAGTCTCTTTTTGGTGAGTAATTATATATCACTGAAGATTTCTAAGCTGAGAAATTGTCTAGATGCCTTAATTTCTGCAACAATTTACTGGCTCAGAAATCTTTGGTGACCTGTAATGTCTTAGCAAAACACTTCTTTCCTTCTGTTTGATTTGAGTTTATTTTACTCTTTCTGTTCTAGTCTTAACATGAAACCTTAGTTTATTGACTTGGGATCTCTTCTTCTTTTAATATACTCATTCCATGCTATAAATTTCCCTTTAAGCACTAGGCTAGCTGTAATCCATAAAATTTTATATGTTGCATTTTCCTTTCCGCTGCATTAAAAATTTTTTCTAATTTCCCTTGAGTGTTCCTTGTTTACCTACGGATTAGTTGGGAGTCTGCTGTTCAGTTTCCAAGTGACTGGAAATTTACCTGTTCCTTTTCTGTTATTGATTCCTAGTTCAATTTCATTATGTCCAGAGAGCATACTTGTATGATTTCACTTATTTAAATTGGTCAAGATTTGTTTTATGGCCTAGGATTTGATCCATCTTGGTGAATGCTTCATGTGTAGCTGTGTATTCTGCTGTTGTTGGGTGGAGTGTTCCATAAATGCCAATTAGATCCAGATGGTTGATCATTTCTTCTGAATCCCTTCTAACTTTCTGTCTCCTAGTTCTATCTGTTACTGTGAGAGGAGTATTGAAGTCTCCAAATCTTATTATTATTATTTTTTTTCTGGTACATGGGCCTCTCCCGTTGCGGAGCACAGGCTCCGGACTCGCAGGCCCGGTGGCCATGGCTCACGGACCCAGCCGCTCTGTGGCATGTGGGATCCTCCCGGACCGGGGCACGAACCCGCGTCCCCTGCATCGGCAGGCGGACTCTCAACCACTGCGCCACCAGGGAAGCCCCAAAAGTCTCCAAATCTTATTGTGGGTTTGTCTCTTTCTCCTCTCAATTCTGTCATTTTTTTTTTCATGTGTTTTGAAGCTCTGTAGTTAGGTGCATACACATTTAGTATTGTTACATTTTCTTGATGAGTTGACTTTTTTATATATGTGTTATTCCTCTTTATCTTCAGTATTTCTCTTTGTTCTGAAGTCTATATTGTCTGATATTAATATAACCAGTTCAGCTTTTTTTTGGAGGGGGTTAGTATATCTTTTTCCATTCTCTTACTTTTAACTTATCTATATCACTATGTGTGAGTGAGTTTCTTGTGGCCAGCATATATACTTAGGTCATCATATAAAATCTAATCTGACAGTTTCTGTCTTAAAATTGGTGTGTTGTATATAATTTACCATTTTATTATTTTTTTGGTTAATTTTTCTATTTCCTCTTTCCTGACTCCTTTTGGTTTATTGAATTGTATCTTAGCATTTCATTTTATTTATTATTTTCATTTTGACTATGTCTCTCTGCGAGATTACAAAAATGCATTCTCGACTTTTCACAGCCTATTTAGAATATTACTACTTCAGTTTGAACATAGGTATCCTGTCCCTCTATAGTTTCCTTTACCGCCTTCTCTTTGTGCATGGTCGTCTTACATATTACATTCACATACATTAATGACTCCATGGGTCAATGTTGTTGTTGTTATTATTATTATAATATGATTTTGCTTTCAGCTGTCAACATGTTTAAAAGAACTTTGGGGGGGGGAAGTGTAGTATATTATACTTAACCATATATCCACTCTTTGTGTTATTCTTTCTCCATTCCTAGAGAATTGAGGCAACGGAAAGTAGAGACTGACAAATAGAGAAAAACTAAATTTCTGATGACGTTGACTGTGTTCTGAATATGGCCGTATTATCCTCTGGACTTTTTGTAACTTCTTCCCCTTTTGTTTAAGCCTGTCTTGAGTTTGATTTTCTGTCCTTTCCAACGGAAAGCACCCGGGTTGACACAGTCTTCAAGGAGGCGATTTTGGGGAAGCAAGTCCGATTGTTTGCTGGAGGGCATGTTAATTGCTCATATGGTGATGGTGGTGATAATGACCCGTGATGGTTATTTAGTCCCTCACTGGCGCTGCTCCCATTTCTTAATATCTTAATATCTAGAGTTGTTTATTTCTCAGTTGCAGGCAGATGAAAACGAACGCGGACTTGTAGGTAGGTACCCATGACTGCTTAAGTGGCCGAGTTCAGACACAAAGTGGACTGAGAAATCACCTAAGATGCGTAATCATGATGACGTCCAAATCAACATGGCATCCTGTATCAGTTGGAGATTATTTTCAAGTACACGTAACTGAAACTAGGCTCCAGTGGCTTAGCTAAATAGAGGGACAGGTATGGTAGCTCCATGATGTCATTAAAGACCCAAGCTCCTCCTCACCCTTGGCTCTGCCATTATTAGCATACATGACTTTGGGGGCAGGTTTATATATATAATTCATATGTACAGAAAAATCACCCTTTTTAGAGTCTAGTTCGGTGAGTTTTGACAAACACATAGTCAGGTGACCACCACCACACCAAGATATAGAACAAACTCAGCACCCCCCAAACTTTCCCTTGTGCCCCTTTATAACTAACATCTCCTTTCACCCCCACCCAGACAACCACTGCTCTCTTTCCCGTCTCCACTGTTTTGTCTTTATAAGAAGGAACTCATAGGAATGAACTCCCTCTTTCACTTGGGATAATGAATGTAGACTTATGCTGCTGTGTGTATCAAGATTTCTCCTTTTTAGAAAAACTGAGAAGTACTCTTTTACGGATATCCCTTTTATGGGTATGGTTTGTCGATCCATTCACTGGTTGAAGGACATTTGGGTTGCTTCTAGTCTTTGGAGATTATGAGTAAACCTGCCAGGAACATCTGCATCTAGGCTTTTGTGTGAACATGTTTCATTTCTCTTCAGTACGCACCTAGAGGTGGGATTGTTGGGTCATCTGATGGGGATACGTTCAGGTTTATACAGACCTGCAAACTTGTATTTCAAATGGCTGCACCATTCTTAACAGTAATGTCTGAGACTTCCAGCGGATTTGTCTCCTCACCAGCACTTGGTCTTATAGTTTCTTCTCAGTCTAATACGGGTGTAATCCTTGTGGTTTTAATGTGCATTGGCATCATGGCCAGAGCTGCTGAACGTCTTTACATGTGCTAATTCTCCATCAATATATCTTCTTTGGTGAAGTGTCTCCTCAAGATCCTTATCCATTTTGTACTGAGTTGTTTTGAGATTTGAGTCTTTTGTCAAGATACACGTTTTGCAGGTATTTTCTTCCAGTCTTTTGTCTTCATTTTCCAACCACTGTCTTTCCAAGAGCTTAGGTTTAAAATTTCGTTTAACTGGATGAAGTCCGATTTCTCACTTTTTCTTTCATGGTTTGTACTTTTTGTGTCTTTTCTAATAAGTCTTTGCCCTACTCAAGGTCACAAGTATTCCCCCCCCCACCATGTTTTCTTCTAGAAGTTTTATAGTTTTAGATTTTATGTTTAGAACTATGATTCAAGTTGAGTTAATTTTCGCTGTGTGGTGAGGTATGGGTTGAGAATCCTTTTTAGCTTCTGACTGTCCAATAGTTCCGGCCCCATATATTGAAAAAAACGTACCCTTTCTCCATTGTGTTCCCTTTGTTGAAAATCAATTAACAGTATAGGTTAAGTTTACTTCTGCCTTCTCTTTTTTATTTCATCCACATAAATGTATAACATTTTGCTAATACCACACTCTATTGATGACTGCAGCTTTATAGTAAGTCTTGAAACCAGGTATTAAAGTTCTCCAACTTCGTACATATTTTCCAAAATAGTTTTGGCTATTCCAGTTTCATTACACGTTCATTTTAGAATCAGCATGTTGATTTCTACCAAAAAACCCTGGCGGGATTTTGATTGGGGTTGTAGAATTGAGATCTGAGTGGGATCATCTGGGGGAGAATATGGACATTTTAACAGTATTCAATTATCTACTCCATTTATTTAGGTGCTCTTTGTACATATTTAGATTTATACCTATTTCATTTTGGGGCACTATTATAAATGACGTTTAGATTTTAATTTCTGATTATTCATTGCTAGCATATCAAAATACAGTAAATTTTTTATGTTGACTTTGTTTCATGTGACTGTGATAAACTCACTTGGTAGTTCTGGTCATTTATATACTATAAAGTTCATCCATTTAAAGTGTACAGTATTTTTAGTGTATTGACAGAGTCATGTAAGCATCACCGTAATCTAATTTTAGAACATTTTAATCACCTCAAATCCAGATACCTTGCTTTCATTTGGATTTCTAGTCTAATTCCATTGATTAGAGAACATACCTTACATGATTTCAATATTTTATATTTGTTGAGGTTTTTATTTTTATGATCAACCTTGGTTAATGTTTTATGTGTACTTGAATATGATCTATTTTGGTTAATGTTTTATGTGCACTTAAAAGGATATCATTTCTCAGTTGTCGAGTGGAGTGTTTTATAAATGTCATTATATATGTCAGAATTGTACATTGCTAGTGTTGGTCAGATCTGTATCCTTAGTGATTTTCTGCCTACTTATTTTATTGACTGCTGAGGGAGGAGTCTCCAGATATAACTGTAGGTTTGCCTATTTCTCCTTTCACTTATACCAGTTTTTGTATCATGTACTTTGTGGTTCTTTTGTCCGTTGCACACATGTTTAGGACTGTTATGTGTTGTTGCTGAATTCATCCCTTTGTAATGTAATGACTCTCTTTATCCCTGATAATATCTCCTGTTCTGAAGTCTAATTTGTCTGATAACATAGCCGCTTCAGTGTTCTTTTGTTTAGTGTTTGCAAGATATACCTCTTCTGTCTACTTTAATTTTTAACCTTGCTGTGTATTTATATTTAAAAAGTGTTTCTTGTCAACAGTATATGGTTTGGTCTTTCTATTTTATCCAGTCTGGGAATCTCTGTCTTTTATTTGATGTGTTCAGATCATCTAGATTCAATGCAATGACTGAGTAAAATCTATTCTCCTTGCTAGTTATTTTCTTTACTTTTTTTTTGCCAGTTATTTTCTATTTGTTCCGTTGGTCCTTCCTTCTCCCCTCAGCCCTTGTTTTTGGTCTGCTTTTGGATTAATTCAGAATTTGCTATGATTCCATTTTATGTATTATTATTAGCTTACTATTTATACCTCCATAATATTTTTTTCCAGTGGCTGTCCTAAGGTTTACTATACTTTTTTCCAGTGGTTATCTTAAGATATCTTTCTTTAATAGGTCACATGCTACCTTCCTATCATATTATACCACTAAGTGTAGTGCAGACCCCTCACAGCTGTGTGCTCCCACTTTTCCCCTCCTTTCTTCTGTGGTATTTTTCATACATTATACTTTCACATATGCTATCAACCTACAGCATGTTCTACTCCTTTTCTGGACAATTTAGTTTTTATAGCAATTAAAAATAAGGGGCTTCCCTGGTGGCGCAGTGGTTGAGAGTCCGCCTGCCGAGGCAGGGGACACGGGTTCGTGCCCCGGTCCGGGAGGATCCCACGTGCTGCGGAGCGGCTGGGCCCGTGAGCCATGGCCGCTGAGCCTGCACGTCCGGAGCCTGTGCTCCACAACCGGAGAGGCCACAACAGTGAGAGGCCCGCGTACCGCAAAAAAAAAAAAAATCTCAATTGTAACCATTTCTGGATAGATTCATTTCCTTGTGTAGATCCACGTTTCTGTCCAGTGGCATACTGTTCTTTTACATTTCTAGCAGTGCTTGTCTGCTGGCAATGAAATCTTCCAATTTGCGTTGGTCTGAAAAAGTGTTTATTTCTCTTTCATTTTTAAAACTGAAGTAGAGCTGACTTACAATATCATTAGTTTCAGGTGTACAACATGGTGATTTGATATTTTTATAGATTATACTCCATATAAGGATATTTTAAAATACTGGCTATATTCACTGTGCTGTACATTACATCCTCGTATCTTATTTATTTTATACATAGTAGCTTATACCTCTTGATCCCCTTCCTCCACTGCCATCCCCACTTGTAATCACTAGTTTGTTTTCTGTATTTATGAGTCTGCTTCTGTTTTGTTATGTTTGCTCATTTGTTTTATTTTTTAGATTCCACATATAAGTAAAAAAATACAGTATTTGTCTTTTTCTGTCTGACATTTCACTGAGCACAATACTCTCTAGGTCCATCCAACTCACTTTTTTAAAGTGCAAAATTCAGTGGCTTTTAGTGTGTTCGCAAGGTTGCGCAACCCCCTGCTGTCTAATTTCAGGACATTTTCATCACGCCCCCCCCCCCCCCCCGGCCAAAGAAACTCTATACCCAGGACCAGTCTCTCCTCACTCCCCTATTCTCAGCCTTTTCTTTCATTTTACTGATGAGCTCGTGGCAGGAGTGCTTGGTGTGTTATATGTTTTACTGTTACTGATGAGCTCGTGGCAGGAGTGTCTGGTGTGTTACATGTTTTACTTTTAGCGGCAGCATTTCCATTTTACTCCTTCATATAATTTCCATCTTTCTGCAGAACTTTCCCTTTGTCCATATATGCTGTCACACTTTCCCACTAAAGCATTTAACATTTTAGTCAGGGTTATTATTTGTAACTTTCTGACATAGTTTTGATTGTTTTGTCTCTAGGCAGTGTGTTGCTTTTTCTTGCTATTTTTGTGTGTCATACTTTTAGAATAAATGCTGGGCATCAGGTGTAAAACAGTGGAGACTGAGGTCAACAGTATTCATGCCAGGAAAGGGGTGCAGCTCTTTTCTGCTAGGCCATTAGTGTGTGTGTGTGTGTGCACTAGTGCACACGTGTGCTTGTGCATGTGTGGAAAGGCATGTATGTGCAAGTATGCATGCATGTATAAACATGTATTTTAATGCACGGGTATGCACTGTGTCTATGCATGTTATGCGTGTGTGCGTATGCCTTGTGTGCATGTGAGCACGTTTGCTTGTGCATGCGCGTGTGAATGCACACCTGTGCATGCATATGTGCGCATGCGCGTGTATGCATTGCACACGTGTGTGAATGCACACACGTGTGTATATGTGCGCACACATGTGTGTGCACGTGTACGTGTGTGTGCCTTGTGTGTGCATGGGTGAGCACATGCTTGCTTGTGCCTTGCATATGTGTGAATGCAGTGCGTGCACGTGTATGTGCGCATGTGTGCAATACACGTGTGTATATGTGCGTGCGTATGTATGTGTATATGCAATTATGTTTATGCCTGTGTGCATGTGTGTGCATGCTCAGTCAGTCTGGTCGGGAGTAGAGCTGGCTTGGGTTCTGTCGCCGTGGTTACCATCAGTGCTACACAGGCCTCAGACTCGGCTGGCATAGCCCTGCACTTGCGGTGGGGTTGGCTCGGCAGAGGGAGCCCCTCAGTGTTCTGGCCCCACTTTTAGCTCCAGGCCTTTCTCGTCAGCCAGAACAGCTCCCCATGCTCTCGCCTCTCCCATTACCAGGGTGCCGAGTGCTGCCAGCCTGGAAGTGGGACGGTGGGAATTCTGTTTCCCTGGTTGGCCTCAGGCTCAGGTGGCCTGAGTTCCTGCATCTCGGGTGGATGTCCCCAGTGGCTCTGCCCCTCTCCCAGTACAAAGGGATCTCTCTGCCCTCTCTGGGGACAGAGGGTGGTGTCTCCCCTTCCTCTAGCTGCACAGGTTCTTCCCAGTGCCCTGGGGTGCAGTGTTGGCTGTCCTTCTACAGCAACTTCAGGACTTTGGTGCCTGGGGGAGAAGGTCCAGGCAGACGTCATGCCTTCTCAGTGGTGGCCACTCACTTCTCTGGTGAGCCCTGTTGAGAGGTTGCCTCCAGGCTCCCACCTGCCACCCTCTTCCTCTGAGCACCTGCTGGGGTCATGGAGAAGGGCCTGGGATGGGGTGTGAACTCCCCTGTGTCTGCAGTGGCCGAGGGCTGTGTGCTCTCACCTAGCCCACATTGGCCTTTCCAAATTCATTGCAATTCTTTTGCTGAACTCTCCTTACTGGCTTGGCCCCATTTCCCCCATGCCCTGCCTCGTGTGAGCCAACACTCACGCCCTCCTCTCCTTAGAGGGGTCTGTCTTTTCAGACCACATTTCAGGCTGGGTAGTTTCCCTGACCTCCGTTTGCTAGTGGACTCACGAAAAGTCATGATGTTGTAGATTTGGAGGCTGCTCTTGTTGTGAAGGGGGTAATGCTCTTTCCAGCTTTCCATGTCCTCAGAGAAAAGCTTGGGTTTCCAGTCCCATGACTGCAGGAGAGCTGCTCCATTTGTTCTTATCACTTCTATGCTCCAGCCAGATAAAAGGTCAAGGTCAGCAGGCTTCAGGAAGAGCAGAGATCAAAAGCGTTTTCTCGGAAGCCTGTGCCACAGACGTCTGCCTCGATCTCGCTGTGTGTGGGCCCCCGGCCGCCCCAGCTGAAAAGGAAGCGATCGTTTTTAATTGAGATTACGGGCACCCAAATACGCTTGGGATACTGCCTGGGGAGAAGGGAGCGGCAGCATTTGGGGCAGGGAGTGAAGAGCCACGTCTGCCAGGTACAGTCTTCTTCAAACCTTCCTCCGCAGCTCAACAGTTTCTTAAGCTTTTACCCCTCACCTCCTCTTTGGAGATGGGATGAAAGCTACGGACACTCTCCCCGCAGAAGTTCACGTGTGTGCGTTCAAAAGAGTTGTGCATGCGACTTCAGGGCACTCCGTGACTCCATGAAGCTGTGCCCGAATGTCGGGACCCATGGAACCGTCACCCCCGATGGTCGGTCTTATCCTTGGTTCTCCAGGAGCAGAGCCTGGGGTTGACATGTGTGTGTAGTTTTCTTGGGAGCCGATTCTAGGGGCAGCAGTGTTTACAGGGGGGAGTACAACAGGCAGGTGGGAAAGTCAGTTCAAGGAGCTGTCACTCAGCTGCCGCTCCTGGAGTGGCGGAGGAGGAGGGGTGTTTAGCCACTGAGTTCCGAGCCTCACTGGTCAGGGCTGCTCCCTGTCGGCGAGGCCCCTGTTTCTGGGTGCTGGTGCATGCGGCTGCTGCATGGGACCCCCAGGCATCCCACCTGCCGCCGAGTGCGGGAGGCCCCGGGCACAGACATACCGTGGGGAGGGAGACGCGGAGGCTGGTGTGGGGCCGAGCATCCCAGCGCGTCTGGGATGAGAAGTGAGGCTGCCCGAAGCCGGGCGGTGGTGAGGGGAGGGTCTGGTACACACGCCGGCCAAGCGCCGCCTCTCTCTGCCTTTGCTGCCTCCAGTGCCTACACAGGCACTGAATGACAAACGACTGCAGCTTCTCAAATTCATCCCATTCACCAGACCTCCGATGGCAAGGGACAGAAACTAAGCTCAGACTTACTCCAGGGGAACAGGAGTTGATTGGTGCCTCTCCGCGAAAACTGCCGCTGTATCTCAGGTCCGGGAGCTCAGCAAACACCATCGAATCTCTTAGCTCAGTTGTCCGCTCTTTCTACTCTTTGTAGAGGCAAAGTGGCCAAGAGCAGCCTTAAGTTAAGATCCTTGGGGGTCAGCAGCGCCATGGGGGGAGGGGAGCCTCCTCTCTTCCAGGGCGGGTATATTAGCCCCGGGAAGACGCTGATTGGAGCCGAGGAGGGCGCATGACCCCTCTGGTCAGTTGCAGGCCCGGGGCGCGCCGAGGTGCTGCAGGGGTCCCGCCCGCCCCGTGACCATCTGCCCACCGGACGGAAGCACGTGGCTGGTGTAGGAAACACCCTGCAGAGGAAACCCCCAAGCTTGTGTGCAAGCGGGGGTCTGCGCCGATGGTTTGTTGAGGGATGTGTGGCATCTGGGGAGGTGTAGCTCTGGGCGAGATGAGAATCGGGCGCTAAGAACCCCGCGTCCTCACAGCCTGGCCGGCGCTCCGAGCACCTGGGAGGCTCTACCGCGCTCTTCCTGAGGTCCAGGCTGTCCTGCTCGGCCGCAGGACACGTATCCAGTTGCGGGTGAATAATCCACTTATGCCCCCGTCTTCAGCTGGCTTCACACTTTGCTTCATCCCTGTAAAACTTTATTGAATAGAGCCTAATTGGAATTTAAGGTTCCTTTTATTTTTATTTTTTTCAGCTTTATCACGGTATAACTGACAAAATTGTAATATATTTAAGGTGTGCAACGTGATGATTTGATATACACATATATACACTGTGAAAGGATTCCCACAGCAGAGCTAATTAACACATCCGTCACCTCTCACCTCACATATTTATCTCTTTGTTTTTTGGTTTTTTTTTGGTGAGAACACAAATTCTACTCTGTTACTCTGTTGAAATTGCAAATTTCAATTACACGGTGCAGTATTACCCATTATAGTCACTATGTTATACATATATCCTCGGACCTATTCATCTTTTCACTTCATTTTATTTACCTTTTTTTTTTAAAAAAGATTTATTTTTATTTATTTATTTAGGCTACGCTGGGTCTTAGTTGCAGCACGTGGGATCTTCGTCACAGCGTGCATGTGGGATCTAGTTCCCCAACCAGGGATCAAACCCAGGCCCCCTGCCTTGGGAGCATGGAGTCTTACCAGCTGGACCACCAAGGAAGTCCCTTCATCTTTTTTTTTTTTTTTAATTTATTTATTTGGTTGCCCTGGGTCTTAGTTGCAGCAGGCGGGCTCCTTAGTTGTAGCATGCGAAGTCTTAGTTGTGGCATGCATGTGGGATTTAGTTCCCTGACCAGGGATCAGACCCAGGCCTCCTACATTGGGAGCATGGAGTCTTATCCACTGTACCACCAGGGAAGTCCCCCCTTCATCTTTTGAAAGAAAATTTTTTAAATTATAGTTGATTGGGCTTCCCTGGTGGCGCAGTGGTTGAGAGTCCGCCTGCCGATGCAGGGGACGCGGGTTCGTGCCCCGGTCCGGGAAGATCCCACATGCCGCGGAGCGGCTGGGCCCGTGAGCCATGGCTGCTGAGCCTGCGCGTCCGGAGCCTGTGCTCCGCAATGGGAGGGGCCACAACAGTGAGAGGCCCGCGTACCGCAAAAAAAAAAAAAAAAAAATTATAGTTGATTTACAATGTTGTATTAGTTTCTGCTGTACAACAAAGTGAATCACTTATACATATACATATATCCACTCTTTTTAGATTCTTTTCCCATATAGGCCGTTTCAGAGTATTGAGTAGGGTTTCCTGTGCTATACAGTAAGTCCTTATTAGTTATCTATTTTATATATAGTAGTGTGTATATGTCAATCCCAATCTCCCAATTTATCCCTCCCCACTTCCCCCTTGGTAATCATGTTTGTTTCTTACATCTGTGATTCTGTTTCAGTTTTGTAAAAAGTTCATTTGTACCATTTTTTTTAGATTCCACATATAAGTGATATCATACGATATTTTTCTTTCTCAGACCTATTCATCTTATAACTGAAAGTTTGTACCCTTTTATCAGCCTCTCCCCACTTCCCCCTCCCCCTCCCCCTGGCAACCACCATTCTACTCTCTGAGAGTACTTTTATATATTTTAGATTCCACATATAAGTGATATTAAGGTCCCATTTAAAATACTTAATTAACATCTACCTCAGTACAAACCTGATACACTTTTACCAAACCATAACATTTTTTTGCATCCCTTGTTAAACACACATACACTCATTAAAATAATTGTTGGATAATCGAATACTGAATATCTACTAAGTACTAAGCCCTGTTCCAGGAGGTGAGGATACAGAGAGAACAAGACAGAAAAATTTACGTGCTCTTATGGGGCTTACGTTTTGGTGGGGAGAGATCAATGAATGAAATAAATATTTAAGATGTAGGGGGTGTCGGATAGTGGTAAATGACATTGAGAAAAACATAACAGGAAAGAAAGGGCTTTAGGAAGGGGATGTTTCCGTGTCAAGATGGTATTCGGGATGGCCTGAAGGAGGTGATGAGGGGAGGCCCACAGAGGGATCCACAGCAATGGGTTCCCAGACCCACACCCCATCAGCACCATTTCCAAAATGTCCCCACGGTGGGAAAGGCTGCCTTACACGGAGGTGGGCTCATCTCAACACCTGAACAGGACGTGAGAAAGGTAAATGACGTGAGTCAGCACAGACCTGCCGTCTGGCGTGGAGAGCAAAAGTAAGTCCATGGTGAGTGAGGGCAGGTTCTGCTGAATTTGATTTCTATCCTTTTTTTTTTTAAAAAAAATTATTTATTTATTTTATATATTTGGTTGCACCGGGTCTTAGTTGCAGCACGTGGCCTCCTTAGTTGCAGCATGCGGGCTCCTTAGTAATGGCACGTGAACTCTTGGTTGTGGAATGCATGTGGGATCTAGTTCCCTGACCAGGGATTGAACCCGGGCCCCCTGCACTGGGAGCGCTGAGTCTCACCCATTGCGCTACCAGGGAAGTCCCTCTATCCAGTTTTTATTACTGTTATTGTATTGGGATGCCTCCCATTATCTGACGGTGATTTTTTAAAAAAAATTTTTATTGGAGTAGAGTTGATTTACAATGTTGTGTTAGCTTCTGCTGTCCAGCAAAGTGAATCTGTTATGCATATACATCTATCCTCTCTTTTTTAGATTCTTTTCCCATATAGGCCATTTCACAGTACTGAGTAGAGCTCCCTGTGCTCTACAGTAGGTCCCTATTAGTTATCTATGTTATATGTAGTAGTGTGTGTGTGTGTCAGTCCCAATCTCCCAATCTATCCCTCCCCCCCACCTTTCCCCCCTGGTAACCATGACTGTTTCTGTTTTGTAAATAAGTTCATTTATACCCTTCTTTTAGATTCCGCATATAAGCGAGATCATATATTTGTCTCTCTCTGTCTGACTTACTTCACTCAGTATGACAATCTCTAGGTTTATGGTGACTTTTATGGTTAAAAAAGGAACAAACCAGCGTGGTTCGGTCTCGGTGATGGGAGAGGTCCATTTAAGTAGCAATCTGTCTAATTCTTGGTAAATTAAGACCTGGACTAAGAAAAATCTGCTCTGCTGTCCCTCCTCATGCATCTTTCTCTTTCCTCTGGAGGCAGGCAACAGGAGGGACAGAAAACTGGTGAAGTGCGGGGATAAAAGTTGTAAATTACTTTCCCCCTTAGGTGATCAGCCCAGGCAGCAGGATGAAGGTGGCAATTACCACAGTGGAATTCACCATTTTTTCAAGTGCAAAGAGATAGAGAAACGTGCACATGAATTTCTGGAGCCCTGCTGAAGCTGTGCAGCCTGGTTCAGCCTATCAGATCATCTGGGAGGTTGTGGGCTGCAGGCACAAATTAAAAGTAATCACTTCACGGTTTTGACATCACATTTTTTTCTCCCCCATGGGGACTGGAGGGCATTTTCTTATCCTCTTTAGGAAGTATTTGGACTCAGGGCTCTGTTCCCACTTAGCGTCAGGACAAAGGAGCTAGTAATATTAGCTAACATTTAGTGGGTGTTATTTTCTACTTTATAATAATAATAATCACAGCTAACATTTATTGAGTGACATTTTTTCTTTGCAAAAAATAGCTAGCATTTATGGAGTGCTATGTATTTTCCAAGCGCTGCTTTGAGAGCCTTGTATGTATCATCTCATTTCTTGTTACAACTCTATGGAGCGGAAACTATTACCTCCATTTCACAGATGAGGAATATGAAACAGAGAGGTTCAGTAACTTGCCTAAGAGCACACAGCCAGTAAGCACTGGAGATGGTACAGTGAGGTAAGTGTTATTTAAATCACATAGCACATTATAGCAGTGATTATAATCGTGCGTGCGTGTGTGTGTGTGTGTGTGTGTGTGTGTGGACATGTATGCAGTATAAAGTTTTGGTCTCTAGTAAAGTGGGCGGAGGCTGGCTAAGGGCCTGACACTTTGCTATCACCTTGGGCAGCGGTCCCCAACCTTTTTGGCGCCAGGGACTGGTTTCGTGGAAGACAGTTTTTCCACAGACCGGGGGAGGTGGGATGGGGGGCTAGGGGTGAGGTGGAGAGGGTGGGGGGAGTGTTCAGGCGATAATGCGAGCGATGGGGGGCGGCAGATGAAGCCTTGCTCGCCTGCCGCTCCCCTCCTGCTGTGCGGCCTGGCTCCTAACAGGCCATGGACCAGGACCCATCCACGGCCCGGGAGCTGGGGACCCGTGACCTTGAGAACACTACCCTAGATGCTGTGGTGGGCTGTGGGGATTGGTGTGATCGCTCAGGGCACCTTGTAAATAGTTTCATCCGTCTCTGAAAGGGTTAAAGAGAAAACGTGGCCGGCATCTCTCAGAGGGCAGAGGGTGCGGTGTATTTTCTTCTTCCATCCCTAAATCACCTTCCTTCTCTCTCTGGGCATGCGAGGCTCCGCTCTAAACAGAGTTTACGGTGTGTTGTACGTCTTGTACTTATGCATATTTACGCTGGCTCTGAGGCGCTGGCGGAAGGTAGCTGACGTATGTATGCACCCCGTGCCTGTCTGCTCTGCTTCTGAACCTCAGATCCTGAAGGCAATTCCCAGTGGTGCGTAACAGGCTGGTGTTAGGACCCAGGAAGGACACAGCAGCCGCGGGACATAAATAGAGAAGCAGAACAGAACAAAGTTTGAGGAGAGAGCCTTACATCCCTCACTCTCTCCACCCCAAGCGCTGGGGGACAGACAGACGGACGAGGTGTAAGCCTGAGTCACACCAGAAGGAGTCGGGCAGCAACGCACCAGCCCAGGAGCCCGAGGGAGCTCCAGACACAGTTCCTCCCACTTCCAGGAAAAAGAGAAACTTCCAGCTCCGAACCTGGGTGGATACCACTGAAGACTCTTGACAGAAACAGAAAACCGCGAGGGACCCACGATCACCCCCGAGCTTCGGCACTGCAGCCGCAGTCCTGGATTGCTTCTCGGGAGCTGGGATCGGAAGCTGCCTGTCTCCTCCCTGCGTCCCCGAGCCGGTCTCATCGTTCCCGTGTGTTTATTGATCACCGAAGACCCTTGTGTCCGGAGACGAAGACGAAACACCCATTAACTCTCACGACCCCTCGGCCTCTACTCTCTGCAGTTCACAAACGCTAGGGAAACAGAAGGTTTTCTTCTTTCCGGAACCTGGGAAAATGTCCCTTTCCCAAGGGAGCGAAAGTTAGAGGCGCCACTTTGTCCCAGACCCTCAGGAGCTCTGCTTGGATCGCGTTTTCGCCTCCGCAAAAACCATGAGGAAGCTGCTGCCTCTTTGCTGCTGGCACTCCTGCCTGCTGTTATCTTACTGTGGTTTTCAGGTAACGTCCCCAGGTGCTGCTCGCTGAGATGGGACTCGCCGGGAGGTGCCCCGCGTGTCTTACAATGTGGTGTTTTGTATGCAGGTGCACGGAGCCGACACCAGGTCACAAGCCCATCCAGGTAAGTGAGGCAGCTTCCCTCCCGGTCTGCTCACTACCTGCTCTCCCTGCCCGGCCCGGGGTCTGGACGCAGTTCGCTTGTTTGTCTCTGAGGCTGTGGGCGAGAGGCCCTTCTTGGGCTCCTCTGGCCCCACCAGCTGTCCCGGCACCTTGTCCCGTGGGTCACTCATCATCCTGCACCTCCATCTTGGGGAAGCAGGTCTCTCCGCGCCCGGATGCTTCTGGTTCTGGGGCATTCAGGACATGGGGGTGTTCACCGGTGAAGCATCTTCTGTCTCTTACTTACATCATGTGTCTCCAGCACAGATTCACTGGAGCTGACTTAGAGCATCGCCCCCCTTCCCCGCACCACCCCGTCCTGTCCCCATCCCTCCGATGGGAGCTTGATTCCTCCATTTCCTCTGAGGAAACCCCTCGCCCAACCGGCTGGGTCCGCTTTTCCTTTGCCCCCCTGAGTCCTCAGTCTGGAAGCACCACCCTGAGGCTTTCCTTGGGGAGGATAGAGGAGACATGAAAACTTCCCTTGCCCCTTCCCAGAGGCGGAGGCCTGCGTGACGGTGACGGGAATTTGCTTTGCCGGCCCTTGTTCCCGTTTGCTGCTCGGCTGGCATGCGCGTGGTAGAGGGGACCCTACACTAACGTCCCCAAGTCCTCGCTTGGGAGCCCGGAGGACAACCCCGGCCTGTGGGTGAGCATGCCTCTGGCCACGATTATCGTCACGGGCAGCCCTGCCAACTCCATGACCCACCAGAGATGGCGGGTGTAGCATCCCTGGCCCCATCCAGGTGGGAAGCCAGTTCCCAGGAGAAGGCTCCGGTCTCGTGGGAGCACCAGAGCCGTGCGGGGTGAAGGTAGACAATGGGTGGGACTCTGTCCCCTTTGGAGTGACGCGGCCGTTGCGGTGGGTGCTGGAGCACCCCGCCATCACTGCCACCTCCGCCTGCCGTCTCAGTGGTACAGGGGCTGCCGTGTCTCTTTCATCCTCATGTTTAAGTTCAATCTTTTGTTGAAAAGGGTGTGAGGGCGGTGAATTTCCACAGGCTCCCCTTTCCTTAGCCAAAACGCTGAAAGAAGGACTTGGGGATAAATAGGTCATCTAGCATCGCATCAAACGGAGGCTGTTCGTGCCCTGTCGCTGACTCACAGCCGACAGCTCACACTGGTTTCCCAGGAGAGATGTGTGTGTGGCCAGGAAGGCGACAAGGCAGCCCTAGGACCCCGGCCGCAGTCAGGGTGGGAAGGGAAGCTGTAGGGTGTTTGCCATGTTGTCCCTTGGCCACATTGCGGCCCCCCGGTTCCACCCACGTCCACTGGCATCCTTGACCCTTAGCTTCAAGGAGTGGCTTGAACTCAGTCTTGGTTCCATAGAGAAACTGCTGCTCTTACATCCTACTTTAGGGTAGAAAAAACATTTCTTGGTCAACTAACTACCTCAGAGAAATAATAATAAAACTGACGATCATAGAAATGTTACTACAAAGGAGCAATGTGCACCGAGGCCTGGGTGGACAGCCGGAGTACAGGGAGTTTGGGGTCTTAAGCTGCCTTGTCAGCAGCGCTCTGTAGCTGCGAGAGATTCCTCCGCATTGAATCCTCCCGTCTCCAGCAATCTCTCTTTCTTCTTGTTCTCCCCACCCCACTTTTTAATTTTATTTTACTTAAAAACATTTTTATTGGAGTAGAGTTGCTTTACAATGGTGTGTTAGTTTCTGCGGTACAGCAAAGCGAATCAGCTCTACGTATACACATAGCCCCTCCTTTTTGGATTTCCTTCCCATGTAGCTCCCCTCAGAGCACTGAGTAGCTTCCCTGTGCTCTACAGCAGGTTCTCATTAGTTACCTATTTTATACATAGTATCAATAGTGTGTATATGTCAATCCCAATCTCCCAGTTCATCCCACCCCCTCCCCCCTTGGTCACCCCACATTTTTAAACCTTTATTTCCTTTTCTTCCTCCCGCCTTCCTTCCTTTTTAGAATAAAAATGAAGGCTGAGATTTATTGAACATCTAGGTGTTTTTCTCTATTTTTTTTATATCCTATGGACGAAACCCTATTGCTTCCTCTCCTCCCCCCCTTCCTTCCTTCCTTCTCCCTCTCTCTCCTTTTCTTTCCTGTCATCCTTTCTCCCTTATTTTCTTCCTCTCGCTCCTCCTCCAGTCCTTTTATTTTGTCTTCTCTTCCTCCTCAACCCCCTTCCTGCTGAAAAGTCTGACCCCTGTCATCCGTGCAGCATCAGCACCTGGGAGGCCTGATGCATTTCTGCTTCTGACCCCTGAAGCCTGCGGCATCCTGAGGGGAGCCCCAGTGGAGGAAACCTGATTCCCAGGACTTCCACCCAAGGGCATCCGCCTAGGCACACAGTGAACATGCAGAGACCCTGTTCCCAATGGGAAGAAATTTCTTTCCAACCAAAGAAATTTGGAAACACCCTGCATACCCATCAGTGTGGGAAAGGCTACGTAAATTGTAGCCTTGTATTCTAAGGAGCAGGAAGCGGTAAATAAAAACGCCAGCATGATGGCGTACTGGGTGCTTTTACGTAGCTCCCATGCAGTCCCCCCTGTGCTCTGAGGTGGCTTTGCCAGCCTCCAGGTGAGGAAGCGTTTCTGCCCAAGAGTAAGTGCTCTGCCCGAGGTCCCAGCGCTAATAAGACATTGTGGTAACTAAGGTCACAAATTTGGAGGGAGCTGGGGGTGGTCAGACTCATACAGAGGTTGTTGGAGGTGAGAACAGCGTGGTCAGCCCAGTGGGGGAGGTATGCCCGGGATGCTCGGTGAGCCGGGGTCCCCAGTAGAGGCTGGACCCCTAGTGTCCTGAAGGGCAACCACACCAAAGCTTCCTTTCTAAGGTTCTAGGAGGACTAGTAAGCGTTTCCTGTTTTCTCGGTATGGTACCCAGCCCTGTGCCTTACAAATACTAGGTGCTCGGTGAATACCTGTTGGCTGGATGGCGCACTGTCCGTTGAAGGTTTGCTGGTTGTCTGGTGAGCTGAGTCCCTGACGACAGACAGCCTGTGTGATTTTAACACCCAGCTGGGGGTTTGGCTTCGTTTTCTGCCTTGCCTCTCTATACTAGCCCGGGGAACTCGATATTTTCCTGGTCTTTATCTCTACCGCATAGATACGTATTTAGTTTCATCAGTAATTGAAAAAGAGCTTCGAATTGTTTCGAGCATTTGTGTGTTTTGTGACTGTGGACTGACATTTTGTGCCAAACTATAGCACGCTGTTGGAAGGACCACCAGGGGCTATTCTAGCCCACCTCCCCATTCGAGAGCTGACGGAGGTGAGGCCCAGAGAGGGGAAACTGGGGACTCCATCCCACACCTGGATCCTTTTCTCTGGCCCCAGGCTGCCCGATTTCTTGCTCTGGCCCTGACGACAATGCTAGGAAGCTGTGATGGTGGATAAATCTAAATCCATAAATGGCAAAGGCCAAGAAATTGCACATCACTTGAAAAAAGTTTATAAACCTGCCTTTTACAGATAACTTTTGTAATGAGGGGACTTAATAAACCATGTCATTATCCAGAAGTTTCCTGGCCCTGGGGTACACAGAGCGGCTGGTTCTGTTTCCAGGAGATGGGGGCAGCTCACCTCATTGGCCCCATTTAGATGGCAAGGAGGCTAACACAGGTGATTATAGTAATTATAATTCCCGTAGTTATGTAGTGGGTTTTTCCCCTGTGTGAATCAATTGTTTGTTCCCTTTATTTATTTTTATTTTTTAATTGAGATATAACTGGCATGTAAAATTAATAATGAGTTTCAGGTGTACAACATCATGATTTGGTATTTGTATATATCGTGCAACGGTCAGCACAGTAAGTCTAGATAACATCCGTCACCAACATCGTGTTGTATCGTCTATAAAGGACCCTCAGAGTCACTAGGTCATGGTAGGAACTTCATTCTTCATCGTCCTAGTGCAAACACAAAAGTGTTTATGATATAATTTTTAAAAATAATGTTTATACACTATTGAACAAATGGAAATTTGGCATTTAGAAATTCGGGGGCATCAGAATTACATAGTCTTTCTAGGTTTATTCTTTTATTTATTCATTATTGCAATTTCATCATTCATTCCACCTATATAGTTTTTTTAAGAATTAATTGCTAACATTAAAATTTGGGGGAGAGTTCAAATGCAAAAACCTAGATTTCTGACACACACATACACACGTGCATGCACACGCACACATACACACACACGCACATGCACACACACACATGAACACATACACACACACACCAGGCTGTGTTTTAGACACGGGGCTAAGGTGCAAATAGAACAAATTCCCTGCACTCAAGTCGCTAAGAGTCTGGTATAGGAGGCAGACAACAAACAAATATACTAACAAACAAAAACTTTCAAATTATAGTGTAAGCCCTACGGGAAGACAAAACAAAGCATTGGGAGAAAGAGTGGATGGTGGTGGTGATGAGGGGTGATCAGGGAAGGCCTCTTGGAGGGGGTGTCCTGAGGGCAGAGGCTTGAATGACAGAGTCGGTTATGCACAGCGAGAAAAGAGCAGGGGGGACAGCAGGTGAGTCCCACTGTGGAATGAGCTTGGTGTGTCATGGGCCAGGCAGGAGGGGTCCGAGATCTGCCCAAATTGGCAGGGACCAATTTTCCTCTGTGTGGTGTAGATTTCCGTTGAATAAAATCGGTGGACACGTATTGCCCTACACAGATTCAAGCGGTGAGGGCTTCCCTTTACTGACACACAGAGTAGGTGACAGGGAAGGGACGGAATGGGGAAATCTGGAATAAAAGCTGAAAAGGAAAAAGTAAAGGTTTTATTAGCTTTTCTTTTTGAATATTGATACCCCGCCCTCCCTCCCCCTCTCTCTCACCAAACTGGATCAACAAAACATTAAGTATGGATGAGAAATTCTTGCTGAAGCACTGATTTTGAAAAAAATTATTTTATTGAAGTAGAGTTGCTTTACAGTGTGTGTTAGTTTCTGCTGTACAGCAAAGTGATTCAGTTATACATATATAATCTTTTGCATATTCTTTGCTGTTACGGTTTATCACAGGATATTGCAGAGTTCGCTGTGCCGTACAATAGGACCTTGTTGTTTATCCATTCTATGTATAATAGTTTGCATCTGCTAATCCCAAACTCCACTCCATCCCTCCCCCACTCCCCCTCCCCCTTGGCAACTACAAGTCTGTTCTCTATGTCTGTGATTCTGTTTGTGTTTCATAGATAAGTTCATTTGTGTCATTTTTTTAGATTCCACATATAAGTAATATCGTACAATATTTGTCTTTCTCTGTCTGACTTACTTCACTTAGTAAGATAATCTCTAGGTCCATCCATGTTGCTGCAAATGACATTATTTCATTCTTTTTTAGGGCTGAGTAGTATTCCATTGTGTGTGTGTGTGTGTGTGTGTGTGTGTGTGTGTGTGTGTGTATCACATCTTCTTTATCCATTCATCTGTTGATGGACACCCAGGTTGCTTCCATGTCCCGGCCATTGTAAATAGTGCTGCAATGAACATTGGGGTGCATGTATCTTTTCAAATTACAGTTTTCTCCAGATATATGGCCAGGAGTGGGATCGCTGGATCATTTGGTAAATCTATTTTTAGATTTTTAAGGAAGCTCCATACTGATTTCCTTAGTGGCTGCACCAATTTACATTCCCACCAACAGTGTAGAAGGGTTCCCTTTTCTCCACACCCTCTCCAGCAAAAAAATGGCTTTTTGATGATGGCCATTCTGACCGGTACGAGGTGGTACCTCATTGTAGTTTTGATTGACATTTCTCTAATAATTAGCAAAGTTGAGCATCTTTAGTAGATATTTTTATGATTTTTGGGTTTTTTAAATCAAGAATAGGTTAAGTCCTTCATTTTTTCAAGGGTTCTTTTATATCCGTTAGCATGATTTTATTGTTATCTTCATGAGAATGTTGTACAGTTCTTATTCTTTTGTTCTTAAATGTCTTGGCTGCATTTATAAATGAGAACCTTTCTTCTGTTTGTTAGAATTATTATTTGAATACAGGAGAGCTATTGACATTTGCATATTTAATTTGTATCAGCCTCCTTACTAAATTCTTTTATTGTTTGTAACAGGTTTTCACTTACCAAATTCTTTTCTTATTTGTAATAGTTTTTCATTTTCACTATCAGGCATATATCATTTGAAAATAATGATTATATTATCTCCTCTTAAAAAATGTCTTTGGGCTTCCCTGGTGGCACAGTGGTTGAGAGTCCGCCTGCCGATGCAGGGGACGCGGGTTCGTGCCCCGGTCCGGGAGGATCCCACGTGCTGCGGAGCGGCCGGGCCCGTGAGCCATGGCCGCTGAGCCTGCGCGTCCGGAGCCTGTGCTCCGCAACGGGAGAGGCCGCAGCAGTGAGAGGCCCGCGTACCGCAAAAAAAAAAACAAAACACGTCTTTTACAATGAACAACACAAAGATTACTTTATTAATTTTATCTTTTTGGTAATCTGGCAGACACTCAAGGCAGTTGATTATTATTTAGTCATCTGGGCCATTATTTCCACTTCTGGGAACTGTTCACAGAGAAATAATCCAAAAGAAGATTCAAGTTAGCAGAACAATTCAATGTGTGATGGTGTAGCCTCTCCAGGGACTATTACCCAAACTCGATTATGAGAGTTAGAGAGAAAAAAATAAATCAAATAATTTGTATGGTATTAAGTGAGAAGAGCAGAATAAAAAAGGACATATCTGCATACAATGCAAAGTACAAGGAACATAAAGGTAATTTTGAAAGGATTCATTTTTAGGATGGTGGAAGCAGAGAGATAATAGAAAGATCAGGACCAATGCAGGAGACGTGTATGGAGGACACCAGTCGGCTGGGTGACTCCTGAGGGGGCATTTTATTCCTTGTCATAACAGATAGGCTAAGAGTACAGTTATCTTATAGATTATCATCAGAATGAAACGAGGAAGTATTTGGTAAAGAACCTTACACAACGTCTGCACAGTATCGGCGTTGGTTTCCTCTTTTTCAACCTCATTTTTTTTTTTTTTTTTTTTGCGGTACACGGACCCCTCACCGCTGTGGCCTCTCCCGTTGCGGAGCACAGGCTCTGGACGCGCAGGCCCAGCGGCCACGGCTCACGGGCCCAGCCGCTCCACGGCACACGGGATCCTCCCGGACCGGGGCACGAACCCGTGTCCCCTGCATCGGCAGGCGGACTCTCAACCACTGCGCCACCAGGGAAGCCCTTCAACCTCATTTTTTTCTCTTGTCTGACTGTATCAGCTATGTCTTCTAAAACGCAGGAAGTAATAATGGGATAATGGACATTCTTGTCTTTTTTTCTGACACGTATGGGTGTGCTTCTTGTGTTGCACCATTAGGCATGGTGGCTTTTATTTTCTTTGGTTAAAAGGTATCTCTCTATTCCTATTTATTATGTTTTATTCTGTAAAAACACTCATTTAATTACTGAGTTTTTTGAACACTGGGAGTGTGTATTGAATCTATTCAAATGCCTTTTGAATACATCCCACAGTCACTCTGACACTTTTACCCTTTCCCCAATTCCTGATGGAGGTGGTAAGTGATTCCTTATGTCCAGCTCTTTCTTTCCTAATGGTGATGTAACATTTTTATTCTTTTCTCCCCCAAGGGTTTGACGTCTTGGCTTCTGCTTCCCATTACTGGCCGTTGGAAAGTGTGGATGGGATCCACGAACTTCAGGAGACAACTGGAGGTAGACGGGGTGGGGACAGTAACCAGGGCCCCAGGAATGCACTTTCCCTAGGGAATCAGGGGCCGTTGGGAGGGAGCAGGGAACAAAGAGCATCCACTCTGAAGTCAGCCTCGATGACGGAGATGAATAAACATTTGTGTAGCTTCCCCCTAATCATTGTTATGGCAAAGGATTTTACTAGAACTTTTATATGTTTTTATGGTTGAAGGACAGAATTTATGCTTCAAAACATTAAGATGTGCATTTCGTCCAACAACCTTTAAACAAATGCAGTTGTTTTCAGCTTTAAGCAGTACATGATGGGTCAGTCTCTGGACAAGTCCCGATATACGTTTTCTAGGTAGGCACAAATGGGGTAATCTACATGCCTGCCAGAGCGGGGGCCCATTGGAACCTAGGGCCAAACGTCGTGCCAACGAAGACTGACCCCCCTGTTTGCGGGGTCATGATTTCACTTAGCAAATGTACCCCCCCCCACCTACCTGTCAACTCCTCTACACGTCACTGGAAGCCCTCCTGTGAAAAGATCCAACATCACCTAAGATGCTTCCAAGGGTCCCCAATTCCATGGAAGATAAAGTTTCTATCTGAAGCAATTCAGACCTTGTGAGAAGGAGAAACCCCAGACAGCCCTGAGCACTTTTTGCATTCCAATAAGAAGCTTTTTTGAAGTCTGAGTTTTGAGTGATTTGGGATGCTTTGACATTTTAATTTTTGTTTCCTTATTCCACTTGATCATGTCCAACGACTGATGTGTATAACGGGAGAGTTATGTACGGCCATCCTGGCACGCGCTCAGATTGTCTATACAGGTTCTTTGTAATGGATTAAACGCGCCCCCCCCCCATTGTTGATTGATTACTATGCTTTCCACACCAGCACGCTGGTGTTTTCCTTATTCCTGGGACTTCATGTGCTGCCGTAAATTGCCACATCAGATTCTAAAACCTTTTTTTTTTTTAATTTGCAAATTGAGAAGCATTACAGCTGAAGTCTGCTGGCATCCTTAGAGGAGCTCAGTCAAGGAGCAGGTGGTCCTGTGTAGGGCCACCAGAGGCCCTGCCTTATTCTGCATTGCCTCTTGCTTGTCTGCATATCAGGCAGCAGTGGCGGCCACAGGAAAACCTGGGCTGGGCCACTGGGGCTCCATATTTTCTCGAAATAGTACCATAGGGATGGAAGGTCCCTCTGATCGTTATTTGATGACTACCTCAGGTTAAAAGAAATGGTTTCCCCTTGTTATAATCTAATTTTCTTTTCTCAGGGCCTTTACTTTAAAGCCTTTGAAATGAGATCATTCCAAGTGGAAATTGCATTGTCAAAAGAGCTCCTTGTTTAGGACCCAGGCGCTATTTTAGGAATTACTTCAAACAGAGCTCCAATAAAGATCCGTATGTCTCTCCTCACCCCCTCAACTCATTTCATCGCCATAGATTATCAGATAGAATTACACTGTGGTTGAAGTGTGTTCACCCCAAGTGTTATTTTCCCGTAAATCTCGAACTCTATCAGTGTTTGTCCCAAGACACTTGAATGATGCAGGTTTCACTGCACTGTTCGTTGGGTCCATTCTTTACGTTACCGCGCTTTACCGGCATGTTTCAATTTGATTCCAGGCTTCACATTTTACTCCTGGGGACAGTTGAATGGTGTTGGGAATCATTGCATGGAGGCACTGCTTTGTCATTTGTCGCTGAATTCTCTGTTGTTTTGTCCATTCGTCATAATAACATGCAGGTGTTTTCATGCCGTGTTGCTGTTTCATCAGTTCTTGTGACATCACAACCGTTAATCCTTTTGTTAAGGCTATTTTATGGCCGAGTTCAATTTCATATCTCTCAACTAAGTATCTGGATGGGAACGGGAGCCAGCAAACCGCAACCAAATACAGCGGCGATCACGCCCTAGGTTTGGGACTGAACGGGGCCGCTGGAGTTGCCCTAATGTCCCCTGAAAAAATAAGAGGGAGGTGGGGTCGGAAGAGAAAATCCAAGCTGTTTGCGGGATGAAAGGCACACTTGTCGATGCGTGTTGAGTTGAGAGATATGTTGGTTCCATTCGTTTTTTGTGTCACTCATTCATTGTGCTTTTTTCTTTTGTTGTTTTACCCAGCATTACGAACCCACAACCTCACTGTGCTTCCTCCCCATAATTCTACCTTTGTATATACCAATGACTCTGCCTACTCAAATTTCTCTGCAACCGTAGGTGAGCACACGTTTCTTCTGTGTTCTGTCGAGTTTGGATCTGCAATGAATTGAAAGGCCATTCCAAGTTGGTTCTATATGAATTCACTATATCTTGACTAGCAAACAAGCAAATAACCAGAAAAAGGGCCAAAGATCCAGGGTATTGAAGATAACAACTTCGAATTAGGTCTAAAGGAGTTACCACGGATTGCAGTATATTAGGGGGTGTCTATACGCTTTCAAGCGACCAGGGTCTTCCAGACCAGCTGCTTGTTTTCAGAACAATACAGACATAAGATGAGCAGTTTCTACAAATAGAACTTGTTTGGATTTTTAAATGGATTCTTTGGAGGAGGAAAAACATGCCCTTTGAATGGAAAATTAAAGTCGATTTTAAAACACCTCATCAAAAATTTGATCTCTTACCAACATTAAAATCGGCATTTCTTCTGTAGCTGGAATTTTTTTTTTTAATCACTAGAAGCTGTCTTCTAAGACACACCCACAAGAGTCATGGCTAAATGACTATCTTATTTAATAACCTCCAGAGCCCGTATGCTTCGGATTTTGCTTATGTAGCACAGAGCAGAATGGATAGTAGCAATTGGGCAGCTCTCTGGTCAGTGGGGAGAGTCAGCTCAGGTAATTTAGGTCTCACTCCTGATCTTTTTACAATATATAACCTGATTGCTCTTTCAACTATGGGGTGTTTCGCTTCCAAAATTAATTTTGCCAAGCAAACAGTCTGGTTTAGGGGTTTATACAGCCTCATTCAGTCATGAACTGTGAGTTGCCCATGTAACTTTGTAATATGTAGATCATCTCCAGCAATAAACGAGATAGATTAAAAAAAAATAAGTTTAGGGCTTCCCTGGTGGCGCAGTGGTTGAGAGTCCGCCTGCCGATGCAGGGGACACGGGTTCGTGCCCCGGTCCGGGAAGATCCCACATGCCGCGGAGCGGCTGGGCCCGTGAGCCATGGCCGCTGAGCCTGCGCGTCCGGAGCCTGTGCTCCACAACGGGAGAGGCCACAACGGTGAGAGGCCCGCGTACCGCAAAAAAAAAAAAAAAAGTTTAAACACGATAAGGAAAAACTTGAAGCCCTTTGAGTTGGTATCCACATGCCAATGGTTGTCAGAAAATCTGAGCTGGGGTAGCAGTCGGTCAAAGAGCCTCCAGTGCTCTGTACGTCTTCATCTGGCTCAACGGCTCCAAGGGCAGGAGGCATGTGCCACAGGGCAGAGGGTCATCTGGGTGACTTTGACCCCAGTCAACAATACGTGACTCATCACCCCTGGCTTCAATTCTGTAAACCACTGACATCGCACTGACACCATCAGAGAGGTTTGCTATGGGAATGGGACAAACAAAAAGATGGCGGAGCTGGCGTCTCTGCCAGGACCCCTGGCCCTGCGGTCTTGTCGTTGGCGGGCTCTTCTGGGACGACTCGAAGTGTAGCTCTGCATGTCCTTCCTAGAGTTTGAAAATGAATTCTCTGAAAATCATGGGCTCCCATGTCTAGGATTGGGGGCTCTCAATGAGAACTCAAAAGGAGAGCGAGTTCACATGTAGTTTTACGTTGAAACTTGAATCTCAGTGTTTCACTTGGAAAGTCTAGTGTGAAGGTGGCAGTGAGAACCCGTGAAGAGGTGGATGGAATGAAAGTTTAGGACAGTAGGAGAGTCTAATCACATGGCTTCTGGTAACTCAACTGTCGGCCAACGTAGCAATTATAATAGTGTTATATTACAGTACATAGTATACACTGGTATGATATTAATGTGATACAATATTAATAGGATAGAATACTTAATATTTAATATCGACACAAATGTATATTATTTGTGATTTAGTTCTTAATTATGAAACGTTAACTACTGTTAATATTATATAATAATATATAATGTTCAAAATATTTAATTATAAATATAAATTAACACAGTATACTTAGATGTAAGTTGTTTGTAAGCCTGACACATCTCTGGACATTGCATCTCATGCGATCATTAACCTACAGTGTTGCCATTCTTCTCACTTAGATATTGTAGAAGGAAAGGTCAACAAAGGCATTTACCTCAAGGAGGAAAAAGGAGTCACATTTCTCTATTACGGAAGGTACAAAACTTCTTGCATCAGTAATCCAGCACAGTGCGGCCCTGAGGGTGAGTGATGAGCTCCATTCCTTTTCTTTTTCTTCTTCTTTTTTTTTTTTTAAGTTCATCTCATTGCCAGGTACCATCTGTTGCTCTGGGCCATGGCAGATGTGAAGGCGAAGTTCGGTGGCAGGATGCATGCAAATGTCACATACGGCTTTGAGGGGAGGGGAGGGGAGGGATAGGGAAGCAGACACCTAGAATTCTAATGAGAAACGGGTCTTGGAGATGGAATTAAAACACCGTCTCATGTCTCATGAAGGTGTGAGAGCAAAATATTTAATCTTGTAAAGCAAAATCAAACACACAACAACAACCAAAAAACCCAAGAAGCAAACAAAAAAGAACCCTCCATAAAAAGCAGACACAGTGATGTCACACTGGAGTTTGGATGGGGCCATGGAGTTTGCGGGAAGTAAATTGATGGTGTGGCTCACAGAACGTTATTTCTGGCTCCAGGATGTTGGCGATGGACCTGGGCGGGGCGAGCCTTTTAAGGCTTGTCCCATGGGTTTGCTCCTTTTATATCCATCAAGATTGGAGGGAGCAGTGGAGAGAGATGTCCCGGCAAGAGGTTGCTGGTCTGTGGTTAAAATAATGCACATGGACGAAACACATAGATGCAAAAGAGAAGTTAGGAACCTATTCCTTCTTTTTTTTTTTTTTTTTTTCTTCTTCTATGAAAAGTAAACTGCTCTCCCGTGTCTGAGTGTCTGACAATGGACATCTGAGCCACATTTCAAAACTTTCTGGGAAATTGTTCTCTGCCATTCAAATCAGCTCCCAGTTTCCAAGTTCCATTATCCTAAGGAAATAAAACATTTTCTTTCTAGGAAAGAAGAAAGTTTAATGCAAGCCAATTTGAAAGCCCTAAGGCTTTTTGGACATCCATGGCCTCATCAAAACCGCCCTGTGATGAATTCATTGTTCTTGACTCTGGGCCATAATGGGTTACATTCCAGTAAAAGTAAACAAAAGCTTAACAAGGTGATAACATGTGGAAGGAAACGTTTTGGACTTCGCAGAACCCAGAGTTTTGAGAAAGGGTTTCGAGGTCCCAAACCACGCCAGGTTGACAAATCCACAGTTCAAGCTGTTCCTGAATTCAAACAGCCCTATAAACACAGCAGCCTTGTTTATTCCTCTAAATTTAAAACAGCCCCGCCTCAGCTACAAGGGCTAAGAGAAGCAAGAAGGCAAGCACGCCTGCCTCAGCCCTGCCCTGCCCTACCTCGGTCAGGAAGGCAGTGAGGGGGGGTGGGGTCTCTGCCTGGTCTCTCTCTGGGTCTGTAGGGAACGGCCTCTCCCGGAGGACAGGTGTCTCTCTACGGCCTCAGCTACCAACTGGAATTGACCCGTGTGGGATGGAAGGTCCCAGGAATTCCCGTGGCTGGGACGATCACAGATGACCAGCCTTTGAAGGCTGACTATGATGGGACAAGTGGGGCAGCCCAGCTATTGCAAATCAGAACTATTGGGAGGTTTTACCTGAACTCTGCGGTCATAAATTAAGAGGCCTCCGAGCTGACTCTGGCCTGTGGCTGCATTTCGTTTTGCAAAATCACAGAGTTAAAAACTTTTAATTAGTTGCCAATGTTGAAAAATAGGAAGATTTCACATAAAAATATGAATTTCCAATTTCTCTTGAGAAATCCAGCCCTCCCAGCCGCCGGCCCATTCTGATTGTGTGGGGCTGAATGGAACGGCCCCCTTTGTGATGGACATTGCCCTTTGTTTGGTTCATCACAGACGTCTGACCCTTTGATCATTGGGCCGGTTGGGCACAGAGCACGTTAACGGCATGGGCTCTGAGGCCAGGTGGCCTGGGTTCCAGTTCCTGTTCTAATGCTTTCTGCGGTGACCTTGGGTAACCATCTAACCTCCGAGTCCAAGTTCCTTATCTGTAAAACGGGTCAATCAAAGTACCTTGCTCATGGGGTTGCTCTGAAGACTGGTACGTAGTTGGTCCAGCATTGAGAGGCCCTTGGGGTCAGGTTTGGGTGGCTCCAAACTTCCCTCCTGTCACCAGGATCTTGGAACTCACCCGACCTGCTCGCTTGTATGTGACCCTATGACAGGGGCTGACATGGCTGGACTGATCATAACAATGACCCACAACTGCTAATCATTTACGTCGTGCCAGTCAGTGTTCTAATCCCATTACATGTATTAATTCATTTCATCCTTAAAAAAAAACGAGACAGACGAGAGCTCAGGTGGTAGAGAGAGCTGTGAACTTTGGCTCCACCTCCCACCCTGTTGACAACTTTTCCTGTGTCGTGTTAACTGGAGCCTTTTAAGGTGTTTTTCGGGTGGCCACTTTCTCTAGAGAATGGCAGATATCCAGGGAAGCCAGGGAGCCTCAAGTCAGCCTCGGCCCCCAGAGACCGTGCTGCTGGGGGGCTTAATGCGAATGCAGAGGGAGGTTGGGTATTCCTCCATCCACCTCCCTTGGTGTGGTCTTCAGACAGGGCCACCGAGCATGGGTGCCATCCTAAGGACCACTGCATGCATCTCCCCATTTTACTGAGCATATCCTTTGCTCTGGTGGGTTTCCCTGGGGCCTCAAATAGCTTGTATTTCTGGGTTTAAGGAGAACAGCGAAGGTCTGTCCAGCATTTTCCAAATCAAAGTCCACGTAGCATGTGAAGTAGGTGAGATGATTTCGGGTGCACTTGGAGCGATTAAACAATTAATGGTTATGTTTTTATTTTAAGATAGCTCGTCAGAAGCTTAAGATAGCTTTCATAGGTATTCTTTAGGATGAGACTTCAGTAAGTAGTAAGCTTTGAGCGGGTGGACTTAAAGAACAGTGTTTCATAATAATAATCTAGGTGCTGTTCAGATAAGATGAAAACGTGAGTGATTAAAATGTAGGCAACATTGGATCAGCCTTTTCAGATACATTGATCTAGCGTCCTCCACATGGTTTTTGGAGGTGACGGTGGGCACAAATGTATGTCCCATTATTCTTATAACGAAACTTATATATAGATAAGGTTGTTATAATAATAATGGGTTTTTTATATATATATATATATATATATATTGGCCTCACTGCACAGCTTGTGGGGTCTTAGTTCCCTGACCAGGGATCGAACCCGGGCCCCAGCAGCGAAAGTGCCGAGTCATAACCACTGGACCGCCACAGAATTCCCCCAACATTTCAATAAAGAGAGAAACGCTCCCCATGCCCGGTCTGGCAGGTCGACTGTTTCCATATTTGTGATTTCCCAATTCTCTTGTCGCCTCTGTTCATAGTTTTGGCTGATTTTCTTTTTTTTAAAGAATGTTTTAGGAGACAGGATTGAGGTTTAGAGCTTTTCAAAAAAGGATAAAACATCTGAGCAGTTTAGCTGTCCCTCTCCAAGTTCTCAGGTAGAACGTGGAATCGTTTTCCTCTGCCAGGCTACTCGCTCCAAGCTCTTGAGCCCACACCCTGCTCACCCAGGGCTTCTCTCCACCCACTCAGCCAGCTTCCCTTGTTTCTCTGAGCTGAACGTGAGGCCTGCCTTTTGGCAAATGGTGTCTCCTGGGCAAGTTTTCTCATGGATGCTGGGTGCAAATGCAGGAGGAAATTTTGAGAGAAAAAGGCTATTTGAACATTAACCGAAGGAAACACAGTCTATGTTCCGTAAATACCGAGGTGTATCACTGCCAGCTCCCACGACTAGCAAACACACAAGCGGGGAAACTCAACGTGGGAAGGGACTCTTCCTGAAATGTTCCAGCATCTTGTTTCATTCCCCTGTAGACCGTGAGAGCTCGGCTCGAGTGTTACTTTTGCAGGGATGCATCCCAGACCAGCCGCGCTCCTCCGTCTGTGTTCTCACATCTCCCTGAATGTTTTCCCTCCAGCCCGTGCACCGGTGGGGATGACCTGCTCATTGTCTGTCTTCCTTCTTTGGCCTTTAGCTCTGTGAAGGCAGGGACTCTGTCTCGGTCACAGCTGTATTTTCAGCGATGAGTGTCAGCGTCGTAGATGTTTGATTCTTGTCGCTTGAACAGATACGTCTAGTCTAACTGTCTTTTTGATGTTAAATTCCTTTGAATGCTTCCCCAGCAAATGTCTGATGGGCTGTCATTTGAATATCACCCTCGATGGGTCCTTCTCCATTCCTAAAGGGGCCTGTCCCATTTTTGCATTCCTTGGACCTTTAGAAACTTATTTCTGTTATTGGATTAAATTCCATCTTGAGTAATTATCTCTAATTTGAGTTCAACTCTAAATCACCTTGGCTCCCCGCAGGAAAGACATTCTCTCTGCTTTACTCATTAGCTCTACCTTTCCTCCCTCTGGAAATGCGCCCTTTGCTTTTCCTCTTGTGCATTAGAGCTTCCCCTGCTTATAAACACCAGGAAGCCTGCTACAGCTCCGCAGCAACAGCTGGGAAATCTCACCATCCACATTCCCTTCTTCTCAACTTCGATAGGACTTTTTTGCCCTTTGCATTAGGTTACTAAATTTAAAAAGCTGTCAACAAAATGCTAAAATATTTGCGGAATTGAGTTTCAGGACGGTAATTTCCAGAATGGTCTGCTGGATACAGGCTGGGCATGGATCCAACTTCTGTCTCCCTCCGATGACTGGGGGTTATGGGGCTGTTGGAAAGCCTGATGGAGCCTCAGAGAGAAGTATTCATTCAGTATGCCCATTTCGCAGAGGGGGAAACCGAGGCCCAGAGGGGGCACAAGACAGCCTAGAGCCACATGGCGATTTAGTGCAGAGTATCTCAAAGTGTTGTTTCCAGACCATCAGCAGAAGAGTCTATTGCAGAGATCGTTAAAAATGGAAGTTCTCAGGCTCCAGCCCAGAACCCACTGAATCAAAATCTCCATGGGTGAGGCCTGGGAATCTGTAGTCTTAGCCAGGACCTCCAGGTGATTCTCATGGACCGAATCACAGAACTGGCCAAGGCTGACTCCGTCCCACAGATGTGTTTTGTTTGCTGGCATTATGTCGATTCTCACATATTTTATATTTTAATCAGCTTTCTAAATTGTTCTCGACAGGATGGGTGGGTCCAAATAGCCTGGCTCACTGTTTGCAGAAACAGAGCCTCTCTCACGGTGCTTTAAATGTTTTTTTTTTTAATTAATATCTAATTCCTATATAAGAGAAAATTTCATTAAAAAATCTATACTTCTGCCTTCTCTTAAAAAAATCAGAAAATCCGACAGTGTTCCCTGCCCACTGGTTACTGACTGTTTCCTTTGGAATGGTCCAGTGGTCTCCAGATTTCCTGAGTCCCCAGCGTTCTCAGTTCCCTGCTTGCTGAGACTGAAGGGCAGCTGCCACTCACCTGTTGGTCTCATAATAATGAGAAGAGAAATGGTTAGTGTGAAAGAGAGTCCTACAGCACCAGGCATTTCTAGAAGAAATTAAACAGAGCTTTCTTGGGGGGCAAGAAGGGTAGACATGAGTAGTATTTGATATGCAGTGTTTGATCTGAGAAAGTGTGTCTGCATGTTGAAAGATACAGCCTGAGCTGCCTTCGAGAAACACGCTGGCTGTCTTACAGAGTCAATCCTCCTGGCAAGATGGGCTTTTGAGTTTACGGCCTCTGTCGTGTACACTAAAGTCTGAGAAACACTGCCCCTTTGGGTCTCTATCATCTTTCTCTCTGCATTTCATATATCACACGTTCTCCTACCACCGCAAACTCAACTATGGCTGAAGGTGGAACTCCTTATCTTTCACCCGGTGTCTCTTCTGTTATCCAGATTCCCCGCCACTATGACCTTCAGCTCTTTTTCTCTCAAAAGTTTGCTCTTTGCTGTATCATTTCTCCCACCTTATTTGATTGTTACTTCCTTATCTTGTAATCATGGAGTCGGGAAAAAAAATCTAAGGATACAGTGTGGAAGCGTCACCATCGTCACAGCTTCTCTTTGTCAAGTAAAAATCAGATATCATTAGGGAAGACAACACTGGTCCATGGAGTTGATACCTTGTAATGTTTCTACTTTAAGAGTAAGGTCTCTTGTATTCACTGGACCATATATAGCCTCACACTTTGCTCCTCAATTGTTCTGTGTGTCTAGGATGAATAAGAGAATCTTGTGAACCATTCTCTTTGTGTTTTTTGGCAGCTGGCTCTCCACAATATTGAGAATGGATGAGAGTAGATCACTTGAAATTTGTACCGAGGAAACTTACACAGCCAGATGTAATTCTATTCTCATAGTCCTAAAGTGGACCAAAAAAAATGGCATGTCATCCCCTTAACTCAACTTTTGTAACGTCGACTATCCAGGCAGTGAGGCAGGATGTGTTTATGCCAAAGAAGAAGGCCAAGAGCGGGTTATTTACTTTAATAGGTTGAGGTTGAATGATGTAATTATCTAAATTTCCAGTCATGCTAGAATGTTTTTAAGACTAGTGATTCTTAAATTTCATTCACTTTTAAATTGTTTTCATGATTTTTTTTAACCATATACACATAGCACCTGAACT
This sequence comes from Delphinapterus leucas, assembly GCF_059928025.1. Taxonomy (NCBI): domain Eukaryota; kingdom Metazoa; phylum Chordata; class Mammalia; order Artiodactyla; family Monodontidae; genus Delphinapterus; species Delphinapterus leucas. The sequence goes on along the minus strand of NC_143142.1, from coordinate 1,674,694 downwards.
ATAATACTTATACCTTTTCTTTACATTTTACTTACTTTGATTCAATTGAAAAGGAAACTTTATATCACCCTCAAGAACTGAAAACCAATCTTGGTTCCCATAAGTAGAGGATACCTATACTGTTGAATTCTACGTGGGTACCATGGCCCACCAGAGGCTCTAAATTTGAGATGTGGCGTTTCTGTGTTAAAATGGGGATTAGCAGTTGTTACTTACATACGAATGGACTTTCTCCTTGTCACAATCAGAAGAGCTGGAAGACCATCGAGAAGGGACTCACGTGACTCACGTTATGTAAAAGCACGCCTATATGCTAAAATTTTCTTGGAGAAAGTGTCCGACACCAGAGGGGGTGGAATTGTCAACTCTTAGAAAGATGTAGGTGAAAATCCTCATATCAACCTGTACTCTGCTGAAATGCAGAGGTAGGGATCACACCTTAGGGTCTTACAAAATCAGAGTTAGGCATCTACGGCAGAACCTTGCTGGTGGACTGCTACCTAGGTGTCTGGGTCTTTTCTCAGCTTAGCCAGGAAGCCCAAATCTCCCCATCCCTCTCTCCCAGCCTGTGCTCTTTTGGAAGCACTCGGCAGGTGGTCACTCCGTAGAGATGCTCTGCCACCAGAACCCTGCACACTTGCTTCTTTCCTCCTCCTTCTTGGCCACACCGCACAGAAAACGCACTTAGAATCCTACAGTTGGTAGATTCCCTTGACATCCTCTATTCTTTATAAAGAAACCACAGCCCCAATTCTGGAGCCTCTCTTGACCAAAACCTGGGAGAACATCCAACTTCCATGCCTGAGATACGCTGTAATAAAATTGGATGTTGAACCAGCCAGATCAGATTAAAGGCCTTCCCAACCGAGCAGAATCGCTTTTCTTTTCTTTTTTTTTTACTTTTATGAAATCCTTTTTATTTTGAGATAATTGTCAATGAACACGCAGTCAGTTGTAAAAAATAATACAAAGCAACCCAACGTACCCTTAACCCATTTAGTTGTGGGTGAAGCTGAGTGATTACGTCAAGCAACTTGAGGTGGGGAATGTCCTGATCTCCTTTGTGGGCCCAGGGTCGTCACAGGCGTCCTTACAAAGGGAAGGGGCAGAGGGGCAGAGTCAAAGAGAGATGTGAGGATGGCTTTGAAGTTGGGGGAGGGGCCGGGAGCCCAGGAACGTGGGCGCCTCTAGAAGCTGGAAGAGGGTGGGAACAAATTCTCCTCCGCGGCTTCCCAAGGGGACGCAGCCCTGCTCACCTCCTGATTTTAGCTCAAGCGGGACTTCTACCTCCAGAGCCCTGAGAGTGAATCATGTTGTTATCAGGCATAGAACTATGCGGTGATTTGTAGGAAACTAACACAGAGGTACCATCTCAGATTTCCCTCCTAACCGCAGCTCTCAGACCCAAGTCTCTCCTGGCCACATCTGCCTCGCCAGCCTCACCTGCTTCTCTCTTACCCTCCTGGCCACATCTTGTCGCAAGACTGATATGAGGTCTCTGCTCCTTAAACGTTCCACGGTCCTTCGTCCTGTGCCTTCCCTTGTCCGAGTCACACCCGTTCCCTTCAGATCTCAGGCAAAGCGACCTTCAGGAAGCCTCTCTCAGCCTCCAGGGTAGATGGCGCCCTGCTCCGATGCTTGTTCTTCTTGTCTCTCCTCCCTGAGCTCATCACACCCGTCACTGGGGGGACTCCCGCGTGACTATTCACGTCGGTCTCTCCCTGCCCACACGGTAGTAAGTCCAGGAGCCCAGGGACCCCGGGGTCTGCTCATTTTTCTGCCTCCAGACCCTCCCTCATAGTGTCTGATGTATATCAGCCACTGATTAAGTGTTCGTTGAATGAATGAGGGTGCTGCTATGAACTGAATGTGTGCTCCCCAAATTCATGTGTTGAAATCTTATCCCTATGATAGTATTTGGAGGTGGGCCTCTGGGAGGTGGTTAGGATTCAATGAGGTCACGAGGGTGAGGGGTTAAGGCCCTTATAAGCAGAGGAGGAAACACGGGCTCTCTCTGTGTGCACGTACCAAGGGAGGCCACGTGGGGATAAAACCAGCAGGAGGGCTTTGCTGGCAACATGATCACAGCCTCCCAGCTTCCAGAACTGTCAGAAATAGCTGTTGTTTAACCCACCCAGTCTGTGAGGTTCCGTTACAGCATCCCGAGCTTACCGTGTCAGGTGTTATCTGAGGTGAAACCACAGCCCGAGAGGGAAATTGATGGCCTTGTTTTTTTTTTTTTAAGTTTTATTGGCTTTAATATCAAAAAAATTTTTTATTGAAGTAGAGTTGATTTACAATGTTGTGTTAGTTCCTGCGGTACAGCAAAGTGATTCAGGTATACATATGTGTATTTCTTTTTGGTGTTCTTTTCCATGATGGTTTCTCACAGGAGATTGAATAGAGTTCCCTGTGCTCTACAGTAGGACCTTGTTGTTTATCCATTCTATATACAACAGTTTGCATCTGCTCACCCCAAACTCCCACTCCATCCCTCCGCCACCCACCCTTCCCTTCGGCGACCACACGTCTGTTCTCTAGGTCTGTGAGTCTGTTTCTGTTTCATAGATAGGTTCATTTGTGTCATAGTTTAGATTCCACATATAAGTGACATCATATGGTCTTTCTCTGTTTGACTTACTTCACTTAGTACCATAATCTCTAGTTGCATCCATGTTGCTGCAAATGGCATTATTTCATTCTTTTTTATAGCTCAGCAGTATTCCATTGTATACATGTACCACATCTTCTTTATCCATTCATCTGTTGATGGACATTTAAGTTGTTTCCATATCTTGGCTATTGTAAATAATGCTGCTATGAACATTGGGGTACATGTATCTTTTTTAAATTTATTTTATTTTATTTATTTTTGGCTGCGTTAGGTCTTTGTTGCTGCCCGCGGGCTTTCTCTAGTTGTGGTGAGAGACTCTTCGTGTGGTGCGCAGGCTTCTCATTGCGGTGGCTTCTCTTGTTGCGGAGCACGGGCTCTAGGCACGTGGGCTTCAGTAGTTGTGGCTGGCGGGCTCTAGAACACAGGCTCAGTAGTTGTGGCGCACGGGCTTAGTTGCTCCGCAGCATGTGGGATCTTCCCGGACCTGGGCTCGAACCCGTGTCCCCTGCATTGGCAGGCGGATTCTTAACCACTGCGCCACCAGGGAAGCCCACATGTATCTTTTTGAATTAGAGTTTTCTCTGGATATATGCCCAGGAGTGGGATGGCTGGGTCATATGACACTATTTTTTAGTTTTTTGAGGGACCTCCATACTGTTCTCCATAATGACTGCACCAATTTGCATTCCCACCAACAGTGTGGGAGGGTTCCCTTCTCTCCACACCGTCTCCAGCATTTGTTACTTGTAGACTTTTTAATGGTGGCCATTCTGACCAGTGTGCGGTGATACCTCATTGTAGTTTTGATTTGCATTTCTCTAATAATTAGCGACGTTGAGCATCTTTTCATGTGCCTGTTGGGATGGCGTCGGTTTTGATGCCCTCAGCATCACTCCACCGCTCCAGAACATTCTCGAGCCTGCTCTGCTGGCTCTGGGTGGTTCTCATGGAAACTTGCTTTCAGCTGGTTGTCACAGTCGACATGTGTGGATAAGCTCATGTCCTCTCATGCCATTGCACTGTAGGTGGACGTGTGTCTCTCACAGGCCTAGGGCCACCTCTGTCTTGAACCAAGTCCTCTTGGAAACGGGAAAGGATGGAGAGTCTCCTTGCTCCCCCTCTCACCCTAAAGCTGCTTCTCCAGCATCCTCCCCCGAATCAGCCACCCACAGTAGTGGTCAGGAAGGAAGGAGGGAGCCATGTGCACATCCTCGTGGTGGCCTTTGGTGGGACTTTGGGGTCAGGAAGGGGACGCCTCTGTGGATTGTCAAACTTCAGCTGAAATGTTGTAAGCAACAGAAATGCAACTCAGCTAGGCTTCGGGGATTTATTGAGTGGATCCAGGTAAAGACTGTGTTCTGGTTATCGACTGCTATGTAACAAGCACTCCCAAACTTAGCAAGTGCAATACAATTTAGCATCACCTCTCATGGTTCTGGGGGTTGCCTGCAGCCGTGGCGGCCAGGACTGGGTCCTCTGAAGGTGCCCCTGAGGTGGATATCCAAGACCACTTTCTTTTTTTTTTTTCCAAGACCACTTTCTTCACTCACATCTCTGGCACCTCCAGCTCCTCTACATGGTTTCTTTCTCCACCAGCAGAGTCTGGACTTGTTCCATGTTGGCTTTGAGCTCCAAGAGGCAGAAAGCTGAAGCTCCCAGGCCGTTAACAGCTGCACCTGGAACTTGGGCATGGCCACTTCTGTTGACTCCGCTTGGTCAAATCAGCCAGAGGGCAGGTGGAGAAATTGGCCTGAGTCTTGGTGGAGAGCGGGAAGGTCACATGGCATGAAAGCAGATGGGATGGGAGACGGTGTGGCTTCTTTGGGAGATGGAGCGTGCCACAAGCTGGGTCGAGGTGCTTAGATAACATCACCAAAAGTTTGTGTTCCTCCATCGCTCTGGCTCTGTTCCAAGAAGGCTTTCCAGGTGTGATAGCAGTGTCTGCCCAGAGTCTCCAGGACTCCCTTTTATTGGCTGAAGCCTGTCCATCTCTGAGCCAGTGCCTGTGATTCCAACTGGTCCAGCCCATGGGAACCTGGGGCTGTGTGGTCAGCCCCACCTGATCTAGAGGAAGTAGGAGTGGGGAGGATGGTCCCCCCCCCCAAGAACGTGGAGGTGCTGTGCTGGGCGAGGGAGGATGGATGCTGGGCTGCTACATCACCTGTGGGTCGCCTTGCCCTCCCTGCTGCCTGCTGCTTTGGTCCACTTTGAGTTACCAACATGCAGGGCACGGTGCTGAGTCCAGGGGTCTGGGAAGAGCTGCTCCTCTACCTGGAGAGATTCCCCACCCACCCCTGCCTGCCGCCTCTGCCCCGCCCACAGCAGACACCGAGAGGATAACGCACAAGAAGACTTCCTCGCCTAGCCCAGGTCTGTAGTGTGCATTTTTCTCCTCCATGGAATGCCTTCGAATCTTTTTTGTCTAATTCAGTGAGTGAGCCCTCTCCCAAACAACACTGTCTCTAAGGGAAGACAGAGAGATGACAGGTGCAGACTCCAGAGCCAGACTGCCTGGTTGAAATACTGACTCTGTCGCTGGCTGTGTGGCCTGAGACAAGTAACTTCACCTCTGTTGGCTTCAATCCTCTCACTTGTAAAATGGGGATTGTACTAACACCTGGCTCATAACCCTAACTGCAACCCTAACCCTAACCCTAACCCTAACCCTAGTCAGGAGGAATAAAAGAATTAATACATGAAAATTCTTGACGTATTCTGTCTTGCTCAAAGTAAGTTCTCTTTAAGCAGTAGTGATCCTACTTTTCTTTATAAAGTGTTCTTTATATAGTAAGGAAATTCATTTCTTGTTTGTTCAGTGTTTTACAAAAAATTTTTTCCTGGGTTGTCATTTGTCTTTTGACTTTGTCATGGTAAATTTTTTGCCTTGCAAAATTTTATATTATTTATGCACTCAAATGTATCCACCTTTTCTTGGGACAGCTGGATTTTTTTTCTTTTCTTTTTTTTTTTTTTTTTGGTCTTATTGAGAAAGAACTTTCCTCACGTTATTTTTTTCGGACGGATGAGGATTCAATGCTCATAAGAAGAAGAAAAGTATTGAATCAATTTGTCAATATTGCACTTCTTTTTTTTCAGATTTTTTTCTCCTTTGTATTGACAATTCCAAGTGCAAGAAACAAAGTTCCTGAAAATGCTAATATTCGAGGGCTCATTGTGAATCTTTTAAGACTCTGTGAAGACATAAATTGATATTTAAACACAAGCTGTTCCTCAGATAGAAATGATTATTTTGTAGGCTGAATGAATAAAAATGAAAAGCTTGGCTTATAGTAACCATTGTTTGCTTCAATCTTCCCTTACCTAATGCCAAATTGAATGTTTTATTTTTATTTTTCTTCCTGGACAGAAAGATATTTGGCCAAGACAGGAGTGAAAGGGCTTTTTAAATGCAGCTAAGTGTTTGGAAAAAATGGACTTTTGTGAATCCCGCTGTGACTTCGTTTCATAACAAAAGTTTCACAATGTGCCGTGTTCGTGTCCATGTGAAATTGGTTGTTTCTGAGTGGAGAGGCATGGCAGGAAGGCTTGGGGCTTTGTTTTTGGACTCTGCGCCACTGCAGTGCAAGGCAGACAGAAGTACTGGGATGCCCCGGGCCTGGGAGTCCCCTCCACCTGCTGAGTGGGACAGTGTCTGGGGCAGCCCAGCCGCCCTCTGAGCAAACTGCTAAAGTCCCATCCTTTCGTTGGCGTGACCTGTGTCCCAGGGCACTTTTGGGGACTTTCCTTTTTCCTCAATAGCCCTGAGAACATGCTCCTTATGACTCTGAGCTCTACCCTGGAGTCTATCTGAGCCTCCTCTGTTATTTTGAGGTTCCTCTTTACATTAAAAAAAAAGTTAGAGAAATTCCAAACCAGGGAATTATATATTAATTATATATTATTATGAATTACATATATAATTATAATATATAATTATATATTAATTAATAATTAAATATTCCCATGATGATTATATCATCATGCCATGTTTTACATGTATATATTCATCGTATTAAGGCTTTCAACCCACAAAGGTATAATGCAATGTAATTGTCACAAGACATTTGAACAACTTGTGACAAATATGTTGATCCATAAAGCATTACAGCCAGGATGGGTGGTGATGCGACAGAAGCTTGATGCTTGATGACAAATGTCTTCTTGTAATTCAGACTCTCTTGGACTGTGCCCATAATCTCACTTGAAGATAAGATACAAAGTCTAAAATTGGTGCCATTTATATAAATAAGGCCCAGGGCAAATGGCCGCCCCCGCTCCCCTACCAGCCCCATCCTGGGCCTGTTTTGATCAAGTCTGGGCACCTCCTCTCTCAGCATCAATGAAGCCTTCCCACCACAGAGCCTGGGCCAGCTTGGGAGGGCTGAGGCCGCCTGAGTTATTTCTGGCTTTCACCACCGAGTCCAGGCAGGCTGCACGCATTCTCACACACACACACACACACACACACACACACACACACACTGTTTACTTATGGGCAAAGAAAGGGTAAATGTTACTGGATTCAGAGAAGCAGAGTGGAGGTAATCAGGGATCCAAAGGGCAATTCCAGGAGCCTCCGGCCAGGAGTGGCCACTGTCGCCCCTCGCCCCGGAGCCTGCCCCTGGATAGCACAGTGATCGTGGGTCAGGGTCTTCACCATCAAGGGCTGGCCTTGTTCCTTACACTCCCCCTGCTTCCAGTGATGGAGACACACCCACCAATGGGCCAGCTTGTTCATACCATTTAGTCCATGTGGAGCCTGGGGACCGGGCTCAGGACTTAGGAGTCTGCGGACTGGCCGTCTCGGCTGCCAGGGCCTTCGTGTGCCCCACTTTGATGGGAATGAACAGTTGTAGGTTTCAAAACCTTTCAAAGTGGCTTCCTCTTTGACTAGAAATGCCCTACTGGGAATTTATCCTAAAGGCATCTAATCTGAGACGTGCAGAAAGGTTTAGCTTCTAGTTCTGTTTGGGAAATTAAAAGTCGAAGGAAACTTTAAGACACAGCCATGGGGGAAGGGGTTTGCTGGTTTTTTTTTTCTTTAAAAAAAATTACAGTTCCTGTTTATTTTATTTTTTGGCCACGCCATGTGGCTTTCGGGATCTTAGTTCCCCGACCAGGGATTGAACCCGTGCCCTCGGTGGTGAGTGCACAGAGTCCTAACCACTGGACCGCCAGGGAATTCCCTAGAGTTCCTGTTTAGAATGTCATGAGGTGCAGATACAAACAATGATGACATAGAGGTGTATTTATGGACATTGGAGGGGGTCTATGATGTAGTAAGTTTTCAAAACATGTGGCTTATAAACCGGTATGTATGAGTTGGTTCCTTTCTCTGTAAAATATGTTTATGGAGAGGCTTTGGGAGGAGCTACCTTAACTGCCGACGTCTGTAGGTCAGACTGAGTTTGGGTCTAATCTGTGTCAGTCTCTAGTTCAGGGACCTTGGGCAAACCGGACTCAAGTTTCTTCATCTGCCTAACGGGGTAAGCCGATGAACGATAATCAGGTTTTGTAGTATTTATGAGGAGAGAATTCATTTAAAACCCTTAGTAAAGTGTCTGGTACTTAGTGAGCTACCTGTTTTTATGGTTTGTATTTTCTGAATTGAGCATACACTCTCTCTGGAATGAGAAAAAAGAAAACTGCCTTTTAAATGAAAAACAAAGAGCAGCGAGAACGACCTGCTTCAGTGAGGTTAAGTCCTGTCCGTTTTTCATTAAAAATAACCCCACGCCTTTTCTGTCCTCAGGGGTCACGTTCTCTTTTTTCTGGAAGACGCAAGCAGAACATTCCAGAACAACCCCTTTCGCGTTCGGGGGACAGGTCATTTCCAACGGGTTCAAAGTCTGCTCCAGCGGTGGCAAGGGCTTCGTGGAGCTGTACACGCGTGAGAACTCCATGACGTGGGAGGCCACCTTCAGCCCCCCAGGTAAGGGCGCCGCTGGCCCGGAGGGATGCTCAGGGAGGCGTATGGAGGCCAGACGCTCCGCTGTCGGTCCCCTGGCCTGCGGGCGGTTGGGCCCCGTCCTCTCAGGGGCTGCTTGGGAGGACTTGCTGGAAAGGGTGAGATGACATCCTCTGCGGAGATGTCTGCACGGCGGATGAGGGGCGGGGTCCTTCGGGCGGACGCCTGTGCTTCGCCTGACCACGGGATGACTGGGTCACCGCACCATGTTACTTAGTGCCCCGAGCCTCAGTTTCCCTAGTGAAGGCATTAATGATACTTACCTCACAGCTTGGGGGAAATTAAATGGAATATTGCATGCGGAGTGCTCAGCACAGTGGTTATTGTTTCTCCTTCTTTTCCTGTCCTTCCCCTTCCTCCTTCTACCCCTCCTTCTTTTTAGTGCTGTAGACTTGCGATGTTTAGACTTCGCCGTGAAAAAGGGTTTGGAAAAGAGGGGCTGACGATTAGGGGAAAGAAAGCTGGCGGAGGGGAGGCGTGTGGGCACCAGGCCAGCGAGGGCCTGGGATTCAGGAGGGATGGTCTGGACCAGCGTGGGGACTGGGTGTGTGCAGATGTGGCTGAGTGCGTAGGTGGGTGTTGGGAGGCCACGTGGTCCGGTCCTCTCTGACGATTCCTGTTTCCTCCGGGGCTCAGTGTGATCCGTCGCTGGCCGGGCATGAGGTCAGAGGTGTGGGCCAGGAAGCTGGGGGAGGCCGGAGGTCTGGAGTGGGAACTGAGATGGGGAGAGGTGATGGGGGACTCAGAATGTCTCGAGGTAGCGTGGACGGGCTGCCCAGTCCAGACTGGAGACTAAGAAGGGAATCGCGGAGGTGGAGGGCAAAGTGAGAGTCTAGAACGATCTCCTTCAGGAGGAAATGACATCTCTGACACAGGCAAGGAGAATTCATTTTCGGACCATCTAAAGGAGGCTGCGTGTCTCAGTTGTTAAAAAACCATGGACCCTGGAGCCACGCAGCCTGGGTCAATCCCGCCCTGCACCCCTCTGCTAGCTGTGCGCACCCGGGCGCCTTACTCGCCTGCTCTGTGCCTCAGTGCGCTCGTCTGTAACGTGAGCACAACAGTATTGGGTCATAGGGTGACTGTGAGAGCGGAATGAGCTAACACACAAGGAGCCCACAGGAGAGGGGCCCCGTGAGCACCGGACACATTTGCTTGATTCTACCGCTGCTGTGAGCTGGGACCAAGCTCGTACCTCCACCCCCGGAAAAGGGGCAAATTCGGTGCACACGGAGTTTGAGAGAATCTTGCGTGTTTGCCCTCTCCGATCCCCGAGGCCAGAGCTTGTCTCTGCGTCCTCTACCTGTTCAGACCTGCCTGTCCTGCCCCTGTTCATGGCTCTTATCACCTTCCACCTGCTATCAGTCTCTTCCGTAAGAGTCTGATCTCCGTGCCCCTTGGGGCTGACACAGCATCAGGCACTCAGTCGTTTATCTTGAACATGTTTTAAGGTCAGATCTGCTGAATCCTGACTGTTTCCCCACCCAGAGGAATGGGGAGACGTGTAAACATTTCTGCCTGGCAGTGTGCTCTTTATTTGTTCATTGAAGGGATTTTCACACTCCAGGGCAGTGATACTTTGGCCCTGTCTCGGATCCAAGCGCTCTCTGGAGACTCGCGGTTAGAAAGTCGCACAGTCCCGAGCGAGAACCCCGGGGTAACTGCTGGGTGATTTAAGATGACGGCCTGGCTCGGATCATAGGCTTCCTATAAGGGGCGTCTCCCAGCAGCAAGTCCCTGAGGGCGTCTGAGCACACACCTGCACAACGAGGTGTGGCCCTTTGTGGGGCAAGCTGCCATCAAAGTCCAGTGAACTTTCTTCCTGTTGGTGAACGTGGTTCTCATGACAGAGAGAGAGTCATCACCAAGGCTCCTGACAGAGGATCCTGACGGAGCCAGGAGTGGTCTGTTCTCCCTCGGTGCTGCCATATTGGTTGCTATCACCTGCTTGAGGTCAGGGCAGAGGTGGGTATCAGTGGCCTTTGGGCTGAATCAGGTCCTCAGATAGGTCTCATTGACCTGCCCTGTGCTGGCCTAGGCTGGATTAACAAAATATTTTTGAACAAGTTATGACCGTTAGTTATTACTTCATTTAATTTAAAATGGCAAGGGTCTCTTTGAACGGCGTCTGGGGTTTGGGGCGGGTAACTTCTTTGCTGTGCCCCTAAGGACTGAGGGAAGTGAGATGTGGATTATGACCTATATGAGGACTCAGCCAACGGTAGCACTGAGCCATCATTATAAGAAAGAGAAATGTGCTTAAAACTAGAATGACCACTGCATGGAGAGCTCGACCCACATCGCGAGAAGGGTGTCTCTGCTCTTTCCCAGGCCCCTACTGGACTCATGTCCTATTTACATGGAAGTCCAAGGAGGGCCTCAAAGTCTACGTCAACGGGACGCTGACCACCTCAGACCCAAGTGGAAAAGTGTCTCATGCCTACGGGGAGCCCAATGTCAACCTCGTGATAGGGTCGGACGAGCGCCAGCCCAAGCGCTACGAGAACGGCGCTTTTGACGAGTTCATCATCTGGGAACGGGCCCTGACGCCGGACGAGATCGCCATGTACTTCACAGCTGCCATTGGTCAGTGAGAGGGGAGGGGCTGCGGGCCGGCTGTGACGTCAGCTCCTGGGGAGGGGGCGGGCTTCGTAGCCACCTCCCCTTCCCAGCATTTTTCTTCTCCTCCCTCTCCTGACGCGGCCGTCAGCGCTGCAGGCTGAGATGTGTCCTGATCGGCCTCACAAATACGGTGGGTCTTCTAGAGCCCCTGCTCTCTGAGATGGAGGAATCCACAATTTACCAGAAGCACGCTGAGATGAATATCCTCCTGCCGTCACCAGGGAGTTTTCCAGGTGTTTGTGACACATGCTTATGGAAAGCTTTGGGAATCAAGTGTTCCAGGTCCATTAGTGCATTTGATCCACAAATGTCTACCACGTGCCTCCCGCGTGCCAGACTCACCCACCACGGGCCCTCGGAGCGCCCCCAGGACGCCCCCTTCCTGCTTAGCACAGAGCGGTGGTACAGATCAGGAACCCGGGGGACAGCTGGACCTGGGTCCAGGTCCTCAGTCAACCACAATGAACTGTGGGACTTGGAAAGTCACTCATTTAAAAAACGGAAGTAAAATTCATAAAACGTGAATGTCACCATTTTACAGTGTACAGTTCAGTGGTACTTACTATGTCCACATGTTGTGCAACCATCACCCCCAAAGGAACCCAGCACCAGTGAGCAGTCAGTCCCCCTGTCCTCCTTCCCCAGCTCCCGGCAGCCACTGATCTACTTTCTGTCTCTATGGATTTACCTATTCTGGACATCCCATATAAATGGAACCATATGTGACCTTTCGTGTCTCATATGACGTCACTAGGAATCTCTGTTTTGGACTCTGCCTTCCTTTGCATAAAGATCTGTCTGCACAGGAAGCTGTGAGCTAGGGCTGCAGGTACCCAAAGGGGGCGTTTCCCTGGGTGACCTGTCTGGAGGGGGCCCCTCTTCTAACCTGTTAGCTAGAGCAGTGCCATTTTCTGATGGGTCGGTCCAGCTGAGGTGGCCTCTTCTTTTCTAATTCACACAAAGGTAGAGTGTTGATCAGCTCTGCCCCTGCTCAGGTGTCCCCCCAGCCCCGCGATGGTTGGCCGTTCCTTCTGTAGAGAAGCCAAGGAAGCAGAAGGCTTTGTTCAGAGTCCCACGGTTTGAAAGTGTGTTTCTTTGACACTAGAAACACACTCTGCACAGTCAGATGCTCTTGTAACAAGAGCCAGTTGGGAACCGAGACTGACTTAGGACGCGGCCGACTCTCGTTTCTCATCCTGGTCTCACGTGGTCATCAGTTATGAGGATGGACAGGGCCGCTGGGCTGAGTTTTATTGTCCTTCACTTTCTCTTACGGACTCACATGAGTTAAATGTGAATTTGATGGGACTCCTTGACATCCAAGGAATGGATGTCACTCCGACTTGGAGAACAGAGTGTTTGGGGCTCTGATCCCCAGAGCAGGGTCACACCTTACCCTCTCACCAGCTACCCACCTCCACCCACGGGGTCATTTACTCCTGGAACCAGGGATGGGTGATGAGGTTATTCCCTCAGGCCACCCAAAGCAACTTGAGGGATTTCCAGAAATGAAGTAGAGTATCTAGTTAAGTCTGTGTTTTCATTGGGGAATACTAAAATTAGAAGGAGTTGGATGTCTTCATTATTATAATCATTCATAATGGACCAAAAGGGGTCTTGAATAGAATCCTCGGGATGGGAGGGGCTCAGGAAGATGGTCTCCCCACCATTGATGGGGTCCACGCCAGTGTCACCTCACTGGGAGGGGAGGTGGTGAGGCCTCCTGTTTGTCCCAGCCCAGTGATTCACAACCCTCTGTGTTTTATCTCTAAGTAGTCCAGATGCAATGGAAATCCATTTCTTTTGCTTCTTTATGTATTTGAAATCAGTAAAAGCATGTATAAAGTCATCTTTTTATATGATGACTTGCCTAAAGACTATTCCCAAGCAATTTTTACTATAAATGGAAAAATAATTTGACCTGGGAAAATCCATACAATCTACCCATTTGGCTGATTTATTAGGCCTTTATCTTTCCAGCGACACTGCTACTCAAAACATTCTCAGACTCTTCTTAGTTTGTCTCTGAAGCTGGGAGAGTTTTGAATAAGGACAGACCTTCCTGAGGGTGAACAAGGTGACCATGGCTTAGCCCTTAATGAAGCATGATTGATTTTTTTCCAGGAAAGCATGTTTTGTTGTCCTCAACGCCACCCAGCTTCCTCACGACAGCCACAGCAAACACCATGGTGAGCAGATGCATTTAATGTTGTCCCCACCTCCCCATCTTGGTGATGTCTTTTTGCTTGGACTATATGCCAGGAGAGTGGGAATTCCATTTCACAGTCTGGTCCTGTCTTACTGGCAGTAGAATGAATGTCTGGGAGGAAATAATAAATGTAGGGGAAGCCAACACTGGCACTAAATCTCAACGCTCGGAGTGACTAAATGGAAGACCTGCTTCCTGTGTGGCCTGTAGCCTCCGGTGCCTACACGGAGTCACCAAGACTTCCCAGGGACCCCCCCCCCACCGACCCGGGACTGTTTTCTGGTGCACTTGGCACCATGAGCTGAGAACAGAGAGGAGCCGGCCTTGACACCTGGCTTCTCTCTGTGCCATTTTCTTCTGATGTTTGAGGAAAGGATCAATACGTTTAGAAAGTGTTCCCCTCTGGAATTAATTTGTGATCAATCAACTTTCCTTCCGTGGGAACTTTAATGTAATAGCGAGTAAACAGACTCTAGAACCATGTGCTTGGGTTCAAATCCCAGTTCTCGTACTTATTTCTGCGTAAGCCTCTCCGCGCTTAGTATCATCTATCAAATGCGTGCGTATTTCATGAGGCTGCTGAAAGGATGAAATGTTAATGCTATTCGTGAAGTAGTCACAGGAGTGCCTGCCTGGTATAAAGTAGGTGCTATTACCATGATTACTATGGTGTGAGAAGCATGAGGCCCGGAGGACACGCTGAACTTCTGTACAAATCTTGGCTTTAGTTCTTAAAGGAACTCACGTCGCTGACTTCTTTTAGGTGCCCATTGATGTCTACCATCCCATCATAACCAACTTGACAGAGGAGAGAAGAAACTTCCAGAGTCCTGGAATTGTTCTGAATTACCTTCAAAATATGTCCCTCAGCTTACCCAATAAATCCCTCTCAGAGGAAACAGCATTAAATCTCACCAAGGTAAAGCTATTTGATTTTGTGGGCCAGACCACGGCCCACAGCTGTGCCTTGTTTGACCTATGCAGCGCTGAAAAAATCAGAAACTTTACTATAAAAGTCTGGATTTCAACCAGACGGCGTGGCTACTCCAGCCAGCTCTGCACAGCTCAGTGGAGTCTCCTGCAGATGAGACTCGACTCTTCATCTTGTTTTCCCAGTGCCCAGCCAGCCTGGCCCCTCTCTCCATCCACCTGGCCCCTGTAGGCATTTGGGTTTGCAACTCCTGTTCTAAACTCTGCCACCTCCCTTCGCAGCAGGTAGAAGGTGGAGTTGGGTCTTTGGCAGGTTTAGCCGTGGGGCCATAGTGTAACCCCAACACCGTGACTTGTATCTCAGTGGGAATTCCCAAAGTTACGTAAAGCACTTAGGGAATGAACCACGTATGGCATTGGAACCAAGGTGTTTTCTCTTTTCATTCTCAAAATCTTTCTAGGTCAAGGTAGAGGAGGATGCTGGGCTCTTGGGGGCTTGATAACTTCGATCTCAGCACAGGGCTCCTGGTTGCTGTGCAGACAGAAGGGATACTTGAGACCGTTTCACTTCAAAAGTGCAGCATAAGTGTTAAGAGCAGGATGTACGGTCTGACTGCTGGGTTGAACGTCTCTGCCGGTTACTTACGGTGCACTCTTGGTCGCGTTATGTAACATATCTCTGCCTCACTTTGCTCGGCTGAGATATGGGGAGATAATAGTACTCACCTCACTGGGGACTAAAAGGGTTCCTATGTGCATAGTATGTGTCTGGCACTTGGCGAGTGCTTTTTAAGAGTTCTTAATTCTTACTGGTTTCCTTGCTGAAGACAGATCCAGAGAAGTACCTGAAAGCACGTGTTCTGTAAACAAAGACATCCTGAAACGCAGGGTGGGTCCTGAACGCCATAGCCTTCCTGCCCAGGCGACAGAAGCAAGAGTTAGACGTCTCAGATTTCGTTCATTCATTCATAGAACATGCTAGGTTCTGAGGATCTGGGACGACCAAGAACCACTTCCTGCTTCCGAGAGGCTCAGGGCTGAGAGGGTGAAGATGCACCATGGAGTCTGAAAAGTGCTGTGAGGGGATGTCCCGAGCTGCAGGAGCTCAGTGACACTGGAGTCAGGCAAGCCTGGGCTTGACCCCCAGCTCTATGTCCTTGGGCAACTTTTTAACTTCTTCAAGCCTCAGTTTCCCAGTCTGTGTTATGGGGATAATTTGATGACCCAAGTCTCTCTCCTAGAACGGTTCTGGCTGCAAATAAACAGTCATATTACTATTTTAAAAACAATAGGGGTCGGCTTCCCTGGTGGCGCAGTGGTTGAGAGTCCGCCTGACGATGCAGGGGACACGGGTTCGTGCCCCGGTCTGGGAAGATCCCACATGCCGCGGAGCGGCTGGGCCCGTGAGCCATGGCCGCTGAGCCTGCGCGTCCGGAGCCTTTGCTCCGCAACGGGAGAGGCCACAACAGTGAGAGGCCCGCGTACCGCAAAAAAAAAAAAAAACAAAAATCAAAAAACAATAGGGGCATCTAATTGCTTCACTCCAGGTTTGACTACTTCAGTCTTCATTCACAGCAGGGATTTGGGTAGCAGCAGGACAATTCTCTTGGCGTTCTGCTCCATTTCCAAGGGGCTGGAACGGTTCCAAACACCACACCTCACTAACAACCACCAGGAGGGAAAGCAAGGTCACGGGGCTCCTCCTGCTTTATAGGGGACGAAATTCTTTCCCATGGTTCCCCCTGCAAAGATCCATCACATGACTGCACCTAGACCAATCACTAGCCAAGGGGAGCAGGCCTGGCTTGGTAGCTCAGCCAATCATATGGCAGTATGGGCGGGGCCAAGGCAGCACTCTGAGCACTTCCGGGCTCCCCACAGGAAGCACTTCCGGGCTCTGCACGTGGGCTCTGCACGTGACCTCTGAGGGTGGGTGTGAGGATTCCCAGAGGGAGCAGACTGCCCGGAGGGGTGAACGGGAGGGTCCGGCCCCTCCATAGTCTTGAAGAGATGTCTACGTGGGAACATAGAATTCAAGGCAGGTCTACATAGGAAACAGTTTCTTTTGAAGCTTGGTGGTTTCCTCTTTCCGTTCGACTCCCCTTTTCCCCTCAGATATACTGGACACTGTCAGAGGTCCCAAACTCAAATGCATGCAGGGGCCAGACAAATAAAGTAAATGGATGATTGGGTCAGATAGACAATAGGGAGGAGTAGAGACCATGGCAAACTGGAAGGTGCCCACCCACAGGGAGTGGCATCGAGCTGCTCGAGTCCCCTGACTTTAACCTTGAGGGTAACCCTTTCTGATTTTGCAAGCAAAACTCCGTACCTGATTTTGAAGTGGAAAATCATCCAATTAAAAAAAAAAGTGGACAGCTAACTGAAATTTAAAAGCAATTGTGTACAAACCAAATAAAAGACATTCATGAGGCAGATTCAGCCTGTGGGCCATCAGCTTGAGACCTCTGATGGGGGCCCGTGTTGAGATACCTGACTCTGTGTGTCCTGGAGAGGAATCCTGGAGATTTACCCCAGACTCCACCCATCTCTGATTGGATGAGAAATAAAAATCTTTGGCATCCGTGTCCAATTTTCCATAATGCCCTGGCTTCTCACCACTAGCAGTTGAACAGGAAAGCGATAAGAAGTCAGTTCTTGTGCTGGGTAATAAGGAGACCATTAGCCACACATGGCTCTTGAGCAGTTGAACTGTGATCAGTTCAAATCAAGGTGTAAAATACACACTGGATCTCTAAAATTTAGTATAACAGAAGAATGTTAATTATCAAATTGATGATTTTTATATTGATTGCATGTTGAAGTGATATTTTAGATATATTGGGCAAAGTCAAATGTATTATTAAAAAGTAATTTCACCTGTTTTCTTTTCACTTTTTAAAATATGGCTATTAGAAAATTTAAAATAAAACTGTGGATTGCATTATATTTCTATTCAGCTGAACTGCTATAGATCAGGACTCAGCAAACTATAGCCCTTGGGCCAAATCTAGCCCACTGCCTGTTTTTGTAAATAAAGTTTTATTGTAACACACTCATTTAGTTATGGATTGTCTGTCACTAATTTTGCACTACAGTGGCAGAACTGAGTGTCTGTGACAGAACTGTATGGTGTGTAAAGCCTTAAAGTTTTACTAGGTGATCCTCTTAAAGAAAAGTGCTGACCCCTGCTCTAGATTATAAACTCTGCCCCCTAGGCCTCAAGCCCAACGAGGGCAGGGATCATGATTGTTTTTTTCATGTTTAGTTTTTAAATTTCATCTTTAAATTTTAAGGCATTGCACTTTAGGGTCTTGTAAGTATTTATCAAATAAAGATAAATGAAAGAGTGAGGAGTTTTGATGATGTGTTTTCTAAATATTTAGCGTCTAAAAGTGTGAGGACGGATGTGGCATTTTGGAGAAGGCAGTTTTGTGGAAATATAGGAGGTTTAGATCAGGCTCTAAGTTTGCTTCTGGTGTCTGTAGTAGGAGACGCACTGTTAAAAACCTACATGAGTAATGTAAATGAGTGAAACAGATTAGGTGGAAGGCAATAGGGAGTGGTGAGGACTGGGGTGAGCTGGAGAATGCACAACTACCTAAGGGGTCAGCTGCTGTTCAGTTTTGGTCGATGGTGGCCATGTGGGACTATGGGATAAGAATTGTCCAAGCTTCTGCTTTTTTCACAAGAAGGAGGAAATTCACATAGTTTCATTTAAATCTCCCGATTTGAAGATGTTACAAGCTACTTTCATTTTTTTAGAACAATAGTGAGCCAAACCAAACATGGTTTTAAGGTGATTTGTCCAAGGGACCCCGAGTAACTTCTGCTTATGGAGGGGTCATTTCCAATTAAACAAGTGGGTTTTTATGTCAGCTTGGCTTCTCATGCCAAGAAAGACACACGGAGCAGGCCATGCTTTGTTCATTCATTCATTTGTTTGTTCAACAGGCTTTTACCGAGGGTCGGTTATATCTTCCAGGTACTGTACTTAGGGCTGCTGCCGTAACTAAGCTGTGAACACACATCTAACATCTAAATGTTTGTCACTGACTAAAGGACTGTCACCAGGAGCAAATAAGATAACATCTATAACATCTATAAAAGGGCTTTGTACAACATAACCAGATCCACTAACGGGAGGTATTTTGGTTTACTACTGTGTACATGAAAAACCCAGCCCGTGGTTGACAGAGATGGGAAAATCAAAGGTCTTATAATTTTGAGGCGTAAGGATACATGCTAAGCAGTGTCATCTTGTCTTCCTTTAGACTTTCTTAAAGACCGTGGGAGAGGTTCTCTTTTTGCCCAGTTGGACTGCTGTGTCAGAGGTAAGAGAAAAGAACATTGAGATCTTCAAAAGGGGCACCATTTTGTCTTTCTGGAAGTGGCATAAGTATGACCCAATTCACATCTGTAAGAGAAATGACGCATCTCTGGGATATTAGAGCTAATTTTGACTGGATATACGACTGATTTGCAATGCTCTGTCTTCTCTATGGATCAGTTCTATGAGCATCAGTACCATGGTCCTGTTGTCGACACTGAACAGGAAAACAGTTGGATTTCTGCATGAGGAATGTATGCTTGTTTATCATTTTAAAAACCCATTTTTTACCATCCCACTGTTCTTGAATGATAATAAAACACATGTTTGATGTTTAAAGATCACTAGATTAAATGAAAAAAGTAGAACATGTGACAATATACACTTCATGATTATAAGAGTAAATATCAAAGCAGCCTCTCCTTTCCTCTGTACACTAAAGAACTAGGAGAGTGGAATACCTTTTCTTTTCTTTTTGAAAGTAACTTTCTTGATTTTACTTATTTAAGAAATAAAACATGTGAATATGTTGTGGAAAAGTTAGAAAATGCAGATCATAAAAATATATATAAAATAAAAATCACCTGAAATCCTCAGGCTGAGAGAGAATGATTATTAACACTCTTGTATATATCCCTTCAAATCTAGTTTTCAATTCTCTTATATGCATATATAGTCTACACATGTGCTATATATCTGAATTTATCTGTTTTTCTTTAATTATGGCAAGGACATTTCCCAGTGATACTAAGTATCTCCTGCGATGCTCTATCAGTCAGGCTAGGCTAGGCTAGGCTGCAGTAACAAATAGGCCCTACATCTCAGCGGCTCAGCACGGTGGACATTTACTTCTCACTCATGTCAAGTCTGACGTGGGTCAGCTCTTCTCCACCCAGTGACCTGGGGATCCTGGCTCTGTCCATTTTCTGATGCTGCTGTCTGAAAAACGTGACCTCCAGGTTGCCCGGCAGGGGTGGAGAAGGGAGAGGAAGACTCCTAACTGCCTTGCCTGGAAGGGCTGGGACCACACTGTTACTTAAAGCGCTCCCTCTCCTGAACTCCTGTAAAGTTTAAAACATGTTTGCCAGTTTGAAGCAGAACGACATCACCTTCTCTCGTTATGAATGAGGTGGCTCCAGGGTTTACATTTGATGAACTTTTTATTTGAACAGTTTCAGATGGAACGAGATCGGGCTTCCCATTGGCAAAGGGAGAGAAAGACGGCCATGAACTTAAGACTGACATAATCTTACCTAGAAACACATTCTGTTTTAAAAGGCACAGCACTCCAGAGTTCATGATTTCCGGGGGGACGATGTGCGCAGGGCTGCTGCCTGGGAAACACCCAGAGGATGGCCAGTGGAGGGCCTGAGCAGATGTATTTTCTGCATCATCTTAAATGAGCCTTTTCTTAATGCTCTGCCACAAACTATGAATAATCATGAAACTATTCAGACTCAGGCCGGCTCTACTGTGCATTAAAGGGAAGGTATGAATCAGCCACTACCCAACAGCTCTGCCTGCCAGAAACACAGATTTTCATGTGCTTAACTGCGCTTGGCCGATTGAAATCAGGCCACAGGCCTGAAAGAAAATGTCTAAAATTGGCCTCAGTGTTCTATTTCCAGCTCGTTAGACTCTCATGGAGCATGTGTTTTTGAGAGAACGCCTGGGACGCTTAGCAACAGACGGATGCTTTTTCAGAAAGGCGGGAAGGAGAGAAGGGGTGTGATGGCAGAGAGTCACACACCGCGTTCCCAGGGAACTGAGACGCCCCTGCCCTGCTAGACGTGTGTCTGAGGATGAGGGAGAGTCAGTCTGATCCGAGCTGGCTGCAGAGATACGGGGCCACCACGAGGGACCCCTGCCTTCTTGGGGATCCACTGGGGTCATCTCTGCCCTGGGGACTCAGAGTGGAGAGAGAGGCCCTTGGAGGGGAAGGGACACCCCAGGCACGTCGGGGAGGCCAGGGCCGGCTTGAGGTGCTGGCACGTCCGAAGCCTCCTCCCCTTCACAGAGACTAGGACACAAGTGCTGGTGTCTTCATCCTGGAGGGTACTTGGGAGCAGTGACCCCCCTCCTCGTGAAACAGAAGGGGATGGAGTTGGGGGGGCCGGTCAGAGACCTGTCAAGGTCCCCAGTGAGTTCAGAGTGGAGCGGGGACCAGGTCTGGTCAGTCTGTGTTTGAGCGTGGAAGCCTTGGAGCTGACCGTCTGGGTGACCGGGGTCAACCTCAGCCGGTGTCCACATGCTGCGAGCTCGGCTGGGCTGGGTGACCTCAGTGGTCCCCTCCACGCCTGTGAAACGGGGTAGCGGCGTGACTGTCTCTCCTCTCTGTCTGGTCATCGTGAGGGCAGAGCCTGGCCCGCCATGTTGCTCAGCAGATGCTGGGTGTCCTCCTTTGCAGGAATGTTGACAGTGAGCATGAACTTGATCTTGCGCGTTGGTGCATTTGCTGCCTCCGTCGGGTGCACGTGCTGAGCGAGCCCCGTATTGACGTCTCCTTCCTTCGTGTCGTGCTGTTTGCAGGACGGTGCCGTGGTGCTGGGCTTGATCGACACCGTGGACACCGTCATGGGCCACATATCCTTCAACCTGCAGGCCAGCGAGCCCCAGGTTGCCATCACGGGTTCCTCATCCGTGGCAGGTAGCTCGGCAGCGTGGGTGCGGGCGGGGACCGGCTGTGCGGCGGGAGGGGAGCGGGGTGCAGGGGATGCCACCCACCTGTTGAATTCCACTCCACTCCTGCGTTTTCTTGCATGCGCCCAGGGACGCACAAACCTCACACACCATCACTGGAGATGCACCTCTCCGCTGTCCTAAACTACCTGCCTGATGCACCATGATATGTTGGGGGAAGACAGAGTTAGGTCGGGGCAGCCGTGCTCAGCTGGGATGTGCACACAGGACCACAGGAGCCTTGCATGCTGACTTGGGGGCCAGATTCATCTCGTGTGACGACTGTCTCAGTTCAGAACAGGAGGCGAGCAGCGGCAGCCCCTGGAGTGTCCGTGGGGTAGCAGGTTTCCCGGGGTCAGCTGGAGGCTCTTCCAAGACAACAGGCACGGGGTCCCCTACAGGCCGACGTCGCAGCCCTTCTGTTTTCAGGGTCTGTGTCTAGGGAGCGTGGTACCCTAATACTTTACCGCCAGAGCCACTCTCTGGAAAGTAAGCTTAATTCGCCCACTTGGGTTCATTTTAATGGGAGTTTGTCGGCCAAGACAGATCCCTCCATGGGATGATGAGTTTGCCTCACTTAGATTAGTGTGTCATTTTCCTGCGTCTCGCGGGGTCCCTGGTGTGGAGGAGGGGCCCCTCAGCACAGGCGTCTCCCTGCAGGACGGGACGCAGTCAGTACCCGAGGCATCGTGAGCTGAGGGGCTGCGCTGAGGGCACAGGGGTCACCGCAGGCTGGGAGAACCCCCCACCAGCAGTGGTAGATGGATGGGTCGGCCACATGGCCGCAATTACTGCCCTGGACACTCTTATTTTTTAGGTTCTCGTTTCCTAAAGGTAATTACACTCCCCAAGAGAGTTCGTTCTGTTAAAAAACAAAACAAAACAACAGAAGGTGGGGTTTTACAACCCAGTTGCCTGCCCTGGAGTTGACTGACTGCAGCTTCCTCTCTCTGGCTTGTTCTAGACTTTTCCATGGCCAAACTGCTCCCCAAGACCATGAATTCCTCCCACTACCGCTTCCCGGCTCAGGGGCAGAACTACATCGAGATCCCTCATGAGGCTTTCCACAGCCAAGGTGAGCACAGCTGGGGGGACCTGCACCCCAGCACCCTCAGGGAGGGACTCAGCCCTGTGGCTGTCAGCTGGCAGAGGGGCTGCCCCCGGGCCTCCTCTGTGTGCCTGTGGGAACACAGTGTGTCATCAGGCACTCTTGAGATGTTGTCACAGCGCCGACTCGACCCTGAGTCTGCTGCAGCCTGCGGCACTGGGAGGGGGGAGGAGGGGCTGGGAATCTGCATTCCAGACGGGCTCGCTAGGCGATTCTGAGCGGAATGTGAACTGATGTGGCCACCTCCCCTCCCTGCTGGGGGGCCCGGTGTCCTCCTCCTGGGTGGGTCCAAGTCAAGGCCCGTGAGGAACCAGCCCCGAGGGGACCCCGATTACTCTCTCTGGCCCTGGAGCACCGTCGGGGGCCCGGGTGGCTCTGTCCATTTTTGCTGCCATGACTGTCCCATCTGCCTCTTGAAAAGTGACTGTGCCTCTGTAGGCGTGTCCCTCCATCCCAGGGGCCTCGGGCGGTCTGGGGAGTCGTGGATTCTCAGTTCCTGACAATCTGGCCGGAGGCCATGCGCTTCCCGGGTTCTGCCTTCAGGACTGGGGGCCGGGCTGCGGGGTGCAGGGCCATGGTGTCCCGTCCCCAGCACGGGGTCCTCACTCCCCAGCCCTTGGGAGCCAACCTCTGCTCCCTGTACCCTCTAGTTTGCCTGTGTGAAAGGTGCTCAGGGATGTCGGGGTGTCCTGCTCTCAGGGGACTGTCCCCCCGCACTCAGGGTGAACTACAGAAATTGGGGGGTCCAGGGACAATGCCAAGGCCAACCGACTGCACGTGGGATCTTTTCATCTCACACGGCTGCACGATCTGTTAGAAATCCTCAGTGTCTCAGAGTTGGCAGGACCGCAGCCTCACGGTCTGTACGTCCGGAAGCTTCTCACACTTGGCGGTAGAGCTTATTCGTCACAAGCACCGACTCTGTGGATGGAACTCCTGGGCTTGAATCCTGGGTCAGCCACATACTTACTGGGCAAGTTATTGAACCTGCCCGGCCTCAGTTTCCTCATCTGTGATAGGGGACAGTCTTAGTACCTCCCGCAGTATATTGTGGTGAGAATTAAAAGAGCAAAGCTTATACCAGTACCTGGCACACGGTAAGTGTTATGTGAATTATTAACTACGTCCCTGAAATCTTAACGCACTCAACCAACATCCCGAAGAGCTCGGAGGTCAGCTTGCAGCTGCTCCTCCCGGCCTCCTGTTAAGCTTGTGCACGGAGGTAACAGAATAGATGATTCTTGTTTCCAAGTTGGAATATCACAGAGAGGTGGGACCCAGCCGAAGGCGTGACAGACGTCTGGGTGACTGTAAATCCTGCCTCTCTCGAGCGCTGGCGTTGCTGTAAATACTCCAGATGCAGACAGCCACTGAGATGCGCTCACGACTGCAGCACTGTCGCCTGGCGCTGCCGTCCACAGCTCGATGGGGGCTCTGCCTTCAGAAGCTCATGGTGTCTGGCTCCCCGGGAGCTGCAGCGTCCATGTGTCCAGAGCTGACTGCCCGGGGCAGCGTAGGGAGCGATTGCCACGGTTGGATTCACAGTTGAAGAGTGGAGGGGGGTCTCTACTCAAATTCTGTCCTTGTGGCCAGTTCTGCCCCTGAGTGTCCCTCCCCTCGTCCCCCGAGGAGCTGCCGGGTTTCTGGGTGTGAGGTCTGTGCTGTGTGTTGCTGGACGAGTGGGTTTGGCGGGGAGCTCTGTGTCTGTCCTGCTTGTCACCTGGGATGCTGACAGGTGTCTGGCCATCTGCTCTTTCCCCAGCCTGGACCACCGTCGTGGGCCTTCTCTACCGCTCGGTGCACTATTACCTGAGCAGCATCCAGCCGGCCAGCACCAAGTGAGTCTCTGGGGGCCACACAGCACGGAGCAGGAAAGGGGGTGCTTGTTTGCTGGGTGGCTGACGGCTGTGACACCCGCACCTCCTCACCATCACTGACACATGCAGTATTGTATCAGAGAACTTGTGACGCTAATTCCTGGTGCTTCACTGTTAGGGCAAAGGAGGAAGATGCAGGGACTCCTACAGTGGGGGTTCAGCAAGCCCTGGGGTGTAGGCTGACAGTGCAGTGGTCAGGAGCATAGGCTGAGTGGCCATATCGGTTCCACCTGGAACTGTGTGACCTTGGACAAGTCAAGTGATCTCTCAGCCTCAGTTTCCACTTCTGTAGAATGGGAAGCCATTAGCACATGCCTATATCAGTCAAGACTGTATTGGATATATCAGCTTAGGCAGAAGGTCAGGGAACTGAGGGCTCATGTGACTAAGAAGGGCAGGAGTCAGTCGGGTTCAGGCACGGCTGGATCCAGGGACCCAGAGGATGCTTCTTTGACCTGGTCTCTATGTCCCCTGCCTCTGCTCTCCTCTGTGTCAGCTCATTTCTAGGCAGGCCCGTCCATAGAGGCATGGCTGGCTCCGGGTAGCTTCAGGCCCATGTGGGTTGGGGTCCTGAGATCTCAAGAAGGAAAGCGAGTCTCTTTCAGCAATGAAAAGTCAGTTTCATTCAAAATCCAGAGAGGGCTGTGATTGGCCCACTTGGGTCACATGACCATCCGGGCCCCCAGCCCCTGCACTCTCGTTGGCCAGGTCTGCTCACATGACCCACTGGGGCTTGGGAGGGTGGGTCAGCCCTACTCCGACCATGGGGAGGGGCTGGTTCCCTTAGGAGAGGTTAGGGCCGGGGTCCACTCCTCCCTTTCATGGGGTCCCTGGGAGCGGGCAGGGAGGCAGAGCCCAGGACCGGTGCCGAGAAAGGGCCAACGAGGTATGAGCCCAAGGGACCCCTCTCTGCAGTTAGTGTTTGGAAGGTGAAGCCAGTTTTGTTGGGCACAGATCCGTCCCAGACAGGGGCTCCGCCGAGGGCAGCAGGCAGGGGCTGGTCCATCTCTGTTCCCACACGTCTGGCGCGGTGCCGGGCCCAGAGCGGGGGAGGGGGGGGGCTCCGAAAAGGTGCTGGAGAGAGAGCCGTGCATCTCAGAGCCGCACAGGGCCTCCACCCCTGGCCCCGAGGCCCCGCTGCCCTCCCCCGCCGGGACAGAGCCTGGGAAAGCTGATGGTATGAGGACAGGCGTTCCTGCAAGTTCGCTGTCTCTGCTGATGGGAAGGCGTTGCGGGGGCGGGTTTCAGACGCTGGCTCTGCTGCGGGTGTTTGGAGGTGTGTGTGATGGAAAAGTAGGCAGCTGTTTTTACCGCCTACAGGTAAACAAGAAATGATAAATACCTTCTAATGATACAGATACCCGAGCCCTGACATCATGTGTCTCTCAGACAGGCTCCTCTCCTGCCTGATGTGAGGGACCAGCTCATTGTACAAAACCCTGGAGGAGGGCAGGGGAAGGGAGCAAACTGTCGTGGTTTAGCTGCAGACCTGGAAGAAAGCCCGGTTCTGGGCCTGGTTGCCTGGGGGAGCCTTATAACTACAGAAAGGGGACCTGGCACTCCGGGTGTGCTTTCCAGAATTCTTCAGGAAAGTCACAAGGGAAGATGCCACACGCTTTCCTCGGAAACAGGCCTTCTTGAATATTTGGGGGAAATTTCCCCAAACCTGAGATTATGAGTGAATAGTGGATCCATCCTTGGCCCCAATTTATCAATACTTATTTACAACTCTCACTGCTGGAGGTTCCGACTGAAACGGACTGTTCAGTGAAATCCATGAACGTGTATTTCTGGGGATGGCCGAGCCCTGCCGCGGGCCAGGGTAGGGGCGTGGGGAGGACGGCGTCTGTACCACATTCTCGGTACCCGTCATCCTCAGGAAAGGGAAGGAAGGCAGGATCGAGGGGTTGCAGAGGGCAGCAGGCACTTTGATTTAATGTGACCGGAACCATCGCTCTATCTGGGTGTTGGCAAGCTTTTGCATAAAGGGCCAGGTGGTTAATATTTTCGGCTTTACCTGCCGTAGTGTCTCTGTTGCAGCAGAGCTGTGGGAAGGCAGCCCCAGACAATACATAAAGACATGGAGTGGTGTGTGCTGATAAAACTTTATTTATAAGACTAGGCAGTGCCTGTGGTTTGCACAGCCCCGGTGGACAGTTACATCAGCGCTGGCAGCAGTGGACGGGGCTGGGGCTGACTTTGAGCTGCTGTGGAGAGTCGAAGTGTGAGCTTGAAGCTTGGCCGCTGGGTGTGGTTCCCTCCGTCCTAAGGGCTCCAGCCTTCCCTTCCCTCCACCGTCCTCACTGCCCAGGGTTACCCAGCAGGACTCCTGGGAGCCTCAGGACCCGGGGCGCCGTGATCAACTCTTATACCCCCTGCAAATCGTGGGCTTGGAGACCCGCACAGGCAGAGAATATCCCCCTCCTCGCAGCCCTCTACCCATTGGCCTTAACACCATTGACCTCTGAACTCTGTCAGCAGAGACTGTAAGTGCTCATTTTCCTCAAGTCAGAAACAGAATGATTTTGCAATGATGACGGTGTATTTCTCAGGTGTTGAACCTTTAGCTCTAAAGCCAACACTTGATGCAAAGATGTCTTACTGTCAACATTAACCTCAAAAAAAAAAATAAATAAAAATCACCCCAGAAGCTCTCCAAGTGTGGTCCCTGTTGTGCTTGCTCCCGTAGCACAAGGCAGCACAGAGGTGACACTAAACAGTTGTGCTGTGGTTCACTCTTGGATTTGGGAGCCAGGCTCCCGGCTTTCTTCTTGCCGCCGGCTGCCCTCACCAGCTGGTGGTCTCTTTGCTCTCATGCTCCTTTCTAAGAGGGAGGACGGCCATCCCCGATTTCTGCGGGTCTCCGTGAGCACTGAGTTAATGGTTTAAGTAAAGCCCTGGAACATGATACGTAAGCACTTCCCTTATCGCTTCATGAGGTGGTTGGATGTTCTCCCATCCTCCGCCTCTAAGATGATTATCAAATTCCACACAGGATTAGAAGCAGATCTGTACAGTGGCACTGTTAGCGTCTAGTGTCCGCACCCGCCCGCACAGCTGACTTCATTCCGCTTTAGTTTTGTGCGCCATCATCTACACACATTCATGGTGTTTTGTGAGACCGAAAGGACGCGGCGGAATCATAATGTCCTTTAAACCCCCTGGGTAGTGGAGTCAGCACGTGAGTTTAAAGCACGAGGACGGGGTCGGGGCAGGATGGGCTCTCCATCCCCTCCGCCCTGGGTAGACCACTCGGGCCCATGTGCTGGCTGCCCAAGGCAACGCCTAACCGTCCACAGGTCCTGGGTGGGGGCTTTGCTGGCCTCTGCAGGCGCCTGGACTCGGGGGCTTCTCCGTGGCCCGTGGCCCCTGGCCCCGTAGTGATAAGGAGTGTTGGGTTCTTGCTGATTCTCAGTTGCCAGGCCAGCAGCTGGGACTGCCGTTTCCTTCCAAAGAGCCGTCGGAGCTGAGCAGGGAGCAGAGTCACCTGCTTCTCCCCCACAGACAGACCCGGGACCCAGAGGGTACGGCACTCCACGGCTGCAGCAGCAGGGGCAGGGCTGGGACTCGTGCCTCTGGGTTTCAGCATCTCAGTGATGGACTCACACGTGCTTCAGAAGGACACGTTCTATGGGGCTTGACTTGGCTTAAATGTCTGCACTTCTCCTTTGTAGAGTAACGCTGAGCAATCCAGGCAGAAGGACCGGCAGGGTCACGATCGCCATATGGCAGCCCTCGGTGTAGCCATCGATCGGGCAAACCTCCTCGGGGCAGACACCAGCGGGTGAAGGGTTGTGAGGGCCCAAGGTTATTCCCCGTCACCCCTCAGGGGACCCGTTAATCACCTCGTGAGAAGGTCCCCAAGAGCGGAGACACTGTCAGCACCACTTCAGCCAACGGGTCACGCTCGGTGTCACCGACATCGGGACAGGCTGACGTCCTGCGTCCCCTGATGTGAAGCAGTGGGAAGGGTCATCCTGCCCCCAGATGCTCGGTCCGACGCTCCCCACGAGGAAAGTCAAGGGACATTTTGCAAAACTTTGGTCTGGACTGTGAAACATGCATGCAGTAAAAGCAGTAACAAGAGCGGGGACTGTTCCGGATCAGAGGGGACTGAGGGGATACGGTGACTAAATGGATGCTGTCCTTTCCTTGACGGGAAAGAAGCCTCACTCTGAAGGAGACCGTGGGGACGCTGGGGACATTGGACGGTGGACCAGGCACCAGGTGATGATTGAAGCCATGTCAGATTTCTGATCGTGATGGTGGGATGGTGATTATGTAGAAGGCGGTCTTTATTTTTAGATGGTCCCTGTTAAAGAATGTAGAGGTGGAGTGTCGTGATGTACTTTCCGATGGTTCAGCAACAAGGCGTGTGTGTGTGTGTGTGTGTGTGTGTGTGTGTGTGTCTGGAGTGTGAGATGCCAGTTAAAGCAAATGTGGCAGAACGGTAGGAGGTGGGAATCTAGGTGCACTGTTTCTAGCAAATGTTCTGTGGGCGTGACTCTTGCAATGCAAAGTTTGGAGAGGAGGGTCCCGGTTTAGGGAAATTCCGGTTCTTGCCGTTCTCTCTTGAGAGACCCCACTGAACTACTTCTGGACACGGAGAACTCGGCTCCTCAGCAACCTGAGTACCACGGAGCTCACGTCCACCATCCTGGTGGGCGCTCTTCTCTTTGGTTGTCCGTTGGCCAGAGGCCTCACGTCCACTCGAGAATTCTCCCAAGTCCCTCCGGCGCTCTCACCCCTGTCACCAGGGGCAGCATCATTCATGAGGTTCAGGTTTCCTTTGCTTGGTGTTTTCAGTGTCTCATTGCTGCTCCCCGATGGTCAGCGAGGACACAGCTCTGACGGGATGGATGAGGATAGACCCCAGAGCGAGCAGGGCACCATGTTTGAGTGGGAACTCATTAGAAAAGTAGTTCATTTACTAGGGAATATTTGCAGTTAAATTTTTTTTTAACTTCCCTATACAACTTGGTTTAACTGTGGGCCCCTTGTACTCGGAGTGGCCTCTTCCTGAGGCCCCTTTTCTTACCCCATGTGTGCTAACTTCTCTTGCTTGAGGACCAGAGCTCATCTCTCCACACGCTTGGGTGTTTTGCTTGAAGATTTCAGAGTTCCCAGATCTGCCCCCGAGATCCTGGAATCTTCCATCCTCTCTGGGCTTAATTGAAGGCAGAGATGACCCACAGAGGGGTCGTGGCTCAAATGTGCCGAAATAGGTGAGGCTGCAGGGCTGGACTTTGGGCTGTCAGTTGGGTCCCCCATAGGGGCCAGATGGGTAACTTGGGGGAAGTTAAATGGAGGGGCCGTTTGCAAGGCCATGGTCGGGGTGGGCTCCCCACTAAAAAGGATAGAGTACAGTAACAGGAAAGTTCTCGGAACAAGGAGATGGGGCGTGCTGCTACGGCCCTGGGCTGAAGGCGGCAGGAGAACACAGTTCCCTGTGCAAAGATGGAGGGGTGCGTGCGGGGACCAGACGGGTACTGGGCCCTTAGGTGGGCTGGGGCCAAGTTGGGGTGGCCCCATGGGGACAGCCCTGTGTGGGCCTCACTCTCCTCTCTGACGCCTCTGATTTCCTACTGGTAGTCCCGTTGGCTGAACGCACCCAAAGCAGAGGGCATGGGGCCTGGATGAGGCAGCGTGGGGCAGGGCTCTGTGCAGAGGAGGGAACGGGCCATAACGCTGCAGCCCCCGCCCCTTGGCTGTCTCCTTTGCCCCGTTCCCTCCTTGCATCTAGAATGAGCTGGTTTTCCAACCCGAAAAGACCCCCAAGCCCTGGTATGATCGGCTCCAAAGTGACAGATAATCCAACCTCCAAGTGTTACTGCTCCCTAGAAAATAGGTTAAAAACAAAAAAATCAAACCTGGGTCAGATTTATGAAACCAAAGCAAAACTCTTAGTACAGCTGGAGGTACCAGAGAGATTAAATGAAGTGGTAAAAAAAAAAAAACAAAAAAAAACCCTCTTTTTATTATGAAAAAATTTGAACATCTGTAAAAACAGAGAGACGGTCATCACCGGGCTATGATCAGGACAATCCATGGCCGACGGTCATCACCGGGTGTGACCAGGACAATCCACAGCCGTTTGGGCTTCCTCTGTACACCCGGCCTCACCAGTTATTTGGAGGCAATCTCTGACATCATGTAGTTTCATCTGTAAATATTTAGTCTCTATTTTTAAAAGATAAAGACTCTTTAAAAACTACAGAGTAAACTCCCGCCGTTATCGCATCTCAAAAGTAAACAGTAATTTCTTAGTTCTTCTGGTGTCTCGTCGTTGTCGACTTGGGTGGGTCGTGTCGAAAGCGGTGGGCTCCTCCTGGCCCGGCGACCCTGGACCCCCAGCGGGGCCTCTCCGCAGGGCGAACCCAGCCAGGAGGCAGGGCCTCACTGGCTGCACGAGAAGTGAGTCACTGGAGAGCATCCGTGTAAACCCGTCCATATTGGGAAATCACACGTTTCTGGATTAAAAATGCTTCTGAGGATGCAGTGTAGACCGTCAGCCTTACCGTGATTTGGTGAGTCTGGTATCAATTCCTGCCCTCAAAGGCGGTGTTTCCCAGACTACATCTGGCTGAATCCACGTGTTCCCGGGGTGGAATCCAGGAATCCACTCTGGATTTGCATTCTGTCTGTTGAGAGAAGGTTCTCCATGTGTTTTATATTTTTTCCAATATGTTCCATATTGTCTGCCTGTGAGAAGATTCATTCATTCAACACATGTTAATTGAAAACGTACCATGTGTCAGGCCTGGTTCTGGGAGCTGGGAGAGCAATGAACAGAATGGGTAAGAATGCGGCCCTGATGGAGCTTACCTCCCAGTGGGAGAGGACAGCTGACTGGATGAACTATTAGAAAACGTACACGGAGGGGGAGGAGGGGTGTGTGACAAATGTTGCTGTATTTTTAGAGTTTTATGCCCAGGGTTGTGATTTTATTGTTGGCTAATATTGGAGTCCTAATTTTTGCTAGAAAAATGACTTCTAGCTTGCTTGCTGGAATTGCGTACGTGATGAGTGCACGGAGTCCTGCGGAGGGAAGCGTGGGCTGTGAGGTCTTGGCAAGGGTGGGCGCAGAGCATCTCAGCTCCCTGGAATCATGGGCAGAGAGGTCGTCCACCTGGGAAGCCCCATCGTTCTGTGAGCGAGCTGGCCTCTGTGTCACCGGGGACCACATCCTTCTGTCTTTGGGTCTGGTTTGGTCCCTGGTGACATCAAGCCAGTCTTAGGTTTCCACGGCAGGGGCTGAACCCCATGCATTTTCAGTGGGGGTGATAGCACCTCTGTGGGGTGAAGATTGGTTTTGGGGGCAAGGAGTCTGAGCTATTACAGTGGTTGTGACTCTGCAGAGTTGTATAGAGCATGTTTTATGTACGTAAGCAGATTTATTGTATCTCTGTGGCACTAAAATCTCACGGGATGGGCGGGGTGTTGGTGGCTTAATGGCAGGGTGTTAGGACAAAAATGTCTAATAAGACTCTTGAGGGGGTGATGAGGAAAGCAGTGGTTGAGAAACACTGAAGTAGCGTGCTGCTTTCTTTTCAGTGTCTTTTGGGTTTTTTTTGATGTGTGTGACTTATTCTGTGTGTGTCTTCTCGTTCTGGGCTTGCACCAGTGACATTTTCCCAGAGAAGAGCAATCAGACAGAAAATCAGCCATGTTCTCTGAGCTTCCAGCAGCCCCTCAAGATTCCAACCTCGGTGATATTCAGACACGAGGAATCCATGCCTCTGTTTTGCTACAGACCCGGGTCCTTGGTGATCTTCTGTTGGAAAGACCCTCTTGCAGGGTCTTTCCATGAAGACAGGGCTGGGGTTTTAAATCTTTACAGCGATATTTTTTTAAACATCTCATATTGACAATTCCAGGAACGGTTCTTTGTGCTCCTGGGGACCTGCTCTTTTTTAGGGACACGTATAAGGACCCTGTGTGCAGAGCCGGTTGCGGTGTGTGAAGGGGGACGGTTGCAGGAGCTGCATGGGTCCCGCGGGCTCCAGTCCAGGTCGACAGCTTTGAGGCTAGTTAGTAGGCGCAAGTAGTTGAGGGAGGAGGAAGAAGATGGTGCCTCCAGCTCCCAGGGGTCGGCTCGACGTTACGAAGATAGTCCTGTGGGCATAAACGCACATGGGGGCAGAATCCCCAGTCGGGCTTTGGAGAGTGAATAGGAGACACGCAACGTCCAGATTGGGCAAGAGACCAGCAGGCGACTGGGCGGCCCGAGCGCGGGCCGGATGACTCCACACCGAAAGCCTCCTAGTGTAGCTGTGTCTGAAATTCAGAGTCAGGCAACAGACATCTGCTGATCACCTACCACACGCCAGGCGGGGCGAGGGCTCGAGCAGACACCAAGAACACAACATTCAGATCGGTGTGCGTTCTGGGATTCATTCAGGCACCGCAAGGGGCAGGCCCTGAACCTGAACACCTTCTTAGATCTTGCACCCCAGGTTCCTTGCTTGCCTAGCCCTAGTCCTGGCCCTGAATATCATTTCAGCCTCATAACTCCATGAGACAAGTACTGTGTATACCAGTCAGGATTCTTTTGATTGGGTTGTAAGTGACAGAAACCCCAGTGTAAGCTGTATTTTTTTATTTTCTTTTTAATTTATTTTATTATTTTATTTTATTTATTTATTGTTTCTGGCTGCGTTGGGTCTCTGTTGCTGTGCGTGGGCTTTCTCTAGTTGCGGCAAGCGGGGGCTACTCTTCGTTGCGGTGCGCGGGCTTCTCATTGCGGTGGCTTCTCTTGTTGTGGCGCACGGGCTCTGGGCGTGCGGGCTTCAGTAGTTGTGGCATGCGGGCTCAGTAGTTGTGGCTCGTGGGCTCTAGAGAGCAGGCTCAGTAGTTGTGGTGCACGGGCTTAGTTGTTCCGCGGCATGTGGGATCTTCCCGGACCAGGGCTCGAACCCGTGTCCCCTGCATTGGCAGGTGGATTCCTAACCACTGCGCCACCAGGGAAGCCCCGTAAACTGTTTTAAGCAAAAGAGGAGTTTGTTGGATCACATGAGCTGAAAGGTGCACGGGCTGCTCGACCCAGCATCCAGTCGATGTCACTCAGCTCCATCTCTCAGCTCTTCCAGGGGGTGGATCCCCTTCCCAGTCAGTCTCTCTACTTGTGATTGTAAGCCACTTCTGGGACCTCATGCTTCAGGGCTGATGTCTAGCAGAGAGAAGTGAGAATCTCTGACCCAGCATTTCCTTCTGAATCTTGTTACTTCTCCTCGGACCTTCTTGGACCATGTGCTCACGTCTGAACAGTCAGCATGGTCTGAGGAATGCAGTGCACTGATGCATTCAGGTCAGGATAGCAGGCTTTACTCTTAGCCAAGGATGGAGTTCCCTCCAAAGCACGTGGGCTGCAAGTGGGGAAGGGGTATCACCTGGAGGGAAGCTGAGGTGCCTTTATCAGGAGAAGGGTGAAGGGTGACAAGACAACAGCTATCTATCACACTACTATTTACCACACCGGTTTATAGTTAAGGCAAACAGTCCCGATAGGTAAGTCACTCGTCCAAGGCCAAGGAAATGGGTGGCTGAGACTCAGGCTCATTGTTTTGACCTTTCTGTTCTTCCCCACATCCTGGGCCAACCCCCTTCTCCTACTAGATTATAGACTCTGTGAGGTCAAGGGCTCCCTCTCACCTTTCGGTACCAGCATCAAGCCCTAAAGAGAGCAGCTCTTCGATAGAAATCAAAGCTCCATCCAAAAACGATTTCAAAAAGTCTCAGACTTAACATTAAATTTTAAACCCAAGGGTTGTTTTCTTTTCCTGTGTGTTTTGTGATGATTTTTCATTTCTTTCCAAGGATTGCTGAGGCAGCAAATTACAAGCACTGCTTGCTGTCTGTGAGCAGCTGTCTGATTTCCCTGGAGGTCTTCCCGACGCTGAAGCTCTCCCAGAATTCCCCTCTCGTCACCGTCCATCTGTGGCACCATTTGGTGAGTTCGAGTGAATCTGTCCTCATTCCTGTTCTTTGATTTCGTTTTGCAGCGAGGAATATTTGTGTGTATGATTGTATGAAGAATCTTAGATGGATTGGGGCTGGCCAGGATTAGCGTTTCCCTCTTCCTAGCATTCGTTTTCTTGGGATTGTTTGTGAACAGCGGTGGAAAATCCCCCCAATGGCACTGGGGTTGGACACACAGTATGGACTTTGGGTAAAAAGGCTTCTAAGAACAGATGTCACTTTCGTAGATGTGTGCGCCACAATCGTGGGTATTGCTGATTTACAATAAATGTCGTTTTTGGAGGAGGGGGATATACGGACTGATTCTCCCTTATCTTGATAATAGCCATTAGTGAGCTGGAGAGCTTGGTTCTCTCTGGGAAACAGTTTAGTGTTTTGAAGAGACTTTTTTTATGCTTTTGGTTTTGAGTGATGAGCTCTTTGTTTTGCCCCATTGTAACCGTAATTCTCTCTGCCTTCAGTTTATCTTTGTCAGTGATAAGAACGACAAATGTATTGGGGACACAGATGTGCACCTGTCCTTTAAAAAGTACGATTTTCCCTGTGTCAGGATCGTGTGCTGTGATACAGTGTTGATTCGACACTTGACGGTGTGATTTTTCAAGGAGTTTATTAAAAAATGCAATATATATATATATATATATAAAATTTAGTTTATTGAAGTGTAGTTGATTTACAATGTTTTGTTAATTTCTGCTGTGATCCAGCTATACATATAAAATATATATAGATATAGATACATACATTCTTTTTCATATTCTTTTCCATGATGGTTTATCATGGGCTACTGAATGCAGTTCCCTGTGCTCTACGGTAGGACCTTGTTTATCCATTCTATATGTACAATAATAAGAATTAAATATATGTTTGATTGCTTGAAGTCACACAAAGACGTTTCCCGCCAGGATTTTCTATTTTGTTCCGTTTTATACTGTTCCATCCCATTCCACCAACATTACCTGAAGCCCTACTATGTGCCAGCCTCCGGGTCCGTCCACTTGTGTTTTCGTCCCCTCCTCAGTGAGACGGCCATCGAGGGAAGCCACTGAGTCAGGACACAGTCGCTCTCACTGCAGCTCCCGACTCACCCTGCCCCCCGACCCTCATTCCCCACGAAGGTCGGCCCCTTCCTGGTTCCCTCAGAACCCAGCTCCGCCCAGCCGTCCACACTTTCTGGCCAGTGTTCGTCTGTATTTGTGCTTTCGCAGGCTGACGGTACCACCCGACAGCCGTTGCTCTGTTCTCTCTTTCGTCCTGACCGTTTCGCCGGTTTCTCACGTCCCCCTCGTCATCATTCCCTCCTTCCTCAGGGAAGGACGTTTTCCTTCTCTTCCTCGGGAACCTTCCCTCCCTTCCTCTGCCCCCGCTGTCTGCCTGCTCCATCTCTCTCTCTCACGCCCTTTCCATCCACAGGCAAACTGTCCTGACCTGAGAATGCCCCTCTCACCCTACCTACCTCTCTCCCTCTCTTTTTGAAGATCACAAAACATTTTAAATTGTGGTAAAATACGCATAACATAAAATTGACCTTCTGAACCGTTTTCCATCCTGCAGCTCAGCGACGGAAGTTAAGTACTCACGTTGTTGTGCCTCCATCACCACCCTCCATCTCCAGGACTCTCTTGATCTCGAAAAACTGAAACTCTGTCCCCATTAAACACGAGCTCCCGCTCCGTCTTCAGCCCCGCCCCCCGGCACCCCCCCTTCTCCCTTCTGTCTTTATGACTTTGGCTACTCTGGGAGCCTCGTGTAAATAGAGTCATAGAGGGTTTGTCCTTTTGTGTCTGGTTTGTTCCACTGAGCATCAAGCCCTCAAGGTCCATCCGTGTTGTAGCAAATGTCAAAAAGTCCTCCTTTTTTGTGGGGGGGGGGCAGTGCCATGCGGCATGTGGGATCTTAGTTCCCCGACTAGGGATTGAACCTGCGCACCTGCAGAGGAAGCGCAGAGTCTCAACCACTGGACCGCCTGGGAAGTCCCAGAATGTCCTCCTTTTTAAGGCTGGATCATATTCTATGGTGTGGATGGACGACATACATTTTGTTTATCCAGGCATCCGTCAATGGGCACTTGGGTTGCTCCCACCTTTAGGCTATTGTGAATAATGCTGCCATGAATGTGGGTGTGCAAGCGTCTCTCCAAGACCCTGCTTTTGGTCCTTTTAGGTGTGTGCGTGCAGAAGTGGCATCGCTGGTTCCCAAGTTCCAGAGATCTTATGTGACGTCCACCTCCCTTCCCTTCTTCAAACTATTTAAAGTCGATTTTTACTATCTCCACTTTCCATACACATTTTCGAACTGCAAAAATGGTCTCACACGTCTCCAGAGACCCCTGCTCACCTGGGCTCCGTCAAGGCCCGTGCCCCGCCGCAGCCTCTGACGCCCGGGCTTGCAGTCCACGCCCTGCAGGTGCCGCCCTTTCCCTGGTATCAGCTCCACCTCTGCTGCACCACCTGCTATAACTCCCTAACACAGGTGTTCCTTCAGCCCCTCTGCATGAACGTTTACTTCTCTGAATTCATGGGGATGCCGTGATTTCAGCCATCACCTCCGGGCAGATGTTCCCGATGACACAAAACCCACCTCTTCCCTCGGCCTCGCTCCTGTTTCCGGGCAGGTTTCTCGGCTCCAGGTGTGCAGGTGGGCACGTTACCCCCGAGCCCGCACGTCCTCTGTGTCTGTCCTCTGTCACCACATCGCCTTCTCTCCGCTCTGAGCCTGGCACCCTGGCGCCCTCCTGGGTCCTGGTCCCTGCGCAGGACCAGCTGTGACCCTATTTTCAGAGCATCCCTCGCACCTGCTCTGCCCCGCCATCCCTTCCCTGGTTCTGCCTGAGCTAGAAGCTTCCTGACTGTTCTCCCTGCTTCATTCTCCCCGAGTTCCAGGCTTATCTTCCAGAAACACATGCCAGATGGCCTTACTCACCTATTTAAAATCTTTCGGTGACTAAGGTTTCCCTGAAGACACATTTCAACTCCAGGCCTCACGGTTGGTCTCTAGCAGACCTTTCCAGTCTGACTTTCTGCTTGAATGTCTGTCTGGAGGAATGGAAATGCTCGCTCTCCCCTGAAGTCCAGGCCTGGTGGGCCTCCACCCTTGCATGTGCCTCTCCCTTTGTCTGGAAGGCCTTCTTTCCACGTCTCTGAGGTCAGTCCCACCTCCTCCATGAAGCCCTCTCTGATGTCCCCAGGGAAGGGCCACGTTTCCCTCCAGGCCGTCTTTGCACTGCGTCAGTACCACCTCCAAGGACCGTATGTTATTATTTATGCAAATCGATCATCTCTTAAGCCAGCCTGTGCGTTTCTGGAGGAGCTGCCCTGGACCCTGTTTGGAATCACTGGTTCCTTCCTCACGATGCCCGGCATTGAGCGTTGGCTCACAGCAGCAGCTCAGTAAATGGCTGTCGAGGAAATGCTGAGCTCGGAGTCAACAGCACTGTAGAGTAGCCTCGTCAGGAGCTGTGTTGTTCCTTGTGTGTGTTTGTGTGGCTCCTCTTTCATGGAGAGATGCTCGTCCCCGGGCAGAGGCTCTTCCCTTGCTGCCATGGTGTGGACGCAGCTAACTCGGCAGGAATGAGCTCGGCGGGCTCAGCCTGTGTTGGAAATTTGATCCTGGCGTGAAGCAGCGGCATTTTTAGTGCTTCCAGTGTTGGGGGTCTTATAACGTGGCATCGAGATATGCAAGTCTGTAACCCAAGTGTGTAAAAGCAGAGAAGCCTTGCTCTGAACGACTCTGGAAGCGATGTGTGTTTGAGGCTGAAGTGGCCCTAGGGAAGGGGGCTGTGAGTCACGGTGGTCGCTGGGGACCAGGCTGTGCTGGGGCTGTGGGTTGTGCTGGGGAGTGGGGGGCTTGGGACCAGGGCCTGCAGCTGAGGCGCGAGGCTGAGCGGGCAGGGGAGGGAGGGGCGCGTGGCCTGAATGCAGGACTTCCCGGCGTCCAGACCCTCAGTGAGTTCACGGGGCGGGGATGTGTCCGTGCGTGCACACACACACCCAGGACATGCGCTGACACACAAATACACGCACATGCAGACCTAGCACACACACAGACACACACACACACCCAGGACACACATAGACCTGGCACACACACACAGACATACAGACACACACACCTAGGACACGCATAGACCCGGCACAGACACACAGACACACACACCCAGGACACACATAGACCCGACACACACACACAGCCACACACACACCCACACCCACCCTCCTTGTTAGATCAGGCTGGTGTGAACCTGGAGTTTGAAGAGCAGGGCTGATTTTGTTTTGTTTATCAGGGTTCCCTCCCTCCCTCCCAGCCCCTTTCTGAGTAGGGCCATCTCCAGGGCCCCCTACCTTCAGGACCTCACCACCAGCCAATGTCTTTTGGGATGTTCTGCCATAAAGATCCTTACATTAAAAAAAATGTTCTCAGTATTTTCTTAGGAAACCAACTCGAGCCGGTTACTGGTACAATGAAATAAACAAGCCAGAGCCCACTGCCCTGATCTCCAGGGGCTTCGCTTTGAGCCCCCGGCGCTCTGTGCTGTCTGGGTGGCACCCGGCTGACAGACGGTGGCGGCCCGTGTAGCCGGGGCTTCTGCTCCATGTCGTCTCCGGAATCTCTGTGTCGGGCATGCCTGGGGCCCAGCGTGTGTGTCCTCAAAGCCTGTGTTCAAACCCATCACAGTGTTTTGCTTCGTTTATGTCCCTTGCTTCCCAAACCATCAGACTGTCCAGATTCCGACCCTGTCCTTCGGCCGCCCCCAGTCGTGCTGATTTGCAGGAGGTCCCTGCTGCTCTGCCGAGTGTCCCGGCCGGTGTGGGGAGCCTGCTGGGCTGCAGCCTTTCCCAGCTCAGGGCCCTTGGCCGGGCAGCTGGCACGAACCCGTGTCCCCTGCATCGGCAGGCGGACTCTCAACCACTGCGCCACCAGGGAAGCCCCGAGGCTTTTTTTATATCTTTCCTTCTCCAAAGCTGGCTCTCATGATTCTCAGTATTTTTACTTATTGGTAAAATAAAATATATTACACATACAGAGTAGTTCAGGATTGCTAACCCATACCCCCGTGGGACACAAATGTACTGACTAGAGGACAATATTTGTTCATGTTCTCTTTGCCATTAGCTTACACTATACAGTTGAAATTCTGTTTTACAAAGTTACCTAGGTTGGTTCCTTTCTTCTCCCTTCCCTTCAGAGTGGGTTAATCGTTTGTGATACAGTTAGATTCGTCTGTGGTTGTGTGTATTCAGTGATGGATGTGCCCCATTCTGGTCAATTTTAGTTATTGATTTATTTGGGGTGGGGGTATTCGAAATGTAACCATAGTCCTAAGGGTCAGATCTACACAAGCAGGTGCACTCAGAGGCATGGCACCCCACCCTGTCCTGCTCCATCCTCTGTTCTTTGCACTCCATCCCCAGCCATGCCCTCTAGGTAAGCAGTTCTCTTAGTTTCTGGTTTATCCTTTCTGTGTTTCGTTTGCACTGAACAAATAGGTGCATGTACATTTTCTTATATCTCCTTTCTTCCATGAAGGGTAGAGTGCTATAAAAACCCTTTTGTGGGCTTCCCTGGTGGCGCAGTGGTTGAGAGTCCGCCTGCCGATGCAGGGGACGCAGGTTCGTGCCCCGGTCCGGGAAGATCCCACATGCCGCGGAGCGGCTGGGCCTGGGAGCCATGGCCGCTGAGCCTGCGCGTCCGGAACCTGTGCTCCGCAACGGGAGAGGCCACAGCAGTGAGAGGCCCGTGTACCGCAAAAAAACCCAAAAAAACTCCACCCTTTTGAACTTTGCAGTTGTTCACTCCACAGTCTACCCTGGAAATCACTCTAAAGCAGTTCACAGAGATCGTCCACATCCTTTCTCTTTTTTACAGCTGCCTAGCACTCTGCTGTGTGGATTTATTCAACCGTCATGTGGTTGTCAACTCCCCTCCTGCACGTGGGCACTTGAGTTGGTTCCAGTATTTTGCCAGCAATTTGTTGGAGTGAATGACATTGTTTGCCTGTATTTTCCCGTTGTGAGAGGTATAGCCTCTCTTCTATGCTCTTGCAAAAGTGTGTGTCTACTTGCAAATGGACCCCTCTCCCCAGGCTGCTCTCTCGCGCCTCTGCTTTGGCCTCTAGCGGTTCAGGGAGCAATGGAGTGACAAATAGCAGAGAGAACAGGAAGAGCTCCGTCTCTGCACATGAGGTCACTGTGCGAATGGGTGCTGCCAGCCAGATTCCTTCCCCTCTGCTGCTCTTGTGAGCTGTGTGTGTGTGTTTAATTCATTTCTGAAGATGCAGCATTATGAGCTGTCAACCACAGACAATAATAATCGTCCAGATGCCCCAGAAGAATAGCAGTACATGGGGAGAAGCATTCCCGGAACTCGCTGCCCCCAAGTGACAGTGCGTTCTTGGGCCCCAGCACAGGGGCCCCGGGAAGGCGTGGGCAGGAAGCAGGTGCAGACGCCTCCTCCTGAGCTGTGCTGTGTGACCTGGGTCACGGCTGGAGGGAGGCGGGGGATGGCTTCGAGTGCTGCCGGAAGCCACTGGGCTCCGGGGGTGGCTGGAGAAGCAGCAGCAGGCGAAACTGAGCGTTGCTATGCTTTTTGAAAACACAGTTCTTTTTTCTTTAAGAACACCACCCTTCCAGACTCCAGCAGCGAAGGAGAGACGTTTGGATAAGCATCCCTTTGTTCTGGAAGGCTCTGGGCAGGGGCTCCCTGGGGCACCGTCTTTCACTGGTCCTTGACACCTTCTTGTCACTGGAGTAGTTCAGAAGATGGTGTGGGCTAGGGGTGGGGAGTGGTGAGAGTGGGGCAGGGGCGGCAGGGGGTCAATCCTTCGCAAATCCTTCTCACTTTCCGGCTGTAGCTTGAATTCCGGCTTGGGCTGGCCTCAGGCAGCTGCTGGGCGTTTTGTACAAGTTTACATTTTTTCCTTCTCTGAAGTCAGGAAGGTGCTAGTTTGGAAACCAGAGAAAAAGAAAGGGTGGATTAGAATGCAATCTCTGTTCTAATGGTGGGTTACTGTAGTTATTTTTAAAAAAGAAAGTCTTTGAGTGAAGGCTTGTCGTCCTGAGGAGAGGCGGAGAGGAAATTTTATCAAACCAACCGAGGACAGTAATTGCGGCTTGTCTCAGCCGAGCGTTCTCTAGGGTTTTGGGGGTTTTTCTTCTGAAGGTTGCTTTTGCATTTCTGAGGACGTTTTTGGAGGCATGCTCTTTTGAGTTAAAATGATTTGTGCGATGGGAAACTATGTTTGCGGAAGCCCGTGCCAGTGGGCAGGGGCGGGGCGAGAGGGGCTCAGAGGACACGTGGGGACGGTCCCGTCATCGTCGAGGGGTGCGTGGCTCGGAGCCGCTGCACTTTAGCCCGGCAGCGGGGCCCCGGCTGACGCGGCGTCTTTTCCTGGCACAGAGCGGGGACTCCCTGGGGTTTCTGAGGGACAGTGGCTGCACGCCGGTCCCCAGGCCTGTCCTGGGGGTCCTAGGGGGGACACTAGGTTAAACCCAAGCATGAGGGTGGCCCACCAGAGGTGCTGGGCTTGCATTTCTGGGACACCACGTGGTCATGTCATCAGTCCATTTCCGAGGACATCGGGTCCCATCAGTTAGTCCAGACGGTCAGGCTGCAGAGGGCGAGTTGGATGTGGACTTTCGTGAGCCCAGCCTGTCCTCTGACCCTGGGCACCGTGAGACGACAGAGGGGGCCATGCTGAGGGGCCTGGGGTGGATGGGGGGACCCGTCTGGGGCCCAGTCTCACCCTGGGGCCTGTCCCTATCCCCCCACTCCCCAAGCTTTGCTGAGCTTTGCCTTCCGAGCCGGACAGATTTCTTCTCCCAAAAAGCCTGTTTAATGTCTCGGGGGCACCTTGGTCCCTGAGTCAGCACACGCGTTTCATCGGCCAAGGTGTTTGAATAGAGAACCGTCGGGGTGGACTCCAGGTGGCTCCTGAGTGACCCCGAGCCTCTGGCCTTAACGTCCCCACTGGACAGAACTGCGGCTCAGACACATGCAGGCACTTGGCCTTTGAAGTTTCTTTTCCTTTGGGCGCTTGACCTCCCGACTGAGATGCTCCCGGCTTCCTCTGCGCCGCGTTACCTTGAGATTCATCTCGGGCAGGGCTTCTTACCTGCAGCACTATTTGTGTGCTTGTTGGCCGTCCTGCTATACCTTTTCGTGTGTACTCTTCAGGTCTTTTGCCTACATTTGTATTGGGACGCCTGCTTTCTTTTTCTCACGGATTTTTTTAGGGGTTCTTTATATAGTTTGGGTATGAGCCACTTGTTGGATATATGCACTGCAAATATCCTTTCCGATGGGGTCTTGCCTTTTTACTCTTGGGCTGCCTCCTGGAGTTTTAAGTTTCAACGTGGTCGACTTCATCAAGCTGTCCTTTTATGCTTCGGGCTTTTGTGTCCTGGTCCAGGAATGTTGCCCCACCCAAGCTCATGAAGATAGTCCCCCGAGCTCCCTGAAAGCTTTATTGTTTTCTCCCTCACCTTTGGATCACGTCCTTCTATAATTGTTTCTGTGTGTGCTATGAAGTGGAGGTCAAGATTTATTTATTTTTCCCAGGTGAATAGCTAATTTACCTCGCTCTGTTTGTAGAAAAGATAACATCCCCTCCCCCTCCCTTTACACTGCAGTGTCACTTTTGTCATAAATCAGTTCACTGTTTACGTGCGATTCTGTTTCTGGACTCTGCTCCTATCTGTTTATTCTGGTGCCAATTCCTGGCTCTCCAAACTGCTGCAGATCTCTAATAGGTCCTGAGAGGGGCTCAGACCCCCCCAGCTTGGTTCTCCCAGGCTGCCTTGGCTACTTTGGGTGAGATACACATTTTAACGTTTGATACACATTGACACACACCTTTGATACACATAATGCCCTTCCGAAAGCTTGTAAGAGTTTACATTTTCCCCAAGCGGCCCCGATTTCCCCACATCATTGCAAACTCTGGTGGCAAGATGTCTCCTGGTAATGTTATTGTTGTGTTTTTATTTGCATTTCTTTGATTATGAGTGAGGCTAGACACGTTTTCCTATTGAATTGGCCATTTGCATTTTTATTGCTTATATCCTTTGACTTCTAAGGGCCATGTGCCTATCACAGCATTAGCTCATTGTCTGTTACGTTTCATTTTGACTGTTTTGGTCATGTGCAAGTTAAATGTTTTTATATTATCCAGTGTAGCCACCTTTTCTCCAGAAGAAGGCTGTGTTAGCTTCCTATCGCTGTTGTAACAAATCACCACAAACGGGAGGGTTTAAAACGACACAGCTTTATCATCTGAAT
This sequence comes from Delphinapterus leucas, assembly GCF_059928025.1. NCBI lineage: Eukaryota > Metazoa > Chordata > Mammalia > Artiodactyla > Monodontidae > Delphinapterus > Delphinapterus leucas. Next base: position 1,631,103 of record NC_143142.1, on the reverse strand, counting down.
GCTCTGGAGGTCACGTCTCCAGCCTCCGTCTCCTCAGGCAGGAGTCAAGGTGCCAGCGGCTCTGCATTCCTTCTGGAGGCTCCAAGGAGCTCTGTGTCCTTGCATCTTCCAAAGAGCCTGCCACTCCTTGGCTTATCTCTCCCTCTGCCTGCACTGCCTCTTCAAACCTCTCTCTTTGACCTCTGCTTCTGAGGTTACCTCTCCTCTGCCTCTGCCTCTCCTGCCTCCCTCTCACAAGGACTCTGGTTGATCACACTGGGTCCTTGCGGAACAGCCAGGATAATCTCCCCATCTCGGGAGCTTTAACTTCACCCCACCTGCAAAGCCCCTTTCCCTCGTAAAGTAACACTCACAGGTTCTGGGGATTGGGATGGGATCTCTCTGGGCGAGGGGGTGTCGTTTTGTCTACCGCAGAGGGTAGCGTAGGAGTCTATAGGAAGCCCCTTCCAGGTCAGTAGGGCTACTGAAACCCTCGGGGAGGGTGGCCAGGTTTCTGAGTGTGACAGCCACCACTGCGGGGTGGCAGATTTCCCCTCTAAGGCGTGAGATTTCTGTGCCCAGACCTTTCACTCTGACTGATGTGATGGAACACGGAGGCAGATACATGGTCGCTGCGCCCCATCGCCCCTCCACAGAGGAGCCTGCTCAGCTGTGTGTCAGGGCCGGCGTGGAGGACGTCAGCCTGAATCCTAGAAACAGTGGTCTTTCCGCTTCCAGGGGACAGCGAAAGTGCTCTCCACCGCTTTTATGGCCAAACATGGATGCCGGATAATTCAGTGCGTAGCAACTACCGTGTTTCCCAAGTACACTGAAAAGAAGCAGGAGACCAGTAATCTAATACTCGTGTAAAAGCCCATCACTTAACTAGCCAGTTTGCCAAACACAGAGCACCTATTGTGTGCAAGGGAAGCCTGTCCAGCCGACAGTGTGGTCCTGGGCGTGACTGTGGGTACCAGGTGCCTCTCATCACTCAGCATGTCTTAACCACACAGCATCCTCCCGTGGGGCGTTCCAGGTACACCCGGGCAGAGGAGATACCGCTTCTCACTCTGTGTTTTTGAAATCGCCACACGGACACCGTGGGAATGAGGGTCGGGCAAAGCCTTGGTCCCATTGTCTGTAGCTCCAGTTAAACGCAGACGGAGAGGGCCTCAGGCTGCCCAGACGGCCTGCTTGAACTCCCCACCTTAGTTTACGGCTGCTCCTTGGAGATCACTGCTGAGGTTCAGTGTCTCGGGCTGGTTTGTGTCTTTCCAGCCCTCTCTCCTGGGCCGGCCCACGTCCCTTCCTGAAGACGCGCTGGGCTGAGGACTCTGAGAGCGGAACCAGCTCTGGTGGGGGAGGCGAGAGGGCAGCTGATGGCCCGGCTCAGCTGAGACTCTGGGCCGTCCTCCTGTTCCTTCCCTTCAGGCCTGGCTGACTTTCTTCCAGGATCTGAGTCTGTGGGTCCTGGTGGATTTTGTGGGGTTGATGGAAACTCTGGGACTTAGCTGGACTGTACCTACCTTTTGACCCATTATTGGGATGACTAGGTCCACACCTCGAGACACCATATGGTCACCTCACACACCTGTGCTTTTCACTTAATCACCCCACCCCGTCCCCGCCCGTGACACCAGCTTCCATGCTGCCAGTGTGCAGATTCATTCTCGTGCTTATCTTTTCCAAAAGGTTGGGTCTTAGCAAACACTAGCCCTCCACCCTTAATTCAGTCCCTGTCTTAAATGAGGTCATTGGTTTCAGGGGACCTATTTCCTTTCTCTGCCATTGGCCTTTACTGGACCACCCAGGTCCACCACACAGAGCTCCGAGACTCCGCAGCTCGTGATGGGGCACACGGGTGCCAGCCACCTGTCTCCCCAGAGACCTCGGGCTCCTTAGGCAAGATGACCTACCTTCCCTCCGGGGACCAGCTCTGCGTGCCAAACACTGGGTGGCTTTTGCTGCAGCTCAAAAACCCCCCAAGATGCCGTCAGCCCCACCTCCCAAATCTGGGGTGTCTACCTGCTGTTCAAGTGACTCCTCTGTGAATTGCCACCTGGGCAGCATGCCTTTGAAATAACCCCAGGCTGGCCTCCTTCCTCATGCAGATTCCTACCCACCCCTTTTTCTTTTGGCCGCGCTGTGGCACGCGGGCTCTTAGCTCCCCGACCAGGGATCGAACCCGCACCCCCTGCATTGGGAGCGCGGAGTCCTAACCCACTGGACCGCCGGGGAGTCCCATGATTCCGACCCCTTCGACCCTCAGAGAGAAGAGGTGATGTTTCCATGCAGACGCGGCCCTTAGCCCTGCAGACACAAGCCACGAGAGCTTTCCCCAAGGAGTCAGCACAAGCTCGCAACCTCTCGCCCGAAGGGTGCATATCAGCTCCAGCCTTGCCCCCTGCCACCGGGCTGCTTCTCCCATACTAGCTGGAGCAGCCCTTCTGCCTGGGGTCCCGGTCGAGCTCACGAGCTGCCTCTCTTCAAAGACAATCTCGCAAATCCACCCTTTATTGTTCAGCTTGTAGCTCCTCTTAGACCCTCCCCGTGGACGAGTCACCTAATGGATTTTGACACTGAAAATTCAGCTCTGTGGTAGGTTTCACAACTCAGTTTGGTTTCCTGAAAATATATGCGTTGTGTCAGTTGAAGCCTCCAGTCATCATTCTGTGACCTTTGTGATGAAGAGTGGCAGCGGGCAGCTTATTAGGGGCGCGTGGGAGGTCCGACCGCGCATCTGCCGGTGCCCCTGGAGGGTGGCAGCCAGCAGAGTGGTGACCCTGCAGCTCCAGTCACACCTTGTCGGGTTTCCACTAGTGAGCTCCCTCCTTCGTCCCCCTGTCCCGAGAGGGTTCTGTTTATCGGAGAAACGCTGAGACTGTCCCAGCGGCCACTCCGTTAGTCTGGTTCCTCTTCTCCCCCGTGAAATAAAACTGTCATTAACACCCGTTCCCGAAGCTCTTGATGATTCTGTGGTTTGCGCAGAGCTGCCTGCATTTTCCACTCTCGGCCACGCAGCAGCCGAGCTGGCGATGCCAAGTTTTCTGTTCTGTGCGAGCGGGCTGTTGGGTGGGGCCCCTGTGAGCCCGTCCAGATGGGGCTGGGCTGTGGTTTTGAGCAGCGCCGAGGCAGGGGTTGGGGGGCAGGGTGGGGGGGAGGAGTCTGAGGAGGCAGAGGTCTCCCAAGCTGGCCATGGCCTGGGCTGCTTTCATCCTGGTAGGGAATCCTGCAAACGGTGATGCAGACCTTCATTCATTCATCCGGCAGACATTGACTCGGCCCCACGCCCGTGCTCTGCACCGTTGTGGACTCTGGGACCGCCGATGAGCAGGACAGACTTGTCCGCACGTGGCGTTCTCTCCCCCGCTGGGAGGGTGGGCGTGCAGTATTGGTTTATCGATCCCTTCTCCTCTGAGGTCAGCCCGGATGCGTGGACTTGTTGTTTGCGGCTGGGCTAGGCTGGGAGAGTGTGTGCGTCGATGAGGGCGTCTAGACAGGCACCTCTTTGATGGGAAAGTGAGCGTTCACCCCTCCTGTCTAGCCAGCGGGAGTTGAGGTGATGGAGGCTTGGGCTGCCTCTCTGCCTGCCGGAGGGAGGACAGCCTGTGGGGTGTGGGTGACCGCGGGAGGGGGAAGGGGCGTGGTCCTAGCCAGGAGCTGGCCCAGCCGCATGGTGCCCCGTGACTGCTTCCACGGCCGCTGCATCTGCTGGGGGCGGGAACGGCTGAGTCATGCTGGGGCCTCGGTGAGGCGGGTGAGGACTGGGGACACACACGGTGTCACGTGATGCTGAAGGAGATTCTGGGCATGTTGCTGACCTGGGGCATTAGCGGCGGAGCACTTGCATCGTGCGCTTGGCAGGACAGAGCCTGCCCTCTGCTGCCCCCTGCTGGCCCCGATGACACCCAGCAGGAGAAAACACGACCAGCCTGCTGGATGGGTTCCCAGCTCACATCCCCAATCATTCCTGCCCCGTCTCCACTCACCGTCCTTGCCTAAGACTGTCATCGCCCCTCTGAGCCACCGTGATGGTCTCTCACCTGCGCTGCCGCTGCCAGGCTTGCCCCGCTACACACAGCGTCCAGGGGAATACAGTCAGCCCCCTGCACCCACGGGTTCCACCGATCTCAGATCAAAAACATTAGAAAAACAAATTCCAGAAAGTTCCCAAAGGCAAAACCTGAGTTTGTTGCGTGCTGGCAACAGTTTGCACAGCACTTACGTTGAATTTACAATTTCATAGCATTTATATTGTATTAGGTATTATAAGTAATCCAGACATGATTTGAGGTATATGGGAGCGTGTGCGTAGCTTACATGCAAATACTACACCATTTTGTGTAGGTGCCTTGAGCGTCTTTGGATTTTGGTGTCTGAGGGGGGTCCTAGAGCCAATCCCTCTCAGATACCGAGGGGTGACTATTCGAAATGTCCATTGAATTGTGCGACTCTTGTGGTTAAAACCCTCGACAGCCTTCTCTGCATTTCGAGCACCATCTAAGTCTACAAAGCCTTGTCTTTTTTTCAGCCTTGTTCCGTGCCACCCTCCTGTTCCCTCTCTGCCTCAGCCACAGGACCTTTGCACGTGCTGCATCTGCCTGCAGCTTAGATCAGCTGTGTGGCCACTCTCTGAGGGGCCTTCCCTGACCCACCTGCGCCCCATTCCTTGGTGGTACTTACACTCGTCACGTGGTCATTGGGTGAATGCTTGTCTTGTCCCCTAAACTGTACCTTTCCTGCATTTTTGCCTCTCGTGTTGTGCGCAGCATGTGTGCGTAGCGGGGTTTTCTGATGGTGAGGATGCTGACCTTGGAAAAGTGAAACGACCTCCTCCACATTTCCTGGTTGGGGAGCGCTGGCTGCAGGTACTGAGTCCAGGTCTGCGAGCCACCAAAGCCGTGCCTTAGAACGCAGCCTGCCCTCCCTGGGAAACAAACGCAGACTTCAGTCAGCGCCTCCGGACTTGTTCTGTGCGTTATGCTGCGACCAAGAAACACGCGCTGCTCAGGGCTCAGCTCTTGTGCATTTAGTTGTTGCTGTGATGTTGATAGCCGGTCCCCAAACATGACGCTCAGTTGATTGCTTTAGGATTGAAGACAGAAACGCTGCGGTGGTCCATCACTTAACGGGCGTGATACTGTTATTCTTTTTTTAAGGAACCAGATTATAACAGTGTTAATGGAAGTCAAAATAAAAGAAGAAAAATGCGCCCATCTTCCTAGATGTAGACCTGTTAATGCCTTACGCTCGTGCATGCATTTTCTACAGCGGGAATCACATGTAAATGAAGTCTTTATTCTCTCAGTTAATTATTTTCAATATATCCGTAAAAGACAAGATGATTGCTTGGAGCTTCATCCACATCAAAACCAATAGAGAGAAAAATTATGCCACTAGTAAGTGTTCTTGTTCTCCTTGTTTATCTACTTAAACCAAAAAATAAGCAAAGCTCTAAAAACAAACCAGTGTCGGGGAAGCATGCTCCAGTTTCCAGCCTGCTCACGTGGGTGCTTGTTTGCACGCGCTCACCATCCGTACGTACGTTCCCGTGGCAGCTGAGGGCTCAGTGACCCGGCACCTGGGCCGACCCTCCCTCCCCGCAGGCCAGGCAGGTCCCGGGCTCAGCCCAGGCAGCATCTTTGCTGTTTTGTTTGGTATCTCAGAGTGGGGGCTGTGCTTGATGGAGAGAGAGGGCATCAGACACAACCCCCCCCTGCATTTTCTAAACTAGACTTGACAAAGCTTCCCGTTTCTTAAGAGAATCTAGAATTTTTAATATGAAAATTTCCAAAAATTTGGAGCACTGTTCAGGGCACATAAAATACGCCTGGAGACAGGGATGGGCCAGCTGCACGACTGCAGTCCCCTCGTGTTGCTCCCAGATAGTTTGCTCTGGAACCATGGAAACACAGCCAGGAGGGGGCTTTCGGGTGAACATGGGAGATGGGGCTCCGTGGGCTCGGACCTCGTCGGGGCTGTAGACAAGGAGGTCCTGAGCAGGTGAGGAACCGGGGTGGGGGGCTCCGCAGGGGTGGTGGCTCCTTTCTGTCCTGAGGGGGATTGAAGGATGCTCAGATGACACTGAGTCAGATGGAGGTGGAAGGGGAGCAGGTCAGCTCAGGCCCTGCCAGGGGTGAGCCTGGTTTCCCAGGACGGTGGACGTCACCTTTGTGTAGCCCCTGTGTGCCCGCCCTCTCCACCGTGATGATGGTGCAAACAGCAGCTCCCAGCTCCTGAGCATTGCCCGGCCCGGCGCTGGCTGGAGCACCTCCCTGACGGCATGAGCCCACCCAGGCTGTCCAGCTGAGAGCACATCCTCTCTCCTCCCCTACTGAGGCCAGACAACGAGGGGCTGGTACTAGAATCTGGGGGCAGGTGTGACAAACTAACGCCCCGGGGAGCCAGCCCGGAAGCGGCCCAGGGGTGAGACCCCTGTCCACTCATCCTCTCCCACCTGTGGGACCTGCTCCTGCCTGCTTAGGGTCAGAGGGGACGGAGGGGCCCACTTTCCTCTAACTCTGTGACAAGAGCGTGGCCCCGGCAACAATGCCTGGGACTGACCCTTGACCTCGGAGTCAGGAGAAACCTGGATGTGAGTGGGGACCCCTCACCCCACTGATGGGGCCGCGGGAGGGGATGCACATCCTGTCTCCCTGGCCTGCTGCATTTTCTCAGAGAAGTGGCTTTTGCAAGAAATCTGACTTTTCACGACGTACAACGCTCAAAAAGAAAGAACAGGTGCGGGCTGAGCATGCGAGGCAGGTGGGCGCACCTCTGGCCCTCGTGGGGAGGAAGGGCAGGGAGAACCCCAGTCCTCTGGCAGCAGGCGTTGCTGACTTCTCCTCAGAAGGGTGCACGAGTGAGGAAGAGGTGACCTTCAGGGCTTGTGTCTGGGGCTGGACAGAACAGGTTTCCCCGGGGGGGCCCCGAGGAGGGGCTGCTGGCCGGGAATTCCCCTGCCTTCTCCTTTGCCGGGACAGAGGGCAGAGGTGGTGGCGGTCGGTGGAAGACTCAGCTTTTCCGGGGCCTTGTCTCAGCCCCCATCCCAGGAGGATCCTCACAGCAAACACAACTGCTCTGCTCCAGGGCCAGGGAAATGGGGGGAGGGGGGACCCAGCCCAGCCTGAGCTGGGGTTTCCATAAAGACAGGTGTCCGGTGGGGACTGTGTGGGCGTCATCTGGAAGGACTGCGACACGCACTGCTCGGGGCCCATGGTGGCCGTTTGGAGACAATGGAAAAGAAAGGAAGCGGGGAGGAGACAAAGCAGTGTCGGCCCTGCAGAGATGCCCGGGAGGGACGGCTGGGCACATCGGCCTCGGGATGCTGACTTTGTGTCTATCAGGAGGGCATCGCTTTTCTCCCCAAGCACGTCCCCACTTAAAACAAGGTGGCAACACACACCTTGTGAGGGAAAGAGCGTCACCTGGCAAAGGTCAGCTCTGCCCGGGGCCTGGGGAGGGTTTCCTGCCTTAAAACAGTGAATTGGCTGCAAACACCTTAAGACTGGGAGATTTCACAGGAAAATCTGCGTTTTTGTCTGTTTTCTCCCTTGGACAATAAAGGATCAGAGATGGGGGCCCAAATGCACATCTGGGCCACCGTCCCCTGGGCTCTGGGTCCCCGCGGAGGCTCATCCCCTGCCGGCGGGACAGGGCTGCTATGGCTTCCAGGGGTGCGTCACCTCCCGGGCGGGCCGTACAGGAGCCCTTGTGTGAGACCAGTGGAGTGGCTCTTCCTCCCCTGGGAGGGTCTGTTGTAGCTCCGTTGCTTTCCCAGGCTCTGGAAGAGATGAACGGGATTTGTTGTGAGGCGTTTGTCACGAGACACATGCAGCCAGTGTGGAGAAGCGCGTTGTCACTTCCTGGGCCTCCCCTCCCCCTCCCCCTCCCTCTCATTCAGAAGAAACTGAACACACTCATTAAAAGGAACATGCTTGTGAATCACGGTCTTGATGTGTGGTTCTATATTTTTATACTCAGTAAAATAAATTTATATTATTTCTTAAGAGGAGGGTAAAGTCTTAAGCAATAACATACATAACTTTTTTAAAATAAATTTATTTATTTGTATTTATTTGGCTGCATCGGGTCTTGGTTGCGGCGTGTGGGATCTTCATTGCAGCGTGTGGGGTCTTCGTTGCAGCGCGCGGGCTTCTCTCTAGTTGCGGTGCACTGGCTCTCTAGTTGTGGCACGCGGGCTCCACAGCACACAGGCTTAGTTGACCCGTGGCGTGTGGGATCTTAGTTCCCCGACCAGGGATAGATCCTGTGTCCTCGCCATTAGAAGGCACATTCCTAACCACTGGACCACCAGGGAAGTCCCCATAACATCTTGTGTTTGGCATACGTTTTTCAAATATACCTGAAAAGAGATACATCACTATTAAGTAGGAAGTGCTTCTATTTCTCTTCCTTGTGTGGACCTAAAATCATCTTGCAGCACCCGTGGTAGACTGCCGGCCCCTCAGGAAACTGTGAGCTAACAGGGGGCTTGGGGTCACACAGCTCTGGACAAGCCCCGGATGTATCGCTACATTTTGGGTAGACTCTGTGATTTGGGGTAAGTTGTCCACCTGCCGAGGCTTGTTGTCCGTAATGCAGGGATCACAGTAGTAACGTCTGCTCCAGCCTTGCGGGGCAGTGGGGAGGACCGATCACAGGTGAACGTCATCACAAAGCTGCGAAGTCCTGTTCGCCCTTGGCTCTGAGCTTGCACAGTGGCCCTTGTACCACCTTCAGCCCACGGATGACCTGGGCCGTGTTTCAAACAGTTTTGAAACCATTGCCGATATTCGAAATCAGGGGATTGTTAACCTTAGCATCTGAACTTCCAGCTTCTCTCCAGAAACCCGAGCAGGTCCTGCTCTGTGGCGGGATGGTTGGGGCTGAGTGGTGGCTGTCCCCTGTGCCCCCCGGGAGGGGCTGTCGTCCCGCTGGCCTTCCCTGCGGTCACCTGAGGTGTGACCTCCATCAGTGGGGTGCCCGTTTCCTGGGTGCATCCTGGGGTGGGAGGGGGAGTGAAGACTTCACGGACCACAGGAGGTCGGGGGCGCTGGCCCCTGGGAAGTGAGTTTGAGAATGAGGCCTTGTGGTGAATTAAGGACCCGTCTGTCCTCCTTCACGTGTGAGGGCCTCGGGGGGCCCGGCCTTCATACGGAGCTGGCCTGGTGCCTTGGCGCTCCACCTCCAAGGCATCAGAGAGGCGTCAAGCATCGCCACATATCCTCGTTCTGGTCCTTGGGTCCTACCCCAGTCCTGTCTTGCTCAAGTGAGACCAAACCAGGGCTGGGAAGGAGGCGGGAAGGATGCCCACCTTGTTCCTTGATGTCCCATCAGTCCGGATTCTGCAAACATCTCTTTCCCTTGGGGCTGGCCGTAGTCCTGAACCTCAGGATATGAGCTGAGGGTTGAAGTCAAGGATGGAAAGGGAGGTGAAGACACACCAGCTCGGGCAGGAGGCTAAGGAAGCTGTAGGAGTGGGGATGGGAGTGCAGAGGGCCACCCAGCAGACAGACGGCTTCCAGGTCCGTGTTGGGGACCAGGCCCCCAAACGGGCATGGGGTGACAAACGGCAGCCTCAGTGTCGGGGAGACCACGGCGACGTGGCCTGGAGGACGCGGCCCGTCTCAACAGGCCTCTCGCCTCTTGGCTGGGATGGGGCCAGAGCCGCCGGGACCTCTAAGCTTTGCAAAGGGGCTTCGAGGCCAGAGGCTCCTGTTCAATCACCTTATTTCCAAACACTGGCCGCTAACCCTCATCCTCCCGCCCTTCTGATTCCCATGTTCCATTTTTCTCCATAACACATACCGGGGGTTAATATCACGTATTCTGTATGTTTGTCTTGCTTACTGTCTGTCTCCCTGCACTAGAAAAGCAATCCCATGGAGGTGAGAAATAGCCGTTTTGCTCACTGCTGTATTCTGGGCTCACAGCAGACATCTAGTAAATGTTTGTTGAATGAATGATGTGTAGGTTAAAGGAAAAAGTCCAACATAGTGTGTGACTTAATATGTTCTCCATTCAGAAAAAACAATTAAGATTAATCACTTTCCAAACTGAAGACGTTTTGTTTTGAAGGAAACACCCCCCACGTATCAGGGGACGTCCCCCCATCTTGTGCTGTCTTCAGGGCCCCCGGTGGAACGGCTCGCTGTTTATGGGGTGACCCAGGCGAGCGGGGGCAAGGGATGTGGATAAACAGTGTCCTGAGCACGTGCGATTCTGCGGCACAAACTCTGGAGTTTGCGTTTCTTCCTAGGGAGCTTGGAGCAGGATTCAGGCCAGAGTCTGAGACGGTGGCTTCAAGTCAGATGGATAAATTGATTTAGCTGGTGACAATTAAAAGCTGATAAATTCCAGTCGTGGGGCCTTTTGGGGAACACTCAGAGTTCAGGGGCACCTTCCTTGGTGATGACGATTGAGCTGAGTGGCCGCCGGCTCCTTACCTGGGCGGGGGTCTCCTCCCACTGGCCCACCTGTGCCTCCGTCCCCTTGTCCGGCCCCGCCCATCCCCGTGGGAAGGTGGGTTTGTTATTCCTGCTCTCAGCTGGGGGCCTCCAGACCTCCTGAGTCAACTCAAAGCCAAGCAAAGGGTGGAGTTGGGGGAGGGGTGAGGTGGGAGCGAGGGGCACAGACCCAACCAAGGCGGAAACGCACTGAGGCCTTAGCATCCCCAGAAGCAGCCAGGCTCAGGGTGATATTAGTTCTTTGCTTTTATACAAACCACTCCCACCCATTCTCATTCACTTCCCGCCACAGCTCCGGGATGCAGAAGAGGGAGTGGGTTTGCTGAGATGGGTGGGTCAGGGCCTGTGTCTGAGAACAGGCAGAACGGGAGGAAGACCAGGCTTGGACCCCATGGAGGAGGGATGGTGGAATGAGCCCGCTGCTGGGCGTGTGCTGCTCCACGATCCATGTGGAAATGGCACAGCTGCGGGCGTGTAAATGCACAGTCACCTTGGAGCCAGCATGTTGCCGTCTGCAGTCCGGTGTGTGAATAGCACTAGGGTTACAGGCGACACTCCTGGGTGAGACCCACATGGGTGTCAGTCACGTGCGCTCGCTACCGGGGAGGGGGCAGCACAGCAGGCGACCCACGGGGCTGCACCCGGGAGCAAAGTAAACACCCGGGGGCCTTGGCGAGGACAGGCTTATGGTCCAAGAGGGTGCGTGACCCTTGGTTCCGTGGGAGGATGAGGACGGGATTGGCTGGTTTGATGGCCCTGCAGCCCTGCGTGCTGCCAGCTTCTGTTCTCACGTGCTCCCTGGGGGGCAAAAGGTAGGCGACCCATGGCCAGTAGGCGCTGGCGGTTCCCATGACTCCCCCACTGCCCAGGTCCTGCACGCTGGATGTCGGGTGATGGGGTGCTCCAGGGACCCTCTGCTCCCCTGGCCTGGCCGCCGGGATGGAAGCTCTGGTCACCGGGTGGTCTGGCCTGTGGCCCTGAGCAGAGGAGTGGCAGAGGCGGAGGGCACGTGGTCTGTGGGATGTGGAAGTAGCCAGCACCGCCTTCATGTGTAGGTTATGCTTACATACGTACCATAAGGAAGTACCAGATGCTTCCTTCTGCCGAGTTGGGGGCAGGAATTCTTGTCTGAGCTGCAGCCTTTCCAGAGAGAAGTTGGTGTCAGCAGGAGGGGCATTACCTCCATGTGCTGGTGAGGCTGTAAGTGCCCCACCTCGGTGCCTCGTAGAAGGCGACAAGTCAGTGGCAGGAGGTTCGGCTTCCCATAAAACGGCGTCATCATCGTCAGTCCTCACCCCCCAGCCCCCATGACAGCAGCTTGAACAGCGGGCTGTTTCTCTCTCTGGGGATGTATAGCCCCGAGCCTTGCAGTGCGGGGCCCTGGGGACCAGCCCGTCAGGATCTGGACCCTGTCCTCCAAGCCCAAGATGGCTCTCTACTTGTCCCCCACCATGTCACACATCTTGGGGCTGGGACCTCCGTCAGCTCCTCTGCGGGAGGCTCCTGGCACCTCCAGGCAGTGCGTCCACCGATCAGAATTTAGTCACGTGGCAACTCCAGCTTCATGGGTGGGAAGCGTGGTCTCTGTAGGGTCAGTCAGAGGCTCTTTTCTCTGCACGATGGAGAACAGATGTCCGTCTGTCGCGGCTCCCCACCTGGGTGCTCGGGGCTGTGCATCCTGTTTGCTGAGGGGGAGGCAGCAGACGCAGGGTCAGTCCAGGGCCAGCGGCCTTTCTGAAACTGAATGGGGCTGTGGACAGCCCTGGGTGGGGCGCCCCCATCATCTCTGAGTCTCCACCTCCCTGGGGAGGGCATTTCCCTTCAGCTGTCCTGCAGCTGGCCGGAAGGCGCGGCCACCCATCTTCTGGGCTCGGAGGTCCTGCTGCCGATCTGGTGCAGCCCAGATGCACCCAGGGCTCGCCCGACCTTCCCGGGTTTGAACCCCCTACCCCTGGAAAGCAGTAAGATGGGATGGGAGTGTGCTTGGCATGTAGCCCTGGAGGGAGTTTCTGGTGATCTGGGCTCCTTGGACTTGCAGGGTGGAGGGCATTCCAGGCGTGTCCCAGCTGATGCTCAGATCAGTGATTCATTCCACGATGATAACAGGTTGCTGATCCAGGAACTTTTTATAGTTCACATCAAAGACTCTTGTCCTCATTTGTGGGCAGGACGTGATCACTCTCAGATGTCAGTGTGGCCCTCCTGCCTGGCACGGGACAGACCCGCATTCAGGGGCCCGTCCTGCTGGCTCTGGGCAACAGGACCTGCCTCCTCTCCTCCTGGAGGCCATGAGGGGACCTGGGCCTTCTCCTCCATAAGCCCCCTCTCCTGTGCTTCATCCTGCTGACAGTCCCGGCGCTCAGAGTGCAGCAGGGAGGCCGGCTGCCTTGTCAGCCTCTGGGTCCTCCCTGGGGCTAAGCCAGGCCACTGCTTTCCCCACAGGCAGAGTGCAGGCTCTGGAGCTAACTCCCTGGGTTCAAGACCCAGCTGTGACCTTGGGCTAGTTCCTGGAGGTCTCTGTTCTCAGCTTCCTTCCGTGACCAGTGGGGCCTGTGATGCTGTCTGCAGACGGCATCACCATCACCATCATCACCATCATCACCATCAATGCAGTTCTCAGGACACCCTGGCCACATCCATGGCAGGAAGTGCTGTGAGTCAGATGGGCCAGCTGTTCTGGAGTTGCTCCGACTACAGTTTGACTTGTATTTTTCTCTAGTCCAGATTTCCAGAGGCCATGAACCTCTCCCGTGGTTGCCCCACTTCCGACGTTCACCGTCTGTGTTTTTCTGGCAGGATGAGGATACGGTCCTCTTGGTCATGCCGTACCGTGTAAGGGTTAGGATTCTGCTGATACGCCTCAAGAAACAAGAATTCCTTGTCTCTTTCGATGGATGTCAACAAAGGCCACTGGCATATTCATTTCATTGTCTTTTCCATTTGATTTGAAACAGAACTTGGGTGTTTGTATTTAAATGGTAACTTTCCATCAAGATTCCTCTCTTTAAACGGATTGGGAAATCTCAGTAACAACACATACTTGCCTGGAGCATAAGATCTCTGGGACAGCAGTGGACATCTGACTTCCTAAATCTTTCTTAACATTTCTCCACCAATAGGGAGCTACTTAAAGGGAGAGAGGGGGTTCTCTTTTCCAGGGTGTCTGGGACAATGAAATGACACTCACCTAAGGAGGGGTTCAGGCTTGTTTTAAAGGATGTTTCCAAGCTCATGTCTCACCCCACCTTTTTAAATTAAATGGTTTATGTTGAGGTCTTCTCCTCCACATGCTACAGAAATCACAACTTTCTTAGCCCTTCCCAGTGAGCTCTGATCTGAGAACCTCCAGACGACTCCGGGGGTCTGTCGGCAGGTATCAGGAGAGGAGGGGTTCCCAAGAGCAGAGCCAAGGGAGGCTGCTGCCCACACCACACCCTGGAAAAGCTTCGCCCGTAAGTGCTGCACTGCAGCCGTGGGCCCCGCCCCAGGCGCTCACCCTCCATCTCTGGCAGCTCTGAGCCTCCATCACAGCCACTGGCTCAGGGGCTGGAGGAGGACGGGCTGGGGCTGCGGCCGCAGGAGGGCCTGAGACTCTGCACAGAGCTCAGCCCCTGCAGGGCCAGGGCCCTGAGCCATCCTGGGGGCTCCTGCCCGGCCTCCAGCCGCTCCACCGACGGCTGTGGTCACCCCTCATTCACGTCTCTGAGCCGTCTCGTCTGCGCCTGGACTCAGCGCACCTTCCGTTGCAGCAGGAGCGCTGCTCTCCCTGCGGGCGGAGTGACCATCCCTGTTCATGGCCATCGAGGAGCCACAGGAGCTTCCAGGGCTTTCCTGGGGGTGATGGAGAGTGTTCACCCCCTCCCTCCTCCAGGGCCCGACGGGCTTCTCTTTCAGTGAATAGTCAGGGAGCGAAAATGCACCGATTAGCTTAGACCCAGCTCATGCGGAGCTGCTGAGAGAGAGGGAGAGCGGACAGACCCACCGGAGTGAAATCAGGTGAAACTGAGGTTCGTGGGAAGAGGTTCCGAGCAGCCAAAATGATGCAGGCTGAGGGCACCACGTTTCTTGGCAGCTTTATGCACTTAAGTCAAGGAAGATGGTTTCATGAGCTCTTCAGGGATCATAGGAGCTCTGAAGGGGCAAGGACCCAGGGGAAGGATGTCGGCAACCAGACCGGCCAGCAGTCTGCGGATCCTTCCAGAATGCCGTCAGCGCAGTGCATCTGAGACCCGGTACCCAGGCACCTCGGCCCCTGTTTACAGCATAGAACGCATCTGGGGGACTCGGCCGGCCAAAGGGTCCCCTCACGTGCACAGAGCCTGGGGCTGTTCTCTCTCGGATCCGGGCACTGAGACCCCACCCCCCACCATGTGCTCGTTTTCCAAAGCGTCATTTCCAGTCTTTCTTGTATTTTCTCTTCTGACGACCTTCATGGGACCGGCACTGTCACGGCGGAACCAAGGACGTCACCGAGCGGTCACCGTGCTCGCGGCCGTCGGTCAGCTCCTTCTCTTTCCTTGTCCCGTGCTCTCACGTTTGCATCCTCCTTTTGGCCATATGTACACCATGACCTGTGATGAGTGCTTTGTTTTTTTCTTGGAAGCACTTCTGTGTCCAGTGCTGCTAAATTCTGCTGGACCGCTCTGCTAGTTCAGGAAGATATATATCTTTAAGTAGAAGCTTTTCCATAGAAGCAAACCTAGTGGTCTGGAAAAAACTCTCACATGGTTTTTGTACCCTGAGGATGACAGGTGTTCATTTCACAAGTAATTGGCCACGTTCATATCTCAGGACCTTTGGGACCTGGCTTACGAAATCATCTTCTATGAACTGTTCACATTGAGGTCTGTAATTCTGTCCATTGAAATGCAAATGTCTGGCAGAGATGGGGAGTCAGTGGAATGATTATTTCCCTGTGGATATCAACCAGTTTTGCCAGTTTTGTATCTATTAAGCAGGTTCGCTTCAGCATTCCCGGTGGCCTCCTAGATGTATGATTCTTTGCATTTTCCTTTGAAGAGATACTAACATCTTAGCGGTTGCTCCGATTATTAATGAGTTAGATAATATAGTTAATAGGTGTTCATTTTATATCTGAGTAGTCTTTTAATATGTGAGAAGAGAATTTCAAGGGAAAAGCTTTATATATTCTCTATTGCCTTAAGAAAAGGATTTCTTTTTTTTTGCCTGTGTGAGTTTAAGGCCTGGGGAAATTTGGGTTAAGCTATTTTGTATATGAGCTAATAAAATAGAGTAAAACAAGCAGGAAAATGGGAAGCAAAGGTGATTCACGGGAACACGTGTCACAGAGCACTCTGGGGAGGGTTCACTGAGCACATCTTTCATTAGACTGCTCTGGGATGCAAGTCGTGGGCTTCTAAATTCCTACTTTCTTTTCTAAGAAAAATTGCTCATCCTTCACGAAAAATAACATCATTTTTAATGTGGTTTGTAAGAGCGTTCAAGGCCACAAACATGATTTATTATTATGAACAGCCACAGAACCAGGCTGTAAAACAGATCAGAATTTTGTAACCTTTAAACCCATCTCATTATTTGCACAGAAATAAAAGTATTCCACTCCCTGGGACCTTCTGATGTGACCCCCAGGGGTACACCTGTAATTGAAATTTCCTGATTATCTGCAAATCCTAAAAATTTATTTCGAGAGTTCTGCTTTATAATTTGTGTTATAAAAATATTATTTTTTCCCTCCCACCTGAGGATGCTGATATACATGGGGAAGGGTTTTTTAAAAAAATTTAATTTATTAAATTTTAGCTGCATTGGGTCTTCATTGCTATGCGTGGGCTTTCTCTAGTTGCGGCGAGCAGGGGCTACTCTTCATTGCGGTGCATGGGCTTCTCATTGCGGTGGCTTCTCTTGTTGTGGAGCACGGGCTCTAGGCACACAGGCTTCAGTAGTTGTAGCTCACGGGCTCTAGAGCACAGGCTCAGTAGTTGTGGCGCACGGGCTCAGTAGTTGTGGCTCGCGGGCTCTAGAGCACAGGCTCAGTAGTTGTGGCTCGCGGGCTCTAGAGCGCAGGCTCAGTAGTTGTGGCGCATGGGCTTAGTTGCTCCGCAGCATGTGGGATCTTCCCCGACCAGGGCTCGAACCCGTGTCTCCTGCATTGGCAGGCGGATTCTTAAGCACTGAGCCACCAGGGAAGTCCAGCATTTACCTGTTTTGATCGCAGACTCTTTTCAGAGATACATTCAAAGTTATAGTTGAGTTTATAATCCCAGAATTTTCGGGCTGTAGGTGACATTGGAAGTAAGAGCCAGTGTGGACGGTTGATTTAGGGATCACTGCCCTTCCTTTTCCCTTCGTGGAGAACATCTTCAGGGTGGGAGGGAAGGGCAGCGAGTTCATTTGGGGAAGATCAAACCGATCAATATTGAAGCCATATTTTAAGTCTAGCTTCCTTTTTTTCCCCTTTCTTATATCACAGTTCAGATAACATTAAAGTTTGTGAAAAGTCTTTGAAAAATTCAAACCAGGTGTCCAGGGTAAAAATTTATAACACAAATATTCCACGCGTAAGAGGCATCTGGGAAGAGAAATATTCCAGAAGGAGACCTGAAGGTAAAAGCTGACCACTTTTTTTTTCTTTTAGATTGCATATATATGTGTTAGCATACGGTATTTGTTTTTCTCTTTCTGACTTACTTCACTCTGTATGACAGACTCTAGGTCCATCCACCTCACCACAAATAACTCAATTTCGTTTCTTTTTATGGCTGAGTAATATTCCATTGTATATATGTGCCACATCTTCTTTATCCATTCATCTGTTGATGGACCCTTAGGTTGTTTCCATCTCCAGGCTATTGTAAATAGAGCTGCAATGAACATTTTGGTACATGACTCTTTGAATTATGGTTCCTCAGGGTATATGCCCAGGAGTGGGATTCCTGGGTCATATGGTAGTTCTATTTGTAGTTTTTTAAGGAACCTGCATACTGTTCTCCATAGTGTCTGTATCAATTTACATTCCCACCAACAGTGCAGGAGGGTCTCCTTTTCTCCACACCCTCTCCAGCATTTATTGTTTGTAGATTTTTTGATCATGGCCATTCTGACCGGTGTGAGGTGATACCTCATTGTAGTTTTGATTTGCATTTCTCTAATGATTAGTGATGTTGAGCATCCTTTCATGTATTTGTTGGCAATCTGCATAGGTTCTGAAGAACCTAGTGGCAGGACAGCAATAAAGACACAGACGCAGAGAATGGACTTGAGGACATGGGGAGGGGGAAGGGTAAGCTGTGACAAAGTGAGAGAGTGGCATGGACATATATATATACACTACCAAACGTAAAATAGATAGCTAGTGGGAAGCAGCCGCATAGCACAGGGAGATCAGCTCGGTGCTTTATGACCACCTAGAGGGGTGGGATAGGGAGGGTGGGAGGGAGGGAGACGCAAGAGGGAAGAGATATAGGAACATATGTATATGTATAACTGATTCACTTTGTTATACAGCAGAAACTAACACAACATTGTAAAGCAATTATACTCCAATAAAGATGTTAAAAAAAAAAAAAGCTGACCACTTTGATGTGCGTGGGGATGGACTCTGATGGGAGGCCAGAAGGCTGTGGATGGACCCTGTGCGGAACGATCGTTCCCCTTGGTTCTGGCCCAGACCACACAAGAGATACTTGTTCTTTAAGCGGGAACAAAACACACACCTCAGGATCCAAAAGAGATGTTAATATAGCAACCAGGGCCCCAGGAGGCAGAAGGAAGTCCCTGGGAGGAAGTGAGGGGCCTACACCCGGGTCTGCCATGCACCTCGCTGTGCTGGGTTTGCCTGGGACTCACATGTGGTGACAAATAGTCGAGATCCGAGGAGCCGGGGAGGAGGAGAGGATAATTATGAGTTACGGTTGTATTGTCCCCGACGATGAGACCTGTGGTCCCCTTAACTGGCTTACCACCTAATTCCATGTTCCTGTGCAGAATTCAGCTAATCAAAATGAAACTTAGATATTAAAATCCCAGGCTTAATGGTTGGGGACATTTTATCTCCTGCCCAAGTTGTGTTTCCTCCAGCTAGAAAGCTTGGTTTGTTGATCGTTCATCTGATGCTGGTTTAACTCTAAAAAATTTTTATTTTGGAATAATGATAGATTCACGAGAACATCACTGAAATCAAGATACAGAACCACCTTACCACCCAAAACATCTTTGGTTGCACTTCCATCCGTAACTCCTGACAACCAACGATGTTTTCCATCCTTATGACTTTGTCATGTTGAAAAGGGTATATAAATAGAATCATACAGACCTTGCCTTTTGAAATTGGCTTTTTTCATTCAACCTAATGACCGTGAGACCCGTACAAGCTGCCACGTGTGTCGCTAGTTCAAACCTTTTTTTGCTGAGTAGTCATCCAGGGTCTGGATAAATTGCAGTGTGTTTAGCCAGTCACCCACTGAGAGATGTTTTGGTTGTTTCCAATTTTTGACAATTACAAGTAAAGCTGTTATGAAGAATTGTGTACAGGTTTTTGTGTGGAAATAGTTTCTCTTTCTCTGGGGTAAATGCCCAGGAGTGCAATTGCAGGGTCATGGGATAAGTATTTTCAATATTTCTTAAAACTTCCAAACGCTTTTGCAGAGTGGCTGTACCGTTTCATGTTCCCACCAGCAATGTACGAGCGATTTAGTTTCTCTGCATCTTTGCCAGTGTTTGGTTCAGTAGTCTTTTATTTTAGTTGTTCTCGTTGTGGTCTGAATTCGAATTTCCCTGAGGGTTAGTGATGTTGAAGATCTTGTCTTCTGCTTCTTTGCCGTCTGTGTATCCTCTTCAGTGAAATGTCTCTTCATGTCCTTTCCCCTTTTTCTAACGGGATTCTTTGTTTTATTTTGTTTTTTTACAGTTGAGTTTTGAGAATCCTTTATATGTTCTGCATATGACTCCTCTGTCAGATACGTGGTTTGTAAATGTTTTCTCCTAATCTGTGGCTCATCTTTTTATCCTGTTAATGGGGTCTTTCACAGAGTGTGAGGTTTTTAGTTTTTATGAAGCCCAATTTATTTATTTTTCAATTTTATGGAATGTATTTCCTACACTGGTGTCATAGCTGAGTACTCTTCAATGGACTGTAGGTCCTGAAGATTTTTTTTCTATGTTATCATCTAAAAGTTTTAGTCTTACGTTTAACATTCACTGTAGGATCTATTTTCAGTGAATTTTTTGTAAGGTGTGAGATTTAGGTTGGCTTATTGATTGATGGTCCTATGGATGTCCAGTGGCTCTGGCATTATTTGGTGAAAGAACTATCCTTCCTTCATTAAATTATTTTTGATTCTTTGTCAAACGTCAGTTGACTGGACTTGTGTGGGCTGTCTCTGGGTCTCTACTCCGTTCCACTGATCTATTTGCTGGCAGTCAGGATGTGTCTTTGTAACTCATTTTCTTTCTGAAAATTCACCCCGTATTAGGACAATGTTGTTATCTTAGACTTGTGGGCACGTACAGAATGTATTTTATGAGTCACTATAACAAAAGTAATGGCACTTATATTTTTAACGAGCACGTTTTCTCATGGGAGGAGATGATTCCAGAAAAATGAGGATCTTATGTTTTCCCTAGAAAAGACATTTTTGCTAGTTTAATGAATTTGTCCTAATTCAGACAAATCCCAAGGTGTCCCCCACCCTCCCCTCTTGGATTAGGAAGGAGAGGGCATTGAGGGTCTCCTTTGGGAGTTAAGCCCTCCAGGGTCAAGGTGCCCCTCTTAGGTACAGCCGACCTGGCACTGGAGTCTGTGAGCCGCTGTTCCCTGGAGGACTTTCTGGGGACACCTGATGTCTCTGTGGTTATCTTGAGCGGGGAATCAGGGGGCAAGGGGTGAAGTGGGATTAAACGTTAGGAATCTGAGGCCAGGAAGGGTGCCCTGGTCCTGTTTGAACCAAACTGGAAGTAAATCTGTGTGGCGACCCGAGACTCACGAGAGGGCTGTAAATAAATAAGATGTCTGGCATCAAACAGTCCTACGTGTGTGGTTCAACACAAGATTTTCCTTTTTTTTTTTTTTTTTGCGGTACGCGGGCCTCTCACTGTTGTGGCCCCTCCCGTTGCGGAGCACACAGGCTCCGGACGCGCAGGCTCAGCGGCCATGGCTCACGGGCCCAGCCGCTCCGCGGCATGTGGGATCCTCCCGGACCTGGGCACGAACCCGTGTCCCCTGCATCGGCAGGCGGACTCTCAACCACTGCGCCACTAGGGAAGCCCAAGATTTTCCTTTTTTAAAGAACAAGAATCTGTGCAGCCCATTCCTGTGAAATGGGGATGGAGCTTTTGGAAAGCCCTGACCTGCTGGCTGACAGGTGCTCACGGCCGCCCTCGTCCTCACGCATTCCTGCCTCCTTCTGCTTCTGTTTTCTGCTCCCTGCTCCGCCTTCCCTGGGACCCACCTCTCTGCTCTGAGACGCCGCCACGGGGATGATTTGAAAACACTTTCTGTTCAGTTCTGTGGCTGGCTGTTCTAATTCCAGATCCCCATGTAAGTTCACAGGTGTTTTTTCTTTGCTTTTTGCTGGAAGCATCGGAGCAATTTCCTCTCTGCGTGTTTCCCTCACCCGCCGGGCAGGTTTACACACCGAATATAAACCGTGAGCGTAAAAGTCAGGAGTCTGCAGGCCCCGTTCCTCTCAAACTGGAGCCGTGAGGTTTAACAGAGGAGAGAGGGCCTGGGGAACCACAGGCAATCACAGTTAGAATTGAATTCCCTTCTGGCACCAGACCCACCCCTGCGCCCTGCACCCCGCAGGGACAGGGAAGGCAGGGAAACCCGAGTTTCCCGCACGTGTGGACCCCGCGTTCCCCGGCTCTGGACGGGTCCTCGGTGGGCGTCTCTGCCCCGGACCCGGTGGCCGTGCCGCTGTATCCTGTGCAGATGGTGCTGGGGTGGTGAGGGCATGGAGCCGCAAAGCCCCCGGGAGCCCCTGCTCTGTGAGGTCAAAGGTCTCAGCGTCTCACCCTGTCTGACCTTTCACCCTCAGCACTTGGGCCAGCTCAGCCCAGCAGGCTGCCCGGGTCTCCCTTTCCAGAGGTGAATCTCAGGTGTCTCCTTCATGGGGCCCTGCCCTGCCCCAGTCCTGCCAGAGGCTAAGATGCTGGAGTCTGTCTTAGCATCTTCAGGAGGGACTGTCTGTGATTCTGTGGGAGAAGGAAGCACCCCAAGATGCCAGAGGAGGCTGAGGCTGGATGAACGGTGTCCCCCGTCATCCCCACTCAACATTACCTCTGTGATTCTTGCTTCCCCTAAAGGTGGGACATTTCAATCATGCAGAGTCCTGGCCCCAGGCTTGTGAGGTGAGCCTGGCTGGAGAGGAGGGTGCCGACAGCCGTGCGCAACTGCCCACAGCTGTGAGGGGGGCACTTGGACCCTTCCATTGCTTTACTAAGGGTCAAAATTAAGGGCTGTGGAGACATCTGTGTTTTGCTTGGGACAGAGATAGGCAAGTACCTTTCCGGCCAATGTATAAGTTAAACTATATACAGTCAGCCCTCCGTATCTGAGGGTTCCACATCCACAGATTCAACTAACCTCGGATGGAAAATATTCAGAAAAAAATTCCAGAAATTTCCAAAAAGCAAAATATCAATTTACCATGCACTGACAACTGTTTACATAGTATTTACATTGTGTTAGGTATTATACGTAATCTAGAGATGATTTAGAGTATACAGGAGGATGTGTGTAGGTTATATGCAAAAACTACACCACTTTTTATACAGCACTTGAGCATCTGTGGACGTTGGTATCCTCGGGGCTCCTGGAACGAATCCCCCATGGTTACAGAGGGACGATTATACTGGCCTAAAAAGCAAGCACATTTCTAAACAAGGAACATTCACAGGCTGTTGTCGGGTAGATTTTCTCCTCTCCTGATGTGTGTCTCAGAAGGAGACCCCTTGCTGTACTGGCAGCAGACAGCGAATCCTCGATTAATCCCATTTGCTTCTCCCCAGATGGGAAGACCTTATGGCTGTCGGCAGAAATCTCAGATCCCGTAGGAGAGATTCCACAGGGCGCGTGTAGCCCTTCCCCATGGGATGTGCTTAGGTGGACACGTCTGGTGAAGAGTCAGGGCTTCCCTGTGGACCACAGGGCTCCACAGGGTCCTCGGCCTCAGGACCCAGGAGGGGTTCAAGGGGGATGCTACTCTCCCACCCCACCCTGATGGGGACGCCCCACCTCCTGGGCCCCAGGGTGACTGGCT
Organism: Delphinapterus leucas; assembly: GCF_059928025.1. Lineage (NCBI taxonomy): Eukaryota > Metazoa > Chordata > Mammalia > Artiodactyla > Monodontidae > Delphinapterus > Delphinapterus leucas. The sequence continues at coordinate 1,608,416 of NC_143142.1, read as the reverse complement.
GGGATGTCGCCCAGGCACTCGGGAGGCTGATGGGCGGACGGCGCCTCCCACACCTCTGGGAAAGTGGGCCGTGACCTGGAAGCCTCGCCCTCCTTTCTCTGGCAGCACCGTGGCCGGTGTGTTCACACCGTCCAGTGGCGTTCCTGGGAACTGTCTAGGTTTCCTTCCCTGGAGACGTGCTGAGAACCTTTGTTCCATTTCAGCTGCAAACTTCAAACACAGAAGGAGGGGATCTGCTTTTTCCATCACAGGCGCGGAGCCGGGAGGAACCCAGACAGAGGCAGGAGTTTCCCATCTTGGGTGTGATCCTGGCCCCAGACCCCGGTCTGCCCTCCACCCTGCCGACCACACAGGCACTTGGCTCGTGGGTCGTGCCTGATTTTTAAACTTCCCTTGAAGAGTGATTTAGATCCAGAGTCAGAGGGTCAGGACTTCGGCCTCTGTGCCGCTCCCACATGGAAGTGCTTCCCTGCGCTCAGAGCAGGGCTGGCGATGAGAGGAGGGGTGACCCTTCTTCCTGGGGGAGCTTCCGGGCCTCTCATGACGCGGGCGCCTGGCTGCTGCCCCCTTCTAGTGCCGCTGCCGTCACATTTCATTACTTTGCACAAGCGTCACACGTAGTTTAAACAAATGGGACCTAGTTAAACTGAAAAGCTTTTGCACAGCAAAGGAAGCCGTGACAAAACGAAAAGATAACCTACTGAATGGGAAAAGATATTTGCAAATGATACGACCGATAAGGGGTTAATATCCAACATATATTACAGAAGCAGCTCATATAACTCAACATCAGACAAACAACCTGATTTAAAAATGGGCAGAAAAACTGAATAGACATTTTTCCAAAGAGCAGATGCAGATGGCAGCAGGCACATGAAAAGATGCTCAACATCACGAATCATCAGGAAAATGCAAATCAGAACCACAGTGAGATATCACCTCACACCCCTCAGAATGGCTATCGTCAAAAAGAACACAGATAACAAATGAGCATGTGGAGAAAAGGGAACCCTCCTGCACTGTTGGCGGGAATGGAAACTGATACAGCCACTGTGGAGAACAGCATGGAGATTCCTTAAAAAACTAAAAATAGAACTACCATATGACCCAGCAATTCCACTCCTGGGTCTATAGCTGAAAAAAAAACCAAAAATAAAAACACTAATTTGAAAAGATACATACACCCCAATGTTCATAGCAGCACTATTTACGATCATCAAGGTATGGAAGCAACCTAAGCGTCCATCAAAAGATGAATGGATAAGGAAGATGTGTTCCATATATACAATGGAATATTACTCAGCCATAAAAAAGAATGAAATTTTGCCATTTGCAATAACATGGATGGACTTGGAGGGCATTGTGCTAAGTGAAATAAGTCAGACAGAGAAAGACACATACTGTCTGATGTCACTTATATATGGAATCTAAAAAATACAACAAACTAGTGAATACAACAAACAAGAAACAGATCCACAGATACAGAGAACAAACTAGCGGTTACCAGTGGGGAGAGGGAAGCGGGGAGGGGCAATATAGGGGTAGAGGGAGAAAAAAAGGTGAAAAAACGGCACATAGCAGTTTCCTGGAGGGTCTGGTCCTGCCCGGGGCCAAGGAAGCCTCGCTGAGGCTGGGCGGGGGTTACCAGCAGGTTCTTACGTGTATTTTCGATTTTGTGCGGTTTGCACATCGCACACTGCAGTTCCCCTGCTAATGATCTTCTGTGGCTCTAAATGGCTGCAGCCACAGGGCTGTCTGTGACTGAGCATGAGGGTCACAGCAGGCTGAGACACGAGGAGGGGACAGAATAGGCAGACTCTGTTCAGCTTTTAGTGGTTCTCAGGTCATGTGCATCACCTGAAGGACTTGGGAAAATCCAGAGCCCGTCCTCACTCCTAGAGTTTCTGATTCTGTGCTGGGGCCCAGGGACGGCCTGGGGTGATGCTGAGGCTACTGTGAGGACCACTCTTTGAAAACCATCCTCAGCATTGAACGTGGGATGGGGTGCCAGCTGGGGTGGCCCAGGTGGCATGTGGATGAGGTCAGGCGTCTCGGACGCAGCCTAAAAACAGGGTGAGGAAAAGGGAGGCTTAACCTTTTTAGGGTTTTTCCCATGGACTTTCTTGAGCCTTTGGTTGTGTTGCTCCCTGAGTTTCCTTATAGGGTTTGAGGCTCAGGTAAGCTCAACTCCCTGAGTACCAGGCCCCTCTCTCCTGAACCAGTGGGTGCTCAGCGAGAGGATGCCCCTATCGGTTTCTGACCCACACGTTCTCCTGCAGCCCAGCCCGGTGGTTGCGTGTCCGGGGACATCAAATAAGAGGTTCTTGAACTATTGATTGGGAGTCGATTAGATACCATTGATCCCAGTCTCCTGTGGTGCCGCTGGCTTCCCAAGCTCCCTGGCAAGATTCCTGGACGAGTCTCTGCATAGCGTTGAGGGCAGAGCAGCTGCTGCCAGGTGCCCTGAGCTGGCATCCCAGAAAAGCCCAGGGACGAGCGAGAATCCTAGGAACAGGGTCATGGATGGAACTGTTCACTTATTTGTTCTTTTGTCCATGTTTTGGTTCAATAAATATTTAGTAAGTGCCTGCTGTGTGCCAGACACTAGGGTAGGCACCAGGGACACAGCAGTAAACGAGATAGCTCACTGTGTGCATGCTCTAGAGAGGAAGACAGCAGACAAATAAATAAGTAAACACATAATGTGCTGCGTGGAGATCAGTGCTATGAAAAAACGGGGTAAGAGGAATGGGCAGGTTGGTATTGTTTTGAGTGAGCCGGCAGGGTCTCCTGAGGAGAATGCCGGGAGGGTGGGAGCCACGGCGTTGTCTTGGGGGAGAGCTTTCTAGAGGGAGGACACAGCAAGTGCAAAGGCCCTGAGGCGGCAGCCCTGGCAAAGGAGAGCCGGGAGAGAGATGGGGCCGGGTGACCCGCCCTCTCCGACCACAAGGGTTGCGATGGGAGGTCAAGGGCTTTGTGTATTGCCAACCCCGTGGGGTCTTGTGGGCTGTGAGGGTGCGGCTCTCACATCAGCTTTGGCAGCTCGGCTTCTCCGGCTGGATCATGAGGCGTGTCCATCCTCTGTCATTTCAGACTCAAAGGCAGTACATCGAGGCTACCAATGAGAGCAACCGAATCTTCCTGTATTGCGCCTTCCTGGACTTCAGGTACTATCTGCGTGGGAGGGTCCCGGGGCGAGAAGGGAGCAGAGGAGGGGCGGGAGGGCGCCCAGGGTGTCCATCTCGGTCACACACCTGTCCAGGTTATGATCTACTTTTATTTTGTTGCTTCTTATACTCTCTTTTTCTTACTCCAGTTGGATTTTTGTGTGTATTTTTTTTAACATCTTTACTGGAGTATAATTGCTTTGCAATGGTGTGTTAGTTTCTGCTGTGTAACAAAGTGAACCAGCTATACATATACACATATCCCCATATCTCCTCCCTATTGTGTCTCCCGCCCACCCTCCCTATCCCACCCCCCAAGTGTGTATTTGTGTGTATTTTTGGTGCCACTTTCTCTCTCCTATTGACCTCTGGTGTATACTTCCTTTTAATTTTTTGTAGTGGTTGCCCTGGGGCTTAGAGTATATATCTTTAATTCATCCGTGTCTACCTTCCAATAATATTTTATACCACCACACATGTATTCTGAGACATTACAACAATCTTTTCACAATTCTTCTTGCCCATCCTTTGCACTATTCTTGTTGTACATTTTACCTTTACAGATGCCAGAAACGCACAATACATTGCTAGGACTTTTGCTTTAGAAAGTTAGTTATCCTCTAAAGCAATTCAAATCAAGAAAATAATAACTGCATATTTCCCTTCATTTTTTTCCATCTCCAGCTATTTCATTTCTTTGCATAGATCACAGTTTCCGTCTGGTATATTCCTGTAACTTTTCTTGTAGTGTGAGTCTGCTGGCAGGAGGTTCAGCGGACTTTTATTTTTGAAAGATATTCTCACTGAGCTTAGAATTCTGTGTCACTTTTTTCCCTAGACTTACACTTTAACAAATGATAGAAGCAATATATCAAAACATTATTCTTTTAAAAAAGAAAACATTATAAGAAGAGCATATGTCCCGTTGGACCTTTAGATCTTATCCTGATCTCTCCTCTTGCCTGTAGTAGCCACAGTGGGGAGATTTTTGTGTGTATTTTTTGATAATGTATGCATGTTTTATATTTATGTTCTTGGGAAATATATGGTGTTGTTTAGTTCCACGTATCTTGCATCATTCCACCATCCTTATTTTGTGTTCTGCCCACATCTCTTTTCACTGACATGTAGTATTTTTTTCATATTTATATACACACATTCCATTTATGCACGTGAAAGAACAGTTTTCTGCTCAGATGCCAACTTCCTAGGTCACAGGGTAAGACACGTATTTTCCTGTTATTTGCTATCTCTTGACCTGGCTGCCATGGCAGATTTATTTACTCACAAGTCGGGGAACCAGGCTTCTTGTTTCCGCGGGTTCCCTGGGACGTGGATCTTTACATGCACACAGAGGTGATGCCACGCGGGGTTCAGCTCCCCTGGTTAATGAAGACATCGTTACGGCTTCGTGGCTCCATTTGGGAAATTGTGACTTTCATGGTTTTTAATTCACAGTCACTCTTGGCGCCAGCAGAGGGGACACGTTCCATCCTAGGACCACGCTCCCCGAATTCGTGCCCGCTACTTCTCAGGTCACCCTCTAATTCAAGTGTCCATACATTCTATGGACAAAGGTCACATACAGCCCAGCAGCCGGTGTCGCTGGTTCTCCTCGAGGGCCGGGGACAGGTTAGCCCTAACAGGTGGTAGGGTGGGACAGGACGTGCCCGTCTTTAAGGCCCTTTAATCCTGACGTTACTGGGCGTTTGCTCCTGAAAACTGGTAGGTTCGAGTGGTGCTGGCTGTGCTCTCTGGTCTCTGCTAAATGCTCCCCACCTGACTCATCACAAACGCTGCCTCTGAAGCTGCTGTCCCCGAGCCTCGGCCCTCAGGCTCAGTGCCACCCCTCAGCCTCCTCCAGACGACCCTTCCCACCTCCCCCTCGGGTTCCACGCTGCCCAAGCTCACCGAGAGCTACAATCGCACAGCATCCTCACAGGGACACCCTCTGCCTCAGGGATGAAAATAAAGATGCCACTAGTGTGTGCTTTGTTCACAGAGCACCGCAGGAGCGTGGCAGGACTGTGTTTATCCATCACCCCTCTGGGACGGCCACCTTTCTCATCCACGGCTGACATTGCCGTGAAAACTGAATGAAAGCAAAGAGAAACTAGAGCCTTTAAATTTCTTCAGCTTTATAAAAGCTTTCCCCAGGGGCCCCTGCCTTTGGCCGAAGCAAAGATTTGTCTTTGCTGATCACTCAAAGTTGCAATTTCTGGGAAGAACCATTTAAGCATCCTTTTTGTGAATTTGAAAATATAGAGAGATACAGGGAAGAAAATTGTAGTCGCTCATATTCTCACCACAAGAGTGAACCACAGTTAACATTTGTGTATTTTTGCTTCAAGTCGTTTTTGTCTAGGTTGATACTTTAAGAAATAAAGCAAGTAGTACGTCAAAACATTATCCTTTAAAAAATTATAAAAAAGTAAATATGTAAAAGACTTTTACATCTCATCCTGGTCTCTTGCCCTCTCTGTGGGGAGTTTTCTCAATAATTTATCTATCATTTATGGTTATGTTCATAGAAAATATACGATCTTCTTTCGTGTCATGCCCTTGCATCATTATTACGCATTCAACATTGTATATTAAGTTTCTGTGTTTTATCCATATGGATACATGCTGCTTTTGACTGATGTATATACCCTACCACATTTTATCCAGGTCCCCGAGGTGGACATTAGGTAACTTTAAAATGTTCTCTAGTATCACGTATCATTCAGTAAATACCCCAGACGCATCCCTGTGCACAGAGCTCAGAATTCTCTAGAAGTGGGATTGCTGGGTTGCAGGACCCGCACACTTCACGCTTTCTAGATTTTATTGAAGTACAGTTGATTTACAATGTTGTGTTAATTTCTTCTGTACAGCAAAGTGATCCAGTTATAGATGTACACGTTCTTTTTCATCTTCTTTTCCACGATGGCTTATCACAGGATACTGAACATAGCTCCCTGTGCTCTACAGTAGGGCCTTGTTGTTTATCCATCCTGTATATAATAGCTTCCATCTACTAATCTCAAACTCCCACTCCATCCCTCCCCCAACCCCCCTCCCCCTTGGCAACCACAAGTCTGCCCTCTAGGTCTGTGAGTCTGTTTCTGTTTCATAGATAGGTTCATTTGTGTTGTATTTTAGATTCCACATAGAAGTGATACATGGTATTGGTCTCTGTCTTTCTGACTTAACTTTGTTTAGTATGATCATCTCTAGGTCCATCCACGTTGCTGCAAATGGCATTATTTCATTCTTTTTTATGGCTGAGTAGTATTCCATTGTATATACGTGCCACATCCTCCTTATCCATTCATCTGTTGATGGACGTTTCGGTTGCTTCCATGTCTTGGCTATTGCGAACAGTGCTGCTGTGAACATTGGGATGCGTGGATCTTTCTGAATTAAAGTTTTGTCTGGGTATATGCCCAGCAAAGGAAACCATAAACAAAATGAAAAGACAACCTACGGAATGGGAGAGAATATTTGCAAATGATGCAACTGACGAGGGCTTAATTTCCAAAATATACAAAGGGCCCATACAACTCAATAACGACAACAACAACCATCAAAACATGGTCAGAAAATCTAAATAGACATTTCTCCAAAGAAGACATACAGATGGCCAGCAGGCACTCCATATTTATTGGCTGTTGGACCAGGTGTTTTGCAAAGTGATTGGGCCAAAGTGCTTATGCCGCTTTCCCCTCCCGGGAGGAAAGAGGTGCTGTTTCGTGGGGCCTGATCAACACCAGAAACACCCTAGCCTCCTCAGCCTGGTGGTGAGGATGCTGTCTCAGCCCACGGGCCAAGGGTGGGCTTTGCTTCCCACTGACGGTTCCTCCTGTGTCCTCAGCTCCGGAGAAGGCATCTGGTCGAACCAGGGCTGCGCTCTCGCCGAAGGGAACCTCAGCTACTCTGTCTGCCGCTGCACACACCTCACCAACTTCGCCATCCTGATGCAGGTGGTCCCGCTGGAGGTAAGCGCCAGGTGGGGAGGGGCTCTTGGACTGCGAAGAGGTGCCCCCTCTCCGTCAGCCTGCAGTGGGGGCCGGGTGGCAGGTCTTCGTCGTCAGCGCCGGGGACTTCAGCCGCAGCAGGGCAGACGGGAGCCTGCGCAGGTAGGGAGGCCCAGTGGTTGGGGACCCCCACGAGGCTCCGCTTCTTTGGCAGAAGGTCCTGTGCTCCAGGTTTCCTCAGCCAGCGCCTGTGCAGACCCTGGGTCCCTCTCGAGGATGCACGTGCTGCCTAGGAGGTGGTCATGGCCGCGTTTTCTGTCTCTGGTCACTGAGCTGTGAAACCCTCCCTGTGCCATGGGCGTGTCCAGCAGAGCGAGGTCCTCGGCTATAAGCAGTGTGCCTGGATGTCCAGAGAAAGTGTCACCAGTGGTGGCATACAGCTGCATCTATGTCCAGGGTGGCCACACCGTGTCCTCGGAGCATTTCTGCTGTGAGACAGGAGACCCTGGGCTGCAGATGGGGCCCTGGACCTGTTTCTGAGGGACCTGACTTCCAGTCCCAGCGGGAGTGAGCCCTGAGGTGGGGGAGGGGATTTCCGACCACCCCTGCGTCCTCCTCTCCAAACGGAGCCAGGACGTCTATCCTCAGGTTAAGGATGGAAGAGGCCCCTCCTGGTTGGGTTTCTCTGCTTCAGAATATTTAATCTTTATTGCCTACTAGGTTTGGTCAGCACTAAGAACTAGAGATTAACTTCTGTGGTTCAAGGGAGGCATAGCTTGTAAGAGAAGACAGAGTGATCTTTAAAAATGCAGATGTGGGGCTTCCCTGGTGGCGCAGTGGTTAAGAACCCACCTGCCAATGCAGGGGACACGGGTTCGAGCCCTGGTCCAGGAAGATCCCACGTGCCGCAGAGCTACTGAGCCCGCGAGCCACAACTACTGGGGCCTGCGCACTAGAGCCCACGAGCCACAACTACTGAGCCCACGCAGCACAACTCCTGAAGCCTGAGCGCCTAGAGCCCGTGCTCCGCAACAAGAGAAGCCACCGCAATGAGAAACCCACGCACCGCAACGAAGAGAAGGCCCTGCTCGCCGCAACTAGAGGAAGCCCGCGCGCAGCAACGAAGACCCAATGCAGCCAAAAATAAATAAATAACTTAAAAAAATGCAGATGCCCCGTGGTAGGATCCTCTGAACTATGCTCAGTCCCTGACACCTGAGCGTGATGACTTCCTTGGTTTCTTAGGCCCACAGAGAAAATTGAATTTCCTGGTAGGGGTGGGAGAGCAGGGAGTCGATGGGGCTTCTCCTAGGATCTCCTAAGATGCAGGGCGGCTCGGGCACCTGGAGACAGGTTTGGTTTCATCCCACACTGGTTTTGGAGATTGAAGATTTTTTATGACTGTGAATTTCTGGCTGCTCTTGAAGATCTGTGGTGATGTTGGGCCAGAGCTCTCACCTGAAGCAGTGGGGCTGCAGCTGGGTAGGGGCTTTCTCCTCCTATGTCAGTGGAGCTGAGTCCCCCAGCCACTCGGCACACCGGCCACTTGTCAAGAGGATGCTCTGACCTCCCCACTCCCGTGTGCCTGAGGGAAGGGAGGTGGCGGCTGACGGGCAATAAGATGCCCCGGGCCGGCTGAGTCTCCGTGGCTGTATGACCTGCTCTGGCAAACCCGCCACCCGTCACGAGGCCCTGCCCTCTCAGGGTACATCCACTCGCAGGGTCTGTCTGTTTATGAACAGACTCTGTTCTCCTGAGTGTTGTAGCCCAGGCACTGCACACACTGGGCGTCAGGAAGTATTTGATGAGCCTGTGATTGCATCGGTTTTGTTAGGGAAGGTGTGGTTCTTATAGCAACACCCAGACTGCAAGCAGTATTTACCTAAGGGTTGGTTCCTTATCCACCATCATTCGACAAATACCTATTGGGTGTATCGCCAGGCCCAGAAGTTCATTTGTAAACAAGAAAAACCATGCGTTTCTGCTTTGGAGTAGTTTATATTCGAGTGGGAAAGACAGAGCATAAACAAATGAGGGGGTAAATCAGTAAGTTCAAAGAGCAGTAAGTGTAGGAAGAACCTTGGAGGGAGCGATGGAGGAGAAGGCAGGTGGGGAGGGGGGACGCCTTCGGGGAGTGTGATCTGGGGCGTTGTTTCCGAGGAAGTGACATTTGAATGGCCAGCAGAGTCTTTTCTCTAGAAGGCCTGGGAGAGGAATATTCCAGGCTGAGAACAGCGAGTGCAGAGGGCAGGAGGGCTGATGAGGTTGGCGTATTGCGGGTGGAAGGTGGTGAGCAGGGCGCTCTTTACATTGCAAAGCGTATCATGGATTTTACAAGCAGACTGTGGATTACTTATGGAGACTCCGGAGAGGAGTTCCTGGCGATCCCTAGGAGGACATGGGGGCTGGTCCACCCCCCACCCTGCAAACTCCCCGCACAGACACACGCAAAATGTCGATCTGAACAGATGACCCCCTCTGCTCTGCTCGCGATGAAGCTTCAAGCGAGGGTGGGCTGAGCAGACTTCTCAGCAACGCCATCAGACGGAGTCGCCAGGAGTTGCCAGATTACTCCTGGGAAAACTGACGACGCGTGAAATGAAGCCCAGGCGTTGACGCAGCAGCTTTAGTTTCCGAGCAGGCAGTTCTGTCATAGACTTGAGGGGTGCAAGCCCACCTGTCCGCCCAGTGCACCTGTTGTCCAGGCAGGTGTGACCCCCCCCCACAAACAGTCCCTGTGGGAGCATTTTCTTGAAGGTGTGACCTTTCGGGGGCAGTTGAGTGACTGACACCTCCTCCCTTTTCGTTTCCATCCCTCACACGTGCTCGGTCAAAGGCTCCCTCCCCGGTCAGGGAACTAAGATCCCACCTGCCACGGAGCAACTAAGCCCGTGCGCCACAACTACTGATCTTGCGCAACTCAGCAAAAGAGACCGCGTGCTGCAAACTACAGAGCCCACGCACTCTGGAGCCCGCGCGCCACAACTAGAGAGAGAAAACCCACACGGCACAACTAGAGAGAAGCCCGTGCGCCGCAACGAAAGATCCCGCATGCCGAAACGAAGACCCGACGCAGCCAAAAAAACAGGAAAAACAGAAAGAAACACCTTTCTCTCGTTGACCTGCAGCTCTTCGATCCTAAGTCGGGGTGCACGCCGGGTTGTGAACCGTTGGTAGCTGGGGAGATCAGTGCGGTGGGCCGTTGCCAGTGATTTAAAGAAAAATGAAATAAGATGACAACATAGCAGAGTGCATTGAAATCGGGAGAGTAAGCCCCTGTTCGTGAGGCCCGAGCATCAGCTCCCCTGACTGCACGAGACGTCCGCTCTACTGACCCGTCCACTCAGTTGCTTCCTCTGCCACCCTTGCTTATCCTAGTCCACGGGTCCTGACACCACTCATATCTCCTGGCACATCAGGCCCTGGCAGATGAGAAGCACGGCCTCTGTGAGGCTCACCCTCCGCCTCTGTCCTCCACCCAGGCCCCCTTCTCCTCCCTCCTGCCCGGGCCTCGGCCCTTGTGGCTCAGTCTGCAACCTTCTGGTGTCACAGGGGAGAGTCCAGCCACTCACATTAGCCCCTGGCAAAGGCACCGCCCTGCCGCCACGCAGAACCTTTGTCAGTAGTGCCCGGAGGGTCTGAGTGGTCCTGTGACCAAGCCCCCTCCTTGTCCTGTGACAAGTGGAGAAAATGAAGCCCAGAGGGCGGGGTGGCCCAGCCTGTGGTCTCTCGTCCATTCATCAGTGAATTATTGAGATCCAGGTGACCCCTAGGCTTTTTAGGCGTTATTCTGGAAAAATGCAGTGCTCAAGGTCTTGAGTGCGGATGGAGACACGGCCTGTGAGGGCAAACATGGGAGGGTCAGGCCGGAAGACAAAGGTGGCCCCGCAGCGCCTCCTGAGCGGGGGGCGACGGGTAGAGACCCCGGGGGGTGCGGGGGAGCCATGCAGACGCAGATGGAAGGGCGTCCGGGCAGAGGAGCCATGGGTGTGAGGCCTGAGCACGAATGGCAAGGAGGCTGGTGCAGCTCCCAGGACACGTGCCAGGGAGCTTCAGACCCAAATGCCCGAGGTGCCGAGAGGCCGCCGGAACGACGGGGGTGGAGGCCATCGCGGAGGGTGTGGGTGTGGTGAACTGAGAGCCCCTGCCCGGCTGACGGGGCAGCCGCTGCGCACGCGGACTGGAGCTGCCCCCTCTTTGATTGAGAAAAGCTGGAGATGGGTTTTGTGCAAAATCTCTTGATTTTTACATGTGTCATTAGTTATCCTTTCTAGGCCACGTGTGAGAGGTGTATCCGTGGCCTGGGCCAGTCCAATGTCCGCAGCCCAGCAGCCTGAACCCCACGTGCTCAGCGACCGTCGGGTCTTGTGAAAACGCTGATCTAGGTTCCTTAGGTCTGGGTTGTTCCCTGCTCACAGGGCCCAGGCGGTGCCCAGGCACTGCTGGCCTCAGGCCTCTCTCTGAATAGACCCTAGAGTCAGACACCTTGTCTGTCAAAGTCCCGTGAAAGTGGCTGGGCCGGTGGTTACAGATTTGAAGGGCGAGTTAGGGTTAGTCTGATTCCAGACGTGTGCTCTGTAGCAGGTGATGGGACCTCGGCCAGGGGTCTGAAGGGGGGAGTGGGACAGATGGGCCTCCAGGAAGTAAGATGCAGAGGACGCTGGTGAGACTGCCCCTTGGGAGAGCAGTTCCAGGGACGCAGGAAACAAGACTTGTTCTACAGTGAGCTGCAGGCAGACCGAGAGCCAGAAGAAGGGCAGGTGCTCTGTCTGCAGGCCTGGCAGCTCTGGGGTCACTGGAGGTCACAGAGCAGACTGCCTGCTGGTGACAGTGAACACAGGAAAGGCACCGTTTTGGGGTCTCTTCCCTCCTTCTGGCCTCGCATGCGGGCCTCGCAGATGAGGGTTGGGGGACTTCCCCAAGGTCACCTGGGGGCAGAGTCCGGACTTGAGTTCTGCCCTCCTGTGCAAAGCTCAGGCTGGTAGTCACGCCCCGGGATGGACCCTTTACCCACCGAGGACTAAATCCAGTTTCCTCTGTGACATGGGTGGGTCTGTGGGGCAGTGGGAGGGGCAGAGGGGCAAACGCTCAGCAGGAAGTTGTGCTGGTGCCTGTCGGTGGGAGAGGGGGCAGGAGAGGCGGCTTGGTCTAGGAAGCTGGACGACTGGGGTCACAGAGCATCTGTGATTACAGATCTGCCACCACTCAGTGGCAACACCAGATTTAGACACAGTCAGTGGGTGTGTTCATGGAAGCAAATCATATCTACTCATCGCCAGGAAAGGTCGATTTGAAAATGGTTTAAAATTAGCTGTGCTAAAAATGAACGTTTTCATGAACGTTAAAAAAAGCAACAAGGCAGTTATCACAGGTAGATGCCAGATCCGTGGGGCTTTTGGAGAATTAATGAAAACAGCATGAACGCCTTTAGCTCCCTGACGTTGAGCCCGCGCCTTCCTGGGCTCCCGGGCAGGCTCTCTCCTCCGAGCCCGCGTTGCTTCTCCCTGCCCGTCTCTCCTGGCTCCCCTCCCACCCAGCTTCCGCCTCGGGGGTCTGCCCTTGGACCCCCGCCTTCCCGAGTGAGGCAAACAAGGGTGGGGAGAGACTGGACCGAGCCCCCCAGCCTGTGTGTTACGCCCCTGGTAATGCATTTGTGTGGAATGACCTCAGATGAGAGAAGAATACAATTCGCAGCTTGGGGAGGCCGTTGCTGGGGTCTGAGAGCACACTGCTTGTGGCTCCTTCCTGGTGCCCAGCGTCTGGCGTGCGGCAGCGGCCGGCTGAACAAGTGTGTGCATGAGGTAGTCGGTTCCACACGGGAGAGCAGCTTGGAGAAATGCAGGAGCACTCCCCCTGGATGCCCGAAAGCCCAGTGCATGCGGGTTTAGTCGGTAACCCTGACTCCCAGGCACAGGGACCAAAGGTGCACAAGAGGAGGCCGGCGGGCGCTAGAACCTCGCTCATCTCTGAGGACCGACCAGCAGCGGCTGCCGGGGACCGAGGAACAGAGGCTTCCGCTGCCCGGATGCTCTGGTGGGCTCTGCTCCAGGCAGGATCCGGGGCAGGGGGCAGGCGGGTATCACCCCGGGTTTCTTGTTGAAGCAGCAGTAACCGCAGTGGCTGCCTTACGAGTGGAGTTTATAGGTAGGAAGGGAAGTCAGAGCAGGCAGGATCAGGGGCTGCCCCCTGGCTCCGTCAAGGGCTCCTTGACAGCAGCCTGGGCCTGGACGTCTGTCCTGGGAGGCGGCAGGAGCAGTGTGCCAGGACAGGTGCACCTGGGAAGGCTGGACCACAGGGGCCCCTTCACCTTTCCATCAGTCAGGGAGCCTGGGGCCGGGGGCCTGGCAGCCACAGGGAAGGAACTATTTCCTGAGACAGAGTCACAGCCTGTGGTCTGCAGGCTGACTTTGGCCGGTGGACGTGTTTCAGTTAGCCCTTTAGTCAGTATTTAATTTTTTAAAATTTATTTTGTTGGACAAAATAACATTTTACAACGTTATGTTAATTTCTGCTATACAGCAAAGTGATTCACATTCTTTTTCATGTTCTTTTCCATTACGGTTTATCACAGGATATTAAATATAGTTCCCTGTGCTCTACAGTAGGACCTTGTTGTTTATCCATTCGAGATATAATAGTTTGCATCCACTAATCCCAACCTCCCACTCCATCCCTCCCCCACCCCCTCCCCCTTGGCAACCACAAGTCTGTTCTCTAGGTCTCTGTTTCTGTTTCATAGACAAGTTCATTTGTATCATATTTTAGATTCCACACATGAGTGATATCACATGGTGTTTGTCTTTCTCTGTCTGACTTGTCCTGGCCATTATAAACAGTGCTGCAGTGAATACTGGGGTGCACGTATCTTTTCAAATTATAATCTTCTCCAGATATATGCCCAGGAGTGGGATTGCTGGGTCGTATGGTAATTCTATTTTTAGTTTTTTCAGGACCCTCCATACTGTTCTCCATAGTGGCTGTATCAATTTCCATTCCCACCAACAGTGTACGAGGGTTCCTTTTTCTCCACACCCTCTCCAGCGTTTGTTATTTGTAGACTTTTTAAAATGATGGCCATTTTGCCATTTGTCAACATTTCAAAACTCAGAGATATTATCTAAAATTTTGGATTTCTGGTTTTCTTAAAAAGAAGAAGAAGATCTGGCCACACAGAGCTTCCGCTCCTGGAGGAGCAGCCCTGCCCCCTGCAGGTGGGGGTGTGCACTGCAGTTCTCCACAGTCCCCACCACTCCCTATCACCTCCCTCGCCCTCACCCGCTCATCATCATGTTCTCATTATTCTGCTTTTAGGGAGACAGTAAAATGCTTCTTGTTCTTTTCTCCGCTGGGAAAGTGACATACACACTAAGAGGAGCTGTTGGAAAAGAAAGGGAGATAAAGATGCCTCTTTCTGGAAGAATAGTTTCACTTGTCTAGTATGTATGCACACTCCCGGCTGGCCTCCTGAATTTATATAAGCTGCCTCTCTGGAGGCACTGGCGTTTGTGGCCTCTGACTCAGAGGGCTCCGTGTCCTGAAGCAAACTCCAGGCTCTTCTGGGCATTTCTAAATCTAGCCGCTGGTGGGAAAGGAAGGGCACGGCTGGGGCACACCACGCCTTCCTGAGGCTGCAGCTGCAGTGCGGGGCTGGGAAGGGGGTGGTGTCCCGCCTTCATAGGAGCCCCTCCTCCATCTCTCAGGGCCCATGTCCAGTCTGGCTGATGGTTAGAGGACCCACCGGTGGCTGCCACACCCTTAGACTCTGGCTGCCAGGGAGGGGTGCAGGAGCCTAATTACAAGGCGGCCCTGGGGCTGGTGAAATGCCCCCGCTCTGAGCTGTATTTGTGGTCCTGGTGGGCGTATCGCAGACAGGCCAGGCCAGCATTTAGTCCGGTGCTGGCGAGGGCTTGGTTCGCCATCGGGAAGCAGGTTCTTTCCTCCAGGGTCTCCAAGCGTGCATGTCACTTAGGCAGCTTCTGAGGAGCACCTCCTGTGAGTGGCTGTGTCCGCATCACTGGGGTGTGGCCTGCAGCGGCCCCACTCTGCTTCCGGGTCAGCTAGGCACTCGGTCCCTCCCCCAACACACCGCGCGACCTTGAGCAAGGGCCCGCTCTGAGGGTTGGCTTCCCTGCCTGTGACGTGGGTGAGGACCCCCCTCCTCATGGAGCTGGGAGGGGGGGTCAGACACCTCCCAGCCCAAGTACTGAGCTCGGAGCACCCAGCCCCAGGCACTCGGCCTGACTGAGGCCGCGGTGATGTCAGCACCAGTACCCGCCTGGGATGTCCTGGCAGAGAGGAGTAGGGGGGGGACTGGCCTGGGGCGGGGCTGAGCCTGGGGACCACAGGCCTCCCGCAGGCAGCAGCAGAGCTCCGGTGGTGTCTCTCCCGCTTCTTTCGTTCTTCCGGAGGACGGCAGCGTCCTGAGCCTCTAGGTGCAGAGTCAGGACTACTGTCTCCTTGTTGACGGGGGTCCTGCGGGAGGAGGGAGCTGAAAAGTCCCCTGCTTTGCCTTTATTCCCCCCCAGGATGTGATGCCTCACCTTGTGCATCTGCACACGGAGGGGCCGGTCCTGATGCCTTCCTCTTGCAGACCCAGAAAGGCCCCGCATCACTCCTGTTCCCTGGTCCCTGCAGTTATGCAGGAAAGGGTAGCAGACAGGCTCCCGCTGGGTCCTGGACGGTCCTCTGGGCTCTGCCTTGCACCCCCGCTCTCTCCCTTCTGCTGATTCACCAGCCAAGCCCTTCCAGGCTGTGTTCGGACCAGGAACTTCCTCTTCCCACCCGCCACCATCCACGTCCACGGAGTGAATCTCACCAGCCTCTCCGGAGAGCCTGGGACGGTGCTGAGCGGGGCACTGGAGAGGTGCAGACAGTGCCTCCCTTCCCCCCTCCTACCTCCCCTGCCCCTCCCATCTCTCTCCCTCCTGCCTCCCCCTCCCCTGCCCCTCCCATCTCTCTCTCTCCTCTCTCCCCTCCCCTGCCCCTCCCATCTCTCTCTCTCTCCTCTCTCCCCTCCCCTGCCCCTCCCATCTCTCTCTCTCCCCTGCCCCCTCCCATCTCTCTCCCTCCTGTCTCCCCCCTCCCCTGCCCCTCCCATCTCTCTCCCTCCTGTCTCCCTCTAGGGCTTCCTAGGGCCCTTTCCCTGAGTCCTTGCCTTGCTGCCTCTCTGGGGTGGGCATGTTGGCTGAGCTCTGGGGCTGGGCCACTGCCTGCCATCTCCTCTCTCCCCCCTAGAGCCCCAGGCAAGCAGGCATGCGACCACCTGGGTGGGACTGGTGGAAACAGGCTGAAGAGGTAGGAGCAGACATTAGGGTGCAGGAGACAGCAGCCTGGTGCTGTGGGGATATCAGCTTGGCCATGGGCCCGGCCCTGCTGTCCTGGGAACGGTGCCTCTCTGTGGGGTCAGGACTCCCCCCCACCAGCTGGCAAATTTCATTATCCCCCAGAGTCCTCCACCGAGACCCAGGCTGCTACTTCAGGGGAAAAGCAGCCACTGCTTCATTTCTCCTAGAATCTTCTGAGAAGCATCTGCTCTGGAGCTGTGATGGGGCTTGAGCTGCAGGGGAAGCTGACAGCAGGGTCCCCGAGGGGTCCTCTCTCAGGGCTGCCCTCAGGCTCGAGAGCTCCCTCCGTGGGGTTGGGGTGTGAGCATGGTGGCCAGGAGCGAGGATGCCGGGAATGAGCCAGGGTGGAGCTGGGGCGTCTCCATCCCGAGGATCCAAAGACTGATGTGTAGCCCCCCAGAGCGGGGGAGACAGGAGAGAGAGAGAGATAGAGGCTAGGGCAGGGAGGCCAAGGGCACCCCAGTGCTTCAGGTGGTCAGCTCCGGGCTGGAGGACTGAGTTGGGGATTGAAGTGTGTTATGACCCAGATCGGGTAGATTCCACATTTTTTGTCCTAAGCATTATGGATCTCCGCATGGTGGTGGAAAAAGGGGCAAAGGGGAACCATCTTTGATAAGCTGCCGCCCCCTGTGTCAGGGGGTGGGGAGCCCCACAGGAGCCCAAGGGCTCCTTGCCGGCCTGAGGTGAAGCCAGGGACAATCCCTTGGGGTGTGTTTGCTGTAAAGATGCTACAGCACGTGGGAAAAGTGCAACAACACAGAAGGCAGGGTTGAGCACGCCGGCCCCCCCACCCCATCCCGGGTCTCCCAGGGCCCCGCCCGGAGCAGCGGCCGGCTGTGTCACCGCAGAGACAGTCTCCGTGTCACCCGCTGTTCCTTCGGCACAGGGCTGCGTGCGGTAAAGACTGTTGTGCGCTTTTGAAAGACGTTTCGGTGCGTGCTGGTGACTGTTCCATCTCTGTCTACGCGGACCTACCGCATTCATTTTCACCACTGCGTACCTCGCCCCGCCCACCCCGTGATTTCTCTGCGGATCGACATCAGGTGGCGACAGTCTGGCTGCTGCAGACAATAAGTATCTGTGTGCAGACGCCCTTCCCTTCACCGTGACAGGGGACGTGCTGGGTCAAGCAGCGCGAGGCTTTAACTTTTCACAGATGCTCGGAGCCGCCGTTTATGGGGAGGGGTCTGCTCCAGCCCCGCCTCCGTGCGGACAGTGTTGGGGTGACTGGTGTCCCGGGTCCACGTGCCTCCCCCAACAGAGGCTGTACGTGCTTTGCAGTCTCAGTGTTGAGTTACCGCCGTCCCACCCCCGTGTAAAGCTGGAGGTCACACAGCTTCCAGTTACTGTCTCGGGGGCTGGCAGCCTCAGCGGCAGGGCCGGCGGTTCCTCGGCTCCCTCGGCTGGGCTGCCCAGGGCTGGACGCAGGAGAGATCCGTTCCCCAGGACCCCAGTCTTGTCCAGGTCCCGGGCCTTTGCTCTTAGACGCACCCCTTCCCCCGCTGGGCTCTGCATCGCAGGGCTGATGGCTGCTGGCTGGCTTCCCAGGTCCCTGCCCCTTGGGGCTCTGGTAGGAGATGGGAGGGGAAGGTGGTGAGGCCCCATGCCCACCCTCTCTCGCGAGCCTCAGGCGGCTTTCCTGGCCTTGTCTTGGCAGCCTCCCGCTGGGCAGCTCCTGCAGCCCGTGGCCCTGGCTTCCCCAGGTGACCATGGGCCAGAGCAGGTGGCTTCCTGCTGTGATTAATTAATGCCTGGGTCACGCCATCATCCCTGTGACATCTCTGTTCCCCTCTCCCCTTTGTGAACACTGCCCTGAATTAAATTTCCAAATCTTTGAGAGGCTAAAGCGGTTACTGTTTTCCTAGCCGGCCCCAGACCGGTACACAAGCTGTGTGGCTGAGGGGAGATGGTGAGGCATCCCCAGGAGCCTGGTCTGGGTAACAAGGGAGTGAAGGGGCTCTGTCCTCGCCCCCGCTGACTCCTTTGATGAGGTAACTAGCCTGAGGAAGGCAAGTCACTGACATCTTTTGAAAGACATAGGAGCCAAGTCCTCATGCATCCCGCGGGGAGAAATCCCACCCGATGAAAGACATAGGAGCCAAGTCCTCATGCATCCCGTGGGGAGAGATCCCACCCGATGCACCGCTGCAGGGCTGTGGGTACCAGACCAGGTGCCGACGGTCTGGTACAGATGAACTTTGGACAGAAGCTCATCTCTGCCTGTCCTTGGGGCTGTGGGCTTATTTCCACCACTGGAATGTGAGATTCACCTGCAGTCTGGACTCAGCGCAGTGGGTGTGACCGGCAGAACCTGCAGCTTGTTAAGCCCAGGGACTGTCACCACACCCCCAGCTGCCCAGGGGCTGCACGCCCCTCCTGTCCAGGGCTGAAGGAAGGCGCTGTGGCTCAGCCGCCCCGGGGGGGGGGGGGGGGGGGAGGGCAGCTCCACCTGGATCCCAGCAGGAGCGGAGACCAGAGGCGGGACGGAGCTGGCCTGGCGAAGAGCTGGGGGTTGGGTGGCAGAAGCAGAGGAAATGGAACACAGGGTCCAGGGGCAGCGAGGGGCTGAGAGCATCCGCACCCGGGCTGATCCAGCGAGTGGGCTGCGCGCTCTCAGATGTGTCCCCACTTGTCCTTCACTCTGCTCGGCCGCAGGTTCCCCTGACAACTGCTTTCCTGCCGAGCCCAGCCAATGAGAGCCAGGCACGAAGTGCTACACCTCTGCTCTCGCTCACATGCTCCTGTCGCTGCCTGTGTCACCTCCGTGGCCCCTGCTGCTGCCGTGCCCCCTCCGCCGCCGACCTCAGCTCATGGGACAGGCCTGCTGTGTTTCCAGCTCTGCCAGTGGCCCCAGCTCCACTCACATCACCCCTTCCCGTTGTCCCTCCCACCCTACAAGGGCAGAGGCTCTTGCTGTGGCTGTTCTCTGGGGACCCTCACCATCATCTCCTTTTTCAGGGTTTCCCACACTTTTACACCTACTTCCTATGTTCAGTCCCCTCTGCTGAATCTTTCCAGAGGCGTGGACCCTCCTGACGGAGTGACTGAGGTGGTGGAGGCAGAGGTGCAGGCGGGGCTGATCCCTTGGGGGCCTTGGAGACCCTGGGAAGGATGTGGATTTCATTCTAGGTGCAGGGGTGCCCAGGAGGCGGGTCAGCTGGGAGCCATGTGTGCTGAGTGGCGACTGGCTGAAGTGGGGAGCAGTGAGGGGTCCAGGGGGTAGAGGAGGTTAAGGCAGGGGCTCTGGAAACTGGGGAGAAAGAGGGATGTGTGGCCACTTGTCAGCTGAGGGACCGACAGGGCTGGCTGAGTGTGGGCTCTGAGGGGATGGGGGGACCCAGGATGACTCTCAGGTCTGGGCCCCCCTCCCCGTCCCCCACCGATCACCTCCACCATGGCCTCTGTGTCCATCACAGCCTGGTCAGTCTCAGAACTGGCATCCTTATTTCTTCCCTCTTGTGTTTATCCGTTTATGCCTTTGCGCATGACCTGCTTTCCCCACAGTGCAAGCCCCAGGCTTGGCACACAGTGGGCGCTTAATACATGCTTGACGCAGATGGGGGCCCAGGATGCCCACAGGCTGCTCTGCGGGTTCGGCGCCTGCATGCAGCAGGTGCCCAATAAAGGCAGCTCCGTTCTTCCCCTCTTAACCATCCACTCTTCTGTGAGTGCTCCACTACCCCAGACAGGCATTCTGATCTTTGGTTCATCTCTAGAGCATCTGGAGTTTGCCAGTCCTCTGTTGGATGCCGGGGACCCCGACACGAGCAGGACCGTCAACTCTTGTCTCCGTGGACCTCTCCACTTAGAGAGCGTGCTGTTTCCAGCCCAGGAGACCCTCTCCTGTCCTCTGTGTGCACTTCCTGCCGTGTGTCGGGGCCTGTATGAAGCCCACACCCCCTCCCGTCCAACTTCACAAGGCACAGGCTCTTTGCAGTGGAGCCGCATTTAACACAGGGTGCAAGTTCACTTAACACAGTGACGACCCAGTGGGCTGAACGTGTGTTAAAGTTATAAAGCTCTTATATAAAAGGAGAGGGAAGTAAACCCTTCAGGCAACCAGGGTCTCTCAGATCGTTCCCCCACCAACACACACACCATTCTGCTCTGTGGATTTGACAGCTGTTTGAAACCAGAAAGGTCTGAAGACCCCGACGTCTGCCGGCAAGTTTCTCCTGGTCCCTCCTTTGGTCTGCCTCAGTGCTGTTCAGACCACTGTACAGAAGAAGGATATATGAGGTTCCTGCACAGACTGTGGGTGCTCCAGATTATGGGGGATCTTAGGGGTTTTCAAGGGTCCTTTAGATCCCCTATCATTTTTACCTTATGGCCTCACTTTATAATTCAAGTGCCATGGAAAATACGACCTTCCAATCTAGCTTGCCTTATGTTCTGTATAACCATTTCAAGATGGGCTGGCCAGGATGTTAGCAAGGGAGGGGCCATGTCTCATTTGTTAAGTGTTCCCTATCGTGCCTGGCTTGAGGCTGGCTTTGGCTGGGTTTGGTGAAAGTTGTCATGAAGAGTTTGTTGATTGGTGGGGTTGGTTGATGGTGAGATTGGTTGATGGTTGAATTGGTTGATAATAGGATTGGTTGATGGTTGAATTGGTTGATAATAGGGTTGGTTGATGGTGGGGTTGACTGATGGTGGGGTTGGAAGACATATGGTACAGGGTTGGGTAGGTGTGGGTCTGAGGCTAGGGCTGGACTCCCATTTATCAGAAGCTCTAGGCCGACTGTGTGTGCAGAAAACAGGGAAAGATTTCAGCTAGTGTGGCTGGCCAGGTACAGCCCTCACGCCTGGAAGCTTCTACATTGTGCAGTGAACTCTCACGTGAGCCTACTGGAAGCTCCCTACAGCTCTGTGAGTGGAGGAGGTAAACTTTTATTATCTCTCTAAGAGGTATGCGAACAGTGATGTAGATTAAATTCATCTTTTATGGTGAATCAGTGGGGGAGTCAGGGGAGTAGACTTGAGGGCTGTTTCTACCCTAAAACCTTCAGCAAATACCTGTGGAAAACCATCATTCTCAGTAGTACCCTGCTGTTCTCAGAGCCGTGGTTGATGAGACAGTGGAAGTTTCAGGAACGTGATCTCTGTCCTTAAAGAGCCCACCATCTCTCTGGGAGTAAGAAGACTCTCCCGTGAAATGGGACAGCAGTATCAGAGTGGGACGCATACCACTAGGGGGCTGTGAGATGTTTGGGCAGTACAACGATGAACAGGGATGGGTAGAGCTGAGACTTTGGGGTGCGAGGACTCATGTGGAGAACTTGGGCTCAGGGCCAGACTAGGAACGGGACGTCCCAGTGGCAATGGGGTGAAGGTGTCACGGGGGCCAGGCTAGCTCTTGGATACTGACGTGTTGCTCTCCTTCATTTGCTCTCATTTCCATTGATTATTTAAGTTAATTTCAATTAGGTGAGTGCTGCAGAGGCGGACCTTAGTTTCCAAGAACGGTTGATGATCTGTGATGCCCATAAGCTCTGGTAACTGATACTTCCCTACACCTCTAGGCAGAGATCATCGCGATGGTGGGACAGGACTTTTCAGCTGTCTCACGAGACAGCAAAGAAAGGTGACATAGTTGGTATGTTAGTGATTCCTCACCTGGTTTTAGTTCTCCGTTTCTGAAAAGTATCGCTTGAAGTAACGGCACTTCCGAAGAGGTACTGTCTTCCCCTCCCCCAAAGAGTTTGAGAAATGCCAAGTTTGACATAGCTCTCTCTATCTATATATTTACCTGAAGGAGTCTCAGAAGCCTTAAGTTGCTTGTATTCACCAGAAGTCTTTAAAGGCAGATACAGAGTGCAGCTTTTCCGAAACTTATCTAAAACCAGGAGCGTCATTTCCCAGAAGAGCAGTGACAGCATCGCTCAGGAACTAGTGTGAAGCAATACAGTACAGGCAAGTGGCTCTAGGAGTATATTTCCATTTGTCTTCCTCAGACTCGTGATGGCTCAGAGCACCGCTCGGCCTTTCTATCTGCAGATGGAGAACTTTAGGGTCCAGATCTTGGGATGTTGCCGAGAAGCCTGCTGCAGGAACGCACTGGTGGCCCCTCCTGTCTAGGAAGCTTGTTTTCCCGCACAGACAGGGGTTACCCATGAGGGCCCTCCCGCCCCCCCTGTCCAGGGCTGCTGGGTCCAGGCTTCCGCCTCCCCTGCCAGGGATTCAGCCAGGGACTGAAAGTGTTTCTTGACCCCTCATTAAGTTATCAGTTCTCGGAAACCGGCCGGTTGGCTCCCAGATTGTTCCCTGTGACCCACTTACGTTTCCTGGTGGGGCCTCCTGGGCCCCGCGTCCTGGACAACAGCCCTTTTCCGTACCTCAGGTTGCCTCCTTTTGTTCCCAATTAAGTCCCGGGGAACAGGGAAGAAGGCAGTTTACTGGAGGCCGAGGTCCCCGGTGTCCTGGCCAAGGCTGCAGGGACCCTGAGGTCTGGTGCCGGCGCCAGTGCAGAGCGAGCTCCAGGCTGGGTCTTCGATGCTGCGGGGGAGCAGGAACCTCTGAGGGAAGCTGCGCTCCTAGCGTGTGGCTTAGGAAGCACGGGGTTTCTTGGATCCCAGGGTCAGATGTATGTGACCTCGAGAGGCCAGTTTCTGGAGTCCTGAGTTGTGCTGTTAGGTGAGCTGTGGTTGCTGTCACCGTCCTTTGCACCCACTGGACTTACCGCGTATGTTTATGCTCTACTGGGCGTCAGGGATACCAGCAAACTCTTACATTGCTCCGAGCACTTCACATGTGAAAGTTCACTCCTAGGTCGTCAGCTGGGACTTGCACCGGGGCCTATGGGTCAGGCTTTTAAGAGAACCCTGCATACCGGGCGCAGAGGCACGGGGCAGGCGGGCCTCCGGTGCGGGGAGCAGTGGGGGAAGGGAGGAGATGCGGTCGCAGCGCAGGGGCTGGGCGGGTGGAGGGATGTGAGCGATGGGTGGAGCCATTTGGAGCGTCTGAAATGCGCAGAACCAAGGGCCAACACCAAAGGACTGGCCCTCTGGGTGGCAACACCAGGGCGTCAGGGGGAGAGGCAGGCACTGGCGGTCACCACCAAGCCCGGACGGTCTAGTGGCTGCCTCGTGCTCAGCTTTGCATTAGCCCTGGGACCCCTTCCAGCCTGAAGCCCCGCGATCAGGCTCTGGCCACATTAACCACAGGGCCAGTCCCCCTCTAGGGCCTGGACCCCGCGGCGGCTGACTGCCTCCGCTCTGCTTCCCGCACAGCACACGCGCGGACACCAGGTGGCGCTCTCGTCCGTCAGCTACATCGGCTGCTCGCTGTCCGTGCTCTGCCTGACCATCACGCTCGCCACCTTCGCCGTGCTATCGTGAGTCACCTTCTGCTGTCCCCCGGGTCTCCCAAGAGGTTGGGCGGCTTTGTGCAACTGTCAGTGCCACCCCTGCCCACTTCGATTTCCCTTCTGGCACTTGTACTCGGGAGGCGGCAAATGCCGGCCCCTATGTAGAGTCTGCACACGGTGTGTGACAGCTGGACGGCTGTTCCTCGATTACCTTTTGTTTTGAAATCTGGGGCGCAGGGAGGGGGCGCTGGGAAAGAGAGAGGGGAGAGGAGGTGCCGTGGAATTGGAGGGCACCTGGCTTCAGCTAACCTGGAAGGCTCTGGAAAGGTCCCCAGCCCACAAGGCTTTCTGTCCTCTGGCCAGGGGAGAGCCAGAACTGAGGACCCCCCCCAAAACAGCCAGCTTTGTGGGGCTGGGCTGCAGGAGGCCCCGGGGGTGGGAACACTGGAGGGCCCCTGCCTCCCTGCCGGCTGAAGCCACGTCTGGCCAGAGATTGAGGGCACCCCGCAGCCCCCCAAGTGGAGGCCGGCAGCTCAGTCCATCCGTGGCCCTTTCTGAACTGGGACAGAAAACTAAGATGAGAGCCGTGAGTCTGGGCGGACAGCTGACTGAGCGCTGCTCGCACACTCCCCTCCGAGCTGCTGGGCCTCAGAGGAGGGCTTCCTCCCCACACCTGGATGGGCCTGCTCTCCGGGGACGCTCGGGAGTTTATCTGCCCCTCTTCCTCCACTCCTGGGGTTCCTCCTGGGGGTTCCCAGGTTTGGTTGGCCGGGGGCTGCGGCACCATCAGCAGGGGAGGCTGTCAGCTTCCCCGGCTCCCCCATCCCCGCTGCTGCCCACCCGGGACCCGGGCGCCCTGGGGGGTGGGGGCAGGGGTACACCCTGGACATAGGAGCTTCTGGAGGGATCCGAGCCAGGTGAGAGGAGACCGGCGTGGGTTTGGAGGGACCCCAGCCTACGCTCAGGACGTCCCTTGTTCCCCCGCTATTTGCTCAGCAAGCCAGCCCCACCCACGCGTAGTCAGCTCTGAGGACGCAGCTGCGCCCAAGACAGATAAAAACACACCTGGCTGCGGGGGTCGGGGGGCAGACAACGAGTGAGATACACAGGCTGGAGACACATCTTCACAGCCGTCCGAGCCCTGAGAGCAGTTCAGAGAGGAAGCGGGGCTCCTTCAGGCTCGGGAAGTTCTCTCTAACGGGAGACCTGGGAAGGGATTTCACTGCAGAGGAACGGCTGGTGCAAAGGCCCCGAGGCGGGAGCAGGCTGGGGGTCTTGGATAACCTCCAGGAAAAGGGGGTCTGTGAGCAGGGGAAGGGACGAGCTGAGTCAGGCAAGGATCAGGCCCTGTAGGGCCTGTGGAAGGAGCTGTGTCGTTTCCAAGAGTAATAGGGAGCCATCGAGTGTTCACAGCCGGGAGTGGCAGCATCTGGGCGGGCTTATCAAGCCCTCCTTGGTGGCCTCACCCCTGCCTCTCTGCCCCCAGCTCGGTCAGCACCATCCGGAACCAGCGCTACCACATCCACGCCAACCTGTCCTGTGCCATCCTGGTGGCCCAGGTCGTGTTGCTCATCAGCTTCCACTTCGAGCCGGGCACGGTGAGTGGCCCCCTCGGTCCTGCTGGGTCCACAGCCGGCCTCCCTCCCATCCCCTCCTCCCCCGAACGTCGCCAGGGGTGGCACCTTCTCCTGCTGGCTTCAGTTCAGAATTCAGACCACCGGACAGCCAGGCTATGTTTCCTCTGGGAGAGACAGGGAAGATGACAGGTATGAGTGGCCTCCCCGCTCAGCATCAGTCTCGGTAATGACCATACTTACGGCCCTGACTGCGTGCCGGGCGTCGTGCTGAGGGCTTCCATAGATCCACTCAGTCAGTCCTCATAACAAGCCCACGAGGTGGTGCCGTCGTAACCCGCCTGCTGTAGATGCCAGGTTGAGGCACGAGGGAGTCACAGCCACTTAGCCAGGGTGGCCTGGTGAGCACTGACCAGGTGCTGACCTCGTGCGGTCTTGCTGCCGACACCGCCCTCTATCGCTGCTCTGACCATACACACAGCCGCACCCCCTCTGCCTGCCAAGGGCCGGCGCTCTCTGCAAAGGGTCTGTGAAGACCCAGACCCACCTTTTCTCTACCCTTTGTATCAGGCTGGGGGTTCTCCGGGGGCCTAGGAAGTCTTAGATCTCACAGAAAGTGAAATGCTGAGACCAGATTGACCCAGCCTTGGGTGACGTGGGTTATAAACCTGGTTGAAGGGAAGAAGAAGCAGAGATGTGCTCGCGCTACAACAGGAAGGAAGGGGAACCAAGCAGTGTAAGTCAGTGGTCCTGGGGCGCGATCACGATTGGCTAATGGAAAATGAACTCTTTATCCCACGAAGTGAGGGTCAGCAGGGCGTCTTGTCCTCCCTGCCCAGCAGGGTCCTCAGCCCACCTGCCTGTCCTGGGGCTGCTGCCTAAGGAGAGATCCGCCCTCCTCTGCTCACAGGTTTAGGGGTTCAGCCAAGCATCTAAGAAGTTCCTGGCTGTGCCGTGGACGGATGAGGCCTCTGCACCAGCCTCATTCTCTCCTAGTGGATGCTTTTCAAGCTCCACTGTGGATCATCACACGGGGTTTTCTTAAAATACAGATTTGGGTTCAGCTGGAATTCCTATTTCCATCAGGTTTTCAGGTGATGCTGAGGCTGCCTGTCCAAGCCACACCGTGAGGAGTGAGCCCCCCCGTGTGATGGCAGCAGGAGGGGAAGCGGTCCAGGTGCCCATCATGCAGATGGCGACCCCAGGGACCGGGGGAATCTCCTGTGTGTCTAAAATCCCAGGCAGGGCTCTCAGTGATCCGTCCATTGGATCACCTCTGTGGCAGACAGGACAGGTGACTGTGGTGGCCAGTCTCTGTGTGGGGAGGGGCCGCTCCCCACATGAAAGGGGCAGCTGGTCCTAGAAGACGCAGGGCCACCGGTGCTGGGACTACAGAAATAACAGACGTGTCCCATATTTGTATCTAACAGAGCCTAACGACCAGAAGCACGGCATTTCAGTAACTTGTTCCTTTTTGTTTTTTCCTGAGAATCCACTGATCAGGGGCCTGGGGAGGACAGGACGTGGAGCCCCCATAGAGATGTTTATTCTTGGTTTTCATGTTTGTTTTCTTCCCCAGGCTCCTGGTTCCCTGGCCCTTGTATCCGAGCTTAGGGATGGGTGATGGTGGACTCAGAGAGAGCGTGGGTGGGGGGATCTCCGATTGAGGCTCCGGGGGAATCTGAGCCCACATGGCTGAGCTTGGAGTTGTGGCCAAGACACTAGGAGCAAAAAGGGGGACCAGCAGACCACTGCCGCCTTGGACAGGGGAGAGGAGCGCGCGGTGCTGAGCAGGCCCTGCCCCTGCCTGCTTGTCACACCCAAGGCAGGGGGGCCTTCTGGGTATCAGTGCCCCGAGCAGCCAGAGGGAACAGACATTACAGGTAGTTTGTGCACCCCTGTTCATTACACCTGCTGAGAGTAAAGCCCAGTGAAGCGGCCGTGTCGCTCAGGACTTTTGGCTCCAGGTAGGTAACCAACACCTTGAAATGGAGAACTGAAAATTCCTGAGTCTAGAGGTTTCAGCCACGTCACAGGCTGCTCTCTCTCTGCCCCTCAACTCCCTTCCCCTCACGCGCTCCACTCTGCACGCCTCGCCTCCGGGCCGGGGTGGCTTCCACAGCTCCGGGCTCCTGTCCTTGCGTCCAAAGGAAGGAGGGAAACCGGCTCACCGGCGCCTCCGCCCACCCCAGAACCCACGTCCGGCAGCCCGGCCAGTCACGTGCCCACCCCTGAGCCGACCCTGCTGCAGGGGTGGGGGTGTTTACACTGATTGGCCGGACCGAGTCCCTGCCCTCTCATGAACCAATCGCTGTACCCGGGAGGGGGTGTGGTGCAGTGATTGGCTACTGCCTGAGTCACGTGCCCCGCTCAAATCACTCAGCTGGGAAAGGCAAGACGCGACTCCCCAGGAAGGAAGTGAGGCCACGTGTTTAGAAGGCGCTCCCCAGAAAATGGGTGCAGGGAGGTTGGGACAACAGCACCCACCCACTGCTCACACCCGAGAGAGCTTACCCTCCCTGCCGTTGCTTTGATCCTAGGCCCCGTGCCAGGTGCTGGCCGTGCTCCTGCACTACCTCTTCCTGAGCGTCTTTGCGTGGATGCTGGTGGAAGGGCTGCATCTCTACAGCATGGTGATCAAGGTCTTTGGATCAGAGGACAGCAAACACCGCTACTACTATGGGATAGGATGGGGTAGGTGGGGATGGGATGGGGCAGCTGGGGCAGAGGTGGGTTGTGATTTCATCTTCATGTGAAACGCCTCTAGGAGGCCAGGTGTTCTTCGGGTTGAACTTCCCCTCACTGTTTTTCAGAAAAGTCAGTTTCCGTGGGGAGTGCTTTGGATTTCTCTGTTCTAATGGTCGGCTTCCCTCCTCCCTGGGAAGAATCCCAGAGGCACTGCTCTGGAGCCGGTGCGGGGACAGTGGCCTGCTTCTCTTGGATTGACACCCCGGCTTTAATGCAGGGTATCAGGCAGGGGAGGTGGCCTCTAATCTCACAGTGTATGGGCGCCCTGGGGCGAGGGCAGTCAGGGCCCTGTATTCTCAGCCAGCCACGCCTGGGATGGACCCTGTACACTATGGCTTGTGGTTGGAGGGAGGAAAGGAATTCTGATCTCTCGGTTGCTCTTACGTGGAATAGAGTTTCTGCCCCGTGGCGCTGGGGAGAATGAGAAATGCAGGCAGCCTGCCCCAGGGAGATATTGTGGCTCTAGACTGGCTCCCGGGGGAGGGAGCCTGTCTTGTTGGCCACAGCTGCCTGGAGCGGAGCAGGTTGTAGCCCAGGTGTCCCAGCGTGTCAGGTTTACCCAGACTTGGTAGGTTTTCTTGAATAAGTTTTTCTTAATTTGCTGCATGCCCTTAAGAAAATTTATAGAGACTCTAAGTGGTTGTGTTGTTTTAAAGCTAACTTGCACGAGTTATGGTGGTCCTTCAATCTGGGAGTCACCTCCCCAGTGGCTTGACTTTGTTTAACTTCCTTCTTGCCCATCGTGAGGAGCCCCAGGGCACAGGAGACCCTGCTTCCCGCCAGAGTAGTGGACGCCTGGCATTCTTGCATCTGCCGTAAAGCATTAATGCAGCGTAAGGGACCTGCTACTCGTTTCTAGCTTTCTTGCGATAGATTTAACTTTCACGGTCCTCATGGCGCAGGGAACAGACAAACATTTTACTTTGTGCTTTGAGCTCCTAGCGTGGTTCATTGGGGGGCGTAGTGGAGGTAAGTTATGTGCCCCTCCTGGCTTTCCCGGGAGCCTGGAGAGGCTCACCGGGGCCCACGTGGAGAGAGGAGACACAGCAGCCACCTCCCAACTGCTGTGGCCTCGCAGGGAACTCCCGGTGCTTGCCAGTGATGCCCTGCGTCCCGCCTGTGGGCAGACTGGCCGTCCCTGCCGCGCGTCTCCGCACCTGGACGCCTGCGCTCTGGCTGGGCTCCTCGCAGCAGCAGGAATGTCCTCTCCTCTCCGGTTCCTTCCTGGTGAGCCCAACTCAGGCATGATCGTCTCCTTCCGTCCTGCCGTGACTCCTTGACAGAGGAGGGTCGCTCCTGCCTCCAGCTTCTGACTTCATGGAGTAAAAGGTTTACAGGACAAGTGACCAACCACCTGTAACGGCTGGTTTCTTTACGGGAACGGTCAAATAATTTAGAGATATGAGCGCGCACACACACGTACACACCCCGTAGCCACAGCAGGGACGGTTGAAATGAATGAAAGGTGTGGAGTTGGTCTCTGCTGTGACAGGAGTCGGGTATGTTGGTTCAAGATGGAGGTGTGGGTCATAATCCAATCCAGCCCTGAAGGATCTCTTCTTTCGTCTGCACGGTGTTGGAGAAAAAAAATGAATGATTTGCCAGTACTTAAAAATGGAGAGATTTTGCATAAAATTATAGAGTTTTTTTGAAGGGTGAGGTGATCTGGGAACCCTGAGCTTCCGTTCCTACTTGACAGCATTGGCTGCGACTGTGTGGTTTCTGATACCAGCACCTCCCCTGTGGGTGTCTGAGTGTACAGCCTCTGTCAGACGCTCCCTGCAAATGGAGCGCCGGGCTGGGTTCCAGCAGGGCTCTGTCTCCACGTGAGCGTCCCCTTAACTGATTTCCACGGCTCTGAACTGCGTCCTTCCTTCTCATTGGGTTCGACTTGGCTGTGGGCCTAAGTACAGACAGTCTGCAGGCGGCTGGCCTCTCTCTACCTGCAGTTATGAATTAAGAGGGAGCTGGAGGCTGACCCAGGGCCCGGGGGGCGGGGGGCGGTCACCCTGCAGGGAGGGTCCCCCAGAGAGAGGCAACTTCCCTGGAGATTTTCACCGTGCTCTTACCCTGACCTTCAAACGGTATCATTTTTTGAAACTCAAGGGCTGTGTTTTTGGCTGAGTTGGGATTGGAGGTGTCAGATTTAACAACATACCTGCAGTTTAGCTGTATGTTAGGTCCTATGCTTGAACTTGAAAGGTGAGTGTAATGTAATCTCTGTCCTCAAGGGGTCCATGTGGGAACGGGGAGAGCAGGTGTGTGAGAAAACAGTTGAGCCTTTACACGTCGGTGCAGTAGACATGAATCTCTGACCACAAACAGCAGACGTGAATCTCTGACCACAAACTCAGAAGTGAAAGAAATAATCATAAACTCAGAAGCGAAAGAAATGCAGCTTGCTTTATTTTTCTCTGTTACGACTTCATTTCTTTTGTGAGCGCCCACTCATCTGAGGGTGAAAACGTCATCAGAGTTCATTCTGGAACCCGCCTTTCTCTGAAGTGGCGCTGGCGTCCCAGGGAGGTGTCACAGTGCCAAGACCCTGGGACGTGCAGCAGTCAGGGCAGGCTAGGTTATGCTGCAATAACAAGCAGCCTCCAACTCACGTGGGTTGGAAACAGTAGCATTTATCTCCTGAATACGCTGCGTGTCCTCAGCGGGCCGGTGGCAGTGGGAGGGGCTGTGCTCGGGACAGTCCCTCAGGAGCCCGGGGTGATGGAGAAGTTGCTGCCTGGAGCCACTGCTGGATGCTGTGAGAGAGAAGACGACCTGGGTACGGGAAATCAATACTTAGCCGAGAGAGGCATGGGTCAATTCTGTTCACAGCTCACTGCCCAGAAGGAGCCGACAGCTCAACAGCCCCAGGGTGCAGAAGTGCCAGCCGCTGCGTGCCCAGAACGAGGCATCCGGAATGTGGCACGGTGACTTCTACTGGAGGCCGGGCCACTTGTTTCCCAGCGTTGTCATCTCTCTGCCCCTTTTCTGTCGAGGCATCCGCGCCCCTGGGTTGGGTTTCATATTATCCCTCCTCTCTGGGTTAATATTTCACAGCAATGCTCCTTATGGCTGCCCCTCACATCGCCCCTCCCTCCTTCCCTGGATCTTAGGGGCAGCAGCCAGGGAAGCGCCAGTGTGGTCCCTCTGAAAGGTCACCACATTCCAAAGAGAGCACTTCTTGAGCGCCACAAAGTCAACGTCCATAGGACAGGATCAGAGGACCCCCAACCTGCGGAAGCAGGTCAAGTGTCTGCATGGGTTATGGGGTGTGAATTTCAGACGATAGCAACAGTGGAAGAGGCATCAGAGCTAGTTAATAAGAGTGGAGATCATTATACAGAGACGGGCTTCATACATCAGCGCATCCTTCATCACTTCCATGGCCACAGCGTGTGTGATCCTCACCACAGCCTGATGGGACGTGCTGTCATCTCCGTTTCCAGAGTGAGAACGTGGCGGCCCAGAGAGGCTCAGCTGGTTCCCTGAGGCTGCACAGCTCTTCTGGGGGATCCTGGGAATAGAATGCGGTGCTGCGGCTCCTGCAGCGCGTTTCAGAGAAAGCAGAGGGTAGGGCCCACCTTCTTCTCAGACCCTTCCAGTCACTGCCCTGTGGCCTGTCCTCTGAGTGTCAGTGTTGCTTTGGGGATCGTAAGAGAAATGTGTCAGTTATGCAGGCAGAAAAAGAATCTTCACCTCCTCTGTTTAACTTTGGGCAGCAAAGAAATGCCAGCCCCTGACTTGGGCCCCCACCGTGGCCACGATCCGGGGAGGGGGATGTGGTGTTGACTCAAAGTGAAGCCTCAACCACTGAGTTTGAAAATCCGTCCTTCCAGGCACCTCAGGTTCTTACTGCACCTTCCACAACACCCCCGGACGGGGCCCTGGGGACTCTGCAGGGTCCCGTGTGCACCTGCTGGGCTGTCCTGTGGACCCAGAGCTCACACAGTGCCCACTCCTCCCACACCCCAAGGCTTGAGCTTCCTTGGGAAGATGGGACGGGGGGGAGTCTTGGTGCCCGATGTCCCCAGGGCCCCTCACCATCTCAGGGCCCATGTGATCCTCCCAAGAGAGCCAGGCAGCGGGGTTCCCTGCAACGTCTGAGGAAACCGAGGCCCCAAGTGAGTGGGCGGCAGGTACGGGCCAGATCCTCGGCGTCCCCCTTGTCTCCTGTGACTCTGAGTCCATCAGGGCAGGAGGCCACAGCCAGAGGCTCCGACACCGAGAAACGCTCTGGCTTCCATGAGGTCGTGCACGCGGGTAGAAAACCCGAGTGTGACGGCGGGTCAGCAGTGAGAGGTGCGTCCCCTCCTGTCCCCTGGCCTGTCCACCTCTCCCCAGAGGCTGCTCGCTGGTCTCCTTTGAGGGCCCGGCGACTGTCTTGTCCAGATGTCCTGTGATGTGGTCAGACTATTTTGACATCAAGACAAAGTGTTTCAGAGACAGGACCACTCTCCAGAGACTCCTTTTCAAGGAGATCATTTAACACTGATCCTCAGAGGGCCGGTGTGGAGCTGACCAAGCCACCAGAGGTCACAGGAGGGCTGAGGCCTTGAGGCGCCCAGGCCTGGAGCCGGGAGCAGGCTTCCCTCTGGGTCCTGGAGCAGATCTCCCACAGGCTGGGCAGGCTCGGCCAGAGGGGCACAGGAGCCGCCTGTGCTAATGTATCTTCCCCTGCCCCCTTTTATCCTAGCAATCTGCAAAATGCAGTGTCCTGGTCAGGAGCGCTTTCTCCTGACCACCCTCTGGAGGGGAGGGTCAGTGGGTGGAAAGGGACCCTTTGCTGTCTCTTCTCCCCCCTCCCTTCCCTGCAGGGGAGCAGAGGGAGGTGCTGTGCTCAGGGAGCTGATCGGACAGAGGCCTGGGCATATGCTGCTTTTCCAGCAGCCGGAAGGGCGTTGTTTTCAGATACAGAATCAGATTCATAACAGATCTGCCCTAAAATGCATGTGTGTGTGTGTGTGTGTGTGCGCGTGTTAGTTATCTCTTTGTTTAGACTCTAAATTCCTGGAGCCTAGGGGCTGTTCTGTGTCCTCAACGCTTAGCGCACATTTCTTTGTACACGTCAGGCATAAATGAATAAATGAATGAACGTGTCGGAGGAGACCGGAGCAAAGCTAATAAAATTTCCTGCTGTCACCTTCTGCAGGTTTTCCTCTTCTGATCTGTATCATTTCAATAGTCTTTGCCATGGACAGTTACGGAACAAGTAAGAAGTAAGTGAAGGGGTGATCCCTGTGTGGGCAGGACTCCCCTGGGGAGGGGCACGGTGAGGGTCCCCATGGCTCCTTGTCTTGCTGTGTTCTTCTCGGGGAGGGGTCTGTCCAAGGCTGGTATCCTCCAGCCCTGGCAGTAAAAAAGGCCTGATAGAGTGAGAAACACCCCTGGCGGTGCTCTGGGCTTCGTCCCACCTTGGAACTAGCATCGAGAGGGTCAGAGTGCCTCCTGCACTGGGTGGCCCGGATGAGTCTCTGATGGGAGCTTTTCATCCATGTGGCTGTCCTGGACACACAGCCTGGTCGCCTGTGGAGCCCTGTTTTGTGCTGACCCTTTCTTGGGGTGGTCAGCAAGTGCCTCGTACATAAGAAGTCCCGTTAAATTACAGCCGAGTGAATACGTGACTGTGTGAATAAGTGTAGTCTGATGTGCACCCGCAAGGGGGCGTTCTCATCGCTGGGGCAGCAGCAGACGGGACTGTGTATGTGCCAGACCTCGTGCCGCTATTTTGAAACTGCAGCTGGTGGGTCCCTAGTTGAATCAGGAAGAGGCTGGGTTGGGACTGTGCAACCAGGTCAGGTGTTCACCTTCCAGAAATTTGAATTCCTTTCCTCCCAAAGAGAAAAAGGCTTTAGGTCATCTGTCTTTAGGGAGCTGCCCCTCTCCTCAGCCAAGCTGAAGAACCACTGAGTGACAATGCCACGGAGAGATTTTAAGAGGAGAGGGAGGGAGTTCAACATTGTTCCGGCTTCAGCCTGAGATAATTTCTCAGCTGAGCTGCTAAACCGGGAGGAACCTGGCTTTTTCTACTTTAGGACTACAATTTCCTGA
Organism: Delphinapterus leucas; assembly: GCF_059928025.1. Lineage (NCBI taxonomy): Eukaryota > Metazoa > Chordata > Mammalia > Artiodactyla > Monodontidae > Delphinapterus > Delphinapterus leucas. The sequence continues at coordinate 1,574,276 of NC_143142.1, read as the reverse complement.
AGATGAAGCACTTAAGGAAAGCGCTCTCTGAGTCCATACTGAAGTAAGAACGATTAAACATCCATTGTTCTGGCCCATTCCTTGCAAGCCTGCGTGTATCCGAAGCCAAGGCACTAATTAAAAGAAGAAGCTTCTCCTCAGACACATCTCAGTGGCACTTGTTCCGTGTCTTTCCATCTGGGAGCACAGATGCTGGGCCGCCCACGGTGCGTCTCAGCTCCACGGTCTGTTTGTGATGTCAGCCTCTCACCCACTCATGTGCCCGAGAGCGAGGCAGCCCCAGCAAAGGTCCCGAAGCTCCCTGAGTGTCTGGGAAGGACCGGGGATCTGAAGGTCCTCACCCACTTAACCTTCTGCACGAAAATGGTGGAAAGCACAAGCTTCCTCTTGCAGAATCCCCACCCTCTCAGGGAGCCTGGGTTGGAGCTGCCCCTTTGCAGAGGGACCACCAGACTCACCGTGTGTTTCCATGTTAAGTGCCGCGTCCTCAGACGGGAGGCTCTTTTCTCCAGGCTCTGGGTTCCAGACGGGAACGAGCCTCTTACAGGCGCTGTCACCTGTCTGGGGCATTTCGTGTCTCCTGGTCCAGGAGGTCTCGGGGGAGGACGCGGGCAGCAAGGCAGGGCGCAGGCGTGGACTCGGGTCCCCGAACGTCCCTGGACCTCAGCTTCCTCCTGTGCAGGGTGGGGTCATCACAGCGCCTGCCTCAGGGGCGCCGTGGGGTTACGGGGGGCGGTGCTGTGCTGTCAGGGGGCTGCGCTGGGTGAGCAGGCGTGAGTGAGTGTCCAGGCGGCCCTGCAGGGACGTCCACGTCCTGCGTCCGTGAGGATGCACCGTGCGCCTCACCAGACCCTGGCGGGTGTGCCAGGCCCCCGGGGCTGCCCCCAGATCCAGGGAGGTGACGTGTCCCAGGGACCCCGGGCTCTTGGTGGTTCTGATGCTCTGGAGAGGAAGATGGTAGTCCTGCCTGAGTTCCTGGAATCATGTCTCGTAAGCCAGGAGCACTTTCATATCCTCATACTGGACCCTACTTCCCAGATGAGGCTTCTCTGGAAATCAGAGCTGTGGCTGGGATCCATCGGGACCTTTCTCCTCGGCTGTGGAGCGGGGCCGGGGGACGGCACTGGTGGCCTTTCTCCTCGGCTGTGGAGCGGGGCCGGGGGACAGCGCTGGTGGCCTTTCTCCTCGGCTGTGGAGCGGGGCCGGGGGACGGCGCTGGTGGCCTTTCTCCTCGGCTGTGGAGCGGGGCCGGGGGACGGCGCTGATGGCCTTTCTCCTCGGCTGTGGAGCGGGGCCGGGGGACGGCGCTGATGGCCTTTCTCCTCGGCTGTGGAGCGGGGCCGGGGGACGGCACTGGTGGCCTTTCTCCTCGGCTGTGGAGCGGGGCCGGGGGACGGCGCTGGTGGCCTTTCTCCTCGGCTGTGGAGCGGGGCCGGGGGACGGCACTGGCGCCTCCTCACTCCTTGAATCCCTGCAGCAGACTCTAGTGAAGTCAGTGTTTGAAATGCCCTGGAAGGAAGCCGGCCCCTGGCAAAAGCCCACTTATTTATTTCTCGTAATAAAATTCAAGCCTCCTTTGGATTTTGGCTGGACTCTTCAGAGATTGCGAATTTTCCCACTAACCAGGTGACCTGTAAAAGCCTTCTTTTCCCCGAGCCAGCCTACAGACCTGGAACATTCTTCCCAAGAGCGGGAGGCGTGAGGTCATGGACAGGATACAGACACATTTGTAGGGGTTAACAATGTCATTGTGACTGCGCCCCACGGTGTCCCTGTACTGTCCTGGACGCAGGGCCCTTGGGACGTGGGATGATGCACTGGAGTAACCCTCTGCCCCCTTCCACAGTTGCTGGCTGTCGCTCGGGAATGGTGCCATCTGGGCCTTCGTAGCTCCTGCTCTGTTCATCATCGTGGTACGTCCTCTGCCGTGTGGGCGCGGAGCTGGGCTGGGGAGGGGCCGGAGTGGAGGAAGCCCTGGGCTTTGTAGAGGTGCAGCTGGGCCATCTGAGAGCACGTCCTAAGCTGGGGCAGCATGGGTCTTGTTACAGCCCCTCATGGGGGTGTGACCCAGAGCCTCCTTTCCCCGAATGATACTCAGGAAGGTTGGGCAGGTTTTCAGGTTTAATGCAGATCTGTTTAAGGCCCTCGGTGCTTTTCATGCTGAAGCAGCAGGTGTGGGTGTGTGTCCAGGAGGGGCAGTGCAGACCCAGCTGGTTCTTTTCTTTCCCGATGCTCTTCCATGATTTCCTCACATGCACATCTCCGTGGTCAAGGAGATGCAGGATCCAGGGCTCTGTTAGGGAGTTTTCGTCAGAGCCTCCCGAGAACCACACGCAACAGAATTCCTGTGATAATGAGGGACCTACTCAGAGAGGGTGACAGAATTGGGGATCTCTAAGCTCACAGTCAGGAACGTTTGCCGTGGCTGTGCATCTGGAGTTCAGACGAGGCCGTCTCCACGTGGTTCTGGTGCCCCACTTCTCAGCTCTGTTTTCCTATCAGTTGGCTCCATTCTTAGATAGGTTGCCCCAGATGCTGCTAAGAAACTCTAGGACCACACAGAATTATAATAACTGCCATGGGGAAAAAAATCCTCCTTTGTTGTTCTTGTTATTGTTCTACCGACACGTCCCACCAAATCCTGGGATCGGTTCATCATTTCTGATGGGCCTGGCTTGGAACTCTGTCCACCATGGGCCCCTCGCTGAGGCCAGAGGAGCAGAATGCTCTGATTGGCCAGAGGAACGGAATGTTCTGATTGGCCAGCCCTCACTGTGGCCAGAAGAATGAAATGCTCTGATTGGCCAAAGGACTGGAACGCCTTGATTGGCCAGGCCTGGGCCACAGCTCTAACCCTGGGTCCTTATACTTGGTTTCCCATGAAGTTATTTAACGTTAATAATAAAGCTCAAATTTATAGAGCATCTTTTTTTTTTTTTTTAAGATCTGAATGTGTTTTTACATTAAATTTCTCTCTTACTTGCCCCTAAATTAGCTGCTTGGAGAGATGGTAATTTCTGTTATTACAGAGGGGCAAATTAAGGTGCAGGGAATAAGTAGAATGAGAAAATCCTGGCCCGTGATGGTAACTGTACTAGTTTAGGTGTCCCCTTCCTCTCCTCCCCCACATCCTTCCACTCGCTCTCTTCCTTTTGTTCTCTCTCCTCCCCCTTCTCCCCAGGTGCTAGTAAACCAGCTTGAGTGCCCTTGAGTAGAAAAGGCTCAGCCCTGGGAAACAGGGGAATCAGGCATGGCTGGTTCCAGGCGCTCAGTGATGTCCACAGGTATCTCCTACTCACCCCATGGTCCCATTGCCTCCTTGCTGGCTCCATCTCAGGCAGGATTTCCTGGGCGGGGGGGACATGATGGAGCTGGTACCCTGACACATCCTCCAGCTCTGCAGTTCAGGGTAAGGAGGGAGGCACTGTTCCCAGCAGTCCCAGCAGAAGTCCCAGGGCAGATTCTGATTGGCTCCCATGGGTCAGGTGTCTGTTCCAGAGCCAATCACTGAGGCTGGGGTGGAGGCAGACGATTGGTCAGGCCCAAATCACATGACTATCCAGGGGCAGGGTTTATTATTATATCCCCCTGAACTCTTGGGGCTAGAGGTGGGGATCTCACCCTGGGAGAGGGGGGTGCCAGTACCTGGGTGCTGAGCCTGTCTGGGGTCTGGTCAGAGGTGAGGCATCGCCATGCTGTCCCAGTCTGGGCATCTCTCCCCACAGGTGTTGGGGGCTGACATCAGGGCACCCCCCATCCCTCCTGTCCACCTTGTGCAAATCCACAAAACACACTGTCCACACCCTTGGCTGGGACCCTAGAACATGCTCTCCACGCACCCCCAGGGTGGGAGCCAGGCCATGCTCACTGCCTCTGAGGGTGCTGCCTTTGAAGGGTGTTGAGCCCCCAGGTGAGCCTGGTCCTGAAGGTGAGGGAAAGGACTCCAGCCAGAGACACTTGAGCCTTTGGTCTCCTCATCCGTCGCCTCCCCCGTCGGGCGTCCCGGCTGTGGTGGCGCATGAACTGTCCTCCCCATCCTAAGGGCAGATCCAACGTTGTTCTGTGTCACCGAGGACGGCTGCCGGAGGATGGGCTTATTTGGAGAGGGTCTGTGGATGGCCCTGAAGCCCACCGCTCCTGCATCCCCTCCATGTGGATCTTTCCTAAATACTGTGAAGCCAGCCCTTCTTTCACTCACCCCCCTGCTCCCTTCCCCAATGGCTGATTTGAAAGCTTCTTTTGACTTTGTATCAAATTCGGTGGCACTGACTGAAGCCGTGGGCCCTGGTGGTTAATTAAAAACGTATCCAAGGGAAGACGCCTAAAGATGTGGCTTTTTCCTCCTTAATTAAAATTCCACTCAGACACCCTCAGGCCACACAGAGGTGCAGCAGCATCTTCTTGGTAGAGGGTTTCCCGAAGGGCAGAGTTGGGGGCATCATCGTGCTGTCGTCGTCTGTTTGGGACATGAGGGAGGGCGGTGGCGCCAGCCCCACACACGCCCCCCCCCCACCCCGTTCAGGCTGCGTTGACTCCGCTCCGCTCCCCTCCATGCTGGTCCCCTGACAGGTGACGTGTGCTCAGGGGCGTCCACGGCCACGGGGACAAGCGGGAGACGGGGGCATTCCCTCCCTGACGTGCTGGCTCTGCGAGCCTCCTGGGTCCCCGTGGCCCCAGCCCCCGGGCCTCTGTGCCAGAGGAGAGGCGGGGCTGTGCTCCCAGCTCTGCAGGGCTCGTGGGCCCACCGGGCTCTCTGTAGGGTCCGTGCAGGGCCCTGGTGGGAGGCGTGGGCGACAGGGAGACGGGGACCTTGCGGACGTCAGCTGGGTGCCCCTCCCATGCCACTCCCCTCCTGTTCTCAGTGTCCCCGGGGGGCCGGTCCGGATGGAAACAGACCAGGCTCAGAGGGAGGGAGGAGACGGGGGCCAGGAGTGCACCCTCCGATCCCTCGCGCAGGGCAGCGGGTGCACGGTGCTCCGTCCCCCACAGGCCACACTCCTGTTGGCAGCACTGGCCGCAGGGTCCCTGAGGCTGCCCTCCGCCCTCAGCCCTTCTGTGTCACAGGAGCTGGGGTCCCCGGCACCCCGTGAGCCCTGGCCGTCTCTCCGGTTGCTGGCTCCCTTGTGGTGCTTGGGATGTTTCCTTCTGTGTCCATCACAGACGGTTAGAATCACACGCTGTGTCACCTCTGCGTGGGAAGGGGGACTGCAGTCTTTGCCAGTCCAGGGCGATGGCACAGCAGTTCTGTAAAGGAGACCTCCTCCAGGAAGGACAGTGGTCTCAGGGCGTCCGTCCTTGGCGTTAACCCCGAGCTCTGAGTCCAGGCCCGGGTCCTTCCATCACCTGCGGGAGGTGGTGCATTGTCACGGTGACACGTCCCTGAGCTCTCCCTCCAGGCTGTGCCCTGTCCCAGGGTTGCGTGAGGGCCATCTGCAGTCACTTTCCCACCCGGCCTTTCACAGGGTGACAGAGGCTCCCGTGAGCGACCCCGAGGCGCCCTCCCTTCCGGCCCCTGGGGTCCGGGAGGACCACTCGCCTCGTCACCCAGACGGAGGCTCGGGCTCAGACCCGACTCCAGTCCCCCCGCCAGTTCAACCCTCCCGGTCAGAGCGCGGGCAGTGGCAGGGGTGGAAGGGGAGTAAGTGAGTGTGGAAGGCCTCGCCCTGCTGTGTCTCTGTGCTGACTTAACCCCCCAGGTCTGCAGGGCCCGGCAGCATCGCCCCCTCCCAGACTCCCCGGCTGAGCTGTTTCCTCTGACTTTGGTCAGTGATGGCGGGGGATCTGAGGCGGCCCTGCCTGGATCCTTCCCTACCACCCACCACAGCAAGGGGTCCAGCAGCAGGGTCCCCACATCCCATGTCCTCCAGGCTCGCTGGAGCCTTGCTGTCCTTCCAGAGGGGGCGTTACCTCCGCCCCGCCCCAGCCCCTCTCCTTGACATCAGCTGTGCACCTGCGAGGACTGCAGTTCTCACACTTGTTACTAATGGAATCTCTGGGGAGCTTGGGAACGGTTCCTGCCTGAGCCCCACCCGGGAGGTTCTGGGTTTACTGGACCTTTCAGAGCTCCCGGTGATTCCGGTGTGGAGCTGGCTTGCAGTCCGAGGTGGGCTGTGGGAAGTTGGAGAGCCCTGGGCTGGGGGGAGGGGATGTCCGCTGAAAACGGTCAAGTGCAGGGTCAGCTGGCTGCGGCTCATGTGGTAAACCCCGCGCAGGTGCCAGGCACTTATTTACAAACTGCGGCGGCTGTCACGCTGCAGCCGTTGAGTTTAGCTGTTACAGTAGAGACTGGGAGGCCTGAAAAGCCAAAAATGTTTGCTCCCTGGACCTTGAGAGAAAAAGCATGCAGACCCCAGGCCAGGGGATGCGGCAGAGGGGTCCTGAGACCCAGCCTCTCCGACTGTCAGGGCTCAGGCTGGCCGGGGGCAGAAGTGTCCTGTGTTTCTCATTTCCTCTGAGGACCCTGGGTTGTGCCATGTTGAGTCGTGCCCCGTTGTTCTCAGAGGCACTCCGAAGACAGCAGGTTTCAGCATCACATGTAGGGCCCGGCCCTATTGTGTAACTTGCGCAAAGCTCTGTTCGGGCGCATGTTCACGTGAGCACGTCCATGGGAAAGAAATGTCTGGATGGATGCACCCAGGATAGCGTTCTCCAGAGAGGGGTTTGTGTCCGGGGGTACTTCCTTGCACATCCCATCCATTTAAAAACACCCACACGTCACGAGCATCATTTTAAACTAAAACACTTTGGAAAGGTGCATGTTCGTGTAGGGGTGTGCGGTTTTGCTGTGTCCTGGTGAGGTTGGTCCTGGAGGGACAGGAACCTGTGGGACAGGATTGTCACCGTGGCGCCTGGTGGGCCCAGTGCTGGGAGGGAAAGGGCAGAACCGGGCCCCTTCCGGTTCTCAGCTTACCTGTCACCCCACTGCCAAATATGCACCCACCACCTGTCCCTTCACATACTGTTCTCCCCGATTATGAAGGGACATGGATGCCATTTCCTGGGCGACTCCAGTGAGGCTGAGTGCAAAAGTGCCCACGGGGCAGGCAGGTCTTACAGAAGCAGGGACGCCATGGGCCACAGGGGCCACCTTAGCCTGAGCCCCCCCAGGGGGCTTGTTCCGTGCTGGCACCACCCGGGAAAAAGACCTCCAAGTCCGGGAAGAGAAAGAGTCTAGAGTTTTAAAATCCTACTCTCACCTGGGGAGAAGCCAAGCTAGTTGTGTGTCTCTACAAATACAGGTACATAAATAAAGATACATAGATACAGGTCCAGTTACCAATTCCTAAGAACAGATATGGACATGGGTACAATTACAATGATAGTTACGGACATAAAGATACAGAACCATAAATACCCATATGGACATAGAAACAGGTATAGATACCTGTTTCTAAGTGGCCCTGAGTCCGGTCAAGAAACAGAGCGTGGTCCCAACCCCAGAGCCCTGCCCATCCGTTCCCTCCCCCCCCAGCAAAAATCCCCATGGTCTTGAGTGTGTCCTCCCTCCACCCCTCCGCTCCTTTTTTTTTTTTTGCTGAAATGCGGCCTGTGAATTATTGGTTTGACATCTGTCATAAGTAGCTTGTTGGCTCTTCTAACGCGGAGATACTTAGTTGATGCAATACCCCACATTCACGTTACAAACGCCTCACCCCAGGGCCTTTCCCAGTTTGCACCAGGCACAAGCCAGGGCGAGTGAAATGGAGTGCGGGGGCCAGGCCCGCTTCTGGTTTGTATTTTCATGAAACGCCAGATTTGTTTCACCCTCAGCTGCTGTCTCCCACTTAATTGCGCATTAATGTAGGCTCGGAGGTTAGCCTGCACCTTCTCTCATGCTGCCGTGGCCAACGTGATTGTCTTACCAACGCGGGGGGAAGCGTGCATGCCAAATGAAATCAGACAGGCCCCCGGCTGAAAGAGGGAGAGGGGAAATAAATCCCAGCAAAAGCTTCGGAGACATGGGCATGATAATGAATTGTAACAGCCAATCACGTGGGCAGCTTAAACATTATTGAAACGCTTCCTTCCGGGTCTTAAATACAGAGGCCAAGAAATAACAAAAGACCTGAATCACTTGTAGCATTTCTATGTCTGTGAAACAGTTTGCCGTAATCTGATCATCCATTCAGCGGCCACATCACAGCGTCTGGGAACAGCAGTGTGAATCGCCTGGCGTCACACCTGAGAGGTCTAGGGCAGAATCCCGGGTCAGCCTCCGGCCAGCAAAGGGGGAGGTGGTTGTGATGAGACCTCTGGGGTCACGTGGGGTGTTCAGGCTCCTCCCCAGAGGCTGCCTGGCATCCGTCTCCCGGGTCCCAGGCTCTGTGGCTTCTCCATCCCCTTCCCTGAATTATTGGGACACTTCACAGTTAAGCCTGTTTTCCTCCTGAGCCCAAGGTCATAACTGAGACATTCACAGGAAAAAGGATTGATGTTATTTCCCTTTTATAGTGTAATTAAGCAATTTGATTTTTGAACATTAACACACATGGTTAAAAATTTGAAAGCAAAGCTTAGTAATGTATATATTTGAGCAGTCTCTGCCCACGTCTCTCTCTTAAGTCCCTGGTTTCCACCCGCCCCCCCAAACAGACAACCCCTGATGCTAACTTCTTGTGTATCCTTGGAGTGCTCTGAAGATATAGGCAAATATAAATATATATTCACCTCATTCTGTGCCTTTTCCGCACACACAGTGTGTGCTGGACCTCCGGCTTTATCCGCACAGGAAGAGCCGCCTTGGTCCGTGATGCATCCACAGAGTAGGCTGCCCACAGTAGCCCCCGAACCTGCTCCCTGTTGGAAACAATTCAAGTGTTTCCAGTCTTTTCTGGTTACAAACAAGGCTTCAGCTTTGGCCAGCGGGTGAGGAACCCAGGATATAAATTCCCAAAGCGAAAGAGGCAGGACTTACAGGATGGCACACGGAGGACCTCAGTAAATGTTCTCCCTCTAGAATACAAAAAAGCTACTGGAAGAATTATATGTGGAAAAACCCCAAACATTTCAGAACTCTAGAAATCAACCACAGGCTGAAAAGCCTTTAATCACGAAAAATCGCTGAATCTTGGTGAGAGCAGCAGGGACTGTGGCTTCTGATCGGCCACTGGGGCCCCGCGTCCCAGCTCCGTGACACAGCTATTGTCACTGGAGGTGAGGACGGGCTTACGGGCGCGTGGGTGCAGCGCCTGTGTGACCTCAGAGCAAGCTATTCGCAGACTTCACTGGACCTCGGCATCTGGAATAGACATCCCCATGCTTAAAAGCGCCAACCAGTTAGTCCCCTGGCTTCGGTCACTGAGCCGCTTGAATGGCAAAGTCCCTGCGTTGTCACACCAATAGCCTGGCGTCCGTGCTGGCCCTCCCCTTTCTTGTCTGCGGAGTGAGGCCTTCCTGTGGCGCTAACCCGGTCAGCCAGTGCGGGCCGGGGAGGCCTGGAGGGCGCTGGTGTCCCCATCTGCCGGCTTCTCCTGTGTGCCCTGACCTCGGAAGACCTCCAGCGTCATCCTCACTTTACAGGCGAGAAAACGGGGCCAACGAGGCAGCCTGTCAGAAGCCAAGCTGCCGGGTGCGGAGGTGGTCAGCGAAGACAGGGGCCCCACTGACAGCATGTGTTCTGTGTTTGCTCTAAAGACTAATGATGAAAGCTTTACTCACTTACAGTGATGGTATAAGCAAGGGGCTAAGCGGGCAGAGGTGCCAGCTTCCCAGTACCCCCTCCCGCGGAGCCGCGCGGGCAGGGGTGCCTCACTGCTGAGCGGGTTCTGAGGGAGAGGCTGCTCCTGAGCCTTGGACCTGGGAGCTGGGTACTGAGGCAGCTCGCGGAGAGGTGTCTGCAAGGCCCCTGAGATAAGGGGTATCAGCAGAGATGCTTTGGAAAGGCCTCAGGCTGGGCCCCCAGAAGGAGGCCTCTAACGAGGGCGTTCAGGCCAGGAACGCAGATATGTGTGCGGCGTGTCCGGCCGGGGCAGGAGGGGCCTGAGTCCCCTTCAGAGCCGGGAACGCTCTGCTGTGGCCCAGGTCTTGTGTGGGGAGGGCCACTTTCCCTGTGTGGCCTGCCAGGAACGCCTTTGTCCTTGCCTGTGCTCAGGCCTGAAGGTTCACACGTGGCCGGGAGCGGGACTCCTCACCGACTCTGTAAATGACCTCAGAAGTTTTCAGATACAAGGGAGAGGTCCCGTCACAGCACAGCCCCAAATCCAGCTGTGGACCCTGTAGCGGAAGGACATGGCGGGGCCTCACTTCCCCTGCTGTCACCTGCCTGGTCAGGCTCCTGTTCAGGACCCTGGAGAGCTGCCCATGGGAGGGGACACTTTGTGCCAGAGCCTCTGCCAGAGACATTCACAGCCCCGGCCTGGCCCCCAGCCCCCAAGGGGAGCCTCTCAGCCCCCAGCCCCCAAGGGGAGCCTCCCAGCCCCCAGCCCCCAAGGGGAGCCTCCCAGCCCCCGGCCCCAGCCCCTCCCCAACAGGGAGGAAGCGTCGGGCTGAAGACGAAGCATCCCATGCTGTGGCCTCTGTGGACGCACAGCCGTGGGCCTGGGGTGTGGGCAGGAGGTGAGAGCAGGCTGTGCTCCGGCGCTCAGATTGCACCGTGGGCGTTCCTACTCTGTCTCATTAAGTGGAAAAACTGAGGTTCGGAGGACTTCAGTACGTTACCCAGGGCCACACCCAGGGAGCACATGGTGAAAGGAGGCTGGAAGCAGCTCTGTCCGGTTCTGAGGTTCACAGCCTCCTTGCCCTGGTGGCGAGCAGAGGAATGCTTTCTTCAGTGTGCTCCTGGGGACTCGGCCTGGGGTGTTTGGCCGTCTTTTCTCGGGAGCACAGATGTGGGCTCCCAGAAGGCGGTCTTGCAGGTGACCTGTGCAGGTAAAAGTTCAGGGACGCGGCTTCGATTTCTCCCAGAGACGCCGTCTGTTTGCCTGGGAAGCCTGGCTGGGGGCTGGGCCGGGTGGACTCGGATGCCTTGCAGGTGTGGCTCCGGCCCTCACCTTGTCTCCCGTTCTCCTCACGCAGGTCAACATGGGCATCCTCATCGCGGTGACCAGGGTCATTTCACAGATCAGCGCCGACAACTACAAGATACGTGGAGATCCCAGCGCCTTCAAGTAAGCGGCACCCTGGGCTGTCAGCCATGCCCCTTGCCCACAGAGGATGCTCGCGGGTGGCAGGAGGGCGGGTCACACCCTTGGGCTTGCCTGGTGTCCTCATGACGTGCATCCTCATTGGTCTCTGTGACCAGCACCAGCTCGCTGCCCCCATTTGTGAAAGAAGGGGGTCTATTAGATGTTCTCCCAGAGACTGGTTCACTCCTAGGGTGAGAGGAGCTGGCGGTGGGGTCCAGAGGAGGGTTCTGGAGCCCGACCGCCCTGCCTGGGTCAGTCCTGCCTCAGCCCTACCATCTGCTGGGACCTTGTGAGCTATTCAACCCCTCAACGCCCTGATTTCCTCGTCTACGCGGCAAGGGTGATGGCCGCCATCTTACAGGTTGTCCTGAGGAGGGTGGAACTTCCTGACCTGCTCTGGGGCTGGTTCATCCTCCAAAGGAGCAGGTGTCTCTGAATGGGGGGCGTTCCACCCACACACTCACTGCCTTCTGGGGTTTCTCCACCCCATTGTCGGGGCTCTGCCAATTGCAAGTGACAGAAAACCCAACACAAACTGGCTAAAGCACAAGGTGTACCTATCGACACAGGCAACCATAAGTCCAGGAATGAGTCTAAAATGGCTTGGTCCAGCGCATCAAATAATACCGCCAGGGCCCAGCTCCTCCCGGACTTCTCAGCTCCATGCCCTCTGTCGGCTTCACGCTGAGACGGACTCTGCCTCCTGGTGACCAAATGGCTGCAACAGGAGGTTCAAGTCCATGGGAAAGTGTGTCTCTTTCCCCAGTAATCAGAGGTCCTGAGCCTGGAGACCGAGACTCAGACCAGACCGCATGCCCATCCACAAATCAGTCCCAGTGGATGGAAATCACCAGTTAACCCTGGCCTGAGTCACACGGTCCATCCTGGCTCTGGGGTGCAGTCAGCACCCCCGAACCACTGGGCCAGGAAGTGGGGGCAGCGGCCCCTCAAAGGGAATTTAGGGGCTGCTATAGAAACAGGGTGCAGTTCCTAGGCAGCTGACATTCTGTAAGTTACTTTATCTACGCTATATCTCTTCCGATCTGAAAGGGAAAACAGTAAACATGTCAGCAGCAAATCGATAAGACAATTATTCTGTAATGAATTCCAGACACTGTAAATTAACCTGACAAGTGGCTCCGGCCCCCTCGGGCTTTTTCAGCCCCTGGAAACCTTCGAGATGCTCCTAGGTCAGGGTCAGTTCCCTTCCTCGTCCATCAGCGAGAACAGGCAGTGCTGCCCTGTGAGGCCGCCAGTCCCCCAGCCCCGGGGCCCTGGCTGGGAAGGAGCCTGACCCTCCCTCACCCCAACCTCAGCCCCCAGGCCCTCCCCTCGGTGCGCAGGGCCCCGTCTGACCCGGCACCCTGCAGGACCACTGGCCTCGCGGCACCCAGAGCAGCCTGGATCTCACTCCACACCCGCTCCCCCGTCTCTGCACCACCCCCCCCTTCACGCACCGCGGCCCCGAAAGGCAGCTGAGCCCACGACCCATCTGCCCTCCGTGGGGACCTGGTCCCCAAGTGGAGGCTGACACGGGGGAGGTAGGGGCCGTGCATCGCGGGGGCGTTTCCGCGTCTCTGCAGAAGCAGGGCTGGGGCGCTGCCGCTGTGCCCTCCTGTGTCCTGCACGTGACCCGGCGCCCAGGACCGACCTCCTGGAGAGTCTGGCTCGTGCCTCTGGACAGACCCCCGACTCTCCCCGCCCAGCACGCTCCCTGCCCTGCCTCTTCTTCACGTGGCCGAGCGGGACCCTGGGTCACTGCCTCACTCCCTTCCTAGCATCCCCTCCCTGGGCTGGTGAAGCAGGAGCCCCGGGAGCCGGGCGGGAAGACGCAGCACAGCCTCTTTGGAACACTTCTGGCTCCCCCTCTCCTGGTTTCAATCTAGTCCTTTCCTTCCTGCCCAGCAGCTCAGCGCTCAGTGACTTAACGCATGAGATGCTTCCTCAGGAGCCTTAACAGGGCTGCCTTCCACCTGCTTTCTCTCCTCTATTTACTGGTCACGATTCCAGGCTCCCCAGAAAGCAGAGGACATCCAGTTTTCCCAAGTGAGATCCGGGTCCTGGGGGCGGGAGGCAGGTGGATGCCGGCCCCCGGGGAGCAGGGGGGTGGGCACCGGGGCGCCTTATGCGTCCAGACGGCGTCCTCCACCTGCCCAGGCCTCCTCTCCTGCAGGGACCCCGCTCCTTCTGCCTTTGACAAGGGGACCTGGCTGCTCTGGCTGTGTTAACAAGTCCTCAGAGGGCCTCAACTAGAGGAGTTTCCTCCAAGATTTTATCATTTATTGCTTCATTTTTGAAGTAAAAATGAACCATGTCTTTAAAAGTAACACATTGATACCAACTTCTCAGCAGCTGTTCCTTTCAATGACGGATTTTCCAGGATCTAAAGATCGACTCTAAATCAGTCATGATATTTTGTTCCCCAGATTCAGGTGTCTGATTTTAACTGTATTGACTTTATGAAAACATGCAGCCGCAGCTTCCCTGAGAGATGCCGTGTGGGAGCACATCTTTGGTTTTCTAGGGCTTTGCTGCTAGGAGCTGTCCATGCCGGGACCTTGGGCTTCTGACCAGGGGGCTCCTTAGGGCCACTGCGCCTCCTCCTGGGGGGCTGGATCCCTGAGTGGCACCGTTGGCTCGTCCTTCATCCATTCCGTGGCCTCTTCCTCATCTTGCCCGCTGGTCCTGGTGCTGTGCTGGCTTTGGGACTGCAGAGATACAGAGCGCAGCCTTCAGAGGACTCGCCGTCTAGTGAGGGAGACCGTGCGGGTTGCAGCGCCGAGGGACCAGGGCCTTGGAGGTTGCTTAGCTGGGCAGCATGGCACCCATCCGTCTCTGGACTTCTCTCTCACGCTTACGTGCAGAAACCACCCTGTGGAGAGCTGAGCTGTCTGAGTCGGGGTAGGCCGGGCCCCAGTTAGCGTACGACGATTTGCAGCACGTATCAGAGGCGGCCAGGACTCAGACAGCCCCTGGGGCGTTGCCTCCACACCGGCTCTGTTCTGGGCTCTGCGGACACTGGGGGACCCAGATCCTTCTCCTCTCGGAACTCACATTCCACGGGAGAGCCTCAAGGCTGAGGCAGCAGGTGCCCCGGCGCTGGGTGTGTCTCCTCGGCTGTGCTCTGCTCCGTGGGCACCTGGCATCAGCATTCCCCCTCAGCATCACCACCAGTTGGATTGGGGCGGTCAGCCTGAGTGTGCCCAGAGGATGCGCTGGCTCCCGGAAGCCCAGTGCCAGCTGCAGTCCAGCAGAAGCAGAGCTGTCTGCTTGGCCCAGAGCTGGCCTTGCAGGGACCCTGTCTTGTGCGTCCGGGTAGTCAGCTCCTGACCCAAGGCCTCCTGCAGGGAGGAGCCAGGTCTCGCTCGCAGCAGGGCCTTTTCTGCTCCCGCTGGAAGCGTCGCATCTGGGCCCGCCCTGCCCGCCCAGCCTCCCTGTTCCTCTTGCAGGTTGACAGCGAAAGCTGTGGCCGTGCTGCTGCCCATCCTGGGAACCTCGTGGGTCTTCGGCGTGCTCGCTGTCAACAACCAGGCTGTGGTCTTTCAGTACATGTTTGCCGTACTCAACTCCTTACAGGTGAGGGCCCGATGGGACTAGCGGCTTTGTGAGTGGACGTGTGGAGCAGGGTGCCTCTGAGGCAGGAGGGAGACCCTGTGCTCCGTCCCCTCCACATGCACGCACCTCGTGGACCCCTAGCGTGGAGGGTCCCCAAGGCCTGAGGACACAGGCATGGATGGGGCGTGCACCAGGGTCTCTGAGCAAATGGGCTATGCAGGACCCCATTCACAGCAGGGCTGCCTCGTCCTCCTGGACAGTGTCTGTGGAGGGGCACCCAGGCCTGAAAGGAAGACGGTCAGCACGTGGGCAGCTCCTGCAAGGGAGCCAGGCGTGGAGAGGTGGTGATGGGGATACCTTGGGCTCTGAGTTCTCATCTGCTCTCTGCGTGGAAGGACAGCAAGGGTAACAGCCTGGAAACCAGAGACTTGAGAGCCCAGAGTCTGAGTCCCCAGAGCCACAAGCCCCCAGAGGAAGGGTGGAGGCGGGCGCCCGTGGCCATACACGGCCTACGCCACCGAGCCAAAGGCTCAATCCACCCCGGCCCTCACCGTGGTGTCCTTGCTGCTTCTGGGTCTTCACAGCCAGTGACGGTGTCAGGCTTCTAATTTGTAAGAAGCCCCCGTGCATAGTTTCCTTCCTTCTGGCTGTTTATAACGAGAGGGGGTCGGCTGTCCTGGCCGCAGCCCTACACACCCCAGGTTCTGGGATCCTCACTTATCCTCTGTGTCCCATAAAGTTTCCCCTTCCGGAACATGGGAACAATGACAGGACCCACTTTGCGGGGGCTGCTTGTTAGCACTAAGCGAGGTGACTCACGTGAAGTGTTCGTCTAGTGCGGACACACGGGCAGAGTCTCTAGACGTCTGCGGATATCCTCAGCTTGTGTCTGTTCTCACTGTGGCCGTCATCCTCAGTTTGCAGGTGAGGACACCAGGACTCGCGCTAGGTGACGCGCTCGTGCCCTCCCATTTGTCTGCCCCAGCGTGTTTGCTCCTCTCTGAGGTTAAGCCTGTCTGGGCGTCCACCTGTCTTTGTATCCACCTGTCTTTGTATCAGGCCATGGCGGCTGCCTGCGTTTAGGTTAGATCACAGGATGCCCTTCCACGCTTACGGACTCCAGACCGTAGGGTCCAGCATCACAGCGCACGCCCACATGCTCCCCAACACCAAGCCGTGCCAATGCCACTCTCAGAGCCCATAGGTGGCATTGGAAAGAACCCTCAGAAAGTGTTTGTAACAAAATGCAAGTGGCTCTAATTCTGTGTTTTCCTCCCCTTCCTCGCCAGGGATTTTTCATCTTCCTTTTTCATTGTCTCCTGAATTCAGAGGTATGTCTACTCCACTTCGTGACAGTATGAAGCTGGTTTTTCATTTCTGAAAGGGCACAGAGAGCAGGAACAGTGTTGCCGCATCAGGCTGGTGTCCGGGAATGTAACCCTGAATAAGCCTTGGTGTTGGTGACAGGTTGTGTGCAGGGAGGCTGCTTTCCGTCCCTCATCCCGGTTGCTAAGCAAAATACGCACATCGTCCTTCACTGAGGTCACACGGGCACTGCTGGCTGTGTGGAGGACTTCACTGAGGTCACACGGGCACTGCTGGCTGTGTGGAGGACTTTACTGAGGTCACACGGGCACTGCTGGCTGTGTGGAGGACCAGGGGAGGTGGTGACAGGGTGGAAGAGCTGAGCTGGAGATTCAGGACCTTGCTTGGCATCTGGCATATTAGGGAGAGTAAGATGCAGATGTGCTCCCAGCAGATCCTCCCCAGAGGCATTCAGGAAGCTGGCCTGGGGTGTAAGGAGGAGTCCTGACTGCAGGGGTTAGAGAGGGGACTTTTATGATGTGGCCTCCAAGGGCATTGGGGTACCTGGAGTGGGCTCATTCCTCTTGGTGCAGTCTGGGGCATTGCACCTGCTGTGCACTTGGCCGTGGGGATGGTGGAAGGTGCTCTAGATCCTGTCGCTCGGGACCCATAGTCCGTGGGAGAAGTTTTACCTGTGAATTGTGGGGGTGGCATTGTGTTCCTTGGCATTTGAGTCCCTTCCAGGCTGTGGTCCTGGGGAAATGCCTCTGGAACGGTGACTGAGAACAGGGCAGAAGCACCACCCGCCTCTGTGCTTTTCCAGGAGAGTCCACCCGTTTGCACGAGGATAGGTCAGGCGGGGAGGGAGGAGATGGGGGAGGGGCAGGCAGGGTGAGTCGCCCAGGACGATGGCGGCCAGCGGAGGAGAGGTCACGTGTTTGCAAAGACCAGGTAGCAGCCCAAGCAGGGCCTGAGACTGATCCACGTGGCAGAGGGGGCAGGAGGGGGCGGCAGCCTCAGCACCACACGCGGCCCCGCCCCACGCGTGCGCTTCGTCATTTACTGCCTTGTGTGGTTTCTGTGCCGGTCACACGCTCGGCCCCCAGGCCGTTCACCGTCGAGTGTGTCCCGTCTCCCCACCCAGCACTGTGAGGTCGGCAAAGGGCAGGCCAGGTCCAGCTTTCTCCCCGTGCAGGGCTGGGAACGGCGCGGGGACACAGCCTGTATCTGTCACACGAACCAGTGACACGTCCGTAGCGCAGCTCCGGAACCACTGACTCTGTTTGGATCTGATGCCTCCGAGTCCTGTCCTCACCCTGCAGCACAAATTCCTCGGGACCTTTTAGAATGACCTCTTGTTGCTTTTGCAACTTCTGAAATTGCTTCTAATGAGCCTTTCATTCTGCCTTTGAAGGTGAGAGCTGCTTTCAAGCATAAAACCAAGGTCTGGTCCCTCACGAGCAGCTCCACCCGCCAGGCCAACGTGAAGCCCTTCAACTCGGACATCGTGAGTGCATGTGGTGTCTCGTGTACGCCCCTCCTGCGCTGGCCGATCCTGCTCTGGGTGCCTTCCGTCCTCATTCCACACTGACCCAGGCCTCTTGTTCTCGGTCCTCATCAGCCGGGACTTGCTTCACTAAGCTGCGCGCAGCCTCTGCCTTACAGAGGACCACGTGGTCCTGAGGCTGCGTCTCTTACAGCCCGAGCCCCAGGCCCTCCGCTCACTCCTTCCCCGAGCACCAGCGCCTGCACCATCAGTGTCGGGCGGACGGCTGCCCAGGTCGGGGTGATGGAGGCTCGACTCGGGGGCTGGGCTTTTCACACCTGACATAGGACTGCAGGCGGTGTGAGCTGATGTCACACCCACAACAGGGTCCCCCTCCTCACGAAGTCACCTGGCCCTCTCTCCTGCCCCGTTTCCCAGGGCCAGTACTTCTTATGTTGACTTAGTGGGATGGAAGGATCAATTGACCGGGGGGCAGACACTGGACATGCTGAGGGTGTCCTATAAGAGGCACAAAAGTCACTGGACACAGCCCGGCCTCTACATCAGGTCTCCTCCCCCTACAGGTGCCTGAGAAATTGGGTCTGGATGGTCAGGGGTCTGAACAAGCCGCTCACCTCCCAGCGCTGGGCTTGGTTCACCTTCCTCCTGTGGGAAGTGGTCCCTCATCCCCCCGCCCTGCAGACCCCCAGGCAGGGCCCCCGGGCAGCCTGGAGAAGGCGATATCCTGGGTTCTCACTGCACTGCAGCCTCCCACCTGTCAGCTAGGCCCTCGCTCAGGGGTCCCTTCTCAGGAAGTCCCTCCTGGACGGCACTGAACAGAGGTGCTCCCACCGCACTCCAGCGTCCTGTGCCTGCTACCCTTGGCAGTTGTTTGCTTTATTCATTTGCTTCACGGCCGTTGTCTGCCTCCCCCATTGGAACGCGAGCTCTCCGGGGGCAAGGGTCTGGTCGGCTTTGTTCACTGGTGTGACCCCGTAGCCTAGAACAGGCCCCGGTGCCCAGCCTGCTCGATAAATCAGTGTCGAAGGAGTGAGTGAATAAACGGATGAATAGAGGCGTGAATGAGTGAATGAATGAATGAGTGAACGACAGATTGATGAATGAATGACTGCCTGGGTGAGTGCACCCCAGAACCTGGGAGCCATGAGGCAGGGGAACCTGTGCAGAGAAGGTGGAGAGAACTGCGCCCTCTGGGTCCTCATTTCTCTGGGGAGCGGTGGGGCCGCCCCCAGGCAACTTTCTGGCACAAGGCTTTGCTCTCAGCACTCCTGTGGGACTTGGGTTTCTCGTCTCAGAGCAGTCTCCGTTTCTCCATCCTCTGTGTGGTCTGCAGATGAACGGGACCCGGCCTGGTACAGGCTCCACCAAGCTCACCCCTTGGGACAAGAGCAGCCACACCGGGCACCGCGTGGACCTGTCCGCCGTGTGAGCAGAGAGGCCGTGGACCCGGCAGCCTGCCGCTCAGAACCCCCGGACCCGCTGCAGACAACACGCAAGCATCGCTCCGCCTTCGCAACTGGGACCCTTTCCTCGTCGCTCTCTGGACCTGGGGGTCACGGCCCTCCCCCCCGCCCCCCGTGACAGCATCCTCTCCTGCGACCTGCTCCTGTGACAGAGCCCACCGCTGAGCCCGCAGCCTGATACACGGCGAGGCACGGGCCCCCCGGAGCACACAGCGGTCCCTCCCCTTTGTCACTGCAAGTGTGCAGAGCCCCAGACCTTCCACACTGTGCGCACAGGAGGCCCATGGCACCAGGAGGGAAGTTTAGCCTTGGCGGGCGCCACGATGGGGACTTGGGACCAGAGAGGTGGGGTCCCGCAGGGGAGGTTGGGCGGAGGCCCGTGGGGGCGCGTGGGGAAGTGCCCGAGGATGTTTTCCACCTGCTGACTCCACCCAAAGCAGGGCCCCGATGCCAGGCACCTGCTGACGCCCAGGTGCCCCGCCCCTGTCTGTGCGCCGGGGCCTCGCATAGGCGGAGAGCCTGGGTTGGGGCGGTTCTGCTCTGACAGCTTCTCCCCCCTTCTTCGTGAGTTGCTGGCTCTTCCGACTCCAAGTCAGCCTTCAGATCGCCCCCTTTCCTGGCACCTGAGCCTCCTGTGTGTTCACCACGGTGGCCCATCAGAGCCACCGTTTCCCAAGGCATAACGTCCCGCAGAGAGTTTCTTCCTCATCACTTATAAATGCTTTTCCGTGTTTCTAGCGAGCGGATCACAGCGGAGGGGAGCGCAGTACGTGATTTCACGTCGCCACAGGGGCAGACCTTGACGCACAGAGCCACTTGGCGGGCTGCTCCGGGGGAGGACCCTGGCCCTGACCGACCCGGGGTGGGAAGGGTGGCAATAGCTGTAGCTTCTGAGTTGATGTTAATTTATGGACCCGGACTCAGCCCCCTAGGAAATGGGATGATCCTTGGGGCTCCGTGTGTGGGCGGGACCCCGTGGAACGCTAGGGTTCGATCATAGACGTGAACCGAAACGCCATCGAGAAAAGCTGGGAAACAGGCTGTGAAAGGTCACCCTGTGATGACAGCACCAAGAGTGCTTGTGAGATGTGTGGGTACGGAATTCCAACCTGTTTTCGATACTGGAAAATCTTCCCTGAAAACTGTGACGGCGACAGCATTAAAGGCCTCCCCACAGCGTCGCCCCGCCTCTCCCAACACGTCTGCTTTGTTTCCGAGTGAGATTTTACATCGTCTTGCGGACCTTTTCCATCTTCCTCCGGCACCTTCGTGAAGTAACTCACGCCTTGATGATCACGAGTGTGACAGCCATCTTCAGGCATCTCCCCCGGTGGGGGGTGGGGGGACCGGGAGGGGGGTGGGACACAGAGCGGCGTGTTGACGCAGGGTTAACCTCTGTCCTTCGGTCCGGGTGGGTCCCAGATGTCACGTTGTGACAATGCCACGGGCATTCCCCATGGGTGTGCCGTAGGGGTGAACCTGGCAGATGGAGGCAGAGACCCCGTGTCTGGCGAAAAGTGCGCCCAGGTCTGCTCCAGGCTCTCTTCGTGATTCCAGAGACCAGATCGCTTGTAACTTGGCGTTAGATCCTTGTCAGGCCCAAGAGCACCGAGAAGTGAGAACACTGTATCCCTAAGATTTACACTTGGATTCTTTTTTCTTATTTAGTTTCTGGTGAAGCAAATCAAGTAAGGAACTGTTTTTATTTTAGATGGAATTCTTGGTTTTGTTGTTTTTTTAACTCCCTGCATATTCGCCCTACATAGCTAATATATCAGGAGAAGTAATGCGCGAACTCTTTACTTCTAAAGAATGAGAGCAGTGCACTTTATTTATAGGCTACATATTTTGGCTTCTGCAGTATTTTATTATCTACACATAATTTGGCCAAAGAGAAGCAGTTGGGGACAAGAGTGTGTTTAAAGTAGTTTATAGCACAGGAAAGACGATGAATGCCACTACATAGTGAAAATATGTTGTGATTTTTATGAAATAAAATCTTAATGTCCTTAAAGTGTGGTCTTTAGCGTCTTTTGCTAGTGGGAGGTGAGCAGGACAGTGGGTCTCACGACAAAAATCTGAAGAGAAACACACGTGGGTAAAATCCAACCCTGGGATTCACTCAGCAGACATTTATTCAGTGCTTTCTATGTGCCCAGCACATTCCAGCTCTTGGGACACTGTGATGGGCAATGCCTTGCCCTCTCGGGAGCCTCCCTGGGTGGGGCAGGTACTGGGGTTTGTGCAGCCCTGTGTCTCCCCAGGTTAATGTACTGGACAGAATACTGGTGCTTCTTTTTTTAAAAAAAATTTAACAATATATTTTATTTAAGCTAATGTGTCAAAAATATTTCAACATGTAACATTAAAACTTGTTGAGCTATTTTACATTCTTTTTTCTATACTAAGTCTTTAAATCTGGTTTATTATTTTTTAAAGTCTTTAAAAAATGTTTACATCTGTGACTCTATTCCTGTTTTGTAAAGAAGTTCATTTGTACCATTATCTTAGATTCCATGAGAAATAGAGTCACAGATGTAGAAAACACACTTAACGGTTACCACAGGGGAAAAGGTGGGGAGGGGGGAGGATAAATTGGGAGATTGGGGTTGACATATCCACACTATCATGTATAAAACAGATAAGGACCTACCGCACAGCACAGGGAACTCTGCTCAATACTCTGTAATGGCCTATATGGGAAAAGAATCTAAAAAAGAGTGGATCTATGTATATGTATAAGTGACTCACTTTGCTGTACAGCAGAAACTAACACAACATTGTAAATCAACTCTGCTCCAATAAAAAGAAAGAGAAAAGAAACGCTTATGAAACTAAAAAATAATTTTTTTAAGTTTATACTCCATATATATAGCTAGTGCAAAATATTGGCTCTATTCCCCATGGTGTGCAGTACACCCTTGAGTCTATCTTACACCCAATAGTTTGTACCTCCCCCTCCGCTGCATTGCTTCCCCCTCCACTGGTAACCACTAGTGTGTCCTCTGTTGAAACAGGGAGTGGGTTGGTGGTGACAGAGGTGGGGGGTCGGGTGGTGGGCAAGATGGGTGAAGGGGATCAAAAGGTACAAACTTCTAGTTATAAAATAAGTCCTGGGGCTATAATGTACAACGTGGCAACTACAGTTAATAGCACCGTCTTGCATATTTGAAAGTTGCGAAGAGAGAAGATCTTAGACGTTCTCAGCACGGGAAGAAAACACTTGTGTAGCTGTGCCATCCATCACCATCATGTACGGTGGTGGATGTCAACTAGACTTACCGTGGTGATGGTTTTGCAGTGTATACAAGTATCAAGTCATTATGGTGCACACCTAAATATACTACGATACCTCTTGGTATCCCTTACAATTTTCTCTCTTGTCATTAAAAGCTAAACATATCTGTGTTGGGTGTTAGAAGCGGAGGTAAATAGGACTTTCGTGTGAGGAGTTATGTTCATCTGACCGGGAGCTGGGCTCTGTAGACTGTTTGCTGCAGCTGTAGGTGTCTGAGGCTCCAACTTCCTGTTTTTCCTTCTCTACCCTTGACTTTGGACTTTCCCTGTGGACTGTACTCATAGAGTCTGCAGCTTGCAGCCCTTTCAGCCTAATCTGTTAATATACCAGCTCCTTTTCTGCTGTGGTGTTAACATGGGTGGTAGGAGAAGTGTTCTGTAACATTATGGTAAATCTGCATCTTTTCGTGGGTCTGTGTCTAGGGTGGTGACCCTCAGAAGTGTTTCTCTAGTGATAAAGCATTTCCCCCCTCTTTGGGGAGACAGGAAGCCCAGAGGGGCTGGGAAGTCAGGAATGCCCTTCCCCCAGATGGAATACGGCTTTGATAAAGCACATCCCGTGCAAAGCAGGGTAGCTGTTGATAATAGGATGGGAGCGAGCTATGGCTGCCAGCTCTCTCCTGTCACTTCACCGAGGTGCACTGTGGCTACAATGAAAGTACTTTCTCCCCTCCAGTCCCTTAACCTCTTTAGACTCAGAAGACCGAGGACGGAGAAGCCAGTGGGCAGGTTCTCAGGTGCAGTTCCCAGGGCTCTGATCGCCCCTTCTGGATACTTTGGTGCTACATATACCCCCGAACATGGACTTATCTCTGGAGAAAAGGTGGAAAGGGGGTGCGGAATCCCCAGATTATCCAAGGTTAAGTTGCCGCCCTGGCAGGATGGAATCTGAAACAGAAGGGGTCGGTTTCTTCATGTCAGTGTGAATTTTGAGTCCCTTTCACTTCTGTCGGAGGTTTTATTCCGTAAAACGAGTAAGCCCTGCAGTTGCAGTAGCTCTAATTCTGTTCTCCGAACAGCAGAGGGGAACAGGTGCAGTAGACACGGGGTCTCCATCCAAGACCCCACCTTGTTCCTTGTTGAGAGAACACTGAATCTCCTGGATGACTCAGGGAAGGGTGACCCAACACCAGTGCAGGGGCAAACCCTGACTGGTCTAAGATGGCCTTCATGGTCCCATTCTTCTTCCCGGGGAGGCATCTCAGCCATGATGTGTGAGGGAACACCAGTGTCTGCTCAGGAAGTGTGGAACCACGGTGTGACATGGGGGAGCCAGGCCACAGCTACCCCCCAAGGATAGGTGTGGGAAGGATGGAGACAGCTGGGACCCCTGGTTGTGGACAGAGCAGCTTTGTGGACGGCCCTGGAGGTGCAGCTGGGAGAGAAGCCAGCAGAGCTCCCTGTTGCTCACAGCTGGGCCCCCGGATGTCCCCGAGCAGCAGGAAGGGCCTTGTGTGCTTCTTGCTTGGGGCTGAGGGAGGTTGCAATCCGGGGGGACACCACCCAGATGCTGCCTTGGCATCTCCCCAAGCCCATGTGGGACTATTCCTTCACCTCTGACAGGCATCCTTGGAGGAGATTTAATCAAGAAGAGTAATGGACCTAATGGAGTCTGTCCAGATAAATGAGCTAATGGCCTGACTGCTGCATTCTGTGTAGCTTGTTCACATAAATGTATACTCTGGAACCTCCTCTGCTTCAAGCTGTGTTTGTCAGTTAAACAGCAAACAGTCCTGGCCCCAGTTTCTGTCTCTGGTTTTACAGATTTCCCGAGTTTTGAGAGATTTTTCTTCACTAAGTGTATTGACTTTCTCCCTTCTCTCCCTGCTGGGTCCTATAGGTGGACGCTGCACAGACTCTTTCCACGTGGCGTGGGGAGCATTGGGGCACACAGAATGCTCACACCTGGCCCTGGTGGGAGAATCACTCTGACTTGCCCAGCACTCATCCCAGGACACAGGCTGTGGCTGCCGTGGCTCTGTGTGAAGCTTGTCCCCAAGCTTGGAGGTAACTAGAGAAGTTCGAGAGAGTAGAGTCAGATAAGGACGGTGGCCTGCCTGTCTCAGGCAGCTGGAATGTAGATGTGGGGGCTGGAGCTCAAGCAGCCATTTTGGAACATGAGGAAGAATCAGATATCGAGGAGTTCCTAGAAGCAAGAGAGAGGAGCTATCTTCCCTTATGACTGAATGATGACGCCAGCCCTGGACCACACTTCTCCACACTTGGGTTTTGTGCGAGAGAGTAGCTTGTCTCACGTGAGCTCCTGTGGACTGAGGTCTGCAGCCGCTCACAGCAGACTTGGCCCACCCGATGCAGCCACAATGGATGCATTTCTGTCCCCTGTGCTGTGCTGACTGGACAGAGCAGCTGCCCTCCGGCTCCTCGGAGAACAACGTGCTCACGAGTCCCCTGGGGCTGCTTGCACTGCAGATGTGCTGATTCCTGGGCCGGGGCTGGGGCCTGGGATTCTGCATTCCCCACATCTCAGGGGATGCCAGGCTGCAGCTCCCTGACCACGCGTGGGGCCTAGAACTCCTCTGCCTCACGGGTCTCGGCCTGGGTGCTCTCACCTGCCCCACGCAGGGCAGCTCCTGCCCAGCTGTGCCCAGGACAGCAGCAGCTGCAGAAGAGCCGTCGGCAGAGAGGATGTGCATGTGATGGGCCGGGGGAGCAGGGCCTCTGCAGTGATGTGGGTCGTAGAGGAAACACTCGCCTCCCCTCCCCTGCAACCTTCCTTCCACAGCAGGAAGCTGGGGCATCGTTGTGACATCAGAGGCCCAGGAAGGGTCCAGAGGACGAGTTAACAGTTTCATGCTTTTCTTAATCCTCGAAGCAGGTTTTCTGAGCCATTTGCCGGGTTTTCAGAGTGGTTCCCCTTCTGTCTTCCAAAGGTTGGTTAGAAATCGGGGGCTGCAGCCCAGGAGCCCCGATTACGTCACTCACACCTGAGGACGCTCAACGCCCTTCCCGACCGTGGGTCTGCCTGGACTCACAGGGTCACTCTCCCTCCAGCCCCGCCCGTCCTCCCTGGGGTCCCTGCACAGACTCACTGAAAACAATGCTGGGGAAGGTGCGGGGCCTGGACGGGAGGGTGGGGCCGCAGGG
This sequence comes from Delphinapterus leucas, assembly GCF_059928025.1. Classification (NCBI taxonomy): domain Eukaryota; kingdom Metazoa; phylum Chordata; class Mammalia; order Artiodactyla; family Monodontidae; genus Delphinapterus; species Delphinapterus leucas. The sequence goes on along the minus strand of NC_143142.1, from coordinate 1,548,921 downwards.
ACTGTGACCGCGACCTTGCGCTGGGGGCCCACAGTCCTCAGCGCCATCTCTCGCTATCCCACTGCCCCTCACGGACGCAGCCTGGGCTTCCCTGGCTCCTGTGATGAATCCCCAGACCTCCCAGGCGCACTTGTGCAGTCTTCCGCGCAGGCTGAACGATTTCTGCTCCTTTGTGTGTGAAGCGTCTCCACACCATTTTTTTTGGAACAATGAATCAAGTTTTAGGGAGCTCATCTATTTATTTAAGTGTGCATTTATGAATTTTTAAAGAGCAGTTTCTTGAGCAAGAATTTTCAAGATTAGGGATTATGGGGAAAAATTAGCCAGTGAACAGTAGACTCCAGGTACACAAATGTGTTTAAATTAATTTCCAGTTCACATCAATTTCCATCGCTGTAAGCAGTGCTAAAATTGTTGGTTCAGGTTCCGTGGTATCATCCTCTTGCATATCCATCCCCAAGCATCCAAGTGCGAACAGCTCTGTTGGGGTGATAGGAAACATTTAAAGAATGTTAACCTTTTTTATTGCAAAAATGCATAATTTTGCAGTTTTAGAAAATGTGTTAATTATTGATGAGCAAAAGGCAGGAAAAGAATCAACAGGGAGAGAAGAGTGATAAATATTCTATGGCTTTTCAGGTCGTGTGTATGTGCGTTTGAGTGTGTATACACACACACTTGAGTGTGCATCTGTCTTCATGAAAATGGGGTCTGATCGCACACACTTCATTGTAACTGTTTCTTTCTTAACAATTAAATGCATGAATAGAGTGTAATTATTTTTAGTGACATCAATCATTCTTCTCCAGCAGGAATTGTCTTCTGGCTAATGGAGTCCCCTGAAGAGACTTTAAAAGTACCTCGACCCCCAGGCTCTCCCAGGGGGCTCTGGTGGTGGTGATGCCTCTGCTGTCTTATCTTATGGATGCCCGTGTTCTTGTATTTAATCAATTCCAGGTTGTTGGATTCTTGGGATATTTTTGCCATTATAAGTCCGTAAGGGGTATCATTGCCATTATGAAATATCTGTAGGTAGACCTTCGCAGACATCAGCTATCGTGGATAAATCCTGGAAATTGGATTACTGGGTCAAAAGTGTCCACCCTCTATCGTGTACTGATTTGTCAGTCACACTTTGAAGAGAAGAGACCAGGGAACACTGCACAGCAGGAAGGGTTATGCCATCTGCCCACGGCTTAGCCATCGCTGGGAAAGATGAGAGATTCTGGCGGGAACGGCTCCCAGAAGTAAGGTCTAAGACGGGGCTACAACAGCCCGTGTGTCCAGATGAGGTGCGCACACTCCCGTGGTGGCGGCCTGTCCTTAGGTGGAGACAGCACCCAGACGGGCTGCTCTGCGGTCTGCTCTCGGCGCTGCTGGGGAGAATCCACAACCGCAGTTAAAGAACAGGAACCGCCAGAGGCAAAGGCTGAGACCCACACGGCGCTCAGACCCCCACCCGCCTCCAGAAACGTCTGAGGCTCAGCCTCTCACGCCCTCCTCTTCATGGGCGAGGCTGCCTCTCCTGAGCCCCCTGGGAAGCCCTCCCGGACCCCAGTCTGCCCGTGATGCTCCTTCCTTTGAGCCTCCACAGCACAGGGTGGAGCCCCATTAGAGAGCTCGTCTCACCCACCTGGAGTAATGGGATTGCTGGATGGAGGTCATGCTCACTTCTATCCCAGGGCATCTGACGTCCTTGTGGAGCTCCTCCCCACTCTGACATGGTGACTGACAGCAGCAGCCTGGGTCCTGGGGCAGCTGTGGTGAGCAGAGCACCCCTGTCAGTCCATGATTGTCACCAGGCATGGGTGACAAACGGATTGTTCTTTTTGGTCACTGAGCTGTGGGGTTTGTCTGTGACGGCTGCAAACCTTTGTGTGCATCAGGAAAAGCAGCGTTGTTTTTAGGCCACACCAGGCACATTCAGGATCTTAGTTCCCCAGCCAGGGATCGAACCCAGGCCCCCTGCATTCGGAGCGCGGAGTCTTAAGCACTGGACCACCAGGGAGGTCCCAAAGTAGCTTTTATAATAGACTCTACGCGTGTTGGGCAGCAGGCAGAGCTTCTCTCACGACCACATTTAGCTAATCTATTGCACAGACTTACCTGCTGTCTTATTATCTTGCATTCCAGGGCTCGGAGCCGAAACCCACATTTCCTAGAACATCTCCTCCTGTAGGGATTAGGATTTATTCATTATTTGCCTCTGGTACGTCTATTTTATTAGTTCTAATGTGCTTAATCTTATTTAAAGTTTTATTTATATTTTATTTTTGCTTCAATGTTTCCTCCTCATGTCATAGAATTAGAATCTCACCGTAGCTTTAATCTCACCTCTGGGATCACAAATGGTTTTTCCAAGCTAAAAAACGTGGTTTAGAGAGTTTTTACTGTGTCCTCACTTCTGAATGGAGCATTCACCGTTTATAAACAAGGGACCTGAGCCTCAGAGAGTGTGCTCTGAATCACCATTACACTTGCAACTAGGTCAGTAAGACTGGAGGGAGGGGTACACAAATATCTGGTTAAGTTAAACGCTCCACAAGTAAGTATTAAAACATCTGTTGGCACCGTGTAAACCTAAGAGAGGACTCGCCTGTTCAAAGACATACACGGTACTGATAAATTTAGGAGAGATGAAATAAAACAAACGTTCAGAATCACATTGGGATTTACACAGAACCACTCCACGCCTACCACTGGCTGGTCAGTGACCAGGTTTGTAAATTAACACAAGTGGCTTCCATTGGTCACGGGGAGGGTGCGCAGTCCGTGCCTGGAGCAGTCACATGAAAGCCACCCTGCAGACCCTGGGAGCAGTCTGGAGGTGGATGTGTGGGAATACCCATCACTGGTGAGAGCCGGCTGGGTGGCAGGAGTACCAGGTCCTCACCCTCGCAGACGAGACAAGTATGACTCCATCCCCCACCTATGTGAGGAAGCTGAGTCCAAGCTGACTCGATTTCATGGCAGAGATAGGACAGGTCTGTGCCGACACATCACAAGGGCACTGTCATCAGTGTGGAACGTGCAGAACTGGAGGCGAGGGGACAGCGTGGTGTTCAGCGGGTGTGAAGCAGCCCCTGCCTAGGGATGTGGGCTCTGCTACAGCCTCAGGACCTTGTTGAAGACGAAGCCTTATTCATCATCCAACCCATGTTCCTTGAGTACCTGCCACATGGTAGGGAAAGTTCTAGAAATTGTGGAGGAGACACTGAACAGGTCAGACAAGGCTCCTGTCCTCCTGGAGATGATGTCCTAGTGGGTGAGGCCAATGGTGATCAAGTAACTGAGCCACGGACATGGTGACACCAGCTGGTGATGTGCATTCTGAGGACGATGAGGTGATGATGCAGGGTGACGTGATAGACTGTGTGTGCGTGTGTGCGTGCGCACGTGTGTGTGTAACGTGTAGGAGTGTGTATGTGCAAACATGTAGAGTTCGTGTGGATTTGTAAATGGGTAGGTGTATGTGTGGTTGTGAGTGGGTATGTTTGCGTGAGTGTGTAGGGGTGCGTATGTATCTGTATGTGTGAAGGTGTGCATATATGCATAAGTGTGTAGGCATAGTACATAGCAGGTGTGTGTGTTTATATGTGTGAGTGTGTGTATGCACGCTAATTGTAATTTAGAACAGCGGTCAGGGAAAGCCTCTGAGGGTTGACGGTTAAGCTGAAGCCTTGGGGAAAATAATGGAAGAAGGAACGGCAACACGAAAGGAGCTGGGCAGGAGTGGGTGCAGCGCAGGGAGAGCGGAGCAGTCTCATGGGCGACGAGAGGGATGGGGCCAGGTCACATACGGAGCTGGGGGCACATCAGCTAAGACATATGCTTGAGGTCGAGCCTCTAGGACTTATGAGATGCTAGATGTGGGATGTGAGGCAAAGGGGGAAATCATGGACGGTGCCCAAACCTTTGCCCTGAGCACAAAGGCAGCTTTGTTCTAGAGATGTGGATTATACGAAAGAGAAACGTTCCAGGACTGGGGACGTCGGTAGAATGTTGCTGGTCACACTGTCTGGATGCTTCCTCAGCAGCTCCAGGAAAAAGGGCTGTGAATAGTTCTAGAATCTCAGCAGCCCCAAACTCCAGGTCCCCAGTGGGGCTTTGCAAGTCTGCCTTAGACCTTCAGAGCGGGGTCCCCAAACCCCGGTACCGGCCCGTGGCCCGTTAGGAGCCGGGCCGCACAGCAGGAGGTGAGTGGCGAGCGAGCACAGCTTCACCTGCCGCTGCCCATGGCTCCCCGTCGCTCGCATTACCGCCTGAACCATCCACCTCCCCCCCGCTTCCGGTCCGCGCAAAAATTGTCTTCCGCGAAACCGGTCCCTGGTGCCAAAAAGGTTGGGGGCCGCTGCCGTAGAGCCTTCCTCGTTTTGTCATCTACCAGCAATGGATTATTCAAGCAGCTTCCAAGGAGCACTGTTAATTTCTGTGCAAAGTGTCCAGACACTCCCAGCAATTGTTTCACCAGTGGCCCCGCTTTCAGCCACACGTGACGTTATCAAGGTTCCTCTTAAGAATTAAGTTCCCCTGCTTGGTCTCCACGGGATGGTGACTGCATCGCAGCGTTTAGTTAACTTCGTTGCAATGCTTTATGAGGTAGCAGACTGTGTGCATCTAACCAGCAGACAGGTTTTCACACCTGGGAATTGTCCGAGGCATTTCCCTGGGAACGTGAACCTTTTCTCTCCAAGTGCACACCGCAGGAAACAGGGACCGGGGAGGGGACATTCCACTGCTGGGAAACACTGGGGCTGAAGGCGTGAACACAGTAGGGGCTGAGGACAGTTCTGGGGCGGTGGGACATCGGAGGTGGGGCTGGGGCAGCAGGTGAGGCTAAGAGGGGGTGGAGAGAGCCTCTGAGGGGTGTGACGTGAGTGGGAGACACCAGATCTGATCTTAGAGATGTCCCTCTGAAGGCCTGGGAGGGAGGCGCTGGGCGGGTTTGTCACATAAAAACTTCCCCAGGGAGGAGATTGTAAACTGCAGGAACACAGGCTGGGCGACCTCCAGGTGCTCAATCTGGTCAGTGCTGAAACAATGTCAATTAGTGGCCAGGGCTTAAAGATTGAGATGTTTTGCCTAAAATTCTGATTTCCTGACATTCTTGAGCAGTCAGGGCTCAGGCAGCTCTGAGATCGGTGCCATGTGGCAGCCGTGGCTGGTGCCGAGCGGAGGACACACCCTCGTGGGGCACAGTCTCACCAGCGCCCCAGGCCCTCCTGGTCCGTAGTTTCCTGTCACCTCCTGCCCGTGGGTGTCCTGAGGATTCACCTTTGCATCAATTCATATTCACTGAATGGACCTTTGGAAATCTGAGACCCTTCTTGACCTTGAGGAGGTTTGACCCTCAAGTCAGAGGATGGGGACAGACAAGCAGTTCATCAAATCACAGCACAGCATCCCATCAGGGAAACGGAGGGGGAGAACCTTGATTCAAGTCCATGATGGCGTGGCTGGGAGAATAGTGGCTCCAAAGGTGTCCACACCCTGATCCCCAGGACCTGTGACTGTGTTACCTTACATGGGAGAGGGGGGCTTGAGGGTGCAATTAGGTGAGGGGACGGCATCCTGGATTACCCAGGTAGGCCCAATCTAATTACATGAGTCCTTAAAATAGGGTAATCCTTCCCATCCTGTCAGAGTGAGGAATAAAATACTGCTATAGCCATATCAGTAAACAAGGATGTCTCAGCCATCAGCAATTGCAGCCCCCTGACCCCCGACAGTGAGCCCTGAGGGAACTCAGGAAGGAAAAAAGAATACCTGCCATCTAGCAGCCATCAGATTGCAGCCACCCCTAAGGGCGTACCTTAAGGGAACGCAGGATGTGAAAATACAGGATACTGCCCCCAACCCCATAGCTGAGGTGCATATCGAAGGAATGATTTCAGTGAGCCCAGACTCTTGCATCTTCCGATACATAGAAAAGCACTAAATTTCTTAACTTGAAATATCTGGTTTTCTTTAATAACAATAATCTTTTCAAGTTCAGACTACCTGCCCTTTGTTGCAAAAACTTCTATATATCCTGGCTCCCCGTCACCTCCGAGGAGTGAGGCAGGAGATAGATGGGCTCCAGGCTGGACATTCCTTACCAGCCTCCTGTTTACATCTCCTGAAGCAAGAAATAAACGGGCTCCAGAACTACATATTTATGACCGGACTCCTGTCTATATATTGTTTTTTCAGTACGCGGGCCTCTCACTGCTGTGGCCTCTCCCGTTGCGGAGCACAGGCTCCGGACGCGCAGGCTCAGCGGTCATGGCTCACGGGCCCAGCCGCTCCGCGGCATGTGGGATCTTCCCGGACCGGGGCACGAACCCGCGTCCCCTGCATCGGCAGGCGGACTCCCAACCGCTGCGCCACCAGGGAAGCCCCTGTCTATATTTTGAGATTTGCACTTCAATATAAGAAACAGCAACAGGAATAGGGTGGATAACTGGACATTGGACACTTTTATGGCAGGGACAGATTGGCACTAAACCCTGTTAAAAGATCAACAGGTCATACATTCCCATCCCTGGGGCAAGGGAGACATTGCACATGCGCAAAAGCCTTCAAGGGGTCAGTAAGCCAGGGGATGCCAGACCATAGTAAGTCTTGCTTTCTTCCTCCCAGACGCCTTTGCGATGAAATCCATCTCGACTGAGGGGTGTGTGCACACCCAGGGGAGGGTCCAGAGACAAATTAGAGGCCAAATCAGTACGATTGGCCAAGAAGGAGACAAAGACCCGGAAGACTGCCCCCTTAAAAGGGATTTAAATTTCCCAAAGGCGCAACAACTCTTCATGACTCTCTCTCTCTGAGTTCGCCCGTGCGTCTTTCCACATGTACTCTGCTTTTCTGATAAACTTTTCACTTTTCTCTTTACCTTCTGCATCCTTGCCTGAATTCATTCTTGACAAGACATTGAGAACTCGGGACCCAGGCCCTAGCTGCTGGCCCCTGTGGTCCAGTGGTTAGGGCTCCCGGTCCAGGAGCTAAGATCTTGCTTCCAGCTACTGCTCACAGCTGCTGCTTCCTGCCGCCTGCGTCCCAAATCAGGAGCAGTTCTCTCAGGGTTACTTGAGATGCTGCCTCCTGGACTTGAAGTCCTAAGAACGTCCACCAAATAAAACATAAACCTCAACTTTTCAGTTGTGCATTTTTTTTAGTCAACGAGAGAGACAAGATAGAAGAAAAAGGATAGATTCAAAGCATGAGAGGGACTCAACTGCTACTGCTGGCTCTGAAGATGGAGCGAGGCGCTGTGAACCAAGGCACATACATGGCCCCTAGCAGGTGGAAAGACCCTCATGCGACAGTCAGAAGGAAACAGGGATCTCAGTCCTACAACCACAAGGAACTGACTTCTACCAACAACCCAGATGAGCAAGAAAGCAGGTCCTCCCCTAGAGCCTCCAGGAAGAAACAGCCTGAAGACACCCTGATTTTAGCCCAGTGAGACCCACGTCAGTCTTCTGATCTGCAGAACTGTGAGATGACAAATTTGTGTTGTCTAACCCATTAAGTTTGTGGTAATTTGTTAGGTCAGCAATAGGAAACTATACAGATGGTTGTGTTTCTGGAAGAAACAGCTGATCTTCAGTCTGCACAGACTGGAAGGCTGCTCCACCTGAGGACAGGTGCGTGTGCAAGGTGTTGGAGTGGAGCTTGGTTGGTGAATAGAAATAACGTGGTGGGAAGGGTGGGTCCAGCTGTCCAGGAGGGAACATTGAAGGCATCGCAAGTGTCCTGAAGGGTGGGAAAGGATGAGTTAGCCCCAAACCACCACCATGAACTAGAATCCCCCAAGTTAATGACCCCCTTACCTGAGCATGGATGCTGCCTTTGCTTAGCAAAGGAACACAGACCGACACCCTAGAAGTGATCTTGGAAAAGAAAACTATAAAGTTATAAAACTAAAAAACTCAATCTTGCCTCAAATCCCTTGGGAAGGGTGCTGCCCTGCTTGTGAGGCACTTACCCCGCACCCCATGGGTTGTTTTCCTTGAAAAAAGGGGGTCAAGCTCATTCCTAAATTGTTTTATTTTTGTCTTTGGCTAAAAGGGATGTTGCAATTATTACCCAGTCTCAGACAATTTCCAGAGAATTTTGCGAAGTTGTGTCGCACGTGTGTGGCTGTTTTCACGCCTGTGCGCTGGTGACACCAGTATCTTGTGATGGGAACATCTAGGTGGTGGGACAGTAAAAACACAGTAATTTTCCTCACATTGTCACATTAGCCGGAGCGCTAATAGCCTTGTCACAGTCACAGCTCTCGTTAGGGAGTTCGGTGTCCTTCCTGCAAGAAGGCTTCAGAGTCAGAGCAGAACAGGATCCCTGGTGGAGGCACCTGTGCTCCCTCTGTTATAAATCACCAGGCCCGACAGCGCGCCCACGCTGGGGCTACCAAACACAGACGTGCTGGTGGGAGACCTCGAGCTTCAGTCGAGCGCCTGTAAACTCGGAGGACACAGAGAAGGTCACCCCAGAAACCTGGCACACAAATCCATGTGGGCAAATGATGGAAGAGTGGTGGGGGGAGGAGGGAGCGCCCTTCCTGGGGCTGGTGAGGGAAAGGGCAGCACAGAGCGGGAAGCCAGCTCCCCAGGCTGACGGCGGGGCACACGGTTGGTCCCAGACCCAGGGGCGTCGAGGCCCTGAATCCTGAGCGAGAATCCCTGCAGGACGCCCATCCAACCCAAGTTGCTGGAAAGGCTCTTCCACCCGAGCCCGGTTCTCCCACGAGGACTGAGCATGTGCTTAGCAGCCCGGTCGGCAGGTGTCATCTGCTCCCTGTGACTGTCCCAGACAGGCGTCCACTCACCGGGTGAAAAGGCCAAAGACAATCCACATCGGGTCACTGAGCCGTTGGACCCGTGTTCTCCTCCCCATACCCAGATTTTGGAGACAGACTCAAAGGCAGGTCTCCTGGGTCAGTCCAGGACCCTTTCCTGCAGCTGTGAACCCATTTCAGACAAAATCGCGTCGGTGGAAGACAGCAGCACACGTCACCCCGAGTATGCCCTTTGGTACATTGATTAAGGAGCTGTCGGCACTGGAGGAACCGCAAATGCAGGAGAGGCTTTCTCCAAACTCCCTTGTCTGCCTAAAGTCAGATCCTCCCAGGACCTCAGCTGTCACAGATCCCCTCCTGGAAGGCTCACCAACAGGGAAGGTTGGCTCTTGTCACAGGAGAGGAGACACCACATTCTGACAAAGCCTGTCACAAACTATCCTCCCAGTTATTCTTCCAAGGGCCCTGTCATCTTTCCTAAGACTCCTTCACTCTCCCCTAAGAGGTCTACATCCCCCTCCCCTTTCCCTACTCAGATGGCTTTTAGTCTGGATTCGAAGTCAGCTGGGGGGAGTCACTCATTTTCCTGGGTATCTACCATGTGTACTTGAGGTACATATGTTAATAAACTTCTATTTGATTTTCCCTTGTTAATCTGTCTTTCATTATAGAGTCTCAGCCACGGAGAACACAGGAGGGTAGAGGGAAAATATTTGTCCTCCCTACATCAGCGCGCTTAACAAGCTAGCCCTGCCTCACAGGAGCTCTCCTGTCTGACGCTGACTCTTCTGTTCTCAGTTAGGTTTATTGATTAAGGGCAGGGCTGCCTTCTCTGATGGTTGTCAAACAGTAATCAGTATCGAGGCAGCAAAGAACAAAGAGCTTTATTTGGGGTCTTAAGAAGGGCAATTCAGGAGATACAGATTCAGGTGAAACCAGAGAGTGTTAATAGGAAAGAGAAAGAGTCAAGAGCCAAGAGCTCATAAAAGCAGGGGGCTTCCCTGGTGGCGCAGTGGTTGAGAGTCCGCCTGCCGATGCGGGGGACGCGGGTTCGTGCTCCGGTCCGGGAAGATCCCACATGCCGCGGAGCGGCTGGGCCCGTGAGCCATGGCCGTTGAGCCTGCGCATCCAGAGCCTGTGCTCCGCAACGGGAGAAGCCACAGCAGTGAGAGGCCCGTGTACCGCAAAAAAAAAAAAAAAAAAAAGAGCTCCTAAAAGCAAATGCCACAAGGTTGTTCAAGACTCATGATGCACCGTGATTCAAGAAAGGGAATGTGTGTTCCCTGAGGGATGGGCTGTCATGAGTTATTTTAGGGTAAAGTGTCTGATAAATATCTTGAGTTTCTGGAACATCAGGTAGGTATTATGGATGCTGCATTAAGACAGTAACTGGTCCAAAAGTCAGATTCCATCCAGGCTAAGACATGCATAAGTCATCCTTCCTCAGTGGTCTCCCAGCTCCATGTTAGAGAGCCCTCTTAGCAATACTGACTCCGTTTTGATTTTCCTTTCACATTTCCCCCTTTGGGTAGAGATCCTCTTTGGAAAAAGCGTCGACGAGCAACCATTTGGTTATCTGGCATCAGCGTTGACTTCCTCAGCACTGGGAAGTCTCATTCCCAGAAAGTCTTGTCCCACAGAGGAGGGAAAGAGGTGGTTACGTGAGAGGTACCATTTTAGAGAGTTTATGGCCACATTTGGGCAACAAGGATCCATCTCGGAAGTGAGTTGTAACTGGCGTTCAAAATAGAAGTTCATGGGTCTTCATTAGGAGAAATCTTACGGGGGTGGTTAATCATCTCCAAACATCAAGCTGTCATTATCCCTGTGGAGGGTGTCATAGCACAACGGTGAGAGATACCGAATATCAACGACTCATAGAACACACACACTTATTAATACTGCAGCAATCAATAGTGATGTCATAAGCAAGCATCTTAGCCCGCTTTCACCTGAGCCTAACCAACCTTTTCGTGTTTCTACAAAGCTGGGCATTGGGTCGTTCATGGCATTTACTTGTATTTTCCTATGACTCATTAAGTTGGCGGCATTAGAAGATTCACCTGATGTTCAAACAACATCCTGCTTGCATCATAGCACAGGTACCATGTAAGAGGCTGTTATAGTGCCAAGATCCAGCCAGGTTTGTAAGACTGGCTTTCTTATTAAAGATATTTCAGGATTGTAAAGATTTACAGCTTGTTGGGGAAATTTGGTTAAAGCTTCTATATGAGCAATGACATCTTCAAGTCCCAGTGAGGGAACAAAACTAGATGCCAAATGACTAACTTAGCCCATCTTGCTTTTTATCAGGGATAATTTTCAGGGGCTGTGTTGAGAGTTGTGTGAAGATGCCCTTGAGTCCAGGGAAATCCTAAGGTACAACATCCTATCCATCTGGGAGGGACCCAAGGCCAGAAGTTAGTTTCACAAGGCCATTGGGTTCCATTTGGGATTACCCAGTAAATACTGTGCCATGTATTCCAATCAGTTCCAAACCAACCAGTAGCTTTTTTTGTTTGTCTGTTTCGGTTTTTTTGTGGTACGCGGGCCTCTCACTGCTGTGACCTCTCCCGTTGCAGAGCATAGGCTCCAGACACGCAGGCTCAGCGGCCATGGCTCACGGGTCCAGCTGCTCCGCGGCATGTGGGATCCTCCCGGACCGGGGCACGAACCCGTGTCCCCTGCATCGGCAGGCGGACTCTAAACCACTGCGCCACCAGGGAAGCCCCAACCACTAGCTTTTTAAAAAATATTTATTTATTTGGCTGTCTCCGGTCTTAGCTGGGGCACATGGGATCTTCATTTTAGCACGTGGGTTTCTCTCTAGTTGTGGTGCATCGGCTTCTCTCTAGTTGTGGCATGCGGCTTCTCTCTAGTTGTGGCATGTGGGCTCCAGAGCATGCAGGCTCAGTAGTTGCGGCACGTGGGCTTAGTTGCCTCATGCGTGTGGGATCTTAGTTCCCTGACCAGGGCTCGAATCCGCATCGCCTGCATTGGAAGGCGGATTCTTAACCACAGGACCACCAGGGAAGTCCTCAACCACTAGCTCTTTCTTTTTTTTTTTTTTAACATCTTTACTGTAGTATAATTGCTTTACAATGTTTTGTTAGTTTCAGCTAACCAACCAGTAGCTTTCAAAGTGGCAGCTGCGGCACAAGAATCACGTGGTGCCCATCCAAGATGTCAGGTGTTATTAGGTAAGTTCATCTTTGTAAGGTTAACCGTTCCCAGCATAATGGTACTTAGATGTCCTTAACACAGTGTTAACCATATAAATCTGTCCTGTAACTGGGGAACACCCTAAAAGACAAGAGGTGCCATTCTTCAGTTCTGACATCCTAATTCTCTCCTGAGATTGGGTCGTGGTAGCACTAAGAGAAAACAAATACCGATGCACAGAGTTATTTAAGGTTTGGTCGATGGGCCGTTCACGTGGGTTCCAATGAATGATGTCCATGATTTCTAAAGTAATACAAGCATTTCTTTCTTCTAAAGTGAACTTTTTCTTAAAGCCAACCAGTCAAACCCTTATAATGGAGATATTCACCAAGGTAACTCAGAAGTGCTGGACAAGGGCAGTTGTCCACAAATCCAACAATGGGATTCGTTTGCAAAATGAGCCTGTGATTGTGCCCATAGGAGACAAATGTTCTAATCGAAAGCATTGATATATGGGAAAAGGCAAATAAAAAGGAAGCTTATACAGACCTGGTCCCAAATCATGGGAAAGCTATCCACAGCAGATGTGTTTGCTTCGACATCCTGGCTTTTGTCTGGTTAATTTGAGTTTCAGGGCTCTAGATGGTTGTGAAGTCCAGGCAGGAGGTGTTGTCTTCTTTGAATGAGAAACATGAATCCATGAGTCAATGCCTTTAAATTTAGTGGCACAAGTTAACAGTACCTGGTAAAGTCCCTTCCAACGAGGTTGAAGGGTGACTTTGTGAAGATGCTGGTCCCAGTAGACATACTTGCCAGGTCATGATGTTGTAGGTCTTCGTCTCCCAGGAGCATGCTGTGAAAAGTTCGCTCTACAACCTTTGTATTAATTTTAAGGGCTTTAGTTAATTCTTGGAAGAAGGTGAGGAGATCTCCTTTCGTCATAGCAGACTCATATATTCTTTCACCTAGCTGCATGTGACTGCCAGTAACAATTTAAAATGGTGACAGTGTATTTTTCCTGAGGGAGTGATTCTGAGATTAAGCAAAACCAAAGGCAGTGCTTCAGGCCAAGGCAGCATAAAAGGTTCAACTAATTTTAAAACTAATAGTTTAAATTATTCCATTAGTGCATATACTACGAGTTCAGAGGACTGATGATGGTAGGTGCAGTGAAAAGGTTGCATAAGTGGCCAAATATTACAGACAGACTCTAAAATTTGTCCTACAAAGTGGAAGCCTCTGTCACCATGTAGTTCAGAGAGATTTCAAGTTGGGATAATTTTTTCTAATAGCGCTTCGCTAACTACTGTGACTCTGGGACAAGGAAATGCTTCTACCCAGTGAGAAAAGCATGCAGATCATTCCCAGAACCTAATTATACCCTCGAGAGGGAGGCAATTGGATGAAGTCTATTTGCTGTATCTCCTGAGAGGAGAGGAAAATGTCCCATAGATGTATAAACAGGTTTTTCTGGGTCCTATTTAGGACAGATTTGATGTCTCTGATAAACTCGGGAGGCCATCTTTGGGGATAACTTCCAATTGCATTGCTTTCCTCATTTTATCAGTATTCCAATGAGTTAATTCATATATGTCGTTCAAGATTTGTTTTTATGTTAAAGAACTGATTCATTAGAATGGAATTGACAATGAAAATTGATTATCTCTGTGACACACGTAATTTTAAGATAATAAGTAGAATTATGACTGATAACATTATACTAGGACATATCCAAATTTTAGAAATTTCATATAATCTCTAGCACATTTATGTTAGTAACATTTACCCATACAATACAACCCAGGAAGATTTATCAGCCTTTATTTGACAATGCTTCCGTGTAATTTAGCCTACCAAATAAGGTAATTAGTTTAATGTCTCTCTTTTATAGAGAGAGAAAATAAATCTTTTGAGGTATTCCAGGGGACCTTCTGGAAAACCTCAAAGTTATTTCCTGGTCAATAAGACTTCATTTAGAATGTGATTTGTGGGAAGCTTATTAAAAAATATCAAAAGCTTTAAAAACACTTGGTGAAATAGGATCATAGGTCACTGTGAAACATTATTTATTTATTCATGTAATCAAAGTGACAAAGACTTCACAGGCAAATACAGAAAGTTGAATAGTTGTAAAAAGTCTTACCTACAAATTATAGCATCCTTGTTTTTCTATACAGATTATATTAAAGGTAAATAAAATCTTTGCTTACAATTTCTCACTAAGACTAGACCAATAACCTAAAAAACCGTTCTTTTAACAGAGAGAAAAACAAATTTTAACTTGGATTAGCTTACTTTTGATATAAAAACTCATTTACTTAATTAAATTCATTCCAATCTTATCCATTCCTGACCACATATAAAATCCTTTTCCAAAGATTTCTTTTTCATAAATCTTCTTTTACCTCTCTCTCTCGCTTTAATCACATACATTAAAAATTTCAAACCCTTAGAAACCTTTCTGGGGAAAACTAAAAAGGAGGCAATTATGAACTTTCTTTTACATTAGCATTCTATAGATTGGCAAACTTATACTTTTTATAATTTCTAGAAACATACCTCCTCATAGAACATTTCTGTGTGGCACCAAACATGTTTACTAATTGTCCCAAATATCTTTAGTTTCTCTGCAAAAGGAAGCCTATGTTCAGTAATTAATGTTTCAGTATCTTATTTGGGAATGAACTACATACTTAATGAATTTAACTTAACTCATTTAACTTAATTTAGCAACATTCTAAGGGTATAAGTTACCAAAGAATTTTGGGAAGCTATTTTTTAAGTTGACATATCATAAAACATAATTATTCTTAAAGAGTTCACCTAAAACTATGATTCCATTTACATTTATTTAGTTTACCTATGAAAACACCATACCAAGTTATTGTTCTTGCTGACAAATTTTGTAACAGAGATAATATGAACTTATTTGACTTTTAGTTAACCTAAGTGCAATAAAAGTAGTTTTCTTAGTGTTGTTAACTCTGAAGACATGTCTATATTAATTAAACCAACAGGCTTAAACTAGCCATAATACTGAATATTTTCCCAGATCACGTAAATCTGAAACTAATTTGGGTTGGTTTCTACTATATTTCTGAGAAGTTTATGCTTGTTTGTTAAACTCAATTAAATAGAGCTCTTCTACAAATTAATTTTGGCAATACCATTTGGAGGTAAGAAAATACCATTTCTATAACATACATACATAGATATACACACATACAGATACACAGAGAGATCCCATAGTTTTCATTTTAAAACATTATTCATGAACAGGTACAATACAAAACCCACTAGTTTATAAATAACAGTTGGAATAAATAAGTCTATCCATTTAGATGGCTAAAGTCTTTCGTTATTTGTGGAGAAGACTTTTAAGATATTTATTTGCTCTTGACAAGCAATTTTAAGGAAGCTGTTTGGGCAAGAGAGTCCTTTTAGCAGTTTGTATATTAAGAGGCCTCATTCCCTCTCTCTTTCTTTCCTCAGTCCTGGGAGTTGGAGGTGGTCTAGATAAGAGTTCCCAAAGAGGTTAGAAGCATTTTGAGATAAATAGGGGAGGTTTGGAGATCGATGAAAAAGAAAATGAGTGGGTTTTAACTGCCTCTAGAGATGCATGTCCAGTTTTACAAAGATTTGTAAAATGTTAACACATGTGACTTTTCGATGTTGAAAAATGAAATATGCCAACATTTGGAGAATTTGCATCACTCAGTGAACCAGTATTTTCTGAGTGATCAATGTTAGATTTCAAAAAATCATGTGTGGGTACAGTATCCATTCCAAGTACCAATTAGATGAGTGATTTTATCCATCCTAACAGAGCACGAAAACTTCACTGGATAAGGTTTCATATTCCACGCTCGGCAAACCTCTAAGAAACCACCATTTGGTGAGTTCCAGTATGAAGTCAAAGAAAAATACCCATAATTATCTAATAAAGCAATTAATACACTCCTTCCTCTTTCCAACTACACATCTGTGTAATGCTAGATTTTCAACCAAAACAACAGATCAGGGGCTTCCCTCGTGGCTCAGTGGTTAAGAATCCGCCTGCCAATGCAGGGGACACGGGTTCGAGCCCTGGTCTGGGAAGATCTCATATGCTGCGGAGCAACTAAGCCGATGTGCCACAACTACCAAGCCCGCGTGCTGCAACTACTGAAGCCCGCGTGCCTAGAGCCCATGCTCCGCAACAAGAGAAACCACCACAATGAGAAGTCCGCGCACCGCGACGAAGAATAGCCCCCGCTCACAGCAACTAGAGAAAGCCGGCACACAGCAACGCAGCCAAAAATAAAATAAGTAAAATAAATAAATAAAAATTAATTAATTAATTAATTAAAAAAAATAAATTTAAAAATAAAATAAGTAAAATAAATAAATTAAAAAAAAACAAATCACAGTAGCTTGACTGAAGGAGCAGATACGAGAACTCAGCAGACTTCTATGAAGTCAGACATTAAAAAGTTTTTGCAAAATTGTGAAACACCGCTGCTCTTCTCCCTCAAATCTTTTTGTTTAGGAAAATACAGTTATTTTTCATTAACTTAAATGACATCATAGGTTGATCCACCCATTCAACTACATTATACCTGATTTTAAACGGGGCTGTCATTACAGGGCAGTGGGCAGTAAGCCAGCCTTCTGCAAAATGAAGGTCAGAGAGAGATGAATAACAAGGAGGAGAGCCTTGTGAGGACATCAAGACGGACAGGAAGAAGCAGAGGGAGCCAGAGAGAACGCTCTCAGAAACCTCAGAGGATGTTTCCAACTGGGAAATCCTTCGCGATAATTCTGAGTTAGTTTCTTTGAGGGAAGAAATAGTGGATTCATTTGGGGGCGTCAGATATCAGTTGCAATATGCTTCCCATACTTGTCTTATCCTATAGATTTTTTCCCAATTGAGCATGAAAATAGACTCATTTAGAAATCTCAAATGAGCCCCAAGTGGACCAAGAGAGTTTCAAGTCACGGCGGGTAATTTTAGTCCAACATCCGAGAAATTTACAAGAGGAAGTTTTGAAATGAGTTGGAATTCTGGATGGCAGCCGCCCATCAGCAGTGCCCTTAGAAATTGAACTCCGCATAACAGAGTGCTCACAAGATGAAGGATTCCCTTCCCAGATAAAGCCAACACCAGAGGAAACCCAAACAACTCAAAATCTTGACCAAAATGGGAGTTTTGGAACCAAGAGGACTTACATCCATGACCTAGGGCTGCCAAGGAGATGACTGAGTACAAGGGACTCTTGTAGGTAGCTTACTCCTGTCCATGGCACTGTTGGAAGTAGAGGTGAGTCACTTTGGATCCCACTTTTGACACCATGTAATGTTGAACAATAAACGGTATCAAGGCTGCAAAGAATAATAAGATTTGTAATTCAGGAGACACAAATTTGGATAAACCAAGAGTGTTCCAGAGAAAAGAAAGAGTCAGGGGCATATAAAGGCAAAAGCCACAATGTTGTTCAAGAATTACAATTTTTAAAAATGTTACCAGTGTTTTAATCTCACATTTCATCTTCATTTACATGAAACATTGGCATTGCTGAGGCAGAATATTTTAAAATACACAGATGCTGCCAATAAAACATTGCATGGCTGTTCAACGGAAACATAAAGCTACTGAAATATTTTAATTTGTCAGTACACGTAAATGTGGTGAAGCAAAAATTTGGGAGAAGAACAAATAAAGAATTATGATTGATTCTAATGCAATAAAGGAAAAAGTTGTCCTTAAAGAATGTGCTGTGACAAGTTACTTTAGGGAAAGTGTCTGATAAGTAGGTAAACATCGAGTTATTTTAGGGTAAGGGCCTGATAAGTATCTTGAGTTTCTGGAACACTGGGCAGAGGTTCCGGATGCCTGCATTAAGACCACAGTGGTCAAAACAGCAGGTTCCACCCAGGCTGAGATGTCCGTAAATCACACTTCCTCAATGGCCTCTTGGCTATATTTTAGAGAGTTCTCTCAGCAATACCAGCTCCATTTTCACTTCTTTTCACATGATAGAGTCTGTGGGAGAAGACACAGCTCCTTTTCCTAGAACCTGGAGAATGGATCCCTTTTCTCCATGAAGGAACTTCAGTGCCCATGGCCAGATGAACTCCAGACACTAAACCCAAATCGCAGAGGAGTAACTTGGGGTCAGTGGTCACAGTGAGAGGCCTGACCAAGTTCAGACACACCCCGCCCTGGTCCTGAGGGGAGGAACCCCCAGGGGAGAACGCAGAAGAGCTGCCCAGGGGTCTGAGCCCCAGGACTTGAGGGCTCCCGCAGCTCTGGGCCACGGGACCAGCGGACAGGTTGAGGGGGCCCCTGCACCCACCCTCAGACCTTTGCTCTGCCTGACGGACGGAGCTGACGTGTCTCCAAAGAACGGAGTTTGGACCTGCTCCAGCACAGCAGTCAGAGGACCCCCGGGTCCCCGCAGCGCCCTGTCCTCCGTTCCGCCTGGTGCACTCAGGGCCGGCTGTGAGGCAGGAAGCAGGTTTCATCCATGTTCACACCTGCACGAGTCACCAGGTGAGAGGCTTTGCAGGAAAGGCAGCCCCGAGGGTGGGTCTGAGCCTCCCAGGGGCCCTTCAAACCCTGCTCTGTGTGTCACCTGAGCTGAGCCCAGGGATGCAGGGTGGTGTGTTTCCTGCTCTGTGGCTGTAACTGCAGGTCTGAGCTACAGAAGGAGGGGCTGAGCCCCAGGTGGGAACAGTGGAGCTCCTCTGTGGAGGGAGGCTCAGAGACCTCCGGAGCGCAGAGCAGGCCTCCTGTCTCCAGCCCGGCCTGAGGCTGCAGGCGCCAGGTGATCGGCTCTCGGAACCCAGTGCCTGTGGGCTGCACATCGAGGGACAGCAGAGCCGAGACTGCAGGTGAGGACTCGACCCCTCCCTGCAGCATAGGTCTGCACAGCAGCTGGGGGCTCGGAGCATGCGGAGCACACGCAGACCCCAGCATCTGGCAGAGGCGTCGTCCCCTCTAACGGTCCCACCTGAGCTGTCAAAGTGGCCCCGACGCCTGATCTGAGGGGTGATGGGGGGGTTGGCTCTGCCCCTCGAGGCCGCGGGAGGGAAGTGGGGGGAGGTCTGCGGGGAGAGGCGGCAGCTGGAGCCGGAGCCCTGGGACACGTACCTGCTCTGGGGCCAGGGTGTGCAGGGGCTCTGCCGGGGGACAAGCCTCAGGACAGGCAGGAGCCCTGCGGGTGGAGGATGGGGCAGCGCCATCTGCGGAGCTGGGCTGGGTGAGGGCTGAGGACGGCTGTCCTGGGCCCGCAGGGAAGGAGTTTCTCACAATCCCATGTAAGGCTTGCTTCACAGGTGGTGAGCTCCCCATCACTGGGAGGGTTCAAGAGAGATGGGGTGATTGATTGGCAGCTCAGTCCTTGGGGAGAAGTTGGACCTGACAGGCTTTCTCTCCATCAGGTTCCCTGATGATAAATGTTGGAAATGGCATCTGGGAAGCTTTAGCATGTCAGGGTTTTGGCTTCTCCCTGCAGAATCTGACTCAGGGTCTGGGGTGGGGCCCAAGGATGCCCTTGCCTCTGCAGCTGCTCCCGGATCTGAGGGTCCTGATTCCTGGGGTCTGAGAGCCCAGGCCTGGGATTGACCTCAGACCCTGCTCCACGCAGACAGGGCTCCAGGAGGGCAGGGGTCTCCATCCCAGTGCCCGGAACAGCTCCAGGCTCCAGGCAGATGCTCAAACAGGGAGGTCAGTGCCCCCTTCTCCTCTCCTGGCCCCTGGGCTATGAGGCAAGGGCCCTAGCCCTGGGGGTCTTGAGCATCCAGCCTCTGGAGATGAGTCCTGGACAGTGACACCCCAGCAGGAAGCCCCAGGAGGAGGCGGCGCTCAGAGAAGTCTGTCCCCAGCCCATGGCATCGTCCTGCAGGACGGGGTCTTCCCGCTGTGACAACTAAGCACGCACTGAGTGAGTCACCCCTCCTCGAGCAGCCGGCAGATGGTCTTGCTTTGAAAGCAAACTCAAGTGGGGAGCAGGGTCCACATCGGGTGCTGTGATGTGTGTGGACTGACCGTCAGGACCCAAGTCAACCCCGAGTCCCCAGTCCCTCTGTGCACACATGGGGGGCAGACGATGAGGCGCAGGGAGCTGAGTCCACGCAGCAGCCCCTCAGCATCACCCTCCTTCAGGACGGGGCCTGGGGGCGGCGTCTGGATGAGCAGGTGGCAGCAGGCTCTGTGCTCCCAGTGGGCAGAGATGCCCAGGTGGCCGGACATGCCCAGGCCTA
Organism: Delphinapterus leucas; assembly: GCF_059928025.1. Taxonomy (NCBI): domain Eukaryota; kingdom Metazoa; phylum Chordata; class Mammalia; order Artiodactyla; family Monodontidae; genus Delphinapterus; species Delphinapterus leucas. The sequence goes on along the minus strand of NC_143142.1, from coordinate 1,528,733 downwards.
GGAGGGGCCCCCAGCACGGCTCTGCAACCCCTGTCAGGAGCAGATCCTCCACCCAGGGGAAACTGTGCTGGATCCCCAGATTCCCACAGGACGTGACTCCAGAACCCACTCTCTGCTGGTCACAGTGATGTCAGCACAGGGCCCAGAAGGTGGGAGGAGCTATGGGCTCAGGTGACCAGGCCAGGTTTTCTCCTGCCAGTGATTAGTCCCATCAGGGGTGGAGAGCGGGCCTCGGGGAGCCTGGGGGAGGGGCTCTGTCTCAGGTGAGGTGCCCAGAACACCCAGGGGCACCTGATGGAGCCCCAGGCAGCGGTGACCTGGACCCTCAAGGGGCTCTGGGCCTTGATGCCCCAGGAACTCACTCTCCAGGGGCTGCAAAGCATTTCCCACCTGCATTCTGCCCAGCGCTGCCCGTGACAGCCTCTGCCTCGGGAGGCGGGCTGACTTGCAGGTTGCAGACAAGACCCAAGTGCCCGAGTAATCTTTAAATAATTCAGTAGGAAGCATGGAAATCACGCTGGAGATATTCGGCTTAAGGACAACACATTTAAAGACGTATGGATTATTTATTCCTTTAATTTGCTCTCCAATGCAACCGTAAATTTAGACTATTAGATTTTTAATGAATATTAGTTTCTAAAAGTAAACTTGTGGTGGCTCCGGTTTTCCAGTGAAAGGGGAGGGAGGGAAGGAGACTGCGTTTCTCAGGCTCTGAGGGCCCCAACTTCTGGGGCAGGTCCTGGATGCTCAGGTGCCCAGGGCAGGAGGACCAGGGTCGGCGTCTGTGGGGGCATCAGACAAAGGGCAGCCGTGCCCTGACCCGGCGAGGGACAGGAGGCAGGCGGACGTGAAGGCGGCAAGACGTCCCGGTGTCAAGCCTGGTTTCAGGCAGCCGGTTGGCAGAGAGTCTGGCCCTGAGACATTTGGGGTCTAGGAGGGGCAGGCAGGGGTGCAGCAGGCCGGGTGCAGGAGGAGGGAGGGTGGAGCTACCCCATGCCCTCTGCCCTGGACTCTGCATTTTCCCCTCCACTCACCTCCCCACACCCCCTGCCCTGCGCTGGCTGAGGGGCTGACCTCCGACCTCCATGGACATCATCCCCGGGCTCCCTGCCCGCTGGCCTCTGCGGGGTTTGGACATCAGGGCTGCCAGCAGGAGGACGGAGGGAATGAGGAGGGGAGGTGGGAGTTTATCCCGGCCCCTCCCTGCTCAGGGCTCTGCATTAGGTAGGTCACCCCCCCCCCCGCCACACACACACACACAGACGCGTACCTGCCGCCCCCCTGGGCCAGGCTCTGCTGACGCAAAGTCCAGGAGCTGGTGGACCTAGGAAGCCAGACGTGCTCCATAGAAAATGCAGGGTGAGGAGGGGTGACCGGGAGGTGACCGAGGGTCAGGGAGTCTCTCTGAGGAGGGGACATTGGTGGTGAGAACCCGAGTGTTGGGAAAGAGAAGTCCATGCTGACGTCCAGAAAGTGCAGGACTGAGCACGGCCAGCCTGAGGGCCAGTGCGAGGCCCGAGCAGGTGCGCAGCAGGGAGACAGGGGCTCAGGATACAACAAGGTGAGCAGCCCAGCTGCATCCTCCACCAGCTGGGCGCGGAAACGCAGTCTCCCTCCTAAGTCACAGCGGTAATTCCCCAGCTCCAGAGCACAGAAGCTCCTGGACACATCTTCTCCTGCCGCCTGGTTATTTAATCTGGAGAGCAAGGGTGAGTCTTGCAGTCCTGTCATTCCTGAAACCAAGTCCCCCTAAAACTGAGCTCCCCTGCCGAGTTTATGATTTACTTCTCTACCCAATACTTAATTCCCTTTCTTATCCCACCCCCTGTTCCCCTCAGGATTGAGGAGTATCAGAGAAAAGGGGGGACTGAAACAAAGCAGGACACTGTGGAGCCCTCCTGAGTACAAAAGCCTCACTGTGTCCCCTGTTTCTTGTTTGTAGAAAAGGCTTCAACCTCCTAAGCCTCCCTTGAGTTCCAAAGAGCAGACTCAAGCAGTTAATAATTAGGGAAGTGAGGGAACAAGAAACAAAGGGGGAGCAATCAGGCAAGAAAAGTAATGATGCCTTAAACACTAGTTCAGTGATACAGCAGAGTCCTAGTTCCTCCTGAAGGAATAGAGCGATCTGACGGATATCTCTGAGTTCTGCAGAAACTAAGACCCCCTACCCAGGTGGAGGATGGTGACTACATGCCGACCACAAGCATGGGGACCCCAGACTGGTTGGAGCCAGAAGGTTGAAGATTAAGATTCCCCAAACATCACCCCGTCACTTCACCACCAACCAATCAGAGGAGAGTCATACATCCTGCAGCTCTCACCTCAAATGTTGCCTTTAAAAAGGCTTCCCTGAAAGCCATCAGGGAGTTCGGGTCTCTTGAGCATAAGTTGCCATTCTCCTTGCTCAGTGCCCTGCAAGTGAACCCTGCACTTCCCTCACCGCAACCTAGTGTCGCTAGATTGGCTCTGCTGTTGGGCTGGTGAGTGGACCCAAGTCTGGCGCGGTGACATTCCCTTAATTATTAGTGTCTGAGAGACGAGGACCAGGCAGTAAACGTGTGTCTGCCCCCCATGGCAGGAGTCTCCTTGCCCGGACCCACCACCGCTAGCTCCCCCTCTTCTCAGCGTCTGCAGAGTACTGCCTCATTCCTGATACCATTTTCTGCTTTTTGAGGCAACAGAGTGCGAATCGTTTCAGAGGCGTTAGATATACTCGCTCTGCTCACAAAGGGTGTTTATCATCCTGGAGGGAGGGCAGTCCTGAGCAACCCCAGCTCAGTGTGGGCAGCGCAGTTCACCCAAGGGGAAGGAGCTGCTGGCGCAAATGCCTGTGATCATGAGAGATTCAGACAGTGGGTCCACGACGGGTTAACTTTGGGTGAATCGGTAGCCAAGGGTAACTGTGTCGTGCTGACCCGAACTGACGTGCAGCGTGAAAGACTCAGTTCTGACTTGAGGTTGTCTGACTGGAGGGGAGAATTCTGTGACCCCGTCAGTAGCCCGAGGTCTGAATTTCTGATGGCCCGTTGCATAAGTTAACGGCATGCCTTGTGGAATTGCAATGGTGAATGGACTTCTCCATAAAGGGCACCCCCTGACAAAATTTGGAGGGTGGCCATTGGAAAGGGTGTGTCTGGGGACCTGGAGATACAGACACTAAGGGGTGGACCTGCTGCCACATGCACACAATCCGACCTCACCCTCCAGGGCACAGCTGAACCGCCTTTAGGAGCACATGGCATGAGGCAGTCTAACCAGAGCCCTTTCTTTTCCTGAGCATCTGGGTGTCTTCTTTGCAAAGGTGTTTGTTCCGTTCCCCTGGCTGGTTTTAAGTTGGGGTGTTTTTGGGTTTTTTTTTGCTATTCTGTTGTATGATTTCTTTATACATCTTGTACATTAACCCCCTATCAGATGTATGATTTCTAAATATTTTCTCACATTCTGTAGTTTGCCTTTTCATTTTGTTGATTTTTTATTTTGCTCTTCGGAAGCGTTTTAGTTTGATTTAGTTCCAGTTATTAATTTTGCTTTTGTTGCTTGTGAGTTTGGTGTAATATCCTGAACACTGTTGCCAAGACCAATGTCAAGGAACTTCTTCCCTATGTTTTCTTCTAGGAGTTTTATACCTTCAGGTACTATGTTTAAGTCTTTAATCGATTTCAATCTATGTTTGTGAGTGGTGTAAGATAGGGGTCTAATGTAGTTACTCAGTTTCCCCAACACTGTTTATTGAAGAGACTATCCTCACCCCATTGAGTAATCTCGGCTCCCTTGTCAAAGATCAGTTTTATGCAAGGGTTTATTTCTGAGCTCTCAACTTTGTCTCATTGATGTGTTTAATTTTATGCCAGTACCATGATGTCTTGATAATTATAGCTTTGTATTATAGGTTTGAAATAGGAAGTGTGATGCCTGTAGCGTTGTCCTCTTCTTTGGATTGCTTTAGCTATTCAGGAATTTTCATAGTTCCATACAAATTTTAGGATTTTTCTATTTCTGTGAATTTTGATAGGGATTGAATTAAATCTGTAGATGATGTATGATGGACCTTTTAACAATATGAATTCTTCCAATCCATGAACACAGGGTATTTTTCCATCTGTATGTCTTGTTCAATTTCCTTCCTCAAAGTCTTGTAGTTTTTATTGTGCAATACTTTCACTCCCTTGCTTGATTCCTTCCTATTTTATTATTTCTGATGGCATTGTGAATGAGATAATTTTCTTTTTAAGATATTTCATTTTTAGTGTAGAGAAACACAGCTGACTGCGGTGTATTGACTGGGTATCCTGCAACTTTGCTGAATTCATTGCTTAGCTCTAAACGTGTCTTGGTGGAGTCGTTCAGATTTTCTACACATAACATCATACCATCTGCAAACAGAAAATTGTGCTGCTTCTTCTGTGATTTCGACGCCTGTATTTCTTTTTCTTACCTGATTGCTCTGGTTAGGGTTTTCAGCAATATGTCGAATAAGAGTGGTGAGAGTGTTCACCCTTACCTTATTCTTGATCCTAGAGGAAAAGCTTTTAACCTTTCACCATTGAGTATGATATTAGCTGTGGGTTTGTCATATATCACCTTTATTGTGTTGAGGTACAGTCTATATCCAGTTCATTGAGTTTATTTTTTTTTATCGAGAAGAGATATTGTATTTTGCCAGATGTGTTCCCTACGTATATTGAGATGATCATATGAATTTCATCTTTCATTCTGTTAATGTGATGTATCACATTTCCTGATTTTTTTGTATGTTGAACCATCCTTGCATTCTAGGGATGAATCACTGTTGATCTTGATGTGCAATCTTTTTAATTGTGCCATCGAATTCAATTTGCTACTATTTTGATGACAATTTTACATCTAAATCCATCAGGGATCCTGGTCTAGAGTTTTCTTGTAGTGTCCTTATCTGGCTTTAATATCACAGTATGCTGGCCTTGTAAAAAGAGTTTGGGAATGTTTCTCCCTCTTCTATTTTTTGGATGAGTTTGAGAAAGATTGTCACTAATTATTCTTTACATGTTTGATAGAATTCACCAGTGAAGCCATCTGTCTCTAGGCTTTTTTTTGTATTGGGAGGTTTTTGATTACTGACTGAATCTTCTTACCTGTTATTGGCCTGTTCAGATCTTCTTATTCTTCCTGATTCAATCTTAGTAAGTTGTGTATTTCTAGGAATTTATTCATTTTTTCTAGGTTATCCAATTTGTTGGCCTTTGATTATTCATATGATCCTTTGTATTTCTTTGGTATCTGTTGTAATCGCTCCTCTTTCACTTCTGATTTTATTTATTTGAGATGTCTCTTTTTTTTCCTTAGTCTAACTAGTTTCGTCAATTTTATCTTTGTTAATTTTTATTGTTGAGGGGAGACAAAATAGAGGGACATCTTAGGCCATTGTGTTGTGGACATCACCCTCCAGCTCATTTCTGTTTAACACTGAATAATATTCCATTTTCTGTATTTATCACAGTTATTTATCCATTCACCTAATGAAGAACATATTCATTGCTTCCAAGGTTTGGCAATTATTAAGAAAGCTGCTATAAACATCTTTGTTCAGACTTTTGTGTGGACACAGCTTTTCAACTCCTTTGGATAAATACTAAGGAGCTTAAGTGGTTGAGCATATGATAAGAATATGTTTAGTTTTGTAAGAAACCACCAAATTGTCTTCCAAGGTGATTGTATAGTTTTGCATTCCCACCAGCAATGTGTGAGCGTTCCTGTTGCTCCACATCCTTTCTGGTATTTTCACTGTTCTGGACTTTGGCCATTCTAATAGGCATGTGGTGATACCTCATTGTTTTAACTTGCATTTATCTGATGACACATGACGTGGAGCATTTTTATATGCTTATTTTCCACCTGTATGTCTTGTCTTTGGTGGGATATATGTTTAGGTCTCTGGCCCATTTTGAATAGTTTATTTTCTTATTTTTGCATTTTAGTAGTTCTTTGTATATTTTGGATAACAGTCTTGTATCAGAGGTGGCTTGTCTTTAAAATCATTTGATAATATCTTTCACAGAAGTTTTAAATTTTAATCAAATCCAGTTTATCAATTATTTCCTCCATGAACTATGCCTTTGATATCATATCTAAAAAGTCATCACCACACCTAAGGTTATCTAGGCTTTTTCCTAAGCTATCTTCTAGGAGTTTTATAGCTTTGCATTTTATATTTTGGCTTAAGATCCATTCTGAGTAAATTTTTGTGAAATGTATAAGATCTGTATCTAGATTCAGTTTGTTTTTCATCTGGATGTCCAGTTGTTCCAGCACAATTTGTTGAGAAGACTATCTTTGCTCCATTGTATTGCCTTTGCTCCTTGTCAGAGATAGGTTGACTCTATTTACGTGGATCTGTTTCTGGGCTCTCCATTTTGTTCCACTGATCCATTTGTCTATTCGTTTACCAGCATCACACTGTCCTAATACTGTAGTTTATATTAAGTCTTGAAGTTGGGTAGCATCAGCCCTCCAACTCTGTTCTCCTTCAATATTGTGCAGGTTCTTCGGGGTCTTTTGCTTCTCCATATAAACCTTAGAATCAGTTTGTCAATAGTGATGAAATAACTTGCTTGAATTTTCAATGAGACCGAATTGAATCTATAGGTCAATTTGGGAAAAAACTAACATCGTGACAATGTTGAATCTCCTTATTTATGAGCATGGAGTATTTTTCCATTTATTTAGTTTTTTGATATCATTCATCAGAGATTTTTAATTTTCCTCATATAGATCTTCTTCTATTTTGTTAGATTTATACCTAAGCATTCCATTTGGGGAGGTGCTAGTGTGAATGGTACCCTGTATCAAATTCCACGTGTTAAAAGTGGGTCATTTTATAGAAAGTAAAAAAGTGTTAGCAAAGGCGGTCATATACGTATGGTATGCAAAGTGTGAGGGTTGGTTTGACTTTGAGGATGATGCAGATATGTGATCTTCTTATCCCAAATCCCAGCCCCTTGTCAAGTGCACTGGACACACCCATGTGGTCACACACCCCTAATCAGCTCATCACCTCACTGACCTGCCCCTCCACTTGACTATGTCACTCTCAGGCTCTTCCCCCCAGCAGGAGCCCCAGTCCCCACTGTGCAGGCTGTGGATCCCTCCCTGCTTCCTCCCTCCTTCTCCCTGGTACCTTCTTCCTCGTCTCTTCCCCTCTTCCTTCTCCCCCTTCCCTTTCCTTCCTCCTTTTCCCTGCTACCTCAGGCTCTCTTTAACATGCCACACGGCTTTTGTCTCTCCCCCTGGAGGCTTTTCCCCTTTGCCTTTCCCATGGGATGTCATCCAGTGGCACAGGTAAAAGGCACCACCAACCAAAGGACAGGCAGGTGAGGGAGGGGGACAGAGAGGAGGGAGGGAGACAGGGATGGGGGTGAGGAAGAGAAATGCAGGGGGAGAGAGGGATTCTTAAAGCTTCTGGTCGAAGTGACACACACTGTCCCTCCCACATTGATTTGGCCAAAGCACTTGAGAACTCCTGAGTTGAGCAGGTGGGGATACGTGGTCCTCTCCCGGGGATGAGAAGCTAATAAAGACAATGGAACCTATCACAACCTCTTTCTTAAAATAGATGTCCTCGATTATCTCAGGGAATGGCTTATTTTTCTCTTTAGTGAAATATAATTACAAGTCGCAAGAGCACAGCCCAGTAGGTGTCAACAGACTGAGCGCACCTGGGTGACCTGCCCTCAGCTCAGGAAGCAACCCTGAGCAGAAGACCCCTCCTGCCCCCTCCCACTTAAGGCAAGCTTCGCTCTGAAATCCAGCAGATGGCGACTGTAATCGGAGAGACCACTATTCACTATGTCAGGAAAATATAATTAAAAGCAACAGGTTAGAAATGTTGAAGGGCCAGCATTGACAGAACTGCAGTTCTGGAGTAGAGGGGTCTCCGGGATCTGTGCCTGAGATGGGTTGGTTCTAATTACAAATCCCACTGGATTCATTTGCATTTGCCCTTTCATTGTCTATGATTTTGGCTCTGTTTACATTGCTTCATGTCCACCCTTTATTCACCAGAAGGAGTCAATCCACCAGAAAAACCAATTTAAAACCCAAAGAGATTAAAGGCATTTACCGTTACCATGTGAACATTTCAATAGCATTGGGAATAAACAGCTTAAAAACTACTCACATTAAAATTAGACAAATACTTTACATTCAGCATTCATTTCCTTGGTCAGATTTTGTGTCGTTTCTATGGAGACATGCAGCCCTTATGCGAAATGCAGCACCCTTCCTGGTTTATGTACTTTATGCCCAGCTCTGGAGACTTCCGCTAACAGCCGAGTACTTCTTCAGTAAGGTTTGTCTCTGATGTGTGGCGTGCGTTGTCTAGTGCAGCATCATTTTAAGGCACGTTTCATGGTAGGTAAACAGACGTTGTGTCTCAGGGACATCTGCCCAGAATTTTTTGGGGGGAACAGAACAGTGTGTCCCAGATCCCTTCTGGTGCATGGTTTTGTGTCTTTGCAGTAAATAGGAACAGACTTTTCAATGGCCCGCCTCCAGGGGAATTCAGCGTCTGTCCCAATTCTCATTCAACCAGCAAGAACGGCCCTGAATTCCAATGGACAGTGGTGAGCTCAGGCAGCTTGCGATCAGAGATTGGAGAGAAAAATCCAAACCATGAACTCCATTTTTGAACCAAGTGAGTATGTTCAAATAATACCTCTGAATGTACTTTGCACTCTGTTGCCTCAAAAAATAGAAATTGATATCAGGAATGGGACAGTACTCAGTAGACTTTATGAGAACGGGGGCGACCAGCTGTGGGATCCTGGTGGGAAGGCAGCCCTGAGCCTCCCCAGGCTCAGTCTCGGAAACACAGGTCACCCCAGGGAAGGAGCTGGTGATAGTGACATCTGTGATCATGAGAGGTTCAGACAGTAGGTCCGCCACAGGGAAGCTTTGGGGACTTAGTAGCAAAGTATGTGAGATGCAGACATGAACCTGCTCATCCTGGGTCAGTGTCAGGTCCTATGAGTCACTCAGCGTGGATACTTTGCTCTGCCAAGCACGCTTGTAGCACATGCAGACCCATGTCTTTCATACAACGTGGCTCTTAAACGCAAGCTGTCTCCCTTATCTGATGCTCAGCTGCAGAAACAGGGATCTGGTCCATCACTGCAGGAAAACTGTGAGATGCACTGAGAGATGCTGTGTCCTCACACTGCAGTTCAGGGACTATCTAAGGTATAACATCAAGGGCAACTTTGATTGTTCACGATTTCATCCCATGTACTGACTTTAGAACTTTCTTCTGAAAAAGACGTAACTCACCTATTCCATTAAAAAAGTGTACAGTTTTTCTAAAGGGATCTACTGCCTGAGGGATCCCTCTGTAGTTCTGGGGTCAGGCCAAGTAATTAGGAACAGGAAGAACTTGTTGGCAGAAATGATCGACACATTCGTAAAGGAGTCTTCTATTAACTCTCTGAGGGACGAAAATGTATAGTTATAACTAACACAGGGCACATACTATGTGTCAGCACTGTCCAAATTACATGCACACAGAAGCCTGTTCTGCAGACAAAGAAATGGGGACACAGAGAGATTAAGCAACTTTCCTGCTGCCCCACAGCTTGTAGACAACAGAGCGGGTGTAGAACCCAGCGTCTGGCTCCAGAATCCGTGGCCCTGACCACTACACATCTGCCTATAGGAGCAGAACCCCAGGTTATTAATTTACAGTGTGAAGCACAGCTGCTCATCAAACCAGCTGGTCACCTTGGCCTGACAAAATAGACTCCTCTCCCTAAGGATTCGGAGTGGAGGGTTATGGGATTCTAGGAGTCTCAGTGGAGGTCGCTTTCTAGGAAGCCGCCTCCTTAGCCAGGCTCCCTCTCCCTCCATCTCCCCCGGGACCCTGGGTCGGCTGAGGCCCACTCGGCTGCCACTGGAGGTACAGAGACCCCCTCTCACAGCCCTGTCCCTGTTGGGTGAGTGGCACCCTCCCAGAGGCACTCTGGACACTGTGCCCACATCTGCCTCAGCTTCAGATCCCCAGCTCACTCATTGCTCACAGCCAAGGAAGCGTCTGAGCCCAGGATGGGTCCCTGTGCTTCTCGTTCCTGTCTCGTCCTGGGGATCCCTGCCCACCCTCTCATCTGCCACGTTGCTGCCTCTCACTCAGAATAGAAGGATGGCACCTAAGTTACCCCCATGAGTTCAGTTTTCATAGTCTGTAACAATCCAGCCCCATTGTGGCGGATGCTGGAGATTCTGCTGTCTTGTTGGTCTGTTGCCCGGCATCCACTGGACAAATGGATGGTCATAGGGAAGTAGGACTGGGAAAATGAGCATTTTGCATTTCTAAACTGATTCATTAGCCCTGAAGACATCAGGAGTTGATCACATTAAAACAAAGAGTTTAGCAAGTGACAGGAAACGAGGAATATCTGTATGGACATTCCTACGGGCTGATATCCAGGCACCTATGTAAAATTTTCTTAAAACTTCCTCTTATATTAATGTTTGGACCTGGGATTGAATTTGCTCCCACATTTGGCCAAGGTGGGCCATAGGATAAATCATCCAGTCCACCCTCCAACATGAGTTTTCAGCTTTGGGTTCTGGTAAAGCAAGTTGTGCTGAAATCAGCCCCAGAGAAATGGCCTGGGCGTATTATAAGAACAGAAATGACTCAGGTATTGCCCACGCTCATTTAATCTGTGCATGAAACGACTTCTGTGAGACCCCTTTGTCATTTTCATTATATCTGACCTTTACGCTAGTGGTAACTGGAAAGGTGACCACAGCTTGCCCAGCAGGGGTACCAGCACCCGACCCAGGGCCTGGATTCAAAGAGTCTCAGATAAGGAAATGGAGGCATGCAGATACAGCTTCACATGTGTGATAGCTCCTATAAAGGAACAGAGATGGGAGTTTGGGCCTAGATGGTGTGGATTCCAATCCCAGCCCCACTGCAATAAAAAAATAACTGTCTTTCTTTGGAAATTGCAAAACTTGAACATGCTGTTGGAAATTTTATACTCAGAGTGGCATGTAATAGAACGTTCGCCAGGACCCTTCCCACCATCCAGAGAGAGCCGATGGCACATTCGAGGGGGTTAACTAAGAGGTGCTTGTCAGCCCCAGGGGAGGAACCCCCTCAAGGCTTTCTCAGAGGCTTCTGGGGCTTTACTGAGAGATTGTATGAGGAAGCGACATATGTTTCTAGAAATCAAGATAAGAAAAGACTGCATATGTAGAGTAGGATATGTTATTGGTCAGGATGAAAAGTGATTTATATTCCAATGTATTTAAAAGTAGTGGCTTAGCTGAGTTCACAGGCTCTGTATTCATTCATTCATTCTCTCTCCCCTTCCCTGTCAGTCCTGGAAAAGCAGCTTGTCTCCCTGTAGCCACAAAACCATCCTGCGGTGGAGCGCAAGGGGCACACATCCTCCTGCCTGGACCAGCTCACAGCCCAGAGGAAAGCACCGTGGGGAACGCAGTCCCGGTATCTGTGGCTTCGCGACCATTGCCAGGTTACCACATCTTCACGAGGAGACACCTAGCACTCAGCAGCTCTTGGAATCAGTCCTGAGCCGAGCTCAGCTTTGGGCTCTGTGATGAGCTCAAACCATCTTATTTAATGCACAAAAGTGGGGCGTGCCAGGTGGGTTCCCACTGACGCCTGCTGGAGCTCACTCATGTTTGTTCCTCTGCAGAAGCCCCCTCCCTGACACAGAGCGTGGGTTAGAGGCTATTGCTGACCTTGTACGGGGGTGTGTGAGACTGGGTCACAGGCTGTCCAAGCTGGGAGAACTTTCCACAGCAAACACAATCACTGTTAGGGGAATTGCCTGGGAGGATGGGACCGGGATCTTTCAGACACATTGACGAGCTGAGACTCAAATGGAGAATGATCAATCCTGCCTTGGTGACAGAACTGTAAAGTCTCCGGAGCATCAGGGTCACCTGTTCACAGACTCTTGGCACTTCTCCCAGATTTCACCCTGAGCTGCATGGATTGGTCTCTCCGTTTCCAGCTCGCCAGTGGTGCTTCCCCAGCAGCGCAGACACCAAGCCTGGCAGCATTAGGAACAGCTGACCTGTTTTCAAGGGGGTAGGTTTGCCCACCATCCAAGTAGGGGGCTGATGTCTAGGACCTGAGGTTGGCTCACACTTAGAGATCTAGTCTGGTTAGTGATGAGGCGGGACCATAGAATGAAGTGTCACTGAGTCATGATGCTCCCGAGGAAAGCTGGGAGCTACGTGGGTGACCCACTGCCCTTCTGAGGTCATAGCGGGGTGGCAATTCTGTAGGAGGGGCACATCGCTTCCCCATGACATGGGGAAGTCACTCGTTCCCTTTTATCCTTTCATTTAAACTATTAGTTGAATGACGCTGAGAGACCGGTACCCTGCTTGGCAGTAGTCTCCCTAAAAGAGAGGCTCTGTGATGGCTTCCCCAGCCTCTTCCTAACTCTATTGCAGCAAAACTTGGAAGAGATCAAAATGTGCTTTTTTTCACCTAAGGACTGGTGATGCAACCAGGCAAAAGGTTATCAGTCTTCTGGTAGCATCTATAAGGATGCTGTAGCCCTGCCTTAGACTTTACTGTCCATCCAACCAGCCATTCATTAAATGTTGAGCGCCTACTGTATACCAGGACCTGAGCTAGGCATGGTCCTTGAGAAGATTATAGTCCAACAGGGAGACAGTCATGGAAACATGACTGAATTGTCAGAACTCCTGGTTTCAGGCAACAGAAACACAGTTCTAGATGCCAACGGGGCATGTGTTGGTCAAGGACAGTGAGAAGGGGTTCTGAGCTAACTGTTCTCTGTGTCCCCAGGCAGTGCCTGGTGCTTAGTGAGTGCTCAATAAATGTTTAATGACTGAATAAATGAGTGAATGAATGAATGAATAATGGAGAGAAGCACTCGGTGACAGAAAAAGGGCTTCTATTCCAGGTGCACAGAGGCTTCATATAATGGATGATACGTGAATTGAGTCTTATAAGTAAAGGTTATCCATACAGAATAATGGAGTGAGAAAAGGGGAGGGAACAGGATGAATGTGGTTAAATTTTTTCCGCAGAATGAAGGGATTTGGTAGCAAAGCTAGAAAGTAAAGTTCTCAAGGATGTAGAAGCCACACGTTAAGATGTTCTGATGAGGGAGGACTTCCACCTGCAGGGAGAGAAGGGGGAAGGCAGTGAAGGATCACTGTGGCCTCTGTTAATGCTCTTGGGTGATGCATCCAAGAGCAGAAACTGAGTACTGCGGGAAGAGTGATGGGACTCAGGGACAAGCCCCCAGACAAGGTCAGGCCAGCATCCTCACAGCCCTGAGGCTAAGAGCAGGGACCCCAGAGCCTGCCTACCTGGGTCCCTCCAGGCTCTGACACTTATTAGAGTTAAGACCTTGGGTGAGTCTCTTGGGCACAGAGAAGAAGGCGCTGGTGATGGATGAAGTGGTGCTGAGCGCCCCCCACTCCAACCTCCCTGGAGTCCACAGAGGATGCTTCGGGGTCAACTGGCTGCTGCTTCGCCAGGTCCCCAAGGGACATTGTGAGGTGCACCCCAGTTCAGCTGGACCTTCTCCCTGGGAAGGGGAGGTTCCTGGAATGGGGTATGGGTGCTCCTGTCCTGGACCCCTGAGGGCCTGAGAGGCAATGGACCCTGAATCTCCCTTCCCTGACCGAGTGGCCTGAGGGGAGTCTGCACCACGGAGACCTGACTGCACAGGCAGAGCCCTGAGTTCTTTAAACAGAGCACAGGACAGTTCAGCCATGCTGGCCTGGAGGACGGGGCCAGGGGCCCAGGAGGAGCTGAGAGCAGAGCAGGCTCCTCACGTGGCCTCAGGTGGGGACCTCCCTGAATGTGCTCCTGGGTCACCTGCTTGCCCTGCGTAAGGTCCAGGGGCCCAGGAACGCACGCCCTCATAGAGGCGGTACCACAAGCTCCAGTCTTCCTTACAGAGAGACAAAGTGTCCTTTGATGACACCATCCATGTCAAACATTTGGTTCAGAGCCTCAACTTGAAGGAGAGTCTGATGGGAAAGCACGTGCTGTATTGGGAAGCCCAGGAGAAACGAGTTCTATGGTAAGTCGGTGCCATAGCACCTGCCCACAGGGACACGCCCCCTACATCTGCCCTGTAAGACACTCCGTGCTTCTGTCAGGACTGGCTGCAGAACCACAGGTCACCCCACGACTCACTGGGGCCTGGAGCTCTGACTTCTGTGGAAACAACAGCTGGCATATGACGAGTCCAGAGCCAGGGGACGAGAACTGGTCTGAAGCCTTCTAGCACCCTCCTTGCTGCAGAGATGTGCAAACCACCACCTGAGCTGATCTGCCCCAGCCTGGGGGTCCTTGGACCCTCTCGGGGCCTCTCTGGAGGCCTGCGCCCCAGAAAGCTCAGGGGGTCCAGTCTGAAGTGCCTCCATCCTAGACCCAGAAGCCGGGGCTCCTGGAGATCCCTGAGTGCTTGTCAGCATTGAGGTGAGGGTCACCTTGACGCTGCTGCTTCTCTGTCTTTCTCACCTTTCCGAAGAAAGGACCAGAAGTTACCGACTCTCAGGCTGCAATTTCTCTCCTTATTTTAAGTGAAAGAGTGATATACTACTTTCTTGGCATTCCTGAAATGCATAATTAGAAGTATAACTGGGTATCTACTCTCTAGATCATCATCCCAGATTTGGACACAAGTGTCTGTGTATCTGCGCTTCCTGGGGCCTTTTCAGGAGCTGCCTCTCAAGGACAGACTTAGATGTCGACAGCAAAAATGTTGACGCTCGTTCAGAAAGATGACGTAGATGCCTGAGTGTGAAAGCACACTCTTGCACTCCTGGACTATATTGTTGAGACGATTTTATCTGACACCCAGGTGGACCATTGTTCCTAGAAGTGAAAGTCAGGTTAGAGGCCACTGTGCCTGTAAATCACCCGTAAATAGAGGAGCTGACCTTCCATAGTAGTCAGCACTGACTTGAGTGTGCAGATATGGGGAACGCTCATTTTTAAATGTCTCAGCAGGACAAGCATCAGACTAGCTCTGCATCCCAATGCTCCTTTCCGATGACAACTTCCCTGCATGAAGTCTGGGTCTGGTGCACAGTGAGAAGAGGCGTCCCATGTCTGGGTGATTAGATCTGCATGAGTATCTGGACACAGCATCCTGTCGCCCCACGATAAGCTTCACCAGGTGGTGTCAGAGATCGTGGAAGCATGGAAGGGAAGGGCCGTTTGAGGGAACGGTGTGTTTGGACTTAACATTGAGAGGGAGGACAGTTGACACATGGATCTTGTGAAATGGATTAAGTGGCTTGTCTTTGTGACAAATAATAAAAGCAATGACTGTTAAGGAGAGTCCAGCAGCACAAGAGCTACTTAAAATACCATCAAACATTCCTTGTGGGCTCTCCTGGCTGCTGTGACATAAATGTTTTAAAAAGCAATTTGCATCTCCCTTCTATATGGAACTGCCTGTCTTCTTCTTGTTTTTAAATTTTAAATTTGTATCATCCAATTACTTATGGATCTCACAGACCTCAAATTCTCTTTGTTCGAAATCGTCTCTTCCTAACCTTATCGGTAATCACCTGTAACCAGCTGAGCTCACTCTCTCAAATTCTGCCTCATTCATCTTATCTCTTTAGCCATGCCATGTATTGTATTTTATTAATTAACTTATTATTTATTTTATGAAAACTTTTTTATTGAAGTATAATTGATTTACAATATTATATGTTTCAGGTACACAGTATAGTGATTCATCATTTTTAAAGATTATACTCCATTTACAGTTATAAAATATTCCCTGTGCTGTTCAATATATCCTTCTAGCTTATTTATTTCATACATAGTAGTTTGTACCTCTTAACCCCCTGTCCCTATCTGGCCCGCACCCTTCCCTCCTGGTAACCATTAATTTGTTCTCTAAATTTGCTTCAATCTTTTGGAGTCCACATATAAGCGATAACATACAATATTTGTCATTCTCTGTCTGACATTTCACTAACCTTAATACTCTCCAAGTCCATCCATGTTGTTGCAAAAGGCAAAATTTCATTCTTTTTTATGGCTGAGTATTGTTCCCTTATATGTATGTGTGTGTGTGTGTGTGTGCGTGTGTGTGTGTGTGTGTGTGTGTGTGTGTGTGTATTTCACATCTTCTTTATCCATTCACGTGGTGCTGGACACTTAGGTTGCTTCCATATCTTGGCTACTGTAAACAGTGCCACTAATGAACCTGGGGGTGCATGTATCTTTTGGAATTAATGTTTTCATTTTCTTTGGATATATACCCAGGAGTGGAATTGCTGGATGATATGGTAGTTCTATCTTTAGTTTTCTAACGGCCCTCCATACCGTTTTCTACAGTGGCTATACCAATTTACATTCCCACCAACAGTGTACAAACATTCCCTTTTCTCCACATCCTAGTCAACATTTGTTTTTTGTGTTATTTGTTTTTCTTTTTTTTCTCTCTCTTTCTTTTTTTTGCGGTACACGGGCCTCTCACTGTTGTGGCCTCTCCCGTTGCGGAGCACAGGCTCCGGATGTGCAGGCCCAGCGGCCATGGCTCACGGGCCCAGCCGCTCCACGGCATGTGGGATCTTCCCTGACTGGGGCACAAACCCGTGTCCTCTGCATCGGCAGGCGGACTCTCAACCACTGCTCTACCAGGGAAGCCCTTTAATCCATTTTGAGTTTATTTTTGTATATGGTATTAGAGAACATTCTAATTTCATTCTTTTACATGTAGCTGTCCAGTTTTCCCAGCACTACTTGTTGAAGAGACTATTTCTCCACTGTGTATTCTTGCCTGATTTGTCATAGATTAATTGACTGTGTGTGGGTTTATTTCTGGGTTCTCTGTTCTGTTCCATTCATCTATGCGTCTGTTTTTTGTACCAGTACCATACTTTTTTGATTACTGTAACTTTGTAGTATAGTCTGAAGTCGGGGGCATGATTCCTCCAGCTCTGTTCTTTGTCCCCAAGATTGTTTTGGCTCTTAGGGGTCTTTTTGTGTTTCCATACAAATTTAAAAATTATTTTTTCTAGTTCTATGAAAAATTCCCTTGGTATTTTGATAGGGATTGCATTGAATCTATAGATTTTCTTGGGTAGTGCGATCATTTTAACACTATTAATTGTTCCAGTCCAAGAGCATGGGCTATCTTTCCATCTGTTTATGTTGTCTTCAGTTTCTTTCATCAGTGTTTTATAGTTGTTCAAGTACAGGTCTTTCACCTCTTTAGGTAGATTTATTCCTAGGCATTTTATTCTTTTTGATGAGATGGTGAATGAGATTGTTTTCTTAATTTCTCTTTCCAATAGTTCATTGTTAGTGTATAGAAGGGCAACATATTTCCGTAAATTAATTTTGTGTCCTGCAACTTTACCAACCTCATTGCTGATCTCTAGTAGCTTTTTGGTGGTGTCTTTAGGCTTTTCTAAGTATAGTATCCTGTCATCTTCAAACAGTGACAGTTTTACTTCATCCTTTCCAACTTGGATTCCTTTTATTTCTTTTTCTTGTTTTATTGCTCTGGCTAGGACTGTCAAGACTATGTTGAATAAAAGTGGTGAGAGCGGGCCTTCTTGTCTTGTTCCTGATGCTACAGGGAATGCTTTCAGCTTTTTACCATTAAGTCATATTAGATGTGGGCTTATCATGTATCACCTTTATTATGTTGAGGTAGGTTCCCTCTATACCCACTTCCTGGAGAGTTTTTATCATAATTGGATGTTGAATTTTGTCAAAAGCTTTTGCTGCAGCCGTGGAGATGATCATATGGTTTTTATTCTTCAATTCTCATTGGTGGTTGTTCTGTAAATAGTTGCAATTCTGGTGTACCCATGAGAGGTGAGCTCAGAGATCTTCTACTATACCAGCTTGGCCATCTCCTTGAATGATTTAATTACAAATGGAAAGGGCCCATATGGCTTGGAAACATCCTCTGGGCCCACCCCTGGGGCAGTGACTCTGCCCCCCAAAGTCCATTTCTCTTCTTTGTGCTGTAGCTAAGAACACCCAAGGTTTAGCTGGGCACATGGTCTCCCAGAATAAAGAGTACAATTCCCAGTGAGACATGGTCACACGATCAAGTTCTGGCCAATGGGGTGAGAAAGGAAATAAGTTCTACTTCCAGCTTCTCTCTAAATTCTATCCTCCCTTCCTCTCTTGTTTCCCAGATGGGAGTGGATGAGTATATGCCATCCTGGATCATGAGGATGGAGGAACAGCAGGTCTCTGACAGCTGGTCTGAGTGGCTAAGACACTGTGATGGCCCTACACCCCTTGGGCAGTGTGTGGGGACACTGGCTACAGGGCCCTGACCATCTCAGGCTCACCCCCTCCAGCTGCCCAGGGCAGAGAGAGGGGGCCAGGACAAGGTTTAGCATCCACCTGGGACCCACCTCCTTCTGCTACTTTCTCTTCATCCTCCACACCCCACTCTGCTGCCCTGGGAAAAAAGGAAGAGCCCCCTAACCCCACCTCCAGGCTTCCCAGCCAAGGAGTTAAAGAGAACCTAGGACAGACCTCATGGATGGATTAGAAATCCAGAAATGAGTCCCTGCCACACTGATGGGAAATTCTGCCAACTGTGAAATCTCAGAGGCTGAGGGGATAAGCCTGAACCAACAAGAGATGCCCTTGTGTCCATGGCATCTATAGGCATTTCCTCCAGAGTAAGGGGGCAGGGGCCCCTGTAGGGCCTGCTAAGTGAGGGAGGACGTACCCCTGCTGTCCCAACAAACCTGCCCTCGGCCTCCACAGGAACCAGAGCAGCCCTCTCTGGGGTTCTTCCTCTTCACTCAAGTTAATGGTCTCCCACTGGGCAGTGACCCTGCAGCCTTTCAACAGCTGGAACCAGCAGCTGCTCCAGATTCACGAAAGGGCAGTTATGTTCCTGCAGCTTCCGCATGGGCTCTGTGTCCAGGAGGCTGGGATGGGCTCTTGTCCAGGGAGCTGGGGTTCTGAGCTAGACACGCTCTGTCACAATGCCTGGCTCAGGATAAAAGCACATTAAGTGTGGATCTCAGTCTACCGTCTTAGGTGTGCTAGAAAATAACATTTAGGGTTGCCTTTCCGTAACTGAAGCTCATTTCTATTTGAGGCCCCCCTTTGTGCCTTTGGTGGAGATGTCATCTCAGCCCATTCAGGCACCCGCCCCCTCTTCCCTGGTGCTCTAAGTTCTGTAAAGGTGAGGTGGGCAACTTTTTTTCTTATTTATATACAAGACCTTTTAAGTACATTGATGTGTTTGGCAAATTTCCAGATATATGATTATGAGCCATATCAGAACATGTGAGCACCCTCCCCTGCATCCAGGGTGTCCTGGGGGATGGGCAGCGGCAGCAAAGGTGGCCGGGTCCTGCCCTGACCTCCGTCCTCCCAACCGTTCAGTGCTCGCCCCAGGATCTGTTACATACACTCACTTTCTGCCTCGTCAGCCCAAGTCACCGTCTGAGATGCTGACTGGTGTGTGGGCCACGTGGCGCTGTGACCCTGTGGGAGGGGCGTCTGGCCTCACTGGGATGTCATCACTCCCATGAGGCCCTCAGACGTCGGTCCTTGCAGGTCTCTGTGATTCCTCCTCCCCCGGGGCCTCTCCAGGATCTCTCTGCCCCTCCCACATGATCCCAGGAGACTGGGGGTCTCCAGCTGTTCCCACCCCCTCTGAGGAGGCCTGGAGACCCCATGACCAGACTCAGGACTCTGTCTGGATGCTCCGCAAGGAGCTACTCTCCTGCTGCCCATAAAGGTGCCCACTGAGCTGGGACCTGGGTCAGTGCGGGGGGCAACTCAGCCCCAGGTCGGTGCTGGGTCACCCCAGAGCAGTCTCCAGGGCTGGTAATTCTACTATGGGAAGGTCCCCAATATCCCGTTGGCAGGATAATACTGTGAAGAAACGACTGATGTTTTCTAGGCTTGGGCTTCTCCTTTACCACCTTGCCACTCCAACCTGGTCATTGCCTTGGAGGCTTCTGCTCCAGAGGAAGTACTGTGGGAGAAACAGAGAACAAAGGAATAATATTATTTTTTAAGGGGTTTTTCTCAAATACATTGTCCTGCTGTGACACAGAGAAACTGGGGAGAATATCTTGAGTCGGTTGCTTCCCAGCCCAAAATATATAAAGATTATCTCTGGGTTAGAGAAGAGAAATAATCCAGAAGAAAGAGGAGAGGCACGAGAAGGGGCCTTGCAGCCATCACCTCCCTGAAGTCAGCTCTGAAATGGGGAGTGCCAGTAACCCTGATAAATTTGGGGTCTGAACACAGAAGGGACTTGGGTTTGCTTCCTGCCTGGGATTCTGGAAGCAGTGACCTCACAGGACCCCACATGACCAGAGTGAGGTCAGGGAGAGGGGAGGTGGCTGGTGGGGCCTCAGGGCAGAGGGGACCCAAGGGAGACCCTTTGGGTTCTCACATCCTGGTATGTAGAGAAGAATGTGGTGCATCCAGGTCCCACAGAGGATGAAGTCCTACAGCAAAGGAAGGGACAGGGCACGAGGAGAGCTGTGCTGGGTCAGGGAGTGTGACACCAGGCACACTGAGCATTGTAGGAACAGACTCTGAATGAAGAAGCATAACTGAGCAGAAGCCTGTGGGGCCTTCCCAGGACAGACCCCTTCCCCCACAATGTTCTTCACCTGCCTCTTGTCTGTAGAAAAACTTTAGCTAAAGAATACATTTAATTAAAGAAGTGAGAAAATGCAGAATGAAAGGAAAACAAACAAGACAAAATAATAATAGTTTAGCCATTAAAGTCAAGGACCTTCGTGCTTCCTCATGGGCTATCAATAATATTCTGAGCCATAATCCTTTGAGCTGCTTTTCAGATACTGAAACCCCCACGAGGTGGAAGAAGTTAACTGAAGGCTGCCCACAAGCATGTAAACCCCCAGACCAGTTGGAACCAGAAAGACTAGCTAACCAGGGATTTATGGCTCAGATAATGTTCCAATCACAAGCGAGACATTATGGCTACTTGAAACCACATGATGGAGACAATCATCTCTGAAAATAGAAATTTAACTCCCTCTCTAGCATATAGCCCTTTCCTCTTTTCCCTGTATAATCTCTGAGCAAAACCTGGGGAGTGGATAATTGATTCTTTGGGACATGAGTCCACCTTCTCCCCAGAATTGCTGGCTTCCTCAATAAAGCTACCTTTCCTTTTACCCAACACTTGACTCTCAGTATTGGATTCTTGAGGAAAGAGCAGTCAAACCTGAGCTCAGTAATAGATGTGCTTGATCAGAAGCATGAGAAGTGACAGCTGAGCATCCCACCCTGACTGCACATGAACCAGTAACTCAGAGGCACATGAAATGGGAGGGAGAAAATCCTCAATTGTCTAGAAAAAGTATCTACCACTCTGAATTGATGCAATTCACCTGGAAATGAATCTATTGTGTTTTACCATTAGGCACAGAGAAGGCTCTAGAGAGAAACTATACTTAGTTATAAAAGAATCAAGTTATTTTACACACTTGGGTTGAAATCTGTGCCATTTGAGAGTGTTTTGGGAGAAATGGTTATGTGCAGCGTAACAAATGTGAACTTTGCTTTAGAGCCCAGGAGGAACAAAACCAATTTTGGTTTCTTAACCAGGAAGTAGGGTTTGCCCAGGGCTGAGGAGGCTGTTCTGGGTCTGACACCATCTTGAATCTGGAGGGCGGGTTCAGGGGGGACCTTCAGCCACTTCAGGGTGGTCAAAGGGGCTACTCACCCAAGTCCTGGGAGTAGCTGAGCTGGGAGGAGATGGAAGAAGCAGAGGAGAGATGGAGGAAAGAGGAGAAAGAGAGAAAAGGAGGAAGAGAGACAGCTGGGCTGGGAGGAGGGGCGTTGGGTTGGGGAGACACAGGTGACGTCCCGACCCTTTCCTTGGCCTCCTGACTTGGGAGCAGCTGCCTCCCTACCATGTGGGAGCAGGGAGGACAGTTCAGATTGGAGGAGGAATACTTGGCAGAGCTTCTCCGTCAGACTCACGAAAGGTGTTGTCCTCCGTTGGTTCCTGCACGCACTCAGGGGAGTTTCATCGGCATCCACTATGTCCCTGATGTTGCTGATAAATGGCGGTCAAGGCTGACGTGGTCCCTGCCCTCTTAGGAATCAGACAGCGAACAAAAAAATGAGAAGGAAGCCAAGACGCTTTTAGATAGTGATGGCTGCTACAACAGGAAAAGGACAGTGGTGAGACGGAGAATAAGGTGGGGACCACTTCCACGGGGTCAGAGGAGGTCTCTGTGAACTGACTTTGGTGCTGAGAATGGAAGCAGAGAAGGCGCCAGCCATGTCAATGTATCAGGAGGAAAATTCTAGACAGAGGGAAGAGCAAATGCAAAGTTCCATGAGATAAAGTGTGGAGATTTTGACAAACTGAGGGAACTTGCCTGCCACAAAACCATGTGACCACTGAGCATGTCCCATGAGGTCAGATTGGAGCAGGTGGTGGGTCTGGGTCAGTTTCCACGTCAGGGATCGAGCTGGAGTGTGAGCCTTCTCCTAACTGCAGGGCAAGTCACAGGAGGAGTTTGTCTCCACAGACCCAGACCCCACAGTCTTCTCCTAGAAGCTGTTTTCTACCATCTCCCGGGGCATCCATTGTGTCCTCCCGCTTCAGTGGTCCTTCTCTGGAAAATGCCCTTCCCTCTGGGGCCAGCTGCCCATCCACCTTATAGATGTACTTCCAGGTCTCTGGGTGACCTGAGATTTTGCAGAAAATTTTCAAGATCCTCTGGCTACCAGTGAAGCCTGGAGAAATGATGACCAGAAAGCAGCTCAGAGGGAGACCTGGGCTTGATGGGCCCTGGGAGGAACCTGTGAGGAACTGCAGTCTTCACCTCGGTCTGTCCTCACCAACGTCCCCCCTGACTAGGTTTGTTCCCAGAAGGCAGAGTCCATGCCTGAGGGCTGGTGCTTTGGACTATGTGACTGGGGCAAAAGATGACACTTCACAGAGCTCCAATCTTTCTATTTATTAAATGGTGGAAATAATATGGAAAGTGAGAAGACTATTGGGTGTGGTGGAGCTGCTAGTCAGCCCCCAGTAACCATTCTTCACATCCCCCATAGTCATAAAATATTTATCTGGATGCATGGCTGTCTAGAATTCATCCTACATTTTCAGTGTGCTCTCTTCGGCCATGCACGGCCCACGTGATTAACTTCTGCCCAGTAGTTCATGAAGAGCAGTAATATACCCTTAAGGAAAAGGGTCATGTCTTGTTTCTAAAACGCTGCAAAGAGCGTCATTCCCACACCAGCAACAAGAAAAAGCCAGATTATCTATCAAATCATAACTTTTCTTGAGCTCATTAGAGAATGGAGGTTGCAGGGCAACCAACCAACCTGAAGCTAAGGAGGACGGTTCCTCCAAGGAGAGATGAGCTTACCTGAACACGGAGTGGGAGCTACATAGGATTTTCACAGATTTAGTGAAGGACATTTCAGCTAAAATAGTTAACAAGTTTCTAATGCTCAGTAAAGGCTAGTCTGCGAGTTTGAGATCCTGGGAGCTGTAGATATGTGGGGAGTCTTGTAGTCACTTCTCCGTATGTCATGTCACAAGCTCAGTAGAAAGACTGGAGGTGCCCTCTGTGGTGCTGGCCTGGGTGGTGGCACAGTTGTCACTGCAGGAGAGGAGTGAAACCCTTCCCAGATGCTTCTTCTCTCTCACCCATGGAGAAAAAACCTTATGCCACTGGGCTAAGAGTGGCAAGCTCAGTTACACCCAGGATACAGGTGAAGACCCATTGTGACTGGAGGAAGAAAACAGAAAAATACCCTCCCAAAGGAGAGGTTCAAACAAAGAAACAAACAAATCCTAGGCCTGGATCATAAGATACTTTCTGCCAAGGGAGGGCAAGAAACTCTCTCACAAAAGACCTGAAAGACAAGGCAGATTTACTGCTTCAGCAGAGGAGGTGCAGGATCGCAGCAAAAGCCTCACGCTCTAGACCCCATGGTACAGTTGACAAACGAGGACAACAGAGGATGTCCCACCACATGCCCTGTCATAAGGCTGGCAGGCATTGGGTAACTAGTAAGTGCAGATTGGCACTGGCAGAAGGGCAAGGATGGAGAGAGAAACTCTCTCTGAGCACAAGCTGAGAGACAAATCCTAGAGCTCAGAGTGAAACAGGAACGTTGAGAACAAACCTGCAGTGACTTGGTCCCCATCCTAGGTACAAGTAATGCTAGAAGAATTGGAAGCCAGTGGTACACGGAGGGTAGCCTTAGAACAACGTTCAAACCCAGTTCAACTCCTGTCTAGATTCACTCACCCCCACACCAAAGTAAAAGAAGCGGCATGCACATTTCCAGGTATAAATAATATTTATCTAAAACGTACACTCTCCTTACTGATGTCCAGCTTTCATTGAAAAATAAAAAGACATGGGAGAAGGCAAAAAAACCCAACCAAACAAAAATCCAATCCACCATTAAGAGGCAAACCAATCAACAGAACCGCACTCAGATATAACAAGATGTTGGAACTGAAACCGTGCACCTCAACTTGGGACCTGAACCCACGTGATGGGGCTCAAACCCGGCCGAAACCCACCATCTCCCAACTGAGATCACACAGCTGGTTTCAGGACTTAATGAAGCTCAGGTTCTTGATGTCTCATCGCAGAAAGAATTCAGTGAGAGGCAAAGTGATCGGTTAGAAGTGGATTTATTTAGAGAGAAATACACTCCACAGAGAGTGTTGGTCAACTCAGAAGGGGAGAAAGGCACCAGGGTACAGGGTTGTCAGCTTTTATAGGGGTGGGTGATTTCATAGGCTAATGAGTGGGAGGAGTATTCCAGCTATTTTGGGAAGGGGTGGGGATTTCCAGGAATTGGGCTACCGCCCCCTTTTTGATCCTTCTGGGAACTGTCATGGCGCCTGTGGGTATGTCATTTAGCTTGCGGATGTGTTACAGTGAGCATATACTGAGGCTCAAGGTCTAGTGGAAAAAGTCGACTTGTCTGCCATCTTGGACCCACTTGGTTCTAATCAATTTATGTCATGTCCTTGGGCTATGTTATTCTTTCAAAGGTTGTGCCCTGCCCCCTTCCCTCCTGTTGCAGAACTATCAGTTAAGGAATTTACAACGACCATGATTAATACGTTAAAGGCTCTAATGGAAAATATAGAGAACATGCATGAACAGATGGGGGATTTCCACAGGGAGATGGAAACTGTAATAAAGAATCAATGCTCATACAAAAAAACCCCAAAAAACCATAGTAATAGAGATGAAAAAAGGCTTTCAGAGATGTATCAGTAAACTTGACACAGCTAAGGAAGAAATAAGTCAATAGACATTAAACAAACTGAAACACAAAGAGAAAAAAAAGTATAAAAAATTTCTTTGCTCCAGAGAAGGATTCAGCAAACTCTGAATTCACGTGAAAAGTATTATTCTATTTTGTTTGTACTGTGCTCCAGACATTGGCCGATTTAATTTAAAATAATTATAAATGATACTGGGAGGAAGCATGACATGGGGAAAAAGAGCAAGGACTTGAATCAGCCTGTCATTGATGCAAGTGGTGACTCTGCAGTTTTCTAGCTGTGGACCATGGGTAAGTTACTTAACCTCTCTGAGCCTTGTTTTCTTCATCTGTAAAATGGAGACAATCATAGCCATATCTCATTGGGATGTTATGGGATAAAATGACTGATCATAGTTGTACCTAGCAGGTGTTTGGCACATAGTAGGGGCCTGATATATGGTGATTATTATTTTTCAGCAAGGATTCTCCATGCCTCTCTCCCTTTCTTTCAAGTCTGAATAACCTTCAATTATTTTAGATCTTTATAGATAACCAGTGGCCAGTATAGAAATCTTCTAGAAGAGCAATGCTTCCTGAGAGAGCAAAGAAACTATAAAGGGGAAAAGTTTAGCAATCAAAAGGTCAATAATAATGATAACTAACATGCACTGAGTGCTTACCATGTCTCAGGCTTGGTGCTAAACTTCGTATGTATGCTGATTTATCTCCTCTACGCTATGTGGTGTGTCCTTTCATCACTCCAAGATCAGAGATGAGGAGACTGAAGTTCAGGGATTAAGTGACTTTACCAAAGCCACACCGTTGGTGATGACTCCAGGCTCTGCACAGCTCGCCACCATGTGATAACCCTTCCCAGGGAAGCACAAAATTATTTTAGAGGAGAATCCAGGAAGGCTGAAGGTGGATATACACAAAGAACATGGCAGAGTTGAAATCTGTGAAGCTTTTGAGACCCATGATGGGCTGAAATAGAATAGAAGAGAGAAAAAATGTCTTATGATTTTGACAATGACAGAAAAAACAAAAGACACATGAATGGTGACATATCTTTTCATGTTAACCTTCCTTGAGAGAAAAATTTCCTGTATAAAACAAGAAAAAAAACAATAAAAAAGGATAAAAAAGTAAATTGCATTTTGACATTTCTCAAGAAACAAGCTTGGTGAAACTGACATTGCAATAAGGTTTTAGGATTATACACAAGGATGGTATGTGAATGTCTGTTGCTATTTGAATCCTCAGAAATGTCATAATATAAATTCAGTTACGAAACTAAGGCTGATTACCTGTACAGTAGACCTGGGATAAGGAGCCTCAAGGAAGCCTGCTAAGTACAGGGTGATGGAGTTGAAATTGTTTTGCTTTTCATCAACCCCCTTTATATCTCTGACATTAACGTGCTACACTTGACCTGCTCAGCAAAAATTGAAACAGGAGGATAGGGGGCAGGGCACAAACTTTAAAGGAATGACATAGCCTGAGGACATGACATAAATTGATTAGAACCAAGTGGGTCCAAGATGGCAGACAAGTCGACTTTTTCCACTAGACCTTGAGCCTCAGCATATGCTCACTGTAACACATCCGCAAGCTAAATGACATACCCACAGGCGCCATGACAGTTCCCAGAAGGATCAAAAAGTGGGCGGTGCCCCAATTCCTGGAAATCCCCGCCCCTTCCCGAAATAGAAGGAATACTCCTCCCACTCATTAGCCTATGAAATCACCCACCCCTATAAAAGCTGACAGCCCCAGACCCTGGTGCCTTTCTCCCCTTCTGAGATGGCCCACTCTCTGTGGAGTGTGTTTCTCTCTAAATAAATCCACTTCTTACCGATCACTTTGCCTCTCACTGAATTCTTTCTGCGATGAGACATCAAGAACCTGAGCTTCGTTAAGTCCTGAAACCAGGTGTGTGATCTCAGTTGGAAGACCGTGGGTTTTGGCCGGGTTCGAGCCCCAGCAGGTGGGTTCAAGTCCCAAGCTGAGGTGCACGGTTTCAGAATGAGTCACTGCGGAAACCAGCCTCCCACTCAGTGTGAGGGCCCTGGACACACATAAGGTCCTGTGTCCCCTCTGCCTGCCCACCACCGAGTGCTCAGAGCTGAGCTGGGGGCCGGGGGTGTCAGTGTCAGTGTGTCGTTCTCACGGGCATCAGTGCAGCATCAGTGCACCTGCCCCAGGACCATCTTTGCAGCAGCTCTTCCACTGTGGGGTCAGATATTTACAGCACTTGAATAAACAGTGGACAAAGTCCTTCATTCTTTACACTGCTGAGGACCTCATGGGAGCATCACCTGGAGATTAAAACGTGCGCGGACCCCCTGACTTATGGGCAGAGTCATCAGACCCTGGAGCAAGGGATGGTGGTGCTTTGCCTGGGGTTCCTTCGACCACTTCAGAGAGACCCCACCTGTGTGCTCCCTCCACAGTGTCTCACACCCAACTGCACACCTGTCCAAGTACAGACAGCTGGGCCTCCTGGCCAGTACTGTGGCGGGGTGGGGGGGCTCCTGGGGGTTCTCAGCAAGGAGATGGGGAGCTGGTTGTGAGAGAGATGGGAGAAGAGCGGGCGTGGGGAAGCAGGCGGGGATGGAGTGTGCTCGCAGGAGTGAATAGTTCCCACATTAGGCCATCAACACAGTCTCTCACCACGAATCTCACGCTGGGCCACGAACGCCTTCATCCACTCCGGTTGTTTCCACTGGTCCCTCCCAGAGAGGAGCTGGGAGCCCTGTGCTCAGATTTCAGGCAGGGCCTGGCTGCTGGTTCTTTTGCCCCATGTGGCCTTTGCTGGGGTCACTCAGCTGCACCCAGCTGGCGGCTGGGCTGAGCTGGAAGGTTCTAGGAGGTTCTTATGCACCTGCCACGTTGTTTCAGCACCACTGAAAACAGCCCAGGTAAATCCACCACCAAGAACACAAAAGGTTCCATAGAGGCCATTCTGTTGCCAAAAGGAGCATTTGGGCAAGGAATCTATCAAGTGAGTGAAGGCTGTCAGGTGTAGGTTCCTTCTCGTCTGAAGGATGGTTCTGACCCACAGGGCTTGGGGCTGTTTCTCCTTGAAGTCTGGGCAGCCAGGATCTCGGGTGATGGATCACTCTGAGCTTGAACTTGAGACTTTGATGAAACTTGTCACATCTCCAGCCCATGGCGCCCTTCCTCCTTCACTTGTCTTGATCTCAGCTGGAAGAAGGGAGACTTGAGACATTCTGAAAACTGCAGTGTTTGCTTTGCTAATTCCCAAGAAAAGGGAGCCAGAAACACTCATTTTGGGGGAATTTAGGAAGTTTGGCTGTTGGCTCCGTCTAATGCCCAAAGCTCATTGTGAGTCTGATGAGGTGACAGGTTCGCACAGGTGACCACGGACCAGCCGCTCCAACCCTCCCCTGGCGCCCCGTCCCTCCTGCCCTGCAGAGACCTGGGCCTCTGCCTCCCCTCCGCGGGCCTCTCATCAGCAGTGCCTGAGAAGCGTCCATCCACACTGGACACGTTATTTCTCTGCCACACTCACCCCTTAGCTACAGGCTACACTTCGTTCTCCACCCACAGAGGACCTTCCAGGGAAATGCGTGCCGCAGGAGAAGGGTTTCACGTAGCATCTAAAGTGTGTCTCCTCCTGGTGTTCCTGTCGCTGTGGTCACCCCACCCGCCCAGGTGGGCTGCGTCCAGCGGCTCAGGGGAGCATCGCAAGCGATGCCCCGTCCACATGCCCAACCTCCTCCTAATAGACCCCCCCCACCATGTTTAGGAACAAACCCCATGGGGCATACTGAGAGTAAGAATTACTTGTTATCTATCTGAAATTAAATTTTCTAAATGTGACAGTTCTACCTGGAAAGACTTGGGTATATGTGCCTGTGATGTCCAGCTGTGTGTTTAGACGTGTACTTTGGATCCTGACCTACGTGTGTCTTTATAGAAGAGGTTTCTGTAAAGTGAACTACCACTCCCCAGCCAGGGGTCTTCTCCCAGCCCAGGGTCTCTGGTTGGCAGGTGTGAGGGACTCTGTGGTCTTTGGGGAGAGCAGGTGGTAGGGGGGTCATGCTGTCCTCTGTCTTCCAGTACACACCTGGGGAGATGCTGACACGGGTCCATGAGAGAAGTGTAAGAGGATGTTCTCTGAGCGTGTGTGTGGTGGCCGGGAGTCGGAGGCTGCCTGGGAACGTGGAGGGAAAACATGGTGTGTGCCTGCCCCCAAGCAGGATGCAGCCCGAAAAACGATGGAGTCACTGTGCACTTAGCGACATGAGCATCTGGTCACAACATAATTATTTGTAAAAATAAAGTGTCATAAACAGAATGAAAATATATGCCCACAAAACAGCAGTGGACATTTTACAAGAACACATTCAAGTAAAAAGATAGTCATTAAACACAGTTCAAGGATGTCCTAGGAGTGAGATCTTAGGAAAGAGTCTCAATAAACACACTCAAATCAATAACATAAAAGTTCGATAAACATTAAATACCCGCAAACACAATTTTGTGATTTCCTAAGAGCAGAAGAGGAATGGATTAAAGGGGAATAAAGAAGCAATCAAACCAGACGGGATCCACCTGCAGAAAATGACACGGAATCCGTGTAGCGTGATTAGCTCACCTCATTTGTCTTGAGGTCCGATAAAGAAGGTGAAGATGGAAGCAGTGAAGAGGGGCTGTGAGACCCACGGAGGCCCCTCCGAAGTGGACGTCATTCTTTTTATCCCCCATCAGCACAAGAAAACAGTGGAGGCCCCCCCACCTCAGGCCTGCCCCGCCCTTCCACCCTGGCCCCGCCCCTCAGGCCTGCCCCGCCCCCAGCCTGGCCCCGCCCTCATCCCCCCACCTGGGCCTTCCCCACCTTGCACACAGCACACCTGCCATGAGCTCAAATGGTCTGGCAATGGGTGGGATGGCCTCTCCTTTGCGGGGTGCAGTCCGGAGCCTTCACAACCCTGGGTCTGCACAGGCCTGAACAGGGGGTCCGAGGCCCCTTCACTGGTGCAAACCCAGACCCTGTGGAGATGGGCGGGTGTGCAGCTCTAGGACCCCGGGCATTTGCTCCCTGTGTCCACTTCCCCGCTGTCCTTCCTCCCGTCCACCTGTTGGGAGCCCCGGGAAGACCAACGTCGTCCTGTCCCCCTCCTGGGGAGGAGCCTACAGGGCTGGGGGTCCCACAGTTCCCTCCCCAACGCTCCCAGCCCTGCACAGGCCTTCGTGCAGGGAAACATCAGGACATCGACATTCTGTGCGCAGAGACCGTTCTGTGGATACTGTAAAAATGACGGATGGTGGTTGAAGCCAGGTCAGTGGTGTCAGCGATGTTTTTCTGCATTTCTCATTGTGTTTCAATTTTGCCTCACATACAAAGAGTTTAGAGTCAGGATACTGGGGCCCCGTCTGCGGAGGTGGCCTTGAGAGAAGGCGAGGGGTCGGCAGGGTGGGCGCCAGACTGGAGGCGACTCCCTCTCCGGGTTTCCAGGGTGGACGGTGCTGCGGGAGTGGTGGCGCCTCTGAACCTCAGGCGTTCCTTCTGTACAGCCAGTCCGGCAGGGTTCACCTCCCGGGGCTCTGGGTGTCATGTCCTAAGCTCTGTGGAATGTGTCCACTTTCATCCATCTGCACTGCTACCCTCCCAAGCGCTGTCACCTTTGTCAGGTTACCTGCAGGCTCCTGACCTCCGCCCACACCCAGCCCATTCTCTGCTCGGCCAGAGTCATCTTTAAAGACTGAACTGAATAAAGTCATGTCCTCGCTTAAAATCCCTTCAGTGGTTTCCCTCCGCTGCCAACCTCAAATGCGGTAAAGGCAGGATCTAGGCAGAAAAGTGGAGACTGGGTCACACCCGCGGTGGCAGAGCTGGGAGGGCATGGGGTGGCTCGGGCTGGAGGGGCAGAGACCGTGGGTGATGGCAGAGAAGAGCCACCGCAGGGCCAGCTCCGCGCAGCTCCCGGGGCCGGGGGCCAGGGGGGCGGGGCCCAGGAGCAGCCTGGGCGCGGGACCACCGCCCACCATGGAAGGACCCCTGGCGACCCCAGCACTGCGGCGGACGGCACCACCAGGGGTGGGAGCCCGAGGAGGGGGCTCTGCAAGGCAGCTGGGGGAGCTGGAGGGAGACCTCCTTGCTCAGGGGCCCCTCCCACCTCGGGTCCCGCGGAGCCCCTGTGGTCAGGAGCTGGCAGGGACCTGCGCAGGGGAGCGCGTCCACGGACCCCAGCCCCGGATGCAGAGCAGAGCAGGATGGGGGCTGGGGAGCTGTGTCAGCAGGACCTCCAAGTACTGAGGCCGACAGGGGCCTGGGATGCCCCCCGCCCCCTCCCCAGCACGGGCTGTTGTCCGGCCTCGCTGGACCCTGTGTGTCCCCAGTCACCATGTCCCTCCCCCTCAGGCCCTGGCCTCCTGCCCCTCTGCCCTCAAGCCTGCCCTGCTGTCCTGGTGGCCCTTCCCCAGCCCTCCTGTCTCTGCTCCAGCCTCCCTCCCCCGGGAAGTGCTCTTGCCCTGTGTCCCTGAGGTCACGTGCCCCGGGCTGTCCCCTCCTTCATCCCACTCAGCACAGCTGACAAGGTAACCTCTGGTCCATACTGTCCCCTCTAGACGCAGTGCTTGTGTTCAGGGACCACCCTTCCCTGCTGCCTTGCGCGCAGTAGGTGCTCATTAAATACTTGTTGGGTGAATGGGTAGTGGGTTACTGGGGTCTTAGAGCTGGGAGAGGGATCTGGGTCTGGCTGGGGCACCTGCAGCAGCCCCGGTGTCACCCTGGGCGGTCCCTGCGGGGAGCCAGCCCTGGCTACGCAGAGAGCCGCCTATGACAGGAAAGGAATAGACAGAGGGGCTGGCGCTGCTCAGGGAGCCAAGAAGCAATTAGGGGCCAGAGCCAGAGCGACACTGCAGAGGCGTTCCTGCTGCGGGGAGTCCCGCCCAGCACCCGCGGCCAGTAGCTCGTGGGCACCGTCATGGCGAGTGTGAAAGTGGACCCTGCTCTTCCTAACGCGCCTGGGGGCTGCCAGGGAAGTGGGGGGCACGGGGCTGGTGGCAGGAAGCATCTGGTCCACAGAGGACAGAGGATGGAGGGGGTCATCCATAGGTTACCCTCCGTCAGCCCTGGACAGGAGGGAACAGTGATGGGCCTGGAGGGGTCGTCCCCTCACCCCTCTTCACCCCCATCCCACTAGGGAGGTCTGATCCGCGCTCCCCAGGTCCCCTGCTGCCGTCCTGGTCCAGGCAGCCGTCCCCTCCCACCTGGACGAGGGGAGGACCGCAGGTGGCCTTGCTGTGTAGTCGAGGCCGTCACATGTCCACATCAAGTTGTGTGAGTTCAGATACGTGCCCTTGGGAAGAACCCAAGACGCAGGTGCCGGTGGGGACGCTGCCCTTGAGGGTGAAGGAGGGCTGCCTGGGAGGCTTGCTGTGTATCTTCATATGCTCCTACTGAGACGCGAATGGCTCCTCCCTTACGTGGTGGATTCGTGCGCCATGTGGGCTGCGTCCCTGCACAGAGGGTGCTTGGGCAGAACTGCCTTTACAAACCTCTGAGATCAGCCATGAAACCCAATACCCAACAGCTTTGCAAACTGCGTACAGAATAGATGCAAATGTATTCAGAATGCAAAATACGTACTGAAATGAACAGCGTATCATAAATAGTACATGTGTACATTTAATTTTACAGCTCAATTTGATTTCTCTCTTTTTTTTCTGGCAAAATACATATATTTGAATTCTTAGGAATTAAACGTGGATTTGGTGAGAATGTAGTGGTTCAATCTCAGAAAGGCCAGCAGAGAACAGGCTCCACTTCACACAGCGCAGACTCAACCCTGGCAGGTGCACATCTCACATCAGGCATGGGAACCGGTGACGCTGTCACCTGGCCCGGCAGCTCCATGGAAGAAGCCTGTTTGCTGGGTTCAGAGATCAGAGCAGAGTCTGCCAAGTGCCTCCCACTTTCTCCCAGCCCAGGTGAATGATTTGACAAAAATGAGTGTTAAATCCCTGTCCGCCAGCCCCTGTTAGCTCCATCTCTTATCTTAAAGGCAATAAACTCTGCATAAACAAATGCATTCATTCTGCTTCATCTCAAGTGTTTCTCAAAAAAAAAAAAGAAATCCCAGAATACTGTTTTCACGCAACAGGTGGTAATACCTGCAGAATGAGTGCTTGCCAAAGACACTATGAAAAAGGGAGGTCTGTGAAATGAAGCCCACGCCTCTCAGCCTGGCCTCGAGGCCTCTAAAGTTTGGCTCCCGTTACGAGAGCCAACGCTGACATAGTGACTGCATTTGCAGTACAGTGCACTGAAAACTTTACCTGTGTCACTTTATTTGAGGTAGGCATTAGTATTATTATCACCATCACCATCACGATCAGCTGTTGCAGTTTCTCTCATGACAGGGTTTCCGAAAGCAACCTCATCCCGCGGGATGAATCGTGCAGAAGCACAGCAGTAGGGGGCCGCCGCTCGCTCAGGCAAAACAGCGCCGTCTGTCCTGCTGTGGTAGCTTTTATTTACGCATTATCTAGGTTTACATCTTAAGACTTGTTTTCTTAACATTCCAGAAATGCCAGAGCAGCAACATATGCTTTTATTGATTATACAGGCAACAATGGGCTTCCTTGAAGACATGCCGTGCTTCGTCCTTGAGCTCGGAAGCAGCACAAGGACATCTCCTCGTGTTCCCATCATTCTGATTGTACCAAAGTAGCACAAGGACGTTTCCTTGTGTTCTGATTATACTGAGGTCATTTCATGGATCAGTGCCCAAAGTATCCAGGACTGCCTGCAGTCCTGGCTTATTCGCCCGCCCTCGGTTTGCCGAGGGGTGCCAGCCCCTTGCCTTGCAGAGGGGTTCTGGCCCATGGGTCGCGTCTCCTTTCCAGGTCCTCAGTTATTCCGCTACAACCATCCTCATCATTATTCTCACTTTACAGATGAGGACAGTAAGACAGACAGAGTTTATAAGACACGCTGAGCTAGGGGTCCCAGGTCTGTGATCCCTGTAGCAGTCAGCTTCTGCGGTTGTAACAAGCATCACCAAAGTTTCAGCAGCATCACGTAATCTGAGTTAGTTTCTCGCTCACATGGACACAGCAGGGGGAGGCTCAGCTCCAAGCCACCCAGGGTCCCAGATGGACAGAGTCTCCAACCGTCATAACCGCAGTCTCAGGAGTCCGTGACCCCCTTGGTCATGGCAGCAGGAAAGATGCAGGGGGAGGGATACAGGCTGCCTCTTCTCTACCTCATCCCAGGTATCATTGCAGCGCCCCTGCCCTCAGCCTATTGGCCAGAACTAGTCACATGGCCCTGCCCATCAGCAAAGAGGTGGGACATGTGGGGGCAGATGGAGGTGGGCGGCACCCTGACCTCTGCCTCCATTCTGCTCAGACTTGGAGGGAGGGGACTTAGCGTAAAGGGCAGGGGACTTAGTGGTCCTCCTTTTTATGTTCTTGCTTCTCTGAACTAGCTTCCAAAGCCCAGAGAAAAGAGTGCACCTTGTTTCTGTTCTCCTCACCACTTTGACTTAATTTGTAGAGCGCCCAAGCAGTGGGCAAAGCATGCACTACACACCTGGCAAAGTCCCACTGAAAACGCAGCCCTCAAAATCCCCGAGTGAAGGGCTTCCCTGGTGGCGCTGTGGTTGCGGGTCCGCCTGCCGATGCAGGGGACGCGGCTTCGTGACCCGGTCCGGGAAGATCCCACATGCCGCGGAGCGGCTGGGCCCGTGAGCCATGGCCGCTGAGCCTGCGCGTCCGGAGCCTGCGCTCTGCGGGGGGAGAGGCCGCGGCGGTGAGAGGCCCGCGTACCGCAAAAAATAAATAAATAAATCCCCGAGTGAAGCTCAGAGCATGTCCTTTGAATACCAGCCAACATGGACACAGAAAAGGCTTTGCTGAAGGCACAGCAAATTTTCTCCGTCTCTAAATTTGTTAAATACAAAACAAAATGAACAACAACGAAAAATGGTGGGCTTTGGGTTGCTCGCGGTGCTTCGTGGCCCCGGAGAGAAGGAAGCTGCCCGATCCGGGGAGCAGAATGAGTGGAAGAAATCCCTATTGGTCGGGTCTTGCTGTGTGACAACCAATCGCAAAGCTCAGTGGCACAAATGACAAGGGCTTATTCCCCCTGGGTCTGCAGGTAGGCTGGGGTCGCTTAGCTCAGCTCGGTGGGGCTCCTTCAAGGATCTGAGGGTTGGTTTTATGCTGGCTAATCTCGAGGAAGCTCAGCTGGGCAGCTTGTACGTCAGCCTGCCCGTCTGTGGTCAGCTCTGCTCTGTGCGTCTCCCATCATTCTGGATCAGCCGGCTGTTCTCATGGTGACTGCAGAGGCACAGGGAGCTGGTCTGATTGTACAAAAGCCCTTCCAAGCCTGTGGGGGCAGCTTTCCACTAATACTTCATTGGCCAAACACCTTAGATGACCAAGCCCAGAGTTCAAGGGCATGGATATTCCATCCACGGAGGCGAAAGCAGAAAGGAAACGATATTTCTGAAAAGCCATCTAATCTCCTCCGGATGCAGCAGCGTGGGACCCCAGGGCTGCCCTCTGCACCACTGACAGCCCAGACCTGCTGTGTCCTCCGCTGGACTCGGACATCACGGTCCCTACTGCCCACCCTGGGGGCAGACGTGGCGATTCCTGATCCATTGGGTCTTGTCTCTGCCTCCTATGGGGCCCAAAATAAGCTTAAAGCATTTTTGTTAGTTCCCCACAGTGTGCCCCAGACTCCGCCACCCCAGGGAGCCCACATCTCCGAGTTCGGGGCTGCTTGTGCTGGTTAGAAATCTGTTCCCGGGAATGGGCTTCCTCCTCACACTTCTGATGAGTTGCCAGCATGATCAGACCATCCCACTGAGGACTGTTTTACAGATGTGTCTGTGCTCTGAATATAAAACTTAGCACAATCTGATCACTCCTTGTGAGTAAGTGCATCGCAAATTACTGTTCAGGAGGAGCCTGTGGAGGGACAATCTTTCTTTCTTAGAATCCTCTAATCAGAAATATATTTCCTCAGTCATAAAACATCCATAAGCAGTAATTCTGTGTTTGTTATACATGGGCTGTAAATTACCTCTTAAGTGTATAAAAGCGCGTCAGCCCTCGGAAGCCTGGCATCTTCAGAGAATGCAGTAGAGGACAGGCCCCTCTTACTGCTTTCAGGATTCCCGGCACAGTGCGGAGCCGGGGACTCATAAGCTGGAAGACCTAGTGGTCACCATCATTCCTTCCTCATGCAACTGGCCAGAGCTTAAACCCAAAGTCAAGTTCAAAGGGTGGACACCCCACAGGGAGGGGTAAGGAACTGGGGCCATAGCTCAGTCATCTTGCACGTGGAGAAGCAATGTGCAGAGCTTACCCTGGGCGCAGAGGTGAGGAAGCTGGCATGGACAGGTATGAATCTAGCAAGCCTCTTGGGAGGACCACTCTCTAACTAGGGCCGGTCACACTCTTCTGTAAAAGGTCCAATCAAAAGTAGAGAAATGGGCTTCCCTGGTGGTGCAGTGGTTGAGAGTCCGCCTGCTGATGCAGGGGACGCGGGTTCGTGCCCCGGTCCGGGAAGATCCCACATGCCGCGGAGTGGTTGGGCCCGTGAGCCATGGCCACTGAGCCTGTGCGTCCGGAGCCTGTGCTCCACAGCGGGAGAGGCCACAGCAGTGAGAGGCCCGCGTACCGCAAAAAATAAAAAAATAAAAAGATAACCGAACCCTTGTCCATGACCAAATCGGCTCAGATCACGTCACAACCATCCCAACTCCCTGAGGCTTTCTGCAGGCTACTGGCAGTCAGTCCGACCCCACCTCACAGCCCGCAGGAAGCCGCAGGAGGGGCTGGAGGTGTGCTGCTCCCTGAGGCAGTGTCTGTTTAGATTCTTGAAGAGGGTTCTGGACAGGGAAGGTGGTGGAGGATTTGGTCTGAAACGAGATTGCACTTAACCATCGACAGCTTATGAGACGCGATTCCAGGAACTCAGGCAGGACTACCATCTTCCTCTCCAGAGCATCAGAACCGCCAAGAGTCCGGGGTCCCTGAGACACGTCACCTCCCTGGATCTGGGGGCAGCCCCGGGGGCCTGGCACACCCGCCAGGATCCAGTGAGGCGCACGGCGCATCCTCATGGACGCAGGATGTGGACGTCCCTGCAGGGCCGCCTGGTCACTCACTCACACATGCTCACCCAGCGCAGACCCCTGACAGCACAGCACCGCCCCCCGTAACCCCGTGGCGCCCCTGAGGCAGGCGCTGTGATGACCCCACCCTGCAGAGGAGGAAGCTGAGGTCCAGGGACGTTCGGGGACCCGAGTCCACGCCTGCGCCCTGCCTTGCTGCCCGCGTCCTCCCCCGAGACCTCCTGGACCAGGAGACACGAAATGCCCCAGACAGGTGGCAGCGCCTGTAAGAGGCTCGTTCCCATCTGGAACCCAGAGCCTGGAGAAAAGAGCCTCCCGTCTGAGGACGCGGCACTTAACATGGAAACACACGGCGAGTCTGGTGGTCCCTCTGCAAAGGGGCAGCTCCAACCCAGGCTCCCTGGGAGGGTCGGGATTCTGCAAGAGGAAGCTTGTGCTTTCCACCATTTTCGTGCAGAAGGTTAAGTGGGTGAGGACCTTCAGATCCCCGGTCCTCCCCAGACACTCAGTGAGCTTCGGGACCTTTGCTGGGTCAGACACAGACACAGACCCTTGAGTCCAGACACCACGCGCTTGTGCACGGCCTGGAGGCCACAAGCTCCCTACGGGATAAAGGGATAAAATGGAACAAATGCCATTGAGATGTGTCTGAGGAGAACATTCTTCTTTTAATTAGCGCCTCGACTTCGGAAACATTCCAGGACTGCAAGGAATGGGCCAGAACAATGTTTGTTTAATCGTTCTTGTTTCAGTTCGCACTCAGCGCTTTCTGTAAGTGCTTCATCTCCAGAGCATTGTCGTCCTCAAGTAGAAAAGGCCAGATTTCTCCCATTTTAGCAATTCAGCCGAAAAATTCTCTCATCCTGAAGCTGTAACAACTGTTCAATTCCCTTTCTCTTCGTAAATGCTCTTGATGTTTTCTTTTAACATTTCCCCTCAGTGCCTCCTCAGCCTGGCTGAGGTGAGGGAGTAGCTTCCTAAAGGCATTTGAAGTAAAACGGTTTTTAGTTTCTTGTAAGGAAGGGAAATAATGTCTTTGGAACTTAGGAACCTAACTTGGGCTCTTAACCCTAACCCATCCCTGTTCTGATTCAACTATGGATTCACACAAGCTGTAATATCCAAGTGGCAGCAAGTGATCTTGGACCAGATAAATCTCTACCTTCTTGTAAAAAACAACGGGAATGGTAAGCCTCACCTACCTTATTGTACACCAGCTCTGTGCCGACCACCCCAAATCAGCGACAGGGTCACACAACTGTGTGTGGCCAGATGTGTGTGTCTGAGCTGGACTTGCCTCCCAGTCCTCCTGGCCCTTCCTGCCCAGGGCTTGCAAAGAAACACAAGCCAAAACAAAGGAAAAAGCAGCCTTAAATACCCCCCAGCCATCCCCACATGGAACGATGCTCTGGACCAACACAGTGGACATCCAGACCTGAGGTGACCTCGCCCACGGAGGTCATGATAGTCTAAAGGGTCAGGCAGCACACGGGTCCTCCTGCCTGACTTCACATCCTCTCTGCAGCTGTCCCAGGCCGACGACGGGGACGTGATACAGACCGACACGAGAGCCTGCAAAACATCAGAGCAGGAAAGCATGTTGGCCGACTCAGGTTCCCTTCCAGTCCTCCTTCCGTCCATTCCTGAAGCACGACCTTGACACTCGACAGATTCAGACATGATGTGCTAAGAGCTGGGGTCACAGAGCAGATGTGAGATGAGACACAGCCCTTCCGAGAGCCCAGAGTCTAACCACACAGACACCACGCGCACACCCCAGGAGCCGTGTCAGCGTGGATGGCCCGGGACAGCGGGACCTGCAGGGGGGAGGGGGGGCAGGAAGCAGGCCAGCCGGCAGGAGGCCTGAGGAGGAAGGAAGGGGCACACGACGGGCTGGACTTGAAGGGCGACGGCCACCTGCTGGTGCTGCTGGGTCTACACCAAGTCCTCCTCCTTCTAGAAGCCGAACCTGCGTCCTCCTCGGTGAACCATCACCCCCATCATTCCGTGCGGTTCCCGCCCCAGCTGTCTGGGGACTTTGTTCTGGAGAGCACACATCAGAAACTCACCTCCATCCCCACCCCTTCCACACGCACACGAGGATTCTGAGGACCTTGACTGAGGATCTGGCTTATTTCTGAAAACAACACTTCCAGCTGCTCAGAAAGCAGTGGTGCCTGCCCAGGGCCTCTGTCCGATCAGCGCCCTGAGCACAGCCTCTCCCTCTGCTCCCCTGCAGGGAAGGGAGGGGGGAGAAGAGACAGCAAAGGGTCCCTTTCCACCCACTGACCCTCCCCTCCAGAGGGTGGTCAGGAGAAAGGGCTCCTGACCAGGACACTGCATCTCTCAGATCCCTGGAAAAAGGAGGGAGATAAAAGAAACCCCCTGAGTCAGTACTTGGGACTATTTGTGCCTCAGTGGCCAAGGGTCCCACCTGCCAGAGGATGTGCCTGGGGAGTCTCAGCTGGTCCCTCCAGGCTAAGGGAGGAGGAGAGGGAGGGGGAGGGGAGGGGAAGGGGGAGGGGGAGGGGAAGGGGGAGGGGGAGGGGAAGGGGGAGGAGGAGGGGGAGGGGAAGGGGGAGGGGGAGGGGAAGGGGGAGGAGGAGGGGGAGGGGAAGGGGGAGGGGGAGGGGAGGGGGAGGAGGAGGGGGACGGGAGGAGGAAGAGGAGGGGGAGGGGAGGGGAGGGGGAGGGGAGGGGAAGGGGAGGAGGGGGAAGGGGGAGGGGAGGGGGAGGGGAGGAAGGAAGGAAGCTCCTGGCTCCAGGGGCCCTGGTGGCAGAGTCAGCTCCACAGGCCCTCCTAACTGTCAGCGTTAATTAACCACCTTCCTGGAGAGCTGGCCTGACTCTGCAAGGCTCCTGCTTTACATGTAGGACAGGGCAGCTCATTACAGGAAGTCTGGGGAAGTCAGGAGAAAGGTGTCCAAAACACCAGCAGCACAGCACAAGAAAATGTCATTTTGTCTGTTGCCTCTCAGTACTATTTTTTTCCGTATACATGTATTTTATGGTTCAATTCTATTTTCTACACTTTGGCTGCGGTTATACCTACTTAACATAAAAGCATTTTTGATGTTATATTGTTTGAATAACAGTGTGCTTAACAATTGCCTATTGGTCAATGAACTGATGCCCCCCTTGTCTCAGGAAATCATTAATAAATAACTTAATAAATAGCTCCCCAAACTTGATAGTCACTGAGGAACTCAGGAACCCCAGCCGCCCTGAGCACAGCAGCCTCTTCCTCTGCTCCCTCTGCCAGTGAAGGGCTCAGGAACCCCAGCCCAGGGTCTAGAGCTGATACGCATCTGCATTCATGGTCTAGTGTGAAGAGACTGGACCCAGGGCAGGGCTGGTGCCTGACCAGGTGCAAAGAGCTGAGACCACAGCCTCCTCTGCATGAGGAAGCTGACGTCCCTGAGGCCCTGCTCCTGGGGAACATACCTAAGGACCCCATCACGTGGATGCTGCTGGATTCCATGGGTGCAGCACAGACCCAGCTACAGGTTCTGGAAATACTGTGACTAACCCCTGAGTGTGCTGAGGCCTCCACCCCTGGAGCAAAGCAAAGGAGCCAGGAGGAGCCAGCACCTATTCTTGCTGAGCATTGACGTTGGGCATTCACTGATCCAACTAGTTCGGTTCCTGCAGGGTAGAAACCCTGCGTAGATGAAGCCCAGGGGGCTCCAGGGTATCAGGGCATCGGGACCCGCAGGGGAGCGACAGGACCCCACTCGCACCAACTGTGAAGCCCAGGGTGTTCCAGAGCATCAGGGCATCGGGACCCGCAGGGGAGGGACAGGACCCTACTCGCACCAACCGCAGCTGCTCTTCGGGCTTCCGCTGGAGCTGCTGGAAACTGAGAACGATTATAGGGTCAGCCTGAGCATCTCACATGTAGCTTTCTTTTACCTCCACCTGGAATTCAGTCCCTCCTGTTCTCTCTGTCTAGAACGCACCCATCCTTTGTAGTGAGGACGATTTTAGACTCTCACAAGTCTACCTTGATGAAAAATTTGAAATGGCAATGAAAGGGAAATGGAAAACAGAGCATTCTCACAGACTCTTCTGAGTAACAGCCAGCTTTGTGCCAAGTCCGAGTGTGTCTGCAGCCCAGACACATTTTCCCTAGTTCTGACCACATACAAATGCAAGACTCTTCCATAGTAGGATTTGATGACCATGAATTTGTCCCACTACCCTCCTACTTTCTGTGTCTCCAGATACTTGCAAGATAATCTGTGTAAGTATGAGAGGCCAGGTCAGGATGTCGGTGGCCTGTGTGTCTGGGAGGCCGTGGGATGGTCCTATCTGATCCCCAATGTGGGACCAGACTCCCTGGTTGAAACCCAGGTTCTGCTGATCCAGAGCTGGGTGACGTTGGGCAGCCAGTTTACCTCTCTGAGGTTCAGCTGCCCCATTTGTAAAATGGGGGTGACAACAGTCCTTACCACGAAATGCAGGGGGCCTGGCATCTGAAGGACAGTCAGTGGAAGGTGTTCCTTTGGTGCCACTCCCGCCAGCTTCAGGTGGTTTGAGGGTCGGGGTAAGAGCAGGGAGGAAATCCACGGAGAAGCGGCCCCTCCGAGGGGCCCTCCCTGCAGGGTGACCTCCTGGGGCCCTGGGTCAGCCTCCACCTCCTTCCTAATTAATAACTGCA
The DNA here is from genome assembly GCF_059928025.1 of Delphinapterus leucas. NCBI lineage: Eukaryota > Metazoa > Chordata > Mammalia > Artiodactyla > Monodontidae > Delphinapterus > Delphinapterus leucas. The sequence goes on along the minus strand of NC_143142.1, from coordinate 1,486,687 downwards.
GGTAGAGAGAGGCCAGCCGCCTGCAGATTGTCTGTTCTTAGGCCCAGAGCCAAGTCTAGCCCAGTCAGAGCGAAGAACACAGCTCCTGAGCCGCTGATGAAATTCATTAAGGGGAAGCTGGCAGGAAGATGGATGGAGGCTGCTAGAAACCAGCCTAGCGCTCTGTCTGCAGGGAGCTCACATCCAGGCCTGCAGGCTTGGTGTCCTCCAGGGGCTGGGGAGGAGAGGGCTGGGGGAGGGAGACGGGGAGGAGAGGAGAAGGTAGAAGAGGGGAAAGAGGAGGGGGAGGGGGCGGTAGTGGTGGGAACCAGCTTCAGCCGGCCGATGAGGGGCCCCCAGAATGTGGCAGGGACTCCTCCCGACTACGGCCCCGTCTCCCATGCTGTTTCATCCACTTGGAGCTGAGCTGTCTTCTTCGTGGTTTGCTTGTTTACTGCCTGTCTCTCCCACCACATTGTAAGGACCCTCAGAGCAGGGGTGTCACCTGAATTTAATAAATATCACTGGAACAAATGAATGAGTGAATGCATGAGTCCTCATTCAGGCAGGGCCATGTGCTGGGTACTGAGGCCGCAAAGAGGACCCAGATGACCTGCCCCTGGGGAGCTCACAGTCTGTGGCCAAAGCCCGGGATGGCGGGGCAGGGACAGTGATGGGGGAAGGACACCAGGGGAGGGTGGGAGGGACAGAAGCCAGGGAAGCATCTGCCCAGGGGAAGGGGCTCCGGGGAGTCAGTGGCTATCGAGTTGATGTCCAGCACCTGGAACCCACAGGACAAAGGGACTGACCTGAGAGCCAGGGTCTCAGGACCATCAGGAATCCATCCAGGCCAGTGGCTGGAGAACATTGTGCTCACACCTGGGCCACCACCTCAGAGCTCAGGTGCAAGAGGATAAGGTGATGCTGGAGGATGAGGCCCAGACCCCAAGCCCGTGTGTCAGCTCCACACTCGGCACCTTGGACAGCCCCGGGGAGGACGGACCCCAAATGCGGGGACACCAGGCGTCAGTTGCTCAGCCTAACCGTCCGGCAGGAAAGAGCCCTTGTCTGCTGGCCGGGAGCCCTCAGGATGCACGGGAGGAAAATGAAACAAACAAACCAAGAGGTCTTTGCCATCAGTTGTCCAATGGGGTCCCCTTCCCCTCCTGCCCTCCCGGGGGCGCCAAGGAGAAGGATAGGAAATGAAGGCACAGCCCCCTTCCCACCTGCCCCATCCCATCCCCACAAGAGGAAGGGCGGTGAGAGGCAGAAACAATTACCGATGGCCTGGCCAGAGCCCTGGTCTATCACGGTGGTCCGAGAGCTGCTCCCCTTTTTAGTTTAGAGCAGAGAGAAGTCGGCTGACGTGAGGGTCGCACTCCACACAGCCGCACCACGATGAAGAGGAGACAGACGGGTTCCCGTCTGAGACCGGCTGGGACCTGGGACCTGGGACCCTTTGCAGCAGTGCCTGTACCTGGACACACGTCTCCTGGAGCTGCAAAATACAAAGAAACTATAAGGGACTAAAAATAAGTGCGTGCATGCCTAGCTGGGGCAAATTATGGACAACAAGATACAAAAAGACCAAAAAAACCCAACTGCTACTTCTGAAGAGCCAGGAGCAAAAGCAGGAGGTTGGGAGCAAAAGACGGGCACTGCACAGGCCCCCCGGCAATCAACACCACCAAAGCGGGGGGCAGACCACCTAAGCCACGCCTCCAGCCCGACCCCCCAGCACACCCCTACCCTCACGCCATATAAGGAACCAGCTGGCACCCCCTCTGGGAGCAGGCAAACAAGGGAACCTGATGCTTGTTCTCGCTCCCCCTGCTGCAGCAGGGACCCCAGTAAAGACTTGCCTGAATTTCTTGTCTGGCCTCTGATCAATTTCTATTGATTGGGGAAAGCCAAGAACCCTGGTCGGTATCAAGTTCAGCCATCTCTGAGTACCTGGTGTCCCGGAATGGAGGGATGCAGTGGCCCCTGCCCCTCGCCTGGAGCAGATGGGCCGTCCTGGGCACCTGGGAGGCTTGCGGTTGGGGGAAATGCCCCGTCAGCAGTGCCTGTGTCCAGAAGAGATGGTGAGAGCACGACACAGCCTGGGAGGAAAACTGGAGAAAAAAGGAAGATGCAAGGATGGAAGGGAGGGAATTTTAAAAAGAAGAAAAACTAAAACTAAAGAAAAATGAAAGACAGAAACCCAGGAACAGTGAGATTTTTTTGGATGCTCCAAGTTCTATTACAATTTTCACAAATCTGCTGATTCTTCGGATGAAAATGTGTACTTGGTGCCTCAGTCCCCTAGAGCCCTGTTTGGGGTGGGAGGAGAGAGGTGGGTGGCTGTTTGCCGGGCCGACTTTAACCAAGGACATTAAATTCAGAATCTTGAAATTATCTCAGAATGAGATAATGAGGTTGTGGGACCGTCACCAGGGAGACACAGGCTGAATGGAAGGGAGGCTCCATCTGCCAGCATCCAGCCTCCCGTTACTAATGAGACCACACTTTCCACAGAGGCTCATGAATGAAAGTATTCACAAGTCTGTTAAAATATCATGTACATAGCACAATTATCATGCATCCTGCCTTTGTGTCTCCAAAGTTCTAAGCTGCTTGATATTAACACGGAAAACCTGCCACTGTTTTTACAACCCTGGTTTGAAATTTGTCATCCCCAATTCTCCCCTCCCCTTCCCTTTCCTCTCCCCTCCCTCCATCCTCTCTCTCCCCTCCCCTCCCTCCATCCCTCCCTCCCTCCATCCTCCGCTCCCTTCTCCTCTCCCCCATCCTTTTCATTTCCTCCCCTCTGTCCTCTCTGCTTTGCTTTCCTCTTTTACGGCAGGAAGAGGGAAAGCCCAGCAGGGAGGGTGCAGAGCCTGGGGCTGCCTCGGTTTCCCCAGCATCAACATCACTCAGCAGCCTGCCTCAGCGCCCCTTGAGAACCATCCTCCACACTCATTTCCTGTGGTTGAGGTGGGCTGCCCACCCCCAACCTGTACAATCAGAACCCAGGGACTCTGTCCAGGACGGCCGCGCTCAGTGGACAGGAGGGAAGCCTCGAGCATTTACAGCCACCTCTTGGCCACATGCCCAGGAAAGCTTACCAAAATGTTGAGTATTGCGGAAGAAAGACAAGCAGAGGGAAGAGAGACATACATTTCTGGTATCGTAATTTGAGCCCCAGGATTCAGGCAAATCCGAGGCCATCGTCTAGTGGATAAGTGCCCGTTTTGCCTCAGCCGATCAGGGTAGTCACTGCCTTCTAAGCCTTTGCTCCCTTCCCGACCTCCACAGCCTCCCCAGGAGGCAAACCGGTGTCTCTTTCCTTTCGCTGCCTCATCACATAATTTCTGGAAGAAAAAAACCTCAGAAAAAAGAAAGCCAAGTTTCATCATAAACAACAACCCAAGCACCAAATAAATAAATCTTTTTTCCGCTTTTCCCCAACATCAGGATGTTTTGGTTTCCAAAGAAACCGCAGAAAAATCACAACTTCATCTTTTTTTTTTTTTCTGAGCCTTTTATGAAATATGTCTGTGCCTTTTATCCTAAGGCTTCCTCCCACACCCCCCGCCACCTGCCGCGCTTCTTTTCTTTTCAGACTGGAAGCTTCTGGACTGTTTCTCAGGATATGTCCTGCTGGAAGAAGCACGTTTGGAAATATCCTCGTATTTCTCTCCCATCTGCCCGGGGTGTTGCTGAAACAGCGTCCTGGGTGGATGGGCTTGGGCTGTCCCTCCGCTCACGCGCACGGGCAGCGCTCATCATCCTTTGGCTCACGCCAGTTTTCGCTTCTCCCCACCACGTCCCCACGTCTGGAGTGTCATCCTTGGGCTATTTAATCCCAGTGGAACCTTTGTGATGAATTACAGATCAATGGCGCCCTGAGCCTGAGGGGCTCCGTGGGAGATGCGAGGAAGGAGGGTGGTTACATCTGTGCGACGCACTGATAATTAATCGCGATGCCTCGCGCTCTCCACTGTCACAGACTTTAGCTTCATCTCTCATCCGCAGGCAGCTCAGTAAGTCAGTGGAAGGAGGGTTCGTATCCCCCGAGATTCTGTGATTTTATCCGGCATCACACGCGCCTGTGGGCAAATACGATGGAGCAGCAGGTATTTACGATTATGAAGGTACAAGAAAACTCAAGAGATGCAGCCATCAAGACAGCATCTTGTTTGACCTTGAAGTGACAAGGTGGCCTTTGACCCCTGCCCCTAGCATCGTGCGTCATAGTAGTAAGTGCTCAGGAGAAGTGGGTTGGGTCCACATCTTGGAGTTGAGAATCTGCTCAAAGCGCCTGTCCATGGGGTGGAGACAGGGGCAGGGACAGGAGACTGACTTTTCCCCCATGTTATGTCCTTCAATGTGTCACTCTGCACATCTATCATTTGCTTCAAAAATGAAAGTAAATATCCTGTTAAAAGCAGCCAACCACTTGAGGTATCTGGTAACACTTCTCAGAGCACGATGAGTATGGTAATTATGAGACAACTCAGCCAACGATGTCTTTGTGCCCTTGAGGATGGTCTCAAGACACATTTAGACTCATCTTCTCCTTCACAAATCCCTCCTCATCCCTGTGATTCTTCAGGATGATTCCGTCTTAGTGAAGATAGGCTGATGTTCCCAGCATTGGTGAATAATGAATTATCATCACATCATGGGTCCTTCCAGCAGTGATTACTATATTGAACAAAGACTCCTCCAACTTTATGCCTTTATATGCCTTTACTTGGGGAAGAAGAGAGAGAAGCTGGCTGTAAGTTCTGCTGCCATGGACCACAAGTGTCTTAGTCTGCTTGGGCTGCTATTAAGGAAAAACAACAACAACAACAACAACAGAGACTGGGTGGCTTGTAAACAACAGAGATTTATTTATCTCAGCTCTGGAGGCTGGAAATCCAAGATCAAGGAGCTGGCGGGCTCGGTGTCTGGTGAGGACCTGATTCCTGGTTCATAGATGCCATCTGCTCACTGTGACCTCACATGGCAGAAGGGGTGAAGGAACTCGGGGGGTCTCTCTTTTTTTTTTTTTTTTTTGCGGTACGCGGGCCTCTCACTGTTGTGGCCTCTCCCATTGCAGAGCACAGGCTCCGGACGCACAGGCTCAGCAGCCATGGCTCACGGGCCCAGCCGCTCCGCGGCACGTGGGATCCTCCCGGACCGGGGCACGAACCCATGTCCCCTGCATCAGCAGGTGGACTCTCAACCACTGCGCCACCAGGGAAGCCCATGGGGGGGGTGTCTCTTTTTATAAGGGCACTAATCCCATTCATGAGGGCTCCACCCTCATGACCTAATCACCTCCCAAATGCCCCACCTCCTAATACCTTCACCTTGGGGGTTGGGATTTCAACATATGAATTTGGGGGAAACACAAACTTTCAGACTGTAACAACCAGTTTTTCTTTTTTTGCTTGCCTGCAATAGTATTTTCACCTTGCAAAAGTCTCTGTGATATAATTTGTGACGGCCTTCCCATACCCTGTTACACTCACTTCCTTCTTCCCAAATTCAGTGGGCTGGTAACAGTAACAGAAGAAAATCATTAGATTTGCTTGACAAGGATCATTGAAGAATTTTTAAATCTTGAAGGCCGGTAAATGAAAGCATTACAGTTCCAATGTAGACTTTTCCCCTTGAATTCATATCTGAGAAGGGCATGTTTTAATTTACAAGAGTATGTGTTTCATTTGGCTTCTAGGAGCTTAGGATAGAGGTTTTTTAAAAATTATGTTGCTTTATTTTCTTTCCACAAGGAATCAGTCCAGTGAACAAACCAATTAGAAATAAAAACAGTGTAGAAGCATGTGCTGGTGTCATTCAAACCTTTCCAGAAACACTGGGAATCAACAGCTGAACATCCATCCCCACCGTCACTCTGAAATGAGGCAGGTGCTGCGCATCCAGGATTAACTTCTTGGGTCACATCTCCTACCATTTCTGTGGTCACCTACAGAACTTAGGCTGGAAGCAAATACCATGGGTGTTGTTTGAGCCCAGTTCGGATGTTTCCATGTCTGTCCAAAATACACGTTTAGTAACATTTGTCTCTGGTGTGTGGTACATGTTGCTTAAAGCAGCATCCTTTATGGCACATCTCATGGTAGGTCACCGGGAAGTTATGCCTTGAGAACTTCTGCGTTAAATATTTTGGGAAATGGAATAGTGTGTCCCCAGGCTCGATCTGGCTGGTGCATGGTTTTGTGTCTTTCAGCAAACAGAAGCATGTTTCAGTGGCTGGCCTCAGGGGAAGTCCAGGCTCTGGCCCAATTCTCATTCAGTCAGAAAGAAGAGCCCTTGGTGCCAATGGACAGTGTGGAGATTGGGTAGTTTGTGATCAGAGAGCGCCGGCCGGAGAACCAAAACCGTAAATGTCCGTTCTGAGCAGATTTTGTCAGCTTGATTAATGAATCTAAAGAAACAGAGGCTGAAGTCGGGAAGGGGGCAGCCGCAGCCGCCCACGTGAGGGCAGCGGGCGCACCATGGGGTCCCGACGGGAGGGCAGCCCTGAGCCTCCCCCAGCCCAGCGTGGGCAGCGCAGGTCACCCGGGGAAGGAGCTGGCGATGCTCTGCTCAGGCAGGTGCCTGTGCTCATGAAGGGCTCAGACGGTGGGTCCTCCAAGGGGAAACTTGGGGGCTCAGTAGTGAAATGTAATCGTCATGTTGGCCTGAAGGAAGTGCTCTGTGAAAGAATCCATTCTGAGCTGAGGTTTCCTTCCTGGAATGTGCTCATGAGGAGAAAAGACAATTTAGTCACATTTTTGCGGGAGGCCTTTTCTGTCTGCATTTCTGAGGGCAAACTTGATGCATCCATGTGCCTCATGGGATTGCAGAGTGAAGGCATCTCCCCCCTGTGTACAGTTTCTATGGTGAGAGGTCACCCATGGGACCCTGGCTGTTGGGATGGGTGTATCAGAGGACCTGGGTGATCAGTCACATTGGGTCACAATGTGACTCTGTCCTCCAGCCCCAGCTGACCAGCCCGTGTGGACACCCAGCCCGAGCTGGGCAATGGAGTCCTCTTCCTGGGAAGGTGACCTTGGAGCCAGGAGATTCCACCTGAAAGCGGGCTGGTCTCTAAACTGGAGGAGGTACAAGAGCTTCGGGACCATTTCTGCCCAGCAGGTGGAGCTCCTGAGAAATCTAACCTGCCGGGAACCAATAATGAAGCAGGCACATTGGGAGAATCAGAGATGAGGTGGCCACTCTATTCTCGACCTGTGGCAAACCAATCTTCCCTGGGTTTTCTCCATCTCTCCAGATGGTCCTTTACATCCCCGTGCCAGCTCCTTCTCTTTCTTTGCGGGAGGAGGGAAGGTCCCCACCTGGAGCTGAGGAATCGTGTCATCCCACGGACATCAGTGAACCCTGGATCAGCTGCACCTAAGCCCTTCTCAGAACTTCCCAGATATGCCGGTCAGCACCGTCTCTTTTTTGCTTTTGCCATTTTGTACCACGTCCTGTCGCTTCCAACTAAGAGAGCCCTAACTGATAGGAACGTTGCTGTCTTCTGTGCGCTCTCTTCTGCAGGTAACTTGAAAAGAGAATCATACTGGCTAGTACTTCCTGTGCACTTTGGACATGCAGGCACGATCTTAAGTGCATTTTGCAATGGTCTCACTGAACCTCCATGCCCTGAGGGAGGTTTTGTTGTTGTCCAGTATTAAAGATGAGGACACAGAGGCTGGAAGGAATTGAAATTCTTGCCTAACATCCTGCAGCCCCTAGAGAGTAAGGCAGCACCTGGATCCCTGCAGCTCACAGCGCCCAGCCTGGAGTGACGGGTAAAGTAAGTCTAGTGTGGGAACCAGCCCGCAGGGGATCCTGCTGTTTTTAAGTAGGGAGGTTAGTAACCTTGCATACTTAGTTGCATTTTGTTTGTGGGCTTTGTTGTCTTTAATATGGTTAATTCATCTGTTTCTTTGTGAATTACAAATTTAACCACGTGTGTGTTACTTTCTACACTTTCCGATTCATTTAAAACTGAGCCTCAGCTTTCCAAGGAAAACAGAAAGAAAAGTCTAAAAACAAATAGGAATGAAATAATAGTAGAAAATGTCACTTCCAAATGAGATACTACCAGTTCTGCGTTTTCTCCACCGACAGGCAGGACTCATCATTAGGATAGAACTTCACCTTAAAGGCGTCCCCTTAAACTGCAAGTGTTTCTAACCCAACATCACAATTAAATATGCTGGAGAAGCTGCACGGTCAGATGTCCATCTGGCCACCAACCGTGCTCCGCCCACCCTTTGCTGATCTTCTAGAATCTTACTGTGTAGGTTACTTTTTCCTACTTTAAACACGAGGAAGTGCACAGGCAGAGGCTGCTAAATGCTGGCTGCCCACGCTAACACGGACCTAGTGGGACCTCTGAGCCCAGCACGCGAGAGAGTAGGATGCGCTCCAGTCCCCGCAGGCCTGCGCAAGGCCCTCCACCCTCCAGTCTGCTCAGCAACAGAGGGGAAGGGTTTCTTTCTTCCCCACATGATGTGTTGATTCCTACCCTTTTTGTGTGAGGCAGGAAAAGATGAAAATGAACTTGGAACGGAAATGCATACAGATTCTTTTCCCATTGTGTTCCTTTCAAGGTGTTTCTCCAAATGTCAGTTGAGAGCCCAGGTGTAAAGGAGAGAAGAGAGACCTAAAGGACAAAGCGAGCAAAGAGGGTGGAGGAGCTGGGAAGTGAGTGTGAGGTTGGATGCATCAGAGTCTCTGGGCCACCTCCCCATCCCCCGCTTCCTCCCTCATCATCCTTTTCAGCACCTTCTCCTTTGTCCGCGTCCCTTTCTTCACGGATCGCTTCCAAGCCTTCTTCTTCACCATCACCTTCTGCCCCTCCTTCCCTCCTTCGCCATCCATCCCAGGATGGATGTGTTGTGATGGTGGCTCCTGGTACACCTGTGGCTGCATGAAGATGCTCAGTGTACCGGCCAAGGTGCGCTGGGTTTTAGACTCCGCCTCTCCCTTGGCGGCTTCCTGTTGCATCTGTCATGAAGAACCCCAGGTCCTTGGAAGTCTCCCATGAAACAGAAGTCATACCAGAATGCCAGGATCCATCCTTAATTTCCCCCTTTGTTTACCGTTTTCGGATTAAGAGGTTGGCATCTTAGCAACCTCAGGGGTACACAGTGAGTCCTGCATCTCCTCACCACCCCTCACAAGTTCTTCCTTTTTTTTTTTTTTTTGCTCATGGCTTTTATTATTGAAGTGGTCCCACACCCCATGGTGACCACTGATCAATCTGCCTTCTGACTCTATGAATTTAATGATTCTGCACATTCAATATAAATGAAATCATATAACATATGACTATTTTTCGGGCTTCTTTTACTTAGAATAATGTTTTTGAGGTTCAAACATGTTGTATTATCTATCAGTATAGATAGAGAATACATTTCCTATTTTCCATTACTGTTGTTGCTGTTATTATTATTAATTGCTATCCTATTTAGAATGAAGTGGTATCTCATTGTGGTTTGATTTGCATTTGCCCTAATGATTCGAGATATTGAACATCTTTTCGTGTGCTTGTTGACTGCTCGTATATCTTCTTTGGAGAAATATCTATTCAAGTACTTTGCCTAATTTTTTTAAAAAATGGGTTATTTGTCTTTTTGATGTTGAGTTGTAAGAGCTCTTTATATATTCTGTATTTTAGACCCTTAGCATATATGTGATTTGCAAACATTTTCTCTCATCCTGTAGGTTGTTTTTTCATTTCCTTTGATGCACAAAATATTTCATTTTGATGAAGTCCAATTTATCCATTTTTTCCTTTTGTTGTTTATGCTTTTGGTGTCATAAGAATCCATTGCCAAATCTAAAGTCATGAAGATTTACTCCTAGGTTTTCTTCTAATCGTTTTGTACTTTTAGCTTTTCCATTTAGATCTTTGATCTATTTTGAGTTAATTTTTTCATATAGAATGAGATAGGAGTTCAATTTCATTCTCTTGCATCTGGAAATCCAGTTTTCCCGTCATTTTTTAGTTTTTGAAAAGACTATTCTTTCTCTATTGAATTGTCTTGGCATGCTTGTCAAAAACCAACTGACCATGGAAGTATGAGTTTAATTCTGGACTCTCACTTCTATTCCATCGTTCCATCGGTCTATAAGTATATCCTTCTGCCAGTACCACAGTGTTTTTGATTAATGTAGCGATGTATCAGTTTTGAAATAGAGAAATGTGAGTCCTCCAACCTTGTTCTTATTTTTCAGTATTGTTTTGACTATTTAGGATAACTTGCAATTCCATATGAACTTTAAGATCTGGCTTACCAGATCGAAAAAAATAAAAGCCATAGACGTTTTGACAGGGATTCCGTTGCATCTGTGGATACTTTGGGGAGTTTGACATCTTAACAATATTAAATCTTTCAATCTGTGAACACAGGATATATTTCCCTTTATTACGTCTTCTCTAATCAAGTTGATCAATGTTTAGTAGTTTCCAGCGTACACGTCTTACACCTCTTTGATTAAATTTATTCTTAAGTATATTATTCTTTCTGATACTATTTTATATGAAATTGCTTTCTTAATTTCACTTTTGGATCACTCATTGCTAGTGTATAAAAATACAACTAGTTTTTAATGTGTTGAATTTGTATCCTGTAACTTTGCTAAATTCTTTTATTAGCTCTAATAGATTTTTTGTGAATTATTTAGGATTTTCTAGATATAAAATCAAGTCATCTTTGAATAGAGATAGTTTTACTTCTTCATTTCCAATGTTTATGCCTTTTATTTCTTTTTCTTGCCTAATTGTTCCGTTTAGAACAATGCAGTGTTGAATAGAAGGGGCATGCTGTTTCGCTCCTGAACTTAGCTGGAAAGCTATAAATTTTTCATCATGAAAGGCTGTTGGGTTTTGTCAAAACCTTTTTCTGTATTGATTGAGATGATCATATTTTTTCCCTTGATTTTGTGTTATATAATATTGAATGATTTTGGTATGCTTAGCCGTCCTCACATTCCTGAGATAAATCCCATTTGGTCATGGAATTTAACAATGCTTTTAATATGCTGCTAGATTAGGCTCTCTAGTATTTTGTTGATAATTTATACATCAGTAGTCATAAGGGATATTGGTGTATAGTTTTCTCTTCTTTTGTTGTCTTTATCTGGCTTTGGTATAAGGATAAGGCTGGCCTCATAAAATGAGTTAGAAACTGTTTCCTCATATTCCATTTTTTATGAGTTTGGTGTTAGTTCTTTTAAATGTTTGGTAGTTTTCACCAGTACAGTCATCTTGTCTTGAAATTTCTTCACGGGAAGATTTTTGATTACTGATTCAATCTCTTTGCTTGTTATAGGTCTGTTCAAATTTTCTATTTCTTCTTGAGTCAGTTTTTATTATTTACTTGTTTCTCAGAATTTGTTTTTTGCTTCTAGGGTGTCTAATTTGTTGGTGTACAGCTGTTTCTACTCTTGTTTGTAATCCTTTCATTTCTGTGGGTAGATAATTATGCTCACTTTCATTTCTGATTTTAATAATAGTTCTTTACATGCTTAATGTGTTTTAATCTATTACAGCCATTCTTTTTTTGTTGTTGAAGTATAGTTGACTTACAAAGTTGTGTTAATTGCTACTGTACAGCAAAGTGATTCAGTTACACACACACACACACACACACACACATATATATATATACATTCTTTTTTATATTCTCTTTCAGTATAGTTTATCACAGGATATCGAATATAGTTCCCTGTGTTATACAGTAGGACATTGTTATTTATCCATTATACCTATAATAGTTTGCATCTGCTAATCCCACATTCCCAGTCCATCCCTCCCCCACCCCCCTCCCCCTTGGCAACCACATGTGTGGTCTCCATGTTACAGTCATTCTTTCTGATGTTTGATTTAACCCACCCCCGTCCAGTGAGAGATCCACCCAGCTGGCTCTTGTGTCCTGTTGACAAATGAAAATTCAAGATGACCCAAGCTCATGAAGTACATCGCCTGCCTCAGACCTTGAATCAATTCTCCAGATAGTTCGGATCTTAACAGAACCGGAGCCTCAGCATTTGCAATTCCCTCCACCTGGAATGCCCTCCCTGCACCACCTTTTGGTTTAGCTCATACTTATTCTTGAGCTTTTGGATTAGTGTCACTTCTTCAGGGACACTTTCCCTATACCGCCCCCCACCCCGACTTTATCAAATTCCTGTTTTCAGTACTTTGCTTTTGTGGTATTCATCAGAAAGTGGCCATCTGGTGATTATTTGTTTAGACTCTGGGATTGCTGATACTAAGGATCAGAGCTGGGGCTTTCAAGAGATGCCACATGGAGACTGACACTGTCTGCAATGCAGCAGAAGGCAGAGACCCTCCATGAAGAGATTCTTGTCCTGATGAGAATGCTGGGCCCTGATTGCAGGAACGGCAGAAGTCATTGGCCTTTTAAGATATGCAAACAAACATTCCCCCAAACAAACAAAGAAACAAAGAAACACTTTTCCCCTTGATCCAGCAAGAACCCGCTTTCGGTCACTTACAACCAAGATTATCTTTTCCAAGCTTTGTAAAATGTTGTTCCTACCACTTGTTACCATGACAATCTACACTGAATGAGTCCATTTCATGAATAATTGAGGTGGAGAAGCAGCTTATGGTGCTGGTCTTACACAAGTTTTATCTTCATTAGTGTTTCAGGATTAGATTCTCAAACGCTTATAGACTTCCAGATGCTTCAAAGATCTGAAATGACCAGATGTTATTCTCAGACAACAAACACACCCAGGGGTAATTTAAACTCTATATGCACATGGAACAGTGCAGGAGGAAGCAGAAAGAGTATAAAGTTATCATCTTGGAAATTCAACTCTGATCCAGGAAGATCCTGGTTTGAGAGCAGAGCTTAAGTGGACAGATGAATTATAAATCCTCTCCCCCTCAAACTACTTACACAGGACTGTTCAACACAATTCTCATTGTGTAATTATCTTATCTAATATTTTTGTTTCTATTTTTAGAAAAAAAAAATAGTGCCCATATACCAGGCCTGAGGGTTGAGCTAACTAGCACCAGGAGTGGGAAGGGGTCTGCTTTGTGATTTTTGTGTAGCAAAGAATGTCAGGAAAAAAGCTTCTTTATATAATTTAATGTGGGATCTCCAAGTTAATCAGTGGATTTCACCAAGACTTCAAGTAAACTAAATGAAATGTCCACCAGCTCTTATACTCAGTCATTTGCAGAGAGATCATTAGAAATTAAATCCAAAAACAACAGAAGAAAGAGAGAGAAAGATGATTTCCGACTTTCTCAGCCCATATCTTCCTTCTTGGAAAATGAGTGAAGCCTCTGATATGAAAGTTCTAATAATAAGTTATTTCTCTCCTCCCACCCCCAGCGCCTGGAGGGAACGGCACACTGACTGCGCCAGCTCTCACTCTAAAGCTCCTCATTAAGAGAAACTGTTTATCACCAACTAGTTGGCCCAGCCCCTGGCGGGTCTTCTCATGAGCATCAGTGGTGCGTGAGGACGGTGAGGGGGGAGGGGCGGTTCCCCAGAATGGACTGTGCCCTCGGGTCCCTCTTTCCACCCAGAATAATGAAATGTTGACTCAAACCTGCATCGTGTGCGGGGTCTGTCCTCCTGATCTACCAGTTTCCCAATAGCTGGGAACCAGAATGTACTATATCCTTGCATTATTCAGTGGGTCCATGACTGGAATCCTGAGCTGTTCATTTCCGGAGGACACACAGCCCCATCCAAGGCCCCGTGGGTGCTGAAACTGCCTCAGGAACGGTAACTGCGACTCCCATCAACGAACCTGCCCAAGGCGCCTCGAGTTCCGTCCCATTTCCTCTTAACCTTCCCCATCAGGGAAGGGGACATCGAAATCCACTCTGCTGCTCCAGGCCAAATTCTAGGTGTCCCCGGGACTCCAGTCCAGCTAAGCATCCTGTCCTCCCCATGCCCAGAACACGGGCTCCTTCAGGACACCGTCCTGGCCCCTCGTTCACTGCGGTTTCTCCATGCCTGGCATGGGACTTGTACACAACAGGTGCTCGATATGTTTCCTGATGAATGAATGAATCCCCTGGGTTACCAACCACCCGTCTCCTCTTTGGAAGTTGTAGGGAGGGCCTGTGGGTCAATGTTGTTTTAATCAGATGCCCTGGGTCCATTCCTAACTGTATCAGCTACCTGGCTCACCCATCCACCCACCCATCACCCATCCACC